>NC_084665.1:20815500-22184000 GCF_028389875.1 Rhea pennata | reverse complement strand
AGAATTAGACATGCTTCAGTTGCCATTTATTGTCCTACTGAAGGCAGGGGGAAGATCAGATTAAAGAGGCAGCAAAAAGGAGAATTGAATGAGAGAGACCCAGCTCTTCCCCATTTTCCTAGTCCTTCTGCAGTCCAAGTCATGCAGAGGGTACATATCCTGGCTACAGGCCCTTGTTAAGCACATTATGACTTATTATGACGAGGAAGTCAACCTGTGTCGAGCTGAGAGGGTCACGTCCAGGTCCTTCTGCTCAATCAGGGAAGGGAGAAGCCAGGGTAGGGTGGATGAGAGCACAACAGCAGCCGCTCAGTCCCAAGGTGACAGGATTGTCTCTCCGGTGTCCTAGTCAGCTGCAGTCAGTAAATCAAGCCCCATTGTCATTCACAGGCCAAGGCAGTTGTAAAAACTATCAAAATCTTTATGGATAGCTACAATCCTTGATAAATGCCCCTCTCCTTTCTGCCAAGCAGATCCTGGTACAAAAATGAATTAGACCTGACAAACTGAGGGTTTTCCTTTAATAAAATGAGTTTTGGCAACCACACTGAGCATTTTCGGGGGGGGGGGGGAACAGCTGATACCACAGCGAGGGTAGCTGCTTCCTCATCACAAAGGGTTAAAACGATGTGCTGTCCTATGCAGAGCCCCTCCTCACACCAGCATACTACCAGAAAACTTGTCCCTACTGCTAGCCTAGTGCTTCCTCATATGAGCATCTCCCAGACTCCTCTACAGGCCTAGTTGCTACAGAAGCAGTTTCACAGGAAACTTTCCATCCGGGCTCTTAATGGGATGTAAGGAAAAGTAATTTTCATTTAAGACAACATTAGTCATGACTCATTGATCAGAATTAGAAGAGAAGTGACATTTTTCTGCTCAGGCAGAAGTTGACTTGGGCAGAAGGAGACTTAGAAGTGGTAACTGGTTATCAGATGATGATCAGAAGTCCCCTAGACCACAGACCTCCCTGTAATGAGCTATGGATCATCAAGAATTTGTGATTTAAACATTACTACATTGAACTACTCTCTGTGACTGTTCTGGGAACTCTGGGGTTGCACCTGCAATTAGTGTTATCTTAAGTTACTTACTCAAATACTAACTGCTTCTCTATCAGATGCATCTTGACTAGTACATTTGAGTGAAATCCAATTACAACTAAATTTTAAAACATTTAGGTCCCATCATCTATTTTATTTCCACACCAGTGATGCTCTCTTTCTATTCCATTAGAAATGGAAACAGAAAAAAAACCCTGGAATATCAGAAAACTACCGTTCCATAGACGTATGCAGGCTGATTTGCAGACCCGAGGGTTTGTACCATTTGAAAACTGCTGAGGTAGCACTCAGAGCAGCTGCTGAAGAGTTTCTCTCCAAATCTTTGTGGGGAAAATCTGTGCTTTAAGAATAAAACCCTAAATTCCCATCCTGCTGCTTCCATGACCTTCCCAATGGCCTTGCTGTGGGATAGAACAAATATGAATTCCTTGAGGACTACACCGCGCTACTGCATTTTGTGTGTCATGTCTGCCACCCTCAGAGTTCTTGCTAAGCTTCAACTAATTAAGCTAACTAAAGCTTTGATGAGACAGGCAAGTATTTTCATTCCCGCTTTCTAGAGGGAGAAAATTGGACAATGATGATAAGCATGTTGCTTAAATCTGTATCAGCAAGTTGATACAGAGCTGGAATTTGGACTTGGAAGGCCAGCGTTAGACCCTTTTCCTTAGCAACATGTCCATCCATCCTCTTTTCTCTGGTGCTTCTTGCAGATCTGGGCACAGATCTGTGAAGAAAAAGTGAAGTTAAAGGAGGTTGTGGTCTTATAACTCTAGCAGAAAGAGGCAGCTAACATTTGACAGAAAAATCTTTAGTTAAAAAGCTCTATGCCCAACCAGTTTCTGCATCATATGGGTCATTGAGTAGCACTGTTTGCTTTTACAATCAGAATTATATTAGGGACAAGATCACACTGATAATTTTATGGGACTGATGGTGGGGAAAAGCTAAGATTAAGTAGCAATCACTTAATGGTCATTCAGCAACTAATTTGGATGCACTTGAAAGGAATAAACTGTGAATGAGGCTGTTCACAGGCAGTCAGACATGCCTGCTAGCTGAATCTCTACTAGTTAGTATCTTCCCAGGGGGCCTGACCCTCTTACACCACTGTCACACCATCACAGCTGCACTGATTTCAGAGTATCAGAAGGTCATGTAGGTTGGCAGGGATCTCTGCGGGTCAACTGGTGCAACCTCCCGCTGACAGCAGGGCCAGCCCCAAAGTTGTGCGCGACCTTGCAGTCAGATCAGATTGTTCAGTGTTTCTGCAGAGTTTTACCACTGTAAAGGAGTGAAGGAGTGGGGATGCTATTCCAAATATAGCCTTGAAGCTACAGGGATGTCCAGGTTGCCAGCTCCCTACCATGGAAGGGATGTGATGAAGTGTTTGTGTTCGTGCTGTACGAGCTGTTTTCTGCTGCATCCTGACATGCGCAGTCAGTTCTGTGTAAAACTCACTGCTCAGCATCATGAGTCAGGATCAGGATCTTGACGCACCCTGTGGAAACAGCTCATCCCTCCCTCTCTTTGTCTTGGTACTGGCTGAGGTATATACTGCGTTTGTCTTTTCTTCCTATCTTCTTATTTGACAGCAATTTCCATTCAGTGGCTTTCACCCACAAAAGACACCCACCCACCATTTTTGGACACATTCCCAAATTAATTTCAGGCCCCCAGCAGTTATAGAGCAGATATTTTGAGTGGGTGAAATGCAAAAGAAAATCCACATGGAACAATATGCCTTGCACCTGACATCTCAAGTGAATGAAATCATGGCATGGCCCAGATTTTCTGCAACTGCCCTGGGAAAGGCTTTTAAAGAGCCACTGTCTTGTGAGTGTTTCTGCTGCACTGCATTCATTAAAGCCTCCTCCTAATCTCCAGCGAATATCCGCCCAAGCCCATAACCACTGTCTTGAAATTATCGTGAGACTGGAAGTCTCTAACAACGTGAGATTAGGGTAGCAAAAGATATCAAAAGTCAGAGCTGAAATATACTGCAGGTCCAAACAGATTTATCCACTTCATTTTCCTATATTCAGTTCCTATCAGCACATTACACTTCTCCGCAATATTACAGCTAGAACATATACAGAAGCTATGACGTTAATGAAGATAAGGGCTCTGCCCCCATCTGAGTTCAGAACTGAGACTCTGATTTAGCTGTGCATCCTCTATAGCAGCCTCAAGGAGGATCTACCAGATCATCCAGGTGCACCTCCCCTGAGCATACCCTGTGCTCCCTCCAGCACCCTCAGCACCTGTGGAGGCAAGTGCTGCTCCCTGCTCCCTTCTGGTGTTGGTGATTGTGTTACCTTGGCGCTCTGTTGCAATGGAACATTTTCTCACTGAGCCAAAGGCCTGATAGACTCATTTATATCAAAACAACCTCTCAGTTGGGGAAGTTTTCATAAAGGGCCTGAAATCCCCTTTACAAATTTTCAGCTCTCAGTGATTCCCATCTCTTGTCTCCTTGCTCTGCATTAGAAGCATTAGTTACACAGGCAGCAACTTTCTTGTCATTATGGCCTGCATCCATCCAATCTGGAAACACAAATGACAACTCCTTTGATCCTTCTGAGCTAATTAAGCCTAGATGGTGACAGGAAAGGAAAGCAATTCAGGGAAATATTGTATCATATTCCCTACTGTCCCAGAAAAGATGTCCTCCAAACTTACCCCCTTCAGGCAAAAAAAAAAAAAAAAAAAAAAAAAAAAAAAAAAAAAAGTGCAGCTGTTTTTGTACAACTGACAGGCAAATCTCCATGGAATTAGAGGCTTGGATCATGAAAATCCCTACAGAGGTCAGATGATAGTTTCAAGTTGCCCCTGAGTGAGAGGGCACGACGACAATGGTCCGAGTCTGGGGAGACAGGACTCCTGCATCACTTTTTCTCTACTCTGCAAGGAAGTTGTTGGCTTCCAGCCCGCAGCACTGGCAAACTGTGATGCTGATTCCAGCTCACCGTGTTGAGGGGTTGATGGGCAATGCGAACAGCAGAAGAAAGGCCATGAAAGCAAAGAGGCATCCAAAAGACCTCCAGTAAAAACAAGGTAGTGAGGAAAAGTCCAGAAAACTTTGTTGGCAAAGTACTCATCAAAAGCAACTTGGAGCTATAAGCAAAGAAATGAATTATGAAAATGTTTAAATCTTTAATAGCCTGTGAAGGCATGGTGGCAGTTACTGACCACGTTTAATGTTAAAAAAAACATTTTTGATCATTCTGAGCTGTCAAATTTATACTGAAAATGTTGCAAAAAAACAGATATTGCAAGATTTTCATTATTCAGCACCGTAAATAAGACTCATTAACAGGAAGAATCTCCATGGCACTGTGATGTGCCTTCTGCACAAGAGTGAATTAGGAGGAGCTAATTTCAGATTGAATTTGCCTGCAAAGTTCTGTGGCTTTGCTGGAAATGCTTATTCTCATACAGCCATCAAAAAAAGGCTTTTTATAACAAGCTAATTATCAGTTTAATCCATATATGAGATTATTATTTGTCTATTTGAGGAGAATAACCAGCTTGCACTGTGACAAAGGGCTAGAGAAGTGGAAGGTGTCCTGTAAGACAAGTAAAAATGGGATTTCAGGATTGATTTAAAAGGCCTGCCTGAACATAATTTGCTTCCCTGTGAGGGAACTGCTAAAAGATAATCAATATCTATGTAGCCATTTTTTTTTGTTTTAGAAATTTTTGAGTAAGGAAGAAACATTGTTCTTAGTATGAAAATCCATCACAACAGAACCTATTTGAAACAATCTCAAGTACTAAAAATATTTTAACAAGTCCTAGCAGTAGTTCATTCTTCCCTGCATGTCTGTTAAATGACATTTGTGAGAAAATAACTCACAGAGTACTGGGCTTGCCTTTCTGTGTTAAACAGAGAACACAGGCCAGTGGATCCAAACACTGATGGGTGATTTTGAAAATTTTTATTATTAGGAAAGTCAAGAACTGAATCTGCTCCAGTGCCTTCACATTCACCATTGATCAAAGTGATGATGGAGAGCAGCCAGCCCTCCAGAGAGAGCAGTTGCAGAAGTGTCCTTACATTCAGGTTTATGGCCACCTCCTCTGCAGCTGCTGGTGAGGACATACACTAGCGGGATGTCACACGTGGTGGTTGTACAGCTCTGGCAGCATGTGGCAGGGAGAGCGAGAAGGGTAAAAGGGCATGCAGAAGCAGAGAAAACTATTTTAAAGCAAGCTACTGAACTACCCATAGCACCTCGATGCAGGTGGATTGTAGCAGGATTTATTCAGCAGTACGTTGGCACACCAGGTAGGAGCAGCGAGGCTCTCTGGAGAGCAACTGTACTGCAGGACCAGGTGTCTCCTGGAAATTCATCTTATGCCAGGTGAGGAAAAATGCTGCCCTGTTCCTCCAGTCACTTGCAAACCCAGATACCCCCATCTCTAGAGCTGGAGCCCTGGTATGTTTTTTACCAGGCAGTTACACTGTGCCCTCATGGCTGACCTGCACATTCAGTGCACACCAGCCCACTCCCCCTAGCTCATACTGTTTGTTCTCAGTCACTGTTGTTAAATGAGTTCTTGAGTGTTTTTAATTACATAGTTTTAAAATGGAACTTTGTTTTTCTTCTCTGTGTATGACTCCATGAATATACCAAATAGTGTGAGATTTGCAGTGAAAGCAGAGAAGACACTAACAGTTGTCATCTCAAGTATGTTTTTCTTGCAGCCTGCATTGTCAAGCTGTGTTTAAGTGACTCACTACCACGAGTGAATCCAGAGGCTTACAAAATTTGTATAAGGAAAATTAATAAAAAACAGAAGCTACTAAATTACAAATGAATTCAGTAAATAAAGCTTTCTAGGCCTCTTTGGTCTGGAAATGTGTTTTTTTGGACATTGACATCTGGTACTGATTAGAGCAAGGGATGGTGCATATACTGGGACACATTCAAGTTAGCTAGAAAGCTGTAATTACTTCCAGTGTTTCAAAGCTTGTCTGTATATTGAAAAAAAAAGAAGTCCAAATTTCAGAATTTTCTTGAAAATTCTTAAAAAAAAAAAAGAAAACAGAAGCATGAAAATATCTTACTTCTATAATGATATCATGTAACATAAGTTACTATTACCTTTCATGAGTTTTAATATTAACATTACTTCAATGTAAATAACAATGTGAAAAGTAATAGGAACATTACAGGTTCAAATAAAATGTCTTCATCTCATCAAAACAAAGTAGTGGCATTGATCAAAGCACAAAGAGGATGTCAAAGCGACTACAGTTCCCTCCTCCTACCCCCTTAATGCTGATGTGCTCCCACAAAGTGTTTCGATTTTGACAGACTCCATTTTCTGATGCAAATTTGGCTCAGAGAAAAAGCTTTGAGCCAGGTCTGGAGAAAACAGCTTTAAAAAATCCACACTGCCACACACATACACAGAGGGCTGAACACTGTCCTGTCAGAAAATAGGTACAAATTCAGGGCAAGTGGGGAATAGAAGACTGGGCTGCTTTTTATCATGGGCGCAACAATCTCACTCTTGTGTTTCATATCCCTATGTAACCGTTTCCTCTCACATACTCAGATTGCAAGTTCTTTTTTCTTAGCTGTGCTCTAGGTCCTGTGGAGACTACCGCAATGTACACATTAAACAGCCATTGGCAGCATAATATAATCACCCAGGAATGCACTGGTTGTCACATGGTGCTTTGCTCAATACAGCTGTTAACTAGCTCAGCCGAACAATAAACATTTGAAGCATTACAAATGTTCTTCAAGGGGGAAGGTTTGTTATTAATGTAAATACAAAAGGACTCTTGAAACAGCCCAAAGACTTCAGCTTCACTTGAGGAGTGCACAAAGTTATGAAGCTTTTACAAAATACAGAAGTTAAAAACCAAGAAATTATTTCCCTATTATTCAAGCAGTGAGAACTCATTTAAAAATATCTGTCTGACCTCAGGGGAGTCATAACCACAGAACCCAGAAGATTAAAGAAAATAAGCTTAAAATACCTTCCTCACAGAGTCATACATTTCTTTCCTAAACGTAAGAAGTGATGGGTGAACCTCAAAAGGTCCAGAGGTTTGGATACATCTCCAGAGGGGCTGATTCCTTTCTAAAATCTCCCTTCTGGGAGACTTCCACTCATATTTCTTAGGAACAAAGACTATGGTAAAGCTTGAGCATATTTACTTGAACTGCCAACCTAAGCTCTTCATCACCTGTTTATGCACACTGATTTTCACTAACACAAATACCCAAATCTACATATCTAATACCGCTAACAACAATATTGGCCAGACCACAGAGGAGGTCAGAAGCTGTAAGAAGTCTACAGAAGTTGTTCAGATGGCATTTTGCATGAACACAGCGTTCTAGGAGAAGCCAAAAATTGTCATAAAATGAAAGAAACCAGAAAAAGCAGAGTTTCATGGAGGGTGTAGTTTTCCCCATGATAGGTTTTCTTCCCTTCGTGTGGACTACTAATAGCACAGAAACTACCATTTGTACAGGAACCAGACAGTAACTCTCTCTCTCTCTCTCTCTCTCTCTCTCTTTTTTTTTTTTTTTTTTTTTTTTTTTAATTCATATCAGCTTTGAATTACATGTTTACTGGCATGGGCTTTAGAAGTAGATAAAACCTAGCAGCAGCAATGGCTTACAGATCAACTGTCATCCATACTTCTGTCAACAAAACCCTTTAATTAAAGCATTAAGTTACACAAGTTCTAGTTAGCATACAACTAGCAACATCTCAAATATTTGGATTGTAAACTATCATCTTCTTAACTTGGAGACAGGCATCATCTTTCCTACTTCACGCTGAAGGCTTTGTAGACAGTTTGTAGGTGCCTGGCAATTCCTTAAATATGGAATGACAGAAAGCAGTGCTGAAAAAGCTTTGTAGCTCAGCAATGAAGTAGTGCAGGAAAAACATAGTAGATGTATAATGCTTTGCAATCTTTCATTTTCCTGTTTTGGAATCAAAGCTGCACTTATCTCAGACCTAGACTTGAGGGCATACTAAGCTGTGAAGTTCATTTACACTCTACTTGAGAGAACAAAAAGCTGCTGATTTTACAGTACTTAGTAGCCAGCTGCTTTTAATTGTACAGAACTATTTATTTATACAAGATATCATAAACATCCTATTTAATCTTGCTTTTCAGATTCAGGAAAAGGGACTTGCATATTAAATAAAGGGCACTGGTCATTAGAAAATGTATATATGGGGGAAGAGAACAACTAAATAAATTCCTATTAGCTAGATTAAAAAATATTATCACATGTGCTAAATCTGTAAGTATTTTGATTGCTATGTAATAAGCATCTGTTAAATTTAAATAGACTGAGCCTGCTAAAACTCTCTGAAGACCAGATGTAAAACAGTATTCTTCCTATCAAGTAACTTTAAATTCTTATCTGTCTCAAATCAATAGAATTATGTATACTTGAAGCTCACTATAAGTATCTACCATGAATGATTTCTGCCCCTTATTCCTCTAATTTCAGTCACAAAGCATTGGTCTGATAAAATCATCTGTTGTCTATAATCCAATGTTAAAATACAAACCAAACAGAAGTCTTCTTATAAAGTAGCCTGCAAGACAAGCAAGTGTTAAAGAACAGAAGCCCTCACATGCCCATGGAGTGAGCAGTAGACCAGGGATCAAGATATCTATACTCTGTTACCAGATCTGACACCAATATTTTGCTGTGCCTGGGGCACATTCCCCAAAGCTGTATTTTCAGATTACTCAGATAACTACTAAGTGGGATTTGGGTTAAGCTCCATTAAAACCTTGAAAACTCTTACCTGTTTAATTGGGGGGTGGGGGAGAAGGAGTTGAAGGGGAATCCCAAAGGCTTGCTTTCCTGTTGTTAGATGTCTGGGTATCTTTAGAAACCCTGCCTTCATCCAATACTATAGAATAATTATATCTATCCATTCCAAAAAATTCTGTGAGGTATCTGGATTTAGCTTTCATTTTAATAAAGCTTTTCAGCAGATTTGAGGCATCCAGGTTTAAAACTATGATCCAAAAATAGGTAAGAACAATTCCTACCTGCTGCTAAGTCCTGGAGGAACCCAAGTTCATGAAATTTCTGTTGGTCTGCAAATTCCTGAGGTTCCTAAAGAGCAGCTTTCTGTCTGTGCATGACGAGAGCTGCCCTAGAGGGAGAAGTTTGATATTTTCTACCCTAAGCCTCATCTATAAACTAGACATTTCCTCCATCTTCCATGAGAAATGAATCCAACAGGCATGTCTACACTCACAAAGTATGAATGCAGTCATTATCTCTCAAAAATGAGACTGTAGGGATGTCACTTCCTCCCCTATCCTTTGTATATTAACCTCATTAGAGCAGTTGACCAAGAAGAAGAAGTTCAGAGTCTTAGCCCAGAGGCATCCCGACCTACCTCCTCATGAAGTGTTTAATCACCTAGATGTACTGCAAATTAGGAAGAGATCTTTCAGAGAAGGGAAACAGACACAAGAACAACTCTTCACCTCTCCCCTTGGAGCATTGTCACTGTGCAACAAAAAATGTGAGGGAGAACATAAGTCTGTATGTTGCCTAGTTAGGATGGACTTCAGAGAGAGGAGAAGGTTCTGGGTCCTGATCCCAGCTCCTAGGATTGTGTTTGTTTTTTAATCAATGAGCACTGAATGTGAAGTATGGAAACAGCCGCTGAAGCAGCTCTAATCTGGGCCAAAGCCTAAGAGGATGTTATTAAAATGCAACAGACACTACTTCATTAAAATCCATCCAGCACAAAGAGGCGTATTTTGCAAAGCTGGGCATGAGGCACATTGCTGTGGAAGGTTTCTAAAGGATTGCAGTATAATCCAATGCCCATTGACCTCAATGGGAAGCCTTCCCCTGACTCACTGGATCAGGTTATTATGGCAATAGGTCTTGCTACGCTCACATGTATCACTGATTCTGGAGTGTCTAGCGCACTGCCATGCATATGTTTCTGTATTAGCCATAGTGCAGACAAATGCAATACGTGTTATTTGTTTAGTGAAGTATCCCACAGGCATACAACAATTCCATTTCCAGCATCACTTTTAGGCAATTGATGTTTACTTGCAGGACGTATCACCTGAAATACCTACAAATTTCTCTGTGCTTGAGGACTGGCTATAACAGGTATGCATCTGTCTTTTTGTGAGCTTCACCTTCAAATCCTTAATCACTCTACCCCTTAGAGAAGCAAGAATTCATCTGGTGCTCAAATCAATATAGATATATCGCATTTTTGTAGATTCCTGGATTTTTCCTCTTGTTTCACCTCCCACAGCTCTGAAGGCGCCCTCCTCTAATTAAAGCCATCCATTTGTTCCTTGTATACAGAGAAACATAACACAGCAGGAAACAACTGTCATATCAGATACCACTCTATGGTAATTGTGGTTAAATACTGACTTTTTAATGGTAACTTACTTATAAACGTTTGGCAGCAGATGCAAAAATAAGTAATCACTCTTTCTGGAGGCCTACCAAAATGGCAGATTTCCCAAGTCAATCAGTCCACACACAGACTGGGAATGCAGAAAGCAATTTAGCACTGTAAGGAATATGACAATCTATTTATAATGTCACTGTGTGTGAGACTGAGAAGAGAAACTGCAGCTGTCGTATATGGATTGTAAGTGACTGATTGTTTCTCTTCCAATTTTGTAAGTGTGTTCCCAGCTTGAAAGAAATCAGGCACTACAGCTAAAAATGCCATTTTGTGATCTCTCCCTTGACATGCCTTTGTAGCCTTTGTTGATGTCAACAGGGACTTACTGTGTAGGAACCCAACCAGTTAAAATTAATGGAAAAGCCATCCTGAGTTTCAGAAGATCCCACAGGAACATCCTCAAGGACAGAGCACACCTGTAAATGTTAAGTAATACTCCTATCTCTTCAGTTTTTATGGAATTTTCATTTCCTGTTTCCTTATTTATTTGTTTTCAAACCGCTGTACTTTCAACAGGCTATTAAATAACAATCCCCTCCATCCTAAGTGAGGGCTGCTTTCCAGTGCACAGAAATGCATTCCTGCATACTATGTATAGCATATAACACATGCCAGGCATTATAAAGACTATTAGGTTTAGAATCCCAGAGTCAAGTTAACAAATAGCAAAATTATCAGAGCACCAACAGCCAAGGGACTTCGGAGAACCCAGCAGCTGCCCCACACACTGCAGGGGGCTACCCGTGCTGTGCTTTCCACCCTGGTGTGAAGGGCCCAAGACTACAGCAGGTAGAATGGGATTTCTGTATATTGCACATTCAAGAGTGAACATCCTTTACTAAGACTAAAACAGAAAACATGCTTTATCAAGTAAGATGCTAAGCACAATTTTGCTGTTAGTATAACAACAGGACTACACTTAAGCTCAGTGGATGTGGTTAACCATAGTGCAGTGTGTAGGTACCTCCTAAATCTGTGTTCATTCTTTCTCTGTGAGAAGATAATCTGCTTCTAATGCCTTCTTTCCCATGCTGTTTTCTTGGACATAGTCATCTGAAATCTGGGACACAAATAAAAGTCTGATGGAAAAGTCTATCCCATTTAAATAGCTGTATTTTATATCCTTTACACTCTTGGAGCATGCACTTCCCATGGTTGTTTGAGCACACTCACCTCAGAGCAATGGGGAAAAATCTAGTCCTTAGCATATCCATCGAACTACTCTGACTTACTCAAAATCAAAAAATCAATAGAAATTCAGGTAACCCTTTGGTCTCTTGATTATCATTTGAGGCACTCAAGTAAGTAACCTGTCCCCAACTACTTTGCATTCTCCCATCACCTCAAGATTATTCTCTGATATGAGAAAGGTCTCATGCACATACTAAGGCTGTTTGGTTAGTCCATTAGCCTATTCTCAGCTGTCACTGTATGTCTTTAACATGTGCCATTTCCACACTTTTTCCCCCCCTCCAATGAAAGTTACCACCCCCTATAATATATGGCAGACCTGCTGCAGTGCCAGCTATTGACATACAGACAGAACATTACACAGTGGAGGAGAGGAGGGGGGAATACTCACGGTACTGAGACAAAAACTAAGTAGACTGCAACATATCTGTAAAGGAACCTGCAAGGCACCAGATTGCTGCAATTCAGCTGCCAGTGGTCCTTCATTTTTGTCTTGTTCTAGCATAGGAAGTCACCCATCTGCACAAACCCTGTACCTGGAAGAGTCTTTTTCTCTTTCTGTCACAGCTTCTCTGAAACAGACAGATGTAGCAATAAGTGTGCCTACTCTCCTGGCACCTTCCTAATGACACCGGGTGAAAGTCACCCTCTGTTATGTCCTAGATGGGCAGTCAGGGCATGAGCTTAAGATACTTAGGTAAGGTGGGGAAGTACAGTTCTGGCAGACTGTATTCTATCTGCATAAGGAAAGTGATGTCCTCTTTACCTTTCATCAGCACCTTTCATCGGGGATTTCAAAGCACTTTGAAATACTGAACATCACCAAAACCCTCTAAGAACTGGACTCATCAAGGGAAGCTGGAATAAAACTCTTAAAATGCCTTGTTTTAGCAAGCTAGTGTAGAGCAAAAAGCTATGTTAGCAACCTGAGAAACAATGCGTGGGGCTTTGTGGAATCCTTAAGAAAGTTTCCATTTGCATCTTTTTAAACTTTCTTTTTTAAAACATAATTTAAAACATAATTTAAACAACGTTCAGAGTCAAAACACTAAATGTAGCACCCTCTGGAAACATCAAGTCAGTTCTGCAGCTCTGCAGTGTGCACTGATTCTCTCCAGAATGGCCAAGATGTGCCAGCATACACATAGATAGTCCAAATATATCAAACAGCTATAACAAGAAGCCAATGCAATTATTCTTCACAGTTCAAACTGAAGAATGAATTAAAGCAGTGCTTTAAAATTAAAAGTTACTAATAGCATTGAAGATACCTTTACTCTTTCAGATTAATGCAATGAGGCCTTACTACAATTAAAATTAGACTCAATAGAATTTCAGTAAATTAAATAAAAGTAAATAAAATATTTAGATATTAACTACCCTTTGGCATCATATAAACTATGGGACTTGGGATCTTGCAGGTCCATAAATCAGGCCATGACCCACCTCCATGCTGGAAAGGGCCCAAGTATGCAGGTATGCTCTCTTGTTCCCTCTCAGTGGCCTGTTAACTGCACAGATTGCATTGTAGTTAGTGATTGGTGTGTGTGTTCGAGGTGAAACTCACTGTTTCTGGGTGCTGTGAGAAGATCCACAGCAATCACTGCTTTGTGGTCCCCTCACCAGCTTGCATGAAACCCCAGCACTTTCCCTAAGCCAAAGGGCCAAAAGTAGCCTTAGCTCATGGCTCAGAGTCCATCCTTCATAGGAAATTTTCTCTGTACTCTACTCCCTTCAGGTAGTGGATCATAGCAAAAATGTCTGGTGTAATCTTGAATAACTGATATCTGCTTTCTGCCTGAAAGTCAAGAGCTTTGTCCCACAAGACTTCCCAGTTGCTCTCTGAAAGGAAGACTGATAGTTATGACCAAGCCTTCCATTGGGATGAACAGGTACAAAAATGTATAGACATTTACAGCAGTGGACATTTACCCCACTGATTCATGTATTCCTGTCACCTAAAGAGAGTGACGGCTGTCTTATGTAGTAGTATCTTTCTATTGTGTGGCATCAGGAGTTAAACCCAGGTATGCAGGATGAATAACACTTTATACTGAGACCAGTATGCACTACGGTAAAGAATGCCCACACCGAGATGAAGGTGACTTCATTTTAGTAGCAAGATCCTGCATCTCTCTCAAGTGCAGTCTTTTTATTAGTCATATTTGGTGGGTGCCAAAAATCTAGCTACAAAGAAAATTGTACAGCTCAGACATGGAAAAAGTTAGCTCTTTGTGGTATCACATTTTAAATGAAAAACCACTTCCTCTCCTGCCTTGCAAAGCAAGAAAGCGTAGGCTTCAGTTTTATCAGTCACTGTATCTGTGCCTTCGCAATAAGCTTAAAGTTTGTGAGCCAAAAATTTGATGTGCATGATCTGAATCTTTCCCTCTTTTACATTCATGTAAATTTGAAATATCTATAGCTTCAGTGGAGCTTACAATGTTGGAAATAATGAATACTGGCATTTTGTCTTTTTCATTCCAGAAGCAAGAACTATCCCCTAGAAAAATATATGCTATCCTGAGGAGGCTCAGGAGGTGTTTTTAAAACTATGTGAGTGAATTATATTGGGTTTCATTGTGCTGCACATGGGCTCAAGGAGGGTTGCAGGTTGGTTTGGTTATTAGCTCTCTGGGCTAACAGCACAGCTCTGTAATGACAGTGGTCAACTCTGGGGAAGAGAAAGTGTTCACTGTCACTCGCAGCCTTTCTGGCTTGTTCCTTCAAGTCACCACTAGAGTCTGTCTTGACCAATTAAAGAACCAACCTTTTCTTCTTTTAGCATTTGAGTTACTACTACTATAGCAGAAGAACATGAGTATTCATTTAAGACTGTCTTTAAATCCTGAGTTTTCACCAAGAGAGTAAAACAGGGTTATAGTGGGCAGATGAACCCTTCTATCCTTTATCTCATGCTGTTTCTTTTGCATTTAACTGCCTTCAGGGGAGGGATTACTTCTTCAGTGACTGTCCCCATTTGAGCTAGTCGTAGTATATTTCTGTGGTCATCTCCATCTTTTCTTTTTTTTTTTTCTTTTCACCCCCCCCCCCTTTTTTTTTAATCTAACTGTCCGCCTAGCTAGCTGTCTGGTGATATTTCTAACTTGCCTTTCCCCAGTGTGCATATTTCCCCTTTGTCTTCCTCCACACTTATACACATCAGTCAGAGCTTTTCTCTTGCTTTTGTAGCAGATAGGGCAGAAATACAGGTGAAGTCACACATACCAACAACATTACTAATAAAGAAAGTTACACCATACAGAATATTCTGGTTACATCAATTTTAAGATGTGGTACTCATTTGAAAAAACAGTAACAAATAAAATAACAATGAAAAAAGAGAATAACAACACCTTGTGCAAGAAAAACTTTAAGCTCTAAGTAAGAACCACAGTATAGCTAATAACAGCTTATCTGTGAGAACTAGAAGACTTACTTATTATAACTATTTTGCCAATAGATAATTTCACTTGTAGAACAGCACTATAATTTATACAAAATCACACGTTAGTAGCAACATAGGAAATGTTGTCTGGGTGTCCTTTAGGAATGAAATTTACTACTACTCTCATAGAATGTTAATAACAATGGTGTATTTGTTGGGGGATAGTATTTAATTCGATGATTTTAATAGAGTATGACAACAGCTAATGAATATTTCACCAGAATGTCATTACTATCACATTCCTTCTGGCACCCTGGCTTTCCTGTGTCCAAAAAACAGTTCCAGCATTCCCATTTGAGATTTTCAATAATGAATCTCAGGTCTTCAATCAGCCTAAGCTATTATATTATAAACATTTTTCAGAAACATCTTGATTAAAATTTACAGTGAAAATGTAGAGACTGTAAAAATCAGGCAGGATCCTTCCTCATCCATTACTGAAGTGTAGTATTTGCTATGTAATACCCGTTTCTAAGGACAGATCAACAAGCTGCCTGCTGTAACATAAGCATTCAACTCAATATACCCCAAAATCAAGAGTGGGTAGAAATGGAGAGATCTCCTATAAATAGGCAAATGTAAAAAGATACAAAATGGGTATAGAAAGAACATACGTATCAAATTCTCCTATGCAACAGACATGGGAGAATGCCATAAAGAGAGTCTTGTCCTCTAGCTGCTGCTAAGTAAGTCCAAGCAAGTCCATTATTTTGCTTGGTGTGTGTGAACCTGGTCATTTGTTGAAGGTTTTTGATTCCCAGGCTTCTTGAACTATCAGACTACAGTTATTCCTTATAGCTTCTGCCATGCACTGTTGTCCTCAGTGCATCTCCTGAGGGTCAGATATACATGTGTACCATGGCCTTGGGAACCAGTACTAGGGCAGGTATCTAAGAGCCCCCAGGAAAGCCAAGTTGACAAACACTTCGCTTCTGACAATCATCTTTCCTAGGTACAAGTCAGTTTCTTTTGTAGTCCTGCAATAAAGACACTCAGACGTCTGCCAGGAAACCACTGGTGCCTAGTAAGAGTTTCCCTGCTGAGGTGTGATATTTTAAAGTTAATAAATAAAAACATAGTTTGTACATAATCTTTCAGGCCTTTTTCTGTTAGTCCTTAACAAGAGCCCTCATATTAAAGCTATCCTACTACATAGACATCCTGCTCACTGAAGAGAAGGCAAAATATTCCATCGCTGGAGTTGCTGTCTCCCACACAGATGCCAGTTGTAGGAGAGGGGGATCCAATGGTTCTTTCCCAACCTCCAGTCATTCTTCCATCTCTGATTTCCTACATGATTCACATTACTAGTCATAGGAATCACTAGATGATGTCCTCTTTGGCCCCAGAATTTTGTCATTATAAGCCTGAAATACTGAAACCCTTGGTCTGCATAACAGTCTCTCTACCATGCTGCTGATTGGGCAAACTCAAAATTGTATTTCATAATAATATTTTGTCTGAAGTTATTCTATATAAAAGATTGAGGTCTAGGGAAAGTTGAAATCGTACTCCTCCAGAAATTACTGAGTTTGTTGACTGTAAGGGGGCTGGGGAGGACAAAAAGTTTTAAAACTTTTTAGAAACATTTTAAACAAGTAAAACTAATTAGGGCCTGATCAAAGCCAAGTGAAGCCTTCTGGAGCAGCTGCATTCCCTACATTTGTGAAAATCAGTCCATTTAGTCAGTTATTTAAATGAGGAATATTGGAATTAAACCAAAACCCTTTGAAATCAATTCAACTTTCTAATGACTTCAGTGAGATTTGTATTAGGGTTTAGAAAACTACCCTTTTTAATTTGTTTTTGCTGCTGACCGGTACTAAACAGATTGAGAAATTATTTCAGTCATAAAATCTACATAGGTTGGATAAGTTGTCAAAGAACAATTTACAGGTCTCCCTAAGGAGGAAAAGACCATATTCTTTGTAGTCATTTCTATTCTCTTCCTTTACAAACTCCACAACTGCGTACACTAGTTCACAGAAGTCCATTTTACCAAGTCAAGCTTCAATTTTGTAATTGCCTACCTAATAAGAAAGAGAGAATATATAGCTCTACTACTGTAATGTGTGGCTTAAACTCACCAAACGCTGAGCTCAAAGTTAAGGTTTTTTGTTTAGTCTTCAAGGAGCAAGAACTTAACCGTGACACTGAGGGCCTGAAGTAAACCCACTGACCAGTTTTGTGTTAGAACTGGGAGGGAGTTATGGAGTGGGACCATCTGTGAGTACGATGACCTGGGAGGGGGAGCTCAGGAGGCAAAAGACCTGTGCTGAGCTATGCCACTATAAATGTTGTTGAGTGTAAATGTTGGCATTTCAGCTGGTGATTTCTCTGTCACATTACTCAGGTGGAGCTGAGGGCAAGAGCTCTTGAAAAGTCGTTTCCGCAGGAAGGGATGCAGAGCCCTTCTGTGGCTGGTGGAGCCGGTCAGGGCCACTGGGGGCTCAAGGGCAGAGCCTCCCCCAAGAGCTTTGCCCAGGGCCCGAGAGCTGATGCCAGCAGCCAGCTGCAGGACGAGGCATGTTCTGGGTCCCGATGTTCCAGCTGGAAAAGGAGGCCTGTCTGACACCCAGACAAATGGCAGTGAAGCAGTGTTTAGTTATTTCAGTGGGGAAAACTGCTGTTTCGCTTTAATTTTGACATGGTGAGATGCCTCTCAGGTTTTGTTTCTATGCCTTTTGGTCTCTCTTCTGCTTCATGAGGCTGTTTTCCAATGCTCTAATAATAGATCACGCTGTAATTCTCATGACTAATATCTAATTCTTGATGCAATCCAAGTCCTACCTCTGCTTGTCTGAAGTTCAATCTTGACTGTCTAGCAATTGCTGGAAATGAAACTCAGACAGAAACTAAGCAACGGTTGACTGAGCATAGGATTTATTATTCAGCTCCCTGCTAATATTACATATGACTCAATTATCGTCTACTGCCACTTTCAAAAATCTAGATGTACGTGATGATAGATATTAACAAGACCTTACAAGAAAGACGGCTATACTATGTCTGGATCTACTCATCTTCCTTTGCTTTCTTGTTTCGTTTGCATGACAGTCACTATTTTATGTGAAACAGAATTATTGCAATTTTTCATTGGCTGATTTCCCCAAAAGCTCTTTGTCTTGGTAAAAGACCAAGCATGGTACCAATCTACAGATTATTAGAGTTCTGAAGGTTTCTACTGTATAGTAGTCCGACACTTTAGTTTGTCTACTTGACTAGCATTTTCAAAAACTTAATAGCTGCTCTACTGCACCATTATCAGGATGCTCATAAAGAAAGGGTTCCACTGCTTTCTCCAGCCCAGGGCAAGCATAATTTGTGCAGTCCAGTATTTACAGAATGATCTTTTAGCACATACAGCCCCCTGCTTGCCCTTTCTTTAGTACCCTAACCATATTTTTAGGTAAGGTTATATATTATATATATTATGCAAAGTGTGATTGTATAAATGAATGATATATGGCATGAAATATGAAATATAAATACATTTAAAAGAATCACATTGATTCCTCTCTCCTGACTCCTCTTGCATTTTAAACATTCACAGGGTCATTTAGTTTTTTTTTGAAAATGCTTTGAGGCATTTAGAAAAATGTGCCTACAAATACACAGATTGATTGACCTTGTTGTGAGGCTGATGTTAATAGGACTCATTGACAAGTTATCAAGAGACATAAAACACCATCCATGTCCTTTCCCCAAGAGGCAGAAGCACTTTTCCTGACTCTGTGTTAGTTTATTTGCCAGTCTCAAGGTCACTGGGGCTAAATCTCCATCAGCCATTATTGTCTAAAGTTGATTTGTTTCAGTGCTTGCTGTTGGACCAGCAGTAGTCAGAGTATGGAGGCTTATGAGCAAAAGCATATCTGGTGTGTCTTGAGGTTACACAAGGACAGGACACATTCCTACTGTTCTTGCATACAAACTGCTGTTAATGTGGCCACTGCCTCTTGTAACTCTGAAACAAGGCCGCTCAGTGCCACACATCATCATATGCGGTGTCACAGGATCAGAGCTGCAAGCCCTCAGGAGCCCACATCCTGTTCTTTAGACAGACCAGAGCTTCAGGCCTCACTTTCCAGTCTTCAAAGTCAGAGAATCTTTCAGAAAATGTTGTTTGACCTTTGCACTTAGGCAGATATTTTATTTTTCTATTATTTTATTTTCCAGCATGATGGCTGTCAGATGGGATTATGAGAAATCTTAGTAGAATCTTGCCTCAGGCATATCCTGTACAGCTTGTGATCCCATCTCACAATTCTTACAGTTTAAGACTAATGAAACCATCTGATCACTTAAGCCAGCTTCCTATATATCACAGCTCCTTCAGATTCATGTTTATTCTGCTGAACCCACTAATCTCTATCTAGCTAAAGGATAACTGCTGGATTTTTGTTTGTTTGTTTGTTTGTTTTTCCTAAGAGAATGACTGTCTTGATATTCAAAAGAGAAGACTCCATTGCAACAGTTGGCAGTTTGCCCAATGACTGACCAATACATACCAGTAAAAAGATTTTCTGAACCTTTAGCTTAAATGAACTCTCCTCAGCTCTCAAACAGCACTTTCTGTTACAGATTTTTACATTGGATTCAAGAGCTCTTTAGTACCTGCTATATTCACTGACTATTGGGCTTGTAAATTGTAACCAAAGCACCTCAATCATATTTTCAATGAGTTAGATGTGCCTAGTTCTTGATTTCTCTTTTTGGACAGCATTTTCTCCAAATGCAAGAATTATTTCTGAGGCATTTTCAGCTCTGCCCCCCCCCTCCATTCTTCCACATATTCTCTTTCCATGAGAAGAGCAGAACTGGATAGACTGTTTCAGAGTTGTTCACCATTGTGTTGCGAGGTACCACTCTCTGCTTTTTAACCTCTCTATTTACACACTGAAGAGCCCCGTTAGACTTTCTGATACATCATCAAACAGGGGCTCATGTTCAGTCACTCACCCCTAAATACTTTTAAAGGTTGCTACTTTCTATAGTATTGTTATTCATTTCATAAGGCTTTTCTGCACTTTCTCTCCCGCCTCAATCCTCACTACTTTGCATATGGCTATAAAACATGTTTTGTTTGATTGCTGCAAACTAAATATGTAATTCTCATTGTTCAGCGTAGCTGAAAAACTCTCAGTATAGTTTACTAGCGCTACACAGGAAAGTTCCAAATCAATGCTTTTTCCCCTTGGAATTTCCTCAAGCAAGATGTTTTGGGAAAACAATTTGGTTTCAACAAAATTGTAATAGAAACTAGGCACAGTACCTCAGAGATAGAGACATAAGGCTTCCAGGAGTCTTCACCTCCGTTATCCTGCTTGGAAAATGTGAAGTGTTGCAAGACGCCGTTCCAAACTGGAAAGTTCCAACTGCTCCAAAATGCAATGAGACCTGGTTTTGAAGTCTCACAGCCCTGTGTGAAAGAGAATAACCTTTCTCCACAGCTCCATCACTTGCTCCTATACCAATATTTTTGTTGTCAGGAGCTTCTCACTGGAAAACAGCCATTGTTTATATGAAGAGCAGCACAAGGAACATCTCTAATGTATTTTTAATCTGTTCTGAATGTAGTTTAGCAGCCGAAGACAAGGAATTGAGCCAGCTGAAGAAGCTATGCCAACATTGTGGACCATCAGCAACTGATGACTCCTGTTTCCAGACTGGGAAATCCTACACTGCTTGTTTCTATTTATCCTTCTAATTGTGTCTCCTCATTAATAATCTTGAAAGTGGAACTCAGTACTCAATATGATACTCACTATGATAATGCTTAGAGTAATATTCCACACCAATATAAACTAATATTTTGGTCAAAGGTGAGATCGTGTCAATTGATACTAGTAACTTGAGATTCAGGAAAGGAAACAGAATTATTGACAATATCTAACCTCTTTTCAAAGAGAAGACTATTTGGAATGGTTCTGATTTCCTCTATTTTGAGCATAGGCATAGAAGCAAAGCAGGCACAGATTTTAACGTATGTAACTCCACCATGTAGCAGATGCAATGAGGATTAAACAAGGCCATAAATAATTACTCCATCAATACTTCCCATAGAATTGCGTTCTGTAGAAAGATGATGCTCAGAATAACTATAGCAAAACACTGCTTTGCCACAGACATATGCTGGATTAGTTGCTTGCTCCCAGCCAGGGAAGGCTAAAAACCTTGTCCATGTTGTCTGTTTCAATTATCAGCTTTTAGAGCTTCTGATGGCCCCTCACTACATTTTTATCTGCGTGTGCATGGTGCTGCCACCAGCACATTTACGGCTTCCATGCACTTCTTGGTCCTCATAGTGTAGAGGTAGGATTAAGGGTCATCCAAAGCTGGCCAAGGTCAAAGAGAGCCCCTGACAGTCCTTTCAGTCAGATCTGGGATACAGGAAAGATTAAAGAAACAAATATGCAAGAATGACAAAAAGCACATGCTACCACTTCTTGTCCCTGTTGATGTGACAAGAAAATAAACAGAAAGGTTGCATCTATGTAAACCTGTTATTCAAGCTCCCAAAACTCCTTTAACACAACCTATATTCATAGGTAATTCTCTAAACTGCTTAAAGCCTCAGTCATACATCTAAACTCTGCCACTCCGGGAACACTGAGCCAGTGCTCAGCCCAGAGTCTTTAAAACAGTAGCCAGGACTAAAGTCCCGAGCTAGTGCTTCTTTTCCATGTAATAAGTAAAACTCAGTCCTGGATGCCAAACACACAGAGAAAGCTCCACTATGAACCTCCCTGCTTCCCTAAATACATTAGTCAATGCTTTATGTGGTGTCACTCCAGGGTCACTCCCAGGGGCTGCCCCAAGCTCTGTGCATGGCAGATTACTGCAGCTGCAGTCCCCTGAGACAGCACGGGTAGCTGCTCCGCTAGAGAAGAGAAAAGCCGCAGAAGTGGGTGGATGCAAGAGGTGAGAATGTGACAGAAGAGAAACAAATATCTGTGAGCATTTTTATTCATTATCTGTAAGAAATGAAACAGCAGGAGCTATGCCAGTTCCATCTTCACAAGTGCTTGCAAAAAACACTCTTCTCATCCCTTGTCACCTCCCAGACTAGCAAAGATGGTAAACAAAAGAGCCTGCGCATAGCACTTTCACATCAGTTGGATCCATGTCCTGCAATTGTGCTGCCACTTCTCATACTTTTTAGAACTGTTATTTTAAAATACTTAATCTTTTCTATTTCTCTTGAAAGACCAGCAGGAGGACTTGTCAGCAATTTACTATGGGAGAGAGAGAAGTGGATTGTTAGCACCAGATAACATTTGCTGTGAGGATACACTTAACATGAATAAGATGCAAGCCTTACAATGCAAATATCTGTCTCTGGCATCTACATTGAGAGTGCTCAAGACCAGTTGTACAAGGCATGACTCTGCAGAGCTACGTCTGTATTGTGCAAGGTAACTGAGGTCTGATTTACAGAGCCAAGAGACTGATAATAGATCTTAAAGAGATCAATAGACTCAGCAGTTCTAATCACAGAATCATAGAATCACTAAGGTTGGAAGGGACCTCTGGAGATCATCTAGTCCAACCTCCCAGCTTAAGCAGGGTCACCTAGAGCATGATATCCAGGCAGGCCTTGAATATCTCCAGAGAAGGAGACTCCATAACCTCTCTGGGCAACCTGCTCCAGTGCTCTGGCACCCTTACAGTGAAGAAATTCCCCCTAAGTGAAGAAATTCCCTCTTAATCTAGTAATTGTGCGCAATGGGAGAGTACAATGAGTGCAAATGTAAATAGTGGCTCTCATAGCTTCCCTAAAGAACCTCTCTTACTACCACTGCTGGAAACCAAACACTGAGCAAGATGGTCCAAGCCAGCAGGGCAGCTCCTGTGTTCACTTGCTGTCATACTATTGGGAGGAATGGAGCGGGTTCCCATCCTCCCAACACACCCTCAGTCTGCCTGTCTAGGACTCCTAGCTCTAGCAAGCATGTGTCCAGGCATAAGTGAAAGCTCCATGTTCACACGACAGGACAGACCATGGAACTGTCCATGTCTGGGGTACCTTAAGTGTGTATACTCTCAGGCCGGCCGGCACTGGCTTCCAGTCAGGGAACACAGCCTGGAGTAAAAGGTAACCTTATCTCAAAAACATCAAAAAAACAAACATTGTGAGGTTGGTTCTGGATTTACAAAATGCCATCCCCATGGTTGCACTTTCTCTCTGCACGCAGCATAGCTTTGTAGCGTGTTCTGGCAGGGTGGCTTTGAGCTAGCGAGGATACTGTGCTGAACAGGAGGGGAGGGGGACCGCTCGCACCTGAGACGCTGCCTGTGCCATGCTTCCAGACCACTTACGTGAGGAACGTAGCCTGGTTTTCTATGTGTAAACTGTGAGCAAGGATAGTGTCCTCCTAAAGGCTGGTACAAACATTTCTGTGGGATAAAATGCAAAAATATCCCCCAAACCTGCACCTGCTTCCTTCTAAAATCCAGATCATCAGTGTTCTATCTGGAATAACATTAACCTATTTGGGAAGGGAGAGGAAATTTCTAAAATGATTTTTACCATTATTGTGTGTAAATTCATGAAGTAAACATAAAGGTGCTGAGTAGTTATAACACATACTACTTATCTCCTAATGTCCATTGAGTTAGATCCCTACAACTTAACTTTAGCTTTGATCTCTAAGCCATATTTTTATTAATTATGCAATACCTGACAGAGTAGTCCTGTGTATTAGGTGTTGGCTATTCAACCCCTCAGTGAAATCAAAGGACAAGTTATGAAAGAAAATAAAGTCACTGGATCAGTATTGCAGCTGCATGGTTAGGAGAAAACAGTGTTTGACTTGATAAAGAGACTGCAAGATATTACTTAAGACAGAGAAGGGGAAAGAAAAAAAGAAGTTCTATGATAGGGTGAGCAGTCTGGAGAATGAGAGCACTTTGCAGTGAGTTCTTGCAAATAAGCTGCATTGTAGTCACAACACAAACATTCAGAAAGCCTTAGTTACAAGGATATTTGTTCATATTCAATCTTTGTCATTGTTTTAAGGACAGGATTTAGAAAGCACTGAAAAGTCCCTTCCCCTCTGCTGCTGAAATCCAGAGGGGGGGTTCTGTTATTGACTTCAGCAGAAACTGAGTCAGGCCAAAGCAGATTACTTTTGAAAAAAAATCTCTCTCTAATATTTGTACCACATAGTCAAATAATACAATTCCTGTAGGCCTTCTTGTATTTAGTAGATAGTCAAACTGAATGTGCTATATGGTCCATGAAATCATAAAAAGCAAAGAGCTGCATAAAATGAAATAAGTCTGAGTTCTTAAGTTCAATACACAGTTTTATACCATTATTTTTAAATATGATAGCATTGCCATAAAAATGAGATCTACTATCTTCAGGACTAGTCGTGTTTATGTAAAGCTAACACTGGAGTAAGTTTTAAGGATACAAGAAAACTTGTCTTTCATATGGTTCCACCACTCCCAAATTTATAAGAGATACATCCTTTACCCTTTCCTCCTTTAACATGGAGGAAAATAATGGGTATTTTTATTTGTGTGTTTTTGAGAAGAGTGCTGTCTGAGAAGATCTTATAAGAGGAACTTAGGTACAGCTGTCCCCAAGAAGGCACCTCCAAGTAAAATCATGTTGTACTATTGCCAGTCCTGTAAGAAAACATTCAGGAAGAGAGGATGGTCTTTGACTCACTATAGGATAGTCACTTTCACAGGTACATTCATAGATCATTGAAATATATATGATTAAGGCCCCTAAATTGCATTTTTTCCACTATGTCTTTCCTAGATAGACTATAACTATTTCAGAGTGTATTCTTAGAAACAGAATTGGTAGGCAATGTTTCTGGAAAGGTGGTAGAAAGTGAAATCCAAGGGAAGTTTTTTCTCTTGATCACCATTAACTGTGGTGGGGAGGATTGGGCTGTCCCCTTCCCCCACCACCCACCCCTCCACTTGCAGCGCCTCACACCCCCTGCTCGCCCGAGAGAGCCGTACAGGGAGCCCTGTGTGCAGCACAGCAGCCACAGGGCTGCAGATGAAGAGCATGGGGCCACTGGCTGGCCGGTCCGTTGGATGACCTCTTAGCAAAGGCAGAGCACAAGAAACACTGTGCCAGAAAGGAGCCCTGCATCTTGCTAGTGGAGCTACTAGCAGTCCTGATGCTGCCTTCCCTGCATCGGGCTCGGGCTATTTACAGGGACTCCAGCCATCCTAAGGCTATCTCTTCACAAGGGAACAGCAGCTCTGCCAGGGTTTTATGTCCCCCCTTACCTCGCTGGGCAGAAAATTGGCTGCATGTCCCAGATGAGTTGCTCAAAGCCTCCCTCTGCATTTGCCTTTTGCAGTTACATCCCCAGTAGAGTGGGAAATTTTAAGTACCTTCTTTATCCTCTCAATGTGTATTTTATTTTGTCCCTGGGATGAAAAGAACAGTTTGAAAAGAGAGCCTGGGAGAGAAAGAATGTAGGAAATATTAGTGATTTCAGCAGCTTTTAAATTCAAGATTGCCTGCTTGATGCAAAGCCCCAGCAAATAAGTTACAATTACACGATCACATAAAAGATCTTACTCAAGCCTTGGATGGTGGCATTACATTGCTCACTACAGAGATTTACAAAAAACAAGGCAATGATGAAATGACCATGCCAGCAGTAAGCATGCACTGTTTCAATAGCAGAGCCACAAAACTCAGGCTCCCTCATTGCCTCATTCCTCTCCACCACTCAGCCATGCCTTTTTATTTTATTTTATTTTATTATTTTTTTAGGGGAAAAAAAAGAGTACTAACAAGAAGCATCCCACAGGGGAAGAAAATATGGTGGTACTTTTGCAAGGGCTTTCCCAGTTTTGACATATGTGGTGAGCAAGCAAAAGTGAGAGTGAGAGGTCTGGAGTGAATCAGATTCTGCTGCTGTCATCACAGAGGGACAGGGGACAGCTCTGCTCAGGCAAGGACTCCTTGGCAGGGTGAGTGCGCAACCCAGTCAGTGTCTCTGTACTTTTTCTTCACTTCCCTTCCATTCCAGTATTTGTATTTTCAGCATAAATATAGGAATCTCTCAACAGACATGCCACTTTATGTCAGTGAGTCACACGGCCTTAATTGTAGCATCAAAAACTGCAGAGCAGGCTGTAAATACAGCAGCTGTCATTTACCATGTCTATGTTCGTAAGCTAAAGAGAATCTGCAGAGTGGGGAAGGCAGTCATCTGAATTTCTGAAACCCTGAGATACTTAATTGTAGTGCAAATTTTGTCCTGTAACTTTTCCCACAGTATTGATTTTTTTTTTCTTACTTCCTCCTTTCCTTTCAATCTATCCACAAGCATTAAAATATCCTGGGGAATTTATGGCCAGACTCTCACCCCAAAATGACTCTTATGAACTCAAGCAAAATCTGGAACTAGCCTTAACAGCAAGTGACAAACTAGGACTAATATAAAGATCAGAGATCTTTGCACCGCTTATCACAGCGCCACCAGTATTTGCCTTCTCATGGTGACTTTGAGATGATCACAGTTAAGCCTTTCCCAACAGGACAGGCAATGAGTCACAGAGCAGCTCTTGGCAAGGCAACACAAGAGACAATAAAGAAAGGGGAAATGTATTTTTGATAATAAAGAAGAGATTTTATTATTGTTGCTGCTTCTGATGATGTCCATTTTGGGGGTGGATGTTTGGGTTTTTCTGTTTTGCATTTTTTTATTTTGTTTTAAATACTAACAGATCCCAGTTACAATCTCCAGCACCAGCTTCCACCTCGTAAAGCATAAATAGTGTTTTCAGAAGCCAAGTTTACCGAATCCTGCAAACCTTTACTCTTCAAAGAAATCAACTCACTCAGCTGGGCTCTCAGAGCTGGCCAAACTTCACCAGCTTACACAGCACCAGAGCAGCTGAGCCCAGAACCTCAAAAATTCACAGCAAACGTAGCAGACTTTGCTCCATGTTTAATTAAAGATGTTAATACCTAGCAGCAGGAAAGTGAGTCAGGGAAATGTGATGCTTAATGGAGAGTGGCTCCCAGGATAAATTTTGGTGGGCTTTAAAATACTGGAGGGAACTGAGAAGCAGCTGGACATTGACAGACTCCATGTGCAAGAGCTTTTTTTTTCTTTTTTTTTTCTTTTCTTTTTTTTTTTTTTTTTAATGGCCTGTTCTTTAGCAGGTTATGTGCAGCAATTAGCTCTTGTAATTCCAGACATACAGTGCCTGGACTCAGAGTTCTTTAAGGCCCAGCCCACTAGAGGGCTGGTTGCTGATAACTTCCTTTCACTGGAACTTATTTATATGGATTGTAAATTGTAACTAGAGAGAACTGGTTTTTCACCCTCTCATTCCTCCTCCATATGGCTGCCCTCTTGTCATTTAACCTAGGTGTAGTCATATTTTGAATCAGCACAGTTCTGTTCATACCAGAAAATATGTAAGAATGCTTTTGTGACCAGTGAACAAGGAATTGGGAATTGCTCTAAGCTGTGCTGTACCTCAAGGATATCAAAGCTGATCTCAGAAATCAGAATTGACATGTGAGTTCCAGGAATCATACAAGGCCTCTATGGGGATTACTGCCTTAAAAAACATGTTTCTGCTTAGCTTCAGCTGGAAAATTTGGAGTTAAGGATTGTTAATTCCTTTCAGACTCCAGAGTCTAGTTACCTTTGCTTCCGCAGCACAAACCTAACCAATTGACTGGTTTTGAAAAACAAAACACATGCTGCCCTGAGAAATTCTGTCGCTACTACAATGCATCACACCTGGAGCAGCTGAGCTGCTGAAGGAGCCTCACCTTCCACATGCAAAATCCCAGCAGAGCTGCCAGCCCTGTTACTAACCTAGCCCGTCCCCAGTTCGCCACGAGGGAAGCAAGGCCCTGCTTTCCCACGCACATAGGCAAGCACCTCTACACGCCTCACAAGCATGCTGCCATGTTGCAGCTACCTGCAGCTCAGCCCTCCTCCCTGGGAGCTCACCACCCACGTGCCAGAGGCTCATAGCATCAAAGCCAGCGCTCTGCTAGGGAAGGGCCTTATTCCCAGGAAGATGTCACAGATTACTGCTCCCAAGGAAAGAAGAGGCCAAACAATTCTGTGATCCCCAGGGCCTCAGTGAGACTCGTTACATATTACTTGACATTTGCCTTTTTTCAAGCATCCATTAATGATGATAAAAAAGGTGTCTCCTGAAGCAGAAGTAGTACATGTGCTCCCTCCCCTAACTTTCTCACATGTTAGAAAGAAAACTGAGGTGAAGAAACTTGAGGGAAGAGTTACAGCAGTGACAGAATGACTATTTAGCTGTATACCTGGCATAATTCTACTAAATATATTTAAGTAGCTTGTGTGTGCACATGTTGTATGTATGAATAATGACAATTAACTGGAAGTATGCAGGAAAAAAAAATTTGCAAATCGTAACTGCCAAGCAAGAAATATGCCACCAAATTATCGCCAGTTGTCTTGTGAAAATGAGGAACCAGAGGCAAAAAGATTTAATGTTTCACACACAGTTACCAGGGCAGTGAGTACCTTGATAGCCAGAAACAAAGGCACACCAGTCCAGGGTAAAATAGGAGAACACATCACCCAGACATATCATTTAGAAATACCTCCCAACCTCACTTTTCATTCCTTTACTTTGCAAGCTTTTTCTTTGTGCCAGATTGAGACCACAAAGCCTTAGAAAAAAAGCCTTTTTGATAAATACATCCAAACTTCTTCTGCATGAGAAACAAAGCATGAAAAAGGCAGCATAAATAATAGAATCTGATATAAATAATAGAAATAATATTCCTCTTAGAAGAGAAGGATAAGTTCTGCCTTCCTCTGGCTTGCTGTTCAGTGTTGGCCTGAAAAATGGAGGCAAGAGGAGGCTACAAAAACACCTATTTGCCTGTAATTCTGTCCCTAGCTGGGGGTCCTCATGGATAGGATTTAGTGGCCCAAGGGTAGCTGTTAACAGGGCTCGCTTGTGACATCCTTCAGCAAATCACTAGGCGAGCACAGATCAGCAAGCAGGACAGTGCCAGTATGCCCCTGCAGAGCCTGCTAAGGAGACCCTCGGAGGGCCGCTGTGCCAGAGGCAGCCTAGATCACTAAAACTGCTCCATCATAAGTTCCTTTTCTCTCTCACTACTGATGACATTTAAAGAAGAGAAAACAATATGACCCACAGAAACTACAATTTTATTCAGAAAACCAATTTGTTTAATACTTCAAGTAGAAGTACAAAGGGTTTTCCCTGTATCCAATGCTATAGCTAATTCCTCCTGCAAAACTGGCTGCCTAGCCAGTCCTGCTTAGAAAATTCTTTAAAAGCTCATTTCTGCACTTTGTCTCGTTGCCCTGTTTTCCTGCCAAAACCAAAGTCTAACTTTCCCAGTTTGGCAGCTGTTTTTCATGTGATGTCATTTTTCAAGTGCTTTGCAGCATGCTACAGTATTCAAGCTATTCAGGCTGGGTTCAGTGTTTACCACCAGCACAACCCGTGGAGAGCATTGTCTCAAGGAATTGGGTGTCCTGTTGGCACTGCAACAAAAAAGGTGAAACATCCTCTGTGAGTAGGAGCTGTAACAGGAGACCCATCCCAGAACTACCTGCTGAGCTCCCTAATTGCAGCTGGCAGGACATCAAGTCCCAAAAAGAAGAAAATGACCCATCACATTCTTCATGCACACAACTGTAGGTCAGGCAGCTCTGCTTCCCTGAGTGGTCTACAAGCAAAGACTCATGGTTATGTGTACTCTGATTTTAGAGGGCCTTGGACAAGTGACTCTCTGCCTCTGTACAGGTGTAGCAGCACAATGGGAGCTTGACTTACAGCTACTTAATGACATTCCTTTGAAATCAATGCCATTTGCCATGATTAGCTGAACTGGGACAGATTTCCGCATGTCAGTAAGGGAGCTAGGTGCACAGTGACTTCACTGGAGCTGGCAATACTAGATTCCTGCTCGTGTTTTGTTATCTGACTTGTTAAAATGCAAGGATTGTGCAGTTGCACTGAGTGCATACAGGCAACATTCTGGCTGATTTCAACCATATTTGACAGAGAGGTAGGCGCCTTCAAGGGAATTATGCTCCTACATGTTTCATGAGAATGAGTGGAATATGGAAGGAGAAAGACCCTATGGCTGCTGTCTGAGAGCTCCCTGACTAAAGGAAGGGCAGTAGTCATGCTCACGTCATAGCAGACATCAAAGAATTCACACCTAGACTCTCACGCTCTTCCTGCGGTTGGGACCTCTCTGAGGAGCGCCTTAGTCTCCAGGGGAGTCTAGGCACGGAGGAAACTAGACTTCCTGCATTCTGCTGCTCACAGGAAGACTTGCTAAAACCATAAACACGTCAATTTGTTATATCTATTCTGATCTAACTTCTGCGCTGTCATAATGCAAATCTCTCTCATCAAATTAATTCAAATTTACACATAAGATTAAGGTCTTAATCCAGGCTAAATGTTGAGGAAAATAACTCAAACATGCTACCCTCTTGCTGAGGGGGCCAGAAGGAAAGCGTTGAACTATTTCATAGGTAGCAGATACAGACTTCAAAGAGGGTAGTGTATGTATGTGGAGTACTGTGGTTATTCAGCAGAGTCACTCCTAACCTCTAATGTGTCAGCACCTTGGTAAGAAAAACCTTAAACCATGCAGTACAAAGCTGAAGCAGGGAATAATTTACTGAAAGAAATGGCTGTAGTATTACAGCTAAGAGAGAAGGGCAAGATTTGGCATACTAACTTAGAAAAGGCAAGATCAAGCCTCCACGAATTTACTAATGCACTGTAAATACAATAGTGTACTACTTAGCAGAGAAGATCAGCAGTTATCCAGTTATTCTGAAAATATTTAGATCCCATTCACTCAGACTCCTTTCTGAAATATTGCTAGTTTACTTACACTGCTACAGAAGGGTATTTGTCTATCATTTTAAAAGGCAATGTTTTCTAGTGTCCTTTAAAAACATGAAGCTAGGCAGCAGTGTTGTTACTCTTTTTATGCATATCCAGCATCTCTGCAATATTAAGATTTGCATATACAAGCAAAACTATAGGCAGAAACTTAACATGCAGTTTGATGCTACTGTGAAAAAAAATCTAATCAATGTAGCTCTTACCAGAAATTTTTTGAATAAGTCTGTTTTTCACTATAAATTTGACACATTCTAGCACAAGGATCCATGGGCACTTAGCTCTTCAGCGGCTGAGTTGAGAGGTTTTCCTTTCCAGCCTCCTCTTTATGCCCCTTGTTTCTCCACTCTTTCCTCAGCTGGCCACAAATGCTGCTACCTCTGGTTTCATCCTGCTTCTTCTTGCCACCCCTGTCCGATCTTTTCCCATTGCCTGCCTCAGCTCTCTCAGCCTCCAGCCACCCGGCACCAGCCCTGCTTCCTGCCCCAGGAAGTCAATGGCAGGACTTCCACAGCTTTCTGCAGGCTCTGGATCAGCCCCCGGCAAGAAGAGCCTGACTCACTCTAGGGCAACACTAGCAGGCGAAATGCTAGCATACTAGCCTCTCCCCACTTTCTGCGGCATATAAAGCACTCTATCCCAGCCTCCTCCTAGCTAAACACAAACCTTCCCTGCATGTGGGACATCCATGTGGAGCGGACATTCAGTGTGGCGCAATGAGATCAAGGTGCATCACTCAGACTTGTGCTTCCTCTTATTAAAGGGCAACTGGATCACCCTGCCCTTGACAGGATGGAGGCCAGGTCCCCAGAGACTCCTTCAATGGAGGCAGCTAGCATAGCAGCCCTTGCGCCCAAGTGATGATCCACTAGTGCCTTTGAAGTGGTTCCCAATCGGGGACCCTGGGCCCAGACTTGCCGTACAAGCAGGCGCCTACAAGGCAGGCCAGCTGCAGGACTGGTCTGGAGAGCCCAAGAGGCTGGGACTGCATAGGGCCTGTGGATGATAAAGGCTAAAGGCCCCCAGCAGCCCAAGGCCCTTTTTGTAGCAAATCGTAGCCATGAGGCTGGAGTCTTTCCAGCCCTTCTGACCTCTGCACTGCAAAAGCTGCCTCTTGATCCTCTCGACTGCTTTTCAGCAACCTGTCCACTGGCTCTGAGAGAACAGGCTTTGATTTGCTTATAAAAGGATCTACCCCAGGAGGAGCAGATGGAGGGGAAAAAAAAAATCTCTATTTTCCTCCCTCTCCCCGCTCAGCTTCCTTATACTGCCAGGGGAAAGTACAACCTTGCATCAAAGAGGACTCAAAAGATGGCTGCCACATGCACTAGGGCATTTGCCTTCATCCCTTCATCTCTGAAATGTAAAGGTATAATATTTGCTTATCTTTGCCTGAAAAGCAGGGACCTCCTCTAACCGTGTATTTGGCCAGCAGCAAGCCCAGCTGCTAACGCAAACTTGGTCTGTACCGCTCAGAGCAACTGTATCCCAAACCAATACCTAAGAATAACAAGCACATCAGTGCTAGCCAAACCCTGGTCATTTCAATGCAGTTATCACTTTGAAAGCCACACAGCAAGCAAATTAAACAAGCTAATCCAGACAGTTTCAAATACTGCCAACGCACATCACTGAAGATGACGGCAGGCTAAACTCTTGGCTTGGCTTTTGCAAGACAGGCAACATGCTCTTTATTTGCTCTTTTGCGATAACAAGTATCAAATGCCATGTGGGTGTCAAGTCTGGAGAAAAAGAGATTTCCGTTCAAGGTCGGGTTAATCTCTTACTCTTCAAGCCTGCAGGGAAATGGCAGTGTCAGTGCAGTCTTACTCTCCCCATGCTTATTCAGCCATACGTTATGTTAATAGAGACCCTGGTATTATGTGGCTAGCACATGGATGTATTTTATGTTTGCAGCAACATTGTTAATATATCAGCTGACATTTACCCCATTTCTCTTTCTCCCCTTTACTGATCCATGCCCCGTACTAATTAAACAGCACATGACAAATACATCATTATTAACTGCAACTGTTGCAGCAGCTTGACTGGAGAAACTGCATGGTGTGATAGCATCCTCTGGGTGCTGAGACAGGACTAACAAAGAATGCTGAATGGAGGTGAGACCAGAAAGCAAGGTGTAAACACCTCTTGCCAAGCACCTAGAGAATGATCTCAGGCCCTCAGCAGTGAAAGATAGCTGCATGTGATATGTACAGTCACAGGCAATACCAGATCCTCACCCTGCTACTTGCCACTGCTAATGTGCTCACCTGATGCTGTCCCCCCCTCACCCAGGCCACAGTCACAGATCCCTCCCCCATGACATCCCCCATCGCTTGAAAGGTGCTTGGGGAACTACAGCATTTTTCCCTCAGACCAAGCAGAACACTAAGGCTTAAGGGCTCTGAGAGAAGTCACTGGTACAGCATGTCATGCCTTTCTGGGCTGTTGCATTAGGGGGCATGGACAGTTAACATTTACTAAACATTTCAGGTATCAACTGCCTTTGTGTGCTCAGAGTTTTTACTTAGCGCCCGAATCCTGCTTTGTGCCTGCTGCTCTTAGCCCAGGAGCACTACCATATAATTTCTGTTTCTAGCCTCAGCTTAACACTCCCCTGTCCTCAGCATTTCCCTCTTATGCTAGGACAGTTTGGCAAAATAAAACAGCTTGCACTTATGTACTCTACAGGTAAATAAAAGCAAATCTTCAGCATCTTGAAACTAGGCAAAGAAGCCAGAATGATTCTAGATAAACTAACTTAGTTTAAACAATAGCTAAAAGTTAAGTCATGTGCATATGCTGTAAAGCTATTCTTTCCAGGGGGCAAATGCTCAACAGACTTTTAGAATAGAAAAGTTATTGCTTTTTGTAGATGCATCTTTTTGTCCTCCCCCCCCCAAAAAATATTGTTGTCAGATAACACAGCAATGAGGAAGGAATGATGATTTGTGATGATTTGATGGAAGAATTCTTTACAAATAAGAAATAGATGATGCACTTTTATAGCAAAAACCTACATTTTTCATCACTGTTGTCTTGGGTTTATTTATAGAGAACAATTCATGTAGAAAACCTCCCCCCAGCACTGGGCAATCCAGGTCACAGATACACTGAAAGTCACAGTACATAATTACTGAGTAGGTGTGTAAAAAAATAAAATAAAAAATAATAAAAAACCTAGGTTTTAGTAAAAGACTTTCACATGGATTTCAGAGCCTTAAAGCTTCTGGGAACACAGGATATTTCCAAACTCAGGTGCTTGCACAGCACGTGAAGGTAAACCAGTATAAGAAGGGTGTCTCTGGAAAATAAGGTTGAAGTTTGGAAGAGCAGATAGATTTGGGTCCATTCTATGACAGATTTTTTTTTTGTTTGTTTTTATTGCTGACAAAAATACAATACAAAGGCTTTCTTGTTAGATTTAGAGAATTGTTTAAAGAGTCAGGTAAGTACAAGTACAAGTCAGGCAAGTTGATGTATTTCATTGCCAATTCACTGACATAGGAAAATAAAGCTATAGCCCTGCCCCCTCCCTTTTTTTCTCCTCTCAAATGTTTCCTCAAAGTGCAAGGGAACCAAACATCAGAGAAATCCTTCCATCCTCCACCGAAAATCAGCAGCTTCTGGGGCAACATAACAACCTTTCTTATTGCTGAACAGAAGGAGAAAGCAGGCTGCCAGGGATATTTCACATGAGCAAAACCTGGACCTGGGAGGTAGGCCAGGGAAGAAGAGAGAAAGGGGGAGAGGAGAGGGGGAAAAAAACAAAAACAAAACAAAACAAAAACAGTGTACTTTTCCTGGGACCTCTACAATTTGCGTTGTGAGGTCATAGTCAATCATGACTAAGTCCTCACAAGTATTAAGCTCTAATTTTAGTTTGACTTAAACCTTTCCCAGTTCACGTGCACAATTTGAGCATTTTGTCATTGTCATACTTTTGTTAAAGCTTCTTTCTGATGTTGTTTTTCCTCTGTCTGAATACCCGCATGGGATGTTTCCCATTTACTGTTTGTGTGAGCATGAGATGCAAGCCTAGTTTCTAGGTCAGGCGAAACAAGGAAATCCACCACCTAATTCTCCTGCACCTGAATATGCTGAAGGTGATCGAGTAGTCAGTCTATTTTGACTAAGGCAAGTCACCTCAGGAATAGCTCTGTCACCAGGTCGTGTACCAGCCCAGGAGGAAACTTTCCAAACTGATCAGGTATACAAGCATAATGAAGACCCACAGAAAGGAACAAGAATTCACAGTACACCCAGCTGATTCACCCTCAGCTTTGCTGCAGAGCTCACCCTGAAAGCTCTCCATGTCCAACCTTCCTCCTTAGACGTTATGGACAGTCATGCCATTCAGCTGGCTGTCTACCCCATACTGTTGCGGCATTCAGGATTTGCATCTCAGTGAGTGATGAGTGTTGATGTATTTCAGAGAGTGGGTAGTCTGAAGGCCAAAGCCAGCTTCCGCAGCCATGGAATCTCTTGTCCTCCTTTTGTGGAAAAGCTGCCCAGGAAGTCCATCAGTGCATGTATGGGGCAAGGTAGGAAATCAAGCCAGCTGGGGTATTGCAAGAGAGAAGGAGTGCTGCCCCAAGGCCAGGTAGGTGGGATGTTGTCGTAGATCAGTATCCTCTGTGCTTTGATATACTTTACATCTGCACCAAGTTGATAGTAAGTATCTGAAACTACTTCCACAGAGAACATAAACTATGTCATTTGAATGCTAGTAGTCTTGCACCATTTTCTATGATTCTCTTGCATCTACCCAGAACCCCAAGCTCAAAGTCCCACATTTCACCACTAAACTCAGTTCTAGTGCAGTGAGATGCCTCCTCAGAGACAGAGGCAGATGAGGGCAGCACGGACATTGTAGAGGTCACAGGATCCATCAATGAGGCTGAGTAAACACCACAGTGCTGAGCCTGAGTGAGCTTTGCACTGCCACAGCTCCCCTGCTATCAGGGCCAGAACCAGCTGGTTAAAATGACCTCAGGTATGAGTGCAGTAAGCTGATGCTGCAGCATGCACTTACAGAGGGGGAGATGACATCAGCATGCAGAACATTTACCATCTTTGACAGACCTTTGAACAAGAGGTTGATCATCATGCTATAGGCAACACAAAATTAATTTATCCAACATAAATGGCTTTTTTGTTATCTTTAGCCCATGACTCAGCACTTTCTCATGTTTTTCATTTACTGCCGTTACAAATGAGACAAAAGCCGATAGAAAAGGGAGGGAGACAGATGCCAGTTCCTCAGTAGGGATGATGGAAAAGTATGCCGAAGAGCTGGTACAATTGGCACAGCACAAGAGCCCTGTAACAACTGGAATAAGAATGAGTGTAAGTGTTGTGTAGCCAAGCAGTGCAAATTCATCATGTGTGCAAGCAAAATCTCTCCCTGCATCTGCCAACACAAGCTGCGTCAGAGCTTAGACACAGAGCTGAATCTTAAACCTGCTGAAGTCAATAGTAAGATTCCCATGGACTACGAGGATGCATTTCTAATACTTTCTTTATGTAAGAGACAGGATGTTTGCTATCTTACACAGTGATAAACCAAAGCTTGCTTGCTTGGAAAATAAGAGTTTCAGCAAGGTGTTAAAGCAACTAGATAACGAACACCATACTTTTCTGAGGTCAGACAGCATTTTACAGTACTGCAATGACTTGTCCAGTGCTACGTAGGAAGAACAAGAGAACACAGATTTGCACAATCAAAGACAGAGGTTTTTGCTGCACACCCAGCCTTCCACTCAAATAAAGAAATGCAGAGCAAGTCCTCCAGGCAATCTTAAATTGGCAAGGTATAGTACATGCTGTCTGACAGTTATGCAGAAGCTGAATATGGAAAACAGCCATTCAACAATACTACAAGGGAGAATAGAGGCAACCAGAGCCTTTGCCCTAGGTCAGAGCTGTTCTGCAGAGCCAGCCAGGTGGCATCCACCTAGTGCAGAACTGCCTGCCTACAGAGACTACATTTATCAGGAGCGACGGGTGCTGGCTGCTGGCTGGAGTGAAACAGCACGCACAGTCATCCTGAGCAGAGGTGAAACAGGCTGGACCCATCACTGCACAGCACATCTCTCACAATGAAAGGTTATCACAAGTCTTTATAATTAGACCGTGTATTTTCAGGTGACATCAATAGATGCTTCTGCCTAAATTACTACTCTTCATCTGAGCCAGAACCAATAAACTAAAGGGGTTAAAAGTCAGTTTTATTCCAGTGAATCTGCACTTACCTTGGTTCATTTGCATAGCAAATGTCTCAACAGCCCAGGGTTCTTCTACTCTGTCAAAAAGTCATAGCATTCTCATAAAGAAATTAGCAGCTCGCTCAGATTGCTATAGACATAATTAAAAGAAACCGATTTACGTTTTAATATCTGTTGCTCTTGTATCAGTAATGGGTCTGCTGAAAAGATTCCTTGGTCTTAAACTTTAAAATATGGGCCAATCGGAGGAAATTTGTTATAGTGGTGTTTATATTTGTTATGGTGGTATTTATACTTCAGTTAAGAACTAAAATTAAGGCAATTCAACATCAGAAAACAGCTTAACTGATCTGATAAGCCAGAATGTCTTGTGATCCAGAAGGGTTTGAAGAATGGGAAGCTGAATAACTCTTAAATGTTTTTTATAGGGATGACCAAGTTCTGGCCTTTTCTACCCTGATTTTTAATCAGCTCCATTGCCTTTGGTGGAACCAGTCCCAGTGAAGCCAGTAAGACTTGCACATAAAGACATAAAGAGTACATAGAGGAGCAGAGGGAAGGAATATTAGCTGAACACATCTGGAAAGGTACCTTCAGAGAGTCCCAGCTGCAGCACATACTAGCATTATTATAATTCGGTCCACTGCAGTTAAACAAACCCTTCTCTGGTGAAGGAAGTAGGCTACAGCAGACTGTAGCCCTCCAGGCCTCCTCTCTCTTTGGAACTGTTCTATGACAGCAACTTGTGGGTAGAGGAACTGCTGCTCCTGGCAGGGATGTCCCACAGAAATATTGCCTTCCAGGTCCCTCCTACTGAGCAGATTTAGGCAGCCCAGCCAGCAGCAGGACATTCGCCAGCCAGGCAAGATGGAAAGCACAGGTGGTGCGGGAGTCATCCCACCCTTGTGGATGTGGAGCTCCAGTGTGGAGCTCTTCAAGCTACCAGGTGATAGAATCTCCTCACTTTCCTTCCTCCTACCCCTTCACAGACACATACACATATGTACATGCTTGCACACACATGCACATACCCTTTCCCTCTAGGAGAGGAAAAAACCTCCAAGAGGAAACTGCATGGAGATTTTTGTAGACTTAGCTTCTTTCATAGAAAAGAGGGAAACCTAATTGCAAATTACCAGAGACCGAACAGGGATAAAAATACAGATCTGACAAATACATCAGCCACCCTGGAAATTGCTACGTTGAACTGAATGTTTAATTTTGGAGAATTATCCAATCCAGATACGGAGAGAGAAAAATATACATTTACAGTTGTTCTCTACAACAGAAGTATCTGATGCTGTTTTCTCAGTGACAGCACCCAATTTGCAGAATATATCACCACAAGATATGGCAGAGCCAAATTAGAGTGCAAAAACCGTAGCTCCGCACTAGCCAAGAAACAACAATATAGTAGAACTTTTATTAATAACTTTATTCCATGGCAGGAAAGGTTCCCCAAGGACAGCTACAATAAGGATGTGTTAAATCAGTCACAATCAAAACCTAGTCTGTCTAGAAATGACTCCCAATTAGAATGCAGTAACATTATTAACCAGCTCAGATAGACAAGTTAAAGAAAGAATCTAAGAAGGATTTTTTTCCTAGAGGGCTAATTCTCATCTTCCTCAGAAATAAAAGCCTCCAGAAGCTCAGATTTCTTATCAAAAATATGACGTTATCAAATCAAGAGGCTTGCTAATATTATGTCACTTTCATTTTTTCCCCCTTTTAGGGAACATTGGTTTCTTTCTGCCCAGCTGCCACCAAGTAGAAAGGGTAAAATCACAAGGCAGTGCCTTCCTTAGATCTAAATACCCACTTTTGATCTGAGTTGATAAAGATCTTGATAAAGAAAAGGACAAGATGAAAGGAAAATATTAATTGCAGCTTTTGTGAATTGCTTGTATTTATAGAGGAGTAACAAAGAGAGAAAGCCTGCTTGATCATTCAGAGAATCAGGAATCAGCTGAAATAAAGTGACCTTGGATTAAGGGAGTAGATTAGAAAATGAAATTTTGCAAACCAGTCTGGGAAATATGAAAGCAAAACAGACATCAGCCATGTATCTATTTACTAAGGTGGGCAGTAACCACCTTAGTATCATCTGGATATTTCTACCATACATTCAAAATGAGCCACATGCAGAAGTAATACATTTTCCCATGCCTGGAAGGGGAAAAATATATATATATCAGTAAAATTAAAATTAGCTGCTCATCATCTGCAATATTTGCCCAGCCTGAGCGTTTAATTAAAAGCCTGAATAAGCTATATTCTTACACTGCAGAGACCTCACCATGTATTAGAAGCAGCTGGCAGAAAAATCATCTCTAAAAACTACAAGAAAAAAATATTCGTTATCTTCCGTGATGGAAGTCAGGCAAAGTGCTAGCTTAAGTCAGGGAAGTCATAGGGCTTTTCTCATTTTCTCTGACAAATATGGGCTCATGTAAATCATCTCTGAACTGACATTGCTACTGTTTATATTCATAGAAAATGGATTTGTTGGTTGAAGAATCAGATTTTTTTATATATACACACACACACACACACACACACACACACACTCACACACTCACACATATACATATATATATATGTGTATATATATATAAGCAACAACACAACCCGCACACACAACCTCGAAGGGAAAACTTAGTTTGCATCATTCCTTACCCAAAATACCCTCTCCCTCTCAAACCCTTCACATTCGCTTGGCTTGAAATTCAAAATTTTCTTTTACTTTTGGAATTCTCACACACACCATTTTCTTTCCTTTTCTTTTTTCTTTTTTCTTTTTTTAATGTAATTGCAGTTAGTTCAACTCTTGAGCAAAAGCCATTGAAAAAAAGAGCTTTACTTAGAAAGTTGAAATAAAGTGTTTGAACTTTCCCAATAAAAGTTTAATTCAAATAGCAGGCCACATTTGATTAGCAAAGGCTTCTAGTTGACCTGAAACTGCTTTCTTCGCCCCTGCAAACATATTTTATTTAAAAGAGAGAGAAAGAGACAGAGAGGGAGAAAGAGAGAGGGAGAGGAAGTGGGAGAAGAAGAGGGAGAGGGAGACGGAGGAAGGAGAGGGAGGGGGAGAGAGAGAGAGAGAGAGAGAAAGAGAGAGAAAGGTCCTATGTACCCCCCTAGCCATATTCCAGTGCCTGTTCCCTCCCCTGACGTTCCCCACACTGGAATGCCCACTATGCCAGGATGCCAGCAACAGCTGGTGCAGGGAAGCATATGGGAACTACACGTGTGTTTCCCTACTTGGGGAAATCCCAGTACTGGGAATATAATCCAAATTCACGTACCCACTACCGAAACCTTTCACACACAAAATGCCTCAGAGCTGGCACTCATTCCTGACAGTAAAAAGTAAAAATTTTTTTCAACTGCACTAAAGGGAGAATTAACAAGCTGGGCATGTTTTGAGCAGGCAACCGTGGTGGCCACGCAGCATGAGGTCCTGAAAGTAAAAACATAACCAGTCATGAGGCAACAACTCCTTCTCCTCCTCAGCCTGACTACACAGCCCAAGCCCTGGCTTCCACCAAGCCCTTATACCTACAGGCAAAATACTGTCCAGATCAATGGCTCAAAACTGAAAGAAGGAGAAATATTTCTTCCTACCCGACCTATGAACTTCATCTGAAAGAGAACATTAATAACTCTGGTTGGTATTTTAACACCCTTTCCATCTCCTTTTTTCCCCTTACTTTTAAAACTTTAGCTCTGTTGAAATGGCAGGGTTGAGACAAAAAATGGTAAAGCAGTAAGAGCAAAAGAACAGATTCAAGAGATTTAGATCTATTTCCCAGTTGTAGCCTTGACTGCCATGTAACCCTGAAGAAAACCAGTGACATTTCCCCCATGCTTCAGTTTTCCTGTATCACAAAGCAGGATGGAAGTTATTCTCCACCTCTTAGGGGTGTTCCTTGGCCATACATACGCAGCAGAGAAAAACAAAACTTCAATATTTTTCCCCAGCAAAGACGTTTTATACTGGAGGGGAAACAAAAAAATATGCATTTTTTTCTTCCAACTAGATTGGGTAATTAACTAAATCTACGCTTTGCAGAGTGATAAAGAAGGGGTGGGGGGATGGGAATGTATGTATTTGAAGTCATCTTAGTTTTCTCTGAGGATGTGCAGAAACCCAGACATGAGGTCACATCTTGCTGCTGTGCTTCTGCACAGTTCTGCGTAATCCTAACCCTAAATGTTAAACTAGAATGGAAACTGGTCTACAAGTTCTCACATTGGGCTGCAGGAAACACCTACACTAATTTCATACAACATTGTTGTCAGCAGGATGAGCAACAATTGTAGCAGCTGCTAATTTCATGCCTCACTTTCTAATTTCACAGGCCAAACATGGCACTGGTGCAAGAAGCCATAATTCCCCCGACACAGAAGCACCAGTTTATTCTATGGCTGCCTTGGCCAACGACTAAAGCTTGTGCTGATTTATCTGAGCAGAGCAATCGGCTCCACAGTGCTAGACTGAAAAAATATTGTGGACCAAGTTAACATATGTTTATTCCACTGACAGCGAAAAGGAACAAATGAATTTGGCAATGTAAGGCAGACAAAAGTGATATGAATGCCTAGACAGACAGCACATATACCTTGTCTGAGAATTGTAATGTTTTTGGCTTTAAAATGTATGCCAAGTTCTTTCTCTAAAAGAAAATATTTTTAACATGAAATATGCAGTTGAACATAAAAATACCTTTGCAGGCACAAAGTCATGCATGTGTTTCATGTATAGATATCTCTAAGGAGCATCATATATGTAATTACCATATTTGCTACAAGTAGCACACGTGGCAGTTAAACCTTTAACACCTTGCTCCAGGCATCACATGTAGTTTGTGTTGGAGGCAAGATGTCATATACATGCCACAGCTCCAAAATATAGTAATCTGCACAACAAAGTGAAACCAACAAGTTCATTACTCTGCTCTTCACTTTTAAATCTGTCTCCAAGAGCAACCCTGCTACGACAGCATGTTTTTACACAGGTGCGCGTGCACACACACACACACACAATGTCCTTGTCACATACTACTCTGCAGCTTCTAGCACTGGAGTGGTACCCCTCTCACCAAATTACCTTGCTGCTAATATGTGGAGAGCAAGGCAGAAGGGTGCAAAGATGAGGCTGGGGCAGGACATGGCCAACAGTGCTCAGAAGTAAACTTTGGTGGAAGAGGCCCTGAACAGCCCGAGTTAAAAATGCAACAGCTGCCTGGAGTATGAAGCAGTCATGGTTAGGCAAGATGTGTGTCACAAGCACATTGATGGCTAGGCAGCATCATGTTATTCTACTCAGCAGCACAAAATATTTAGTATAGGCCAGTTCCCTCATATGAAAGTTTGACATAAGGTGAAATTTCAAGGAGCATCGGATCTCCAAATGACCATGAGCTAGAGCTGTGATTTGGAGGGGATTCACACATGCCATGGAGCCCCAATGAGCTGGCTTCCACCCAGTGAGCCAAGTATGCAAAGAAAAAGAAAGTTACAACTTTGTGTAGGCTTCTACTTGCTGCGTATAACTGCTGCACTTTTGTGTCTTAAATAAATGAAGAAATCTGTTTTCTTTAATACTCTACAGAGAAATGGAGTATCGACTCGACAAGAGATATATTCATTCTCTCCAGAAGAGAGGATATAACTCAGGTCTCTAAGCCACCCTTCCTTGTCCCAGGAAATGCCTTTAGGACAATACAACTACATGCTTTCAAGCAGTGAGATAATCCCAGAACCATATATTTGATTTGCACTTTTCACTAAAACCCCACAAGATTTGGAAAGGAAAAGTGGCACCACTTTCATGCCTCTCTAGTTGATAGACACTTCTGAGAAAGCCATCCCTGCAGTACATTGCCCAGGCACTGAGCCCCTGTCTACTGGAGCTAGCACTTCTGCTCCTCACTCTGAATGTACACAAGGGCAGGGGTCTCAGGCTAGATCGGTTCAGACTCACATGATGAATTCAACCCAGCTGAGGCTCCTCAGTCCAGCAAGTCGCAAGATCCTGTTGCTTTCTGACAATCTGGAAATACACGTTTAAGTATTTTCAAACATCCATTTCCAAACCTGCCAGAAAGCCTTGAGCACTCAGTCATCAACACACACAGCAAAACTGAAAGAGTTCTTTATGCCAAACTCCATTTCAGTCTGATGACCACTTTGAGTCAGGAGTGGAAATAAATGAAAGAACAACCTCACTACACGTGGCTCTACTTGAGTCATCAATATTAATGTTCTGCGAGAAAAGGAGAGGTGGGTTACCTGTAGAAGCAATGCATTTGAGGGTCTATTTCCTCTAGCTGCTATTAAAACCAGTAAGAGGACAATGAGTCCAATTTTACTTCAGCCTTGAAATGTTCAGACCACAGACAAGGGACTGAAGTCTGCATGAGTAGACTTGATTAGGTGTTCTTGTCACTGGCATTAGCTGCTGGTATATCATAAACAGCAATAAATGAAACAAGAATTATGTAAAGGGTGTGCTGAGTGATGGAGCAGCAACTGGAATTGCACTTCAGATCAATAATCTGCAGAAGTGCCATATCATCTGCTATCATTTCATTGTAATCTTTTCCATAAGGAGAAATGACACTGTGGAACAGTGGGCTGTGGAACAGCTAAAAGCCACTGCAAGAAACAAATTGCTGGCTACAAGACCCTTTCACAGCCCTATTCCATGTAATAAGAGGCTCCCCTTCCAGTTCAAAGTCACCATTAGATGCAAAAGATACAGTTTCTTCTAAGTCACTACAGGATTTTTCAGCGTGAGAGGTGATGGAGGGGAAGGGAGAGAACAAGCTATTTCTGGCTGTGGGTTTTTTTTTTTTTTTTTTTTTTTCCCTTCCTTCATCACCAGTAAATGTCCACTTAAATTCATGTCAAATCTTGTGAAAGAGCAGGCACCCACAGTGCCTGTTGCTAGAGCAGATCTTGTGGTCTATTTCTCCCCTCTCTGCACACCTCCCAGTGAGGTTTCCTGTACCCCTTAACTTTATTCCAAATCTCTGGAGGAGTCAGGGAAGGCAAATATAATTCCCCACAAAACATCCCCAAGTACTGCCTCAGTTTAATGTTTCCTGAGACAATTTGTTGGTCAAGAAGTTCAGTATCTGCATTGCAGAAGATGAACACCTTAACAAAGCAGGTCAAGCAATATACAAGGACAAATCTCTATTTAAATAGAGGCTAATTTAGAAAAGGACCAAAGGAATGCAAGTGACAAAGAAGGGAAGGAGAAAAAGCATACACCTAAAAAACAAGTACTGTTAACAGAAATACAGATGTTAACTCTGTCATGAAGACTGAGAATTAAGCTAACTGTGGAAGCCTGAACCACAGATACAGGCAAATACATCCACACTGTGGAGAAATGCCACAACTGGGGCTACCTCCTGCCTCCTTGAAGATTTCCAAAAGTGGCAAGGAGCCACTTTAGCCAACTAGCACAAGTTCAGAGGGCAAAACTGCAGGTAATCAGTGGAAACCTCTTTCATTACAACCAGGATGACTTTTTGCTTATCACATGTAAGCACCTTAGAGAAAGAGGGGTCCAAGAGAGCTACTTGATATTGAAGGATCACCTCCTCCAAGGTCAGGCAGGATGGATCCCAACAAACAGAAAAATCAAGCGAAAGCAGCACGATGCCTACATGAATGAACAAGGAGCTTCCAACTCATCTCAAATTAAGGGGGAAGCATATAAGGGGTTGAAGTCAAGTTGCTCAGGAGGAATATAGAGACACTGTCTGAGCATGAAGGGATAGGTTAGGAGTGCTAAAGTTCACCTGAAGTTGAATCTGGCGATACACACAAAGGGCAACAAGAAAGGCTTTTACAGGCACATCAGCAGGAAAAAAATGACTAAAAAAAATGTGGTCCTACTGCTAAATGGGCCAGGGCCCTGGTTACAAATGACACAGAAAAGGCAGAGGTACTCAATGCCCTTTACACCTCAGTCTTTAATGGTAAGTCTGGCCTTCAGCAATCCAGGCACCTGACAGCAGCAGGAAAGTTTGGAGTAAGGAAAACTCATCCTCAGTAGAGGAGGATAAAGTTAGGAAATATTTAGACAAACTGTACATACACAAGTCCATGGGACCTGATGCAATGTACCATGAGTGCTGAGGGAGCTGCCTGATGTCACTGCAAGGCCACTCCTCACTATCATTGAAAGGCCATGGTGATCAAAGGAGGTTACTGAAGGCTGAAAGAGAGCAAACATCACCCCCATCTTCAAGAAGGGCAAGAAAGAGGACCCAGCCTCACCTTGATCCCTCAAAAGGTGATGGAGCAGCTAATATTGGATATCATTTCCAGTAGATGAAGGACAAGAAGGTGATCAGGAGTAGTTAGTATGGATTCACAAAGGGGAAAAATCATGCTTAACCAATGTGATAGTTCTATAACCTTCTATGAAGAGATGACTAGCTTGGATGAGGGAAAAGCAGTGGATGTTGTCTATCTTGACTTTGATAAAGCTGTTGACAGAGTGTTCCATAGCTCCCTCATAGACAAGTTGAAGTACGGGCTAGATAACCAGACCATTACAGATTTATGAGCAGATCTGCTAGGCTCACAGGATTATAATCAGCAACACAAAGTTCAGCTGGAGGTCAGTCATTAGTGATATCCCCGGGGTCAATTAATGACCTGTATGATGGGACAGAGTGTACCTTCTGCAAGTTTGCTAACAATACAAAACTGGGAGCGGCTGATACACCAGAGAGCTGTGCTGCCATTCACAGGAACCTCAACAGGCTAGAGAGATGTGCAGATGGGAACCTCATGAGGTTCAACAAAGGCAAGTGCAGGCTTCTGCACCTAGGGAAGACTAACCCACCACAACTGGTGGGTTTCAAATTAGTGAAAAACAGCTCTGCAGAGAAGGACTTGGGGATTCTTGTGGACAACAAGTCAACCACAAGCCAGCAATGTGTCTTGTGACAAAGGCAGCCAGTGGTGTCATGGGCTGCACTAAAAAGCGTTGCCAGCAGGTCAAGGGAGGTGGTCCTTCTTCTCTACTCAGCACTTGTGAGGCCACGCTTGTAACAATGTCCAATTCTAGGCTCCCCAATGCAGGAGAGACATGGAGCTATTGGGGCAAGTCCAGCAGAGGGCCACTAAGATAATTAAGAAACTGAAGCATCTCTCATACCAGACCTGCCAGAAAGCAGCTTTGCAGAGGAGGACCTGGGAGTCCTGGCAGACAAGTAGAACATGAGCCAGCAAGGAGTTCTTGTGGCAAAGGCAGCCAACAACCTCTTGGGCAACACTGAGAATAACATAATTCCCTTGCCAATAGGTCAAGGGAAGCGATCCTTCCCTTCTACTCAGCACTGATGAAGTCACAGCTGGAGTGCCATTCTCCAGTTCTGAACTCCTTAGTATAAGAAATATGGAGGGCCACAGAGATGATTAGGGACTCGAACATCTTTCATACAAAGAGAGGCTGAGAAAGCTGGAACTGTTTAAACCCCCTTAAGAAGGGAAAGCTGAGGGAGATCTTACAGGTGTATATAAATATCAGATGGGAGGATGTAAACATGACAGAGCCAGATTCTTCTCAGTGGCGCCCAGTGACAGGACAAGAAGCAATGAGCAAACTGAATCACAGGAAGTTGCATCTGAACATAATAAAACTTCACTGTGAGGGTGACTGAGCACTGGAACATGTTGCCCAGGGAAGTAGTGGAGTGGCCTTCCTTGGAGATATTCAAAAGCCATCTGGACTCAATCCTAGGCAGTGTGCCTTAGGTGACCATGCTTGAGCAGGTAAGTTGGAGTAGATGATCTTAAGAAGTTCCTTCCAAACTCAACTATTCTGTGATATTTTCAACTTGCTGCTAAGCAATCTGCCAGTTCCTAACTTGCTCTTTAAGGTATTTTCAAGTCTTCTTGTGGATGTTGTCATTTTTTTTTTGTCCTGCCATGTCCTGCTTCATTCACTCCACAACTCAATCATCCTGCAACAAACAACGCAGGGACCCATAAAGCAAACTCATTCAGTACATGACACTGACTCATCCCTAGAATACCATTTAGCAGGTGCTTCAAGACAAAGTCATAACGCATACTGAGAGAGACATTTATTTCCCTAGATGCTCAGAGTACTTTAGAAAGTTGAGCGCTAACCATGACAATTATCAGTTCAAAGTCTCAGATGAAATAGTCATCAACAGAATTGCTTCAGTAAGCTGCCAGCTACTACTTACTCTATGTCTGGGTTACCTATCTTATTTCAAGTACATGATATGAATAAGCATAACCATAAACAAATAGCTTTCAAGTAGCTCATATGTTAAGAGATAAAGGTTGTGACTTAAGAGACAAACTTTGTGGGGAGAGAAAACACAGGTACAGCAATGTGACTGAAGACCTTTTTTCCCTGGGCTTAAAGCTGTGATTATCACAGCTTTGCCATCAAAAAACTTGCTTCCTTTTCACGTAAATGAAGGAGACAGCAGAAAACACTCATTCATTGTGTGTCTTCAGTGTTTAATAACCTTATTTTTACAAGTTAGCTTTATTAATTGAATGAAATTATACTAGATATGCACGTTCCTCAAATACAGTTGAGAAGAGAGTAATTATTGCATAGTCTACATAAGGTCTCACATGTTCGTTTATTGTTTCATTTTGGTTTGCTCCGCAGCACTCTGTGTGAAACAAAATGACTTACCAGCAAGTGACACCTCCTTGCTCTTTTATGAATGGTCTCTTTTCTTCCTTTTAACCTCTTCACACTGCAGGGAGCCCAGGTTGCTAAATACACTGCCTGCTGTGGTTTTTCACTGTCTGCTGTTAGCCTTTTTTAATGACATGTTTTTTCCATCCAGCAAAGCTACCACGCTCTCGCAATTTCTAGTAGTGCATTAGTGTCACACACATGCTTACTGCCTCAGTGTGTATTGTATAATAGTTGAAGCACAAAAGACAGAGCCCAGCATTACCTTCATGGTGTAGGGAAGGTCTATTACCCAGCCCTTTCACCTTAAAGACAATTTTAAACTTACATGAATTTCTTGGTTGCGATTTAAAGTCATGCTGTGCTTACAGCTGTTCTTTCCCATACCTAGAAGGATAACATGAGGCAGAGAATTTCTCAACAGCTAACAGTCTGTGAAGAAGTAATTAGCTGCTGACGGACCCCCATTTGGATTGCTCTCAGCACACTGTGGGCCAGGCCAGCCCAGTCCAAGAGCTCTGGGCTTCCAGGCAGAATGTTGCTCCCAGGCAAGTAGATGGGAGGGGGCAACAACACTGTAATAAGCAAGACTGATCATTTCTGTAAAAGGCTCTGTAAAATCCATTTATTTGCATCAGTATTTTACAATCCAGTTTGCTTCTTGTTGACTAAGGTTGAACCACACCACCAGCAAGCCGTTCCAAATGACAATAGAATTATTTCTAATGGTGATCTCTGTTAATGCCATGATTTATTTTGTTGCCTGCCTACATCTAAAATTTGAATTACATGAGATTTATAGCAAGCATTTTCCTTGCTGATGAAAGCCTACTTTTACCAAAGGAATTTCAGCAAAAGGAGGATGATACTTTAGATAAACCTGGAGCTTGACACACACAGACCATTTCTTCAGAGCTATTCCTTAGCTACAGGCTCTGCCTTTACTTGAAGTCCCATGGGAAGAGCAGCCTGTTTTATGAAAGGCCATGGGATGCATGGTGTCCAAATCCAACCATAGCTCCTTATGACCTTGATCAACTCTCAGCTACCACCCTGAGGGACATAAGCAAAGGGCATTGCCCAGAGTTCCTCTTAAAAAGAGCAGCTTATCAAAACTGAGTCATTGTAAGTGTCACTGAAGTCATTTGAATTCACTGCCACAAACCCTGCATTCTCTATCTAAATAAGCTTTCCTGCCAAGCTACTTTTAAAGAGCCAGGGCTACCAGGCCTTAATTGCCTTCTTGTTTATCCTTTTGCCAGATCGTGCAAAGTGATAGTTTTTGATGTACTCTGGGTTGTTGTTTATTATCTCTTTTCTGATGAAATGAGGAAGAGAAGAAATTAGAATTCAGGCAACCCCATTCGAAGAGCAAAAAGTATTTGTGCTTTGACCACATTTCATTCCAGTTTTGTGAAAAATGCAGCCTCCTGCAAAATTACTTCTCTTCACCGCAGAGTCAGAAGTAGTATATGTTAAGACAAATTTCCTTCTTACTAGGAATTTTACTTTTTAAGGAGCTATGAAAAAAAAATATTACAAGTTGACAACAGTTAAAATGACAAGTAGAAATAAAGCAATTCAAAACATTTGATTTCTCCATTCTCAAGAAGCAAACACCCCACAATCAATAATCTAATAGTTTTCTTGGATAAACGAATTAAAGTCATGATCTCTAGGTAAATGAAAGGTTTCAAAAAACCCAAAGTTTTGTTTGAGAAAAGTCTCATTGAAGACAAGTCATCTCTTTTAAATAGCGTTAAACATCTAATTCTAAAATAATAATAAAAAAATCCTCCAAACAACAACAACAACAAAATCCAAACTCCCACTTTGTAAATGTTAATCTTCTCAATTTTCCATTTTTTTTTTTGGGGGGGGGGGGGCGTGGGGGAAGAAGGAGGGGCGAGAGAAGCAAAAAACCAAAAAACAACAAAAAAAAACCTTATGACCTTCTCTTTCTCCCCTCCAAACACAAGGGCTTTAAGATGCAAAAGTCAAAAAATCTTTGTCTTGTTTAATTGGAAATTTGACCAGAATGCCAGAAGCTTTGAACTCCTAATAACAATTTTTGGCATAATGTTTTGAATTCGTTATCATTTGGTATTTGGTACAAATGCTGTTATCTTGCAGAAACAAAGGGCAGTCAGTCGTGAAAACACAGCAAGCTTTTCCTTTCTTTTATTAAAGGCATCGTATGCTATGGCCCATAAACATTCAGGTAGTGTGAACAAATGCTACACACTAGCATAAAACAATCCAGCTGTGCAATCAGTCCACAGCATTTACCTCAGGCCAACAATAGATCCTCAGACTCCAGTGAGAGTTGCACTGATTTTGATTCTCCAAAGACAAATTAGGCTATAATTCATCCTCTGGCTAGGCAGGTACTCATGATTTTAAAAAAGATAAAATATCCACAATTTCCATGGCAGCTCACTCCAGTGATGGATTGCCATGTTACATCTTTGCGCCCACTTCAAGCAAGTTGAATTCAGCTTCCAGGTACTGATTCTTGTTGACCTTTTCCTCACCACTTTCTCCCAAGGAACTGTCCCCCTCTCTCAGCTTCCCCTCCACCTTCCCAAAACTCACATGCAGGTTGAGCTCCTGAGGTCTGCCACCAGAAGGCATTCCTTCTAACTTGGACTGTGACTTTGTGTCTCCTGTCTGAATTTTTAGCAGATTTCATTTTGTTATATTGCACACAAATACACTAACAGCCTTGTCAATGCATTGCATGCTTGTGATGTCTTCTGTTCATTTCAGCTCGCTAGTGCTCCCCTTTACATACAAAGGGATGATATTAGCAGCTTTCCCCCTTCCAATTATAGGCTCCTATCCCAAAATCCCATTCACAGGTGGCACCAAGATGAGGGAAGCAAGCACTGCTTCATTCCCAAAGATCTAGTCCCATGTGAAATGCTCTTTTCAAGAGAACAGGATCCCTCTCTTTCACTAAAGCTTCCTCAGCTCACTCTTCACCAAGAGATACAAGTCTAGACAACTGCTCCAAGGCACCTTATCATATAACTCAATTAACTTAAAGCTGATTTCTGTGGTCAAGCCTTCCCTCTCTTTGCTTCATACAAACTCATCAGGGTTGACACTAGCAGTTCTAGATGCCCACTAAAGAGTCCAGGGTATTTTTGCTGGGTCCTAAGCAGTGAGGTGAGATTTCAAAGGCAAAAATATCCCTAACCTACCACCTCCTGTTAGCATTCAATATGCTATCATATGATATCATTTTTATCTTTTTAATTTGTTATATCATCATTATATGTTTTTGTGAATCAAGTCTTGAACCTGTTTCATGTTTCCTGCACTCAGTCTTGAACACATTAAATATCTGTAACCAAATCAGACACTTTCAGAAATACTAAGCCTCTGCATTCATAGGAAAAAAAATGTGTGGGAGGGAAGCAAGTAGGAAAGTCATATTTAGCCTTCACTGAGAAAAGGTCACAGAGCAAACTTAACCCTTATCTGAAAATCCACCCATGATAAGACACAGAGTCCCAGTCAAGAGAAATGGATCATTTAGTACTCATACCCAGGGGAGACTTCAGGGGATAGAGCCACAAGTCCCAAACACCAGGTTTCATCCATTCCACTGATAATTTGTATGTGTTTTATTTAATTATACATATACACAAAAAGTTGTCTCACAGAGGATCTACAACTTTAGGAGCCTCAGGAACAATCTCTGTTGCTATCAGGACTTCTCCAGCTCTTAGAGACTGAATTAAACAAAAGCCTCTTGTTAATGAGGAAAGCTTTTCTTTTATTTGCATCTCTCTCTGCCATAAACTTTAAAACGAAAGGATAATCAAACCCAGAAAAGTCTGGCAAATTTGTCTAGTCCAATTCTACACATTCTGGTTTATCTACACTCAAGGTGACTTTGGTTTGCTAATAAGACAATAACATCACAGAACAAGTAAAGCAAAACAAAATCTGTTTAGCAGAAATAAACAGCTACGGCTCATACATAGTACACTTGAGTACATTAGTTTGGCACACTTCTGAGAAAAAAATGAAAGTCTAGATATAGCCGCACATACACCAGTACTTTATATGACTTTACATCCAAAATACAGGCTAAAGCAGGTAGAGTCTCTACACAGGTATTTTTGTATCCCATCATTATCATGTGTCCAGTTAGACATAAGAATAGCGTTCTTTAACAGATTGTTTTACAAAACGGTAATGGAAACAGAAAATGTTTTGCAGAAGACCTACGTCTCTCAAAGCCATCACATGTAATAACTGCCTCTGCATCCTGCTACCAGTCACAGTTTCACTCACCAGGCCCAATATTACTTCAGGAAAGAAAATACCCCACTGAACCACCCTTCTGTAAATCACATAACTACTCTCCCATATCTGCAGAGACACAATAGCAGCTGTGACATCATGCAGTACCTGAATTCACATACCTCTTCAGCTACAATATAGACATAAAATTCAGCCAAAATTGGTAGAGCTCGGTTTCAGATAATCACTCCAGGGAACAGAAGCATTTCATCATTTTTTTCCCTCTCACAGTGTAAAACAGCCTGGACACATCAGTATATTTGCAGACTTCAGGAGCATGACAAACCTGTAACATTCAGAGTCTCACCTGATACTAGCTATAAGCTTTAGATGGCTCAGATTGCTCATTATCCTTGTTATGAGCAACAATAGTGAGATGCCTCAAACACAGCAAAGCAACCTAATGTTTTTACCACCAGGAACTAGCAAGCAGCTCCTCCAGAAATACTGTCTTAAAGCACCTTGGATGAACATGGCTGTGACACAAATCAAAGACTTGCCTTTGTTTCCTTATCAAACCTATGTGGCTAGAGATTGGTGGGTTCAGGTGGCAGCTGTTAAGCTGTAAATATTGCTGCTCCATCCCAGCTCCTGTTTGGTAGTATGAACTCAAAATTACCAAAGGAATGAAGCACTCCATAATGCAGTCTAATGAAACTTGTTACAGGCAGTCCCACTGTTGAGTGCATGATGGCTCAGCAGTCAGCACAAGCAGTGGGGCTTTGCTGTAGAGCAGCTCATTCTTTGATGGGGGTGGAGGAAGATAAAAAAAAAATAAATCCATCATTGCTAGTTAGAGAAGCCTTAAGCGTAAGTGCATAAACCAGTGATTAGAGATTAGTACTATTATGAAGTTGTTTTTCTCCATTCACACAGTCTCAGTGGTTTTCATGTAAGGTTATCTCCAGGTCCCCAACATCTTGACCTCAAAAGCAAGAGGGCAAGAGAAAAAAGAAAAAAAGACCTGTCAGCACCACTGGTGTAGGCAGCACAACTCTGACATTTTTTTAGTTGCATTGCATTGTGCTTTCTGTCCATCTTCTCACACTGCAGTGGCACAGCCAGTGATTCAGCTGCTGAACTCTACTTGGCAACTGGCCATTGTGAGTCCTTCTAGCCTCATACAGTAATTATCTTATTTTGTAGATTTGCTACTTAAGACGAGAAAGCCAATGCTTGGGCAATGCACCCGAACAGTTGCATGGAAAAAGGCCGACGTACTGAGGGAGCATTACAAAGGCAGCAGGTGTCTCCTGAGCTTCCAGAAAATCGCTCGCTAGAGATCTTTAATCCTGTCAGAGTCAATTTGTTGTCAGTCTTCCACAGTGTTTAAGTACCAGGAGAGAATTGGTTTATCGTGGGAAAAGCTTCCCCTCCAAAGCTGTTTAATTATTTCCACATGTGTTGGGTAGACATAAAAAGTATGCAGGAGTGATTTACAGTTAGGGAATTAGAGAAAGGAAAGAATAATGGAGTGATCGAGTTAGCTTGTCTCCATCACAAGGTGTGGTTGTTTCTTATGGTTCTGGAAACCATTTGGTTTCTCCCACTATAGGAAACTATAGACTAAAAAGCTGCATTCAAGTGCAGTGTTAATGATTTATTCCTCTTACTATCCCTCCATCAAGTAGTGGCATACATACAGAGAAGAAGCATAGCCAAGCAGTAAAATTTCAGAATGTAAGAATTAACTTTGCCAGTCTCTCTCTACTGCGGAATTATTGTATGAATCTGGCCATCTTTTGTATTGCTTCATTTCCAGAATCTGATCACCAGCTATCTCAAAAACTAGGCCACTAACATCTGGAAATAACAGTTTATTGATCCATAATATGACTGCAAGAACATTTACATGGTGTATTTCAATGAAAAATTATGATGCTTCAGCTAACAAAGTAAGGCTGCTGTTATCCCTGTAAAAAAGGCAAGTTACTGAGCGCATCACTATCATTGTTACTTGAGGTGCCTCTTCTTGTGTTAATATCTGGTATGCTGCTTGTCACAATAGTATTTCACAGAATTCTTCCAGTGTTAGGCTGAATTTCTTCTCAAAACCAGAAACAGTGAAAAAGAGTCATGCTCAGAAAAACAGATGAGTTTCCTAACCCCTGGGTTGGTGGTAATTCTGGGTGGTCTCTTGCACTCCTTCATGAAAAGCACTTTTAAAGTTTGAGCGTTAAAACCAGATGTCAGAACTTTGAAAACTATTGAGAAGACGAGTACATAATTTCCCAGCATGCTTTGCCTGGTCTTGCAGTCCATTAGAAGTCTATGAGAGTTTCTGAGGCTGAGAGTCCCAAATTGGACACTCTCTCGAAAATTTAGGGTCTCCTGTCAGAACAGGAGACATCTAGTAGAACTTAGTTTTAATTCATTGTTACTCTTGTTTTTCTTATATAGCCCATACTAATTTACAAATATATGGATTTGTTCTGACTTTGAGGGGTTTATCAGCCACTGTGCAGTTGAGCTGAGGAAATTCCTTCACTTATAGCATCACTTCACATCACGAGGAACTGACTTTCTGTAAAGAGACAGTTGTAATATCATCTGGAGAACAATGAACTTTCTGAATACTAGTATGGTAAAATCTACCCTCTGCTAAATAATAAAAAATTTGAAAATGACACACAGAGCCATGGATGATCTAGCTGCCCAGTGGCCTCATTGATCAACAGACCCAGTCTTTCCCAAGAACAACAATGGATACTACATCCTGTGGGAGCTGAAATTTGTGCAAAGTAGCTTTTAAATGCCCAAACAGTGTTAGAAATGAACATAGGGTTTTTCTTCACTCTCAGACTTCTCCATTAAAATCCACAGTACATTGTTAATCTGGAGTTTGATCCTTCCTGGGGGTAGACAAATGTTTGGAATATTCTTGACTCCTCATTATTCAAAATAGATGTTGTAGTCCTGAAATTTGCAGTGGAATTATTTAGTGAACTTAAGTAAAATAAATAAATAAATAAAATAATAATTCTATCATTGAAAATCTAATGTAGAGAAAATCTAGACCACTCTGCAGTGAACAGAAAGAAGGAAACAAAACTCATGACTCAGTGGATGATTCCTCATTAAAATAAAAGAAAATTAGAATACTGTTAGCAATTCATGATTTAGAACATTTCTAGCTGACAGATTTCAGGGCTGGACATGGATTCACTTCCGTCATTACAGAAATCAGAAGAAGAAACACTACCTCTTTCAACTTCATTACCCTGAATTAGTTATTCCATCCACCTCAGACTCTTTTGATTATGATTTTTCTCCAGTCAAGCTAAAATACATTTTTTTCATATCCCACTTCAGGATCATTCCTCCTCAGCTGAAATTATTTCACTCACCCTTTCCAGGACAGATGGAGCATACCACTATTTCTTGTTCCTGAAATGAAGTAAGCAGTTGTCCTGAAATGCTATGTCTCTCTCTCAGCTATGCTGTTATAAACAAGGAGAAATATACTCTGGGGCAAAGGAAGATATTAGTTGCTTTCCTGCCTTTACTGGCAGGATAACTGGCTGCAATGCAAGCCTGACTCCGCTTGAATTTGTTATCTTTTGCTGCTATGGCAGGTTACAATTACTTCCTCCCTATCCTTTTGTCCCTCCATTTGGCCTCTTGCCGTAACCCCTTTCTACCAAAGTCTGATATAAAGACTGAGAAGAGCTGATAATGCTCACTCCTTCCTTTAACTCTTCTCTTGTCTGTTATTGTATCATATTATGAAATATCTTGTGATAACCAGATGAACCAGTTTTGATCCAATAAAGATCCTCCTCTAGGAACCTCATTAAAAATCTTCAAATTAAACAGGCAAGACAGTCTGAAAAGGTCACCTCATTTTTTTCCATCACTGTTCGGTGTGATAGACCTTGCCAAGGTTTGTCCTGGTATAGTACAAAGATCACAACATCCCACAGTTACTCTAGTAGTATTTTCTTTTCTCACCATCCAACAGCTAACAAAAATATTCCTTTCATTTGTCCTCTTCAAGAGATTCACCCACATTTGGAGACTTGTATGATTCACAGAATTGAAAATTAACAAGTAAATAGGTGTTTATCTTGATTACACCCACAAAGCTGAGATCTGCCTGTCATTGATTTCCAGTCAACGAGGAGCACCTGGGCAGCAGCCTGGGCTGCCCAAGGATTTTAGTCCAGTATTTGGAAACCCAGAGCCATGGGCTGACTCTGGAAAGAGTTTGATGAGTCTGGCTCACCTTAATTAACTTGGTCTTAGAGCTGCTGGGAAGAAAGAAGAGAGGCAGTAGCTCTCCTGGGGTCAGATGAAGAAGGTGAGGTGATAGCCAGAGGAAGAGGAGATGACTTCTAGGCCAGTCTGGCAGGACAAGGAGGCTGAGCAGATGTGGGAAAGCAGGGAAAGGGGAAAGATCTGGGCCTGCAGAGGCATAGAAAATAACAGACTTCCCCAAGTTGCAAGTTCAGCTGTGGAAAAGATGGAGAGCTGCTCTGCAGCTCAAACAGCTGAAGTCAGATGTGAAGTCAAGAAGGGTGGGCAAAGCCATTTCTGTTTATTTAGTGTCCTTTTCTCTTCTGTCAAAGCATCACAAAGACACTGACTGGCCAAAGGTATAAAACGAAATGATGCCCCTACAGAGCAACTCAGATAACAAAGGATATATTAGGAAAGCTTAGGTGGCTTGACCTGACAAGAGAAACCCACCAGTGGCAACACTAGATGAATTTATGACAGGAAATGAAATACCAATAATATAATATGCGAAGGGGAAAGGAAGGAAGGGCAGTGCTAGTGATGTGGTAGGAAGAAGCAGGTACAGCGAGAAAGCTGAGCAACAATGATACGACTTAAGATGAGGAGGACACTTCCAGAAGGCAATTATGTCTTGCAAGAAGGGATGACCTAAAGTACTTCAAAATACCATCTTCATGTCTCCTCCACATGTCATTTAGACCCCCTTGTACTCCTAGCTAGCATGTAGCTTGTATTATTTTAGCTCTATGTTTGTCCAGAGGTAGATGACAAGGAGATTTTTAGAGCTGGAGCTGAGCAGCAGCCAAGTCAAGGGTGCAGCTTGCCTGCTGGACCCTGATAACAACAAGCTAAGCCTCTGACAGCTTCAGTCATCATCTTTGCTCAGGCATTGACACTGTAGTCAAGATCTATTTAGGCAGCAGGACTCATAGCACTCACCTCTATCGTTGATTTTGGTATCATTGGGACTTTCAGGGCATAGAGAGTTTTGTGAACGAAAACCAAAAAATTAAAATGTGTATATTTGTTCCCATATGACTGAAAACAGGAATCCTTGGGAGGAAACAGAGAAGGAGGTTTCAGTTCTCGTTCTGGTTTTGATTATGAAAAGGGCTCTGGTTGAAGAGCTGTCAAAGAGAGCAAACTGAACTCCCACAATTTCACTGCAATATGCATTCACGTTAAACTGTTTTTGAAGTGGAAGGCTGCAGAGAAAGGAGAAAGAGGCTGTATTATTATCACTCCATTGAGCCCAGTGCAGAAAAGCAGGAGAGGATACTGCTGTACTCTGTGATGACCTGTATTTTCAATGTCCTTTTATTTATTAACAGGCTGCCAAAAATAAATCCTCAGCTGGTTTTGATGCAGAGCAGCAGCATGGGCCATTTGTTTTCCTTTCTTTTGCACTTACCACTACAGTGCTTGAGACACGAACACAATCTCCAGAGACAGGACTGGAGTTGGACAAGTGCAGTTACCCCCTATAGTGTGACTCACACCTGGAATCTCCACAGGATATATTTCAGCACACTTTTCAAGGAACTGAATTCAATATGATGCACTGAGGGCTGACTTTAACCTATAGGAGAGAGATATTTACTGGATTGAACATGGCCTTAAAAAAGCTATGTTCCTTGCATGTACATTTTTTTTTTAAATTATTTCTGTCAAGATAGATTCACTCAGTCATTCTCCCTAAGGTAGATCAGTCAACACCTGTGTAGTTTACTTTCCATAGTATAGAATGAAGGTATATGAAGGCTCCTGAAATGGATCAAGGTCATAACAGCAATCTCCACTCATCTGGATTTTCTCTGAATCCACAGTGAAAACAGAAATGGATTATTACAGTCATGAAGTTGCATGGCTTTAGATTCATCCTTATGAATGAGCTGAGTTTCTGGCCCTACAGGTAGCAGGACTACTGTCAATGAACCTGGATAAAGAGTGGGGCATAGGGTATACTACAAAAAGGTGCTATTTACTCAGCTCTCCTCATGACTATATCTAAACAGCTATCTGCTGTCAGGCAGGAATGTTGGGTATCTTAATTTAAAGACAGCATCCTTTGAAATAATGAATCAATACTTGGCTCAGCTGATGGGAGAAGGCAAAAGACAGATCCCTAATGATGTTAGCAAGACAGTCATTTAAAACTGTGGCCTTTGCAAGAACACCAAAGAAGCCATAAGCCATACAAGGGCCAGGTAAAATGAGCCAAAAAGCAGCGATTTCCTAAAGTGATGGAAGAAGGAGAGAAAGGAGCATTGGGAAAGCAGTTTTTTCTATTGTTCTCTAACCACTTCCTCCCTTCCAGGTGGTATAGTTGTCTTGTGACTGTGGGAAATGGGTAAGGAATATTGCCTTTTCCATCAGGTCTGTACCTGTACACATCAGATGACCCACAGACCCCCTTGCCAGGGAAAAGTCCTCTCAAACAATGTTTACTCACTTGTGCTCTTGAAATCTCTGTGTTTGAGGACCTCAGTGACTCTTTTGCATGCAGTATGCCATTGGGTGATACAGACTGTGTTCCGTTCAGTGAAACACATACCATATTTTTAGTATTTTCCAAATGATCTGTACTCATTTAGCACTTCCCATGGTGCTCAGACCCACACAGGCAAGGAACAGAGTCACCAGCAGACTCTTCCATAACTGTACTGGATGAGCAATGCATGGTTAAAAGCTCCTTCAGTCCTGGAGAGTGAGCAGCACACACATATACCTTCCAGATCATTACAATAGTCTGATTCCCTTGAACATTTCTAGTTAGTGAGGTCACATGGTACGTTGCTATTCCTCTCTAGTGTTGTCTGACGCTAGAACTGAGGAAGGAAGTTACAACACAAAAACCCAAATTGGGGGATTTTTTGAAGAACTTGAAGTAGCAGAAAATCAAAATGTTAATAATATGTTGCAATCCAGTTCTCCTCCAGTCAGATGGTTTTGCACCAAGAAGAAACTGTTGCAGATGCCATGCAGCCTGGGTAATGTAATATCTGGACATAGGAGGACACCCCAGAACAAACTGTTCTGTTCTGACTTCCCCAAGAGACCAACTAACGCTGATGGCTCTTCTCTTTTGGGCTAAGATGATTTAATAATTTAAATACTCTTATTACATTTCCATCTGTTTTCTCTTTTCTAGGCCTTGATGATGTACTGTGTAGGGACTAGGGTAAAGAACAAACCCAGACCAATGGAGTGACCTACTTTTTTAAACAACTCCGTATCCTCAGCATGTGGCTCCCTATTGCAGTAGATAGGGAGCTATCTCTCCCTGTCATTCAGGGAGACATTCAAAATGACATTCAAAAACATTAGCCAGAGATGTGTGACTGCCAGTGAATGACTCTATTCATTTATTATGCACGATGAACAGTAAATCATTCTAATTAGACACTTTCCCATTCATTCATTACTTGAGAATGTTCAGCAACAAATTGCTCTTAGAAGTCACTCCAATGGAGCTGAGCAAAATGTACATTGGGAGATCCAAAAATTTTGTCACATTCACTTGTGGTTAGCTCACATTATTAGAGTTGGTCAATGTTGGAGAAAATGGTGTGCAAACCTGCATCTGTGTGAGCACACAGAGATGCCCATTCATCCTAATTTACATCTTCTGATCTCCTGACCGTGCCTACACGGCTCTTCATTTTTCACCGAAGGCAACATTTGCAACAATTTTTTGTTTACAAAGATGGGGCAATGGCTGCTTTTTGAACAACTGAGTTCCTTTGTAAACTAATACATGTATACATAAAATTGAGTATTTCCCTTATTCAGATGGATAGCCAATGGATGCCAGTGCTAGGATTACTTAATGTAGCTATCTACTGCTGTAGACACCAATGATTTATCAAAACTAGGAGAAAACTGCTGCTTAACCCTAGAGGAGTTGCCATTTCCACAAGCCCAGAAGTGTAAATACCATACCAGAGTTCAAAAGAAAGCAACCTGGGACCCAGAATTGTAGTCTGAATCAAAGTTCCATACCACCCCCCCCACACACACACACCAAAGTAAGATTCTCAGATGGATATTCCTGTGTTGTGCTCACCAGTGTGGTTCAAACGTGCCAAACGGCTGGAGAATGGCTAAGCTGGATGCATCTTGACTAAAGGAATCAGGAAGAAGAGAACAAGCATGTCCCGGAGACTGCTGCATGTGATGCTTCCCTTGCATGCAGGAGGTGACTGTTCAAATGCTTTCCTTTGGATTTGGAGCAGAAATTTGTCTTCACAGACTAAGAGAGAATCTATGACTTGGCTGCAGAAGAGGATGACTTTAATGTTAAGGAAGCATGATGCAATAGCAAGCATGATGGTCTACCAAGCATAATTCAGGAGGCCTTGTTCATCTCATCTCTTTTCTATGACCTTGAGCAATCCATTTATTCACCTGTTTCCATTCAGCTTCGCCATTACTTTTATTTTATGCTTTTAGGCAGTGTCTGCTTTTTTTTTTTTTTTTTTTTTTTTTTTTTTTTTTTTTAATTACAGGTTCATCTCAAAGGGACTCTTTTCTCTCTCTGTGGACACTACTGAAACTCAAACAGCAAATGAAATTCACTTTCCTCCTACACTTTAAAGTCAGCAGAGTTCATGTGTACTTAGGCACAAATAGAAACCAGTAGATCTATTTGCTTGAGATGATAATGCTTTATTTCACGTCCCCATTCTCTAGATGCAAAAATGTTAGCATTTAGCTAAGCATCATATGACTCTTGAGTGCTGAGGAATCAATAAGTCTCCATTTGGACTTAACAAAATAATTAACTATTATTCAGCACAAAGAGAAAGTCACAAGATTGAAAAGCACAGTGCTAAGAATGGAATTACATGGAAGAAGAGCAGCTCTCTGTAAACTGATGATTAATCTAGCCATCTAGCCATAACTAGATCACTGGCTGCAGCACTGTGTCATTTTGTGTCTGTTCACAGCTACTTCTGACCAGTAAGAAATGGTATGAAGCACAGACTCCAGATTATCTCATGTTCATACACAGCTAATAATTACCTTTGGTTTTGACTGTCACAGTGCACTCCTTCCCAATCCATGCTCATATTTTCCAACCCTTAAAAAATGTCATACACCCAGTGAAATAAATTCACAATGCAAAGGAATAGGTCAGAGGGACTTCTCTGAGTAACAGCAATTTTCCTAATTTACGTCTTTTCCACATGAAACCTGAAATCTGTACTCCATAGTTTCCCAATATCCTTAACTATCCTATAAATCATTCATGAGAAGCAATTATAGGGAGTTACTAATGTTTCTTCTTGAAAAGGGGGCTTACAATGCTATCACTTCAAAAAGCTTCACCAGTTCCATAAACACGGCTCCAAACCACAGTTTTCTTTTCCCATATTGGTAGCCCTCAAGGCTGCCAAAACTTCATGAAGGCTATTTCTTCACAAAGATAACCAGGGATAATCACAAGATTTTCCACTGGGTCTTCCCTCTCAGCACTAACCAGTAATCCCTGCTGACAACAATCTCAGTTTTCATGTGAGTAGTAACACATTAATTTGAGGGAAAAAGGAATTTTAGTCATTCAAATCAGCAGCAGACATACCCTTCTAATTAAGGAGGCAGTTTATTTTCTTGGCACAATTTCCTGAGCAGACAGATATCTCAGAGACTAACAAGACTCATCCACAGTTCAGCACTGGAAAAGCACAAGAAAAACACATCCCAGTTTTGACACTGAAGCAATTAAATCTAGCTTGATGTGCAGAATAATCACAAATGGTACATAATGGTACACAAATCATCATATGACAAGCCCACAGCTAGTAAAGCATACCACTGAATTGACTAACATGAAATGAACTCCATTAAATAGCCTATAATAAATATTTTGTCCCAAACAAATTTTCTAGACTCTTTTAAAAGCCCCCCAAAATAGTAATATTTTAATATCAGAACTGTTACATCTTAATGAATAAACCCCTCAAAAACTTAACAATAATTCTTAAATTAAAAAGAAAAAAAGCAGTTGGGCAGGTGAGGAGTTTCATTGTCTCATCTGGAGTATTTTGCTCTTCTGCAGCGTCTTGCATCCAAACATATCAAAGAACTTTACAACCCAGTGATCTTCTCAATATGCCTGCAGGGGTTGCAAATATTATGCCCATTTGAGGGTGGAAAAAGTGAGAAATACAAAGACTATGTTTCTAGGAATGACTTCTTTTGGACACCATGAGCGATATGTTGAGTCTTGAAATGGAAAGTGTGAAGAAACATTCACCAGAACACTAATTTTCCATGGATAAATCAAAAATACTTTGAACGGGTGAGTTCTATGATACGTTTAAGAAATGATGGCACTCTTACAGAACACATTTGTGGTGTTAGGCATTTTAAATAGAGGTACTTTTTTATTTTTCTTGAAAAAATGTTCCCTGAGATGTTTTTTCATTGCTCACGTTGGGATTAGCTACTAGTTTTTCAGGTCCTCTAAAAGCAATTATTGTCCTTGACTCATTTTCTCAACTGAAAATCTCAATAGTAATTAAAAACAATACAATGAGAAAAGGGAGCTACTTCTGTTCCTCCAACCAGGTAGAGTCTCTAAGACAAGTATGTGTAAAATACAGTCGCACAGCAAATGTGTAGTTGGACCTTTAAGGACTCCAGCCTGTCAAACTCGGTATCTTCATCTTCCTGCTACATTCTCATCTCCTTGTTTTGCCCTGAGAACATAAATGCCCACCCTCATCCTTTTAAAAATAGCTTGTGTAGAAGGAAATAACATGAAAATTTCAACCGGTGATTGACAGAAATACATCTATCCATCTCTAGTAGAAGCACTTAGAAAGTACAGTGATGTCAAATAAATAACTGCCTTCAGAGGATCTGTGGTCGTATCAGATTACACAGACTGTGTTGAGACAAATGTCTGTACTTCTGTATATTACTATTAGACCTCATAAAACCCCTTCTTGTGGAAAGTTTTTTTCCAATATAAAATGAGAGATACTAGTAAAATACCTCTGTTTCTTTGGAGTTTCTTCATGATATGATTTTGATAGGATCAGTCTGTCAGGGCATTCTTCCTGTTATTATCATTAATAAAAGAACATAAGATCGTTACCTTCCAGTAACTGTGTTGATTTTATAACAGTAGACTGTGATGGTTCAGTGTGATGGGAACTCACTCTGGAAATCTCTTGTGACCTTGCAAGCTTGAGTTAGAAAGAACAGCACTGTTCACCGCCATTTATGCTGATTACTTTTGATACAGCAGCATTTCTGCCAGTGAGGACATCCTGAAAGAAAGGCATACAGAAAGAAAGGAAATAAAAAGTGTGTTTACTTAGACAAAATTTCTAGGAAACTTTCCATAAGCCCAAAGATGACAGCCATGAGAATCAGAAAGAGAATCGAAAAGTAAATTTCTTCTAAAACTTACAATATCCTTTTACCACTGCCTGTCTGAAATCATTTCAACAACATTTTTAACTGTGGGAGCCAAGTTAAAATACTTTGGCTGGGCTGGCTTTATTAGAAGCTTATGAATTAAACTGAGAATGAATACTTCAGTAGAGGTTTTCTGGCATCAAAGAACTAGCTGCAATAAGTTTTCTTGGACGAAGCTGAATTATTAATGTTGATTATATAAGAGTACTGTTCACCTTTCAAATGCTGAGGGTAATTAGGAATCACTCAGCAGAATAGCTAGGGAGAAATCACTTGAACAACTTTCTTATGCAGCTCCTTTGAAAAAACAAAAAGAAAATTAAAACCTTGCAAGAAAGGCTGCTCTGCTAATATGTATGCTTTCACCAGGTTTCAAAAAAAAAAAAAAAAAAAAAAAAACTTTTCTTGCAAATTACATTTGTAGTTAAACATTTGCTTTTGAAATGGGATGTGTTCTCAGCAACACAGCATTAGAAAGGAAATGTAGATGTTGCCCTGAATGCTTAACGATGCACTGTACTGCTTGCTTTTATTAAAATCTCATTTCACCAAGATCATTCTACTGAGAAAGATGTGTTGAATAATGCTAGTGAACCACTGAACCAATACCACATGATTACATCATCAATATTAAATATTCCTCTTTGTGCATTCATGCCATGTTTCCATGCATTTGATGCATGAGAACTGAAAACTGTAGTGAGCTAAAGGTCCTCAGTGTTCCCTTCAGTGTTAATCAAGCTTCCAGGATGTTAAATGCCCCGAGGGCTACATCCCTGAACAAGCCAAAACATTGCTACCAAAACTTTATCTCATGCTTATCTGAAGCACCACAGAATGCTCAGTGCAGGGAACTCATGTAGCCGAGCCATGTGCAGGCAATTATGGGCCGATGTTAGATATGTTCATTTCCCAAATAATCTCCAAAAGAAGAAAAAGAACAGCAATAGAGTGTATGAATTAAAGGAATGTTTGCCTTTAAACAGCTGCAAATGGTCAGTGTCATAAATAAAATGGAAATTAGGGTCTGACTCTGTGCCTGTTGCTGACCCTGAGCCTATCTCACCCCATTGGGATGTTTATAGGGGTGGAGCTGGGGGAACCAAACTAGCCCCACATTTCTTACCATCAGTGTTACGTTTCTCTGTTTTATCCTGTACCTTGTGTCTTCTTTCCCCTCACTACCCAATTTTGCCTTTCCCTTTGATTTATGTCAGCTGCAGTTGACTTCTTTTCTAATGACCTTGCCTTAGTCCCTCTCTCCTGCACCGTATCTCTGTTCTCTCTTACCCTATGTCCCATCTCTATTTCTGTAGTCTCCGTATTCAACATTCACCTTCTCATTCCTTTCCGTCCTTCACATACATTTGTTCTCTCTGCTTGTCATACTCACTCATGCTCCCTACACAACACCATGTAAAGTCATTTGGCCCTGTAAAGTCGCATCTGAAATGTAACTGTCCTGCAGCAGCTTTATGCAGATAGTCAGCTCTTCTGTTAGCTGTCAGCTGGGAGATTATGCAGAGGGATTCACTCCATCTCCCTCTTTCACTGTTTCTTTCCTCTGTTTGTATGTAGCTGGCATGTTAAGGACACTGTGGCTATGAGCTCCAGCTCAAGAAGCAGCCCTGAGCAGCCCTCTGTTTTTGTTTTTGGCAGCATCCTGTGTAACACTTTGCTCAGTGGTCTCCCTCAGCTGCCTATGCTGAAACTATCTTCAACACAGTGTAGAGGTTTAGAACAGAAGGAAATAAATCAAAAGCTCCTGAAAGATGTTTATTTTGCATATATTTTTCTGTCACATTTGGGAGCTTTTTACATGTCAGGAAGTAGAGAGCAGCTTACAGTCATGATAGTGTATGGAGGTCAGAGCCAACCAACTCTCTTTCATCTGTCTGGTTCCCCTGAGGTGCAGGAAAGAAGGAAGTCCAACTACTTTCAGAACTAGGATGCAAAAGTTATAGCCTGTGGGAGGGGAAAAAAGGAGGAGGGGATCAGGAATCTTTAAAAAATATTTTTAAATTAAAATACATTTTCTTTAGGAAAAAAAGGAATGAGGTAATATATATTTTGACACTCTGCTGTTTCCCCTGCCTTTTCAAAATGATGCTTCTTAAAGCAATTGATTTGTGCCAGGAAAATAAGTCCACTGAGCATAAGATTTCTCTACAGGGTAAAATATGAATGTGGCTTCTGTTGCTGCCAGTCAGACCTTGGCAGAAGAGTTACACATACAATAACCGATCCTTCAGGACTTCATCTTCTGGCTCCTTCACCAGCAGAACATATAATATGTACTTGCAATGTGATACTTTAACAAATCTTTTGTCATCTACATCTTCAAAGGTTTCATCACAGCTACCTGGGCTTATGTCTGCAAGAGTGACAGGATGTAGGCTCTCCTGTAGATGTACAACCTCCCTCTAAATCTGTGGGAGGTAAGCATCATACAGTTTCCTCTTCCCTCCAATACAAACGGAATGCTCCAGAGGAAGGGTAACATTCACACTAACCAGGTCAATACCACCTGGGGAAGTGAACAGACCAGAACTTATGATAAAACTCCAGACCTGAGTTTTAGTCACACTGAAGAAACAGATGTCTCACTCAAAATCTAATGCTGGTATTCTCGGATGTCTTTAACGGGCCCACCTAGTCTCCCAATTCAAACCACTTCTGAATCCAGAGGCTGTTCATTCTTCCTGTAGCTTGGAAAGAGGGAGTTTAGAAGTGGATTTGAGGTAACTGGAAAAGAGAATGGTTGGTCTGTGGAAAAATAAAGAAAGCAAACAAGTGAACACATTCTTTCCTTCAGAATGATATTTATTTTAGATTCTGAGGTCAAAAAAAAAGGAAAGTACAAGAGCAGGTCTCCAAGAGAATGCCTGCTTGGTTAATGCTGAAATGGGCACAGAATGGCTGGCTGTCCTCACGCAGCACTATATTTGCCAGCAGCACACAAATGAAGCACACAGAAAACAGTATCTTGGTTATTAGATAGTAAAATAAGTCACACGCAAAGCCCAATCCTGATAATGGATTCAAGCTTCAACTTTGTAGCAGAAACAAGGATGCATAACCTAGATGATGATGTTGCTGCTTTCGTAGTGATGTCCTTGTAATTTGACAAGTTTACCCTAGCAGACAATAAATTAGGGGACATGCTAACTGAGCATATGTGTGCAGAGAATAGCTTAGCTTCATGCTTGCCAACAAACATCAGTAATAACTCTGTAAGGTTAGCAATGCCTTCGCTGTGGAAACTGATTGCAAACAATTTACTACAGAGCAGAAAAAATATTTAAACCAAGTTATATCACCTTTTACAGCATGAGATCATCTATAAAGAGGGAGTTTCACTTTCCTTAGTATGCAGTACAAATATATCAGTTTCCCTGGTGGGGGGCACTCAGGCTGAAGCCACCAAGGAGAAGAAAGGACAAGAGGAGAAGTGAGCTCTGGGTGAGTTTTGTCTCAGGGCAGCTGGGGAATGTCCCTGCCCTTTTACAAAACCAGCCTTCAAGCACTTCCCTTCCTCTATCCTACATGCACTAGAAATTAAAACTGCACAGGGAAAGGAAGGTTTTGGCCATTAATTCATCAGTTTATCTGATGAGCATTTGCCATTCTCTATAGCAGTACTAAGTATTGGCCAATAGGTTGTACCAAAATGCAGACGGGAATGTAGAGTTGCTGGTCTCATTCACCATCATGATATTATTAAAGACAACTTTTGGCCCAAGATGCTATGGCAAAGGTGCAGTGTTTGCATGCTACAGGTCTGAGTACCCCAGGTTTTCTGATGAGCCTTTGGCAGAGAGGAAAATCTGTCCTCCCATGGGAGTAAGCCGGCCCTGGTGCCAGCTCCAGATGGTAGACATGGGACTGCCTGAGACTGAATTCAAAACAGCAGATCCATGCGGTCTCTCCCTGGGTTAGCTACTTTTAATAAGAGATGAGGTAATAAAAATGTTCATACTCATATTGCCTGAGCACTGAGATAAGCCAGTTTAGAGTATGAGATATCCAATTTGTTTTTATTTTATAAACATTCAGAATATTTCAGAGACCCCAGCATATAATTTGAAATCTGAGGCACAGGGCAATTACACATCTTAAAGTGACACTGGCAGGCAGTCTAGCAGCCAGGAACATCTCCAAGCTTCCACCAAGCATCCCAGGGGATCAGTCAACACTGGCATTACCCAGAGCTGAACAGACTAAAAGGTAAAAAAACAAACAAACAAAACAAAAAAACCCAAAACAAAACAAAAAAACCCCAGCACATACTACAAACAGCAGGCAACCTTGTTTTATTTAACAGATGGAGAAATTAAAAAACAAAACAAAACATTCTTGAGAATAATTCCACTGTCAATAAAGGCCAAATGTAAAAGAGACTATAGGGAATAGGTATCAGCTGTATTAATGCTACTATCCTGCTTATTTCACCATCATACAGCCAAAAATATTACCTTTATGTTCATGTGGTGACCAGAATATGCCACGCATTTGCTGAATGCCAGGTGTGCTTGCAACATGTCCAGTATGGCAGCAGGCCCTGGGCTTCTTGTCCTTGTCCAGTCCTTGCAGATAGCCCAGTGTAACCACAGTAGCCACCTGGGAGCAGCTCATTCCCACAACACTGGAGGAAAATACTGCAGTTGCTTATGAATGAGAGGTCATGTGTCCCAGGGCATGGGGTCCTTAGAAGGACCTTGCTGTACCCCACCATTGCTGCACAGCCTGAAGGAAAACATTTTTCATGTTTTCATCCTCCTCATCCTTGCCTTTGTGTGTCTGATATGTTTGATTGCAAGTTCTGTAGCCTTAGAGCTTCCTCTCTGGACTTCATCATCAAAAGTTTTCAACATGAAGTATAAATTATTTACATGTAACTGACATTGCATAATTGCAGACCTTTGGCAGTAACTTTTCCTGTGTCAGCCAGGACTGGGAGAGGATTCTCAGTAAAAGATAAGCATAAAGCTGATCTTTGCTAGCAAGCATGTATAACTAGAGCTGATCAAACTTGTCTGATCAGACAAGAATTTACTGTGTGTTTGTACCAGACTGAGGTAAAAGACCCTTATCTCATCTAGGCCATTACTTTTGTAATAATAATGACAGTGACGAATTCCATCCTTAACAAATAATTGGCATTATTGGGTGAGTGTAGCATCTGATGTCCTTAGATCTTTCTGTAGGTTAGCATAAATGCTATAGATGAAACAGATTACCTTGATCATTCACAATTCATAATTACTCTTCTCAGGGCCAGTACTTTTCCTGTCCTCAGTTGTCCCTGTGTACAACCGCAATACGTTATAAAAATCAAGTACTGGCCATGAACCTTTCAAGTAGAAACTTTTCTTTGCCTCCCTTGCTAAAAAAAGCCTCAGTGCTTCCAAGGTTTGCTGCAGACTCTTCAAAAATCCTGAGAAACAAGTAGTATTCAATATTTACATATTTTCATTTTCTTGTTTCAGGTTCAGACATTGCTTTGCCTGAGTTTTGCCTAACGATTTTCTCACAGAAGGTAAATCCTAAGTGCGAGTTGTTGGTTGCTCTCCAATGGTTGCTAACAAATTTTATCAGCAGTAGTTGTCCAAACCAGATGCTTGCAAAGATTGAATTACTTTTGGCTTCATCTCTCTGCCTGAGAATACTCTTCTTGTACCATTTTATAATAGGCAGTTGCAGCACAAATGCCAGCTGTTGTCTATGGACATACTTGCTAAGTAAATGCTACTGGTAAGGCAAGGAACTGCTCACTTTTCTCATTGTTGTGCAATCTAATCAATACAGAATTGCCTCACTAGCAGAATCTGCACTTAAGTAATAGTATGAATGGCAATAAACTCCCTTCTCTTATACACTCCCTCACAATGGCTTTGTTGAGAAATATATTAGATTTTGTTGCATTTCCTGGAAAGAATGGATTTATTGGGTGAGGTCTTGTCTTCAAAATAGGTAAGGCGGTAAATAAATACCAGTTTTCTCTTGCTTTTCTACCTGAATTTGGGGGAACAAATTTGTACCTGTGTTTAAAGCCTCCTCCCAAGGTGCTGTGTCCTTTCTTGTGGTGCCTAGTTTCCCTCCATTCCCATCACCCTCAGGCTTTTTGCTGACACTAGTTTTGTGCACGTAAGTTTGGTTTAGCTGCTCATCTATGTTCTGTGAATTTCTGGATATACCAATTTGCAGTTTCTGTCTTTTTGGGAGCCTGTATCCCAGCAGGGATTTCCCTACTTTAATCAGAATAGCATTAGATGGAGAAAGGTAGGTCTTTTCCTTCCCAGCCCCTTCATCCAGGCAGTCAAAGGAAAGACAACTGCAGGCACTGTACCACTTCACCCAGATGGTGTTTTCATATCCAACTTTCTTAAGGTTTGGGGCCCTCTTCTTCTCCCACAACAGGAATAAATTAGATTGAAAGAATCCTATGGCCAAGCAGCTTCCCTGCTTTCAGTCACAGCTGCTGATGGTAGATTTTTCCATGGGCAGTAGTAATTCAATGAATGTGAATAGGCCAATAGCCAGGAACATGAATGGGGCAGTCATGACATCCAAAGCTCTTGCTATGCCTCTCTCTTGTTTCACTTGGTTCAAGGAATGGACAAAGATTTGTTTTGTCTCTGAATCTGAGATCTTTTTTGATGTCTCTGAATCTTTTTTGATCTGAGGATTCAAATTTTACTATGGCTTTTGCTCACATCTAGCATAGGCTGCAGTAAATGATGACCCTTCAAAAGAAAGGAGTTTGGGGGTCTCCTCTGGGCTATCCTCTCCTGCATCACTATTCCAGCACAGCAGTAACAAACACAAATCCGATATTACGGTTAGACTCAAAGGACTACAGCAGATTTTCAATAAAGGACCTGGATAAACGTGACAACCTGCATGGCAGAAACTCACACAACTCTTGCTTGAGGAAGGCCAGAGGTACTAATCCCCTCTCCCTTTTCATGGTGTTACAGCTCCTAAAAGAGTGATGAGAAACTTGATCCCGGAAACATGAAGCTATTTTACTGCAATAAGAAAATGCTACATTTGTCAGTGAAGCATTGCAAGCAAGGTGAAATAAATGCTAATTAACTTTTGAAAATCAAAATGAAATACATACCATTGACCTGTCCAAGGTGAAAGGTAATACAGTAAGATACTTTTTTGAAGTGCAACCGTATTTTTCTACAGTGGCTTTGTGTGTAATATGTATTCTTTGATTTCAGGTTTCAGCATCTATGTCATACTGCCACCAATCACTTGATCAGTCTGGAAGAAGAGCAACCACCATCACAGATACAAGATGGTCATCTTTCCCATGTGAAAATAAAATATATACTCCTATTGATTCCGACTTAGCTTTCAGATCCTAAAATCCTAAAATAAGTAGGGAAATTTCCTAGAGTTTCAAAACACTTTCCATAGCTCAAATTGTGGAAATTCTTCTTTAATTTGCTAATCTACCTCTTGTTTCAAATCTGTGACTCTCTGCATTGTCTCACAAGATGATAGTGCCTTCATCATCACCTTTTCCCAACTTAAAATTTCCTGTGCAATTCCAAAACTGTTCCTGTCAAAATATCTCATGGCGGAGAAAAATAAAACATTACAAGCAAAATGTCACTGACTTCCTTACAGCATCTTACAATAGTGGCTTCCCCAATATTTCAGCACACAGACAATGAAACAATTGCCAGTGTGCCAGTTCCTGGCCCTGATCCTTGCACAATGGATCCAGTGAGTATGTGCTTCCGGTTACTGACTTCCAGAGATGGGCTTGTGTCCCATACTGCAACAAAAATCTAGCTTTAGGTCCCTTTGGGTTATCTTTCTTTTATATGACTCTATAACCAAGTTTGAAGAGGGGTTATTACTACTTTGTCTATGTGAGACACTATTTGAAGTCAGAGGTAATCTGCGTAGATATAGAGGCCTACAAGGAGCAATTGGCATGTGTGCACCCCAAACATGGAACATTAAATCACCATGAAATTACGTAGATGGTAGGAAGCTTCCGCAGGCTGGAGAAAAGTTCTCTTATCCTTTAAAACTGATTTCTTGAGTGGGATCTAGACTCCACTGAAAAATCTCTGTATAAAAGTACCTATCAGTTGTCATTAGTGTTGCTCACCATTTACAGGAGACAGAAGTGACAGACACTGAATAAAAGCATTTTTAAATACATATCTTCTGCTTTAGTTAAAATTTATTGCAGAGATTATACATGATTGCTCCAGTTTTCCTTTAGAGAACTATCACTGTGAATCAGCATTCAAGGGCCCCTTTCATACCAAATGTTTAGTTGGTAAGAGTTAATAATTGAATGAAATCATTTCTATATTTAAGAAAGCAGAATATAGATCTTCAGGCAGATACTGGACAGGGTGACTCACTGTTCTATTTACCCTCCTTCTCTAACCTCTTCGCTCTTCCTTTTCTTGTTTCATATACTAAGTTATTCACAATCTACAGCTGACTGAAAGGAAGAAAGCCATAGAAAATATGACAATTTGCTCCTGTTTATCTTTCTTCATTGCAATCATGTCTGCCTAAGTAAAAATCAAAGCCAAGGACTAAGAGGAGGTAGAAAGTGAGTCTGGCTGGAAGGCAAGATCTGGTTAAATCATAAAATCTCTTTGCTGGAAGGAGACTGCTGATGTACACACAAAACAGGAGGAGGAGAACCTTGTACCTTCAAAGTACAAGGTACTTTTTCCCATGCCACAGGGAAAAGCAATTACAAATGTAGTTTCAAAGTATGCAGCATATTTCTCTTATTTTCTTATTTTCTGGGTACAGAGCCTTTCACAGATGCCAGATTTCTTTTCTTGACTTAATTGCATCTGCCATTTTGTTTGCATCAGAGTCTGCTACAGAGAAGACCTGTACACACATAGATACTCCATAACAGACTGAAGACCTCTAAATTGCATAGTCTCACTTTTTGTTGCTTTGTTCTTCTCGTTATATACAAATAAGATAACTCTAGCTGAAGTATCTAAGAGGGCCCATCAAAGCAAAGAGTCTCATTTACTTTTGCAGATGTTGAATTAGGCCTGGCCAATAGAAATACATTTAATAGTGTTATTATAGATCATTGACTCCATATTCAAAACAGTATGTGGCCCCATATCTATATTTTAGGATAAATCTTTTCTTGCCCTTTTCTCATGAGGTTCCAAAACTGTGCCACACCAGAGAAAATTGTAAGTTTGTTCTAAGAATAAAACTCGTCTAACTGATGCTCTTCATCAGATCAGTTCAAACTGGTAGAAGAAAATTTGTTTCATACACCACTTGTGCTCCTTGGCCAAAGCTCAGCTTTACACAAGTTCAACATATTTTCCTTAAATTGCACTTCTCCTATCAAGAGATAAATTCATTCTCTATAGGATTTTAACTTAGCTGTACTGCATGAAATTGGTCTGACAGTTTTTTTTTCTCTCTAGAATCCTTCCACAGAAAAAGCAAGAGCAATCCTGATTTTAGACTGTCATTGCCTGAACAAATATTGGGACAAAGTAAATGGATCATGAAGAACCATGTGTTAATTGCTTCAGAAATCAATATGTTCAACTTCAATATCCCCGAGCAAAGCATGTCCTTTGCTATGTCAAACTACAGATAATTCTGTGCTAACTTGCCTTTTTTCGCCAACTCTGAAATCACCACAGACATATTATCTTCCACTTTATTTGTGGTCCTAATTATACTGTTCTGAAAGCTTAGATGCAATAAATTTTGGGGCAAACAGACCCATTGGCATGGAAAGAGTTTGCGGACTAGTCTGATAGATCAGTAGCTCCAGATATATGAATTATTTTTCTGTTTTTAACAAAAAGACACTTTCTTAACTGTTGAAAATTGAAAGCCTTACTTCTACATATAACTGTTACATTGCTAGCCAGATAGTATTGCAGATGATACCTACTGTGATATTTTAAAATTTCTTTTGTACCATTCTTCTCTGATGCACAGATACTTGTCATTTCGTGTTCAGGTACAGCAAAAGCAAATGTTAACATTTTGGGGCAACCTTTGAAACAATTTGCTCTCCTTGTACTTTCAACTGAAAAGCTTACTTTCACTGTAATCACAGCAGCTTACACATTCCTACTTTAAAAATCATCAAGGCACTGAATTAAACTGACTTTTCTTAGGTGACATATAACCATAAGGTGACATATGTATGGTTACATATCATAATATGTAACCATACATTCTCCTAGATCATCCTCCTAGATAAGCTCTGGAAGTGCGGGTTAGACGAGTGGACAGCGAGGTGGATTGAGAACTGGCTGAAAGGCAGAGCTCAGAGGGTCGTCCTCAGTGGCGTGGATTCTAGTTGGAGGTCTGTGACTAGTGGCGTCCCCCAGCGCTCAGGACTGGGTCCCGTCCTGTTCAATATCTTCATCAACGACCTGGATGAGGGGACAGAATGCCTCCTGAGCAAGTTTGCTGATGATACCAAGCAGGGAGGAGTGGCTGACACACCCCAGGTCTGTGCTGCCCTTCAGAGAGATCTGGACAGGCTGGAGAGTTGGGCAGAGAGGAACCTCCTGAGGTTCAACAAGAGCAAGTGCAGAGTCCTGCACCTAGGGAGAAATAACCCTAGGCACCAGTACAGGCTGAGGGCTAACCTTCTGGAGAGCAGCTCTGCAGAGAAAGACCTGGGAGTGCTGGTGGATGGCAGGTTGACCACGAGCCAGCAATGTGCCCTTGTGGCCAAGAAGGCCAATGGTATCCTGGGGTGCATTAGGAAGAGTGTTACCAGCAGGTGGAGGGAGGTGATCCTGCCCCTCTACTCAGCCCTGGTGAGGCCTCATCTTGAGTACTGCATCCAGTTCTGGGCTCCCCAGTACAAGAGAGACATGGAGCTACTGAAGAGAGTCCAGCGTAGGGCTACGAGGATGATCAGAGGGCTGAAGCATCTGCCCTATGAGGAACGGCTGCAAGAGCTGGGCCTGTTCAGCATGGGGAAGAGAAGACTGAGTGGGGATCTTATCAATGTGTGCAAATACCTGAAGGAAGGGTGTCAAGGGGACGAGAACAAACTCTTTTCAGTTGTCCCATGTGACAGGACAAGAGGCAATGGGCAGAAATTGAAGCAGAGGAAGTCCCACCTGAACATGAGGGGGAATTTCTTCCCTGTGAGAGTGACAGAGCACTGGAACAGGTTGCCCAGAGAGGTGGCGGAGTCTCCTTCTCTGGAAATCTTCAAGGTCCTCCTGGATGCAACCCTGTCTACCATGTTCTAAGTGACCCTGCTTAGCAGGGGCTTGGACTAGATGATCTCTTTCAACCTTAGCGATTCTATGATTCTATGATTAGGTCTTTTCCTGCTCCTCTGTGAAGGCCAGATTCTTTTTCTTTTGAAACTTGCGATAAGTTTAAATCCTATTACTTTTCTGACTATATCTTCATAGAGAAATTAACTAGCGACAAACTTTTGATGGAAAAAATCCTCGAAAAACTGAGTTAATGTCTCAAGCCACAGATGGGACACCCTTCAGCAGGCCCAAATATTAGCTTTTGAGGACGCTTGTTATAGGACTGCTACCCAGACATTACTCTGGGGTTCATGGATACCAGGCTTTCACATCACTCTCATTTTGCTGTTCTTGGAACAATAAAGGCCATAACTGTAATACCGTGTTGGTTTTGTATCACTGGACCTCATTATTGGAGGAAATGAGGCTCGGGTGACATTGGCTGCCACATTCCAGCTGATTTTTGAAGTGCTTACACCTGTTGTTTTGCCCTTCTTGGACCCTAAGCAGCTATGTTTAATGAATCTCTGTTGTACCAGAAGAAGATCATTGTTGAACAGCTTCTGTCACAAATAGAATGTTCTCAGGATTTACATCAATTTCACTCAACAACTTCTAGGGTTGGGTTGCAAGAAGCCTGCCCTCATGGGGCTCCTAAAGGGCAACCAAAGCCAAATATAAGTAAATAACATGGTAAGTAAAAAGAAATTCAGCTTTCTCAGGGTTCAAAATAACATCAAGAATATGTCTTGAATGACTCCACCCTCTGCCCACAAGTGAAGAAGGAAGAGCTGTACTCTGTCTCCCCATTACCCATAATTGTCGTACACCCTCTCTGCTTTTCCTGCCTGTAGCTCACTCGTGAGTGTTCTCTGCGCAGGAGGTTTTCTGTCTTCAGACGATGATCTGTCCCCATAGGAATTGATTCCTACAGCATTAAATGTTGGCACTGGCAAGCCAGCATGCCTCTTCAGCTGCCACTGTCTGCCGCAGAATGGAGGTGCCGCCCACCTGGTGGTGGTCTACACAGCACATACCAAAGGCACAAAAACAGAGGATTGCCTTTGCATCAATTATAGAGGATTGTTTCCAGGACTCCTTACCCTAAATGACTCTGTGTCTGATGGTGAGACACCACTCTTTCTTACAAAACAGCTGTACCCCCCCACCCCCAGTATTACAACCCTTTCACTATTTTTCATCCATTTCAACCTACAAGTGCCCCAGCTGTTATATACTTTTGTTTCTCCTTCACCTCTCTGGTTATCATCTTACTACTCATGTCTTGACATTTCAGCTTTCTGTAGAGGTTGCTGTAATCTACTTGCTGTAAAGTCCTATTAAATTCAACATCAACTTCAGTTAATAACTTATTTCCCTTAAAATGCTCAAAGAAAGGCCAGCTTTGGTAACTATCTTTTCTGCTAAAATTCATCACTAGAAATTATTGTAAAACATTTGGACATTCCTCATCTCATTTCTTCCCTCATGTTCTGTTTTACTTTTACTTTGTGGTATAGCTTTTCTGCTCTCTTTATTTATTTATTTACTACACTGGTTAATTGCGTGCTTGGTTTTCCAGCAAAACATAGGTCATAGATTCACAGAAATGGCTGGAAAGAACTTTTGTGGCATGTAGTCCAGCCTCCCACTTGAAGTAAGACTATCTCAAGCACTAGACTCAGTCACTCATGACTTTGTCCAGACAGGCAGTGAAAGCCTCCCTGGAGGTTTTCCACATTCTCTAAGGGTAACAGGGTCCAGTGTGGCACCTCCCTCCTGGCTCCCATCTTATCCCAACTCATCAGTGAAAGATTTGTTAGGAAAGTTTAACGTTGCTATATTGGACACCTGTACATCTTTACAGAAAGCTTTGCAAGCCATTTGCTTTGTTAAACCATGTAAGCTCTAATAACAGGGTAACAACTGTGTAAAATGTGTGAATGCCAGCAAAATCATTTCAATAAAAGTAAAGCAAATAGCACATTGTATAATAACAAGAATGAAAAAGATTTTACCTATGAGAAAAAATTAAGAAAAGATCTGTGGGGATTGTATTCATGATCCCAGAAATAACTGGAAACTATGAAGCAAGTTCATGCCAGATGGTCTTCCAAAGGAGCCGGTGACAATACACTGGGGAAAAAATAGCCCTACTGGAGTATTTATGAGGACAACGCAACATTTTGATAATAACTAACTAAAAGAAACATTTTGTAAAGGGAGGTGCAAGTTAACTCTAAAAGGCTGAAGGTTTCTTTTAGGAGATGCACATTGTAATCCTAAGAAACTAAAGTGATTTCCAAACATTGTGTGACTCCTCAATAAGTTGTACACCTCAGCATCCTCCAATTTTAAACCACTACCATGCCATTGAAACTACATTGGTTTAATTCAAATCACTCTCAGTTTACATAGATGTAAATAACAGCTGGTCAGATACAAAAAATAAAAGAATCAAGCCCTACATCTATGAGTTATACATTGTAGAAGGCTGGAAATCAACTTTTAATCTAAAAAGTAGAGTCAAGTTGATGGATATCCTTTCATGAAAAAAAGAGTTCTGTCTGCTGGAACAACTTAGGTCAGATTAACCTTGTAGAACCAAACTGCCTGCTGATCTATAATTCAAATGTGAATCATTTTTCCTATATTTCTTTCTCTTTCTGGCCTGTAAGTCAGAGGCTCTCGAGAAGTTTTCATAACCTTGAGTTGAGCTAAGAACATAAGAAGTAAAAAGCTGTTCAGAAGCTTCCAAAAATGGAGAATGATTAAGAATTTTGGCCTAGTGATGATCTGAAAAATAATTATTATTTCAGTGATGCTTTATAGAGTTTATAAAGTTCCTACATGACCATAAGTGTCATCACTATTATGGATGGCAGGGATTTGCAAAGGAATCTAAAGAAAATGAACCACTTGAGTTCCATGAAACTAAATCAGGTTTGGGCAGGAATGCCTTTGCTCAGCTGATGAATGTCTCTGCTTAGGGCTGCAGTCAAACATTCAGTCCAGGGCTAAGCACTATCAGTAAAGGAAGGGTTTTTTTGTTTGTTATTTTTGATTTGCTGCTAAAACACTGCTTGAGGACTGGATTCTAATTAAATTAACTTAATGATAGCTAGCTTCCTTAGAGTTTTCCTGGACTGCTCTAATGCAATCCTTAGACATTTTTCATGAGATGGTTCACTCCAAAGGCTGGTCACAAATAGGAAGAGGGAAGAAATGACACCAGTGCAGTCATCCTCTTTCTTACACTATACTTCAAAACACTCTCAGTAAGCCTGGAGCTCCCAGACCTTCCATGGGCCCCCATGCTGTATTCAGCCTTAGGTTCCTGCTCGAAGCACAGCAATCTGGGGGCTGTGACACACACAGTTTCACACACTGAACTGAAACTTCCAAACACGCACACAGAATGATAATTCTGTCCTAGGGTCACAAGGACAGATACTAACCTTGGAGATGAAGCAATTTCCTTCCAAAATTTTGTAGAATTTTGTAGTAATTGCAGTTTTTAAAAGCTTTAGGTGTTTCTGAAATTTGTTTTCACTATGGTTAAAAATAGCCACCAAAAAAAATAGCAACAACCCCAACAACTCCCAGCACATTGAAATTTCCAGTTGAAGGGAAAACTCTGGTCCCAGAGTTATCTGTTTGACTTGCTGCTTTAGAGCCCACAGCTCTGGGGACTAAGTACCTCTAGCCCAAGGAGTTGTCACATGGTGAGCTCCCAAGGTGCAGCTTCCCACACCAGGGGAGCTGCAATCTGCCAGCCTGCAGCCATCTCCCGCTGAGCTGAGATGGGAGACACCTGCTTGTTTTTCACACAACTGCCTTCTGAGAAAGAATCATTTTGTAGAAAGCTTTGATTTCAATTGATTCAATAAATTTCTGTTTATGATTTCCCCATGGATGGGGCTGGGGAGCAAATGTTGTGTCAGGAGATCCTGGAACTACTCCAGTAACAAAACAAAACAAACAACAAAAAAAATTGCAAGGCTCAACGTCTCTGTGCCTTTGAATAGTCAGAATCTCCATCACAGACCAAAGATACAGATAGTCCACCTCGTTGTAGCATGAAGGATACCTCCCATAATCTCTTTGGGACATTGTAGAACAGTTAAAGTGATGTGTCTTTTCTATAGTCAGAAATACTTGTTATATGCTGTGATACACTTGCTGCCAGATTACCAAGAGCTCAGACTAAGGAGAAAGATCCAGACTACTTTTTAAAAAAATCTACTTCATCAATGAGTCTCATTAGTTTTCTTTTGAACTCCTTCCACTATTTTACTAGTGTTTCCATTAATTGTATGAACTATATTATTTTCAAAATATCTGTTCCTCAAATCCATGCAAAGTATCTTTCCTTTTAAATGATCACAAATTCACCTGTTCCCACAACTTCCTACCTCTGAACGTGCAGCTAAATGTCCCAGCCCACCAAAACTGAGGAATAGGCCAAGCTAAACATGGCAGAGACGGTAATGTGGAGAATGTTGCTTTGAGGGCCTTCAAGAAACACAGAGCAGGTGGACACAGCATACCTGATCAAGACCATGCTGGCGAAGGTGCAACATGGTGACATGGCAGTGACACAGGTGCTGCTAGAAGTCAAGCCAAAGCACAGAATCATTTTATTTCAAAGGGGAATGAAGGTGTCTGTCTTTGAAAAGGTCCTGAGTACTTTTGTCTCCTTTGCAAGTGATAAAAGACAACTGTAAGCCTGTAAAAGTTACACACAGTTTAAAAGAGCCCAAGATGACAGAGGATATATCAGCATAAAGGTCAGTTTAAATGGAAAAATATTATTCTCTATTTAGCTGCGAAGTTTTCCACTCAAGGAGCTCAGCATAAAGCCTCCCACATAACCTTTTGCTATTAAAAAATGTGTTTGAAATGTTTTGTCCACATGCCAAGCAAAACAAATTCTAGGAGCTGTTTTTTTTTTTCATAAATCATGATAGCATCACTCTGCAGAAAAGAAGGCAGCTTGGGAATTTCAGAGTTTATCAAAAAAACCTTTGTCCAGAGCTCAGTCGTGTTGAGAGACATGAAAGCCAAACCTAGCTCTGCAAATAGAGGTGGCAAGAAATTCTCAGTCATAAATCATTCACAACAGAGCATAATATTTTAAGTGAGAGGTAATCACAGAGACAGTCTTAGGTTTTCCACAGCTCTTAAACTGTAGATTGCACAGATCGATCTTACAAGGTGTCCAGAAGGTAAAGTATCTGATTTTATTTTTGTACACAGTTTATATACCAGTGATCAGAAGAGTCAAAGTGACTGATTTCTATAGCAAATTTAATATTGTCTTTGTACAGCAAAAACTGTCTACTTCTAGTGAGAGTTTATCGAGACAGCTGTAGCAGTAACAGATTTCTTAGTTTATGAAAGATGTGAGAAAGCAGCATTTCAGCTTCAACTAAAAAAATAATGTAGCTGCATTTTAAAAGCTGCTAAAGAAGTTTAAATAAACTATATTTCAGATCAAATAAAATGCTTGCTTTTTATGGAAGTAAAAAGTTTCATTCCAGCCATTTAAAAATATTTTTACTGTCTAAGTAACAATGAAGGACATTTCAAAACAAGACCTTTCCAATGAAAAATCCAAACTTTTTTTGAAACTTGACAGTTTTTCCTAATAAAACTTAAAAAATAAATACATACATTTGAGCATTACCAAATCTCCTGCTTTTACTCTGTCCTCCCCAAAAAACATTCTCAGGATGTTGACTGACATGACCTCTGAATGCTCACTGTACTTAATACTCAGCATCCCTCTCTTTTACAGGAGGAGAAAATGAGAAACGGAGGCCCAGTTACATGGAAGTGATTTGCCCAAGATCAGCTAGCAAAAGTAAAGCAGGCTTTAGCACCTAGTCTATTCCATGTTAAAAAACATTAGTCTTTGCTGTTCAAAAGTTCAAAAGTCTTTACCTTACCATATACAAGGACTTTATGAAATTCCTTTTTTTTTTCTTTTTTTTATTTGATAGTGTTAAAAGTGCCAGTGGAGACCAGGGAGACAGACTTCAAATCAATATACCAGAAATCTTTGTGTTTGAGGATCTTTAGAGAAATCTACAACCAAATCTAGTCTAGAAAATAAAGAGAGTTGAGCTCTGGGCACCTAAATTTATGATTATATTTTCTGGAGATCTCTCGCAAGCATGCATTGGAGGCTCCAAAACCTCACAAAGCATCATGGTGGAGATGGGCTAGGTAGGGGGTGTTTTGGAACACCTAGACTATGTCCAAGGGCCTCAGGAGCCCAGGACTTGAAAATGAGGTCATGAGGCAATTACCTGTATCATTTGAGTACAGTGTGGGAGTATGCGCATGAAGGAAGAAATCGTAACACAGTGCCCATGATCTTTATGATTGCTTTCAGCTCAGCAGTCTTTTTTGTGAGTTTCTTGATTTAGCTATTCAAAAATAAACATGCCAGCAAAAACAAGTTAACTGAAATCAGTCCAAGTTAAGTGTTTAAACACTTTTGAAGGTCTGTGGCATAGTTCACGTGTTTGATTCAGTTTCCTGATAGTTTGACTGTAACTATTAGAAGTTTCATAGGTTGACCACAGATTTACAGACAGGCCTTGATCACAATCTCTTAAATATAGTGAGCAATCCCTTGCTCTGTAATACAGCACTGGGTCCCACAGGAGCAGGGGTGATGTAAAGCACCAGTCAGTGTGAGAAAACCTATGAGAAGCCAGCTCAATTTACTCAAATAGTCACGGAATAAGAGCAAGTCATGATGCAAACAGCTGAATTCATTCTTTATTTAAGCCCATTTTCAGACTGCTTCAGAAAATATTCCCTGCTCATTTCACTATAAACCAGCCAAGTTTACTTCAAAATAACTCTGTCAGTCACCAAGCGAGAAGGTAAGATCTGCCACATGTATCAGAGAGAAGGCCTATGAGGTAACTTCATTCTCTCCGCATATGAAATTTATTATTTCCTCATGTAATGAAAAAACAAGGATGTAGGTGGCAATCCCTAGATGGACATAAAAGTAGAAAAAGCTCTTGTGGATTGCTAATCGTGTTTCAAAAAAACAAACACATTTAAATCATCATGAATATTTCTGTGAATGGAAATTAGATTTTTCTACTCATCTGTAGGATACATATAACATTTGGCAGAAAGAGCAGGAACCAGAATTTGTGTCTGATCGTATGTCATTTCTGATGCTGACATTTCATGATGATGAGTTGAGCTACCCAGGAAATACAGGTGTCATAAGGGTAAGTAGCCCTACACTACTTATCTTTAGCTTCCGACAGAGTTCCATTACTCTTTGGTATGTTTCCACATCACATGAAATACAGTCTTGCTCACCAAGATTTCTGGACCCTCAGCATTTGAATTATGCACTCACAACTGTTCCTTTTGCTCACTTTTCTTGTATGTATAATGGATCCACTCACTGCAGGCTCTCTGCTGAGATACTGTTGTTTTCGCACTTCCAAAAGAATTTCAGGGATCATTTCAGTTCATCTATGGAATTTTCCATCTGAATATTGTTATTTATTTGCATTGTCACCACGCACAGGAAGCCAGTTGCTAGCAAGGCCCATACTATAAAGGTACTGATCATATCTATATGGTCCTCACTGTAAGTTTCCCAGAGTACTGTGGCAGAGTAAATTTGGCATTTTACCATCACCTCAAGCAAAAAAAAAAAAAAAAAAAAAAAAAAAAAAAAAAAAGAAAAAAGGTGTGGGGGGAGGAGATCTAAAGGGGGAGGAATGAGGAACTACTGAGGGCTTGTCTAATAATCAGTAGGGCCAGTAGCTTAGCCCGCCTATGAAACTGCCATTGAGACAGATGGCTGATGAAGGGCATGTGCAGCTGAGTTCCCGAACCAGTGGAACCATGGAGAAACCAGTTCTTGGCTTTTGTTCTTATACTACAAGGTGCTCTAGCATACATTAGAGAGAAAAACCACAACAAATCTGGGAGAAGAATCCCATTCTCAGCATCAGTCCTCACTTCCATATAAAGAAGTTATTAACTGCCAACAATTGCTCTCCAGCTCAGCACTGATGAAGGCAAGATACTTGATAGAGCAGAAGCCTTGAGCTCACTTTTCTCTGTGCTATAGTAACAACAAATACTTATATGGGCATAAATACCATTCCATCTTTTAACATTTCAGTGCCTATTACTACCACTGTGCTATTCCCTCACACAAAGTTTCCTATTGTTCTTTGCTATTTCTTTCCCTCTATTTAAGAAGACATCAACTGAATTCAAGTTGGCAAAAACCCCCACTGACAAGAGCTGTCACACAGACTGGCTGAGACATACATCCCAGGCACTGGCAATCTCACTGCATGCTACCTACCCAGGACAAATAACACAGCTCTTCCAGTATCTCATATCCAAAATTGATATTGTATTTTCCGCTGCACAAAAAAACCCCAAAAGATTAATAGTTAGGTTTATGGTTCAGATTAAGAGAGAGATAAAGCCCAGAGATTTAGGTGGAGTGACGATATAAACAGCATGATAAAGAAAATGCAGGCCTGCACCAAGATTGTTCTGAGGTAGATTTTTCCCTAAAAGGATAGTTTTTTCCCCTATAAGGGAAAAACTTTAGCCTAGTTGGCTCAGGACACAGCAGACTTTAGGGTTAGTATAAAGATTAGCATTAGAGTTAGGCTTAGAAAAGAGATAAAGCCTAGCGGCCCAGGTAGACTGGGGCTGCAAAAGGGAATGCCACAGGAAATGTGAGGCTGCAGCAATATTACTCCCACGACAATTTTCCTTCTGGGCAAGAATGGACCTGGTGGGCTCAGGTCATGATGAGCATTAGCCTTAAGCTGAGGGTAAGGGTTAACGTTAGGAGAGAGATAAAGTCTAGAGCCTCACATGGAGTAAGGCTGTAAAGGGCATGCCAAAGGAAATATGAGTCTGCAGAAAGATTGCTCCCAGGATATTTTTTCCATTTAAAACAGTGATATACCTGGTGGGCTCCGGTCAAACCAGGTACTATGATTAGTATTAGAGTTAGGGTTAGGGTATCAGTTAGGGGAGAGAGAAAGCCTAAAGGTCAACATGGGATGAGACTGTACATGTTATGAACAAAGAAATGTAATCTGCACCAAGATCACTCTCAGGACACATTTTCCTGCTGGCCAGGAATGGGCCTGGTGGGCTCAGATTCAGGCATAGTGTACAATAGGGTTAGGGATAGGGTTCAGATTAGGAGAGAGATAAAGTGTAGAGCCCCACGTGGAGTGCAGCTGTGAAGAGCAAGCCAAAGGAAAGGTGAGGCTGCAGCAATATCACTCCCAGGATATTTTTTCCATTTAAGACAAAAATAGGCCTGCAAGGCTCAGGCCATGCTGAGCATTAGTGTTCAGGTTAGGGTTGTGGTTAGGAAAGAGATAAAGCCTAGAGACACACATTAGAGGGGCTGTGGAAAGCATGCCAAAGGAAATGCAAGCTACATCAAGATCTCTCTCAAGACAGCTTTTCCTCTTGGCCAGGAATGGGCTTGGTTGGCTCACATTCAGGCCACGTTGTATGATGGGGTTAGGGTTGGGACTGCGGTTAGGGTTAGGAGAGAGGTGAAGCATAGAGCCGCACGTGGAGTGGAGCTGTGAAGAGCAAGGCAAAGGAAAGGTGAGGCTGCATCGCTATTGCTGCCAGGACATTTCCTCCACTTAAGACAGCAACGGGCCTGGTCGTCGGAGGCCTGGGTGTCAGTTAGCGTTCAGATTAGGGATAGGGTTTGGGTTAGGCAAGAGGTGAAGCGTAGAGCCGCACGTGGAGAGGATCTGTGAAGAGCAAGGCAAAGGAAAGGTGAGGCTGCATCAGTATTGCTGCCAGGACATTTCCTCCATTTAAGAGAGCAATGGGCCTGGTCGGCTGAGGCCTGGGTGTCAGTTAGCGTTCAGATTAGGGGTAGGGTTAGGGTTAGGCAAGAGGCGAAGTGTAGAGCCGCACTTGGAGAGGAGCTGTGAAGAGCAAGGCAAAGGAAAGGTGAGGCTGCATCAATATTGCTGCCAGGAAATTTTCTCTATTTGAGACAGCAATGGGCCTGGTCAACTCAGGGCTTTCTTGGCAGTAGCGTTAATGTTAGGGTTAGGAAAGAGATCAAGCGTATAGACCAATTTATAGTGATGCTTCTATAGCCATGCCAAAGGAAATGCAGGTCTGTAGGAAGATTACCCATCTGATAGTTTTTCCTTTATGCCAGGAATGGGCCTAGTGGGTTCAGGTGCAAGCGATTCTGTACTTTATGGTCACGGGTATGTTGATACTTAGTGTTAGAATTAGGTGGGAGATAATGCCTAAAGGCCTGTATATTGTGGCTCTCCAAGGACATTCCTAAGGAAATGCAGGACTGCGGCAAGTTTGTCTCACAAGTATTCTTCTCTTTAGGCCAGCACTGTGTCTGTTGGGCTAAGGTTCAGAGCACACCAGACATTCGGGTTAAGGCTATGATCACAGTTATAGTTAGGAGAGAGATAAAGCCTTTAGTCCCACATGGAACAGAGTTGTAAAAGGCATGCTGAAGGTAACGCATGGTGCACCTATCTTGCTCTCAGGATATTTTCCTTTACGCCAGCAATGGGCCTAGTAAGTTCAATTTTATGCCTCACCTTAGATTGATTGATTTGTGAATTAGGGTCATAGGCAGAGTTAGGGTTCAGAGAAAAATACAGCCTGGAGCCCATCTGGACTGGGGCTGTTCTATGATGGGTAATGAAGAGCCTAGCTTTTATTTCTGATTTTAGAGGCAAGTAGTACCTAATAATTATTAAAATACCCAGGTGTCCACACACCCATGGGCTATTTAGCTTCAGTGAATGCTGACTACAAAGCCTTCCATGCTAGAGCACAGAGTCTCCTCCACAAGCTACAACTTTGTACAGTTTCTCAGTGCCATGGTTTCAGAAGGGGCTGTCATCTTCAAGTAGGGTAATTGGTGCTTTCCTAGTAACAAAAGGAGTGACATACAGAGTTATGTGAAACAGCACAGCACGACAACTCCTGGTCTATTTTCAGTTAATATTCCCAGCAGTGTGGTCTGAACTCTGCATTCACATCTACACCATGGGATGCTCTGAAGGGTAAAAGCACACTGAGTGCCATCTATAAGTAGAAATGACTGGAGCTTGGCCAGTATGTGCCCAGCAATTTTTGCAACAGGTCTTAAGAACGTTTGCCACATATATAGATGGGACATTTTGGATACAGGGAAATCAGCAAGATCTGAGAGCAGTTTTGTGAGGGCAACAAAAGACATGTTATTTCTGCCGTTGTTTTACAGACTCCTGTTTCGAACTATGTTCTAGTTAGATTCTCTGGGGCCAAACATCCATTTTGGCAAGCCAGCACAAACACACACACAAACACTCTTCAGTAGCAAGCAGTTTATTAGTAGATACTTACAAACAGACCGACCTGATGGTGATCTCAAGAACCACTGCAATGCTTATCCCAATCATCTGCCTGATGAGAGAGAGAGTCAGCAGGCACAATCTTTTTGGGCATCCCCGAGGAGGCAACATGGTCCTCTGTTCTGTAGCAACCTCACTCTCCTTTGGAAAAATTCCGCTATTTGTGGTTATTTGTGGTAGGCTGGAGTCCCGGCACATGGGGCCAACAAGTGCAGGGAGTCTAGCCCAACTCTGCCCCGGAGGCATAACCAGGCTATGATACTGCACACACATGCAGACTTATTTTGGGGGCCACATTGACTTTGGGGGTTGCTATTTCATTACTCTTTAACTTCTGACCTTCATGTTGACTGCTTCTCATGGTTATTCTGTGGCTGGAAGCCACCGAATCTATGTGTAACCAACTGCTGTTCTTTCTCACAGATTTCCAAGACTTTGTTAGTTACTTATTTGTATTCCGCTTAACACAGCGGTATTGTTCTAGACATCAAAAAGTTACAACATGGACCATTCCCACCAAGCATCACGTAGTATGGAAAAAAGCTGGGAAGTGTTCCTAAAGGAAATATTTTTCAAAATACATTAAAACTATAACCTCTAGGGGGACAATCTCAGCTCATCTGAAATTACGACTTTTATTCAAGATAGATCTGAGCAAGATTTCCTCGTCCTCTCCTCTCTCTCCCTTTAGTAGCCGTGCTATTATGGGAGCCAAAAACTTCTCACAGAGACCAAGTGTCTCCACAGATGGTCCATTTTCAGAGGTGAACCCCCTCCATGCTTTTCACAGGTACAGCTCCCCCTCCATGAGGTAGTGATCAGATGGAAATTTTCCTGGCCTGATTGCCCTTGTACTCATGCCTGTCCTTTGCTAACTGACATCACAGGAGCACAATCATGTTGGTGTAAATAGCAAGAGATGGAAGAATCAAATCAGCCAAATACAGGTCACTTCCATCCCTTGGCCAAAAGTACTCACAGTCCATTGATTTTAGTATATTGACATTTCCTCCCTCTCTTACTGTGTGAACGTTTTGTTTACAATTTCTGTAAGTGACTGCAGAAAATGCTGTTATAAATCAGGATAAATAAAAGCTTGTCCTGTTTTCCTCCTGTGTCAGACATTGCTAGTGTGGTAGTTAGGGCAATCTGGGATACACATAAAACTAAACTCTTTATTTTCTAATTCTTTAGTTTTTCAAGTAGCTCTGGACTGTAAATCTGCTGAGCATTTCAACAGTCACTCAACAGCAGTAAAATTTAGTGGAGGTATTAGCCTCTTTGCTAATATTAACTCATTTACAGTAGTTGTCCGTATTTGTTTAAAATTGCTGTGGTTCTCACATTAAATCTCTTGGCTAGAGATTTATCCAGAAAAGACTTTATCCATTTGCCTTATTTGTGTGTCACTTTAAACCAAAGAGTAAAGGAATAATCTAGATCAAAGGTATATTCTGGATTAGTTTGGCTTTCTTGCAAAGGGTAAGCACAGAGCTTCTCCCCAACTAGCAGAACAAAAGGCAAATCTGAAATTGCTGTATTAACTACCTGTAGTCCTCAAGGAAACAGCAGAGGATATAGCTGCCCTTTCCAAATCAGAATGAGTCACCTGTTGTCTGCAGGAGCTCACACCAAGAATGGTCCAATTCTGAGCTCAGTAGAATGCTTTCCAAAGGACTTCAGCCAACAGCTGTTTCTCTTCGCTGGATTGTGCTGGGAACCTAGCCTCAAGTTGAAGCATGAAAAGAAAGAAGTGGTTCTAGATGACAACAGAAGTGTGAAGGCCAAATTTCCCATTGCAATGGAAATGTTGATTGTTGGAATTGTCTGCTCCACATTTCTGCTCACAGTGTCCCTGGCTTAGCGTGGTGACCCTGCCATGGTATTGGGCATGCAGAACACCTGAGAGAGCACCCTACATAGCTCCTACTCCTTCCTTAGCAGCTAAAAGATCTATTTGCATGAATACATGTGTTCAACCTGTCTTAGAAGTTCAAGCGGATAATCATTTAGTCAGCACTGAAGTCCAGAGATGGTTTGGAGAAGGCTATTTCTATAGTGACAGGAAAGGAGACAATGAAAAAAGTGAAGATGAGGCTAAGGGTATGTTAGCTCAGGATCCTTCTCTGTCTCAGATTACCTGTAGACACATTGCTTACTGGCCACCTCCTGAAGATATTACCCCACCTGAAGGTGACCACCCCATCTGATTTCAGTAGGAGTTAGGTACTGTACATCTTCACAGGTCTGGTGCTTAGTCTGTGTTTAGTCACGTTTTTGTGAAACAGAACTAGTACTCTTTTCCTACATATAAGAATTACCATGGGAACAGTAATTTAAAGCCTAGCAACTCTAGGAGAAGGGAGGTCACATACATATCTTACAAACACAACAGTGCATCCTCCCAGCCTGGCTGTGGAGGTTGGAGAAAATGGCTCTTCTAACAAGAAGGGAGAAGAAACATCCACTGTTGCCAAGCTAAGAGCACAGATCTCTCCGCTTAATCCAATGCTTTTTACAGCCCCACAGCTCTTTTAGCACTTGCTGCACCCACATGCTGCTCTGTAAACAGGCAACACAGTGCAAAGGAGCAATACCTGAAACCATTTCTTTCGACATTTTATAAACATGATCTGGTTTTAAGTGGAGTCTCAAAGGAAAAAATTATCGGTCTTTTCCACTGTTGTTATCACTGGAGACCTTTTCGCTGGTCATTTTAGGATGCAAAAGTAATTCTGTCTGTTTAGAAGCTGTAACATTTGACCAGATTAGGTAGAGATTACAGCAAACATGGTGCCCAGAATGGCAATCTGTCTCTTTCCAGATATACATGTGTTGTTCACAGTGATGATGTCTTTAACATCTTCACCTCTTTGTAAGAGAGCCAAACTGGCTTATATATCATTTCAGGAAGTATGACTTCCAGAGCCAGGTGATTCCAGACAGGGACAGACAGCAGAAAATGACTACAAAATTTCATCTCTTTGTTAAGACTGAAAGCAATTTGCCAAATATGAATTCTTGGATTTAAAAAAGAAATTGCTGTTGAATCAAGACAAAAACACACAGCTATTTTACAGACTTCAAAACCAGAAAGGATCATTGTGGTTAGGTCTGACTTCTAGTAAAACACAGGTCAATGATTTCACCCAGTGAAACTAGTATCCAGCACTCATATGCATACAAACTCAGCCTCCGAATCAGTATAAGTTAAAATTTTCTAGCGCAACACCAGGAAACACCATTTTCTTTGGAAGTGAAATGTGTCAGCTTCAATTACATTTTTATTTTGGAAAAAAAAAATAGAATGCAGAATTGCAGAAGAGGCCAAATGTAACATTTTGATTTTCCATTCTGTAAAGATTCTTTGTCTAATTTCTTGTAGGAATGGATGTACAAACAAACCAAAAAGGAAATGTTTTGATATTAATATTTAGCTTTCACATGAAAATTAAACTAATATGTTCACTCTTCTCTTTGGAGAAAATGGAAAACCTTGTTCCCACAGAATTCCATTAACAAATCAATACAAAATCATATACAGATAAAAAGAAAAGGGCAAATGGGATTAGTAGACACAGAGCAACATTTAAACAAAGTTGCTCACTTTTATGCAGTAACATCATGTTTACACTCACATAAGTAAAGACAGTAAGGACAAAAGCTATATGTGAGTCTCCTCAAAATCTCTTAGAAAGAAAACTTTTTGTTAAAAATGTGTATGTAATGTTTGGCCAGAAAAGAGCTTTTTTTTCTTCCTTGTATTCATAATGATGAGCTGATGGGAAAGAAATGTCATTCTGAAGATACAAAAAGGAGTATTTAGTCACTGAAATTTCTAATGAATTTTCACTCCCAATTTGGAAAGCTTTACTTACAAACAATTTCCTCATTGTCTATTTTCTCATTTTTCTCTCACAGTTTATATTGCTAAAATATTTCATTTTCCCCATTAGAACTTGAAATAATTTGAACTTAACTAGAGAAGAAAAAAATATTTTTGAAAAATTATTATATCTGTGATGGTTCTCCCTACCTTTGAAATATAAAAAAAACTTTAGACATTAGGTCTAAATAGAGAGGGGAAAAAGAGAAAGAAATCAATCAAAAGAATTTTACCTGGGTTCCAATTCTGAAATCAACCCTGTGTGTTTAGTAATAGTTTTAGTGATTTTCTACTGTATCTTTATTAAAATTTCTCATTCTCTCATTTTCAGCCATAGTGAGACTCTCCCTGCAAGAACTTCACACTGATTTCTTTCCTGAACATGTACAGTTGTTTTCTGAGTATTATGCTCAAGCCAAAGAGGGGCTAGTGCTCCTTTACAGCTACTCCACACTGCTGAGAGATCCAGGAACAAAGCAGGCACAGGGACTCATTCATTACTGCTTGAATTCTGAAACACAAAAACTTGCAGTATGAAAGCTCTCCACCTTAGAGTATGGTTCAATATCTACTTATTTCAGATGCCTGGTACCATATGAGGAAATGGTATTAGTTTAAATAATGACCTGCAACATATTCCTCCAGTGTGAAAAGTAATTTTAAGGCATATAGGGTCCTGTTGCAACAGACCATGTCAGCACTAAGACCCAACCCTGCATAAAACTACCAGTACAGTATCAGTACTGTAGACACCTGTATGTTATAGTCAATGCCAGATGGTAACTGGGTACTGTTCTATAGAGCTAACTGCGGGCTGGATGTTTTATAGACACCAAGAAAATCTCAGTGCTGAAGAATTTACAGTCTATAGACACAGCAATAAAAGTCCAAAGCTTCCTTGTTTTTAAGAGTAATTATCTGCCTGCCCTGAGAATTGATACTGTTATTCATTACTAGAATACCTGAGCACATTCCACTTTAAATCAGTGAGAATAGAAAAATCTTTAGTGGTGTTATTTTTTTGAAACTCCCTACTGAATAGCTGAACAAATATGCACCTTGTATATATAAATAATTCTTATTCCATTTGAGACCAGGCCACTGTCTTTTGCAGTTCAAAATCTGTGTTTGTATTAAACTGGAGTAGTGATGATATAGCATCAGTTAATCTGACAGTGTTGCACATGAGCCCTAAAGGGCCTACAGATGCAGAAGGTACTGGTTTTAAACACTCATTTCTATTGCCACATTCACAGCTCAGCAGAAACTCCTTACAAATAATTATGATAGCAATTGGCAGGGCAAACAATGAACTACCTGGGGAAAAGGAGCACTGCAATCTCCAAGCTCAGTGGCAACTGATGAAAACCACTCAGAACTGTCTGCTGGCTCTCATTGCCACACTCCGCTCACTCATTTAAGAAAGGGGTTAGTTATAGAAAGGGGACAGGCTGACACCTTCACCTGGAATGGAAACCCTTCGTTTTTCTTGGGAACTTTCCTGACATTTAAGCCACTTTCAGCTTTATTTCCAATTTGGCTACAAGAAGATCTCTTTAAGTATCTCTCATACAGACAGCTTAGAAATTTAATAGCTCATAGCCTGTTGCTCCAAATATATCTGTTACCAGCACAGTCAAACCAGTTACTGTCCCATACTCCAACTTCTCTCCAAAAGCAGAATGAAAGAAGTTTTAAGTAAAAATGTTCATCTCTCTTTATTGTAGACATTAGTTTTACTGAAGAAGCTCAGGCTAATCAAATTCAGGGTGAATTTCTATGTCCACTTGAATCTGCCATTCATTCTCTGTACCCTTGAGGAACCCTTTGCCCAGCACACACACCAAGCTCAGTGCTGCTGTTCTGCCCAAGTGGATTCAAATGGCTTGCACAAGTCACAGCCAGTTTCATTCAACATACTAGCCATGATAGTGATCTGTCATCAGCCTGATCAAAGAGTTTCTTTAACCAGTATGGTCATCTTTGTGCACCTAGGCTGGATTGAATCTGCTGGGTTTCTGAAATGAACCTTGAAGCTCAGGGCCTTTAAGTTAAATATGACCACCCTAGGGAGAGGCAGGGAAGGAAGACTATGGTAGAGGTAAGCATCAAGCTAAAAATGGAGCATATTTACCCTGAGGAGGTATAACTGCAGGTTTCACCGGCTCAGTGCATGTGCTGCAAGAGAGCAGTTTGCCATGAGAGATCTTCAGGAGCTCAGAGCTACCCCACAGACTTGCTCAGCAGTGGAAATATCCACTATCTAGGAAAATCTGCACCAGAAAAAGCAAAATGAATCATTCTACTCATTAAATACGGTTTTTGGTTTCCTGTGTGTTTGTCAAAATGGCAAATGTAATGACAAGAGCAGGGACATTCTTCAGATCTATGGGAATGACATCTCTCAAAACTTAACTCAGTGACTTTTCTCAAAAATGCAGGGCCAAGTTCTGCTCTCAGTTACACCTCTATAACCCATTTGACATTTCTTCTAGATTTGTTTCCCATGAAATGAGGTAATTAATGAGCTCATTGACTGCTAGACTCAGACTTGTCAAAGCAAAGAAGTAAGCAAATTGAATATTAGGCAGTCTATCACATTGGATTAGATCTTGAGAATACATCGCTACTCTGCATGAACATTAACGATTTCATGGCATTGCATATAGGCTTGAAACACAGAGGAGAGATTTGCTCAGACTTCTTGGTGAAAATCTATTTGCAGATTCTGTTGTGCTGAGCTTTGTGGACTAATTTTCTACCAAGCTGCCATGTTTTATTCCAGAAAAGCTATATTTCTATGCAGATAAGTGAATGAACTATGCAAACTCATTTGGAATCTTTTGACATAGGAAGTGTGGGCTGATCTTCAAAGCACAGGTATTTATTTTATATGCTTGAAAAGTCTCAAGCATATAAAGGCCTATTCAAATTAATACAAAGGTCTGGCCCAGCTCCCATGGAGTTTCAACAGAGAAATTAAAATGAGCATGAAGAAGCAATAAAGTACCAGTGTTCCTTAAGCCAGGCCTACATGGTAAGGGTTGAGACACTGCAGATCATCACGTGAGGAAACCTGTGTCATCTCCATATCTGATCAACACACAAAAGACTTCTGAGAACTGAATCAAACTTTCTTGTCTGGAACCACTGAAAATCTTTTTTTGGAATAGATTTACTACTTAATATATACACACCATATGGACATGGGTAGTAGAGCAGTAATCTGACACACTAACTCTGCTGGTGTCATGGAAAGAATTAGTGTGTTGTCTCAGCCTTGTTTGAAAGTGATATAATAAATAAGTATGGGATTTTTGTGAGTATTATTATTACCGGTGATTAATTGAAATGTCTCATGATGGTGAGCTACCTGAGGTTCCTTAAGACAAAAGGTACTTCACACAGCAGAAGGAAAATTGCTGGCACTTTCAAGAGACATTCACTGTCTCTAGGAAAAAAAAAAAGAAAGTACAGATTAGATGAGTGTAGTACACATTAGATGAGTACAGTATGCCTTATCCCATCTGAAAACAAAATTTCCTGCACAGTCCTTGGTAAGGCAGAGGACTAGCTGGAGGAGCCAAGTGATCAGGAAGCAGAAACAGTGCACCTGTGGTATCCTTTAAAGTCAGCTCATATGCTGCCTGCGTCCCTACCCCCACCCCCAGCCAGGCAGTTTGGATAGCCAGGGCAGGTAAAGATAAAGCTACACCTCTCTTTCCTCTCTCCCTTCCCACAGCCCAGCCCTGCCTGACCCCCACAGCAGGGCACCCACAGAAGGGAGTCAGTACAGAAACACAGAACCAGGGACAGCCTGACCCATAACAGTCCATGAGATTGTACTTTTGCTGCTTGCAGAGAGGTCTCTGTTTTGCTTTGCTTTGTAGATAACATGGATCCACACTTATGCAGTTACAGAAAGCGTGCTGGATACTGGGAGGTGTTTTACACCATCATGGTCTGTGCCTGAATAAAGCGAGGACTGCCTCAAACTAGTAGATGTGAGGTCAGGTATCTTGTAGCCATAATTGATCAGTCGCAATTATTTTTTGCATACATTCATATCTCTTTGGACAGCAGCACCAAAAGCATGAAAGGACTCCATTAGCAGTGCCGGCATTTTTCTCATTTCAGTGTTATGGATGAAATAAAGCATAACAAAGCAAGAGAGTGCTTGCAGGAAGGGCCTGAGACTTGGGGAGAATTTGACTTCTGTTCCCAGCATTACTGCAGACCTCATTTGTGACCTGGAGTGAATCACTTCATTTGTCCCTTGTACTATAGGAATTCTCCCTTCTTTTTGTTCCTCTTATCAGTTTAGAGAAGAATTTCTGACAATGTGCAGGCACCTAACATGCAGCACCAGGCTCCTAAACAAAGTTAGGGATTTGAGATGCTTCTGTAATTGTAAGAAGAAAATACTGCTTTGAAATATTTTTTTTCTGTCTCATAAACACATTTGTTTGTGTAACATTAAGTGAGATCTTTTTCTTTGACATTTTATGCATAAAAATAGAATATTAGAACACTGGGAACTAGAAAGATCTATCAGATGGGCACCCACATATGTGAACTCATCAGAGATGGACTGAGAAAGTCTTTTTTAAGAACTTAAGTTATTGACTTTTAGTTTGTTTTCCTAACAAAGTGAACCACAGGGACTTTGGGGCAATATAACAAAAGCTGAACCAACTAAACTTCTGTTCAGAGACCGATTCATATCCCGGGAGATTTTTGCCAGCATTTGACTTAGCTGAAGAGCATACTATCTCATCAGGTTGTAAGGGTTGGAGCCATACACTGTTTTTGCCCTCAAACTCCACAGCTAAGCAAGAATGAAAATAAACCATTTTTAGTATTTCTGATTTTTCCAGCAGCAAAATCCCATAACCAGTCCTTTTCCTGGGAAACCTACAGGTATGACCACCTCTTTAAAATGCATGTATACCAATGCACGCAGCATGAGGAACAAACAGGAGGCGCTAGAGGTCTGCGTGCAATCACAGAGCCATGATCTCGTTGCAGTCACGGAGACACAGTGGGATAGCTCTCATGACTGGAATGCTGCCATGGATGGATATGTGCTTTTTAGGAGAGACAGGCCAGGAAGGCGAGGTGGTGGAGTTGCTCTTTATGTGAGAGAGCAACTGGAATGCATCAAGCTCTGCCTAGGCGGGGAGGAGGAGGAGGTGGTTGAGAGCTTATGGGTAAAGATCAAAGGGCAGGCTAGCATGGGAGACACTCTTGTGGGTGTCTACTACAGGCCACCTGACCAGGAAGAGAAAGTCGATGAGGCCTTCTACAGGCAGCTGGAGGTAGCCTCACGATCACAGGCCCTGGTTCTTATGGGGGACTTCAACCACCCTGACATCTGCTGGAGGGACTACACAGCAAGGCACAAACAAGCCAGGAGGCTCCTGCAATGCACTGATGATAACTTCTTCTCGCAAATGGTGGAGGAGCCTACAAGGATGGGTGTCCTGCTGGACCTTGTCCTTACCAACAGAGAGGGACTGGTTAGAGGTGTGAAGGTTGGGGGCAGCCTTGGCTGCAGTGACCACGAGATGGTGGAGTTCAGGATCCGGCAGGAAAGAACTAAGGCAACAAGCGGGATTGCAACCTTGGACTTCAGGAGAGCGGACTTTGGGCTCTTCAGAGACCTAACTGGTGGAATCTCATGGGTTAAGGCCCTAGAAGGAAGGGGGGTGTCCGTGGGTCCGTGAGAGCTGGCTACTATTCAAACATCACTTTCTCCAAGCTCAAGAGCGGTGCATCCCTCTGAGTAAGAAGTGCAGCAAAAGGGGCAGGAGACCTGCATGGGTGAGCAAGGAGCTCTTGGCCAAATTCAGACAGAAGAAGAAAATACACAGAATGTGGAAGAGGGGACAGGCTACTTGGGAGAATTATAGGAATGCAGTCAGAATATATAGGGATGCTGTGAGGAAGGCTAAGGCCCAGCTGGAATTAAGTCTGGCAAGGGATGTCAAGGACAATAGGAAGGGCTTCTTCAAATACATCAGCAGTAAGAGGAGGACTAGGGAAAATGCGGGCCCGCTACTGAATGGGGCGGGGGTCCTGGTGACAAGGGATACAGAAAAGGCAGAATTACTGAATGCCTTCTTTGCTTCAGTCTTCACTGCTAAGGGCAGCCCTCATGAATCCTGCAGCCTGGACGTGAGGGAGAAAGTCCAGAGAAGGGAAGACTTTCCTTTGGTTGAGGAGGATAGGATTAGAGACCTTCTGGGCAGGCATCCACAAATCCATGGGCCCAGATGGGGTGCACCCACGGGTACTGAGGGAGCTGGCAGATGTTGTTGCCAAGCCGCTCTCCATCATCTTTGAAAGGTCCTGGAGAACTGGAGAGGTGCCTGAGGACTGGAAGAAAGCCAATGTCACTCCAGTCTTCAAGAAGGGCAAGAAGGAGGACCCAAGCAACTATAGGCCAGTCAGCCTCACCTCCATCCCTGGAAAGGTGATGGAACAGCTCATTCTGGATGTCATCTCCAGACATATGGAGGAAAAGAAGGTGATTGGGAGTAGTCAGCATGGATTCACCAAGGGGAAATCCTGCTTAACCAACCTGATAGCCTTCTCTGATGGAATGACTGGCTGGGTAGATGAGGGGAGCACAGTGGACGTTGTGTACCTTGACTTCAGCAAGGCTTTTTTGTCTCCCATCACATCCTCCTAGAGAAGCTCAGGAAGTGTGGGTCAGACGAGTGGACAGTGAGGTGGCTTGAGAACTGGCTGAAAGGCAGAGCTCAGAGGGTTGTCATCCGTGGCGTGGAGTCTAGTTGGAGGCCTGTGGCTAGTGGCGTCCCCCAGGACTCAGTGCTGGGTCCCATCCTGTTCAACTTTTTCATCAATCACCTGGATGAGGGGACAGAGTGCCTCCTGAGCAAGTTTACTGATGATACCAAGCAGGGAGGAGTGGCTGACACATCAGAGGGCTGTGCTGCCATTCAGAGAGACCCAGACAGGCTGGAGAGTTGGGCGGAGAGGAATCTCCTGAGGTTCAACAAGGGCAAGTGCAGAGTGCTGCACTTAGGGAAAAATAACCCTAGGCACCAATGCAAGCTGGAGGTTGACCTTCTGGAGAGCAGCTCTGCAGAGAAAGACCTGGGAGTGCTGGTGGATGGCAGGTTGACCATGAGCCAGCAATGTGCCCTTGTGGCCAAGGTGGCCAATGGTATCCTGGGGTGCACTGGGAAGAGTGTTGCCAGCAGGTGGAGGGAGGTGATCCTGCCCATCTACTCAGCCCTGGGGAGGCCTCATCTCAAGTACTGTGTCCAGTTCTGGGCTCCCCAGTACAAGAGAGACATGGAGCTACTGGAGAGAGTCCAGCGTAGGGCTACAAAGATGATCAGAGGGCTGGAGCATCTGCCCTATGAGGAATGGCTGCGAGAGCTGGGCCTCTTCAGCCTGGGGAGGAGAAGACTGAGGAGGGATCTTATCAATGTGTATAAGTACCTGAAGGGAGGGTGTCAAGGGGATGGGGACAAACTCTTTTCAGTTGTCCCATGTGACAGGACAAGAGGCAATGGCCAGAAACTGAAGCACAGGAAGTTCCACCCGAACGTGAGGGGGAATTTCTTCCCTGTGAGAGTGACAGAGCACTGGAACAGGTTGCCCAGAGAGGTTGTGGAGTCTCCTTCTGTGGAGATCTTCAAGGCATACCTGGATGCAACCCTGTCTACCATGCTCTAGGTGCCCCTGCTGAGCAGGGAGGTTGGACTAGATGATCTCCAGAGGTCCCTTCCCACCTTACTGATTCTATGATTCTGTGAAATAACCAAACAACCTCAATTTCATCAGATTCTGGAGATACAGAGAAACTGATCTGCTTTGATCATGTTCTGTTATATCCCACCGCCATTCCAGCATTGCTGAATGTGCAGCTCTGACTCAGGAGAACTTTTTTATTCCAGTCATGTACAGTGGTTCACTACAAAAAAAAAAAAAAAAAAAAAAAAAAAAAGTAATGCTACAAGATGCTCTGTGTGAGGCCAAATAACTCCTTACTAACTTCAAAGCCCTGGTGAGAGCTTTGGAACTGACAAGATGCACTGTGAGCTGGCAGCTGGGACTACCCAGATGACAAAGAAGCCTCCTGGACACACTTACCATATAAACAAGAAAGGTCAGATTACTCTTCTATGGAATATGATATTGATACTGCTTAAACATCGGATAACCATTGGGTTACATAGACTGGCATGACTCAGCCTCTGTGTGGGGGAGTGAAGAAAGCTATGCACACCAGGACCTTCTTTTGTAGAACTTGCAAAGCAAAGTATGATTGATGATGTGGCTTTCTAGTGACAGCACACAGAAAATACCCCCAGCAATATCCTTCACTGAAAAGGTGAACATAGCCCTTCACTCTCCTACAAGAGCAATTAACACCCTGGGCCCTGGCTCAGCTAAGCTAGAAGTTGGCAAATGCCCCAGCAACATGAGGAAAGCACCTGGGAGCCGCTTCTGCAAGGCTGATGCCTCACAGGACCATTTCAGAATTGAACATGGACAGCCAAAAAGATCCTGTCCTAACCATTGCTATCCCCATGGTCTTACAATAGCTGCTCTCACCTATCCTGCAACCCTCCCCTCCACTTTCTGCAAACAGACAGGATCTGTCTCATCTATCAGCTCCTGAAGGCAAGGATCATGTTTGCCCATACATTTAAGCAAAGGCAAGCTCATTGCTGCCAGAGCGCAGCAACTTTAACGCTCTGCTGGTGCTTTTTGCTGGGGGAGCAGAGAAGAGAGGGGGAGCCCTGGGGGATCTGAGTCACACAGTGGGAAGTGAGCCACCAGACCTGTAACACCAGCAGGTCTCCAGATTATCAAAGGTAAAAAAAAATGCGAAGTACATATTGAAAAATGCTTCTCCCTCAGAGTCACTAATAAACAGTCTTCAAATATCATTGTTTAAATAACATTTGAATCATTCTTTAACTCAATCATCAATGAATGACAGGTGACAGAAATCACAGCAGCTAGCCAAAACAGCAGGGAATGTTAAGGAAAGTAGTAGGCAAGATGTGGTATTCACAGCTAGGTCAGAAACCTATCTAAAAAGTCACAGTTCTGGGTAAATCCTTGATAAACGTATAATAGTGAGGCTTACACTAGAAAATTACCAAAACCAATAGAAAATGATCATTGGCTGATTTTCGGTCAATGGTAATTCTGAAAATGGGATTCCATTTATACTTTGCTCCATCCTGTTTCTCCTAATCTTCATATGCTTCTCTGGCACTTTTCCATTTTCTTGCTCTTGATTAAAGAGCACTGAGAATATCTCCCAAAATAGCAGTAAGAATCAAATTACATTTTCTCCAAAAGAAGTGAAGATACTAAGAAAATCAGGAGAAAGCATATTTACTAAACGTTGGCTGTATAATTTATGGCTTTGCTAGAGGAACTTTCTCTTTAACAAGTTAAAAACTAAATTTAAAAAGTGCTGTTCTGTGGAGAAATCCACATAACTGCTGGCTGAAATCAATGGGTTCCCAGTTACCTAATCAGCAAAAGTAAAGTTTTTCTGTAAATGACTGGACAAATAAGAATGTCCATGACAAGAATTACCATTTTTGCAGTTGCTTAAGATGAACAAGACCTGATCACACAGTTTTATTTATTTTAGAGAAGCAGTGTTGGTCATACCAATTTGCCATATGCAAGCAAGTTTGCAAGACTGTTAAAAAAAAAAAAAAAAAAAAAAAGCTCTCCACATACAAACCCACCTAGTGTTTAAATGCACCTCACCATGGCACCATGGGCTTGGATGTGTAAGTGTATAAGCATATCTATCTCTGGAATAAAATAAAAGCTGTTCATCCCTGCAAGCACTAAATATAACTGCTTCCATTCATATCTTAAGAAATATTTTTGAAATAAACATGATTTGTGTGATGAAAAGGTTTATGAGATCTTGTTTTTTACATTTTTTCCAAAGTAACACTAGAATCAGTGGCAAAGGAGGAATTTAACCTCTGAGCACTTGCCTTGCATGCTAACTTCTTTGCAACCTCACCTCCCTGCTTGATGAAGCTATAGGCAAGTACAGTAGACATGTTAGGGAATCATGACCTTTCAGGTAAAACTACATAGGCTATCAGCACCTGCTGACATGTAATGAATGCTGATGCACAGAAGGGAAGAGTGCTCCTACTGCCAGTCACGGTCCCAGGAGTGCCTGTGACCAGCTCTAAGGCACCTGCACAGCATTCCCAGCATGGCCTGGCAGGATTCTCCAGGCTGGTCTGACCCAAGCTGTCCAGGGAAATAAAAAACTCAATTTCACAGTGAAAGATTTTTATTTGTCCCAATGCCTTTTACTATTGTGAGCTGATACAGAAGCTTATCTCTTCTCACAATGCCAGTCTGCCTAAAAGCAATGCAGCTCCTGTTACACGAGCCAGCCTTCAGAAAGGGCCTTGTGCTATCTTTACTTTTGACAGGGATGGAGAAGGGGAAAACAGCAGCTTCTAAGGTGTTAAATGTCACACTACTTGCAAAGACCTGCCGATTAAGGTGGTTCGAGGCTTGAAGCACCAGGCTGGGGCTCAGTGGTCGCGGTGTCATCCCAGCTATGACACAGACTTCTCACGCTGGGCAAATCTCTCGGTCTATCTGTGCAGAGGTTTGACTGAGACAATGTGAACAAACACAGCGAGTGGGAGGTGAGCTCATTTCCCTCCACCCACCTTGCAGAAGGTGAAAGTTAGGATAAGCTGACAAATGAGTGCAAGGTGCCCAAATCCTACAGTGACAAGCACCACAGATGAGAGAAGAGCAGGACACAGACCACAGCTGCCAGACCTGACCACATAGGCCAGAGCCCTGCAAGACCTTCCCATGGCTTTTAAAGAGCCTGTTCTCTCTGGGCTGATTTGTTTATCCCCTCCCAACCCAATATGTTATCTTTACATCACAAAGGTTATTTCTGAACATGTCAACAGACTTCTTAAAAGGTCAGACACATGATGGCATGCCCATGATGGTTCACACGGAGGCAGAGAAACAGTTGCATTCCTGGAGATCATAATCTGAAGAGTTTTCACTGGAAAGTCTGACACAGCAGCTGAGTTGACAGACAAATGTAGGTGAGCCACCATCTTCCCCCTTTTGTTATCACTGCCATTTCTGTGCTTTGCATGAAAATCTGAAGGTTGCTTCTAAGTATAGGTTTTGCTGGCCTTGTTTGAAAGTATGCCGTAGCTCTCACATGTGATAACACAGCTGGGTGCTAGCTGAACTGTATTTACTAAGGTATTTCATAAAGAAAAAAACTTGAGTGGCTTTGAGGAGCTGAGGTTATTTTCTTTCCTTTTCTTCCTTTCTTTTCCTTGCCCAGACAGCTTAGCTCTATTATTTACCAGATGTCACCCTGAGAAGTCAGATATTAAAAGAGGAGACCCAGGTTCTGTTTACATGCAACAATGCTTTGGATAAGCAAATCATGTTTAAAAGAGACAAGAAATCTGTTGATTCAGTCTTTCTCTTCTGGATTTTTACTTCAAAATGAATAAACAAGAAACTCTGGAGCACAAAACTCTGGAGCACAGATGGACTCAAGTGTGTAAGTAGCCGTCACAGAATCGCAGAATGGTTGAGGTTGGAAGAGGCCTCTGGAGATCATCTAGTCCTACCCCTCTGCTTAAGTAGGGTCACCTAGGGCACGTTGACCAGGATTGTGTCCAGATGGCTTTTGAATATCTCCAAGGATGGAGACTCCACAACCTCTCTGGGCAACCTGTCCCAGTGCTCAGCCACCCTCACAGTAAACATGCTTTTCCCCATATTCAGATGGAGCTTCCTGAGTTTCAGTTTGTGCCTGTTGCCTCTTGTCCTGTCACTGGGCACCACTGAAAAGAGTCTGACCCTCTTTACATCCTCCCTTCAGATATTTAAATGCATTGATAAGATCCACTTCAATCTTCTCTTCTCCAGCCTGAACAGGCCCAGCTCTCTTAGCCTTTCCTCATATGAGAGATGCTCCAGTCGCTTAATCATCTTAGCAGCCCATCGCTAGACTCTCTCCAGTAGCTCCATGTTCCTTGTGTATTGGGGGACCTGCTGGCAATGTTCTTCCTAATGCAACCGAGGATACCATTGGCCTTCTTGGCCACAAGGGCACATTGCTGGCTCATGGTCAATTTGTTGTCCACTAAGACCCCCAGGTCCTTTTCCACAGGGCTGCTTCCCAACAGGTCAGCTCATAGGCTGTACTGGTGCATGGAGTTACTCCTCCCCAGGTGCAGGACCACACACTTGCCTTTGTTGAACATTTAGAGATTCCCTTTGCCCACCTCTTGAGCTTGTCGAGATCTCTCTGAATGGCAGCACAGCCCTCTGGTGTATCAGCCACCCCTCTCAGTTATGTACCATCAGCAAACTTGCCAACAGTATGCTCTGTTCCCTCAACCAGGACATAAAAATGTATTTCATAAAGCAAACAATATTCTAATTTTCTATTTATGAAAAGAATCCATAAAAGTTCAAATATTTGATAAATCACAGCCTAACTTCTGAAATATGTGTAGAAATCTTGAAGAACTATAAATGTGTAAAATGTGCACAATTATTCAAAAACATATTAATCACAATTCCAAAACTTTTACAAACTGTACATAGAATGATTAACTAGGCAGGAGGGAAGGGTCTGGATAAAATCCAACATTGTGTGGGCAGGAAATGTACCACAGCTCTTCAATTAGAGGCTCACATTACTGCTCTAACACATTATTTTATCTACTTTCTCATTCATGAAGGTAGGTAATGTTGCCCCACCTGATTGGCCTTACCATCTTGCTACACTGACATGTTGAATGCAATCTGGATAGTACCCAGAGGGTGTAAAGGACATGTTGGGACAGATGAATCAATCAGTGCCAAACACTTGGCCCAAAGCTCACTAAATCTATGCTCTTTGAAGGCTATAGGTGGGGTCCTTGAACCCACAGCAAGACAAATTATAATAGTAACAGTGGAAGCTATTCCTAAATCACACATTATGTTTTTTTTTCAATTTATGCCTTTAAATAGCAATGAAAAATCATGAAAGAGAATAACAGAGAAGATGTATCTTAAACCTGACAGTTCTCAGCCCTAAATCAAAGTCAACCAGCTCAGTGCAAATACAAAACATATCTGTCTGCTTTTCTTTGTATGCAGCAAAAAAAATACTGTTGACTTTAAAGGAACTTTTCACAGTTCAAAAAAATCATCTGAGAAATGGATTTACATTGCTGCATGCTGTTAAACAGGCATTATGTTCCACCTCCAAAATGATCACCTCTAAACAGGGGAGAAAATAACTTGTGTATCACTTTATCCCTCTAGAATGAACATTCAATCATATTGGCAATGACAGCTCATCCCATTTTAAAGTAATCCTTCTCCCTCCACCTCCAGTTTCTATGTATAGCACATACCCTCAGATGTGTAAAGAGTGATACTCAATGTTTGCCATCATTTCAGACTTATCTTTGGCAAACAAGGAATTGACTCCAGTACAATCCTCAAAAGGAATATATCTGTCCTTCCAAAATCCACATTCAGCCTGGCTGTAGTAGTACTTAGAAATTCAGGTCCAAATCACACATGGTAGCAGTCTTAAAAATTGTTTAACTTTGAGCTGACTCTCAGCTTATCTTTTAGAGGATACTCCAGACCGAAAGCTCAGAAGAGCTCAAAATGGAAACGAAAGTAACCATAGGGCAAATTTGCTCTCCTCTACAATTAGAAAATCTGTAAATGCAGCATAAGAGCTTGGTGGTGGCGGATGGAGGGAGAGTAGAGGGAATATGTATGTATATAAAATTACCTATCTCTACCATCTCCACTGCGGCTTCAGTGTATGACTACAAAGAAATCATTTGACCTTTCTATGACTCTCTTTGACTATGGAAAAATGAAGCTTCCTTACACCTTTTCTATCTTTCAGGATTAATTCAATAGCACGATGTCAAGCAGACTTTTTAAAGATGGAGTAAATGAAGAAATCTCCTGTCCTAGAGAACTCATTATGTCCGTAGCCTAGAAGACAACAGATAGGTGGGCAAAAGAAGAGGGGCATTGGTTGAATGGAGATGCAATGGAAAGATGAAACAACAGTGAAATGCTGCTGTAGCAATTGTTATGATGCAGCCTCAAAATTAAATGATGAACTGATTTTAGACAGCCTCAAAGAATTTCACTGTGTCGAATGACACAGTTGTTTCCACAATAACAAATTACTTTCAATAGAAAGTTAAAAAAACAAACCTGCTAAAAGCAGCCAAAGATGTGACAGATACAAAATATGGGATGGGGCTATAAAAGTTTTATCACCGTTTGTTTGGCGTTACCTACATAGTTCACCTGTGCTTCTACCACTCATACATGTTGCGGTGATGTCTGTAAAATTTTACAGCCTCTTCACCATTTTTCAAATTCTCTGTTGATTTGTCTATTGTAAACATACCAAGGGGAAAATGTGGAAATGCAAAGTCACAGAGGCACTGGCTCCCCTCACAACTTGTTGCTATGTGCAAGAATGCTATTAAGTTAAACAGGACTGTGGTACATGCTTCCTTTTGCTAGTCATTTTGTATTGGATCAGTGACTGCAGATGTCTTTGAAAAGAGAATAAATGGTCGCCAATGGAGATCTAACCAGCATGGTGGATGATGCTGTGAACTTCTCCTGTGAAGTTCGCTGCAAGCATCAGAGAAACAGAGCCAGGAAGGTCCTGAACATCAGCACCTAGAAATGGTCTTGAGAAATGGTGTGTGATCAGTTAGGCTGTTGAAAGGCTGTGAAAAGGCTCTGTTATGCTTTCAGCCTATACAACTCACTCCCTCCCAAAGGGTTCCTGACTTCTGAATCAGAATGGTCCTGGGACCATCTACAAAAGGTAGTCTGTATGCTGTCTCCTTGTCCTGAGGCTAACAGCATTTACATTACAGGCATTGGCCTTTCTGTAGTAGCAGCCTCAACAGCCAGTGCTGGGCCTGGATGTGTTCAGTTTACTAGTGTGCTACAAAGCCTCTGAGTCTTCTGCAGATCTTCCAGAGTAATCTATTAGAAAAGCTGATGCCTTAACTCTGAGCTCATGCAGACAAGCACATTTCCTCTTTTGACCTAAATTTGGCTTTCGAATATAACTAGAATCAGACAAATAATAGATAATTTTGGAAAACTCAAGAAAATGAACATTGGGGAAAAAAAAGAATATTCAGGGTTTTTTGTTTGTTTGTTACACTTAATTTAACCCAGCAAGAAACACTTTGGCTTGTTCTCTGGTTATGGAGCCCTACTGTTTATTTAGCCCCTAGAACATGGCGGGGGGGGGGGGGGGATGTTCACTCTATAAAGAGGACCCTGGTTTCTGCTGAGACTGTTCTGTGGTCATGCACACAAAAAATGATAGTTGTGTGTCCCAGTTTTCTTAGACAGACAAACCACAATGGGCTTCAGGAAGGAAATGTAATTTTTTTAATGACCTGATTTAATAGATAAATATTTCTTGAGAACCTCAATAAAACAATAGAAACACCAGCAGTTCAAAGAGGCCATCTGTAAAATAAATATAACAGGTCTCATCCTTCAAGTGTCATAAAATAAATGCAGCTTCAGTAACTTTAGTACAGCTACCCTTAAAAGTGCGCTAGGATGTTGTCCTGCTTGCCTCCTAAGTGTGCTATACAAGCTCCTTGCTGCTTTTCCTGTAACTGCAAAATATGAGGCCAGGTGGAATCTGGGCCTTGTGTACTTGCCTAGAAGGAAGAGCAGTCATCACCTAGCCCTCACCTGGAGATAAATCTGGTACTCTTGGGAGCACCACATTCCTCCTGATTGCTGGGAGGATAAAAGAGCTTCCCTTTCACCAGGCAAGGATATTACCCAAAATGATTTTTATTCTGTTCATCCTTGTGGCAGGCCTGGCCACTGTCGGGTCTTGAGATGCATGTAGCCCATGAGCAGCTCAAGTAAGACTCCTCTGCAGGGCTCCATCGCATGAGCATCCGGGGCACTGCACTGGAGGTCTCTAGGCAGTGAGCTGCTAAGCAGAGATCTGGAAGGCCTGAGAGCAGATTTTGCCAGTAAAGACTGAGGCAAAGGAAGTACTTAAGATTTTGCTGGGAATACTTCTCCACTGAGGGAAGCGGTTAAAAGTCATCACTGCATCTGTGTTAAGGAGCAGTCGCATTCAATGTTTGGTCTCGCAGAAGAAGAAAACCTCTCCCTCCAGACAGGGAGAGTTAAAGTTGCTCTGGAAATGCAGATCACTTCTCCCTAAATAACACACCAGTATAGCAGTCAAGTGATGGGAATAGCACCTCCTTTGAGAGCCCCTGCACCCCTAAGTGGGGACAAATTTCTGCTCCCTTCTTTGCCAAAGGAGTGGTAAAATCTGACCTTTTCCTGCAGGAAAGGAAACAGTTGTATTTTGTTAAGCAGTAGAAAGACTCTTGTGAGGTTGCAATCAGCTCCTCACTGGCATGGTCCTTTGCCCCACTAAACTGATCACAGAATTTGTAGCCCAGGCAAAAATAGAAAATAGCTGTAACTAAATTCTCCCTGATCCTATTCACTGTGCTCCTAAAACTGTTTAGAAATTATGTCAAATATGGATGTCCTAGGTGAAGTAATTTGCCTTGCTGTGTTGCTGTACACAAAGCTTTTAATATAAAACCCTTGTAAGCAAACAAATGGACAGAGCTGTGCCTTCTCGGTGGACTTCTGCAGAGTTGGTAGAGTGACTCAACCAGCAGCAGTGGCCTGCAGCATTGCTCTGCTGTGATGTTTGACTCTCAGCTCTGCTGGCTGGAGTCAGGGTTTTCCACATGTGGATGCAGCTGACCTCCACAACACAGCACAGCACAGCTCTGTTCTTTTCAAGGAAGAAAAAATTGATTTGCAAGAAAGAGAACAGCTATCTGCTAGTTTTATCTTCATCAGATCTTGTCAGAGCCATGAGGATGAGTCAGGAAGAAATACATATCAGCAAACTTGGAGGATGAAAAATGCAGTGAAGTCAAGCACTGTGGGGAGAGTGGGAGGGGAGAATTTTCTCCAGTCTTTCTGTGCATGATCTATGTGAGTATCCTCATAAGCATATGAAGAAATACATTACATGTATTTTCATATGGATGAATGATTAACACAGAGCATCAGAACTGCCTTAAGCTGTAAACAAAACTCTAGCACAAACAGTGGAAAATATAGTGGTCAACATTAAAAACTAAACATTTGCCAGAAAAATTACTCCACTGTGGTATACGAAAAGACCACAGTTACTTCCTGCTCTGAGTATAAATGGAAAATGTGGTGTCTCAGATACCAACAGGCTGGTAACTTTAGCAAATGTTGATTTTTCTATGGTATTCCAAGCTGAATCTAAGCCTTTTTTGAGGTCCAGCTATTGGTATTTTCCAGCCCACAACAGACTGTATTTCACTGGTGCACGAAATGATCCTTCTGCCATGCATAATAAGTTGTGGAGCCCTTTGATATTGCACAGTTGGTCAATGTGTGTGTGCATCACTGCCCTCTGATGAGTGGAATCAGAACTGTTCTGAATATCGCTTAATCCCACACTAGCCTGTGCTCGGGGAAATTCTCCCGTTACAAGATCCTTCTTTGCTCTTAAGGATGGCAGAGTTGTGCTCTTTCCCATCTGTTCCATCAGCTTCCAAGCAGTCAACGTGTGAAACAACTAGAGCTGTTTGGAAAAACTGGGCTGGAAAGTTTTTTAATGAAAAACAGAAATTGTTTCCCAATGAAATCTTTGCAACAAAATGTTCTATTTCCTTGTTAACTATAGAGGTGGTTGGAAATTTTCACTTAAAAATATTTCCAATGGAAAACAGATTTTCTCTCTTCCTTTCCACCCTGCCCACTTTCCCTTTCCCAGAATTAGGTACTAGAAGAACAAATATCATTTTTCAGTAAGGCCTTCTTAAGATCAAAAAGTTTTTTCAGTGGCTATGGATTAAATGTAATACTGAAGATCGCACCCTGTATCTGTGGCTTATGTTTTTGTTTGTTTGGTTGGTTTTTTTTCAGTTCTCTTCAGTTCCATTAGAAGGCTCTGTTGTTTGATTTACTGAGAAAGACAAAAGAAGACATGTTACTTCCAAATGCAACCTTCAAAGTCCACTTCTAGTTCTGGTTACATGCAAGTTTCTTCAAAATTTTATCCACAGTGCTGTGCATCAGTTTCATGTCTCCAGTCCCATAGGAATTTGTCCATATTATCTGTACTATCATTAATTTATACTTCAATGTACTCATTCTTCATCAATGAAACTGTAGTCCTTAACAGTCTATCAGATAAAGATTTCCAAAACCACCCCACTAGCTTCTTAGTATTCTTCTGAAATGCAGGCTGTTAAAAATATAAACAGCTTTGGATTTATGGGCTTGTATTTCTTTTTCCAAATGCATTTTCTGCCTCACCTTTCCAACAAGCAAAAGGACCAGACACCATGATATATCCATCTCTCACTCTCTTGTTCAACTTTCTAGCAAGCCATATTAAAATTAATCAAATTTAAGAAGTAAACTCACAGTCTTGAGGATAGGTTTGTAACTAGATTTTTGGTATATTAGAAGTCAGCACAATGGCAAATGCCAAACTCAGACTATGTTCTTGTAAGGAGGGAGAAGAGATATAAATCTCTTTATATGTCTTTTATGACTCTGAGTGAATCATACCTCACTCAGAGGATATGAGAGATGCCAAGAGCAATATAATAGGAATATAATCTATTATACCACATATGGTCTTAATTATCTGTTATACATATAAGAATTCCACATCTTTCCCAAACAGCAAATAAGGGAATGATATGTATAATACTTGAGGAACTGAAGATTTCACTCTGGTTAAGCAAGTCAATGTGGATAAGGAAATAAGTATTCATCTAATATTCTAACAACATTTAAAACAGAATTTGAATTAAATTTAGAACTAGCCTAATGCCCTTTTCTTACTGTTTCAGTTTGCACCAATCCCTACTTGCACAGAATATTATGAAGAATGACATCCTCTCTGCAGCATTTTTGACCTATGTGGGAAACATCACAGTAAAATAAAGGCCTGCTTAGAAAACAATTGCTTGATTTAAACATCCTTTTTGGGGAAAAAAAATCAATTACCTTCCAGATTATCACTCTTGCTTTCAATTCTGCAGAATCATAAACCTGTATTATACATTATACAAATTTTCCAAAATGAATTTCAGGAGAAAAAAACATCTCAGAATTTTGCAAAATCCTGATGCTACTTATTTTTGTACCAAAACCCCAGTCCTTCAAACTCTGATCTGTAATCAAGTTATCATGACTTTACACAGTGCTGCCCATCAGTCAATTCATGCTGTCTGCCTGTCTGTTGGCTTTAACCTGTAAGCAATGAGAAGTAACCTAGGTAAATCCTGGAAGAGTGTGTGCACTGAGCAATCTAAACTTAATCTCATTTCCTATTCCTTTAATGTAGGCTGTAGCTCTGGTCAATTAACTAGTCACAAAAGCTAGATTAAAAGTGTTCTTCAGAGATGAGAAACTTACTACACTTCTCCATGAAGTTGTGGACATGTCACTCTATTGCTAGCTCCAGAGATTTCAGAAGCACTCCTTGAAAGGCAAGTTACTAGTCAGAATGAGTAAGACAGGTGGCCATCAGGTCTGTATGACCTGGAAAAGTCATTTCTCCCTTTGAGCAATAAAAGTACAAAATATTATTTTTGTCTTATTTTACAATCTTGCTTTCTCATTTTCTCTTTAAATAAGGGAGAAAATTTGTTTAGTTTCTGTGATCACTTGGCACTATCACTTTGTCTAATACTAATTAATACTTAATACCTGAAGTACTTAACACTTTAATGAAAATATATATCTTTTCATGTCTGTGACTTTCAAACACATGTAAAACTTCTTTAGCTTGTATTTTGTTTCTCTTAAGTAATGTATGAGAAAGTAAAAAGCTCATTCATTTATAAAATAACTGGAAATAATGAACATTTACAGCCTGCTACTGAAGAAAGCCATTTCTAAATCTCCTGCTGTGACCCATTCTTTTTTAATAGAAGAAGTCACTTCTGGCTAGGTGCCTAATGCAAACATATTCCTGCACTGAATAAACAAATGAGAAGATAGTGGCTTCCAGATCTTCAATTCTTTTGATACTTTAAGTTATAATCCTCAAGGAATAAATGAGCACAGCATAGTCCAAGAAATACAGGCTGCTCTGATCTTTGGGGCTCCAGTTAACAGCAGCTTATTTGCAACCGCAGCTATGGTTGTGAGTTTGTGAATTCTTGGAACTCACGCTTGCTCTAATACTTCATTGATCTACAGAATACAGTAATAGAAATTTTCCCTTATTTCATTGTCGTCTCTTTTCATTTTCTGTTAAAAAAAAAAAAAAAAAAAAAAAGAAAGAAAGAAAGAAAGAAAGAGAAAAGAAAAAGGACAAAACAATCAGTTAACGTCTTTAAAAATATACACATCTATATTAAGTTTATATAATAAGCTTTTTTGTGCAGTATGCATAATGCTCCAGTTAAGCAAGCTGGCTCCAGTTTGGACTATGATGCAGGTACAGTCCACAAGCCACACCACATGTAAGTTAAAGTGTACCATGGTGCTCAACCTAGGCTTTTTTCTGAAGCAAGTTTGTCCAAGCACAGAGGCAAGACCAAAGCCTCTGTGACATTTAAAGAGTCCAAACAGATCAAACTGGATCGAGAGGTTTGGATAATTTGAACAAAAGCAGAATAATGATACAGATTGTATTTTGGCTTCACTGAAGTCAACTGTCCACAACTTCAGAGGAGAAAGGATTTCACTTGTTAAGTGTCGGGTAGGCCAAGCAGACCATGTTTCCAGCTCTTCCTGGTGACTAGTTTTTTCACCCTTTCACAAGTTTCTAATGCCTGCACTTCTTCATTTGTAATTGGTTATGGTAGTTTTTTAAAATGTTTTTTATTCCATGGATGGACAAAGCCATATTATAGTAACTCATTCCAAGCCTGATAGCCCTTCATCATAAACCTAACAAGGAATCTAACCTGAAACTCAGGTAAATTTGAACCTGACATAACACTTCATCAATAAATCAGTTTGGCTGGAGATTTTCTTCTGGAAAACAGAAACTGTCAAAAAAGTGACAGTTTCAGACATTATAAATGGAGCTTGTAAACCTTTCAAGATCCTTTCAGCACCTTGAAAAAAAAAGCTATTTAGAGAAAATTGGTGTTAAAGTCTCTCTTGTTGCCAGCAGTATTGCTTATATGAAAAAATGATGGTCATACAATGTTATTGGCTTTCTCAGAATTGCATTTGGTCAGAACATGCTCTCATCTCTCAGACAGGTAAGGACACTCAGAAGGTAAGATCACTGGTGGAGAAAGAATTGGGGAGGGTCTTCTGAAGGTGGTGTGGGGGATGAAATTCTCCATAGCTGGGTGATCAGGAGTACCAGGAAGCCTGCCACTCAAGGAAGAACACCACAGACCCTCTTTTTGAGTTCAGTCTTTCTGTCTGCTCCTACATAAGCCATTCTATAAGGAATTACCTTTGCTATGAAACTACATTTGCTGTGGGAAGTGGTGTTAGCACTTAAAAAGTGTCTTGCCTCTGTTCTATAACTAGACATTTCACATGGCAACAAAAGCACATGTGCTAACATACTGTGGGTGTCAGGGAGTGGAATGGCTCTGCACTAAAGAAATGGTTGTACAATTACTCCTTCCATGTGTTTTTTTTAGCTCCATTTGTTTGGCCTTTTTTTTTTCTTTTGGCCAAAATCGACATAATTAATAAAACTGCTGGGCACTATCCTAGCAGAAGAGATCACAGCTTGAACTTGGCTGGCTTGTTTCTACACAGCTTGGTCTTTCATGATGAAACAAGAAGAGACATTTCTGGTACAATGGCCAGAAAACTGGTGGGCCCTGACAATGTGGCATCTCAGAACATCCCAGACAAACTGTTGTCCTGTGTGCAAATCAATTAAGGCTAGCAGATGCTGGAAGAGGTCAGTATGAAATATTAGATCCTATGGAGGCTTTGATTATGCCCCCAACACTGACCTTATCATGCTCTTATTAAGGACAGATATAAACTTTGTTTGGCTTCATTGTTAGCGATGAAAGCACTCGTTGACTTTGTTATAATGCTACGTAAAAGTACAAAGAGAATATAATCTGAGTTTTGAATTACAAAAGGCAGCCTGTTTACCACAGTTGCTTATTACAAAAAAGGCCAAGCCACCTGATTCAGTAAAACAGGTCTTCTTTTAAAATGAAAGTGAAGTGAGGGGTGTTCAGCTACCAAGTCCTACGATATGCTTGTTAATTACACTGTATGTACTTACCCTTATGAACTTGCGTTTTTAAGGTTGGCATGAGTTGGCCTGAACACAGCTGATATCTGCAACATAGAGTAATGTAAGATCACAAATATACGCCAGCAGGCAGAACTAAGGCCTGTGAACCAGACCATCTTCTTTCTGGAAGATTATTATTTTGTCTAGAGCAAGTTTCTCAGTTGCCTCCATTTCCCTATCTTGGGTATGACAACCAAATACAGCCTCAGTTATTCAAAACATTTGAGATTCCTGAAATCTGCTGATAATCACTGGCTTAAGTAGCTGGACATCTTTAGCCTCTCCTCTAACATGGATCAGAATATTCCTTTATATGTTACTCTTCAGTCCTCTTCTCTTCTTGCCTGGGGACCCTGGGCAATCTCCCCATTATCTCAGCCATTTATTTCCAGTTGAGTTTAAATGGGTCCAACTCAGAGGTCTCAGGTAATTGAAATTTGGGGTATTTTTACATTTTTAAAGACACAGAAATGGAAATCTATCATGTTGCAAACACCTGCCTTACAGACAGTCTCCACAGAGCTGGAAGCAGGGTCAGTTCACACAAGAAGATAAGAAAATATCCTATCATCTTATGCAAAAAGGAATTATTCTCACTAGAAAATCAGGTTTGATCCACAGTCCACGTTTTAGGGTGCTTGTTAAAGATGTTCCCCTGCAAACTGTTCTTGCCAATGTGCTGTGAAGTTTGATTATTCCACAATTCCCTGGCCATTCTTAGGCCACAAAGATGTCAAGACTAAAGCTTCCCACAGAGCTAGTGCTAGCTAGATTTTTTTCCAGACAGATCTAACAAGTCTAAACACAGTAATACAGGATCATGTTACTTGCGCTAAAGCTGCTCACAAGAAGGCACAGTAAAACCTCCCAAAACCAGAACTGCCCTCATATCCCAGAAGTTTGTGGTCCTCAAGGAAACGCTTATTGATAAGCCTCTATCCCAAGGCCATTTACCAGAGACACAAAAGGCCATTTACCAAAGACACAAAAGGACAGTGCTCCCACACACCACCATGCTGGTCTGCAATAGCAGCAGCTCCAGCTCCGTATCTCTGACTTAGAGAAGGACCCATGCTCCCTGAGAAAAGCTGAACAAGACACAATTCCCAGGTTAAGAGGATCACAATGATTGGGGCAAGTGGTGTTGTGCTACTATCATCTACCACAAGAACCTTAGTGGAAAGTTTTGTTGATTGCTGGCAGTGTTTTTTGAATCCTTGTGTTTGCTGAATAAACAGGGTCTCAGATCTATGGCTCCCCCACAGAGGAGAAGCCAGGAGTGGTATCATGTGAATACCTTAAGGAGTAGATATAGCAGACATTAAGATAGGACACGATTACTCAACAGACCCTGTGATGCCAGGGTATTTTCTGCTCGTAGTAAAAGCTATCATGGCAGTTGCTTAGGTGTAGTAATAGTAGCAAGAATGAGAAAATGCTAGATAACTTTGATCTGAAACAGCCTTTTGCTTTGGAGAGATTTCAGTAGTCTTAGAAATATGTATGGAGAGAGCCCCAGTTTCCCTCAATATCTTATTACTGTCCTTTAACACGCTTTCATGTAATAGAGGTATGGCAGTTCCTGCAGGAGAGGGGGCTGGTAATGGAGAGGAAACTAGTACATATTTATAGGAAGTTTCAGATGTTTCCAAAAACAGCTAGAATCTTCAGAACAAAGAACAACACAAAGCATGACACCAAAAGAGAGCTGTTTCTGTTCTGCTGTTCCTAATTAACTGTATTCTTCATTGGCAAACAGACATGTGTCTACAGCCCAAGTATTGTACTTTAACTCCCAGGATTGCTGCCATTTTCCATTCTGCCAGCCAAATGAGCATTGCGTGAACTCTGTCTCAGCAAGTGAACTCAGTAAGTCCTTTTATTCTTCTCTGACCCTGTTCAAACGGTTGTTAACACTGCCCAGCATTTGTTCCCTGTGAGAATTCATGCTTTGGTTTCTTGTGACTCCTGCAGCTTTTTCTTCTTTCTTCTCCATGAAGCAAAAGCAAGAGACTGTCATTCTGCAACCCTACTATTATTTTCCTACTGAAGATCTTTGCCTTTTGATCTCTTATTTTATTCACATTCGCAAGGGCCTGCTTTAGGAGCAACTGATTTGGGCGCAGTATGTTCCCTCCCCCATCACTGCCAAGATCAGTGTCTGCCTAATAGAAGGGGATGATGTCATGCTGGCTGCTCTTTTTAAGGCAAATAAAACTACATCCTGTCTCTTTGGATGCTGCTTTTGAAACTTAAAGCTGGCTGGAATCAAAAAAATGGATTAATATCCAGGAATGCACTGATACTATATCTGCATTTACTATTATATATTTTTCTAAAAGTTACACAAATCTACCTTGTAGGACAGGTCACAAGCCACAGTTAGGACCCTGTAGAAATGAGCTCACTAGCTTGTCAAGTTGCAGGAGGTTAGACAAGGTGTAGAATCGTGGGCCAGGATTTGCTACTCACCCTCTGTGTCACCTTCTGCTATTCAGCGAAGTCTTCTGTGCCTTGGCTTAACCATCAGTAAATTGAAGACAGTATGTACATGCCTCACACGGAGGAGAGCACATCTGCGAAGCTTAGATCAATCCACAGTATTAGTAAGTGCAAAGTGCTCACTACAGCCGAGAAACACAAATAAGTGTTCATGAGAAGCAGGAGCCAAATCCTCTGATTTACTACTCAGAGGTAATTTTACAACAAAAAGGTAATTTGATTCAGTTGATTTAAGCTCTACTTCATGTTTAATTCACCCGAGTCTTTTAAGTACAGGGCTTTGGGTTTTTTTAATTCTCTCTCTTATCATCTGTGCTGCAGAATCAAACAAAATTTATCTTAACTCAGAGTATTAAAAATATACTGTTAAAGGACAAAAGGCTAGAAAGAAAATGTATTGTTTCATTTCACTGAAAGAAAACAAAGTCACGTAATCATTTTATAAAATCAAACTATTCGTTCAAAGCAACTCTTGCTGGTGTGATTTTTCTCAACTACTCAGAAGTAAGGCAAACACTGTCATCAAACTTATCTTGCTTCCTAATAGAGTGTCTTGCATTACTTAGTCCAGCAGGACAAATGAAAGTAAGGGTGCACCACCATGTAGTGCAGCACTGCTCACTTGGGTGTGTGCTGCTGCTCACAGGAATTTTCTTTGCTAATACAATAGTTGGTGTGAAACCTCCACCACATTATTTTGCTCTAATTCCACTGAATTTGATAATGTCTTAGAAGAGAACCAAGTCCTCAGACACTATGACAGAAAGTATGGATCATTACCTCAGTACTGCAGAAATAGTAGCTATCTGCAGAACCCATTTGAGCTGGACCTTTTATGTCAAAATGGCGTGAAAAAGTTTCAGAAATGCTCCTTCAAAGATGTGGAGACAGGGACCTGGCAAAATAAATGGAATAGGTTTGAAAACACTGCATCTAGAATTTGTACAAGGTATTGCAGCTGGCACAGATGTGTTGATGACACTGAAATACTCAAAAAAGAAAAGGTGGAAGGCAGTGTCTGTTCAAAATCACAGTGCAACACAAGATGGAAAATACTCCCCAGATTCCTTTAAGTCCCTTCATAAAATCATGTATCTTGACCAACTTGTAGACTATTTCAAATGAGGCAGTCGGTACAGGGAGGTACTACAAGAATCTAGGACTAAGGGTGACTGTTCATTCATACACCTGACCCCACCTCAGCCTTTTGGCTCCAGGTGAGTGGCTCAGAGCATAGCACCTTGGAGTAAAGGAGTTCACAGACCATTTCAGTTGATTTAATGCTGAAGAGATGGACAAAGAGATAGAGAGAGAAATGGAAAATTATCCAGAGCTTGAAGTTGTCCAATATTCACCTTGGAAATGAGTGCAGCCCATTAACGGTGAAACTGTGTGATGTCTGACACCTTCCTCCCTTTAGCTGCTAAATAGAGAGTGCTCAATAAACTAAATATAGTCCAAGCCCATTACAGGCTCAAGGGGGTTTACATGTAACTGAGCCCTGACATCTGCTTGCTGGGGTGTACCATCTTCTCAGGAAGAAGAAAAGACACTCCTTCTGAAGCTGGTTATGATAAATGTCAATGAACTTTTGTCTCTGTTTCATGTCAGTTTTCCAGTATCAAGCATTAAATAATGCAGCGGTTCTAGTACTTCCTAGTATCACCCCTAAGAGTGACTCCTCTCTATCTGCCTCCTCTTTATGGGTCATTGATCAATTACCATTACTCATGTTCACAGGAGATCATTTGAAAAGCAGGCATCAAATCACTAGAAAATTAACATCCTCCTCCATGATCAGCCCCAGAGATTTTGCCACTGAGGTACAGCCTTGCATAAGTCTGACAGTTGGTGTGTTCACACTGGATATTACTGTGATGGCTGGGAGAGAACCCACGAGAATTAGGCCTACGATCTTGTCCATTTAGAACAAGAAATTGAAGCTGAGGTGTTTTAAGGTTTTTCTGCTTGTCTTAACTCTCAAGAAATAGAGAAAGAGAGATGGTAAGAGAAAATTTACCCAGAAACTCGAAATTATCTAGCATTTACCATGGAAAGAAACAGTGAATTTACATGGGTAACTAGCATGAAGCTTTGCCTGATATAAAGTATAATTTGCTTGTGCACAAGCAGAAACAACTCTAGAAGAAACAGCTTTACTGTTGTTGCAGTAAAGGCTGTAAAATGCAAAATATTAACCAGCTGGTCAAAGGCAAAGGAAGCTGAGACTTCTGCATTCCACAAAGATGTGTTTAAGCTTTCCACTTCTAGAGAAATAACACAGCTATGTGTGTCCATTTTTTGAGTAAAGTTCAACACTTTAGCTGTGAAACTGGACGATGCCTATCTTTTTCCCTTTTCCAGCTAAAGGAAAGACTGTATGATCAAATGAGCATTGTCCATCCAGACTGGAAGGCAGGCAGAAACTTATTTTTGCTAGATCCAGTGATTTTCATATCCAGTGTTAATATGGAGAGTCTGAGATATCATACTTTTTGACTGATGTTATGTTTCCAAAGCTCCCTCCATAATATTCACTTAGCATTTTGCATTCATTGCTGGGGGAAAACAAATTAATTATGTTGCTTCTAATTTTGTTGCTTTTTCTCCTACTCTCCTGATCGATACTCCTAGCTTGCTGCCATGTAGTTTTCTTGTTATAAAATGATATTATGTAAGCATAGCAAAACCATGGTTTAGAGACAAAAAAGTATATTTCCAAGCAAAATTCCAGATTTTAGGCAGATGTATTAGACAGTCCCAGAGATTCACTTCATTGTTATTTAATCATTACATTGCAGTAGTAGTCAAATTCCCCATGAAAGAACCCCAGTCATACTAGACACTGTACAAACAGTGAGTAAAAAAAAGAACTCATCTCCCTTAAGGTTTTACAATTTAATATAAAAAGCAGGTGTGACATATAAGCAGTAGGGAGGAAGACGGTAATTGTGGCATAGAATCTCTAGCCAGATTCAAATTGATTTAAAAAATGTAGGACACAAATAAACAAATCAGTCCATCTCAGAAGTCCCTCTTACTCATTTGCACCACGCTATGGGGCACTGTCAGGCTGCAATTGCTAGATTGCAGATAGATTGCTTCCTGTCCCAGAGCAGGCTGATTCATACAGCAGCTCAGAGCGATGTATTAACAAACCTGCCCACAGAAAGCAGGGAGGGAGGAAGGCTTGGACACACGTTCAAAACTGCAAGTGTATTAGAGAAACCAATCTAAAATATAGGACAAGGTGAAGGGAGACAGATATGAGAGGGAAGAATCCACTAGTGATCCATAAAAAAGGTAGGAGAGGCCCTGGGAGTGCACAAGATCATCCAGAAAAAGAGGAATGAAAAGCAAACAAAGGACAGTCCAAGCTTCATGGAGAAATTTAGTATGATAAGCTTCACCTGAAACCCATACATAAATATGTAAGACTTGAAGTAAAAGAAGAGAATCTATGGCTTGCTATTTCTGTCTTTAACCCCTGCAGGCCATAGTCTGTGCTCTTTCTCTTGCAACGTAAGTATAAAATTTGCATGGAAAGTGCTAGAAAAAAAATCTTAATGATACAGCGGTCATGTAAATCAACATTTGTGTTTTGAGTTGAAAATCAAAAGCATACACAGCAGTTTGAAAAGCACTAAGAACAAATATGTGTTCTTGTCTAACTCAATTAAGAGTTACGTTGTAATGGCAATAAATTATCCAGGAATCATTTGAATAACTTGCATTGAAAAGTCTACCTTGCTATGTGGTTCGATCCAAGTGCAAAAAGCAGGCTTGTTTCTTGCCAGTTACAGTTGCTGTGATCACACATAGACTATTTATAAAGTTCTGTGGCACCTCCTATCAGGTGGTGGTCCAAGGTATGCAGTGAATGGCTTCTTATTTCCTTTTCTTTGTGTTTATCTCATTTTGTTTTATTTAAGCTTTAAAAAATTTAGAACTCAATGAGTGATAAAAATTCTCTCTCCCTTTCCCCATACTCTCTCTTTGGCATGCTTTTACCAGGCAGAATCTTCAGAAAATGACCCCATCCAAATAAGATACTTCTTCACATCATCTCTGTTTCTTTCCTTTAGGTAAAACTGCATCTTAGACTATCTGCTCTGCTTGTTGAAGGAGAATAATGTTAAGGAGAATGTGTATATTGCTCAATTTTATGCTGAGCATAAATGCCTTACCAGGTAAACACAGTAACTTATTTAATATGAAACAATATAGCTGATAAAGAGGATCCAAGAGAGATGGTGAAAAAAATAAATGGGGAAATTGCCCAGCCATTGTAGTAGGAATAATGTACAAGATTTAGATTAAAGTGTAATTTATTGTCTTAATCATATGGGGAAGAGGATGCTAAATTGTTTCCTGGGATGAGAAAGCAGCTGCCCTCTACATGCAAATGAACCAGCCCATGCTGTATTGCCTCTTTCTGCTCAGACAGTATTTGATGATTGGGTTTTGGAGGGCTAGTTTTTGTTACTCGTTTAAAAATGCTTTCATAAACTGTACTCTCTGTACAGGCTGGATATAAAACTTTCCCATCCTTCACAGTACATGCCCTGTGAAAGAGAATATGACAGCCAGTCTATAAAGACCTTGTGAGATCCAACCTGGTCTCTGTAAGTAGCTTCGTTAAAGTTCGCACACCTAGCTTTTCCAGAGCTTTACTCCTCTGTCTGCAAGGGACACAACAAGATTGACCATGTGGTGCTTTACATCTGCTTTGCACTGGTGAAAATTAAAACACAACACTGAACAGGCCTGATTCCCTAGCACTCTCTGCCTCTTTCAGCGACCTTGAAGTATTTGTATCCTAGTACAGCTGCTTCCACTTGGCTGCAGCAGCTATGCACTGGCAAAACAGCAAAAGCCAGCCAAAAAGAATAATTTTTATAGTTCGTTCCTTATTTGGGTAAATTTTTTACTGGAGTCATATTTAGGTATGGCCCACTAGCTGCCCTGTACCAGGTTTCTGCAGGCTTACTGCTGCTGGGCCAGTGAACTAGGCAGAGGATAGCTTTGTGCTTCCCACAGTGAAAGTTCTCACACTGCATGCACCACTGCTGGGCTTGGCCCCCTTCCACTATGCACAAAGCATGGGCACATACGTGTCCAACATTAGGACAAGTCAATGCAGCTGTGGCTATTTGCACTTGTGCCCATTTAGCTGCACTGAGGTATCCTGGAGCATCTGAGATTTCCATACGGGCCAGTAGATATGACACAAGACCCATGATAGATTTTCACCCCCTGAAGTGGCAGCTAGAGACCAGGGGGTACCCTATGGCATCACAAATGACACTAAAGATATAGTGCTAAATAAACTTGACTCTCTCACTATAATGGGCAAATTTTCTTCTGAAAAGCTTTTGAGACTTTTTTTTTGAATGTACATATTATTCAGGGCTTTTTGTTACAGAGATCAAAGGTCAAAGGAATTCATGCTGCCCTGGCAGTGGAAGACGTATGATAGCTCATGGGCATTTGGCAAGAATTTCAGCCCACCTCTTGCAAAAAATTTGGAAGAAAATGTTCCCAGCATAGCATTTATCTGACCCACAATGCCAGGGCTGCAACCCTGAGAACCACCCTCCTCCTAACAGTCTGATATTTAGCTTAGGCTCAAGGCAGCTTCAGGGTTACAACATGATCTTGTTCAATATTCCATGGAAAGCCAGCTCAACAGGCTCAACAGTGAAACAGGCTTGCAGGAACTGCTGGGTCACTGAGGAGAAAGTCTGCATTACTTCACATCAGACTAATTTCTTAGCATTGTGTCCAGTATCCTGCAGTACGCTATAAGACCACGATGTGATAAGGTCATGATATGAAGTCAGGTCATCACTTGTCATGATGCTGCAAATCACCTACTCATCTGCACATGGTAAAAAGCCTTATCACAGATGCTGTTATCTGAACACTCAGATGAGCAGACTGGGGGGGGGGGGATAGGGTGTCTATACAATAAAGGAGGTTGGGAGGTGCATAGGAGCTCTTAAAAATTTTTTCCTCTGCCCCACAATGTCCCCTCTGTCATGAAAGAAGCTACAGAGCAGGGGAAGTCCATCAGGTGATCACCTCCTGAGAATCTCACAGCGTAAACTTTCTTCTGATTTCTGAGTATTAAAACCTCCTTAAAACTACATTATTATATTTTTCTCTTTTTTTTCTGTTTTTTTGCAGTAGCAAATACAACACGGGAGGCAAAAAACTCCTTTCCCCTGAAAGCACAGACCTTAAGAAGGGCTCATTTTAGAGAGATGCTGTTATCTTTTATAAGTTTGCATTTCTTTGTTCCTTCTCTGCTGTTTTATTACCTCCTTCTATCAGGCATATTCAATGGCTTTTTAAATTCTGCCTCGAGCCACAAGGAAAGTAAGCATGTATAGCTGATGTAAAATGACATCCATGCCTTCATTCACTGTGCACTGATTGTCTGTTGAGTACTTGCAGGGAAATTCATTTTGTTTTTCTTTTTTCATCTACAAATCCCAAGGCAACTGAGGTTACACAACCAGCTTCATACTTAGTTTAAAATATGTCTCAATTTATAAGCCATCTGCAGCACTCATCATCAAATGAGAAGGCTACAAACAGGAAAATTCACAACAAGGATAAATAATCAGGACTCAAATGAGCACTCTAGTTTGAGGCAAGATTCTGGCTTGATCAAAATGCTCTCTAAATGGTTCCAGATAAATGAACGAGAAAATCATATCACAAAACAAAAACATATTTTCTAGCTCAGGAAGTTCTGACCTGCAAATCATTAGTGGGTAGGAGAAGTATCATTAGGCTTTTGCCCTATTCTTTACTCTTCTTAGGCATCTGCTTTCACCATTGTCAGAGAAGAGTCATGGGGCTAGATGGGCTTCTGGCCTGACACCATACCACCATTCTTGAATTCTTAGGCACAGCACAAAGGGTCTACAGGTAGGGGACAGTGTGCACTACAGAAAGCAAGAGGCAGAGGGCAGTTCAGTCGGATTCCCTCACCTTCCCTCAAAGAATCCTTTGTATCAAAATTACCACAAATAATTAATTCATTTATTTACATCCCCATCCATGCAGGAATATGTTGATATATTGGGAAGACTTGTTAATGAAAAAGTAAATCAAAAAGATTGGATTCTGCATTTAGATCTGAATGGGACAAAGCTGGAGACTGCCCTGATATCATTCACTGCGCAAATAACTCCCCACAACGTGTAAATGCATCACAGAATATAAGCGTGAGTGATACCACTGAAAAGAATGCTGGACTCATAGAAATCAGAGCTCTCATCTTTGAGAACATATAAAAATGAACACATTTTTATCCTATGATGAAAATTACATTACAGGGCAAATGGTATTATTTGTTTGTATAGTGAAGACTAGGCAACTTAAGTCTCTCAAGATTTCCACCAAAACATGTTGATTGCCTTTGGGATTTACATTTGCAGAGGTTTTTATGATTGCATTTCAAGGCACATTATGTGCTTTGAAAAGGCAGTCTAACTTCTTCATTTCTGTAAGGTCCCACAAGGATTCCTACATTTATTGAAATTATAGATGGAAAGATTTATCTTATCTGATGAATCCCTCACCAGGACAGGATGGCTTACTAAAGCATATTTCCAAGGCCTTGTGTTGTCTAGTTTGAAGTGGCATGGCTTATCTGCAGGGAAAACTCCTTAATTTAGGAGGTTTCTCTTTTATAAACCAACCCCAACTTGACTAGTCATATCATCACTTAATGCTATTTTAAATCTATGTTTTTCAAAAGTTTTGCTACTTTCCATGATGCTGGAAAAATTATAGAATTGCAAAAGTTTCTGTATTAACTCACTATGGTAAAATGACTTAAGCCTTAAGACTTAAGCTCAATGGTACCTTAATTTATTAATAATTCCTACAGAGGTCACTAGGGTTCTCTAAAAGGTAAAATCATCAGAGCTTTCATGCAAGAGGAATAAAACAGAAAACACTGGAATCTGTTCTTATTCTTTTTTTTCCTTGGTGTTAAGACATTTTAAATCGCTATTATTTTCTTTCAAATCTCCTATACTTGATTAAAAATGTCTCCGTGGTTTTCTGTTAGGTTCTTATTATGCTTGCAGATAAAATCCTTTGCACGGCAGGAAGAAGAGCAACAATTTGCCAACTCAAGCTGTGTTTACCATCTGGTATCCAAGAACTTAGCAGACTGCTTGTTCCATCAATGCAACAATACTGCGTTGCTTTAACGACCCTATGCTCTGATTTGAAGATCAGCAAGTTGGACTCAGCTGACAGATTTGGACATTCATCTCCTGTATTAATCAGCAATTTCTCAGCTGTTGTCACCAATTACCACAACATCGATCACAGACTGATAACAAGAGAGAACACAATTTCAGAAAACCACCTTTCTCTGTTCTTTTGGGGTTTTGTAGCTTCCTTAATTGGGTTTAAATGGTTGCAGTGCCAGATGGATGTAAGCCACACTGAGTAACATAGTTCCATTCCCCTAGAGAAGGCAGGGAAAGGGGGAAGTTTTCTTCTCACATGACTAAAGCCAAAATTTCCAAAGGAGCTGGCAATTCTGAAAGCTCAGTGTTAAGCACCTTAAAGGAGACATATCCAAAGGAAGATGTTCAACATATTGCAGTAAATAATAGTGCTATTTAGGAAACCTGGCTGGTCACTGATTGCCTACGACAGCAGGCCTCCAGTATAGTGGGACAGAAAGGGAAATGAAGCACAGATTTGCTAGAGTGAACACTACAGCCTGAAAAACTTAGTGAAATGGAACGAGTGCAACTTTGCACCCCCTGTAAGGTGGCTAGTGGCATCTACATACCTACAGGGGCACTCACATGGTATCTTAATCCTGGGAGGACAACGCTAACCCCAGAACAGCACCGAAGAGAAAAACTCAATGACAACCCAACCTGTCCCTGTATCTGGAATTCCTTGCTGCCTGCCTCTGCTTCTGCCTCCAGCAGCCCTTACTGACTGGAAACCACATCTCTCCTTTCTTCCATCCCCAGAGTTACTCATCAGCTTTTGCTGCAGTGAACAAGGAACATATTTCATCACCAGTGTAGGTGTGTATTCACACATAGACTCCTATTCTGCTCCTAAGGGCAAAGGTTACAAACTGAATGTGAAGCAACTGCTGGTTTTATGGATAAACTGTGTTTCCAAAGTAAAGGGGGAATACACTCAGTGCAATCTGCTACTCTGTCACCTGCCACTAAGTGATAACAACAATAGCCACTATCAGTCAGATACTGATCCTCCCCATAGTCAGTAACAGCCTGAAAAATGAAAACAAAGTATTCAGGGTTCATACAGAAAAATGTTAACAGTGTGTTCCCTATAAGGAAGACTTGAATTTACTGGGTTTGTACAGAGCAGCATCATCCTTTAGTAGATAAACAGGGGAAAAATCAGGGGATCATCATTTTGGAGACAAAAAAAACCCCACTCTGTTAAGCCTTACCCCCTTTCCAGGACGTATTAGAAGTGCAAATCCCTAACAAGCAGGAAAGACAGGCTGATTTCCAGGGCCTGTTTTCAAAGCTGTCACCACAGATGTAATGGTAAAGGAAGGAAGAGAGTAGAGGCATTTAGAGGGAATGCACCCCAGCTACTCCCAGTCAGACCATCCCCTTGGAGAACATTGCTAATAGGCACACTGACCAATCTACAGGCAATTCCTACACATCCACAGCTAGGAGAAAAATCACAAACATTTCTAGAGAATACGAGCAAGTTCTCTGTATAGGATGAATCACAAATTAATCAGCTGCCCTTTGCCACCTTTGCCACACGATAAGGAGAAGAGATAATAGTGGGTATGCATCAAGGACCCTTTTATCCAGAACTGTCATGACAATTCCTTCTACCATAGGACATTTATTAAGAGTGATAAATAAAAGCTAAAGCAAAGGATACTGCCTGCAAGTAGGAATGATGAATTTCAAGTTAGAAAGTGAACCTTGGCTCCCATTCACAGCATGACCAACTCCACAAGCATCTAGGAGAGTTTAACAGGGCTATTCACGAAGCAAAGGAGTCCACAATGTGAGGTGTTTGACACACTCATTGATGGCAACAAAGATAAGCTATGAGGTGAGATGTTTGCAGAGCTTAGCTATGAAAATAGCCACAAAAAGTAGGATGTACTGCAGGGAAGGCCTCTGGAGAAGAGAATCTCCAGTAACACTGACAGCAAGCTAGGTGAAATCTGACAGCTTTTAAATATTGCATGGAACAAGCTCTTACGTAATTCCTATTAGAGTTTTCTAAATATTATGTGTTACTGTGCCATGTATATTTTATAATGCCAATGTTTTAATTAAAATGTGATCTCATTTATGACTTGGTGGAACTTGCAGCTTTATAAGGATCCTTTAGGATTCAGCCAATCAGTAGGAAGAGACTGGGAAGTCCAGTAGAGGAAGCTCTGCTCCCAGACCTATGACTAACCACTGACCTTAGTCAAACCAGTCAAACTGCAACTTTCTTGTTTTTTTCCATCTGTAAAAGGGATGTAATGCCCTCTTATTAATCTTTCTCACTGGAGAACAGATTAAGGGAATAACTCCAATATGATCCTTGACTTAAAGGCTTGGTAGAAGGCTTTCTAAAGTTAATGGAAACAATCCCATAGACTTCAAGCTGCTTTGTATCAGTTCCTAATAAAGAAATTCGTCATATCATAGTGAAATTCAAGGGACAATCATATTAAAATATTGTCATTTAACCATCATAGCTCCTACTAAAAATACCAGGAATAGCTGAAAACTTTATTGTCTAAATCCTTCCACCTTGAGCAGTAACTCTGATTGCATTGTACTAGATCCTAGAGCTGTTAAGATTCTTTTGTTCATAGCCTTGTTACTACAAAATGGTTATCTGAGGAATGTCATTGGGGAGGAAGAGATGTTGCTTAGTTTTCTGGCACAAGGACTTATTCAGAAAATAAATCCATACTATTCTATTTTCTGCTTTTCTGTAGTGTGTTTATTGACATCCTGCCCATAGGAGAAGTTGATCTTTTTTGATGAAAAAATAAGCTGTTTGAAAACAAAAAAAAGTAGATCAAAGAGAAGAGTAGTTCAGTGATGGAAGATGCCAGCTAGAGGAGGAGGGTGAAAGTCCAAGTGTTACTAACTGAGGAAGACATTTTGTTCAATTTCATGTGCATGAGATAAAAGCAGGGCTGACTTTCTGCATGTCTATTCACATATCATTCAAGGCAGTATTTTTTAATCTGCCTATTGAAGTAGTAACTTCACATATAACAATGCAAAAGGCATGTCACAAGCACAGTCTGCAGGAATGGGTTTGCCCGGACAGAGGGGTGGTTTGAAGCCCTCACTATCACAGATGCTGCTTTTGACACTGCAGCTCAATATACCTTTGTATTCTCAGTGAATCTTTGTTGTGAAATCAAAAATGTTCTCATACTTCTCTGTTTCTTTATTGGCCTTTCACCAAGAGAGCCTCCATGTATTGTTTCATGTGATTGCGCCTTGTTCCTCACCTCTGAACTCATGCATAGTACAGGGACACTTCCCGTTTTCAAACCTCCCTTGAAACCTCGCTTCTGCTGGACTTCCTCAGTGAATCTAGTTGTTTTTGATTTACATATATTTCTTCTTATCCTTTCCTAGCTGTTCTAAAACTGATCTCTTTGGTACAGGAGCATTTTGTTCACCTGGCATCTGGCAGGACATTACAAATACTTCAGTAAAAAATTAAGAAGAACAGTAAAATGTTGCATATGCTAAGTCTCTCTGCCCTACTTGGCCCGGTAGTTTATCACACTTAGGCTGATTATTTATGAGTCTGAACTAAATTTAAGTATCAACCAAACACCCTCGGCTTTTAGACCTCCATATGGATTTTCACTACAGATCTGGATCAATTCACTTTGCACAGAACCACTGCTGAGGAAAGGGAGAAGAAACTAAAATGGGGGTGCAGATGTGAATCTTGAGTCATTATCTGATTCTTTTAAATCGTCCTGGAAACAGAGAAACTGGCATATAAACTTGTCTTGCTTTTTCTGTTGTTCACAGTCGTGATACCAAATGAAGCCATCTGGATACCTGCCAAGAAGAATATTTTGCAGACTATGCTGCTAAACTGGAGGCTGTCAAAGCTGGACCACAATTATCAGATTCAATAATCTAATCAAAACTAACTCTTTTCCTCGAACTCCTAAATCACTGCAACAGAAATCCTCATTTTTCTAACAATGGTATTTGGATTAACCTCCTACCATAACAGTGAGCCAAAAAATGACCAAGGGATTTATAAAGACTGATGCCACTATTTCTAAATTAAAGGCAGGACAATCAGTTGCATGAAAATTAATGGATTACTTTGTGTCACATACTGAGTTGGTGGCAAAGCCCAGTTAAACCCATGTCTCCTAGCTCATATTAAGTTGTTCCAGTAATTGGCTTTCCATTATAAGTAAGGTACTTACTGGATTACAGCTGTATATGCAGCTACGTAGCATAGAGGAAAGTACTCATGTCACAATGTAGTGAACTGCATGAGTAACCAACATAAAATACATATTACCTACCTTAGCTGTTTGTAAAAAGGTCCTGTCTTCCCAGTAACATCCACTCAAATTTGACACAGGACAGTTCCTGGTTATACAAGCCTTCTACTTAAGGCTGCTACTGAAATATTATTTCATATCATTCATTTCTGCTACATGGCCTGGAAATAATTGTCTGGAAAAGGTTTCTGATTTTTTCTTTCCTAGAGAGAGAGCACTTCTTTTGAAAGAGTGGTAGCCCCAGATTTAGATATCTAAAAGACAGCTACCTAAAACCCAGTATCAATGTATGTGTTTTCAAGGATTGGCTTTCACATTTCCTCAGGATTCGAGCAGTATATTCGAGAGGTAGACATGCTGTAAATCTAAACAGATTGGTATTGCACTCTTGCAATGTGTGACGCCAAAGTAACAGTGGCACTGAAACTTTCTCTTCCTCCGCAACACCCAAAGCAAAACATTAAAGAGACAAAGAAAAAGGGCATTGTAGTTCCAGCTCAGCCTTGTGTAAACATGGCAGCCTCCTCACAGTCGCTCTGATTTATACTAGCTGCTAAAGCTCCTGGAGTCCTAGGTAGGTATAAGGAAAATAAAGCAGATTGCAACTACCCTGACCTGGGATTCATGGAAGAATGTTGGACAGCACAGAGTAGAAGATTCTTCTCCAACTTATGCAACAATATATTGATTAGTAATGGAAGTTTTAATAATCCAGGAAAATCTTAATAACCCCAAAATCCTTAGCTCTTGACTTTCTACCTTTCTCCCAGTTTGTATCACAAAAGAGACAAGTCTCATGCTTATCTCTGTTTCATACTCAACATAATCTGAGGAAGAAGTCTGTAACTCTTGGACCACAAACATAGACAGGGCAAAATCTAACATAAAGCCTGTTTTCACTAGAATATTCACTGTGAACATTTTTGTCATGATCTGTTGCATAAGGCTGCCAGAGTACTTTGCAGATTATCAACTTGCACCTTCTGAGATCACCATCTCTGTCCCTATATACCCAGTGAGACGCAGCCATTTAATTACACACCCTCATTGAAGACAGCAAAGTAATGTCACGGGGACCCGGGGATCCACTAGAAAGGCTTGTGGATAAGATTGAGGAAAAAGGAATCTCCACATGGAGCCTCCTCAGGGAGATGCATCTCCACAGTAGTTTTGAGAGGAGAGCTAGAGACCCCTAGGTCTTCAAAGTCCAGCCATTGCTTTGGCTTAGAAGAAGTATATTAGTCTTCTTTCATGATACTGTTAGGGAAGTGCAGTATTTGCGACTCAGGAGAAAAGGGCTACATGAAAACCAGTGTTACTGAGGAGTGCGAGTGGAGAAGAGGACTAGGACTCAAAAGCTGCATGTTCCAGAGCTAGCTGCAGAGGGATCCACACAGGAAAAGCTCCTCACCTTTGGTCATCTTCAAGTATCTCATTGGCACATGGAAAAAATATTCCCAATGGGATGCTACTCTCTATCCTGTAAATTCTCTGATGGGTCACATCAGGAAGATACACAAGTACTCCCATTTTCTTCTCGGACAGTTTCATTTCACCAACCCCTGATGCTTTGAACAGCCCTCTCGAAGTCTAAGGGAAAGGCAAAACTGGAGACTAACTATGGGAAGAAGACCTGCACACAGACAAGAGCTCTCAGTAGCATCCATCATCTGGCAATTTGCCCTGGCTTGTCCCTGCTAAACAACCCTCATCTCAAAGATGTTCCAAGACTTGACGAACAGGCTGGCAGGAGGATGGGGGAGGAAAACTCAGTTTTAATTTCAATTCCAAGCTAAGAAGCTACTTCTGCTGCAGAAGGGATGCATACAGGATCTGCAGTGTTGTCCTGCCCCAGGACACACCCAGATAAGCAGTGAAATGACAGAGTGACTCCACCCACAGAGTGGTCTGTGCCACTTTCATTTCTAGACCAGTGCATGGCATCACCCCTTTAGAATTTACATTGCTGTTATCCATCCCATTAAACCAGATTTGATTAGATTAACTAACAGTGGCCTCTGCTCAGCAGTGAATGCCAGCATTGATTGTAACACAACAGGAGCACAGCCCTAAGCTCATTTTCTATTTAGATAGCAAATCCATCAGTGAAGTGGGAGTGTTGATGTCATCTTCTGACTCAGTGACAGTGCCTGTTCCTGGTGTCACCCTGCATTCCAACACTATCAGCATCCCCTCTCCAAATCTCACCTATTATTTGCTCATTGTCATTACATTTTGCTTGGAGGAAGAAAGGCGGAACAGGGTGACATCACTTGCTTATTAATAGATGGGTAGAGGAAGGCTCATGTCCAATAAAGGCTTGGATGGGGAGGGAATGGATGGTCTCTTACAGTGTATTCAGGAAAATGGTGTGTTAGTGAGTAATACATGCTGATAACTTTTTAAGGGAAGCAGCTGTTTGCCCACTGGCTACTTCTGAACCCATGAACTGCAATTTTCTGGTCCTTCAAGGACACAGTTAACCCCTCATGGGAAAAAACAGTACTAGAGACAATCAGCAGGAAGAAGTTCTAGTGAAATGCAAAGTCATTTGTAAATAAATAAAATAACAAGATTCCTCAGGGATACCTGTGACTCTAACACTGTAGAGCAGTGGCTCCCATATGTGAACCCACAGTCATCAATGAAAATATGTCAGTGATTGAAGGGATTGATTGCACTGACTCCTGATAAGTTCTGATCAGAAGACGTTTATCCATATCAGAAGGCAATATATATATATATCGATACAGTAAGCATGAGTTGTGCACGCGACACACACAGCGCAGTGATTGGGTATACAGCAGCAAGCACGTGCTCCAGCTACTAAAGCGATTGGTTATATTCCTTGATACAATTTTCTCACAAGCAGACACCATGGTTATCTGCTTGGCTCATATTCTGCATTCTTGTTCTGTTTTTCTCACAGCACACCTGCTTCTAGTCTCAGTTGAAGGACGGGTCACCTAGCTCAGTGTCTAACAAACCCCACAATTCCCCCTCTTTTATTTTCAAGCGGCCACACATCCTTCAACATGCCCTCTATCCTGCATCGCAAGCATTGCAATAAGCAGTGAATAAGCAGCATTGGAGTGCAAATAACAAGCAGTATTAAAATACTGAGTTTAACAAGTTCTTTCACCTATCCTACAATTTCTAGGCCAGAGAGCCAACTACCAAATGAGCTGTGTTGTAGCTCACTCGTTAATTGTTGGAGATGCCATACCTGCATAAAGATGGAATGGGAGTGATCGGACAGGTTCATAGAACACATGCCCTCAAACTCATCACACCCATGTCATTGGACTAGCAATAAAAAGTTGGTTTTATCAGTATCACAAAAGTCTAGGTTATCAGCACAGTCGGCTGCATAGGCCTGAGTGCTGCGCTTTTCCCGGTGATAGGCTCGGGTATTGTTTAAGATCATAGTATCAGGAATGAGACCGTTTTTTGGTCATGTAATTGCACCAAAATTGTGGCATTGCGATAGAGCGCAAGCATAGCATTTACAACTTGTTTGGTGGTCTGGTTCTGGCCTGTGTAATTAAAATAGAGACAGGCATCCGCTCACGCAGTTCCCAGAATGTCCAATCACCATGCCCCAGCTTCTGAGGGGTACACCCACGAGACACGTTGTGAATGGGTTGGTCAGTGTTGCCAGTGATAGGCATAAAGATTGTTGTCCTGTCATGTTGGCAAGTGTGACCCAAACATTTGGGCGTGGGGAGACAGAGAGCCATGCTGAACCGCAGGTGATGATGGCAGCGAGGAGGACGAGGCCAGGAAGGGTCGAACTCCCCGTGCCGGGACCCATCGCGGTTAGTCAGTGAGGTCGAGGTGCTTTGCAAGGTGTTAGACAATCCGCCAATGCCCACCAGGCCCCCGGACGGTGTAACTGTGGGCCAAGTAGCTGGCCAATCCGACGAGGAAATGACAGTCACATCTGCTCCTGTATCTATAAGCATGGTACATTTGATGTGTAATGGGTGATGCTGTGTATTATGCACCATGATAGAAAGCGTTGGTCGCTGCTGTGCAATGTCAGTGGCCCAAAAAACAGCTTGGGCTCCTGTGGAGCCAAACCCAGCAGATCCTCTTTTCTTGTTAGTTGTTCTGGGTACTATAGCTTTAAACAATATTAACTGGGCAATCCAAGTGTCCTTGGGCACAAACAGTGGAGGAGATGGAGTCCATGCCATTGCATGAATCTGCCCTTCATAATCAGCATCAATCACACCAGGTAGTATAAACAGCCCTGCCAGGGTCATACTCAAGCGTTGGAGTCGACTCTGTTACAGGCCTCTATCATTTCGACTGGGGAGGCATTTGTAGACATAGCTTGCAGAACCTTTTTGCAATCTGTGTTAGCGTTTTCTACTACTAGCTTTAATAGCAGCGCCTCTTTTGCTTCTTGGTTATCAATGCATCTCAGAGATGGTCAATAAAGAGCATATACGGCTCCGCAACTCCCTGGAGTATTTTCGTAAAAGAATGAGTCGGCTTCCCGGTCTCTAGGATTTTTAATATAGGCTAGAGATGCAGACTGCCTTAAAATCTGTGGATCTAAACAGCCTTGAAGCCGCGGGTCCTCTAGAGGCGCTTGTCCCAAGAGCTGTGGCAACCCAGCAGTTTTACATGGATCACTGACGGGTCTATCTAAGTTTTCTAGAGAAGCAGTATAACATAAATCTCACCACTTTTGTTTCCATAAAAGCTTCTGTGTCGGGGTTAGAATCATTGCTGCCAGCTGACGGAGATCATACAGTGTTAAGAGCTGTCCCGTCAGAACATTTTCTAGCAGTGATTGAGAAAAAGGGGTGGATATGCCCTACGTGGTCACTGTTTTCCGTAATTCTTTAATCAAATCCCATTGAAAAGGAACACACTCATTAGGGCCCTGTTGCCGGATCTGGACTGGGAATGCCAGGCATGGGTCATCCCTGGCGGCCACTGCATCACGGTGCAATTGTGCCCAACGGGTCCGGGGGTCCAACCCCGCTAAATCCATCCTTGTTGGCTCCGCAGTGGTCTCTAATCAACAAGGTGCCTCAGCCCCCCCTTTCTCCGGTGCGAAAGACGGCACAGAGGGGACAGACCACGACGTGCCCACGGTAGCGATTCCATATCTAAATCTATGAGGTTAGCATTTAACAACGGGGCTGGATGGTCTCCCGATAGTTTAAGAGCTTTCGCAGCTTCCTTTTTTCTTTTTTTTTTTCTTTTTTTCTTCTTTTTTTCCATGTTCGCAAAGTTTCTGTTATCAAATGCCAAGTCGTCATTACGTCCCAGGCAGTCAAATCCCCCCGAGACACGGCTTCCCAAATCATCTGATCTGCATTTTCCCATGTTTCAAGATCACACAAAAGTGATCAATAAGGAGCTTGCCATCTGGCCCTCGACGTTGATTGATTTCAAACTCCTGGTGAAGGCCTACAGCTGGATGTAAGTTGCCATCTGTGAAAATTCTGAAACATCACAGTTAATCAGTTACTCTCCTCCTCTTTTCTGCTTGCATGTTTTCTGGTAACATTTGAGCATGTTATCAAAGGCATTTGCTATTGAAAATTGTTTGTTTAATAACCCCTCAGTACAGAATTATTTAGCGCAGCTCAGTGTCAGAGAAGACAACTGGATACTTCAAACTATGTGGTGGCTTTTCCTTTCTAAATAGCTACGTGTAACTCTTGGTATCAAGCATCCACAGCAGGATCACAGTATTACAGTATTACAAGTTTAAAATTAATTTGTTGTGGATCAGCTTCTATATTACATTCAAATACATCTTTCCAGCAGACTTTACTACCAGGAGGCTACTAACAAAAAGTAAACTCAAAATGAAAATAAACAGAGTCTAGGCAAATTCATTACAAAATTTAAATGAAGATTCATAGGTTTTCCTGTGTTTCTTCCAGTTGATGGGAGGAGCTGTTGAACATACTTGAGTTAGCCAAAAAAGAAAAATTAATATGAAGAAATGTGCTCATATTTCTAAGCTTTCTTTAACATATCTTCATATGTATTTTTCCCATTTACTCATTTCCAAGCCCAATCAACAAGGAATCTCCTCTCAATGGCAACACTGTAAGATCAGAGATTTGTTTATTTCTAGCAGAAAAATCCAGACTATTACAATACTCCCTCCCAAATGAACATATGGATTTATCTACTCTCGGCTGGATCTTCCAGCCCTCATAAATTACCAGTACAAAAATTAACTATAGAGCAAAGCCAGCCTGAACCTTACAACTCAATGGTAAAGTAATGGTCTTTGTTGCCAGCTAGTAGTGACCCTGCTAGTGAAATGCTGTGACCCAACACTGAGCACAACACTGCAGATCCTTTAGGATGACCAGATACCCTAAAGCACAAAACGAAAAACAAGGTACCCAGCAACACCAAACTGTATTTTAAAAATTTCTTTCTGAAAGTGCTGTCAGTTGGTTGGTCTAGTGAGGAGGAAGAATGCTTTGAATAAGAAAAGGGCTTTCTTTTTCGGTTTTTGTCTTCTTTCTCAGATGGATGATAACTGCCCAGAAAGCACCTGCAGAACACCAAGTGCAGCATGTCCATCTTAACTTCCTTTCCACTACAGACTGCCAACACCAAACCTGAGCTGCAGGCTGCTGCAGTGTCTTGTTCACTGACATGAGTGTCCTGCTCCACATTTTTCTCTGGTACTTGTGCTGGCAAGCCTGCAACTGCCTTTGGCTCCAGGCCTGGCACATGATTCAGACAGCTTAAGTCTTTCAGGATGTCATTTTCTTCCTGCTTGCTGATTAATTTGCTGCCTTTCATCTGCTTTCAAATAAACCTTTGCTTAAAACCCTCCCTGGGATTTCTATCAGGCTTCTACCAGCACAGAAGAAAGGATGCCTCATTCCAATACAACATGCTCTGACCTTCACATAGCTGCCATTCCAAGACAGCCCCAAGACAGGGATATTTCCATGCTTTAAGAATATAGGATTGAGAAGAAGTGACAGTTCTGCCTATCTAACACCTCTGTAATCCTTCCTGCAGGCATCACTCACATCTTGTACAGTGGAAGAAGACAAAAGCCACACTGGGTCATGCTGCACACAGAGGGAAAGAAACTTCTCTTCCTCTATTTCAGCAAGACATCTCACACCTGAAAAATGAGATCTGGTTCTCCCTTCCTTGGTCTGCATAACTACAAGTGTTATGGTCCTTAAAAAAAAAAAAAAAAAAAAAAAAAAAAAAAAAGAGCTGCAGCTACAGTGTTTATCTCTCATCTCTCAGCTGTAGTGAAGAATGGGGTCAAATGTTAGTGAACAGATGTCATCATGTTTGTACTGTAGTTGCACATGTGTATCAAATATCTCAAAAAAGCACATTCTCCTCTATCTACTCCTTCCTCCTGTTGTAAGATGGATACAAATTTGGAGCCTTGAGCTCAGCACTTCATGCATCAGGATGTCACAAGAAGAATCAAAATGTAGATGACCAGGATTCCCTCACATCCTGGGCTGTTTATGATCCAATAAAGATAGACAGTAACCCAAGAGACAGAACACAATACATGATAATTTTTACCATTAGGATAACATCTTTCTGCCAGTGATATATAGGGTTTTACAAAACCTGACTTCACAGTGAATAGTCATAAAAATTGCAGAATAAATTCCTGTTTCACCTTTTTCATATTGTTGGTGCAATCCACTCTACCACAAACTGGTAGTAACCAAGGGTGACACAAGATCTAAATTTACAGACTTTATGGATTTTATATCTAAAACAAGACTGAGATTTGAGCCAGAGCCAAATCTATAAAATTAATTTGATTCAGAGTCTACTGATAAATCTCTGCTCTTTGTTTTTTGTGAACTTTTGTATGGTGCAAAGCCTAGATAAAATTTTCTGATTATGTAACTTTTCACAGATTTATTTTGGAGTTTGAAAAGTTTCATCCAAACTCAAAAGAAATAAAGTGAGTGAAAAACTTTCTATTGCTTTCTCTAAAGAATTACTCCATTTGATTTCAACAGTACAATACCCACCATTCGCTTGGGCAATCCCTGTAACTCATTGAAATTCAGAACCAAGTTCCCGATTAAAACTTTGCAGTTAGCTCGTCTCTCACGGTGGCACAAATCCATGCCCTGAGTTTGAATACCTGAGACTGTTAAGGGCTTAGATGAGGAATTGTATTCTGACTTCCCTATCAAGATCCATCTTTTATCAGAACTAATTTTGAAAATCAGAATCCTCAAAGCATATTGCGCTGCTCAGTAGCGACACTGATGTGCAATAGGGTGAGGAATATTCTGGTAGATTTTGGTATCTAGATATATGAAATAAACAGGCCTTTTGAACCGGAGCTAATTTTGGACAAGAAGGAATATAAAACCATTGCTCCTCCATCATGAGCCCTTCAGTCTCCCAGTCTGGCCACCTGCCTTTTCCATCTCCCATTTGTTTAGCAATGGACTGAACTGATCAGCATTGCAGGTGATGGAATGAACATTCCACCAGGGTGTAGTGAAAGAATGATGTGGACAGTAGCCACACCACAAGTCCTTCTTCTGCTGCTGTCACAGAAGATGGGGAGGCTATGAAATTCAGATCAGCATTTGGATTTTGAATAGGTCCTGGTTTGAAAATATTCAGGAATTACCTCTGCCTAACAGCTGGGTTGTGTGTTTGAGCTAATGGATGTCTTGTTTTACAAGTTACATATCTACAAAGTAGGTGCTGCCAAATAGGCACTGAGCTCTGCCATTCTTATTTACTGTGCCCAGGAGCTGTTCAGATACATATACTTGTTCAAAGACGTTTCAAAACTGACCAGAGGCCAAATATTTTCAAATGGGTTTTATACCAAAGGATAGCTCAATGACCGGCCCAACACAGCTCTGTCCACAAACACTGCCTCCTTGGGGATCCATTTTTGTGGGGAAAAAAAAAACAATTGGCAGAAGAAAAGAAAAAGATGCACTGACACACGTGTGCAACTGTGTGCTCAACACCACCCCTGCTTCTTAGCAAACCTGCCCCCTCCCTTGCCACCAGATTCCTTATTTGTAGAGTGCTTCATTTTAAGAAACCCAAATATTATCAAATACGAATTTCCATTTACTTGGCATATTGCCCCCAAAACCCCAAGATCTAAGGTACATACTCAACAGAATTTAAACTGAGCATTAAATAGGATGCAGAGCTCAATCTGGTCCTGCGAAGCAATGCTCCATTCACCCTCAGGATTTTCTATTTCTGTGCTGCTCAGGATGACAACAGATGGGACCTCTAATTCAAAGAAAGATCTCCCTAGGCTAGAAGCAGCAAATTGGACCAGAATGCAAAAAGCAGAGTTGTTGCAGAGGTGGGGGAAAATGTTAAAGGAATAAGGGATCAAGTCCAGATGGCATGGATAGGTTCTCTGGATGGCTAAAATGTCTCAAGAGCCCACTGTATTTGCCCCACAAAAGACTCAAGCCACTGGTTTTATTCAGAAGGCAAAATTAAACCTGAAATTAAAAGGGAGGGTCTTATCTAGAACACCAGTAATTGAGAATTGTAACTTCTTAACAGCTCAGAGAAGGAAGCTTCTCTTTGGTGCCGCCAATAGAGCTGCTTGAGAATTTTCTTCTAATGCCTTTTGAAGGAAAATGCGGTCAATTATATTTTATTTTAAATTGGAAAATCAAAATGAAAGATTTTGTTCGAGGTCTTGTTGACTCAGTTGAAACACTTCAGCTGACCCATTTGAAAATACTCCTCTTAGGTCAATTTTTCATTAATCTCTGTCTGCCTCAGCTACCACACTGTCTCAGAGGAGTGATGACTCACATTCTTTATTTTTTTCTCCAACCCTTTCCTTCTTCTGTGTTCCCTGGTTAGATTTCATCTGAGAAGATGCTATGAGATATCCTCCATAGCTGAGCTGCTGCTGTGTACCATAGTGATGGATCCAGCCACAGATTAGAAGGGAAGAGGCATTTAGCACTTAGTCAAAATGAGCTGAAACTAAATGTTTTGACTTTCAAAATGAAAACAATTTGGAACATCTGATAAATTTGCAATAAACTTTAGTATTTACACTCTTTGTCCAACCATTAGATCAAAACTCACTACTGAAATGTCCATTTCCCACAGGACTGACATTCCAGTTTATGAAAAACTGCATGATTCCATCCCAGTCACCATGCCAGCTGGAGATGTCGTGGTTGTTTCCCCATTCCTCGGCTGCAATGCTCTCTCCTGCCTACTGCTATGGCTGATCTGCCCTAGGTTGCTTTTGTTTTGGCATCAGTGGCAGCATGTGATCTCTGCCCAGGCTGGAAGCATCTCTGACCACTGCTTCTGCACCCCATCAACAAGACAGCCCGAAGCAAATTCCCCCATTTTTTCTTTGGCACAGTTCAGCTGTTCACAGCTAAATCAGCCTTTAGTGCCAAAAATATGCCAGCAGCCTGGGATGGGACTTCCTCAGAGCTCTTTTGCAAGCTCAGTCTCACAGTGCCTGTCTGGACAACACAATGCATTCCTGCACAGAGGTACTTGCACCAGTACCTCTTGCATGCTAGAAGTAATACATCTGCATGACCATAATGCTACATCTGGAGCTAAAATACTCTCAGTGTGGCAAATTAGGCAGGGAGAGTACCATGCTGACACTACTTGCAGTACCTGAACTAGCTACCTCATTCAGAAGGGGTACATTCTGGGAGAAATGACCAGTTCTGCCTTGCCGAGTCCTTCACCAACAAATGTAGGAAGCCAGTAGTCAATATGGCATACGCCAGGATGAGGAGTGCAAGAATTCCAGCAAAGAGCCAGTAATTCCGCATTGGACTGGCAATCTTCTCAGTTCATCTTGGCCAAGCAGAAGAGACACCAACACCAAGTGGTCATGAAGCCCAAAAGGATTTCTGCCATCCAACTGCTGAGGAACACAGCCAGCAGTAGAACAACAGACAACTTCATGCCTCAAGGCTGCTGTGGATCCTCAGGCTGCTGCACTCTTCTGCAGCCATTTAAACCTGGGTAGGTCAAAAACACCCAGAGATACTCAAAAAAGAAGTGGCACTTTGTACATGCAATTCTGAAAGGTTAGCGTCTCTGCCACAGGCTTCCTGCATGGCCTTACCAGTAATGTTAAGAAGCAGCACTTTTCCAGTGTTATAAAGACTGCAAAAAAAATTACACCCATCTTTCCTAGTACTTGGATTTCTCTTCCTCTTCTCCATGCCTCAGTTCCCTCTCTGTATGCTTCTATCTGGTCTGGACACTATTTAGGGAAGGCAAGGAGTGTCTCTCAGTAATGTTAGGAGGTAGTTTATCACAATGACTGCAAGCACTACAGTGCCAGTCCTCAGGATTCTGTTTTTGTATATTTTTATAATATGAATATATTCATATACCATATTTTTATATATACTGAAGAGAAACTGTTCAGCTGCAAATTAGCAAGGGGAAAGAAGACCCAAGATTTATATTAAATGACTTTTTCATGAATGACTTACATCTTTTCCTTTGCTGTTTGTGTACGTTTTTCACATACCACTCTATAAGCACATCAATTTCTTGTTAACAAAAGACAGCTACCACAGGGGATTTTTTAATTCAACATGTATACAAGATGTATCTAAAAGCGCTTGCTTTGGAGTCACAGTGATAGTAAAAATACTAGGGTTAAATTTTTAATATCCTCTAACTGCAACAAAATGCTATCGAACAGCTCCCTCTTGTGTATCACACATTTTGTGACCACTGGCAAAGCAAGTTTGTAGTGCCCTCTGGAGGTGAGCCCTGGACTGATATTTTTTTCGAGGCGGGGAAAGATAAGATAACATTGTTCTTGTAGGCTCTTTTTGACCTTTTAGGGAATGGGATGAGGAGCTTATAATGTTTGGGTTCACACTAGCATTGCAGGTTGTGTGGGGAGCACTGCATTTCTAAGTACCCTCAGTAATACGAAGAAATCCATACAGAAATTCACTTCTTTGCTTGACCTCTATCCCTCCCTCTAACTCACTGTGCATTTCTAACACGCTTGCAGTTATGTGGTTAGAAGTACAGGATTTCCACTGCAATTTGGAGCTATGTAGTCAGCAGAGAGATCTGGGAGAACAGGTTTGAAAAGCTAAGAACCCTCCAAGAATCAGCCCTGAACTAGTCACATTTCCTCCAAGCTGTAATGAAATTCCTACATGAAGACATTTTCTCTTCCGTATTTTCATTTTTAAGGAAAATCTGAATTTTTAGGTGTTATATGATACTGAAAACAGCAGTGCTGAAACATTAGGAAAACTATGAAACATAATTCCTTTTTTTCATCTCTAAGGGATTTGACCTGGAAAATATCTGAACAGAAGCATCTAAACTTACTTAAACTTGGAATATTTGAAAATACTTCCACCTTTGATAACACCCCTACCTCTTTCAAATAAAGGGAAGAAGAAAGAGAGTCCAACGTACTGTGAATATCAATAGCACTGAATTTTTCTAAGCATATCTGTCAGCATTCCAAATTAACAGTCTTTCAAGTCTAGGAAGAAACATAACCAGAATTAAAGAGAATATGAATGAAGGCAGTTCAAAAGCTGCCGTTAACTTGAATCTTTTCTTTGGCTAAGAGAACACTGCAATCAGCATGCTTTATTCCTTGTCCCTTGGAACTGCAAAAAAAAAAAAAAAAAAAAAAAAAAATCTTGCCATTTGTTACCCCGATCAGCTTCACTCCTGGAGATAACATTGCTAATTGTGAGCAGAAAACCAGTGTTTCGTCACGAGCCATGATTCCTACTCCTAGAGTTTGGTGACTGTACCTCAACATGCAAAGCTACCACTATGAATTGTATTAAACCCCTGGAGAAACTGTATGACAAAACATCACACAAAACTTTTGTTTTCCCTGGTATCTCTATAGCTTCTGATGAGCAATTTTTATCTTACTATACATACCACATATCTCTAATTACTGTTTTAGATTACCAGAATGCATGTATATGATAGATGATAGCAGCAATTAAATTAACATCCTACAATAACTAGGATGGTCCATTAAAAAAAGTCCACATTTTTCAAGTGTTTTATTTATAAAATCAGAAAAATAATGCTCTCTTTTTTCTCCATCTTGGACCATTATATCTATGTTCTGTTGAGCGCTCTGGGCTCTCAGTTTGCACCAATCACAGAAAAGATAGAAATTTAGCTAGTGCCTCTAGATGCTCTTGTCACATAGGTAATGGTGAATGTTTCAGAAAACCATCAGTGTATACTGATGGAGAAAGGGAAAAGGAGAAAGTGATGGGGAAGAAGGGGAGAGAGGTCTGCTTTATCAGCCACTACTATGCAGCTATTCTCCCTGTGGGGTCATGGCATCAATAATCTCAGGTAAGTAAATGATTGAGATAAATTTTTCAGTTAAATAATTCATCTCCCTTCTTAGTCTGATGCAAGAAATGGGAGACAGCTGGTGATACCTGAAAAACACCAATTTAAAATGTGCACATTAACCTTCCCCCTGCCAGAGAATACAGATGAGACACACAGTATGTTCCTTAAACCAAGGCCCGCACAATAATACAAATATCTTCATCTAGCTCTCTAGCAAAGTCAAAATGAGAGACGATAGTCCTTCTGAATCAAAAGATGAGGTAGTGGCTTTTGCCCACTGATAAACATGTTCTCCCCCAGCCTGTATGTGCATCCTGCCTTTAATTTAATAGGCAGAAGCAGCATTTCTGGGACTCACAGTCCAGTTAATTAGCCCCACCTGCACTCAAATCTACAAGGCAAAGATTACTGTCACACGATTCACTGAGTGCAAGTGGCCTTCTTCAAATGGTTGAATCCTGCTTCCTTGACACAAAGGAGCACAATTACATTAAAAAGTCTGCACATATTTAACACAATATAGATTTTGCTCCAAAAGATAATGATATGCTCTTATGGACTTACGCTCCGCAATGCTTCAAGAATCTGCAAGGGGAAAAAATGGTATTTTCATAAAGAAGAGGATGCATTTGCCTCTGTTGTTCTGCCATTCATTTCCTGTATAAGATAAGAACTAAATGGAGGAGAAAAAGGAAATTAGCTGGGAAGAAACAGGACATGAGTGTGTTGTCTAAAGCTGCACTGAACAATCCTGTTACACTTTTTAGAGATTAGAATGTATGAAATACGTTCATTAAAAAAATGTATTAGGACATTTCAACATTGTCAACATTTCATTTACAGGGATTTTAAATCCTGATAAGTGTTATAAAACTTCTTTAACCCTGCAGTGCCACCATCAGCACTAACTTGAGATGATCAGATAATGGCAGGCAGAGTCAGTGTACATTGGGTCAGAAAGTGGAAACTTCCATGACGATGGACAATGATGGCTGGAAGATGCTGACTTCTGGCACCTGGAGAAGGGCTCTTGCTCCATCAGCAGACTTAAAATTTCAGAACAGCTAATAAATTGCTGGGAACACTGTTAAAAGGAGCATCTTTGCCAGCAGAGCCTCCTGCACAAAGAAACTCAAGAGGAAATGGTGAGAGTTAGTAGTGGGAGACTCCATGCTGCAGGGGACACAGGCCCGTCTACTGACTTCACTTGCTGGAGTCAAGGAGGTCTGCTGCTTGCCAGGGCCTCACTTTCAGGGTGCTGTAGAGAGGCCTTCAAGCCTCGTCAGGCCCTCTGACTACTATCCACTGCTGCTGTTGCATGTGGGTACTAATGCTACTTCCTGGGGAGATCTGGAAAGGCCCACATGTGACTGTGTAGTTCTTAGGGTAACTGTCAGGAACCACAATGTTGTCTGTGACACCAGGCATCACTGACAGGCAGGATACCACCTGTCAATGTTGGTCATGATGCCAGGTCATGACTGGGTGCACTTCCAAGTCCTGAGGGGTCATTTGAAAGTCTTGCTTTACCCTCAACCTCATATGTAGCAGGGGTGGTGGAGAAGGCAGTAGACTGTCCCCTGGCTTCCATGGAGCATGTTTAGCAATGTAAATGGCTGATCCAGAGGTTTGGGGCTAGGTGATACATAGAAGAATACAAATTTGTTAATTTAAATCAGGTATCACTAAATGAAGCTTATGAAACATTTGTTTGGTGTGTAGAGCAAACTGTTGGACTCAGCCTGGTGAGCAATGAGTTGGTCTCAAGACTGACCTTGCCCTGCTGAACTCAGCTTCATAAGTGATATCTTGACAGGTATGGAAATGGACAAGCATCAATACCTATTGATATTGAGAGGTATCAATATCAGTTGGTATTGATGCCTACTAATATCAAAATTGGTTTTGAGACCGATAGCTATAGATGCCTGTTGAGAACAAAAGGTATCGATGACTATCAATTGGTATCAATATCCATAGTTATTGACAGATATTGATACCTACTCATATCATTACCTATTAATACCAATGCTGAAATCAGTCTCAAGATTAATAGATACAGCTGTCTATTGAGACTGAAAGATAGCAATGTCCATTAATAGGGATTCATACTTACTAATACAAACTTTTCAGTCTCAAGTCCAATTTTGATAATGATAGGCATCGATATCTCTTGACATTGATACCATCGATTTCTGTACATATCGATAAGTATCTATATAGGATAGCCAGATATTGAAATTCAGTTATTCATTTGCATGTTCAGGAGTGTAACTAACAGAGGCAGCCAACAGAGGCAACAGTTTGCCGTAATGCAGGGCCATATAGACAGGTATGGAAATCAATAGATATAGATGCCTCTTGATCTTGAGAGGTATCAACATCAATATGTGTCTATGCCTGCCAAAAGCAAAACTGGCCAGAGATCAAATGCTATAGATGGCTCTCAACACACACAGGTTTTGATATTTATCAATATCTATCTCTATCAATAGGTATAGAAATATACAGGCATGGATGCCTCTCAATCTAGAGAGGTATCGATGTTGATAAGGCTAAGACCAAAACCTACTGATCCAACTTGACATACAGAGGTATTGATGCCTATAGGTACAGATCAACATTGATAGGTATCAATAATTATGAATATCTGATTGTATTGATCCTTATTGATAGGTATGGAAACGGTCAGACATGAATGTCTCTTGATCTTGAGAGGTACCAGTGTCGATAGGCATCAATGCCTACCAAAAGCAAAATCAGCCAAAGGCTAAAAGCTATAGGCACTGCTGGAGATGGACAAGTATCAATGCCTATCAATAGGGATTGATATTGACAGAGGTCATTCCGTAGCAATATGCATGGAAACACAAAATAATTGTGGCTTCTCGATATTGAGAACAGTCGATGTTGATAGTCACCAGTGAGCAAAAGTGGTCCAGATCGAAAACTAGAGCTGCTCCTCAAGACCAAGAGGTACCGATGCCTATCCATAGGGATCAATATCAATAGAGATTGACAGTTATTGGTCACTATTGAAAACAACCGTTAGCAACAGGTTTGGAAATAGACAGGCATCATTGCTTCTCCATATCAAGAGGTATTGAGGTCAACAGCAAACAGCAAAATTGGCCTGAGATTCAAAGCAACAGATGCATGTCGTCTGTAGGATTTCCGACATAGGATTCCCATATGATCAAGCTGAGGCACATTAGTGAGGCACCATGAGTGGGTTTGTACTGATGCCACCATACTGCTCCTTCTCTCTGACGAAATTTCAAGCCAGACCTCCCTTAAGCATAAATAGCAACAGCTCTGTCAAAGTCTTACACAAGTTTTTGACCCATTTCAAGGCAGTGAAATCTTCGTAGGAACTGTAACTTACAGCAAATGGTGTAAGTAAAGAAAAAAAAGTCCCTGGCCGTTTTAATGTGTCCTTTCACATTCTGGTTCTGAGGGGAAATTGTACATTTAGAACCTGTCCGTTTTAGCCCTCCCCATCTATAGCAACAGCTCTTCTATCAAAACTGGAAACAATCTGAGGCATGAATATTCTGTTTGTTCACAAACCACTTTGGCCCTCTAAAATAAGCTGAATTCTTATTGCCTTGACTGCAGGAAATTCCATCTGGGAAGAAGGGTCCTAAAACTATGAATGGTCAAGCCAGGAAACCACAGAAGACTAATGAAACTGTCCAAAATCTCAGCCAGAAGTTAGATCACCCTTGCTGTTCTTCTCATCATAGATATTTCTGATATCTCTTGTTAAAAGGAAAAAATACAAATAAAAATGCCACTGACATGCAGTGTTTCAAGTACCAAGTCAGAATAATTTTCATTCATCTTTCCATTGCTAATACTAATTTCCACTTTTCACTCCACTCCCAATAAAAAACACAAAAAGAAAAAGAAGATGTTGCTGAAAAAAATTTTGAGGATCTCTCTCTGTTCTACCTCCCATTTGCTGGCTTTTGCTTCATTTTAGATCTCCCTCATTTCTTCTGAGTTTATACTATCAAGTTCACATAGACAGACTTAAAATAACCCACCGTCCAGATTATACTGTAGCAAGTGTATAAAATAAAGCATATTTGTCACCCATTTCCACACATTCTAGTTGCATTCTGGTAAAACATGGCATGAAGGAAGAAGTATTAACAAAATCTTGTAAGACTGCTCTTGAACACTCTTATGTAAAGTGAATTAAAGAAGTGTTGAAGGATGATTTTAAAAGTCTGGGTATTATTTCTAAATATGTAATAATTCTACTGAAGTTAACAGAGTTAACTTCCAAAGTAACAAACAGTGAAAGCTAGATCAGATTCAGATTCCCACTGATATTTTAATATATGACATGTTAGATCTTCTAGTATCAGTATTGAAGTTTCAGATACAAGCTCTTATCAGTACAAAATAATATCCCTGTGTTTTATATAACCTTCATCTCACTGGAGCATCGCTGTTTTTCAGGTATAATGAAGTGAAGATCTGTGGAATAAAAAAGGAAGAAAATGGTCAAGGTAAGTATCTAGACACCAAAAGACTATGTGTATTTATCACTTCAAAGTGAAAACACAGAACAGACAGGAAGTGGGAAAGGTTCAGTGATGGTGGTTTCAACAGAGTGGTTTAAAATTATGCACATTCCCTGGAAAGAATCCACAGCACTGGTAATAGTGGTATTGTGCTAGGAAACAGCACATAGAAATTTTGGATTATAGATATCTTGTAAAAATCAGGTGGTGGCTATTAGTCCTATCCATCTATAATCATGTTTAAAAACCCTCATAAGAAAGCACAGATATGCAGCGAAGGAGACATGTTAGGAGGAATGACAAAGATTACTGATAGGGAATAAAAATGTGACTATCATTATTTATCTTCTCCAACGGTAAGCTTAGACTGCCTGACAGTAATGCATGGTATCATACAAGAGAACAGGTTCATCACACTGACCGCTTTATATGCAGCGAGCGTTTACAGAAAATAGCAGATACTGGGAAACGGTCAGGAGTTGAAGAAACCATTCTTAGAGCCACACTTAACCTTCGAAAGTTCAGCAATTTCATCATGCTCCTTCACACTTACACAGAATCTCTGTAAGCACTGTATGGATAATAATTAATTTGCACAAAGAGGGTGCTGTACGTGTTTTATAGATGGGCAGTCTGCAGCACAAAGGTCAAGATCCTCACCTGAGGTCAAGAGCAAAGCAGTGATAATGAGGAACAAAAATATATACGAGGCCAGATCCTGGCTTTATGAGCCTGCCACTGAAATTAGCAGACCTTTACAGTTTAAGACAGCTGCCTTACGCCACTGCAAAGCAGTGACACTGTTGAAAAAAAGCAGTATAAGCAGGATTATATCTAGAGGCAGATTTCAACAGGAACATTACAAGGGGCAGTGCCAAGCGCCAGCTCACACATTAGGTTTTTACAGGTAAAACTGTAGCTAACACTTTAGTTTGAATCTGCTGATCCATCACAGAGAGCTCACATTGTAAACAAAGCAGTCTGAGAAGAATAGGAAAGAAATACAGCCTTGTCCAGTCTAGGGCTTAAAGGAAGTTTTATGGACTGTAATAGTACTGATTCCTTCCCCTATAGCCAATATTCTAAATAGCTCCTTAAAAGATACCTCCATGAAAATTCCCCTGTTAAAAAATAGCAAGCAAGCGAAATGACCATCAAAAGTACACAAATAAAGAGTAAAAATATACATATATGTTTGTGTGCGTATGTGTGCCTGCACATGCAAAAATATATAAGAGAAGGAAATGTTCTGGATAAACCTGAGACGCCACACAAAGAGAATTTGGTGTTCTTGCCAACTCTGCTCAAAGAAAAAGCCTGGTAACTGCAACCATCAAAGACATATAGAAGATTTCTTTAAAAAGCAAGAGGAAAAAGACCAGAAGTCACCAAAGCCCATTTCATTAGATAGGCCAACTTAATTAATTTGTTCAATTCGCTTCTTTTCTATGCATGGGTGTAAATGCAGGTTTGAAAGCAGGGAGGCTAGAGGTGATGGGAATGAAGCTCATTAGGAAGCAATAAAGAAGGAAGAGATGCCAGAAAATGAATGCTACTTCACTGGGAGAATTTTAAAAAATGCCATTTGTCTTCCTGACACAGAGGGAGAAGAGCTCGGAGAGCCCATGCATATGGTTAGTTTGCAGAGACCCATGACCTCTGCCGGCCTTTGACCTCAGGGTTTCAATCAAGACAACACTAAGCTGTGCAGTGAGCAATGTTGGTGCCACCTCTTAGTATCTACTAACTGCAATTCTTAAAGACTACAAACCATGCCCAGAATAAGGAAAGACACATAACACAGGATTTCAGCAGAATATAGATAACTAAATCCAATGCCGAATATTCTGAAAATCCCTAACTTTTGAAAAGTCTAGCCCACTATGCACTAATATTTCAGACCCTATGGTCACCTTTGACCCCAAAGTCCAATTTTTGTTTATTGAGTCAATCCAGTGCTCATTTCCAAACTAACAACCACAAACTGAACTGGACTTGTCACAAAATAACAGTAGTGATAGCCCGTTTTCTTTAGACCATGGCCAGAGGTAATGCCACTGTACAATCAGCCTGCTGGTTAAGGATTTGCCTAGTGTGTCCAAGACCCCATTTCTCATTTTTGTTGTCTTTAAAACCTATACCTTTCAGGAACTAATTCTGTGCCACTAAGAAGAAAAAATAACTCAAAATCATGGGAACCAACAGGAGCAGAATGCTAATATCTGGCCGCTGTGGCACTCTCCAGTGGAGCCAAAGCCTGGGTTTGGTCCTTGCTTCTCTGGATCAATTCAGCATTTCCTGTAACCAGCAAGAACCCTAACTCTGCTCTGCTCTCTTTCTAGTCCTATACAACAGGAGGGTTTTAACAGCACGGGCAGAGATCTTCTTTGATTGCTTAATTGCTGCTTGAAACAAAATAAAACAGACAGAGTGGACATAAAAGGAAGATCATTTGTCAAAAAATATCTAAAAAGGAGAGCAAGCCAATTGACCGGGATACTGAGGATGGAAGTTGTTGCAGTCACTGCAAAGTTATTGCACTCTAGACACTAGCTACAAATTGTAACATAGATAAAACAAAGAGGTTAGAAAAATTCTAGCAAACCAATTATGGAATACTGAATCAGGTTCTTGGGAGTTTGGAAGTTTCCTTTGCCAAGGAAATTCACAGCTAAGCGGAGGACTCAAGCAAGGTGCTTTCTGCTCCTAGAGCCCCAATGGTACAGACAAAAATGTTGGAAACTCACTGGAAAAGCATTGTCGCCTTCTTACACAGGCTCTTATATGGACTTGTGCAGTGGAAACCTCACAAATCGACACAAAGTTCACTGTTACCATGCAGTTTGCAACAGCCTGTCATCCACCAGTCAACTGGCTGTAAAAGAAAAACGCACTGCAGACCCATTACTTCCCTTCACATGGGTTAGAGGGGGAGAATGAAGGAGCTGCAAACCCTATGAACTGCTCTACATACACAGAGCTTCTTTCTACTCCAGTCCCATGTAACATATGTGAGTTTTACTCTCTCTGAAAATACATTCCACATTTCCATATTCGCCTGGTCTCAAATGCTCTTGAACAGGGATTCAGGCCCTGTTTCTCCAGGCAATATTTTTATTTTCTTTTGCATAGAAATTCATTTTGCAGGAGTGAGAAACCCTTACTAAAGGAAGGCTAGCAGGCAGGCTACGTTGGGTGCCGCAGCCTTATTCTGGACTTTGGCTGAAAGAGGTGCTCAGAACATATGGCTTCTTTTGCACCTAGCCCCTGTAGACACAGTCTAGCCTAAATTGTCTGGGATCCAGGCTGACTGCTGACATACTCTTCTACAGCCCCCAAGATGCAACCCCTGCATTTAAATATGAATGCACATACCAAATTATGCAACAAATATAAGCTGCTTTCCTAGGTGGATTCTCATTGCTCTTTCCTTGACTGCTCAAAAACTTCCTGAAGAATAAAATACTTACTCTTTTAGGTCTTTAGGCTTTCTGAGATGAGCAGCAGTGGTCATTTCTGCAGTATGAAAAAACAGTTGTGTACTTAACCTGGCCAGGGTTTGACAGCAGGCTTCAGTCTCCTCTTCTTCCTTGATCTGGGCATAGAGCCAGCAGTCTTCCCAAGGAATCTGTACAAGCTGGGACAGCCATATTCCATAAATAAGTCAGACTCAATTATTTTATATCAAAACAATATCTTAGCTTTTAATGAGTGCAACTGCCAATACAAAGAGTCACGCATTATGAATCACTATTTTCTCCTTCCCAGCACTTTCTAATTTCCTGCTAAGGAGACAAGCTCAATGGGGTCATTAATCTGAATTAGAAATACTGTGACCTGCTCTGCACTTTATCCACTAACATTTTCTGGCATGGCAACATAGGATGGGATTTTGTGTTTCAGACAGCAGTAGGATTTGAGAAATGTAGGATCTCATTTTGAATAAACTCTGGAAGATGGGCATTTTTACTAGCAAACCCTTGAATTTAAATGCAGTGCATGGTTCTCTGTCTTGAAGCATCAAAGCAAATAGATTGATCAGACAGTAGATAATATGTTCTTTAAACAAGCTAACTCAAGGACTTTTTTGTTTTAACTTGCAATTAAAAATCAGTATATTTTTGAAAATACATAGATAAGTGAGATCACAAAACAACTATAAATACAGAAATGAAAGGTATTAAAGCATAAAAAAAGTATTCATAACAGCAACATTCGGAAAACAAATGGAAAGCATTGTACCTAACTTTATTTCCCATTTACAATATAACCATTTAGGAGACCAAAGCCCCTGAGAAAAAGATAAGTTACATTGGATCTACATTTTTAAGCAGAATTGCATTCTGATCTCCACGGAGAATTGCTTAAAGACACAAACATGATATAGCCCTTGGGTCCAATATCTGCAAATATTTATGCACTTAAGCCTTGTTTTCTTTTTTTAATATTACTTCTTATTAGACTAAAATGGAAAGTGCAAGCTCCAGTCATGGAGTACGTTGTGCTAGGCACAGAACAAATTCTGACCAACAAAAATAAAATGCCAGAACTAAGACCTAAGTGTTGCATAAACTTCTTGCCAGCCATTTTACAAAGGAATGTATTTCCCCTAAAATAACTTTCCACAAATGGATAATCCCAGCAAAGTCAGTGGGAGTTTTCCACAGAATTTAAACTGCTTATGGAAATAAAAATTTCCAGCATCCAGCCCAAGGCCCCAGGTAGTTTGTATATAAGGTTGCTTGAGTTTCCAGAGTTCATCTAGCAGGACTGAGCTTAAATCAGAGAATACCATTTACAAATGGCCATCTCTGGAATGATGAACAGTAGTCAACTGGAACTCGCCATCCTGAACAGCAGCAGTAGTAGAAAGAGACATTTTGGCTGAAGATACTGAAGCAAATGCAGCACATATCTCTAATGAGAGAGAAAGCAGCCTGTTCTCACTACAAATTATTCCATAATTATCCTCAGCTTCCTATACACATTTGAGAAGCCAAAAGTGTTAAAAGTCAGCACATCTTGACAACTACATCATCTCTCCTCTGACACAGACCCTCACTTCCCAGGGTGCTAGTATGAAGTTTTGGTATTGTGTTAGAAAGTTATGTTTCAAAGTGTGAACATTCTTCATCTTTGAGAACCTTTTTGCTAAATATATTAAGGCAGACTACAAATTAATGTCAAGTAAATTAAAGCAGAAGGGACAATTTTCAATTGTTTAGATTTCTCTGTTTCAGATACTGGTTGATTGCGCCTCTCTCAAGGAGGCAACAAGCATCTCATATTTCAGCATCTTCTCAGTCTGCTGACATAACACAGGAGAAGGAGAAATGTTAATGCTGTGCTCCTGTAGTTTACAGATATTACAAAATAAATTTTAAAAATGCAAACCAAGATGACTCCATTTTTTGTAGAGCAGATTCCTACACAAATGAATAGTGTTGTGCTGTTTTGCTTCCCTGTCTTTACATACCAGATGGCAGAACATGAAATAAAATGTGAGCTATTGAAACAAGATGAGCATTGGTAGGAATGAGCTGATTTCTTCTGTTATTTGACATAAAGATGTTTTACAGGAAGATCAGAGTTTTCTTCCATGCACACAGATTACAAACAATGTAATGTTTATTATAGGCTACAGAACCAATTTTTGCCCTGTTTCAATTAATGTGTGTCAGTGACAGCAAAAAGGACGGAGCTGGAGAAAGTGAAAAATGTCTATACAGCTTGCTACCATTTGCGTTCTTACTAAGTTTGTCCCTTCAACCTTGCCTCCTACTTTCTTGTTACTAGGACACAGAAATTCCCAGATATGATATAACTACTTCCTTTGATCCAAAAACACATTTTGTGCTGAGAAAGATAAAAGACCACAAAGAGATGGAAGCTCTTGTCTTGATAATTTTTTTATTAAAAACACATACACCAACAAACAACTAAGAAGAGCAAGCAGTCTCTTAAAGCCTGGGTCTACTTAAAGTAATCAATCTGGTGTTTAATCAGTTCTGACTTCCTTTTATCCAAAAGGAAGAATTGCTAGCTGTAATGCTTATGATCTGTGGTTTGACAACAGTTTTAATATCAGGAAACGATTAACTGTACACTAGGCCAGCACTGTTTTGTTTTATTTTTCCCTGTATTCAACCTTTGACTATAAAAATTTTTTATTACATTTTGGCAAACAGTTATTAATACAGGAATTGCTGGTCAGCATTCTTGCTATTTCAGTGTCCCTTGACAGCTGTTTTCAGGAAAGCCACTTTTTCTGGTTAAACTTTACAGGTTACTATTGTCATCAGAGCCCATGCAAGCACTCACTCACAGCAGTCCCTATGCTAAGCACATCAAATAATCTTTCTGTAACTTTGAAGTTGATCCTAACAGTCATGTCATTGGTCTTCATTATTACATACATACAAATTTCATAGTTTCTCAAAGGAAACTTCATGATTTTCCACTAACATGTTTCCATTGGTGAGCAGTGCAACTGTCCTCATGGTCAGTAACAACACATTAAGAAAAATAAATTCTATCCCCAAATGAGTTCTATGTCCATTTTGAACGGTGACATCAATAAATACAGCCTTCCTAAACTATACATTATTATTTCCAAATTCCAGTAAAGCTGTAACACATTCTGACACTTTTTTTTTTCTTATGCTGCCATCCAGTTTTTCCAAAGGAAACACAGCAGTTCTTTTCATGAGCTTTTTCAGAATTTTGGAGGCTGATGCTCAGCCATGCAGTAATTCCTAGAAAAAGTATAGCAGAACAACTGAACATTTGAACTCACACAAATAACTTCGCCAATGATTTTCCACATGACCCAGAAGAATTATTTTTAGAGGCAGAAAAGTAGTTTTATTCTTTATTTCCATTTAAGCCTTGTGATGTTGGTAGGACATTCAATAAAGATGTGTATTATTATTTCTCTATGATGCATATTCATTTGGAAAAAATATATAATTCCTAGAAGTACTATCCATGAAGAAGACATGCTGTTCTAAGCACTGTACATCTTAGAGTAAGACACAGCTTCTGTTTCCTGAGAATTTACAATCAGAGCAGACAAAATAGAGAAAAAAAGATGATGATAAGTCTATTACTCTACTTTGCAGCCAGTTGATCTTCTTCAGTTTCTAGTTCTGCCAGAGTTCTGTATGAAATTGGTCAAGTCATCAATTTTTCTGGACTTCACCTCCCTTTTCCTCAGTATAGAACACAAATTGTCAGTCCATTTTTGACAAAGAGCTCCATGAGCAGAATAGCCATCTGCTTTAAACATAACTGTGACTTTCATACTTACTCAGCAATTGGATGGTAACAATTTTCAGCTGTTATTGCTCTGGAAAGACACGAGTGCATTCTGTGGAGAATGATATTCCACAACCCAACCACACCCTCCACTTAAAGCACTCTACTCACTGGGAAAACAGAGCCGGTAGAGAAGAAAAGCCATATATTTGTGCTCAACATTGTAAAGTCGTCCTAACCACTCCAAAGAAAGTCATCTGTCTACCCAGGCCTCTCCTTTACAGGCAGTCTAGGAGGATTTGTCAGCAGTTAGGATGCAGCTCTAGTATAGTGAGATCCAGTCTTTGCTCTCTGTTCAGTCCCAAATATCTGGTGCCTTTGCTACCCTGCTAAGAGATGAGAGTTCATGGCAAAGTCACTCAAATGCAGCTGTTGCAAGGGCCACGTTAGGCAACTCCCTTCTACCCCTGATTTCTCCTTTTTTACTTTCAAGCAATTTAGGGTATTAGGCAGTATTGGGAGGTTATAGAAGGGGCTCAGTGGTACAAATGAGACAATCACATTTCCATTTTGGCTTTCCCATGACTTCAGAGTCAGCCAAAATTCATGTTACTTCCATAGCATCTCTATTGTATTTGCTTCTCGGCTGACACATGCTGTTCCAAAACACAACTAATAGTAAATATTTGTGACCTTCTTACAGCACTCCAAAACACAGAGTTGCTATCAGAATGCTATCCAACCTTTAATTACTGGAGTGCTCAAGGGAGATACATAATATGCTATTTTGCACAATGTATTGATAGTTCCCAGATGAATTCACTTGACTTATTAACTAATCTCTTACTTACTTCTATAGCCTGAGGACAATCAACAGCCAATGACAAATGCTGTGTAAGCAGCTTTTTCCTGTATAAAATTACACAGGGAACTTCAATTTGCATGCCACAGTAAATAAAGACATAAATCCTGTTTACTGTAAAAGTTCATTACTGTATATCATATTATAGAATAATACACATTCTGCTGCACGTAAATAAAATGTATTGCAGCAAATGGTTGCAGAGGAGCTGTGAAAATGTGGACAGTGTGATATATTAAATCTCCCTAAAATGCTGCAGCTGTTCACGGCTGGATGATTTTCTTACCAATTAGGTTTTAGTGAGACAGAACAGGGCTTACACATTGAAAATTTCTGAAATCAAACATAAAAGGTCCTTCAAATACTTCACAACTAATACCTATTAGGTAAACATAATCCAAACCTATTTATAAGGCCGTCATTTACTTCCGAAATGCTTTCCAGAATTGGTACACAAGCACTTTCATTTATCCCTGTTGGTTTCTCCCTGTTCTCTACTACAGTAATCTGCCAACAGCACGATGCAAGAAGCCTATTTCAATTTTTAAACATTTTCCATTTTTACTGTCTTTTTCATAAAGTCTTAGCTTCCCCAGATGTTCCTTCTTTGGGCAATCTACTTCTCCAGCTCATCTCTTCTTGGGTGTGATCTGTTGTCTGAGCAAACCTGTGAAATGACAAATATTTAGGGTGATAATGGTATTACACTATGTTTTAAGAAAGTTCACTTTGCCTAGTTTCCTACTTTAGTCCACTGGCCAGCAATTTGGCAATAGCTCACTTTCTCTCAGACTTCTCAGATCTGTCTTGCAGCTAGAGGCACTAGTACACCCCCATCCTCCTCCCTGATTATATCCAGGGAATATTATCACACTAATATCTACTTGTGGAGAATATACAGTCAGGTACAAAAGTCTGCATATACAGCCAGAAACCAGAAAATGCAAAAGTTAAGATTGCAATGTCAACACTAGCTCACCCATGCTGCTCACATGCTCCATTTCAGTGGAGCCACCTGAATTTTTTAACACAGTGTTTTCAAGGCAAGAGCTCTTGCTCTATAATCTCCATTCAAAATCCAAGAAAATAAGAGACTGCTTCAGCTGATAAAAGCAGGGATTTGAGCCTAGATTTCTCTCACAGATAAACTGGGACCCACTTCATCTCTGGGCTCTTCCTTAATATCAACAGAACATTCTGTTTGTCAAAAGTACAAATCTGCCAAAGCATTTATATTCCTGTTTCTCAGGATAAACACTCTACACTGATTATTTTGTAGTAAAACATGGCAGACAGAATTCCTTGGCTAAACAAATAATTCTCTTCTGAGTTTCACTTTTGCAGTTTCAATGCAATTGAAACTTCAATATGAACATTGATACAGCTGCAGTCTCCATATTTAATACACATTTGTTTCACGTAAGATTCATTACAGATCTATAGGACCTAATCATATGCACTCAGTTTTGCACTGACTTTCAGGTTATGTTTTGTTAACTGGGTCAATTTTGTTGTTTTTTAAAAAAGATGGTTGAACATGAGAGAGAGGTTTTTAAGCCAAATAAAGATCCTATGAGAATAATCACTTTTAGGAAATCACCAAAAAGCTTTCATAAGAACAATAAGATTTACAGGGAATCAAAAGAGAAAAGGTCCAATTACAGATTTTTTTTAATTTAGGATTTTTGTATTGTAGATTTTACTCTGTAGCCTCCTACAGAAGAGTGAAGAATACTTTTCAGAACCCCATGAAATTTCTTACATCATCTGTCCCTTCTATATCAACACACGACACATTATACTGCTGTTTTTAAATGAATTGTATTTGCATGCATGTTTACCAAAGGGTAAACTTGTTTTTATCCTCATTTTATGAGGATAAACCTCATCTTATGGGTAGAAACAGTTAGATGACAAGCTGTAGGAATGTCAGGATCACTGCAGAGATCTAAGTCTCCTTCATTAATGTGCAGGATCTACACCTAGACAGAAATTCATTTACCATGAAAACATACCTACTCCCAGAACAAAACAAAAACATCTTATCAGTCCTCCTCTGCTCTGTTTGGGAGGAAATTAGATTATTTTTAATACAATATGTTGAGATATTATTGTTGTGTTATCTCAGCAGGGAGCAGGCGGCCAGTGAAAGTGCACACTCAGTGGGACCAAGCAGGGCTGCCACAGAGCTGCAGCTGCACTGAGGCGTTATTCCTCCTGGTGCTGCAGAGGTCAAGGAGGGAGAACTCACTTGTTTTTCTCTCCAATTCCCTCCACTGCTCATGGTTAGGAACCATGCAGCCTAGAGGGCGGTTCACAGCCCAAAGGAATGGGAAGGCAGCAGCAATCTTGTCTCTCAACTTTGGCATCTGGTCGGTAGCACAGCACACACAGACCCAGACCCAGATCCTACCTGCACATCGGGAACATGCTATGCCTGCAGCACAGAGCCGTGCCTGACCCTGGCACACAGCCAGAGACAAGTGTCTGTATCTCATAGCCCAGGAACAGGAGTCCAGTCTAGTGTCAGTAAACCCGCAAGGACTCTACCCCACTGAATTCACAGAATTCATCAGACCCCTACCTAGTAAGAAATTTATGCCAGGCATAACATTTTCTTTTTCTTTTTATCAGTCCATGAATTTGCTCCTTCCAATTAACAAACCTCTCATAAGGATGGATTTATACTTTGCTGCTCCTTCCGTTTGCAAATTTAACAAAACAGTTCAATTTTCATCAGTTTTTACAATCAAGGCCATTATCATAATCAAACAGCCAGACTGGATTTTTTTTAGGTCTTGTTAGTTTTTGCACCTGAACGAACGTAAGCTCAGATTGTTGAGCGTGTAGCCATAGTTCAAGCAATCATATTCACATCCCCATGAATATGGAGGATCAACATACCAGATTCTGTTTCCTTAGATAGCTCTTAATGTTATCTGATTTCTTTCTCTCCACATTTAATGGCTATACTGAGAAGCATGTTCCTATTTATACAACAGCATTTCATGTCTTTAATTAAAATTCAGGCATAATCAGAAACAATTAAATAAATATCACTGAGGAACAAGATATAACAGCTTGTAACACATAAGCCACAGTATTAAGGGTGTAGACACTTTTCATTTGTTTCCTTATTAAGAAACATAAATGAAGCCTTGTAGCACTGAAGAGGCTTAGAGAATATAGGTATAAGCACTTGGTGAGTTAATCACATCCAGACAGAAGACTATTGGTAATTTCTTTAATTACAGTACAACTAATCAAACACAGAAAACTCAAAAGAATTGGTTGGTTCCTATGGATTAGACTGCAGGGGTCCCATCTAATTTCAGCGAATTAACCCATGATTTCAAGTAATGTATTTCAGCTTGAACTCCAGAACAAAAAACAAAGCTGTACAGCAGATGGTGAGGTTACTATACCATTTTCTGTACTTTTATGTAATACAGTTACAGCTGAGGTTTGGTGGGAATAGAATATTAACAATAAAGTAAACTTACCAAATGAAATGTCTTTCTATGGGGTTAGCATAATCTGTTTAACATTGCTGTGGAAATTTAAATTCCTAAACTCTTAAAAGCCATTTACATTCAACCTTTACTCATCAGATCAAACACAAATGTTGTCAAATTTAATGTGATTGTATAAACTACTTCTTTTGTCAGCTGTAAGGCATTAATGTTTAAGACTGGAATTTATTTTCTTTAAATTGCTCCTTTATTTCAGTTTCTTCATGTCTAAAATAAATTACTGTCATTAACTTAATAGTTTACTGAACTGTAATCTAGTTCCTTTTCTAATTTAGTTTTATAACATATATTTTTCATATTTTTGAAAGTCTTTATACTATAAACATGTTTACACTTGGCTAACTCTGACATAAAAAGAGGAATGAGAATGGTTAATCATGAAGGGAATCAACTCTTGCTAGAGAAGACCTAAAGAATCTTGAATGTATTCACAGTGACACATGGAATAATAATTACTTTTACATAGCGCTATAATGGAGGAGGTAACAGAGTATATTACAATGAATGAAAATAATACCCTGTCTTTAATCCAACACATGGTTTTCATGAAAGATGAACTTAAATTACAGAGCAACTAGGAAAAAATGAAGGATAGCAAGTGAACACAGGGATAGACAATTTACTACCTTAATATCAACACAGAAGGAAATATAAGCTATTCATACAAGACTGAAATGTTAAACTTCAGCGAAATTCCCTTCATCAAATAAAGCAGTCAGAAAGAATGTGAGAGCAATCCTTTCAAACATTCTAGAACAGAAAGGAGTCGCCCAAAGATTTTCTTTGTTAATTTGTAATAGGCATTTCTTTATCATGATTTTCCAAAGCACTTGCTCCTCCTGTTTAGTCTCATTCATATTTCAGCCAATTCTCAGCTTGAATTTTCTAGGAGTTTCCTGACCTCAGGTGCATACAGTTCATTCTTCTTCCTAGCTAATTTATCTTATCCTTCTTTTGAGCTAACTCAGTTATTTCTTGATTAGTGATAAAAGACAACAAGAAGAAAGTAAAATTAGTATATCATTCATCAGCACAGAGTGAGTAAATTCACCTAAAGGTTCTTCTTAGAGATCTCTTTAGCAGACCTCAATGACATGGAAAAGGAATAGGGGATCCCAGTGCCATCCCAATCATCGAGTGTTTCTGATACAACTAGGCTGGTTATACACCACTGATGCGACTTGAACTGGTCTTGCTCAGCTTATAGCCAGTGTTGTGGGATTCATTCAACTCTTCAACATCTCTGCAGCAGGACACTTTAAACAGGCCAACATCAATCTGGTTCCTTATGCACATGCACCATATAGCTCTACTTTCCGAGATACCACTTGCCATACAGCTTCCTTCCTTGTCTTACCTCAGCATGTCCACTGCTCTAGTGCTCTCACATAATACACTAGGTTTCATTCTTTGGCCATCAAGCCCCTGTCATTTTTTCTCTGGTCTCCAGTGCCACTATTTAGTTTCCTCTTCCACTCTCTATTGTTGTGGAGCACTACCATTGCCTAGAGACCAATCAAATTATGCTTGCATACAGACAAAAGTCTTCCATGTCTGCTGATAATCATTCATCCCTACATATCCATTGCTTTACCATTTACTACTCTGAAGTTGCTCTGCTCATGATAGAGTATCTTTCATTTTACTCAGGTCTCACCGCAGAACTGGCTGTGGGATCATCCTGGAAGACAGATGGATAAGTTCCCGCATTAGATACCAAAGCTGTTTGGACTTAATTATGCAATACAATCTCATTGAACGAGAGACTGAAGTAACCAAACAGTAGTTCCTAATCTGGAAAGGACCAATAGCACCAAGACAAACTGTTCTTTGAAAACAGAGTGATAATCTAGGCCCTGAGGAGACATATTTGTGGTGCCAGAAGCTGCCAAGCATTCTTAAATCTTCTTGGTCACTAATAGTAAATAACTACGGACTATACTGAGAAAACGAGAAATCACTCTGCCCAGGCTTTCTTGAGTTAACTGGGATGTCGGTTATGATCTTTTAACATGATGCTAACATATGATTGAAACATTCATGAGCAAACAACATCCTTCCAGCTAGTAGTAGAGAGGAAATGACAATTTTTTCTGCTATTAGAGGTATATTACTTAACTACACGCTGTTTATAGCCTACTCTGTCTCTCACAGTGCTGTAATAGTTATGGGATCATTCCCCAAAACAGAAAAATAAAGACAGGAGGAATAAAAACAAGCAAGAGAATCAAAGTAACCATCACAACAAATAAGTGATAATTATTACCAGAGAAGTTACCTTCTGAGCAAATAACATAATTACATATTATTTAAATGAAAGCCAATATCAGAAAAGAAAAATATTGCATAACTTTTCATTCTCTTACACACAAAGAAATCAGTTTGCTAATCATGGAAAATTATGGATTAGTTATGAGGCAATCATGGGAGATGTTCTTTTCAGAACTGTCGTACAAGGAATAGCAATGACTGCAATAGTTAATTTTAACAGCAATTTCCATTCTAACCTTCTACCTCATCAGACACTCTAAAATTCTCAAGAAAACACCAAAATATCTTTAGACAAACATCAAGTTAGAATAAAATAGTTTAGTCTCGGCTAAGTACATGAAGGTATATTTCCAATAATAAAAAAGTTTTAAACCCTTCCTGGAGCAAATGAAATGAGAAAAAGAAAAGTCTTTGACTGAATATATGGACTTAGAAATGTAACACCTCAACTTCCTTGGAAAGTCATATTATTTCCCTGAATCCAAATTCCATAATAAAAAATAGGAAGAATGACACTTCACTATCCCATAAAGACATTACACAGTTAAGGACATAAGTGCTTTAGAGATTAGAAGCTGTGTAAGTCATGGATAGATAGCTGAAAACTAAGAGCTGACAATTAATTTAGAAATTTGCTTATTCCAGAAAGGTTGGTCTTGATTTAAACAAGATAAATCCCTATCACTACATATGAGTCCACTGAGCTAGATTTTTCCCTGTGACTGCAAAGTCCAAAAGTAACGAATAATTTGAATGATGATGTATTTGATGATGATGTAATGAATGATACATGCATTCACAACAAGCTTTGCTGGCTACTGAAAGGTTTAATCAGACACACAGAGGGTTTGAGCAGATACTTAAGTAGACCACTCCTTCTACTATCTGCACACTTACTCTTAAAACAGTCCACATTTCTGTAGCTCCAGCCAAAAAGGATAAGAGATGAAAGTGGAAGGCAAATTCTGGTGGTCCCAAAGCTCTAGGGAGTCCCTCTTCCTGCATGTCCATTAAAGTGCACAGTAAAAAGGCTACTCATGCACTTTAGAATTGCACAGCAAATATGTGTTTAGGAAAATAGTTTTCTCCTGCCAACCTCATATGGTTCAAAAAGGATTCTAGTAAATACCTAGTAAATATCTAGTAAATGATAAAATTGTACACTTCTGCTTTGCCACACTATAGTACTATGTGAGACACAACACTTAATCTTGCAAGTGAAAACTATAATAAAATGTATATGTTTATGAAGTTTTAAAACTTGATACACAGCAACTAAATGATGCTATAAAAGGTGGTTTCAGATAAAGAATAATGGGGAAAGCTGATGAACATTCTGTGAAGATGAAAATGTTTTTACTATGAGAGAAAAATACAGAAATAATACTTACAACTATAATTATGTACAATGAAAATGATTTTATGTAGTTCTGCACACGGCATCACAGAGCCTTAAATATTTCAACAATCAAAAAAGGTGGCACCTGGACAATACAAAGTCATGCTAAGATTCAAATAAGCACTCTTCTGATTATTAGCTCTAGAATCAAATAATTATCATAGTTTGATGAGACTTGAGCTTCAGACCACACTTCTGATGAAACATTTTACATCTTGCATCAAGGAATTGTACTTTTCTTGGGAAGCAATTCAAAATATCCAAAGTTCTCCAGTACTGCTGTAGTTCCAGTCTTTTTACACCCTCTAGGGTTACCATATGTGTGGCTTAAATATGGTGATCACTTTATCAAGGTTTATTTGGCCGTTGTGTCTTTTGAATTAGGAGACCACCAAAGGACCCAGCTTAGTATAATGACAGTGAACAGAAATGGCTTCGGCTTAATAAGGAAATATAAATTCTGCCTAATGAGGCCACAGCCACCTTGTGCCAACTGGATCAGTGGTGCTTAGACAGATGTTTAATATATACAAAATTCTCAAATCCGATCTTTTAATTAAAAAATTATCATAAAATAAAGATGCTCAAATAAAAATGACCGTTTCAGGCAATGCTAGAGAGAATGCTATATTATTTCATTTAAGCCTTTGAGGGATAATTTTTAGCAGTATCTTCTTTCTTGATCACCACACAGGGAACTCTACAGTGTTTGTACTGTGTCATGTATTGATTATTAACTGAACTGTTTTACTTCATCCAGTTTTAGGCTTGCCATTTCTTTATTATGTGTAGCAGGTACAGTAATCTGCGCTCTTTTTTAGAGGCTAAACCTAACAAGCTATTTCCACGTAAAATACAGAAAAACAATTTGTTTTTCCCCGATTTAAAGAAAGAGGAAGGTTTTCCAGGGAGGAAAGACTGTGCAGCCAGCAGCAGAATATTCCCTCTCTATGCCTGCTCAAAGCTGCTGGTTAGTACTAGGGGTCAGAAAGGAAAGGGAGCACAGGCTCCATTTCCCAGAACAGAAGATCCGGGAAAGCCCTGGTGTCTATGCTCCTCTTGCACTCTACCTGCTAGGCAAGTATCTCCTACGCAGCAACAGGAGATGTCCTATTTATGCCATATGGGTCTATACAGCTATTTTGGATTCACTGCAGCCCTTCTGTATGTAGATGTATATATATCTTGCAGACACAGACTCAGTGGCCGCTGTTAGGAAATCTGTTGAAAGAATAGTATTTCTTAGCAGACACACATTTGTAACTTTCCCTGAAACAAGGATTCCAGTATAACTGTGGTCAAACTCTGGTCCAAAGGAAGCTATGCTTATTTATATTCTGGAGACAGACTTGAGCCTTTAGTATCTTGTTTTCCATAGTAACTCTAACAAAGCAAGCCTTTTCCAAGACTTACTAATGAGTCCAGTATACTTAGACAAATATTTAAAATATACAAACAAACTCACTGTCAGATATTTTTTTCCAAGGCCTGGACTGAAACTCTGAAAAATAAGAAATAAAATGCTATATCCCTTCAAATCTCTTACAAACTCTGATGAATTAAAAAGCAACCTTGATTTTCAAGCCAAATCTTCCAGCTGCTTTTGCACTTCATAAAAGGTCTGGCTGAAGAGTCAGTTCATTTTTATAAATCCAGTTCCTTTTCACAAAAAAAGTTAGTTTGAAAACACTCAGATCTTGATTATTTTGTGCTCAAAACAAGCTTTGTTAAAAGACATTGCTTTTTGCTGCAATGCATACAAAACAATTCCACTCAATAGATAAGAAAACACTTCTGAGTTTCATTTGGAAAGAGTATGCTCCTTCCAGAACCAATACGATTACTCAAATTGAGATTAGGATGAGCAAATTTGAGAAGAAAATTAATAAATCAAGAAATCCAGATAGAAAGATAAAGAAAGTCTAAAATCCTGGTGATCACTAAAATTGCATGTAAGACATTACAGCTCCAGATATATCCAACACATACCAAAATTTAACTGGTAGGTGAACAATCAATTTAAGTTCCAAACTGACAACAACAAATGTCAAAATAGACAAAATATCAGTTTTTGAAAGGATATATTTCATTATATTTCTCATATTTCACCAACACTAATCAGCACTGGATTCTCCAGGATTCTACTACCAACTTGTAGATACAAAATTTTCAAAGACTCACTAGCTAACAAACTTTTCTGTTTTCATTATAACTTTTTGAAGAGTATGTATTCTGTACCTGAACTGTTGTAAGCACAAATCAGAAAATGTTTTTATTACATATGCACACAGTTATTCATACATGCAATTGTATAACTTTGGGGTGCAAATACAGGCATTGCAAATAAATAAGTGAATATTGTAATTTGACTCACCTGAGCATTTCTCAACAACTTCAGATTTTTCCTGTCAAATTACACAAAAATAGCCATATATGAACTGAAAGTCTTTCTCAGAAATGCATGTGCTAGGCTTGCCACAAAGCCTTTTTCCACTTCAAAGCTCCATTACTCAAAATAGCTGTAGCTCTGAAGTATTGCCAAAAGGCTGGCAAGACAGAGCAGCTTTCACACGCAAGTTGCAGCCACTTGTTTCTCGCCCACTAAGTGGCAGCGAAGGGATCTGGAGAGATCTTGGCCACATTATACGTTGCCTCCTCAGATATACAGCCTAAGTCTGTACTTATGTATTTCAGCTAGTCCTTCACAGGAGAAAAGTTCTTCTTTCCTCACTTTCTTAGTAAGTCCTCACTTTCTAATGCATAGCACAAGCCACAACCTCCTTACCCTTCAATTCCATAAATACTAACAAAAGGCCAGCTCTGTAAACCAAGACATATCTAACTTTTCAGAAACTGAATTGGGAACGAGACAGCATAAACTCCATTACATAGAAAACGTCAGTAAACCTCAAGAACTACAATGATATGATACCATTTGAACAGAGTGCCATCAAGCACACACAGGAACACATACCACTAAGAAAACATGAAACAGCAGCAATCTGGAGCTCAAGCTCACACTCAAGCTCACGTTTCCTCTCCTCAGAAGCCAGTTAGATGGTATTTCAGGATACAAGGATCCAAGTCCAAGCATCAGTAGACCTTTGGGACAATGAGAATTCACACTCTGAGAATTGCAGAGTCTTCTGCTCCAAAAATATTCTATTTGACCAGCCTGCTGTCAGAGCTGATTCCTACTAAAACAAACATTTAACATGTGCAAATACTAAAAGATGAATTTCCTGTTTGAATAGTCAGCACAATAGAATATTGCCAAAAGAATCATTGCAACATCTGTCAACGTAACCAACTAGCTACCGCCAAAAAATAGGACACTCGTGATTTTAATCAAAAGACAAAAAGAATGTCCTAGCAAAGTCCTCCTCAAATTCCACCATGGGGACAAACCAATAGCTGGACAGGGTGCAAGCAAGAAATCACAGTGATCTCCTACACTTCCCTATATAGCCAAATAAGCCAATAAACAGCTAAGAGTGAAAGCACCTCTGGTACCGAGCTTAAGCAATGCACTAAAGCAGTGAGTAAAGGAATCACCCTCCAGGCAGTGACAAGTTTTAGAACAGTTCTACAGATACTGCCATGGTTCTGACTTCCCCAAAAATGCACTGAGTTGCTTATGACTATGGTGCTGTTCCCCTTCAGACATATCATCAAGGTAACAGAGTTTACAAGCCTGGCTGAATGTCACCATATGCAGATGGCTTTTAATGATGGCAATCAGAAGTCATTATATCAACAAGAGGCTGCACTTCAATTTGCTTTTTGTAAATATATCCAAGGTCCTTGCTCACTTTCTAAGCATGTGCATATTCATAACCTGCAGAGTCATGTTAGATGTGAGCTGTGACTAGGGCAAATCATCAATTTTTCAGTCATGACCAAAGTGAAAAAAAAATCACTTTGAATGAACCTGAAAATTAAAAGTTTCTGAATTTTCAGTGAATTTAAAATCTTTGTTCTACTTCCAAACATTTTTTAATAAAGGGCTACATAACTAGCCAAGTGAGTATAGAGAAATACAGGGGACAGTAACAGAGGCTACTTGGCCTTACAGAGGGACCCAGGAATTGGACAGACCAGCATAGTGAAACACACAAAAAGGAAAAGACAGGAGTGAGAGAGAGAGAGATTCCAGACTGGGGTATCTAAGGTCTTCAATTCTCAGTAAATGCATGTGAAACACTGGCAGAAGGGTCATCTCCCCACCTTTGACCTCTGTCAGTGACTGCCACCGCTCAGATGGCAGAGCCTGCCCTGCAGTGGAAAGTAAGGAGGGAAGTGTACATGTATATGCTATCTACACTCAGACTACAGTGTCCAACTACAAGCTTTAATATCTGACCCGTGGCCCATTTGATGCACAGGAAGAACAACGCCTTGGCATCCTTGTCTCCAGAGTACTGTCTCATCTGTCGCAGCATTCAGAATGTGTATGGCAAGAGAAGCAGGGAATTGAAGCAAAGCACAGTCTGTAGGCAAGAGGTCCTAATGCCAGTCTACATAAACGACTTCTGTTCCCCTAATAGTAGACAAGGTACTCAGCCTGTCACATGTGTGCTTTCATCTCCCTGGAGACCCTGCAGTCTGATTTGCAGAAGTGGAACATTTGGAGTGGCAAATGGAGTCAACAGTGCCTGTGATCACAGTGACTGAACTATTCTGTAATGCTAAGTACACAGAAAAATCAGCCCATAGACACCTCAAATTGGGCATTCAAAATTAGAGGATGTTTCTGATCTCAGTTTCTCTGTGCGGCAGTTCTGTAGCTATTAAGCAGGACTGACAATTTGAATTCACACCTCCAGAGGCTAGGGAATTGACATATATTAATATTTGTGAAGTACTTAAATGTTGCAGTGAGGAACATGACAAATTAGTAATTTTCTAGTCAGAATGCATTTGAATAGGGCAAAGTAAATAAAACTTAGGACCACTCACAGGTCAAAGGGTACGAAGCAACGCTTTGAATAGCTGCTCATGCACTGCACATCCTCCAAACCACGCAAAAAGTCTCATGTAGAAAGCAGTATATGACCATCTACTTCAAGATGGTCTCTTAACGCATAGCCACAAGGCAAGTACAGGAGAAGGATTTCCATTTTCTCAGGTTGTTTTATTTCTCGCTTATTCAATCTTTTGAATATTTTATGTAGCAGACCTGGCATTCTTTAAGTGTCTTTAATAAATACATATATTGGAAAAACATTCATATGATGAACTGGAAAACTGGTTTCAGACAACAAAATCTAACAATAAGCAGTCTCTTTTCCCCAGCATACCATACAAATAGGAAGGTATTGCAAAAATCTGTGCTGCTTAATGATATTCCATAAACTAAGTGAACAGTGATTCTGGCAGAAATTCTGGCTATAGAAGAGCTGAGACAAGATGAGTAGCAAAAACAATGAGGAACTTCAGATGGACATCATAGAATTGGACCTGTAGGCAATGAGATCTCAGTGAAAATGTTGAAAATGTAAACTAACAGATATGGGATAAAATAAGTTGAACTGCCTAAATATTTGCTTCATTATAGATGAAATCTAACATCTGAGGAAAAAAGTGTCATTGCTTACAGTTCACTGCACACTTGTGCTCAACAAATAAATCAAAAAAGCAAATAAAATAGAAAAGATGTTGTTTAGGTCTAAATTGCCTTTATCCTACCCACCCACCCCAACACTCTAGCTGGCTTGGGGCTATATAATCACCAAGAAAAACAAAGTTGCCTGGTCTGGTACCTGAAGGAGGTACATAACAGTCCACAACATTTTCTTCTTCCAGGTAAATATGGACTGACCCTGAAAAGCTGTCTGTTTATGCAGTGCGACCCCTCTCTGCCATGAAAGGTGGTCAGGAGGTCAGGAGAAATGATGATGATGTGGCGTGGCTATAATTTTTTGAACTGGTTTTAAGAAACAAAAAATCCCTTTTCAGCCTGAGTACCTGAAAAATTAGTACAGTTGTCTGCAGTGAAAGGTGAATGTTATCAATTTTACAGCTGTACTTTAAAAGTGAGATAAAAAACGGAGCTCGCCAAATTCTCTAGCCTAATCTTACCAGGAAGTTAAAGAATCCTCCAGTGCAAAGAGGCAGGACTCTATCAACAAATAGCCAGGGGACAATTCCCTTTACAGACTCTCTGCCCATGCAAATCTGGTGAAGACAATTTCTGAGCCAGTCCTTAACTATGGAATATGTTCCATATTCTATCATATGGAACATGCAGGGAGAGAAAGAGCACACAAAGCAGATTATGAGATCTCAACTAGAATATGCTAAAGGAAGACTAGCAATAGCAAGACACAACTGATTTCCAAATGCTCTCCTCCTTGATATATCTATACTGAGCCTGCAGGGAGAAACTGGGTTCACTGACATCTCAGCCACAGCTTGCATGCCTGGGATCTGTAAATGTAAATGGTGCCCTAAACTTCCAAAAACCTTTCCCTGTTTCTAAATTAAACTAAAAGGAATCACTCAGAACTTGCAGGATGAGGCAAGTCTATAAATCTTTACAGGCTTAGGATATCTGCCATCAGAAAGTGTTAGATCTCGCAATTTGTTGCAAATTTGCTGACTGCTATTTGTAATGCTACAACATCACAGAACGTAAAAGTGAAAAAAGATCACAACTTCTCACTAATGTAGGACTGAGACCTGCATTAGAGTCTCTAATGCTACCAGTGTTTTATGCTTTCCAGCTTACTTTCACACATTGCAAGTGATGGCATTTTCACTATTTTCTCCAGGAAACCACCTTCCAGACACAACCCATCTCACTATCAGGAAGCTCTTCTCCATATCTATGTTCAGTATTCTTTTTCTGAATTTTATCTTATCATCAGTCTTAATTATGCTTTTTTCTTCAGTCTAAATTACTCCTTTATCACCTTAAGTTTCTCTCTTTCACTGATAGTCAGTGGACAGTTACTCTGAGTAAAATACAACATGGACTTCATAAATTTCTGAAAATTTTAGTAAATCATTGGTTCCATATATAAAGCAAACGCTTCATGATTAGCTGTCGACCATTTTTGCACAATAGCGCTAGCTGAATTTCCTTATTGTAGGCAAAGTTTGGCAGATAAAGACACAAATACGTCTTTAAACACACATCATTGTCGCATAACAGTTTCTTGAAGACATGACATACAGTTTGAAACAGTAAAATCCAGCTGGCTGAAGGATCCATACAGCTGTGTCTTCCCTCAGCTCTTAAATAAAATATTAGGGTGTGTTTCTATTGTTTGTTAGCTGTCATCAGCCCATCCTTCAGCTGACTGAGGTTAAAGGGTATGTAGATTACTGGGGCAGCTGTTTGGTAATTGTCACAGGCAGTTACTTGGTAACCCACAGAACAGCATTCTCTGGAGGTAGATTCTTGGTTGCTAAGCGATAAATTCAGGTAAAATAACCTTTTCCTGGATTTTATTGCAACTACAGGCTTCAACTGTATAGCGCACACATAATTTTTTTTTTTCTTCACAGGGATGGAATTTAACATTATTGCTGAATAACTTTTCCGGGATCTTATGCACCGTTCAGCGTGGGTTAAATGAATTGGCACTGTTACACTATTATTTAAATGGATATGTCCGCAACAGACTTCCTACAGCATGTTTCAGAGCATGTAGCTAATTTGCCAGGTATAAAAGAGTGATTTACACAACAATAGGCAGAGAAAAGCATAAAAAGAGGCAGGCCCTCCTCCAAAAAAAGATTCTGTGTTGCTATTTCCTTCTCTGTCATCTTCCTTTTATATATATATATACATATATATGTATTTGAGAAAATGTAATGTGCAGGGTTGAGCTGAGCCAGATGCTTTTGAGACTAACACTTGCTAAGCAAATCACTGACTGACCTTGACAGCATTATAGGGGTCAAACTTCCACATGTATGAACTGTTCTTTTGCAGTTTTTTCCCACACATATGTCACAAACAAGAGCTCCAAAACATGTCTTCAACTTCAATACCAGACCTTGGTGTCAATTAAATTCTTTACCTATGAAATGTAGATCCTAGGAGGACTTATTTTTCTATATCACAACCTTTAATTATGAAGGCATTTGAGGAAGAAAGACTGCTATTGCCCAATAGAAATTTTTTGAAATTTTCTGATGTTTCATTAGCAGAAATACCTCTTTGCACAGCGGGGATGTGATGTCAATAAAGATGGGTGGAAGAGAGATTGGGCTAGCTTGATGCAGGCTGAGTCTGCAGCTCATCCAAACTGTGGATCTAGCATAACTCCACACAGAGTATTGGTGGGCTGGTTCACTGGGCCGGCTGGCTGGCTTTCCATCACTGGAGAAAAGAGCCTGCCCTCTCTGCCCTCTGTGCTCAGGCAATATCTCTGGTTAACCCTCTCTGATTGTTTCATTTATATCTTACACAAACATGGATTTCTGTTCATATTATTAGGTAACAGGACAGTCTGTTCTTTCCTTTTTTGTTTTCAACAAAGATATTATTGTTGGCTGTTACTGGAAAAAACCCTTTCACATTTTTTCATTGTTATTTATTAATTCCCATGTCCATCTTCAAGGGCCAGTGCTTGCCCTTCTCCCATGCAAAAAGAAGTTGGCTGAACTGGCTGTGCTAGAACCATCTTGGTATTATAAAGCAGGATGGGAAAGTGTTACAAAGATTTGGTGAGTGAAAAACAAAGATTCAACATGGGCTTGAGGGTAATACAGCATAGCTGACCACAAGATCTGTGCAGCCTTCTGCACAGCTTGGTATATCCACTGATATGGATTGGCCCAGGGAAGAAACTGACTCCCCTTTCTAGCAGTCTCTGAGTTGTATGAAGAAAATCCCACCACACTTCATCTGTGGGAAGCAAACATTCCTGGAGAGCAGCAGGTATGGGTGCTTCTCTAAGATCTGAAGGAAGACTAAGCCCACTCTCTACAATCACACTGTATTTCATTTTCTTTCTGAAAACAACTGGCAACATTAAGACAATTTTCTAAACACACTGGAAGGACTCTTGCAGGACTCAGAGTGATTTATGTTCATTTTGAGGGAGGACAAAATCTAAGGTGTTCCCTTGTTCAAACCACAGCACAATAGCCTGTGATTCAGGATCATTAAGCTTCACGAGCTGACAATCAGGCATCATGCAGAGGAGCTCTCAGGAAGGACTTGTGCGGCCAGTTCTGCTACAGAAGTCCAGTGAATAAAACTAATTCTTGATGGTGAATTTAGCGAGTGCATACTGGTCTTATTCCCATAACTGTTAACAACTGAACTCTGAATGCACACTAAAAATCTCCCTGTCAGTACTGCAGGGCCTGGTGAGTATGATGTAAATATGCTGGCTATAGCAAGCAGAGCATCCATCCTTCTACATAAAAGACCAACCGAAAACACAATGCATGATTTCAAAGGGAAAAAAAAATAAAGAAAGAATGGTCATGTCATGGAGCATCCATATGAAGTATTTCCGTATTATATTTGTACAACGTATACCAAGTTTTGAACCAAAATTCCCCAGAGCAGTGAAACAAATATACCCTAGTTAATGAGTAGCATAGACTATAGGAAAAATATTTTAACATAGATAGACCAGTCATCTTGGGAATGCCTAAACTACAGGTTGGGCAGCTCCAAGAGTACAAATATAAGTGAACATGTCCATATAGAAGTACAGTTCTAAAAGCTTGAGAAACTTGGCAACAAACTCTGAAAGCATATTGTATCCTGTTACTCTGTAAGAAACTGATGAAAAGCTATTGGTATTATTCAAATTTAGACTACTAGTTTTTTAATACCTTTTATGTTTTAATCACTGGTGCTAGGCTGATAAAGTATACCCCAGCTAGCTGAATAACCCTCCTTTTTTTTTTAATAAAGGTTAAAGGAGTGAACTTAAACCAGAAAATTGGTACCAATGATTAATATCTAGACACGTAATAAACCCTTTTCATGCAATCAGTTTCACAAAGATAACAGAACAGTCTTCATTTGAATTACTACAGAAAATACTGTTGAATATAATGGACTCTGACCTGTATGTTTGAAACAAACAGCAGAAAAATTTACATTTTTCAGTGGGACAAAGGGCACATTTTTCACTAATACTACATTTCTGGCAAAACAGGTATCTCATTTTTGAAGACAATTCCCTGTCGTTCTTCCTGAGTGAAAAGAATACATAGTATTTTGAATCTAAAATTCATGCTTCTCACAATCTTACTTGCTTTTTAAAGAAAGAAAATCTTTATATATTCCTCTTACTCATTTAATTAAACAGTTGCAATTTATATTCAAAAAAGAAGAATTTCAGTAGGGAGGCAATTACCCCAATCATGTCTAAGGGAGATGACCCACATGACAGCATGACCCAAGGTTTTCGTCAGCACAGATTGTTTCATACAGGAATGGTGCCAGCTAGGGGAATGGGCAAGTTGAACAGTTCAGCCCTGTTTGCAGTTAGAGCAACAGTGGCACACGACATTTCCAGTCTCTGTATGTCTTGCAAAGTAAGCAATGGTCTCTGACTGGAGATTCTCTGTTGATAATTTTAATTATCATCCATTTCTACAGCCCCAGCAGCACAAGAGCTCTAAAGCTGTATTACGATTTAAGGCATTTGCTTTGCACCTCCACAAAATATAAAAAATATGGGCTACTCAGGATGTGGAATTGGCAGCAGTTGGGTACAATGACTTAAATGGAGTCTACACACAGCTTGCTGGAAGACTGGAGTCTCAAACTGGTACAATACCCACAAGGGGCAGTGGCTCTCAAAAATTCCATAAAAGTAAAATACAGTAATTGGGAGGTGGGGAGGGAGGAGGGATTGGCATGAGTCATCAAAGCAAATACATACACATTTGCATACATTTCATTTAAATGAGTTAAAATATGCAATGAGAAGAAATAAAATAAAATTCTACATCTATATGTAATCCACCCACCCTATCCCATTTTATCTCTTCTTCAAAATGGGGGAAGTGATGATATCCCACACAGGAAAATACTGGCCTCTGGTAATCTGAAGCTGATCTAGCACCGACTGTGTCAGTGAAAACATTCCTGTTGACTCCAATAGGTTTTGGATCAGACTCCTCATAAAAGCAAGGAACTTATAACAAGGAATTTGGTTTTACTGAACTAGAACATCTTATAATCTGATCTCATAAACTACTCTTCCTTTCCCTTGAATACACATTTTGAGCAAGCTAGGTGCCATGTTTTTGAGGGATTTTCAGGCAATTTTGAATGCTGAGAAAAACTAACTCAGAACAGCAACCATACTGATAAAGGGTCAGCAAATGTTTCAAAATGAAATGAAGATCTATCTCAACAACTATTTCTGGTATCATATTTTTGTATTATGAAGATAGAAAAATGTCCATTTTTACACCATATTATCCTATTGTGCTGAGGATTCATTTCTTCCCTTGAAATGTCATTATTTTTTGTATCCTTTTTTATCTTCCTGTTAATGTTTCAGAAGATAATTAAACTTTTAACAAAAAAGCAATGCCTTTCTCAGAATGTTCAGGCCCTGCTTCTGTTTACTTATTCTCTGGCTGCTTAGCCATTAAGCCTATCTAAAGCAGTAGTGATTAAACAAGCCACGACTTTCTGGGACACAGGCAATTGTAGAGTAGAACAGAGAAGGTGAAAATTTTTAAGTCACACAAATCTTAAAATAGCACGCTCCTTGCTTTTCATTTTTGTACCTTGACAAGATCTCCAGCAAAAAAATTTGCATTTTCAGTCTCACAAAAACCATGGGTTCTCCAGCAATGAGGCAATGGAAAAAATCAATACTTGCCATGTACCATGTAACCAATAGAATAAGGGCAATGATTTATGTATGGATGGATGCAGACTGAATCAGCTGGGGCCTCAAACAGAGGGAGAGAGAGAGAAAGAGAGAGAGAGAGAGAAAGAGAAAGAGAGGTGTGGGGGTGAGCTGGACTGCAGTGATTATTCCTACACTATGGCCAGATTTTTTTTTCTGCCGCAATAATCCCCCTCTCTAGCACTGCAGGACATAAAGGAAAGACTAGCAATGTCTGGAATATATGATGGACCAGCTTTTCTTTTTGCCTCAGAATAATGATGCTATGTTGAATACTAAGGCACAGTAAAAAAGGAAGAATGATATATGGTCTGCAGTCCTTCAATCTTCCAGCTACCTCCATCCTAATAAAGACCAGTCCAGTGGGTCAACAAGAAATAGTTTAAAGAAAGTCAAATTATCAACAGGATAAAAATGTACCATCACTGCTTCATGACAAGAAAAAGCAGAAAGGGCTTACTGAAGACAACTACTATATACCCCAGGACTTTCTACTGAGAATATAGTTTTGTAAATTGGATTACCAGGGATACAGCATTATAAGGTATTTAATGACTATGGTAACTTTTAGGATATCTAATATTGCTGTTGATTTAAAAACGAAACCATCCAAGATAAAGATTTACTTATCTGTTTTTGTCATGCAGGCTACCAATAAACACTTATCCAAACTATATTCAATGCTTTATTGATGTGTTATTAATAAATATCTAGTAGATGACTTTAAAGTGACAGTAATTTGCTACATATATGTCATACTATTTTATAAAAAATACATCCTCTGCAGCTTGTGTAAATTGCTAAAATAAACCCTGAACATTTTTGCAATGCCTTGGATATTCATATTGGATTTAGATTTTTGAGAATCAGATGTTCATTCAGTACTTTCAACATTATAGTTTGCCATGAAGTAAGCTTGTTATAATTAATATTTCTGTCACAATTATCATTAATAACAGAATTATGTTTCTTTTCTCCCTATAACATTTGTATAATATTTAAATCTTGGCATTGTTAGTCTTGTTCTTAAAAGGCATAATATTTTTAGATAATGCTATAGAACAATAGGAGGCCACTAGTTAAATACACCAGTTATACAATGTTAGCTCAATTAAAGCCTTAATAATTGTGCTGTATTTAAAAGCCTTGGATTTTATATATGTCTATGAATTTATCAGATCAGATTAATATAGAAATAATTTCATTCATGACTTTCCACCACATAGGTATGATAATAGACCAGTGAGATTCATCATTAGTTACTAAACTACAGTCCTCTGTTTTATGGTAAAAATATCAATGAACATATGAACAAAATGTAATTTAAATAAAAATCTGTTTTAGGTTTTTAAAGAATGTGATTGCATGTGATTAGACTTTGCAGTTCAATTAAGAACATTTCTGATATTATTCTCCCTTGATATTACCTATCTACTTCTTTTATATAAGTTATACTATGCTTAGCATAATATAACATACACCTGTATGGTCATATCAAAATGAAAGTGCTGTAGTGAAAAAACACTTTAATTATAGAGCTTGTATTTAATTTCCCAATAAGTTGGCAATGACAGACAACAATACATTTTTGAGAATGAATATAAGAAATATACTATAAAGCAGAATAAGTGTCTACAGCTTATTCGTAATTCAGTCAGAAAACTATTCTTGTGCAAGCATTCAATAACAGTAACAACTAATGTTTCTTAGCTCCCTTAGTCTTCTGCCTTTATAAATCCCCCAGATTTAAATCTTGTTGAATTTAAACATTTCTAAGGCCTTAGAATAATATCAGGCTAAAATGGGAAAAAATGTAGTCTCAATACCAACTAAAAGGTGACAGAGCACAATCCACAAGTGAAGATGAAAACAGTTAATGACAACTTCTAATCTAGAAGTAATATGATATGCATATTTTAAAGGAATTTCTCACACTCCTCAAAGTACTGAGAACACAGCAGGCTATCAATACTCTTACCTTTGAGCAACGCATTGTAATTCTTCTCCTGTTTTTTTCTCTCTCTCTCCAATAAACACAGCAGTAGAAACTCCACATGTGATGATGGATTTCCTTGACTTTTGTTCTGAGCTTCAGCCAGAATGCCATGGAGCTAGAGCATGTGGCAACGGAAAGGGATTAACATGAAAATCTTGGCATTAACCCAAGGAAAAAAGTAAATTGTCAGTGAAACAGGTAATAATTCTCCGCAGCACCATAACCAGGTGAGTTACATGAGTAAAATAATCATTTGGAGCCAGTGACATAGAAATAATTGTTGAAAATTAATGAAAACACATTGCTTTGATCCAGGACCTAAATTGTTTTGATAACTTGAAATACAAGCTTATATAGTGAAAGAAATCTCACCAAAGCCATTTTAAGTGTTCACACAACTATAAATAAATATAGCAACAGACAGTTAGTTTTAAGTTTACATTTTATAAACAAAAGGCAGCGTGTATTATCACCAGTGTAATTTGATATCTAGACATAGTACACTGGGTGTTCAAAAATTTGGAAAAGTAAACAAACTTTAAAAACTGAGTAATCTTGTTATAATTAGGAAAAGGTAAAGAAAATCGCCACATTTGCAATACAAATCTTTTTCATTCACAAATAAAAGTTTGGTTCTATCCAGCATACTCTGTTCCCTATTCAAACTATCATTTCAAAATATACATAAGCTGAAGAGTATTCTCGTGGTGAAAATCCACAGCTGTATTACTGGGAGATAAAACACAAAAAGGATTGAAGAAAAATATTCATATTTACCATTTCAAAAGAAGGAAATATTGCAATATGATGCTTACTGCAAGACCTGCCCTTCTCACACTTTCATTTTTTATTAGAGGAAACATATAAGTTGGGCACAGTCCTGCTCCCATTTATGCAAGATTATCAAAAATACTAAAGACGGTATTTCAGTTGAATCTTTTTAGAATTTAAAATATTTGTACTTTGGAAACCAGACTGAAAGAGAGGAAGCTGAGGCATCCCTTTGTGCATCATTTTTAAAGGATAACGAATGTGTTATTTTGAATTCATTTTCTACTAGAAAATAAACATACACAACTGTGTATTAATATGTCTTAATCTGAACCTTGTAAGATTTCTCATTTCTCTTAACAGTGATAGGATAATTTAAAATTGCTTAGGTAAACATGTATAGAAACATGCATTTAAAACTTTTTCTTACATTAATTAAGGTATTGCAATCTGTGCATTAACAAGGAAATGTCACAGAATTTTCTTAATTTAAATGCTTTATCGTACACTAGAAACTGGAATATTGTAGGTCATCAACATGTAGATTTTTAATGTCAATACAACTTTTGTCTATTTGTGTAGTCAAAGAAATATCAACTTTTGTTGGAACCTGTTAAACTACTTCTGAAATTGTGCAGTGCTGTCAGCTCCAACTGAAGCTACTGCTTACTGAGGGAAAAGAATAGCATGAGATTCTGCCTAAAACAAACCAAACCAGACCAATGAATTTAACAGAACTGTAATATTATGTAATGTGAGATACTGAATTTAACTAATAGCAAAAAGAGAAAAAATCACAGTAAAGGTGTTCTAGGATCAATTTCAAAAATGCCAAATACACAGATACTGTCTACACTCTGCAAATAACCTGATGTTCTCTGGGCAAAAACTGGATAATGTAAAAAATATGAAAAGGTAAATGACCTTTGCAATCTGCCAAACAACAAAAGCACAATATTTGTGTATCAATACATTTCCTGACTAGTCAGATAGCTAGCATTTATCATTTGCAGTTACTGTAATTGCATTTATTCCTCTCTATTGTTTCCCATACTTACAGTTTGCAAGATACAACTGACTACTTTATCTCATGCAAACCACCCTAGCTCTGTCAACAACTCTTGAATTTTAAAGAGGCACACTCTCCCTTCCTCTTTTATTCCTCCTGAATTTTCTGACCCCTGATCTTAAGATAGAGCAACTTCCATGGATTAAACAGTTCTATAGGAGCCACCTAATAAAACACTATTAATTGTAATAGATTTTTGTTTCTTCTTCCAACAGTATTTCCATGGCAACATTTTCACAATTTGTTGTTGTGGGTATTCTTCATTCACAGAGCGGGTTAACCACAGGGCAGGAAGGGCAGGCTGTTGGTCAGCCTTTATTTTCTCTGGTCCTTCAACAAAGGTTAGTTGAGGTCATCAGAAGCCAAAGGGTAATTACTTTTCCTCAACAGGGTTAAAGTCACACAGATTGCTATTGAGACAACTGTATGGATGACCTTCAGGTTTTTATGTTCAATCTTCTTGTCTTCTAGCAGAGCAAATGTTAATAAGGATAGCAGATATGGCAGAAGCCCAGAGATCTTTACATTACATACATCTTCAGCAATACAATTTTTCATTTTGCTACCATTAGTGTAATTTGTAACAAAAAATCAATTTGCTGAGTCCAAACCACAAAAGGTTGCATAGTGCTAAAACAGAAAAGCTATCAATAGCCACAAAAGTACCTATTCTGTGATTTTCCTTTCAACTAATTTTAATAATTATTCTAGTTTGAGCAAGAAATTTTTAGTAGAGCCAACACTCACATTTTCTGTTTTACTAGCCTCAAATTCATCACCAATGTAACTTGCTTCATTCAAGAGAATTAATTGGAATTACTGTTCTTAAATAGAGAAGTCTTTAGTGTATCAGGCCTGGGTCCTTCCTTTAGCTTCTTGTGGAAATGTCAGATCAGGAACGTGGAAGGGAAGGAGAAGGGAAAGGCCAACTTGTTCCTGTGGAGACAAACTGGAAGCTGATCCGAGACAAGCAGAACAGCTAGGCTGCGCTCCTCTGTCTCCAGTGTAACATATTTAGTTCTCAGCCTACCTAAAGGGTTGAAAGGTGCTTGCATTGTAGGATAGCCTACAAACAAAAAATCTAGTCCCCGAAAGTCATAATGTCTAAAGTCCACTCCTAGGGAAAATGCGACAAGGTCATGAAGAAGATCTCAAGAGCTGAGTAAATGAAACCTCAGCCATGGTCAGCTGTTACTGCTCAGTACAGGTAGGGTGAGAATAGAAAGGTACCCTTCTCTCTCCCTTCACAGGGCTTTGGCCCAGGAGGCACTGGCCAACACTCAATCCAGCCTTTTGCTCCAGTGACAGCACACCACCCTGTCCTCGGCACATGGATGATCATCCGTAGTACTGGCCAGTTGCAGACCTGCACTACTGATTTGAATCACCGGACATGAGGACTGGCAACAAGCAATCTGGGTTTCAGGACATTAGGAAAGTTTCCAGCTTCTAGTGCCACCCGGAGTGCCCCAGGTTGCAGAACTTGCACCAGGGCTCACAGACAAGCCAGGGGTGGTGCTCCTTCGCTTGAAACTAATGCCCCACCAACTTCCCAGGCTTTCCTGATCCAAACTAGGGAGAAAGCCCAGAGGGATCTGACCCTCAGTGACAGACCTTCCAAGACCCACTCTTCCCACAGCTAAAGTAGCAAGGCAGGAGAGTGCAAAGCTAGTGCTATCTAGATTTGGGGTCAAACTTAAAGCAAGATCTACTGTGGATAATCTTTTCACCAGAAGACAGTAAAAGAGAAAAAGGCATCACCCTTACTAGTCCATTTATTTAATAGCCCTTCTCAGTCTCATTAGTAAAATCATCAGCATTATCTTTCTTTTTTGTGATAAATCTGTTTTTAAAATAAAAATTACAACATAAAAGTCAGTAATGCAAAACAAGAAAAAAAGCAGAGGGAGGGGATTATCTTTCTCAGCATTAGCTTTGGTCCCACATCTTCTGGCTCCCCTTTCAAGCTCAATATTCACAAAGTTAAATAAATAAACAATACAAAGACCAAGCAGTGATCACTAAAATATCCATTATAAATCAGTAAAGTGCAACTCAGCTTCTTGATTGATGCATTACTTTGTAAACTCAGCAAAAGTTATAAATAATCACAATGCTGATAAATAATAAATGGAAGATTTGGTAATCAATTCAAATGGGGCTAAATGGAAGAATAACGCATCATTTATATTTGGTTATATTGTACAGTATGTAAATTATTGAGTACTTGCTATACTACTTTCACATCAAAGAGGTGGCAGAAAAATAGCTGATCAAGAAACAGAATGATCGGACTTTAGCCTTGTAAGACTGTGTAACCATCTGTGCCACACACAGCATTTTGGCAGTGTGCTAAAGGAAGTCAGAAACTTTCTTCTCCCCCATTTTAACAAGAGCTGGTTTTTCTTAGTTCAGAAGTTACACTTTCCCAGGTACAGCAACCGCTACCTTCAAAGAAGCTAATATTTATTCCCAAATAAAAATCATGTTAAACAAGGTTTCAGATAATATCATTAAATTAAGGATAATAGTATTACAGGGATTATTCCTCAAGAAAAGCTTCAAACACAGGAATTTAAGAGTTAAAATTTCAGATAAAATTTGCAGACATATGTCAGTTACACATATAACACACATATATGTAAAAGAAATCCAAACATATTACGTTACGAAACTGTTAGGTAAAGGCACTCAACCTTACTTCCACTCTAAAATGACACTGTATAGCAACCATATAGCTATGATTTGTTCCTAACTATTTGTAATCTTACCTTTGACTAAATTAATTAAGATGCCGTACTTGTGGGAAGGGGACGTCTGTCATCTGCTGATCATGATACTAGGAAGTGTGTCAGTTTGGGAGATTTTTAAGCACCAAACAATGAATGGTGAGGTTTCACCAGCACCAGATTTCCCTTACATGCACACCTTTCTCTACTTCTGTCACTCCTGTTCCACTAGTCATCATCCTCTTGGTGGACAGTCTGGGAAAGGGCACTGAATCTTTCTTCTGTGAGGAGCGTAGGAATTTCCATCTTCTGCTATGTGTTCCTTGAAGTCATCAGGACACGCCCCCCCCCCCATCAAGTAGAGGTCATTTCTGCCTGAAACTATTAATGATCCATATATTCTGAGGTTCCCAATTTTCAGTCTTACTCAAGTGACTTAAAACAACTGTTTCCTTTCTTTTTCACCCATCTGGGAGGCATCAGCATACAACAGTTGATACAGAACAAAACAGACACAGGTGTCCTGGGCACTTTTCAATGCCTGTCGTAGAAGTCCTTTTGTCCCATCCATTTTGAAAAAAAATTGCACTTTCAAGTGAACATACAAACACCCAGAGCTAGATTAAAAAATTGAGAGAAGTCCCAAGCAAATTAGTATACTGTCCTTGCTTAATCTGTTTCCTTTGGACTCATAAACAATGACAAGGGCTGTGAAGAGCTGACAATAGCAGGTCAGAAAGCCAAGTAACATTTGCTATTTTTTCATCATTGACTTAGACTATATTGTATCCAATTTTATCCAGTGAACATTCATATGACCAAACACAGGCTTTCACAGTCGAAAATAAATCATTAAAAAACACATTGAAATGATACACCTACAAGCATTTTTATAGATCAGAAAGATAGAAAATATACTACCACTAAAATATAAATTTCAACTGTATTTTCTTTTATTATATCTATGGTTCCTTTATTAAATCTGTGGTAGGATGCCTCAATCACAAATGAATTCTAAATGGTTATTTGGATACACTTTGTGCCTACACATCGTGACAGGTAATGATACTGTCTTGAGGAAGACTGACTACATAAGAATTTATTTGCTTCGAAATCTTCCTTTTGGGTTTCCATTTTTGTTTTATAATGAGCAAAGGCTCAAAATCAGCATCTCTGAAAATCACCTACTCTTACCAAATATGCACTCCTCTCCAAAGTACAACTTCCCTCGGTCATTCCACATTTGGGTTCACATAGCTCCAAAATTACATGGGTTTTCAGTGAAAATAACAAATGCAATTCTCCAAAACATTAAAGCTATTTCCTAATATTTTCCCATTCCACCAACATTTCCTATAATGCCTACTCTCAGTCCCAGAATGCAAATATTTCCAATGATGGAACATCTTAAGTTTCCAGCTCTTCAAGTCTTCAGTCAGCTCTCAAACTAAAAAGGCTTTGCAAAACTGTAAATGTATTTTCCACAATGTCATAGAATCATAGAATCAGTAAGGTTGGAAGGGACCTCTGGAGATCATCTAGTCTAACGTCCGTGCTCAAGCAGGGTCACCTGCATGGTAGACAGGGTTGCATCCAGGTAGGCCTTGAAGATCTCCCGAGAAGGAGACTCCACAACCTCTCTGGGCAACCTGTTCCAGTGCTCTGTCACTCTCACAGGGAAGAAATTCCCCCTCACGTTCCCCCTCGGGTGGAACTTCCTATGCTTCAATTTCTGACCATTGCCTCTTGTCCTGTCACACAGGACAACTGAAAAGAGTTTGTCCCCGTCCCCTTGACACCCTCCTTTCAGGTACTTATACACATTGATAAGATCCCCGCTCAGTCTTCTCCTCCCCAGGCTGAAGAGGCCCAGCTCTCGCAGCCTTTCCTTGTAGGGCAGATGTTCCAGCCCTCTGATCATCTTTGTAGCCCTACGCTGGACTCTCTCCAGTAGCTCCATGTCTCTCTCGTACTGGGGAGCCCAGAACTGGACACACTACTCCAGATGAGGCATCCCCAGGGCTGAGTAGAGGGGCAGGATCACCTCCCTCCACCTGCTGGCAACACTCTTCCCAGTGCACCCCAGGATACCATTGGCCTTGGCCACAAGGGCACATTGCTGGCTCATGGTCAACCTGCCATCCACCAGCACTCCCAGGTCTTTCTCTGCAGAGCTGCTCTCCAGAAGGTCAGCCCCCAGCTTTTACTGGTACCTAGGGTTATTTTTCCCTAAGTGCAGCACTCTGCACTTGCCCTTGTTGAACCTCAGGAGATTTCTCTCTGCCCAATTCTCCAGCCTGTCTGGGTCTCTCTGAATGGCAGCACAGACCTGGGGTGTGTCAGCCACTCCTCTCTGCTTGGTATCATCAGTAAACTTGCTCAGGAGGCACTCTGTCCCCTCATCCAGGTGACTGATGAAAAAGTTGAACAGGATGGGACCCAGCACTGAGTCCTGGGGGACGCCACTAGCCACAGGCCTCCAACTAGACTCCACGCCACGGATGACAACCCTCTGAGCTCTGCCTTTCAGCCAGTTCTCAAGCCACCTCACTGTCCACTCGTCTGACCCACATTTCCTGAGCTTCTCTAGGAGGATGTGATGGGAGACAAAAAAGCCTTGCTGAAGTCAAGGTACACAACGTCCACTGTGCTCCCCTCATCTACCCAGCCAGTCATTCCATCAGAGAAGGCTATCAGGTTGGTTAAGCAGGATTTCCCCTTGGTGAATCCATGCTGACTACTCCCAATCACCTTCTTTTCCTCCATATGTCTGGAGATGACATCCAGAAGGAGCTGTTCCATCACCTTTCCAGGGATGGAGGTGAGGCTGACTGGCCTATAGTTGCTTGGGTCCTCCTTCTTGCCCTTCTTGAAGACTGGAGTGACATTGGCTTTCTTCCAGTGCTCAGGCACCTCTCCAGTTCTCCAGGACCTTTCAAAGATGATGGAGAGCGGCTTGGCAACAACATCTGCCAGCTCCCTCAGTACCCGTGGGTGCACCCCATCTGGGCCCATGGATTTGTGGATGCCTGCCCAGAAGGTCTCTAATCCTATCCTCCTCAACCAAAGGAAAGTCTTCCCTTCTCTGGACTTTCTCCCTCACATCCAGGCTGCAGGATTCATGAGGGCTGCCCTTAGCAGTGAAAACTGAAGCAAAGAAGGCATTCAGTAATTCTGCCTTTTCTGTATCCCTTGTCACCAGGACCCCCGCCCCATTCAGTAGCGGGCCCGCATTTTCCCTAGTCCTCCTCTTACTGCTGACGTATTTGAAGAAACCCTTCCTATTGTCCTTGACATCCCTTGCCAGACTTAATTCCAGCTGGGCCTTAGCCTTCCTCGCAGCATCCCTATATATTCTGACTGCATTCCTACAATTCTCCCAAGTAGCCTGTCCCCTCTTCCACATTCTGTGTATTTTCTTCTTCTGTCTGAATTTGGCCAAGAGCTCCTTGCTCACCCATGCAGGTCTCCTGCCCCTTTTGCTGCACTTCTTACTCAGAGGGATGTACCGCTCTTGAGCTTGGAGGAAGTGATGTTTGAATAGTAGCCAGCTCTCACGGACCCACGGACACCCCCCTTCCTTCTAGGGCCTTAACCCATGAGATTCCACCAGTTAGGTCTCTGAAGAGCCCAAAGTCCGCTCTCCTGAAGTCCAAGGTTGCAATCCCGCTTGTTGCCTTAGTTCTTTCCTGCCGGATCCTGAACTCCACCATCTCGTGGTCACTGCAGCCAAGGCTGCCCCCAACCTTCACATCTCTAACCAGTCCCTCTCTGTTGGTAAGGACAAGGTCCAGCAGGAAAGAAATGTTGAAGAAATAATATACATATTCTCCATAACATGTATAGCAAAGAGGTCTCACTGGGACACTAGCCAAAGTGTGTCTGTGTGTGTGTGTGTGTGTGTGCGCGCGCACATGCATATACGCACATGTGTTTTTCTGTCAGCTAGTCTTCACATAGAAGGCATGAGTGCAACTCAACATTGACTTTTTGATCTTCAAGTACTTCCTTGGTCCTTGCAATTTCCATGACTATTCTTAAATTATCTTCTTTCCGTTTCTTCTCTTGGGCATGTTTTTCTATTTTCTGAAGTATTCTTCAGGTTGAATCCCCTTCTGCCAGCTAACTATACAATGTATTTCACTACCTGTTTTGTTTTGGTTGCTTCTGTACTGAGGGGAACAGCACGCTCAGAAGTGAGATCTGTATATTAGTCTGTATTCCTAGCTGTTTTCCGCTCACACTTTAAGCTCAGTCCAGAGTCATTCCAGCTCAAAACCATTCATACTATGTTTAGAAAGAGCCAGCCACAGGATGCTCTCCAGTGGTCTGAGCTGCCTGGCTCCAATCCTCTGACCTTGAACAAAAGCTCAAGCCAGCATGAGGAGACAAGCCTGCTGAGACTCCAGCTCAGGACGAGACAGAGCTCAGGACGAGAAAGCCTCTGGATGCAGATTTGAAACTTCACACTGTGGATGATGGGCAAATCAGGTTTTAGAGTCAGGCTGAAGCACAGTTTATTGTGTATAGATAAACCTAGCAATGTTGGAAGAGTTCCTTTCAGAATTGTTCTCTTCCAAGTGTCTCCTATATTGCCTAAGGATTTTAATTTCATATCTTACTTACTAACATCCTGTTTTAGAAAACAATAGCCCCACTTTCTACAGTCAGCATCTCAGGGCTAACGTGTAGTATAAAATCTCCCTGAAAGACTTTTTCTGAAGGAAATCTTCCTAAATTCCTTGGGTTTAAACTCAATTTGATTTTAAAATTTCTCTGTATTAAAAATTCTAAAATCAACTAGTTTGATTTTAGACTCTAAAATCAATAAGAGTGTCTTATTTTCAGTATTAGACTAGCCTTTCTGAAAATGAAAAAGTAATCTTTAAATTGGTTCTCTAACCTTGGACCCAAAATGTCAACTGGCCATCAACAGGTAGGGGCCTGAAGTAAACCACTGTCACTTTTGTATTAGATTAATCTGTCTCTTGGATCACCTTCCATATTACACACTCAATAACAATATGCCTCTGCTAAAAATGTTAGATTTATTTTATATAAAAAAATTTTTGTATGAGTCATAATATGATATATTCCAACTGTAGTGTTTGAAAAGGATGATGAACAGGGCTCAAAGCAAAACATGCATTTTGTATCTTGCAGTTCATACTTAGAAATACACAGATCCATTTGCAGATGATCACTGCTAGCACAGTGAAGAAAACTGCTAAAAAGCCTGTCTTGGAGCTGAGAGGCTGTGGCACCTAAAGAATCATAAAGGACTGGGAAAGACAGTTTTCCAAACAGCAGACCTGGAAAACATAAAAATAAATCTATTCATCCACACTAACACCTCTCTGGGATATGATCAGATATAGAAGCTTCTATAAAAACCGCTAGGAAAAGGTCAGAAGCCAATAAAAAGTATAGAGAACTATATTTCATTATATCAAAATATAACTACTCCTATTAAGAACTAGAATGAGTTCACAGAAACCTACCTAATCAGAAAAACAAGGTAGCAAGTTCACATTACCCCCAAATACCCAACCTTCACCAATTAATTTCTCACCCAGCAGTAAGACTAGTAAATATTTATAATCTGTCTTGGGACTGACTATTGCAACTTCTGACTTCTGATCATAAGCTTATGCCTAAATCAAAAGACATTTGTTACTGAACTATGCTGGGACTGGAAGAGAACGACTTTGGCTTGTCCTAGCATTTGTTTGACCTGAGTGCAGATCGCAGAGGTCTAAGATGTCTGCCCGATACACATAGAAATACAAGATACACTGCTCATCTGTCATTCCCACTTCATTCTTTCAAGCTCTATCCCATAAATAACATGAGACCTAAAATGTCACAGACCTGATAACTCTCTCTTACAACATGTAACAGAGAAAGACATTAATGTTAGTCTAATAAGCTATCTTTTAGTTAAGCTATCCTCTTAATTTCTTATGCCATAATGGCAGATCATCAGGTGCACTATGGCATTTGTGTGTTTATTTGAATGTGACCAGGGAAAGTGCATACAGGAAAACAGCATACCCTTGCATAGCACTTATCTGTTGACCCTTGAAGTGGGTGAGCAGGAAAGTACATTCTTCCATGCTATAAACCTCAACATCTTGATTTTCTGTCAGGTTTGCTAATTAGAAGATTCACTACTCCTTATGATACCCGACTTTCACACAGTTTCTAATTAGTCTTTGTAGCAGTCTAAATGAATTGTGATATACCATTTGGTATGTTAAATGAAAACATCCAACATCTCCATTTTTTGTTAAGATTACTTACCTCACAGGAAAAGGATTTTGTTCTGAGAACAGCACACTTTAACGTTGCACTGGGAACTTAACTTGAATTAGAAGTCATTAAAACAAGGAAAGGTGAAAGGAAATGAAACCAGTTTGAATATTAACTCCAATTCTTTTTCAAAAATATTTCTCAGAGTAGGAGTCCTAACTGGGAAGAACTGTTCATAATATTGCACAATAGATACCATTGAAGATCTCTACATGAGATAGGTATATAAGAATTATTGGCACAGATCATTACTGTCTATTTTGCACTGCAGCACCTCTGGAGTAACTCAAGCAGAACATATCACGAGGTAAGAGATGTGCAGAGAAGATTCTTCTGTAATTTAGAGAAAGTTACATCCAGAGGCAAAAAAAATTACGAAGTGCAGGACTGTGAAGGTTAGTTTCCATTGCAGGAGGAGATGAATGAATGTGTTACTTCTTTTGAGTAACGCAGCTTTCTGAAAGCCCAGACAGGTCCACAGTTGTTTAATACCACAATAGCTGTTCAGCATTAACTCTTAAAATCTAACAGATGATCTCTAGAACTGGTCAGTGAACAGTGTTGGCAATGCCAAGGTTTGCGATGATCAAAACTGGCCAACTCACACGGGAGCATTGGCCTACTTAAGTGTTAAATGGGTTGGAAATCTAGTTTGTTTTCACGCAGTTAATTTGAGCTCAACCTGAAGACCAGAGGTTGATATATCACTGTTCTTTCTGGAAAAGGGAGCACTAACACCTTGTAGAGGGTGACTTTTTTAACAACTATAATTTGGGCAAAAAGTCATAAATATTATCTACCTCCATTTTCATCCAGTGCAGCAGAAATACAGTGCTGGGTCTAGATTATATCACACCACTGAACCAGGCAACAACAACAAAATCAAAGCAACAATTTTAATCCACCAGAGAAAACAGGAATGGCAGAAGTCTTGAGGAGCAACAATAGTACTAGTACAATCATTTTGTCAGACTATTGAGCTAATCTGGTTTGTCTATCCAGCAATAGAGTAGGAGACTTTTAGTTATCCACTGTACAAACTCTGTGATTAATTTGGACAGCTAGGGCAAGCTAAAATGTATGTTTATGCAGCATTTGAGTATCTGTGCTGTGTTTTGAGCCACTGTTTCTGACAATGGCTCATTTACAGCCACTACTGTCCACCATTCTCTCTCTCTTTTCCCAAACCTTTCTGTCTGTGTTTCAATTATGCTTGTTGACACTTTCTTTTTACTTTTTAGTGTATTTCTCTTGTCATCTTACTCCAATCTTCCTTCCCTTCCCTCTCTGTCTCCCCTCCTACTTCTACCTTATCACTACTTGTTGTCCATCTCTCACCCATTTCTCCAACATCTCTCACTAGCACACAACTGAGCTAGGTCATGCAACAAGAGTTTAATGTTAAACTCGAGTGGAAACAATGTCTATAAAAATAAAGCTCACTTTATAATCAGAAAGTTATTGGTCTATACTGATGATCCAAAAGACACTCAAATAACTATTACGTTAGCACATTTTCATCTTGACATCATCTTTAGAGCTGATCTGCTTGGCTGCACTTCTTATCAGGGTTTTTAGTTTCTTTCCTTCCTTGTCTTTTACAAAGGTTGTTGGACTGAGGTGTTCTGAGTTTAATTTGAACAGCTTCAGCATGCCATGTGACTGATCTAGGTTATGTTCTTTTGCTGGTTTTCAGACAGTTGGGAAGCTGGCAGGTATTAAGTATGGATTGGGCTCTGTTTTATTCTTCTTTCCCTGCATTGATAGTTTTTTTCTCCTTCTTCCTTCTGCCTCCACCTTCTTGTGAGAACAGTGTTGTTTGTTCTTCTTCCCTTAACTATAAATTTTTGGTAACTCCTGAGGTACTGGGGAAACCCTAACTGCTTCCTGGAAAAACACTGAGTAGTTATTCTTCGTCAGGAAAAGGAAAAGTGGGTAAGGAAGCCTGCTGCTGAAGATTTTCACCTTTCTGCACTGTAATTAGCATGAGGGATGCTTCAAACCCTCACGAATGGAAGCTAAAAACACTGTTGCTTGCCATGAAGTTGGGAATATTTCCCTTTATGTTCTGGATCCTGAGATATAACTTTATGTTTTCTCATATCTACAAGGACAGATCACTAGGAAACAGGGAACACACTGACTGCATGGATAAGTCCAGCTGTGGCCACTGCCACTGTGGAGAGCAGATGACAGCTTAGGAATTGAATCAGTCAAGAGAAGACTTCAAAGAGTCAGAAGACAGTACTCTGCCCAACGTGCCAGAAACAAATGTAATGCACAGACTCCTGAGAGAAGCTGTTGCAGCCATCTATATTACAGCTCCATGGCTGAGAGCAGCTGATGTCAGCAATATTGCTGTTAAGAGTATTTTGCTGAAATCAGTAAGTTTAGGCAAGACCTAATGAGTAACTAATTCATAGCAGAGTATCTGAAGCATCTCCCTGAATCTGAATATCGTAAGGCAGTTCACACTACCGAGATTCACAGGACTAAAGAAATCTCAACTCTGTATGTAATGTTTTTTGTCTATAGGTATCTATATTTCTGCAAACAAAAGGCATTTCTGCAAGCAAAAAAAACCAGATTTATCTGAACACATTCAAAATGTGCTTTTCAAGTGCAATTATGCATTCAAAAACTTGCTTAAGCATCACTAAAAATCTAATAGTCTCTTGTGGAAATCTGTGGTAGTGTACATTTGTAGTGTGGCAAGCTTTTCCCTAAATCCATTAGCAATCATTTGTCAAATAATTGATTTAGGAAAGCAAAGTAGTAAGATTCAAAAGCACTACTGTTTCTCAACCATAATACATTCACAAAAGACAAAAAGACTTTTAACTTTTTCGCCCTTCACTATTTATTTCATGAGTAACTAAGTATTTTTTTCTGATACCTGCCCTCTTCTATAAAAATGGAGGATTCAGAAAATTAGTTGTGATCCTCATCCTGTAGATCCTACAAAGTTCTTATCCCTTCAGAATGCATAATTTACATAAACATTCTGCAGAGCTGAAAAACAACTTGTCTATTGCAGTGTCCACCAGACTCAGCATACTACAGGAAAGATTTTTAAAACAGTATTTTTCTAAGTGAAGGAAAAAATGATTACATCTAATGTTTAGTAACTGCTTCAGCAAAAGCTTCTCCCGTTCCATTTGTTTCTGTTGTTTGTACGCAGGCAGAAGAAAAAGGGTTAATGTCAGAGCACATCTTCTGATACCCTGATTGACTTTCCTCATCCTTTGTTTTCAAACTTCTTTTGAATGGTCAGGAATTTTCTGCCTGAACAAACTTTCAACAGAAAACAGAGCTAAAGCAAACAGAAAAATGAGTAAAAGAAGGACTGACTGTGCTGGCAATATGAAAAGGAGATTTGGATTAAAAAATTGCAAATTTCTAGCACTAGAGTTTATTGGGAAAATGAATTAATACTAAAAATGTAAATTTTGCCATCTTACAAAGAAATTATTTAAATATATCAATATTTTGACAATATTTTGGCAAATTCAGCTTTGGATGAACTTAATATTCAGAACTGAAAAGGAATGAACCCAACTCTTTGCAAAGTTCTTCTAAAAATGCTTTATAAATACAAAATCACTATATTTCATAACCCTATATATGTCTCAGTTTTTCTTTAGGCTGAAATTTGACTCCAGAAGTAGGAGTTTTCAATAATATAAAAGAGCTTCTAATTTTGACTTTCTATTTTGATTACCCTTAGCATTCTCATGTTACTACTGGCAGCATAAAATATATTCTTACAAAAAACTAGATCAGTGTATTTCAGTTATGGTTATCTATTGATTCAGTTACACTTGAATTGATCTCAAATTGTTTCAAGCAACTGTTCTGCACCCAAAACACCACATGAACCACAGAAACCAGATCAATAGATTTCAAGTGAAATAATTATTTTCCTTTGTAAGACCCATTACTTCTTGAATGAAGAACTGTTTGATTGACCTCCAGGAAAGCAGCAGATGTGAATAAGCCAAGCACCTCAGGCCTTATCATTTAAAGTGGGGCCTTGAAAATTACAGGAAAGTACACTGAACATGTGCTGGGTTAGCTCTGGGAAATACACAGCTGGAGAAGTCATAGAACTTCATTTTACTTTGATAAAATGAGAGCAGCAGTATATACATGGCTCAAATAGACTTCCATAATTAGTCACTCATGAACACACATAAAAATATTTTACTAGTTAAGAAAACAGTTCAAGGATTCTTCAGAGACTGGCTTTGTTTTCCTAGTATCAGTATTACCAAGTTCATTTTCTGGCTTTGTGAAATTTCACATAGCTGCGCCATTGCACTTGCTTTTTTCACAGCTGCTTACTACATAATTTTAATGCTTTGTGCAGTGCAGTCATTTGCAGAGTCCCATATTCAGATACACAAGGCAGAAGGCACAATCTAGTTCAGCAGTTAAGAAAACTAGGGTAACCCTACTAAATCTACTGGCAGGATGCAGATTTATACCAGAAAAGCAATTTATTAGGGTGCCTAAAATGGTATCATACAAGGTTCTGTCTATCAGAGTAAAATACGATCTTCTACAGGCTGACTATGGGTTGATATAGGGGCTGAGCTGACATCAGTGTAATACATACAGCTCTTGGAGAGGAGATGTTTATAATACCCCCAGGCTGTAAAATCTGCAGTACTGTACAGGAACTCCTCACTGCTGTGTCTCTACCTCTCCTATCACCCATGCGGTCAGTGCTGCTCCCTTTACCATCATGCACTGGCATACCTGGGAGAAAGCTTACAACTTTCTTCCCTACCTGAAACTGGGCCTTTTGCACTGAAGAGACTCCAGCAGGCTATCACCTTGGTCCATTACAACAGGCAGAAACAGGGTGATGGCAGAAAACTGAGTAGGAATGTTAGAGAAAACTGTTGGAGATCTGTGATATCTGAGGACACAGGTGCTGGTAGAGGATGGAGCAGCTGGACAGAGGGTTAGGACACCTATTGACAGCTACTGTAAGAAAGCATCACCAGAAGTCACAAGCCTGGCAGTCTTGTCCCGCCAATCTCAGTCAAAAATACTGTCCTCTCCCCACCATACAAAGGCTTACATGGCACACAGCTACAGCAAAATTACTGCTTAGATAATGCACACAGCAGGCACCAGTACTAAGCTAGAAAAAAACATATCCACGTCTACTTATAAATTGCAGGTTCATTTATTTATTGCAATTCTATTTTTAGATATTTTCTACCCTCAACTGATGCTCTTCCATGCACAACCCCTCAAAAAAGAAGCGGTAGGAAACCAGAGGATAGTGCTGTTATTTTGTGATGTCAGGACAAGAGTCGCTCTCCCAGAGCACCAGTCCTCCTGGAACTGGAAATCTTTATTCTGCTAATTATAGTGCAAATAAACAAAATGCTCACATTATACCTTAGAATGTACTTGTAAGGAAGTTTAGGTTAGCTCTTTGCAGATCTTAGACCTGATCTTAGGGTTTTAGTCTTTTATGTGTGCAATTAACTGCAAACACCTTGTTATAAACATTTTAAAAGGTCAAAGAGATTGCAACGATTTTGCTAAAGAGATAAATGGTCAAATAAAACATTGACTTGGTAATTCCCAGGTGACAAAAAGCTGCATGAGTCAGATCAATAAGACAACATACAGAAAGCATGCTGGGATAAAGGGTGGGTCAACCTCCAAGTGTTAATAACTTGCTCCTATTATTTGGTTCCAGCACATCATGTGTTCCAGCAGGTAACAGCGTGCTTAACAGCAAATTAAAGTCCACTGAGTCACAGAAGTAAAACTGGACATCAGAGATAGTTAAAACAAACAAATTTGAAAGGATTTAGCTCTGTTAATCAGCAAAAACAGTGAGTTTATAAAAGACAGGTAAGAGCTCAATCTTACTACTCTTTCTAATCGTATTAGTCAATTGCTGGATAGAGCATACTCTCGTCTGTCTGTCTGTCTCTCACTCACTCTCTTTCTCTCCAGAATTTCACCTTTCAAGCTTGTTCTTAAAGCCTTGAATTTGATTAAATAGTAACTTTTGAAAACATATGTTTTATTTAAGTTAAAATTATAGTAAGAAATCGGTACCTCAGATGAAAAGGAGTATGCTGAAGCAGATATTCAGTTGATCTATGCTATCAAAGCTGTTGTTACAAACCTAGGACAGTTTGTATTAGCCTAGGGTCTGCCCTACAGAATAAATCAAAATATATGGAAGGCGAGATATAGAAGTCAGCATTGTTGCCAGATATGTGTTAGTCTAAGAGAAGGGAAATTCTTCAGTGATCTTAGAAAGATAATGCTGTGGCCATTATGTTCCGCATTTCTGTCAGCATTCAAACAGCATTTTATAACTAGAGCTACTTGATAAATTAGTCTTCCTTTTACTGTGAAAATCATGTCTCTCTATACTGGACAGTCAGCTCAACAAAATGTAAATTTGGAATTGAAAATACACACTTAATATTCAGGATTGAATAAATCTGGATAGAAGGATCATCAGTTAAAATACTGAATATGAAACAGGGATTCATACATTTGTTTAGCAGATGTCTATTTTCTCTTATCCACTCCATTCAATACAATATTAGTTGGACTATAATAAAATTCATACAAAATAGACTTTCGTATGAAAGCACCACTCATTCAATTTCATGACTTCTTTTAGATGAGATGACTAATATTTTTTAAATTGTTAAAAATTCTTTTCCTTCTTATTCATAGAATTCCAACAGGAAGCAGATAAATTCCAAGTACATCACTCAAAACTTTATTGAATGACTGGGGCTTAGAAACTAGCTTTTGCTTAACAGTGAGGTAGAATGGGCTCCTATTTTCAGTCTATTTCTAGAAGAATATTTTTTTCAGAGAATTTCAGGCAGTCAGAAGACAACCTGACAAACACTCTTCTCAAAAACAGTTCTACTTTGTAGACCCTTCCAGAAAAGATTACAACCGAGATTTAAAAATATATGCAAACATATTTGTCAAATAAGGAGGTTTTGGAGTAATGGATAGACTTTTCCCAAAATAGACTAAGCAACTCATGGAATGAAAATTGCAAAAAATGTAAAAGTCTATCTGAGATCAATAACTCCTGACATCTGAAAAATATTTATCAGTATCCATAGGAAGGTAGAAGTCTGAGGAATTTAAACTATTTCCAGACATTATGTAGTCATATAAAATATAGACAGCAATGTCTATATTGGTCCCACTGGATACTTGAAGCCAAATGAGTGTTTGAAAGGTCAGTAATTTTACTAGTACCAAATTGGATGCTAGTCATTTGCATAAGACTGAAAGTCAAATATCAGTTTAAATTTCCCCCGTCACATGTAAATTTAATCACCCCATACCTCTAAAAGGAACCTTATGTCATCTGGCATGAAAAATGCACAGCAAATGCATAATCCCAGAAAGCGTGCTGAACTAAGCAGTACATATGACACCATATAACATATGATATTGCAGAGCAAATATCTATTTTGCAGTCTTTTTAAGTGCCATGAAAACATTTTTTAATCTATCAGTAAATTTTTAGGCATTCAGTTAGCTACTTATTAACGGATTTTACCATTGATGATTCTAGTGCACTTCAGAAGTATTTGTTTGGATCTATGCAGACTGCAGTCTAAAAGGATTTCTTTTAATTGTTTTTAATATTTAAACAAAAATAGACTTGATTAGGTCCCAAGCCAACTTTGAGGCTTTAAAATTTTAGCTTTAAAAAGAAAAAGACACATTAGTTTATCTTTCCAGAAAAGATATTTTCACTTTATGTCTTCTAAAAACATCACCTGATGTATACAGCAGGAGGACTCAAGGCTCATTCAGTCAATGGCAATTTTGCTATTGAAATTAATGGCTATAGGATCACGACTAGATGAGTCTTCCTTTTCCTTAAGTATTTAATATTTAAGAGGCTCCAAAGAGACTTCCACAATTCTATATAAAAGTAATAAATAATAATAATTATCATTAAATAGGTCTATCCAACACAGGAAAGGAGATTTGGCAACAATTAGTACCGCAATTGTTAATATGTTTAAAATAATAACACAAACTGGAAATACACTATAAAATTATGTAATAAAACCAAGTTCATAAAATTAAACAAAGTAAGCGTTAAAACATGCCCTGGGGTAAATTTCTTCCTTCCTTCATCTGCTTTACTCAATTGTTATACTGAACACATTTCAAACTGCTATTTTTTTTTTTTTTATGGAAACAGAAGCATCAAATTTAAACAGTTCATGCTCTTGTTGTCTTACTGCTTCAGAGCTGCATGTTGTATAAACTGCAAATATCACAGATTTTGTGAGAGGTCAAGATATTTTGGGGTATTTAGGAACTGCAGTCTTCTCTCATCCATTATTAGTATAAGAAAACTGGCTGATTTAACTTAATGATCACAAGTAGTTGAGAGGAGAAGGGAGGGAATGGATATTATTATTTAAATCCAAGCATGGTTCAGGGTTTCCAGGTAATTTGCAAAACTATTTCGCTTCTAAAAAGTGAAAGGAAGGAAAGAAAATTTTGCTTTAGCATATACACAAATGCAAACTAAGGCTATTGCTAACATTAGATGTTGTGCAGCACAAAAAGAGTGAGTCTAGAGAGAGAAAACAGTGTTGAAAAACAAACTTGACAACCCTCTCCCCTGTTTCAGGGGCCTGACTTTGTACTAGCGCTAGTCTGGTGTTCTGGGCTGAATACTCTTCAGTGGTTGGAAGGTGTTTTGTTTACTTTCGTCTGGAAGGAATCCAGTTTGCACACTTTGTCGTATCAACCAAGACACAAAAAGCAGAGACAATCACATTTGCTTCAGAAACGTACTCCCGATCTCAAGTGGCCACAATCTGGGGGGCAGCCGTAAAATGGTATAAATTTTAGTGTTATTCATTAGACGCAAGTGCACTTTCAACTCCTGTAACTAGCTCTAGTTCTGCTGAAAAATGAGAACATGTAGTCAAAATAGCCAACAAGCTTCCAATACTTTCGATTTGAGACAAATTCTGCCACACTGAAGGCAATCAGTGGCTATGTGGAGTGAGCACATGAAAATGAAAATCTACACACAGGAATAACAGTATTACGGTAGACATACTGCTCTACAGACATAAGTCAGGCAGGTTTTGTAGGAAAAACCAGTATCTTTCAATAGCCAACTGGTATCCTCAGAAAATACATTAAGATACATGAAGAGCACAAAGTGACATAAGGGACATTCTACTCCTTGGCAGTTCCTTGGGTTTTATTAGCATTTTAACAGAAATTCAGGTACTTTCCAGTCCTGTTCTTCTATAACAGAGCTATTTCTAAGTTGCCATGAGGCACAGTCTTTCTATACCCATCATCTCCCATGCCATCCATTCTTCTGAAGGTAGAAAATGGTACTTTGGCATCTACTTGGATCTGTGCTGCAAAATGCACTGTCTTTCAAGGAAACAAGACACATACAATGACTAAAGTGTGGACCTTCCTCTGTCCACAACCCTAGAAATATAAGAGGATTCAAAACTGAGAGTGTTTCTAGGGGTTAATGGGACATGAGAGCTTTCCAGTAAAATCCCCCTCCAGAGCAAATCTACAGTTCCTTATGCTTCACTGCCTTCTGCATCCCAGGGTAGAAGAGGTCCAAAATTACCTTTGCTCTCCTGTTTCTCTTGCTATAAATACACCCATGTCATGGTCCATGGTTTTCTGGTTAGCATGGAAATTGTATGCTGTCAGGTCTACAACGAAATAAAAAATTGCTTTAGGTTGCCTTAAATGGTAAGGCAATTTAAGAACAGGCCATTGTTGAAGAAACAGTCTCTCAGGATAATCTTGTGACATCAAAGACATAAATGAGGTGTTTCTAACCCGCAACCACCCTACCATCTCTGTAAAGTGGTAGCATTGTGATGCTGTTGTTTGCTTTATTTTGCTATGAAGTCATAGTTTTCAGATAGTCTAGATTTTCATTTCAAATCACATTCTTTCACTCTATAAACATTTGTAGGCTGACTCACTCTATTAAACCAGAACTGACCGTGTCAAACCAATCATTTCAGTCAGTAAGTTTCTAAGATGTTAAGAAGCAACAGTAGAACAGAAATTTAACAAGGAATAGAGCACACAATTTTTAAAATCACACCTGATTACCAATTTTCAGTTAGTTCAGATATAATTTTAGACATAATTTTTGAGGCAATAGTATTTGCATCACCTGAGATACAACTTGGAATAAAGATATTTTGTTTTGCATGTCATTCTTTTACCAACACAAGCCACTGTTCTAAATAAGTATTTTAAATCAAAATCTCTTTTGTCTGCCAAGACAGGAAAACGAACAATATTTTTTTTCATACATGCCTCATAGTAATTGTGATGGAACATAAATGTTAGTTTATTAAGGTAAATGTCACTTACTAGATAGTCATGACACAGTATCTCAGAGCAACTGCTAAATTGGATTCAATGTTTCAAAACACAAATTGTTAAAAGTTGAACAATGTGATACTCACATATTATATTAGCTTAACTACAAAAGCTTTTCTTTCCCACAGATGCAATCTGGTCTGCTGAGGTGTAATTAATTCTCATGTAGTTTCATTAATTATATCCAAAAAATGTGATTTGACCTCATAACTGTGGTCATTTTAAGAAGAGAGACAACTGCTGTGCAAGTGCGTATCTTATGCATTCCCAGCTTTTCTTGTTCCATTAAAAAGCTTCTGTATCTCTCTCGGGACCCCACTGGAGCAGACACAAACAGCACAAACCAGCAGGACTATGCAAAGAACAGGTGCTCTGGCTTATTGCAGCTGTGATGCATGTGGAGGGAAAAAAGGGGGAAAAAAAAAGAAAAAAAAAGAAAAGCTATTGATTTTGATCACCCTCTCTGAAATAGCTGTCTACCTGGAGATGTTTCATTTCTCTCACAATACATCTTTAAAAGTTGATATTGTGACATGTTATACTCGTACATGGTTAAACAACCAGTAAGGCTCTTTCTGGAAGTTATAGCCTAAAGCACTTTTTTGATTAGGCATAAAATCAAGCGTATAGTATAGTTAATCAAAGATGCTCACAGCGAAAGGAAATATATCTATGTAAATGCTGCTCAACAAATGATTGACCAGAATTAGAAGTCATATAACCAATTGCTAACTCAGAAGTATAACACTATGGGAAAACACATGCTTTATACTGTATCATTTGGGAAAAATACCAATTAGTAAAATATAACAACAATAATATTTATATTAAAAACCTCAACCCTGACTAGACATTTGTTGGTAACACTGTTCACTATCTGTATTGTTTCCTTTCTCATTCCTTTTCTTTTCTGCTTTCCATGTGTCCTGTCTGCTAAGAGCAGAAGCTACTCAGGAAAGGGTTTTGTACCACTCAGTGTTCACCCAATACCAGGGACAAAAGGATCCATCTCTGGTTTGTCTTAATGTATTACCACAGTAAATATACACAAGAAGGAAGAATAATAATTGTGGTAAGAAAAGTGTAAAAATACATATTTTACATACAATAACAGTAGCATCCTAAGAGGGCAAGTCATGACCTCACCACATGCTATTGGTGAAGTCATATGGAAGAGTTGGCATCCAGAGACGACAACATCTACAGATAAAATTGCCCGTGCATACGTCGTTAAAGTCACTTATTTACGTAACTTTTATAGAATGCAGCTACAACAATGTTATCTAGACTGTTATCATATACCTGAAAGGTACTTTTGCATGACTCTTCTTAATGGAAGAAATAAAGTGAACCTCTGAGTTGTGAATCCCACAACTCACCTCTCAGAGATTGTGTTGCCACTCAGAACTCTCTGCCAGCGCAGAGTGAAATTGCATGAGTATAAAACTGCAATGAGACCAGAATCAAAGGTTCATTGAAATCACACTGCTGACCTTTTAAAATGACACTATAGAATTGCTGTGACTAAAGAAGCAGCAAGAGGACAGTAAAATTTTATTAGAACTTTTCAATCTATATTCACAGTAAGTCACATCTCTCTTCAGCTAAATAAGAACAGATTGAAATAATGTGATGCCAGTCAAGGGAGCTAGAGCAACACAATAAAGTAACAGGAGACCTAAGCCTGTTCTTTAAAGTATTTAAGACTTGCTGCCTTACACAATCCAGACCTTGATTCACGTGCAATTATACACTCACTTTCTATGATCAATTACTATCACTTCATGTGAGAATTGAGTGCTGCAGGCACACAAGGCAGCTGGATGTACAGTGCCGGGTTCTGGGAGGCAAAACATTTCTTTTGGTTTATAAAATACTGGGAGAAAAAGATGAGAAAGCCACTAAATGTCCCCATTTGTGATGTCTACAACATACAGGGTGGCTTTACTTGTATAGAGCTAGTATAACTCATGCTACAGTATCTAATAAAAGTGATCTTTGTCCCAAGGCTACTCTAAAACATACAGACTGCTAGAGCACCAGCTCAAAAATCAAAGATACAAAGCAATTTTCCACTCATTCCTCCAAAGTGTAAGCTACTACTCAGAAATTTGACTACAACAGCAATTTGTGTAGGTAATAAATACCTGATTGCACCCATGCAGTCCTGCCAACCACACCTTCAGATAGATAACTGCAGATACATCTTCTAACATGGCCCTCAGCACTGGAAAATCAGGGCATTTATTTTGCTATATTCTTTTGTGTGTGTGTGTGCACGTATGTCCCTAATAACCTGCAAACCCCTCTGTTTTGATGAACTATTAGCACCATGTTAAGGAAAAATATTCATTTGTATCTGCAAACTTTCATCAAACTTTGACCAAGTTTAGAGCAGGTGCCAATTTAGGGCTGAATATAAACTAATGAGACACAACAATGTGCTTCTGGCAATTCTTTTACAGAGTAGCAGGGGGGACGTTTCTTCTCAGCCACTTCCTCATATTAAATGCCTATCAATGGGAAATTTAGAATATCCTGTAAGAGTCTTTCTTTAGGAAAATTGCTGAAACCTTTGAACTATGCATCTCTTCAAAAACCCTAGTATAATCACAGTTCATATAACTTAGTTTTTCAAAATCATCTTTTCAGCTTTAGGTTTCAGATTTTGATTTACACACTTCCTGAGGTGTGTTATATACCTTTTTTTTTTTTTTTTTTAATTCTTTAGAAACACATGGAATAATTTGTTCTCCTGCCCACTGTCTACAAAGCATTTTGGAAACAGCAGGATTTCTTTAATGCTTCTTATTGAATTTCTCCACTTTCTCATTTAAGTGTAGAAAATCAACTTCTATTCCTTACTCTTCTTAGTAGATTGTAGTAAAAGCATAGAGAGGAAAAAAAAAAAACACTAAAGCTCTGACAGATGGTACCCAGCGTTTGACTCATGCTGGGCTCAGCAGGACCTATAGTTTAGAAGGTTAGGACTGTCAAAAAGACTCTACTTATCAAGTGAATAACAAAGTGTGGACTGCCAGGCTGTTTCCTATAGAAAACTTGTATTTTACTTGTAATTCTTAGCTATCTTTCTGATGCTTCCGAAACTTCTGAGGAGCAGATGCATGTTTTTCTATTTAAGAAACAACTTGGAAGCTGGCATCCCAGGAACAGAAGGAGGCACAGTAGGCCTGACTCTAGGAAGTTCTGCCCTCATGATATTGTCAGCGCTATGGTTTGGGGGCTTCAGAAGGAATTTAAGTGCCAGGGAAGAACTTCCCTTCTCAATTCTTCTTTTGCAATCAGGGAAATTTAAATCCTTTATAAAAATTAATCTTCACTTAGATTATTGCCCCAGTATGAGGGCTGCTTTAGCAAAGTAACTGCAGTAAAATGTGAGTAAAGGCAGAAAGGTCTGAGCATAAAACTGTATTTACCATTTTTTCTTTTCTTTCTTTTTTCTTTTTTTTTTTTTTTTTTTTTTTTTTTTTTTGTAAGCCATTTCTAAACTCACATCAGTCAGCATTTATGCCATTACAAAAGTATCTAAAGTGACTACAAATGTTAACGAACAGACCTGAAAGCACTATTGAAGTCTGGAGCAATGCAAATAAAAGGTTAGCAGCTTGTACCCATGTTTACTGGTAAGTCTGGACTTTTAACTTTGGGGGTTGCTTGCTGCTAAAAGCAGTGTTACGGTGAATATGTAACAGGTGTTGTTATTAATTATTGCTATAGCACTGTAAATATTCTTAGAGCTTTCTTCCAGAAAATAATATCAATTAATTTGTTAAACAAGTACTTTGTTTTAGTCATAAAGTAAACTGGTAAAGAATTGTTAGCAGCTGCTCTTCAACAGTTAGAATTAATGAGATAGTAATTGTATAAGAAAATATAATCTTTTTATTGTCAACACTCAAACCTGTCATTGCCTCATTTGCTTTTTCATTCAGGACTGTGAAAAATGAAAGGAGTGAATTGAGTTTTGAACTTTATAAAGTAAAATTAATTCAATATGTGGATTCATTGCTATGTCTGGATTCAAAGTTGTTTTATAAAAGACAAATTGAGTTTGGTACTAACTGGGGAACGGAGGAGGAATCAGTCATGGTTTACAGTGAAACAGAGTCAAAGGCATGGACAGCAATGTGACTGCACAGAGATTATTATCAGTTACTCTGCTGCTAGATAGCCTGCACTAGAAAAAAAGTGTGTGGTCCAAAATTCTCTCATTATAATTAATACTTACTAATTGATACCACATCAGCCTTAAGGTTAGGCTAATGTGCTATTCCCGAAGAATATAGCACAGGCATTTTGTACAAGCCAGTCTGTGTTTCAGAATGTTTGTTATCTGGTTTGTATGTTTATAACTTTCTTTGAATAATTAAATTACTTGAAGTAATTAAGTGACAAATTGAGTAATAAAATTAAAAAATAAAAGGCAAAGGGGAGGGAGAAAAGGGAAGAATCATCATTTCTACACTAGTGCCAGGCACCAGAGGCTGAAGTCAAGTCTAGAGTAACATTTTTTTTCTTCACTGTAAAGGAAAAAAATCTGTTTTGAAAAATGCCTAATTAATTTAAGTGAAAGAAGTCACACACAAAAAGGCAGGGAGAGGAAGGGTGAGGAGATGGACTGAGCGCTACTGCCTGTTGCTTTTCCTCCTACCTTGTCTTCCTTCAGCTCAGATTCCATTCCCCAATTCAAATCTCTGCTAATATATTATGTAGAGGTCATGAGAGGAAACGTATCTGTCCAAAAAAACAGTCCAATTTAGATTTCATGCAGTTTATTCATGAGCCTGAGTGAAGAAAGACAGGAGAAACATATTTCTGGAGCATCTGTAAAAAATTAGCAGTTTTCTCACCCATCACTACAGGCCATATACAATATATCCTTGCAGAAACTGATTCCCATCAGCTTTGAGATTCCCATCTTTGGGCACAAACCTAAAGACCTACACAGACACCTCAGGGAAGAGAGATTTTTCTTTCTGTCTTCTAGGCTCAGTAAGCACAGCTCCCTACAAAATCTCTTCCAAGAGCCGTGTGAAATCCCTTAGGCTCTGCTGAAATGCTCTGTGCTCCGCATGCCATGCAGAGCTATGACCCAGAAGCAGTTTTCCTACCCTTTCCCCCATTCCAAGCCAGGTCTCAGAGAGGGACTTCAACAGAGTTAGGGTCAGGGCAGGGAGGCGCTTGCCAGAGGAGTGGAATTCCCCTCATCAGGCTGCCAGGACTGATTTTTTGATTTTGCAAGAGGAATGTGGAACAAATTATTATACTGTCCAAGATCTGTACCAGATTTACCTAAGACCTGTGACTTTAATCTAACAGACACATGCATGAATGAGTGATGAATGATTCTTTCTGTCAGGAGATGTTCCCCAAGAAGACTGAGCAACCTAAATACAAACTAGTACCCATAGCAAAGATGTGATGTGGGACAGAGAGAAGACAAGCAAAGACATTTTTCAGGGGCAGATACAGGAAGGAACTTGGATTACAGGAAGGAACATGAATTGGCTAGTTTATACATACATGAATGCCAAAATTTCTCTGGAAACATCCATCACAAACTGAAAAATCTGTGTTTCAACAAAGACTCAAAAACACAGTCTTAGAAAATGCATAGTCCTATTCACGCTCGCATTTCAGTAAATGACTTACTGTTCTTGGCCAGCTATTAATACGCTTTATTCCTTTTCTTCTAATTACATGATTCAGTCATGAATAGTCTCAATTTCTTCATTACTATGTATCCACTCTAATCTTTGAGAATCACTTGACTAAAAGCAGCAGAAAATCACTATCTACACTTCTGTAGGAGGTTCAGCTAAGCCGCACATCACTGCAGTATCTAAGCTACACGTTAGGCATATGCTTTCCAACAAAAGGAACAGATGGGCTGGCCTAGGAACACCTACGACTATAGTAACTTTAAACTCTGATATGAAATAAATTGCATGAATGAATGCCCAGAATGCTTTCTTGTTCTCCTGATGCCAAAAAGTAAAAAGAGAAATGAATTATTAACCACTATCCTGAAGACCTGAACCTGCCCACTGGTGGAGGGTTAATTTCATTAAAATCGGGATGGTCTCTCATATGAGTTTGGGAAGCTCTGTTTCATTCCTAGTTTAGAGCACACCATACAAAACAGATCTTCTGCTATTCTGTATTATCTTTTTCAAAATAGATTTTAAACTGCCAACACAATAGAACAATTTCAGAATGCCTCAAAAAAGATAGGCAGATTTAAGCACTACTTATTCATTTCAAAGAGATGAATACAAAACTTCAGAGAATGTCATTTTCATTTATAACTTAATCAAAGAAAACAAGCAAATATAGTTTCTATAAATTTTATGAAACAGACAGGAGAGGGAGCTCTCTCTTCATCCCATTAGATTATGAAAGGATTTTGCTGAACATGTTAAAACCTAACCATATTTTTATTCTCTGTCACGTTACTTCTTGTCATTCTTTTCTCCTGCGACTGTTTTCTCTTAGAAAACAACACTGTAACACAGAACATTCCTGTGCACCACAGAACATTTTTGGGGAGGGGGATGAATGCAGTACATACATTTTTCAAGGCTCTTTTAATTTTGGTATGGGAAAAAATTAGGATGTAATTCATATTTTAAAAATTTTGTTTCCCTATTTACTATCATACATAAAAGCACATACTCTGCAAGTACATGTACATCACAAGTATGCTTTAATGCCTTCCAAATTAAAATACTGAGCAAGTAATATTTTCATTTTGTCATCACTATTTACATGGGCACAGATATTTTGTGTTTATCCTAAGACCTATCATACCAGTCTGAGAATGATGGTAGAAACAAATACATTTTTGAAATAAATCACCAAAATATCAAATTTAAAAGAAATATATACAAGCAAATAAACCACAGCTACAATAAACCAGAGACAAAAGAAAGTCACAGTGATCTTACTGTCTGCATGTTCTCACTGTGCTTATATGAAATCTTCTATTGGAATATGATCTTAATTCACATTCTGAAAAAAAAAATCTGACAGTAGAAATGCTTGTATCTGCATCTGGAGACAATGCTCAAAATCAAACTGCGAGTTACATCTGCCTCCTAAAGGATACATAATAAGATTTTCTTAATCCATTTGAAAGGAAAAAAAATGTTTTTGTCCCCCAATTTGTTGCAACATCTGAAAGTTCACGAGGTTATGACCCCTCTTTAAGAAAGCATCTTCTACCACCTGCAAATACCCTAGGAAAGCGGCCTGAAACAATAAAACACGTGCTAGTTAACCGTTTCCTGGGAAACAGTTATGGTTCGCCTGTAGGAGGTCTTCAGCCCCACAGTGGCTTTGTCTAAAGAGGACGTGTCCCAGCTGTTAGTGAATAACCGTTGTTGGAGATCACCAGGCAATGATGGGCCGCAGGTCAGCGAGGCACTCTGCGGGCCCTACAGCCTCTTGGTGACCAGAGGCACATGCAAGTGAAATGACATAAAAGCAGGCATTTTAAGATGCAAATTGAAGCTAAGTAATATTAGTAAAGATACTAAAAATAACCTATTGATAGTGACTCATCATAAATCCCATAAAAATATATCTCTTTTTTTTACATTTTAGGATGCTGGTTTTTCTAATGCAATAATCTCAAGTCACTCGATGGCACATACTAAAACTATTAATTCAGCTATAACACCAGAAAGTTTCAGAGCCTGAGAATGAAGTTATCTTTTGTGTTTATTAGTCAGTAAGTAGAAAAGGCCATTTTTCTCCTTACAACAAAAGAATACTTGTTAACGCAGCAGCACATCAGTTTGCTGGTTCACTATAATTTTTTTCAGAGTTTCACAAAATAGTTAATTTAATTGTCTTGAAACAGAGTTCAACAGTTTTCAGTGCAAATTTATTTTTTCAGTGCAAATTTATTCCCCTTTAAAATGGAATTTAGCTGATTATATTCATTCATGTGTGGAATAGATTGAATAGCAATTATAATAACAATTGCAGGTTTAGTTAGTTGGGGGTTTTTGTTTGTTTTAAACATGAGGAGTCAAATCCCAAATCCTGGGCACTCAATGCAGAGCTCTCAATAACAGCAATGAAACCAAGATTTCATTCTGATATGTAGGAGAGCTTTGCTCTCTTGTATGGTGTGTTATATGATATATAATCTTGTATATATTTTATATTATATATATTATATATATGTATATAAAATATGCACATATATATACATATATATACATACGCACATATATTTTTCTTCCTTCAATCACTCTACAAAACTTATTGTTGGTTATATTAAAAGTTGCAATGAGATTATGCTGTGTCTGAAGGAATCACCGATCACGTATGGTGCACTTTCATCAGTTGCACAATGCCCTTTCAGCAGTTGCCAGGAAAGGCAGTATGCTTACAGAGACAGAATGGCTAGAACAAGTTAATTAATAGGTTGAACACAACAAATTCAGATACAAAAGATCTAGGTGAAACTGAGATGTTCTATAATCTCAATGTCTTTTACAAAATAATGTAAAAGAAGTCATTGCGAGTCACACCTCATGAAGACTTTTTTTGTATTTTTCAAAAATCTGGTACAAAACATCCTTTCACTGTCAAAAGAAAAAGAGAAGCACATAATAATCTTTAGTCTCATAAAGTACTCCAAGATTTTCACAGCAAAAGGCACCAAAGACCTGTTCCTCATCTTTTAAATTATTTGGATCATTTAGCATTGACAAAAACAAGTCTCTTAAAATGAAAGCTCCATGCTAGAATGGAGTAAATTATTCAAAGTACTTTATAATTTGAAGTCTTTATAGCCTCCTTTGCTGCTCACAAAAAAAGTCTTACAATAGGTTAAATTCTTCCATCATTCAAATTCTCCCTATGATTTGAACTATAGTCTGTATCTATTGAGCACTTCAATGCATAAATCTAGGGGCGGAGTTTGAATTTCAAGCTGTATTAAACTCTTTTAATCACACATACACACACACATACCAACCACACAGTAGTATCTCCCCTCCATAACTGTCTAGGTTTAACTCTCAGAAATGAACTACCCAACGAATCGAAAATTCACGGTAACAAGTGACCGACATGTAGTTCACCAGCTCCATGGACTGTCATGTGTGAGGTTCACCCCTCACGTTGCACCACTGCTTGGCCAAAGGGTCACTCCCCGCTGCTCTCCTGCTTGGCAGCACCCTGTGCCCGCGGGCTGCCTGCACCGTGCATCACTGGCCAGCTGCAGTCAGCACTGCAGTGGGCCCTGGGCTGCATAAATCAAATGCCATGTTCGCAGGGCTTGTGTGTAAAGTGACTCCCCCAAAAGGCATGCCCCTCCCCCCCGTTTTTGCATTCATACAGTAGTTCCTCTCTTGTCAGGCGGCCCAACACATAGGAATCATAGGAAAATCCACCCTGGAAGACACCTCAGGAGGTTCCAGTGTCTCTCTGTTCAGAAATTTGAATGGTTTCACATTCCGTATTACAGGGTTATTTGTAGATGATGACTACAGACCCAAGTAAAGCAGAATAATTTTCATTCAGTTTAACTTATGTGCCTAAATATGCTCTAGGTGACCCTGCTTGAGCAGGGAGGTTGGACTAGATGATCTCCAGAGCTCCCTTCCAACCTTACTGACTCTATCATTCTGTGCTTCTATGAAATATGTTGCAGTCATTCAGCTAAACCTGGTTTGCGTCCAAATCCAGTTTCTTGTCTATTAGTTTTTTTTTTTTTTTTCTTTTTTATTTCTTATGCTTACTGTTTGGAATGAGCATAAATTTTAGAAACTATAAAGCCCACAATTAATCTCCTCCGACTTGTTTGTATTTTTGTTTTACATTTTTAAACACCCGCACAGTACAAGTCTATTCATAATCTGTGCCTTAAAGAATGCACGATTTAAATTCAACATGCCAAAACAAGTGAGGGAGTCATAAAAGAGGTGAGAATTAGATTGACTGAAGGGGAAAGAAGGTTAGTACCAAAGAACCTCTAGGTGACTGCAATAATCAAAGGGGAGGTGGTGATGACTGGAAACCTAAAATCATTTTGTTTCCTTTCTTTCCCAACTACAACAGCCAGACAAAAAAGAAAAGAGAACAAAGCTTTCAGGAAAGAATTCACTTCAACTTAATTACAACCAGAATGTATACAGAGAAGGAAGGGGAAAATTAAAGTTTCTTCACAGGCAACAAACACAGTAACAGGGTAAGGGGAAGAAGTGCTTATTCACAGAAATTTAGAGGAAGGTAGTCTTCTTAGTTTTGGCCAGATTAAGTCTAAGGTGATCATAGGGCATTCAAAATGAAATATGTACAAGACAGGAATCCACACAGACTATGAATGTGAAGTAAGTCAGAATCACACAATACTTTAATTATTATCGATATAGATATCTCGTCTTCTGGAAAACTTCTAAAGAGCTACATTTGGTCTTCCAACAATAATCATTCAACCTTCAAATTAACTTCCAACTTTCTTCTTTCTTTCCAACTAGAAATTCAGTTTTAAATATGACATGGATTGTTAGAAAGAAAATATTTCTCTCTCTTCTTCAGCCTGGATGTAAGTCAGAGACTGGGAAATCTCTGCAGGCAAATGTGATGTCTTTACAGCAATCTCACAATTATTTGTAGAGATTCTACAATCTGGCACCTTCAAATACACAGTAATTATAAAGCACACAGTTCTTCCTGTTCTGCACCTCCGCTGAGTCGAGCTGAACTCAATCCAAATTGCCTAAGTAGTGTGTAGCTCCTTGTAAGCATTTTTTTAAAATAATTTTTATGAGCAAAAAGTTGAAAACAAAACCATTTCTGTCTACATAAATGAACTGACTGGACATTAGAAAAAGTCCTTTTTACATCTGTATATCAATGAACGAAGTTATTACAGTTATGTTTGAACTTTGAGAGCTTAAGATTCCATTACGAGGCCGCACCTACTGTTAAGTGAACCCGAATCCCAGCTGGGCTAGTGTGACTAGTTCATGCAGCACTGGGTGAGTTCAGCTTTTTTAAAATGGCAATGTTTTAAAGAGCTGTTTAGTTGATGACTGGTCTAAAATCAAGCTTTGATAATGACTGCCAGAATAAGTTACTTCAAAAGAAACATTTTTTCTCAGATAAAAGACTATCTAGCAGTGCATTTGGGAAAAAAACTAATTTATTTTCCTCTTCAAATATTCATAGAATTGTCTGATATTTGTGAAGTTTTAGCTCATCTTCTCTGAATGACATTCAATAGACTGCTAGTTGGACAAATATTAGGGCTCAGGAGAGCAGCAACTCTCAAGAAGACATGAATGCAAGTTTTTCAAACATCCAGGTTTCTTCTTGCTTGGAAATGTAATCCTCAAAGCCTATGTGCGTGCAGGAATAATCATATGCCCTAAAAGTGGCAAGCTGCTTGCAGAAATGAAATTGGTTCATGGCAGCTTGCTAAGAGCTGCTGAGAGAATTTATATTTGAAAGAAGTAGGAAAATACTTGTAATGGAGTCCTGCTCAAATTTACTACCTTGATGTCAGTGTTTTATTTACAAACTTGGTGCCAGGACTTACTAACTTCAGATAGATTCACAACACGTTGCTGTTGGAGTCTGGCTGCTAAACTGCCACCCAAAAAAGACCAGAGTACCAGCAGCATCTACAGTACATGATCCTTAACTAATTGAATGAGGGGAGCTGCAGAGACTACTCAACAAAGCTTCCAAAGACAAGCTCATGATACACCACCCAAAGATAGGCTCCCGCCCTGAATACTGTTCAGTTCAGACACTGTTGTGGAGCTCTGACTATACTATAAGAGTGTGATCCACTCACATCAGCATTGTGGAAGAGCAAGAAAAGTACTGAAGTCGCTTCAGAACCTCCATTAGGACAAAGTAGGGTCTTCTGCAAGAATAGACTTGAATCAGAACAGTTCTAAGTGGGCTAATTTCCTTCAGTCCTTCTTTTGACTTCACCTGGAAAAGGGTAGAAGCTGGGTACAACATTTGAGTTTTCAAGGCAATCTTACTGGTGACTGTCAGAGGCAAACTATGCAAAAGAAATACAAGACCCAGTTCTGCAAAATTATTGTTCCTTTATGCTAATCCTCATCTATACAAGAGACCTCGTCTACACATTGCCTTTCTTTCACTACCATTCTCAGAAAGGTGCCTGCACTGTAAAGTGTGTGTATAATAATACCAAGGGTGTGTAATTTCTGCAACACGGCACGTATCATGCAAACACAGCCTTACAAAAAGCTGACTGCATACATATCCTTTCTGTGCTTCGGAGTGAACATGCTATTGCACTGAATGGGCCCAGTTCACCTCCCAGTGATTGTGTGTCAGAAATTGAACCTACAGTCTCCAGAAGATAGCCCTTCAGAAAATTCATTCAGCCTGAACAAAACTTGCATAGGAAGTTTTGGATGGCTAGGAAGGACATCAATCTGATGCGGAGTCGTTCAGGCAAAAAGATACAGGCAAGCAGGATCTCAATTTTTATTTCAGTTGCAAGTTAGATAAGGACTTTAATCTTTTTTGGTAATGCCATGTTAGATGCATCTTTTATAATACTTGTCACCTGGAAGATCCATCATATCGACTCACAATCCTGCCGAGAAGTCAAATATGTCTCTGGGCTGTAATGATGTCCCTTAGTTTTCACCTCAGCTACTGTGGGCATCTAGGAAGTCAAACTGCCTCTTCTGCTCTTGCTGCTTCACTATCTGCTCCAAGAGAAGGCAGCAGCGGAGAATATGCCACCTGTGTCACTGCACAGGCACTACTCCAGAAGGGTAGATAAAGGAATACTATTTAGGAAGAAGAAGAGACAAGAGCATGATACCAAGGCAGGAAAAAAAAGATAGTTTGAGTTCTTATTGCAAAACTCCACAAAATCCAGCAGCTGTGTTCCACCTTTTACTGAAAAGACCATATAGTTGGTTATGGTCTTTTTCTAAAGTACGATTCTCACACTTTTATTCTGTTGTTTCATTATTGTACATCTCCTCTGTTCTCCCTATTCACAACAGATATATACTTACTCTGCCCAAAAAACATGTAATGTACTTTCCAGTTCCCAGTACTTCCCCCCCCCCCCCAAAAAAGCAGTATTTCTCTAGTAGTTGCTCTCTTTATTCTGGATTTAAATAAAGATGGAAATAAGGGTATGGTTTAATCTATTCTTCTCAGGCAAGTGTTATTGACAAATGATGAAGGCATGTACGTCCAATTACCGTGACTACAGATGATAATTCTCTATGCAGATGCAACTGGCATGTTAACATTTGCAAACAAAAACTGTGGTGGTATCCTAGAGTAACAGATGACAATGGCAAAGCCCCATTCATTTCTGTATAATGATTTTTTTAAAAACTTTTCATGCTCTTAAATATGAAATCTGGGACTGGAGGCAGACTTACAACTGGAACCAACAGATTTTCTTCCATCAGACCCTTATAAGTTATCCTTATTTTTATTAAAGCCAATTTGTTCTTGTCTACTGTGTCTGAACAGAGATTATTTTAATAAGCTGTAAAACATGCAGAGCAATAAAACCATCAGTTAACTTGTAAATTTTTTAAAAATATATCTGACTACTCTGGTTTACTATTTTAAATCCATCTTTAATTATTCAGTCAGCATAAGCCCTACAGAGGTATCAGTATGGTGCCATAAATTTCTAAAAATGCTGTTGATAAACAATATGCAGCCTAAATAACCATTTAGATTCATAAAAAAAATGCCTCAAGCAGAAGTTATGCTGCAAATCTAACCCTGAGAAAGAAATCAAAGTCTCTTTCTAAGAACTGACTCAAATCAATGCTAGAATAACTCTAGGCTAATCTAAAATTTTACTGCTTTGGTTCTTATTATATGAATTTCTTGTTACTCCTATGATTAAGAGAAGTTTTGGTTCATCTTGTATGTTTTAAGTTGCTGGTATCATTCTAAATATTTCTTACCTTGTTATATTGCCAGAATTCACTATGCTTTCACATTTCTATTTTTAGAATACTGCCACTGTATGAAGTAAAATACTGCACACAAAAAGAGAGAACATTTTTCTTTTCTGAGAGTTTCAAGATCCTATCATAAAACTGGAATGGTTATGCCAATTCCAGTAGTGCACACTTGATACTTTCTAGGTAAAATCTGGGCCCCAGTGAAATCAATAAAACCTTTTGCTTTATCCTCTGTGGGACCAGGATTCCTCCAGAAGCCTTTTATCCTTAATCTAATCACCTGTTTCCAGCTACCCATTTTTATTAACATATATTTTTAGCCAACACATAAAAATGTATCACCTAGCATTAAATATATGAAGCTAAAATATTCTAAATCCAATTAAATAACACATTCTAAAAAAGTTCTTTTTCTTTAAAATAAAGAAAAAGAACTTAAACACATGGCACTAGTGAGGGGAATATGTGAACCAGTAACACAGCTTTTCTCCTGTAGCTGCATCAAGTCAGCGTTGTGATGACTGTCACCTACTAGTACAGATCGCTTTTCCCGTACAGCTGCCAAGGTTTCAAATAGTGACCTAAGACTATCTACTATTTACTGAATTTTTTGAATTTTTTTGTTTCTTTACTTTTAACACTATGAAATTTTGGAGCCCTACCTACTATTTATCCAACTCAGAACATAAGCAAAGCCTTCATTATGTCTGAACTTTCCATTAGACATTTTCACTACAAATTACAATACAAAATATATTGAAGCTTGATTGTTTGATCTTTCAACTGGAAGTTCTAAACTCTCTTTTAATCAGCCTTACACTCATTTCATAATCTTATTACAGCCATAAAAATAGTCAAAAGAACATTGAGGTTGAAATGTCAAGGAAAGAAAAATTAGAAAGTGACAGAAGCAAGGTTGCTTGTGTGTGATTAGTCTGTCCACTTCGTGCATTTGCAGTGTTAGGTAGTCTTTAAATTACAGGATTACATGCTTTAAAGCAAGATTAATGCTTTTTTACCATAAGGTTATTTTTATGCAGTGAAAAAATGAAAGGTAGTCCAAATCTTTCAGAGATTTGGAGCACCTTCCCATTCATATAATGACTAGGAGGGGAGAATGGGAAGGTGCATAGATGTCTTGGAAAGACATCTAACCTATTCAGGTACCTCTAGTATTCTGTTTACACCACCTGGTAACACTTGCCTAAATTCCTACCTAGAAATGGCCTCCTCCTGTTGCTTTGGACCCTTTCTTTCCATAGGAGTTCTCTAAGCATTCATTTTGATGCCTAAACAGTTCAAATTAAAACAATTGTAATCTAACTTCTGTACTCTGTTCATCACGCTCTGTGACTGTAATTTCAAAATATATAATGTGAAAAGTGACACTTGCATGGTAGCTAGCACTGCATATATGAACAGCAGCAAGCAAAAGTACATGCCAAAAATGACCAAGAAAGAAGAGGCATTACAAGAATTTACCACATAATGGTTTTAACCTTCTGGTCACCAATGGAATACATCTAACACAAAACATCAAGAAACACAAATTCTCAGTAATGTTATGTTTGGTAGCCTTCCATACAAAAAGCAAGAGATATGCCTTCTGACCCACATATCTACTCCTTGAGCTACAAGTTTTCTCCACTTTCACAGATATGCAATATATGAGCAAGTCTGCTCACGTCTGTATTAGTCTGGCACTTTGTTTGGGACTTTCTGCATCACCTGATGCCCTCCTTTGTCCAGCAAATACTGTTGAACAAGCTGAGCAAATATAATCAGACCGCCTGCCAAGCCTGCCTCTGGTTTCTTCCAGAAAGCAAGTTTTCTATTTTCTGAATTGCTCCCTGCCAGTAACCTCCAAGACTGCACCACACACATGATTTCTCTCAGAGAAAAATCAACAGCTGTATGCTAGGGATGGTCCATAGACTGTATTGTATGGGCTTCCCAGTTCTATTTTACAAGGTTACCAGAACATCTGGTCCAAACACACATCCTGCCACTTGTGAGAGGGCTTCCTCAGAGCGCAGTGCAGACTCTAGCGACTGGTCTAGGTTGGACAGCTGCAGACACCAAGGACAGAATATTGCCCACAGAACCTGAAGGAGAAGAAAGTAGTGCGGCTCTCCTTGCTACACAATTTTGCTGTTGCAGCAGACTGTGAGACACAAAGTGAATGGTCTCACTTACCATCTGCTGTAGGTAATCCGCTCTAGGAAACCAGCTTATATTTTACTTTACTCTTCAAAAACTTTATTGTAGCTTTTATTCCGACCAATCTCCGAATTTATTTTCTTCTTATAATTTAATCAAATATCACCAAATACACCTGATTCATTCTTTTACCTTTGTCTCTTCTTGGGTGCAGTTCTGGCATTTTATTTCTGAACATGTTTGATTCCAGTTACTGTGTTCTTCAGATTTACTAACAGAGCTCCATGACCAAAAACACATGCATAATTTGGGTATAGTTCTTCATTCAGTTGTACTCCATGTGAAAGTACTGACCAGTAGAGTTACAGGAGCATAAAAGGAGGTAAGTGTAAGGAGCTAAAGACACAGGTGCATCACTTCTAGATGCTGTCCATAAATGTTTTTTTTGTCAAGCAATTAGACAATTCTCTTGCATTTGTATTTTATTGTATTCCTTATTATACAAGAAACCAAATAAGCACCAGCTGAATCAGAAGAAACAGGTCTGAGTTATCCTTCATCAACTGACATGCAAATTAGGGCATGCCAAATATCACCAAATGAACTAGGTCTCAATTCAACAAATTGAGCTGCTTAATAATACTTCTCTTAGAGAAGATGCACGGAGATCCTAAATGATTTAATGACAGATCTTCACAGAACCAGGTGTTGCCTGTGGAATGATGCCATTTTTTCGTACGTAAGGCATTCAGGGAAGAATCTTAGCTGACATGAATCTACTTGCAGGCCTAACCTGGATGGCTGTGATTTGGCTTAATCTCAGCTGGCAACTGTGAGCAGTTAATAAATTCTCTCACAGTGGTGTCTGGGATTATGCTAAACACAGCAATTTCTTTGCTCTAATGGATTAATAGACCTGCATGGCACCTAAATTACAGAACCAAGAAATCCTGTTGCAGTACATAAAATCCAAACAAACTATGTACACAAGATTAACCCCATGGCTTATTCAAATCCTTAAGTATGCTGAACTCCAGACCTTGTCCTGATAACTCCCATCCTTCCCAGCATGTCGCAGCAGAACAACCTCTGTACTAACTGAGTTAAATTCTTCTGACATCACAGCTCATTTCAATCCCACTGAAAACGTTACTTGCTAAAACACTATCTGAAAATGTTGGTCTATCACCAAACTGTAGGCTGGTGATGGCTTTTCTGGGCTTAATCCTTCACATCTGAGTTTTTAAAGATTCAGAAAGTTCGGTGTCCAGACATTTTACGTCATCTCTTTCTTGTCACATGTGTTTAGTGTTCCATCATAAACCTTGAATTTTGTATTACTCAAAGGAATTGCAATCAATTTTTACTGGTAATGTTCCAGCTCAAACCAATTAGGATTCTTGTAGCTTTTTTAACATTGAGGTTCAACATGCTGAAGAGGAACAAATGATAATTACCATTTCAAGAAACACAGCTGCCATACCTATATCCATACCTATATCCTATTATAGAATCAAGGATTAATACAATGTTTGGAAAATGAGGTGTGCAACTTTATATACTGCAAATTAAATATCATGAACATCTTCTTTACCTTTAAAATTTAAGATAAATTAGAGAGGCCATTAGAAATATGCAAATTAAAAAATATATCTTCCATCTTTAGTTTGACCACATTAATTTAGGAAATCTTCATAGTTTCATGATAAAATGACAAAGTCATCATCAACTCTGGATATTAACGATCATTAGAGTTGGTTAGCTATTAGGTAATCAAATACAAATCCTGCTATGCTGAAGCATACATTCAGTATTGTGGGAAGCGAAAAAGCTCCTTCTGCAAAATGATTCTCACTTTTTATAAGATATCAAACAAATATGCCATAATTATAATATTGTTATTCACAATGTAGTGATTGCACTGTAGGCACTTACAGACCAATCTAAAAATCAAGGGAAGTCTCCCATTAACATTAGATAGCATTAGACCACCAGCCTCTGAATAGCCAATAGAAAGGAAAAATGTACATAGCTAATGCACATAAAATAGTTATATTCAGGCCTTCCATTTCACCACAGTTTTATGGCTGTAAGCTCCAGATAGTCTACCTTTATCCTCCTGTTTTATTTATATGTGAGATTCCAGGCAGCATCTGCAGTCTGCCAAAAACTATTTATGTCACATTAAAATCAAAGGAACCTAATAATGAATGGCTAACTCTGATGTATAGAAGTTGGTGCTGAGTAAAAAAGATACAAGTCCTTTTTAGTCCTACAAAATTTTATAAGCAAATCATTCTGAGATAAAAATGCACTCTCTGAAACTGCCTTGGTGAAGTGACGTGACTCCTAGCTAGGTAGCTGCTCACAGAAGCACTCCTGACATAAAATTGTAGAGTTTGTCCGTTACGTTTATAGGAACTTAGTTATCATCCTAATTACCAGACGTCACCTGACATAGTTCATTTTTGCCTGCAAAATGTTGTCTAAATTCCCCTATTCACAGTAAGCATTTTTCTTCCACACCCAAAGATCAAGTTAAGGAAAATATCTAGATCACTGTGGGACACAGACTGCAGAATATTTTAACAGACAGATCTAATAAATGGTATGGTACTTGTGCGAAAGAAGCAATAGCAAAACAAGTTATTAGCTTATACATGGCTTGCAAAATATGTAGGATTTCTAAAGATCAGAGTGCACTATATTCATGACTGCAGATGTATACCTGTAGTTACACTATGGATTGACACTCTTAACAATTGACAGGAACAGACTGTAGTCTGAAGACTATTTCTCATTTCCATTTTACTCATTCTTACAAATAATGTATTCGGAAGAATTTGAAAAAAAATAATAAACTATTTTTTTTTATGGAACATACCAAGCATACCAAACATTGGCTCGGGTCAAATATTTGAATAATGTTCAATTGGGCCTAATCTTCAGCCTTGAAACTCAGGAGACACTGATTTTAATTAAAAACTTCATTTTCAAATACATCTCAGATCTAATCCAGGGTATGACTAAATATCAGACCCACTCTGAACCGGATGGAGTGGGGAACAGTTAGGAGGCCAGAGACACGGGGGCAGGCATGTTGTCAACATTGAAAGCTAGCGTGGCACATTACAGGGAGCCCTAACCTGAATCTCCACATTAGTACAGAATAGTTAAAATAAAGCTCTGCCCAGACATGCTCAGTTTGCCTCCTCCAGCTCACCTGGATAATGTGAATGACCGTTGAACCTCAGGCTGCTGTCTGGACACAGCCAGGGCACTTTTGGAGAGGCCAGTGCTCCCATCAGAGTGGCACAGGGAAGCAGAGAGAACCCAAAGAATAAGCTTTGCTTTTAAAATCCTGAATGCAAGCATGAACCAGAAAAAATAAACAGCCAGTGTCACTCACTCCTGTATGGTTAGCATACCAATCTGCAGTCCCTGTGCTTGACAATCCCAGTTCTTTGCCATTACTGTCTTTTTTTTGGCATGGAAAATGCTAAGACTAGCTTCAACTGTGGGATGAAGCCCTAAAGTAATTAACTTTTCCATGACTGGTTTGGAGCAGCAGGAACAATGACTTCATTAAATTATTTGCAGACAGACCCATTCTGGATTATTTCTTTTTAGACCTTTATGCAATACAAAATCCAACTATGTCTAAAATCATTGACTGCACTACTTCAAACAGCAGTGAGTGGACGCAGAAATCTTGATGTGTGAGGATTACAACAACCATATTCTGTTTATGCTGTGTGGGTTACTTGCTCTCAGTACAGTAAGCTCTTATACAGCAAGCAGACAGACAAACCTGGCTCATACTCATCCAATGGAAATATAAAGGCTGGCTACCAGCACTCAGGTCAGAAACCAGATTATTCCTTTTATATGTGGCGTTCTTGCTAAATCCAGAAAATGTGTGAGGAATAGCATGGTAACATTAGGTCTATAGTTCTCATTGCCAAAATGCTGCATACAAAAAGCCCATACACACTGCCATGAGGTTATAATTTCATGAATTTCACAACCTGAACATTTACTGAATTTGCAGACTCGCCCTGCTGAAAGCCTACATCATTTCCTGTATTTTGGAGAGGCAGAACACTTGCTCACTAACTTGTCTTAAACTACTCAACTAACACACAACAGCTTTCAATACTGTAAGCCTCACAGATGTATAAGGCTTGCTAGCAGTGCTATTTAGAGCACTCTTGGTGATACTTATTCTCAGTAATTTTTAGATAATTCATCATTCTCCTTAAAGAAAAACGTAACTTTTCTGAAGAGCTGAGTGGTGCAATTAAGTAGTTTTCTTTTCTTGTTAGTGTAACTGGCCTTCCCGAGCCTGAGTATTTAAAGTTTAAAATTAAGAAAAAAATAAATAAATGGGGACACTGCAATTGAAAGATTCAGGAGGTAACCAAAGCCACTGCTAGGTTTTTGATGTCGCAGATACTGCATCAGGAACCGATTGGATAATAATCAGTCACCATCAGTTCCTAATGCATTGCCTTCAGCATCTAAACAAGCATCTAAGAATTTTAACATGAAGAACAGCTGCAATATTGTAATGATTACATATTTGCTAAATACTTACCCACTAAAAACTTGACAGCTCTCTCACAAGACCATAACCCCACGTTTAGAGGGTATTCCAAAGGTATTGGTGTTGTTCAGTGCAATATTTCACTTCCTACTGTGTTAGAGCACTGGACTAGACCTGGACTGGGAGAAAAAAAGTCCAGGAAAAGAAGGAAAAGAAGATTGTTCTTGCCTGAGGTGGTTACACCAGTAGTGCACTTCTCTTCATAAAAGATGACATACCCAAAATACAAAGACTGAGTCTTTGTATTGGTCTGGGTCTTTGTATTGGACTGGGTTTTTGGTATGGACACATACCTGGTGCCTTATCTCAAAGTATCACACAATTATTTAAAATCTATTTTGTATTATTATTTCATATGCACATAAAATATGCATATTCATTTATATACACATATCTAGAAAATATACAGAGAAAAGGAATATTTTCTTCACTGATGAAATTCAGGCCATACTGAGCTGGAGATCAGTAAACTATACAGCATATAACATTATCACACAACAGTTCACTCAGGAACTAAAGGAGACATGACCAATTTTAATAACACATGACATCTAGGTGAGTAGAAGGCCACTTACCACTGTGAATTTGACAGATCTTTCAGGCTCTTTCAGGTTCCTGTATCTCCAGAATTGATTTGAACCTTGATTTAGAGCTCACTCGGCAGACATAACCCTTACCAACACAACTTCTGCTAGTAGCACAACAATTTCTTTGCTGCAAATTGGCTCAGAGGAAAGCATGTGGACCATCCAGTACATCCGCAGATATGTTGGAGGTGTTATATCTCTAGTCTGAACATGTCTCATCCCAGGTGAATCTGTGATCACCAATCCATAGCAGAATTTTCAACAATCTGAAGCAGGAAGATGTACAGTAGGTTATAAAAATTACCAGCGAACTTACTAGGATTAATTTCTCAGGAAAACAACCTGGAAAATTTTATCTGCATTCTGACAGAAAACATATCAGCCCCACTTTCTCTGAGGAGAAAACTGATGGCTAGGAGCTTAATTATGATACAAATGTCTTCACACATTGTTTTATTCATTATTCTTATTCAGAGCTGAAGCTCAAACACTTCCAAATGAGTTCAACCCATTGCTTCGACACGGAGATCAGCCTGGCCCCAAACTCTGGATAAGAACAAGGATCTTGAATTCATCCCAATCCCACAAATTGTAGGCATTTTTAAACAAATCTTTTTATAAACATTTGTTTCTTCTTGGTAGGGCTTTCCTACATTGGTAGGAAATAAGGTGCATATTCAAATCCTGGACCCAAAATCCAGGGATTAGGAGATCGGACATGCTGGCACAGGTCAACTACATCAAAATTTCTGTGTGAACCATTCCACCGAAAAATTTGCATAGAACAAAAGCAGTCTAAAGGTGCAGCAGTACATGCAGAGACAGGGAATATTTTCTAAGAGGCAGGAAACATGGCTTGTGGCAAGAGTAATTTCAGGAGTAAGACAAGAAGCCTGAGTAAGCTGATATTGTCTGCAAGATCAGGAAAGTAAGTGCCAGGTTCACAAAACTGCAGTTTATGCAGTGACACAGAACTTCTTCCAGACCCTCTGGGGAGTCAACAGCACCTGTGTTGGTTTTCGTCTGTGATCAGCCTAGCCTGGGACCTGCAGTCTCCTGCCTTCATGCAGCTCTCAGCTCTCCTGAATTGGAGATCCACATCGCCTCTCACTAGCACTAAGATTCTGAGAGGACTGTTTGAAGGAAACAAATGGGGTTTCTTAGCCCGTCTTTTCCTCTTCCTGGGAAAATTATTTCAGTACTACAAAGTCTTAGAAACCTTGTACTTTCACGTGTCTGGCTGATGTTTTTGCCCTATTGGCTTTACATATATATATATATATATATATATATATATATATATATATATATTCATATTCAAGGGGAAATACACCAAATATTTTTATTTATTACTTGATTTATTTTAACCTTCTCTGATGCAAAAAATATATATAGCACATCATGCACAAGTTAATGGCATAGTCGCACCTCCAGGAGCTCACAGAATACACAAAATGTGATGAATAACTGTGGCAAGAAGGAACTACTGATAAAAGGATAAAATAAACAACAATTAATACAAATGTATAGGTATTTAAGTATTTTATATGCAAATACATAAATGGAGGACAGGACAGGAGATAAAGTAGGTCCCATTCATCATGCTCACTGTTTCCTCAAGCTCATAGCTATTTCCACAGGAGGCCTGGATGCAGGAAGCTAGGCAGCCATCAATGTGTGAACAGGAGAGCTGAAGGGAGTGATCCTACAGCACAGGACTGCACGTATGAAGAACTACGTAATAGATACTGGTCTAGATGCTGTGGCAGTTTTAGCCAACCTCCCTCCTGTCGTACACCAATAAGCATGGATTTACTCAAGGAGCTAAAAGGGAAGAGTCTACAATTAGCACTGACTGGCATTACTTGTCCTCTGGTCTTACGTCATGCAGTTAAAATCTCCCTTCTCAAAGTGCAAGACTCTCATTTAGATTGAGGCCATGTCAACCAAAACCAACCACACAATAAATCCTACTCAGAAGAAAAAATCACAGCCATACAGCTAATTTGGTTAGTTCTACATGAGCCATTTGCCTTTTACTCTCCTTTGTTCTTTCTCTAACAAGCTTTTTCTTTTTTTAAAATGAGTATTAATCTTTAAGTTATGCTATACATTAATGCACTCCATGAACTTAAAAAGCATGCTTCCTTCTGCAAATGTTGTTACAGCTAACACCTAAGGCACCAGTCCTGCTACTGTTCGCAGATTCATCCCTCAGGTCAATACCAGATTTCCCACATTTCAGCTGTGGAACTCATTGCTACAAGATGCACTGGATGCTAAAAACAAAATTCATTCAAAAACACATTCAAGGCCAGATCCCTCAGTGATTATTCGATGTGAATGTCCAGATTCAACCTCCCACTTATATCCCCAAACTGTTGCTCAGTGGAGAAGGAAAAAGCTGACTCTACACAACTCCTCTGTTTTTTCTTTTCCTCTGTGCATGCATCATCATTTACTACTAGATATCAGACATGACTATGTTGACATGGAGCCTGGTAGAGTAGAATTGTTCCTATGCTCAAAATTACAGTGTTAAAGTGATTAGAAAAACTGCTATTGTTACTTCATTCCTTTGCCTTTACAGTAACTGTGCCATTTCTGTAAAAAAAGAGGGAACAAGAAAGAAAGAGTGCGAGCAGTTCTTAAAACAAAAGCTGCAAAACTTATTTTATATATATATATATAAAATATAAGTTATACTTTTAGGTTTCATTTTAATTGAGTAGACCTGAAGGTGATTCTGTCCCTTGATGCTAGTTCTAACGTGCTCTGAAATCCAGGAGTTTGGAGCCTGTTGGATATATCAAGTCACTTATGCAATGCACATGCAGTTAACTATACTTCAAACTTCAGAACACTGGGGATTAAGACTGGCAGACCTGGGATTTTGTTTTGGACCCAAATAACTGCCATGGAATTAGCATGGTGTCATAGATGTCATCAGATCCCATACAGCCTAAATAGAAACGCTGTGAGAGAGCAAGTGGGTGGGAAGATTGGAGGGAGTGGATGTTACTGAGCTCACATTGTAATCTAATTCTAGATTGTCTTAGGCCTCCTATCTCATCCTCTCCTTTTCTTCCTGGTTCTAGGAAAGAAAATAGCCTCCACCCTGCTAATGATCCCTCAGGGGAGGCAGCACTAAGAGGCAACACTTGCTGCAGCAGAGAAAAGCCACAACTGCTGCTGCAGCAGCACATAACAGTGGCCAAAGAGTATCTGCAGCCTACAGACATCAACTAAGTGGGTGATGAAGGAAGTCTCCCCACACGGAAATTCAGTTGATTCAGACAGGGAGAGGAACAGCTTTACAGTGAAAGCAAACCTCTGAGCTTCTCAGAACCCCAATAATGCCCATGAATTCTCTGGGAGAGAATTTGCAGAAAGATAGGAACAAACCTCCGAACAGAAAGACATATAGCTGGAAACATTCTTTGAAATGTGGCATTTCACAGTGAAAACACAGGGAAGATGGTTTCAGAAACTCTCACTCAGCTTCCTCACTAGCAGCCAACTATGGGTTCTCACTTTGTTTTTCTGCAACTTTTTTGCCTCCCTCCTTCCTGCTGAATGCTTAGGGCCAGCTTCTGAGCTTCCTCACTGAAGCCACTAGGAACAGGTAAGACAGCAAAAAGGGGCCTTTCACTCTTTTTCCATAGTTGTTTTTTTTCTCCCCTTCCATTCCACACTCCCAGCTCAGCTACTGTCTAATCAGCCTGCAGTGACAGCCATGAAAATGTTAACCATCTTTCTCCTCGCCTTTTGCTCACTGCCGAGTGAATGTCCTGTAATTCTTGCCCTGGAAAAGCTTTATCATCTCAGAGACAAAAGAACTTGTCCATTACTCTCTTCCACTCCCTGATCCTGCCTCTGCCAGTGGAGAATGTGAAAATGCAATGCTCCAGGTTTTTTAACCATAGAATATGACATTAATGTATGACAGGGAAAACAACCTGGGAGGAAAATGAGGGAAGAAGCAGGCAACATTTGATATGCCCTTAATTAATAACTAAGATGTTGAATTTCATACTTTGTTCTTATTGATTTGGGAGGAAATAAAAATCATACTGGTGTTTCCTAGGAATACATACAAAAATTATCTGAGGCAGGCATTCCTGTCAATAAAAATGATCATACTGGTGTCAGATCAAAGATCCATTTAATTTACTTAGTAGTAATCAAGAAAAGGTGTCAGAAGAAGGCAAACGCTTCCCAAAATGTTCTTCTTGCCTCCAACAAGTTGCAGCTTGTGAACTCTCTGAGGTCTAAATTCTAATGCATTTAGTATCCCTAATGGATTTTTTTTCCTGTCCAGTATGCTCTTGAGCTCATGTAAGCTCCAGCATCCATAATACACGTAGCAAGGAATCCCACAATTAAATTGTATGAAGAATCACTTCTTTCTGTGCCTCTGTTCAGTAGAGCTTCCTTCAAGCTTTACCTTGTATGAAAAGCCACCAGCTGTGTACAAATGCATGAAATGAACATTATTCCTAAAAAAATATTTACATATTACCCACACTGTCCCACCATTCTGCTGACACTTTCTACTGACAAGGAACTGAAAAGTGTCAGTACAGTACAATCAATGTCAACATCCTTGCAGAACAAGCCTGAATGGAGTCTACATGCATAACAAATAGCACACAGTTTTCCATGAGCTGGACATAAGAAGACAGACAGACAGAAAGAAAATGGTAGGACAGGTGGAATGAGGAAATGGGAGAAAAGAGAAAGAAACATAAAATATTGAAAGGAAGAAAAAAAGATTGAGCAAAGAGAAAAGAAAAGAAGGTGACTAACTGGTGAAAGGTCATTGCATTGAAAAAGGAAATCTGTAATTCCTACTTTAAGGACACAAAGAAGTCTTCCAGAGACATTTACACATCTTTTGAATTTGTGCCCAAGTATCTCAGCAATTAAAAAGATGTTTTAAATGACAGACCCCCCTCCTCAACTGCATACTTGGAGATGTTTAGATGCCATATTTATTCCATCAAGCTCATGAAATAAGTTACACCCAAGAAGTGTGCTCCAGAGATGCCCATTTCAGACAGTTGGGTATGAGTAACTAGCACGGAGGTCTACGATCTCCCTAGTTTTAGTCAATCCACCTCCCACTTGGATCATCTCTCAACACAGGCAGGGAAGATGCATAAAGCTGTCCACCCTTTTGGATGACTACAGTCCGGATGGAGCAACAGCTTGGGGCACACGCTGCAGCTAGCCACCCACATATATACACTTTTTGATGATTCATAAACCCAGATCTAACAGCAGAATCAAGCCTTTTGTTCGTTATTTTGGAATGAAACATCAGCTAACATTTTTTACAGATGACTGCCAAGGCAAAATTCTGGACTGAAGACTCTTGCTTATCTAAAATGAATTTCAGCTACACCCTTTAAGGCAGAGCCATTTCTATTAAAAGAAATAAAGAAAACTCCAGATCATAATCCTGGAACATTCAGCCAGATGCTGTACTCTGTGCTTTTCGTTATGTCTAGATTTTGCAGGGGTCCTCTGAACAGCAAATGCTATTATTGTGCTACATAATCCCTACTCACTAAGGATGGATTTGTATAGCCTTAACTGCAAATTCTTCTGGTTTTGGGTGTTCTTGCTGACCTTTTAAGAACATAGCTTTGAAGTTTAATTACTCTCCTAACAGTTGCAACCATTATACTTGAGATATAGACAAGATGAGTAATAGGCTTGTAAAGTAGGAGTTAACTTTAATCAAAAAGGGAAAACACGAGGAAAGTTTTATTCATCAATAGCTTTGACAAAATGAACTTTAGTGTCAGGCACATCAAGTCCAATTTTAAAATCACAGGAGATCTGCCTTCTTGCTCTTTCCAGCAAATTCTATTCAATCAGTAATTACGAAAGAGAGGAAGAGTTGCCAATCAAAGAAAAAAGATCCACAACTGCCAGGTGACTTTACTACTAATATAATGGAAGAAACATGCGCAGAACAGCCACCCAGAAGATGATTGCTCACAACATTTTGAAGAGTTACATCAGAAGATGGCCACAGAAAATTACATAATTGGCACACAACTGAACTAAGCCAATGCACAGATTTAGAATGAGACACTATAGACACAAAAATGACTCTGACATAAAGATGTATTACTGCATCCTCTTTCTTAGAGAAGGGGAAAGATTAACAACCTATGTGTCAGCTAATAGAGGACAGACCTTTATGATGGAAGCATTTCTAGAATATTTTATAAGACTGATCATTTTTTGACCTTGTCACAATACTGTGAAACCACCACAGCAATAATACTCTTATTGCTTGCAAAAAGAACATTAAAGAAACTAAAGATGCAGATCCACTCAGCAACGCCCTCCTTTTCTATCCTTCTCATCATTTGCTGAAAACAAAGACATAGCTTTAGGTGATAATGTACACATAAAAAATGCCTGTATGTAGAAGTATGTAACTGGAATAACGCCTTTACAGAGTTGGCAATTTGAAGCATAAACACATTATAGCATACACTTCATATAATCAACAATAAATGCAAAAATGTACATTTAGACTCCAGTTCTGTATTTTCTCAGGTACCTACCTCTGTTCAGAAAGCATCCTTTGCAGAGTAAGCATGTATTAGCAAAGAGGGGTATAAAAAGGTATATGTAATACAATACATAATACGTAAGAAATGCTGCTGAAAATTGAGTTAAGAATGAAAATTCCAGTTGTAAAAAGCTAAACATTGCATCAGCACAGATTTCTATTGCAAAAAAATAGAAGTTGAAAATGTGTGTTAGAAATCTGATAGATTCCAACACTAAAGTTGCCTTAGAGTGGAACAAACAGATAATATTCTCAAAGTCTGAAGACAATCTTACTACCTTCGCTAGTATAAAGGAGCCTTTTATGGTGGAATGACTGAGTGAGTAGATGAGAGGAGAGCAGTGGATGCTGTCCACTTACACTTCAGTAATGCTTTTGACACTGTCTCCCATAACATCTTCATATGGCAGCTGAAGAAGTACGGGTTAGATGAGCAGACAGTTAGGTGGATTGAGAACTGGCCGTATAGTAGAGCTCAGAGGGTTGTGCACAGTGGCACAAAGTCTAATTGGAGGCTTGTAGATAGTGGTGTTCCCCAGGGGTCAACACTGGGTCCAATCCTGTTCAAATTATTTCCCAGGGACCTGGATGAGGGGATAGAGTGTACCCTCAGCAAGTTTGCTGGTGATACAAAACTAGGAGGATACACCAGAGGGCTGTGCCATTCAGTGAGACTGGGACAAGCTGGAGAGATGGGCAGAAGGGAACCTCATGAAGTTCAACAAGGGCAAGTGCAGGCTCCTGCACCTAGGGAGGAATAACTCCACAGAACAATACAGCCTGGGGACTGTCCTGACCAGAAGCAGCTCTGCAGAGAAAGATCTTGGACAACAAATTGACCATGAGCCACCAATGTGCCCTCATGGCAAAGAAGGTCAATTGTATCCTGGGTTGCATTATGAAGAGCATTGCCAGCAGGTTGAGGGAGGTGATCCTTCAGCATTGTCAGAGCTTTGCCAGCAGCTCGAGGGAGGAAGATTGTCTGAGAACTGGCTGCAAGGCAGAGCTCAGAGGCTTGTGCTCAGTGGTGCAGAGTCTAGTTGGAGGTCCATGGTTAGTGGAGTTCCCCAGGACTCTGTACTGGGTCCCATCTTGTTCAACTTATTCATCAGTGACATGAAAGAAGGGACTGAGTGTCTCCTCAGCAAGTTTGCTGATAATACCAACCTGGGAGGAGTGGCTGATACACCAGAGGGCTGCGCTGCCATTCAGAGAAACCTGGACAGGCTGAACAGTTGGGCGGAGAGGAACCTCATGAGGTTCAACAAGGGCAAGTACAAGGTCCTGCACCTAGGCAGGAATAACTCCATGCACCAGTACAGGCTGAGGGCTGACCTGCAGGAAAATAGCCCTGCAGAGAAGGACCTGGGAGTCCTGGTGGACAAGTTGACTAGGAGCCAGCAATGTGCTCCTGTGGCCAAGAAGGTCAACGGGGGTGCATTAGGAAGAGTGTTGCCAGCAGGTTGAGGGAGGTGATCCTGCCCCTCTACTCAGCCCTGAGGAGGCCTCATCTGGAGCATTGCATCTACTTCTGGGCTCCCCAGGCCAAAAGAGACAGGGAGCTACTGGACAGAGTCCAGCATAGGGCTACAAAGATGATCAGAGGACTGGAGCATCTGCCCTACAAGGAAAGGCTGCAAGAGCTCGGCCTCTTCAGCCTGGGGAAGAGAAGACTGAGGGGGGATCTTATCAATGTGTATAAGTATCTGAAGAGAGGGTGTCAACAGGATGGGGCTGGATTCTTTTTGGTAGTATCACGCACCAGGACAAGAGGCAATGGGCACAAACTGAAACACAGGAAGTTCCACCTGAATATGAGGAGGAATTTCTTCCCTGTGAGAGTGACAGAGCACTGGAACAAGTTGCCCAGAGAGGTTATGGAGTCTCTGTCCTTGGAGATATTCAAAAGCTTTCTGGACATAATCATGGGCAACATGCCCTAGGTGACTGCTTGAGTACGGGGGTTGGACTAGATGATCTCCAGAGATCTATTCCAACCTCAGTTATTCTGTGATTCTGTGAGTTCAAAAATTTAAACCCAGTCTCAAGCACAATTTTTTATAAACACAGGCATATGCAGTACCTCTCAGAAGTTTGGCTCACCAGATTTAACGTCATTGGCATTGCCTATGCTTCAGATGCATTTTAGAAACAGTTCTAATAGTATTGTTTTGACTAATACTCTTCCAAGCCTACTTCTTAAGAAGCTTTTTACTAAGACTTGCACACATGGCAAGTCCATCAATTCAACCCTTTTTATGACATACCTGTTCAAGACAAGCCAGAAGTGAAACCCTTCTGTGAAAAGACTCTGCCCAGTTACCACTAGGTCTACACTAGGTTTACAAGCTCCGCTACAAAACCATCTGTAACTTCTCCAAGTCCTGCGTATGCACTGTGCAGGCTGAGGCTGTAACCACCAAAAACTCCAGCTGTTTGTGCCCAGGTCCTCTACATAGATTCACAAATGGAATTTGTAAATTACATGTAGAAGCAGCTATGGCTCATGAAATCCAAAAACATTTCTAGCTTGACCAGTGTGGCCAGCAGAGTTGTAATTTCTGTGAATCCAGTATCTGGGGTTCTTGGAATTTACCAGCTCTGCTGGCAAAGCAGTCACATCTTGTAACTTCCATGGGAACAAGAATGAGGTTCAAGGAACTTGCAAGCTCCCCAGGGCAGCTGGAGGAACTTGCAAATTCAGTTAGACAGATACCTAGTGTTCATGGAAAGTTGCCAAGTCCTTTCAGAAAACAAATCATAGTTCATAATGCTTACAGTTTTTTACTGTTGGAACTACAGTGAGGTCCACTGCAGAGGTTACACTCCCCACTGAATGCCTGAACAAGAACATGTCTTTGCTGGGAAGCTAAGGCAAGTTACATTCTTGGCTGTGAACCTACAGGAAAACATGAACTTCACTAGAGAGCTCCATGGCTGCAGCTTCTACCATATGCCTGAAAGATACTACAAATGTTGTTCTAAGGTAAACTAACCTCATTGGTAGTCTGGTGAAGATTATAAACTCTATCAAGTATCTCACATCAAACAAAACTGCCACCAGAGCAGCAATCAAATACTTTGGGTTCTAGTCTCAGAGTAGTTCTAGGCGGCTTGATGAAAGATGTTCCTAAGCACAAAGCAGTCACTTGCTCCTCTGGCACTTGTCTTCTTTTGTGTAAGATATCCCAAACCAACCCCTCATCCCCCTCAATGAGAGGTGCTGAACCACAGGAACAGGCAGAGAGCGCTGATCCCTGGGGAGGGTACTGGGCATGGGTGATGAGATAGATGAGAAAGAGTAAAAAGAACAGAATTTACCCCCAGATCTTCTCTGAGAAGGAGAAGACTTTGCCTCATTTACAGGAATTTACAGAAAGTCAGAATTGTCTGGAGAGAGGTCTTTGACTCTGTGGCCCTTCATGACTTACCTCTGACTTGCTAGTTAGGCAGCTAAGTTAGACTGATGTTAAAATTGAGTCTCTTTAGCTCCTAATCCCAGAGATAAACTGGCGCATACCATTATCTTTGGTAATTCTAGTTCACATCATGTAAGAAGTGGTGCACATAGGATGAAGCCCCATTGATCTACCTATTCTTTCAGCTTTCTCCAAACCTGCTTTGCCTAGCTTAGCACAGAGAAGCCTCTAAAGAACCCACAGAGACAAATACAGAGGTGCCACTGGAAAGCCACTAGCACAAATGCATGTGCTCTGTGCACATGTGTGTATGTATGCACATGTGCATGTCTTTCAGCATGTGTAATGTGTCATAGTTCTGTTTGCAGTTCCAGCACTTCTGCACTCCAAGAGATTAATTTTTGCCTTCTAGAAGCATCATATTTATCAAGAGAAAAGCAAAAGATGTTGTAAGAAATATAAATAGCAGGGAGATGTACCTGGTAAGTGTGGACGAAGGAAAACCTGATTCATCAACACTCCTCAGACTCTGCTTATTACATTGTCTTCCCTGGGCAGATGTCTTCCCTCAAATCTTTTCAAGATTCAGCACAGGCAGTAAGCGTTGATTAACACTATGTGCAATCAATATTCTCTTTACTTCTTCTTTTATCCACACTGATATTAATGCACACAAAGAAACTTCTTCATAAGTGCCTTTCAAACCCTTCTCTTCTCACTTGTCCCCCACACACATATCCTTTGTCATCTCAAAAAGTACACAGGAACAACGCCGCCACTCCCCAATTCCCTTGAGGTCCCTTTGAGATCCTGAAACAGACTGTCATTTCTAGAACCTGAACCTTAAGAAAAATTGTTAGATTTAGAATTCATGATCTTGCCAAGCTGACATTTTTCTTCAGACCTTTTTCCCTGAATCATCCAGTCTACTCAACTTTTTGTTTAACCAAATTGCAACACATTTACCACAAGAGATGAACATACTGCAGCAAATTCGGAAAATACTGTGCCAGCACAGAAAAGTTTAATTTTCACTAAACAGTCTAGCTCTTCCTAACATCACATGGAATGATACTTTTGCGGTGATTACAGAAACTCATGTACTTTTCCAAGTAACTGTATCATAGAGACTTAGTTAATTGCTTTGACAAAGCAACAAGTAAAGCCTCACAAAGGACATAATGCTTGTACGTAATAGCTTATTACATCATTTATACAATTTACTCTGATTCTTTTCTCATTTATTCCAATTTTACATAAATAAATTGACCTAAATGGGGGAAAAAGTTAATACCCCATCTTAAACAAAAGGAAAATTAGTTTAATTGCATATATTATGCTATAATATGCTGGCATTCTCCATAGAGACATTGTCTTCCTTTTTTAAGCTGAGTCTGTTCAGAAGATCGGTAATTTTGGCTCATTTGATCTGTGACAATTCCCTTCTTCATGAACTAGAACACAAGATCACACAAACTAGAAGTGAAGAGCATTAATCTAGCCATACAGGAAAGAAATTTTCCAGCTAGAAGTGAACAATCTAGGACAAAGTCATTAATTTCAATAATTCCAGATTAGGGAAAGTTCAGCTCTGAAGATACAACACAGAGACCATTCTTCTTCCCTAAATGAGCTGAACCAAAACTCCAAACACCAACTTCCTTAAAATATTGAGAATTTTTGAAACAAACTCTGGATATAATATGTAGAGCTCTTCTCTATCTCAAATGGTAAGAGAATTGTGAAAATACGGTATCCCCAGAGAACATTATGCCTGTGTTCGATGCCTAACATTTCGCCTTGTCTGATATTTGACTATAATTAAAGAATACCTTTAAAAAAATTGTTTGTCTTCCAGTAAACACACTGCTTTTCAACCACTGTAAAGCAATGGAGACAAATACACCTCATGCTTCCATTTTGCCACTAGAGGGCAGCTCTATATTTCCAGATCTTCGTTAGCTCAAAGCAGAATTGACATAATATTCCTAAACAATGGATCTACGATATATAACTTGGGTTCAAGAATCTTCTAAAAACCTTTTTTGTTTTAAATGAAAATACAGTGGCTACCGTTTAAATCACCAGTTTATCATGTAATTCTTTTTGAGAGGTATGTAATACCCCTGTACTTCAGAAGGAACTACGCTGCATTGACTTAAAATGGAGAACACCCCATTTAAGAAAAATCATTTTATTCTGCTAGAGTTCTGTTTGTTTCCATGGTACATTCCCTACCTCTTAGGCTTACAGTATTTTGTGCTGCTTTTAAGTCCATATGCTTCAAACAGCAACAACAGCAATTTATCGAATTATGTTTTTAAAGGTCAGCATTCTTTTAATGTGCACATTTACTTAAAACCACGGATCTATGTTAAGTAATTTTAACCAGAAAGGAACTAGCTGGTTCCTGTTTCTCCTTTTTTGCTACCAAGTCATCCCTGTCATCCACATAAATCTTCACCAGTGCTAGACTATGCCCTCAAATCAACATTTGCACTTACATTGCCTCTTCATATGTTCTCCTCTCTAAGGCTCACCTATCCTGAGCCAACAAATGTTTGCTGTCAGTGAGTTCACAAAAGTGCTCCCACAGGGGGAGGCCAGTCCCACTTTCCTCCTACTCAGCTGCATACCTTACATAAGCTTAGGGGTAGGGCAGACCTCCCAGTAACTTTGCATACAGCCTCAGGGGAGGCCCAAGTTCCACTGGGCTCTGACCACAGATCTGCATGACATTAAAAAAAAGCATCCTTCAGATAAGCCCCACAGAGGTTTTACTATCCCATCTAGAAAAATCCTTCTTTTTAATGACTAAAAGGCAATATATTTTGTTACCACATCTCTCATTTCATTCAGTTGAGAAGTTCCCCTAATTTTAGTCCTATATTCCTCAGGGAACTCAGCCATGAACAGCAAGGGGCTGAACTGCCTGGGCTCCAAAGCCAGTTCTTAGTATTATGCCACCATACCGAAGGGAGCATGGGTTGAATTCCCAGCCTCATTCAGGGATCTAGTCCCTCTTCTCACCCCTTGTGCAGCACACCTAACACTCATGCACAGCATTCAGTGCAACTGAAAGCGGAAATTTTTCTGAGAGTAGCTTATGAAAATGTTATGAGAACACTCTGCTAATAACACATTGTACAAGTTCCTTTTCCTATTAGAAGCCCTATAAGTCAAGCCCTACAAGTGAACACTCGAACTGAATATCTTCCAGCAATCAATGGAAAAGCGCAACTGAAATGAATTTTTATTTTAAAAGACATCAGACAAGTCACATCCAGATTAGTCTAGTCTGAATTTTCCTCAGACTCAGTGAAACTCTTCCGGAGATTTGTTGTAGCCTTCTACAGTTCTCCTGGCAAAAAGAAGAAATGTACTGTATAGAGCTTGCAGATGCAAGAGCTGAACGCTTCTTTTTAGAAAATACCAACCTACAATAACAAATCTTTTTGCTATGCACAAGAGACTCATTGAGTATTGCAAAACTTGATAATTACTGATTCATGACAGATTTAGGAAAAACATCATCTTAAGTAATCAGGTCAGGGCACTGCTGTTGACCACAGTGTTGGCAAAAGTAAGTTTCTTTCCTCATATCTTTCATTAAAGTCTAACATTTCACAGTATTTAGCTTTTAGCACTTCATTGGTTCAGACCAGTAAACAACTTATAGCCTTAAGAACTAGAATTTAACCTGCGAGCAAACAACTCTACTATTATCTCCTAACTCATCTACACTACACACATACTCTTTAATTCAAGTTTATAAAATTACTGAGGATCTCTAAAAGTTCTAGAATTCATTTATTATTGCTGATAATAAAAGATCATTAATCTGTCCCATATTCTGTCACAAAAGGTATTCCATGTCACATATTGTCAGCTGGGAATGAAGAGTTCATTGAGATTTTAAGATGCCTGGGTGGCAAAAAAACAAAGCTACTTTTTTGTGATGAAAATGTATGTTTGATCTTCATTTCCTCCTGGAAAAGTCAAGAGCTTTTCTCTAATAACGATTCTTGCAAATAAATTCATTTCACTTTCCTCCATGCCTACAGGATATTCCTTGCCTGACATCAGGGAATCATTCAGAAAACGTAGCACTGATGTGAAAGAAGGTCTTCTGACTCCAAATAAAATATTGTAATAGGTTCTATTTACTTTTACAAGATGGACACTAAAGAAAACTCCTATAACTGAGAAATTGTTCATTTGCCCCAAGTAAATATTTGTTCTGGTGGAGAGAAGATTTTTATCCTTAGCACTTTGCTTAACTATGCTAAACGTGACTTAACACAACAAATAAAGTGTGTTTTACTGACCTAAACCCAGCCCACAGGGACAAGCTTTTAAACATCTCAAAAATTCTATACTTCAGGCCTACATCACAAATATACTTCCTGATTAATAGAATTATTACTAAAAAAAAATAGTAACTATGTTGAAAATGAAAATTAATTGGATGAAGTATGTCAAGAATCTGGAATAATCCCATCTAAAGTAAATCTTTGTACTACAGCCATAAGATATGGCTTTTTCCATAAAAATATTCAATATTTATATATGCTTGTTCTAAAATAAATGTTCTGTCACTGTTAACAACTTTGAACCATTATTAGCTCTAAAAGAATGTTGTAAAACCACTCAACCCTGGATCTTTAGAGAAACAGAATTATATACTCATAAAATTTCTTAGTCTTTGAAGAAGAAAGGGAGATTTTTGCACTACAGAAACATAAAGGAAGAAAGCACTACAGGTATAGGAAAAAATCCCATATTTCATAATATTGCTGACATGTCCACAATGCCTTTTTTTCTTGTCATCCACATAACCAAGTATGCCGAAGAACTGTTTTTCTCAAAATCAATGTGTGGCTGTGGCAGAACAGGCTGTGATCTTAGGGATGTGAGTACACATACATGAAGCCCCACTGTCCTGTGCAACTGAGATACAAGGACAGTAACTTCCCCTTCAATCTTTTGGGAAGATGACACAAGCCTGGTATACCACAGTACAAGACTGAAGAGGTTTCAGGCTTTTTCCTGTACAGATATTTCCGTTGTGGAGAGACCCAAATTTCAGTCTGTGGAAAGAGTATAAACTAAGAAGCAATAGTGAACTGAACTGAAGAAAAGGTTATAACAGGATGCATTTTAGATGTGAAAGAAGAAACATGAGTCAAAGAAAACTCTGTGTAATAGACTTACAGAAGAACCAAGAACAGCACATCTGTAACTCTTCATCAAATGTTGCAGAGGGAGTGTTACAGACTTCAAGATGGGCAAGCAGCATTCTCTAATAAGATCCCGAGATACACATCGAATATATGCTTTGCCTAAGGGAAAGAATTTTATTATTTTACCTATGTTTAGCAGTACCTCATCACTGATTCCAAGAGGACATATAAGGTATTTCTAAACATGATCACATTACCAGAAATGAGCTTTAGATGAGATCCCTGATTTGAACATGAACTACTGTTTACTGGCCACTTTTCAGTAATCCATCCACATAGACCACTGTTTAATCAAGCACTCCTCCTCAGAGAAGCCTTATGAGCACCCATAACTTTAAATTTTAATCCCATTCATATCACTAAAATTCATGTACAAATACAAGGTTTTCTATGTTTTTGTAAACTGAGATTGTAAGAATTTAGCATTTTATGATACCAGGCTTTGCAGATTGTCTTACAGTCTTTTGAAGTTTTGAGGCCCCATGCATTTTCAAAAATATTTTTTAAAAGCTTGAAAGCTGCATGAATTTTTCTTTCTTTACATTTTCAGTTTTATCAACGTCTGATGCTACCTCATGAGCACTGTAAGTAGGAAAATCTCCAGTGATTTTCTGGCCACCATGCATATATGCATCATGTCATTTATACTGCAGATATGTAACATGCAGCTTTAGAGAATTACATGGCATATACATACATATGCAGGCACACATTCCATGTTTTAACAGCTTTCTCCTTACAAGCAATCATTTGAAAGATTTCTCTCATTTACAGGAACTTGTTACCAAACTTACCATTTTCATGTAGTTCTACTCATAAAACATACACATTCTGATCACAAAACCACCATTTAAGCAGGTAGGACTAAATCTTACCTTTTCAGGCTTTCTCAATGAAGAGACTAAATTAAGCATGAAGAACTGCCGCCTTTGTAACTAGAGTTCCCTATAACTCAGATTAGGATGCTGTGACAGAGTAGTCTCAAGTACCTATATGACAACTGCCTGTACTGGCCTGTTAGTCTGAAATCCTTGTTCTTCACCAATCTTTTAATGTGAGCATAATATACACACATACATACACACACACACCAGTTACATTCTATTTCCACAAAGGGTGAGAGATGATTTTGAACTAGTGTTAAGTTTAGCAATTACTGCAATTTCCTTACAGTTGTAAGCAATGATTCCAAGGACATCATAACTTCGTAGTCTTTTTTTTTTTTTTTTTTTCTTTTCGTAAATCTTCTTTTGAATCAGCACGACTAAAGGGACTGAGGAAATCTTCAGGAAAAACAGGGAAATCTTCATGGACTGCATGTCGTACTCCTTAAGCCAAAGTACCCTCCACTGTTTTTGCACCCTTATCTTTAAAGCAGTGAGGAATTTATCAGATAACAGCAATTAATAGACCTGTCCCAAAAAGCCATTATGCACAGTTGCTCACAAAATTGTGACCGGCTCAATTAACCCACTGCAGCTGGGCAAAATGAGTGTTAGTGTATCTCCAGCTCAAGGCTGAGGAAGAATTTGATCCCTGGTCCTAAAGCACCAAGTGCCAAAACAAGGTAATTTACAGCCAAGCAATGTACTTTAAAAGGTTTAATTCCCTCATCATTAAGATGACATTTCTTAGCATTCATAGCTTACTTAGAAATAACAGTAAGGAACTCTAGCAACATTCAGAGATTTGTGTATCAAATGCTTTTCTGACAGATTTATAAATTCTAGATTCTTGGTATCTGAGGCAGACAATTAATTGCTCAGCCACAATTTGCAGACAAAGTGTTGAACCAAGAGCAATCCTTACATTTGCAGAAAGCACAGGCAAGCTCAATAAATTATACTTTTCTGACTCTAGTGTTCTCTTGCAGAGGTTGAATTTATATGGCAAAAGCCTCCTGTCTCTTGGAGATACACATCTGAAAAAATGACTGATGAATAAAAACATAAATGTCTGAGGCCCAAAATTCTGACACATGCTAATTATTGCTTCAGGAAGTGAAAAAAATTCTGCAACTACAGTTCACTGTTTTAAAATGCAGTCAATCATCACAGTGAGAGAGGCACTTTTTTTTCCATAGTAAGGACACCAGAAAGCAAAACTTCTCTACACAAAAATGATTAAAGAGTAATAAATAATGTGTCTGGAAGTAAGTACTAGCACGTTGTTAAGTAGGTAAATACATTTCCCATCCTTTTAACTGGCTCAAGTGTTTTTGTTTTTTGTTTTTCTTTCCAAATGTCCCTTCTCTATTTTATAAATCCACAGAAAGATGCACACAACGGTGCTTCAGCTGCATCTTTTTCTGCACAAAATGACCAGCATTTTTCTTAAGGCAGATATCTGTCTGTATGTACACTAAATTCATACTCAACAAACTACTTTAACCAACTTTAGGGAGCCTCCTACAGGAAATGGAAGCACTGCATACAAAATAATCTGGCTAACATAGGAAATGGCAGAAATGTCATTTCAGAAAGAGCTAATCCACATGTAAGCTCTCTGAGTGTGCTCCATGCAGTCACCTGACAGCCTGGAGAGCTACCAGGCTGCTTTGCAGGCAGGGTGCAATACCTCATGCATTGTTCTGCAGCCACCAAAGAGGGATATTTTAATATCTTAATCTCCAGAACTGTATTTACGACCTGCAGCTGTGGTGCCAAAGTCCCACAACTCCATACACACTGAGCCTATTGTTGGTGAAACAGCACTCTGAGGGGTTTTGAGTGACATCAGTAAATAACTGAACTACACTGAGCTATTCTGCAATGGGGGTGGAGAGTGGTAGTTGTTTTTCTTTGTATCAGTCAGTTCGTTTGGGGCCTTCATCACCTTGGGGACAAGCAGTCTTCTAAATTTTAATAGTCCTTAAAGCATAGTAAGTGTGCATGAAGGGGAATGAATTTCTAGTGGCTTTGGGCTTCCAGGAAAAGAGAACTTGAAATGATTAATAAAAGAATTCCTATAGTACATACCATTTTAAACAAGCACATATTGTAAGTTACATGTTAGTTTATCACAAAGAGGAAATGTTTGCTATTGTTTTGCAGCCACTTAAAAGGAACACTCAATGATTTGGGCAATGTTGTTCCCTCCGCCTCAATCCCAGAACTGAGTTCTTCCCTGATATGGTCAGAATCCTATAGAGTATATTTCGGGAGCAGGCAGAGATATGGCCCCTTCTCTGCCAGCTTTCAGCTGTATCATCTGGCCTTTTCCAGATTTTCGATGCCTTTCAAGCAGAGAGAGGATAACACTTTATAAACTGAATCCTAGAAAAAGGAAAATAGGAAAATCCCTATTGTTATTTTTTTTCTGTTTTTTGTATGACAGCATACAGATTAATACTAAATTAGTTTAATATTCTAAGGAATTAAAACACTCTGGCATACATCCCTTAGCATTAACATGCAGATATTCACCAGCAAAGCTGGGTTTCTGAATAACAATTACAGGTTAACTGGGCAGCTTGTTTGCCAAATTCACCCCACACAATATAAATAAGAAATGCTGCTGCTTTGCTGATACTACTGACATTTTCCCTAAAGAGTAAGAAAAACAAACACAGAGAATTAGGAAGATGCCTATGAAACCAAATAAGTGTTTAAAATGTCTACTGCCCCCAATGTTTATGCACTCTGAAAGGCAGAAGAGCCAGTAGCTAGAGCTTTGTCACATAGATTGTTTTTCTAAATTCCTCTTCCATTGCAGCTTTTCTGACATGCCTCAATTTTCTTGTGCTAAAGGATCACAAAATTATCACGCTCCTACTCTTGGTTCACAAGGATTTACAGAAAAACATTAGCTTAAGGTTTTCAAAGGGGAGTCATTATATTGAGTGTCTGCTTGAAGGCAGTCAGCACTTTCAGAAAATCAGGAAGACAGTCTGTGCTCTTCACTGAGAACAAAAAACTCCAAGTACTCAAAATACCTTCTGAAAGTCTGGAGCTAAATGTGGTGCAGGAATACTGCAAAATAAAAAGAGGGAATAGTAACAGCTTAAATAGTCAGTCTGCTGCAGCTGACCTGCCAGTTAGAAAGCCATGCTAGTCATACCTGTGTATTTTATTCAATTCCAACCTGTATATTATTTTCTCAGAAATGGAAAAAAAAACATAAAAAGAGACACTCAGAGCAAGGACAAATGGATTTCTTACACGGAGGGAAAATAATGAGAAGCTACAGAGAGATTGTACTCATCCACGCTCATTCTTATCTCTGAAACACAAGCATTTCAGTAGATGAAGTTCTACTTGACTCTACTTCCAACCAAGTCAATGACAAGATGCCCAGGGCAGTTGAAGTCAACCTCAGAGATAAGTATCCAGATTCCAATGACTTTGAAAGGGATCTGGATATCTAACTCAACTGTCTTTGGAAATCCTGGATACACAAATGAATGTATTCTCTCACTTCCTTATGTAAGTGTCATGTATTTTCTTCATCTTACAGATGGAGAATGTATCAAGAAATTAAATGACTCACATAAAGCTTCACAAGAAGCCAAAGCCAGGGCTGAAAATTATCTCCAAGATATTCTGGGATCTGAATTCTGGCATTTCTATTTTGCCTCTTAGCCAGATCAAGGAACTGTACTGACACAGTTTAATCAGAAGAAAACTACATATTTCAGTAAACATTCTAAGTATCAAGAACATTGTTTGTTCCTTAGATGGGTTGTAGTTCTATGAAAACATTCTAGAGTTCTCATTTTTTCCAAACTGTTTCAAACCTAGTACAGTACCAGCTTTAAAGTTCTGTATGTAGAAACTCTGGTTTTCCAGAAATAGGAAGGAACGGATGATGACTCCAGTGCTATAGAAGCCATATACTTAAACGATGCATGTTTCCCAGTCTAATATTTCTTTTACCTGGGATAAGAAAAGGAATAAGAGAACAAGAGAAGAAAAAAAAATTACTGATAGGGAGCGCAGTAGGAATGAGCTGCTACACAGAAGAAAATGATAAAATAGGTTAGGAAGACCATTCAAAGTCCAGGTAAAATTGCTTAGCAAAATAAAATCTTCACAGCAACTGTGATACAATTTAATTTAAGGTCTAAGTTTACAATACCCAAAATTCTTACCACATTAGGTAGTCATTGCCTACATGATTAATACATAAAATCAGACATTCTAGGATTGTGAGTCAAGTTTTGTTAAGTTAGGCCTCAAAGTTATGCTTTTAAAAATGTTGAGAATGCACCTGTAAATGATGTTCTCTCATTTTTCAAAGTGAAGTCTGAAATTAACATCACATCTGAGTATCAAAAGCAGTGGTCTACAGTCACAAAAAAATACTACTTACGTAGGACACAAGCGGTGCTGAATCAAGACACTGAAAGTAAAATGGACTCCTCCTTCCCCCGCTCTATCACATCCTTGTTTCACGTGCTGGTTTAAGTCACACCAGAACCCACTTAAAACTCGCACTCCTGAAGCCCTTCAATATGCTGACTCATTACAGCTGTACAAGTGGACCAATGAAAAAGGGAAGTTTATAGGATGAACAATTTTCTGTCGAGATTCCTTTCTCACTCCCATGCTGTCTCACACACACATTTTGTTTTGCTGTTATAGGACTCTGGTGAGATCTCAATACCACATCCTCTGGGCATTCAAATTTTGGCTGCAGTTAACAAAGCAAAAAAACATACGATCATATTCCTGTAAATTACAGAAGAAAAGCAAATTGTATACTTGATAAATTGCATGCAAATTGCATGCTTGATCTTTAGCAAAAATTAAAATTAAAAAAGGCAACAATGTTGTATTTTAATATCCTCACAGCATTGCTAGACATTTAGAAATGAAATTACAAGTCTACATTATCCAAAGGCCTCAGCCACAACAAAACTCACACACGATCTCCCATCAGTAGATAGTATTAGCAAAATAAAGGCTGAAATTCTAGCCCTATTACTTCAACTACTGATTGCTATTGCAGTTCTCACACTTTTTTCCATTACAAATTGCAAGAATTGTTGGGCAGGAGTTTTCTCTGATTAAGCATCAGTATTGTGTCTCTCACCTACATACTCTAATGTAATACAAACGAACAAACAAGTAACAGTAAAAATGTGTTAATTTTAATGAGAGGCCAAACGAGGAGGAGGGAATAGGTTCTCCGTCCTCTGCTACTAATCTTTTGGTCCTTACTAACTTTTTTTAATTTTAGCATCTACTGCTAGAAATTGTTGCAACATGTTTACTTCTTACTATTACTTTCTATGAATATTGAGAGTAATTTCCTAATACTGTTCTTTCAAACTAAGTTTACAGCGAAGTAAAATCCCATAGCATGCAATGTTCACGTCCCTTTGAGATAAATAAACTGGTAAAATCTTACCTCAACTAAAAGGTTAACATCTGTCATATTTAATTAGCAATAAAGTCAGACATATAATTCTTCACAATTTATCCCTCACCAATGCCATGTCCTTTCCAAGCTGAAACGTGGAAAAAAAATTGACATTTGCAGGCAGTGTGGCAGAAAGGCAGTCTGCCATGTTATCAAAACAATTTATGTTCTAAAATTCCTGCAACTCCAACTTGAAAATAACATCTCCATCATTCCAGCTCTTAGTTTAGACAACTCCAGTGTTACTTGATATGACATGCACAGAAAGAGAAATCATCTTAAATTGACATTGATAGTTCTCTGAGCTGACAAATACAAGTTGCTTAATTTGCTGTGTGTTTGATTTTCTTTTCTAGTGAGCTATGCTTGAAACAGGAAAAGGGGGTCAGATCGGGGAGCTGAAGAGATTAAACTGCAATTTTGTTTTCCTTATTTTCAAGCTAGCCACTAGGATCAATCTCAGCCTGCTCTAAATTATGTCCAGCTGTCTATTGCCCTCAGGGACAATTCCAGCAGCCAGAATTAGCTGGAGTGCAGTGACATTTTGACCACACACAGTCTTCCTTCAGCCTACCTATCCTTGGGTTTTTGAGGACAGTAAGGATGGTAGGTTCTGCCAGGAAGAAAAAAACATGAGCATTTAAGTTGCAAACACAAGCAAGTTAAAGAATGTATGAAAACTGTGGCTTTTTACAAGAAGCAAAAACTAAGAGGTAAAAAAGGGTTCACTAGGAGTAGGAATACAGTGCATCATTTTCTGAAGGAGCCAAACGTAAATAAAAGTAATTAGGAGTCAGTCTCCCAGGGCTATTCCTGACAGGAAAAATGATATGAGTAACTGTTAGGGGTTGGCCTCAGTTATGCAGTATTGTATGGTCAGCAAGAAAGAATGGATGGTTTGACCAATTCTTGACATCTTCAGACATATTTTAAATATGTAAAATAAGTTCCTCTACTGCTGAGTAACTTGGATATCTCAAGTATTTCCCACCACTTCCCAGGTCTAAATCCTGCTATTCCTACATCAGGTGTATCTCCAATTGCTTCAGTAGGAAATATCAGAACTACAAAATTATAGATTGACTCTACTATTTCCATTTAAAGGGTCAAGAATAATCCTTGGCAGAGTACAATATTTCAGTAACTGTATTAAAAAACTAAAGAACCATCTAAAAAAGAACTCATGTTTTACGTATTTACTGGATTATATAGTTATTATCTAGACCAGCTGTGCCAGAGATCTGCAACTTTGTATGACAATTTTTCAGGATTTCTCAGACAGATCAGCTTGTTTAAGAGAGATAAAAAGGTTCTGGGCCCTTCACAGTCAATACTGAAAAGCTTGAAGCTCATAAAAAATTAAGGGCCTCGTAGACTCAACTAAGAAGAATAGGGGAGAGCTACATTACTACAGCACAGCACTTTGATCCGAGGAACAAAGTCGGAGGCCTAAAAAAAATATACAGGTTATCTTTATGTAGAAAAAATTCTTGGCACAGTTACCTGCTCCTCCCCTTAAGCATTCCACCTACAAAAATTTCTAAACCTTCATAACACCTACTGATCTCTCCTTCAGTTCATCAACTTTTCTATTGGGTGGAGAAATAATGGCATATTACGCATAGAAGAAGCTCTTGAAGTAATGATTACTGAACTTGCACAGAGCCTGAAGGAACATTTTGGATTTCTCACTAAGTCTCCTTCTTGACATTGGAAGGAGGTATCTCCCCTAGCTTAACTACTGTAGCCTGTTCTTTTCTCTATGTGGCTCCCTCAGCTTTCAAGACTGCTTAAATAACTCTCTGCTCATGTCCCTCTCCCTTTGCCATTATTCTTGTTCTATCATTTCCACAGATTGTCCCTGAGTTCTTCACCAAATACAAGTATCCTGAATAGGATTTCAAATGACCAAAGTGAAGTAGAAGCAAAAATCCAAGTAACTTGAAAGTAGGCACTGTCAAATATCCTGACTGTTACTATACTCTCAAGGCAATTCACAACTACAGTCCATTTTATCCCTTGAACACTAAACATCTGAGAATTATTCATTTGTACAATGTGACTGTTGCAAATAAGTTATTCATTTGTCACATGTGTGCTATCTCATCCCTTCCCTGGAAGAGAAGCAGGTTCACTAAATACTTTATTCAGTGTTTTTATAATCTAGCTGTATTATATGCTCACAAATTATTATATGCTTATCCTAAATAACTGAAGGACTAAAAGCAGCAATAGGTATTTATATCTGAAGGCTCTGATAATTAAATGAATTCCAGTGTTTTGCTTCTAGACTGGTCTTCCCAGACTCTGATAGATTTCTTCATTTACCTTCTATCTATTTGGCGCCTTTAGATTACGAACACTCACTGCTCTTCAATCATTTCCTATTTGTAAACTCCTTTCTACAATGGCATTCCCATCTTAATTAGAATCTTTAACTGCTTTCATACAAAAAGTTACTATCAATCACAGAGGCTGCCATTGTGGCAGGCATTCCAATATGAAGGACATTTCATATTTTTTATTTACAGGATTTAGAATGGACAGAAAAATATATTAGTCTTACTAATTTAAAAGTCACTTAGATTGCCCGGTCAGATAAATATTCATATTATTGTTTGAAAAGTCATAGTTCAGCTTAAATTTAAACAAATATACATTTACACACACTTAAAAAAATTCCAAGGAGTATGCACAATGCCCTATTTAAAAAAAAAATGTTTATCAAAAACTCTAACAGGAAGACTGTAAGTGCATTAATCTTTTAAGTATTTAACTGGATATTTAAAGAGTGACCACTGATGCCACCCTAACACCTTGTGTTTAAATTCATGTACATGTTCTCCTTGCACAAGAAAAGCTGTATCACACCTATCCTGAAAGAACTACAGTAGTACAACTTCCTCACGCTGGTTACCATTATACCAACCCAAAGATGCTTCCTACTGCTGTGGCTCTTCCTCTACAGGCAGGTGGATTCCACCCTGCCAAGACAAAGTCTCCTGGCATAACCAGATTATATGAAAAGTACCACTGTGATTTTTAGAAAAATCACACAAGAAGGCAGTCATCAAGCCCAAGCACTTCTCAGATCACAGCTCTACTTTTGAAGCTAAATTGGCAAATGCCAGCGCAATTCCCAGAAATTAAAAAAGGGGGGGGGGGGAGGGAAGGGGAAAGGGAAACATGGCAAATTCGTATCTTTTTCACTACGTGCTCAGGAAGAGCCAGGGCAGGACGCCCGCACGTTCACCTGCCGCCCGGCCGCCCCGAGCAGCACGCGGAGCGCCTCGCGGGGCGCGGCCGCAGCCACGCGCGGGATACGAGCAGCGTCCCGCGACCCGCCGCGGCCGTCTCACGCCCGAGATGGCGGAGGAAGTGGCGTCCGCACCTGCCCGGCGCGGCGCGGCCTGGCGCGGCCTGGCGCGGCGCGGCGGAGGGGCGCAGGCTGCGCGGCGCCGGCAGGGGGCGCCCGGGGCCCCGGCGGAGCCGCGACGGTTTCTATTTAGCCGCGGGCGGACGGGTGGGGGAAGTAGAGCGAGGCGGCGGCACTACCAGCGGGCGGAGGGACGGAGGGGGCCGAGCCGCCGTGGTGACCTGCCGCCGGGAGCAGCCCCAGTCGGCGCTGCGCGGCGCGGCGCGGCCCCGCCAGGAGAGCCCGGGTGCCGCAGCCGCAGGTAGGAGCCGGCGGCGGGGCTGGGCGCTGCGCCGCGCAGCTCCACTCCGCTCCGCGCTGCCCTGGGGGCGGGGGCAGAGCGGGACGAGGCGGCCGGGCTGGGGGCGGCGGGGCACGGCGGCCCCTGGCTGAGCAGGTGCCCGGCAGGGGTTCGGGGTGGGATGGCGGGCGGTGCGAGGGGCTGCGGGGTCGGGCCGCTGTCGCCGAGCGTCCGGCCGTGCCTGCGGCATCGCCGCGGTGCCCCGCGCTGCCCCTCCGCAACGGCCGGGGAGCCGCGGAGGCAGCCGCAACGGCCGGGGAGCCGCGGAGACGGCCGCAGCGGTGCCGACGGGGGCTGCGGCGCTCGATAGCGCTGGGGTGCGGCTGGGTGCTACCTCGGTTTAAAGCCTTTTTTCTTTTTCTTCTCCTCCTTCTGCTTCTTTTTCAGCTGGATAAAGTACAGCGGAGCGGAAACGCTGCCGAGGCTCGGCCGCTTCTTGGCTTCCAGAGGGCTGCGCCCGGGCCTCCTCACGCAGGTAGGCGTTGAGCGGGCGCTTCGCACTGGCGGCGAGCGCGGGACCCGCTCCCTAGAGGCGGAGGCTGCGTTTCTTAGCGTTTCTTAGCAAAGCAGCGCTGAAAGTATTGCTGGTTTATTCGTTTTCCTTTCTTTCAAGGTTCATGATGTTGACAACTATGTTCGTGGCTGCTTTCATTCTCATTACAGTACATTCACAGGAAACTGAGGAAACCATAACATACACGGTAAGGTTTAAGAGTTTGAGGTAATTATTGCTAAGCGGAGCTTCTTTTCTAAATGACCCTTCAGAAAACACAAATTTTTTTGCCAATTCATAGCATGCAGTACCAAATTCTTTGACTTTGAATGTTAACCAGAAAATTATCTGTTTCTACACTGAAACCGTGTTTTAGAAGTTGAGGTTTACAAGACTGAACAAAACTGGCTCTAACTGCCTGTTTTGAAAAGCTTACCTATATGAGCTTGATGAACTGAACAAGATTGTGAAGTTGTGGGTTTTTTTTTCTTTCCTTTTTTTTTTTTTTTTTTACTAAAAGTTTCATAGACTCATCCTTTTAAATATATGAAACTTGACAGATAACTAGGTCAAACGTTCTTTTGTGTTTTCTTTTGGATATTTCAAGGTTTTTTTAACAAAACACAAATACTTCAAAATTTAGTATTCTTAATGAAGAATCTAAATCACAGAGTAATCGTATGAATGTCAGTTTATGAGCTACTTTTGAGCAGTTGTTCTGCATGACTTGGAAAAAAATGAACTAGATTTTTTTTTTTAATAGATTCTGCTTATAATCAAGAGATGGGGTTTGAGATTTAGCAGGCCTTTTCGTAAGACTTTCCCCCTGCGCCCCCTCCAGTGTTCACTCTTTGGCTTGCATAATGAATGTCATAGAATGAGTGGCAATTACATTGACTTGGGCAAAACCCCACATTTTCACAACTGATTATAGCTGTAATCCCTGCAACTTGCTTCATATGGGTGTACCTCTGAATATGCATAAAGACATTCTGCTTGTGTGGCATTGCACTAATTCTGCACACATGCAAGACGTTAGAGAACCACAGCCAAAGATGAGATTGTGTCTTATACAAGTTATCTCACTGAAATCAGTGGGATGGCTCAGGCAAGTAAATACTGTAGAACTGGACCTTAGCATAAAAGACAGGGCTCCAAGAAGCATTGGGAAGTCAATCATAAAACAGTTTAATGTTATGCTCTAGAAACAATAGACTTTTTTAAAGGTTGGATATACTTATGTTTACAGACTTGTGAGATTTTACATCTATTTTATATATAAACACTGGTTACTGAAGACCTAAATACCTTTTTGAAAATATAGGTGAATATAAGGACCCTATCCTTTTCCATTTTTATTACATATTTTCTTTTAAATAGCTTTTTTTTTTTTTTTTTGATAAGCTTATTTAGTTTATACCTGGGTGACTTGAGTTCCTGTAGCCCACCTTCGAAAAGATCTTAGCATTTAAGCTCTTAGAGCAGTTTTACATATTATAACAATCATTTTAAACATAAAACTTAACAGGTAAATTTTCCAGAAGGTAAATGCTACCATTTCTCATATGGACATTGTATTTGTTTAGGGCCAAATCCTTTTCTATCGTAAAACTCCTTTCAGTTTTAGTAGGAGTTGGACTTGGCTCCTTACTATTAAATAGATACAACTTCTGTTGTGCATTAACAGGAATTGGTTGATTCAGTAAATACATGAATTTGCTGTTTTCCTTTGGGTTTGCATTTTCATAGCTACAGTAACTTTGGTGTTGTCAACTCAGCATGTAGTCATTCCTTTAGAGACTGAGAATTACAATACAATTAGTTGTCCACTTACCTCTTCCTAAAATTGGAGGCTTTTAGTTCCAGCTCACTGCTACATTTGGCAGATCACTAGTGTCACTTGCAAATGAAAAAATACTTTCTATTCTATTGCTGAGTCAGTGTCTTAGTAAAAAGTTTCTCAGAATAACTTGAGGACAGTGAAACATGGAACAAGTGGATCTCGGCATCAGCAGGGCAAATTTGTCACTTGTATAATTCCTCTGAAGCAGAGGAGTTGCAAAAGATTTAGCTTGCTTGACTGTAACTAATTAGGTTAGTTTAATTCAATTCTTTTTTTTCTATAGGGCTATTAAAATACCCTAAACAGCATAGCATGGATATGAAGCTACATAGTGGAGCTCTGTTGGTTCACTGCTATTCTAAATGTCTACTGTATTTGGTAGCATTGTGACACTTAGGTAATCAGTTTCTGTAGTTGTCACGTGATGAAAATTACGATGTTCTAGACAATTAATGCTTTTGGTCAGAAGGAATATGAGGATACCTATCTAAATTGCAGGGCAGAATACTTAAAATTCTTCCAAAGTTGCTAATTTGCATTAATATGAATAGTTGCCAAGTATAGTCTTGTTTGAATTTTTGTGAAGTCTTATTTGTATGAATAGTACTGCTGTTACAAACTTTAACAGTTTATTGTATGTCTCACAAAATAAATTGTTCTTCCTAGACTGTAGTTCCTAGAGTCATGTGATGAAAACGCGTATGAATTACCTTACAGTAGTCACAGGATCTCTTCCCATCATTAAAGTGCTAATGGGAGAGAGGAAGATATAGAAGGGGTTAGACTCATTGGTCCCTCTGCCAAATCTGTTCCAGGAACGAAAGGTGTTCACCTCTTGGATGGCAGTGAGCCAGATCAAAATTAACATTTTTTTTTTTTCCACAAGGAGATTGGGACAGTAAGGAATAAATGGACTTCTGGACTGATCCAATTGACCAGTATCAATCAGTGGCAGATGCTTTAAAAAAATATGTTTAGGAACAAAGCAAGGAAATACTGATGTTTCTCGTGACTTGTCCCCTACCCCCAGTAAAGCTACCTACTCACAACAGACTGTAACTTAAAAATTCTCTAAGATAGAGGCTGTGTCTACGTATACTCACATTATTCTTCCTGCAGAACAGTGTTGCACCTCTGGCTTACCAAGATAAAGAAGCATAGCATTTCCTTGAATGTCAAAGTTTGAGTTCATTGAAACATCCTTTCCTCTCCAGAATAAAATCCTGATTAACATTTTAAGTAGTCATATTTTTTTTTCTCTGTTTCTTTTCTGTATAGCAATGCACAGATGGCTATGAATGGGATCCTATTAGGCAACGGTGCAAAGGTACAGTAAATCATTTCCAAAAAGACTTGTCATTGGACTTCTTTTAATATTACCATTACACATCCCTGTTTTGCACAAAAAGATGTGCTTGCATGTCATTCTATTATTTGTATTAATGACTATCGCAGAAGATTCTACTGTTAAAAGCATGACCTGTGTTGTTGCTAACCACAGATATTGATGAATGTGAAATAGTCCCAGATGCATGTAAAGGTGGGATGAAATGTGTTAACCACTATGGAGGATACCTCTGTCTACCTAGAACAGCCCAAATTATTGTAAATGAGCGAGAAGAAGCAGCAGCTGAATCCACTAGTGGTCGAAATAATGTAATTCGACGGACTCCTGCTGATCCTCACCGTGCCCCTCCAAACCCAACTCATCAAATACAGTGTGCAGCTGGTTATGAACAAAGTGATCACAATGTGTGCCAAGGTAAGCAAACTGCTGTACGTTTTACTCTCCACTTATACTGAAAGTATGTGATGACAAATCTATGCCTGGAAAATCACAACATACAGCTTTTGCATTTTCTAGAAATGTATCATTACACTATTGTACTGGACACATACACACTCCTCTAAGATGTATAAAATACATGGATGTTGTTTACGGTAACAGAATCCGCAGTTTCTTGCAGCATGCTACCTGTTCCTTCTATTTCAGATTAACAAGTAGAATTAATTTAGTTGTCTGTAGATCTTCAAAAAAACTTAAAAATAAGCAATTTCAGTCGAACATTTTGGACTGCAGTAAGTATGTCCAAGAGAGGCAGTGCTTTGAAGAAAGTAGGCAACATAGCAGGACATATTGTAGACAAGTTCCAAAGACTTAAACTTTTATTTTTTTCAGTAAGTGAATGCTGAATAGAACAGAAAATAACCACTGTATGAACTTCTCCTTAGACTTAAAGTTTTTTGGTTTCCCCCCCACACACTATCCAGATCATATTTGCAAGAGAGATGTTTCTCAAGTGGTAGGAACCAAACACCTGTACAGATCATGCTCTTCTGATCTCTGTGAAAGAAGTCATGCACAGGCCCAGTCAACTTATTTCCATTCTTAGTTTAACCATTTGCTGAAATGATGGCAGTGATAAGCTTTCATTTGAGTGTACGTACACCACACAGTACCAAAATTCTCAGGGTATTAGCAATGCTAATTGTATGCATTCAGGAATTGGACTTGCAAGCACTACTGTAAACTATAGACCACTTCATTTATTGTATTATATAAATAGTTTACTCTTACGCACGCTGAAGTAACAAATGCTTTGTCCACTGTTTTTCTCTTTCATAGAAATACATTCTACTCCTTGTTCATGAACTTGGCTTTCAAGCAAGTTAGTAGGATACCCATGCAAACATCAGAGGGCAAAACTTGACCTCGTTCATCTTTTCCATTTTGTGGCACTTAACAGTATAATCATATAAAATAGTACTTAAGTGGCTATAATTAGGGCAAGCTGTATTACACAGTGGTAGTTCCATTCTCCCTAGTATCATGCATACAGAACACTATTTATCACCAATAAATAAATTCCCTGTAATTCTGAAACATAGTAATCATCATGGAGGATGGATAAGTGAGACTTTGCCTACAAAAATAAGAGTTGTGTTTCTGGCTTATCTAATAACATTTAGCATTTCTGTCACTCTCATTCAAGAATGTGAAGTAATGAGTCACCAAAGGAGGTCAGTACCCTGATCCCCTAACCTCAGCCGTTTGCATAAGAAGATTGAGGCAAACTGTTTTCACCAGCTTTAACTTTGCAAACTAGTGGCCAAAACAGGGTTCAATCTAGCATTCCACCCACTACATTATACTGTGTTACTGTGACATTCACCTTTATTGGTGAATTGTGATTAAACTGCTTCAACTTTAGGATGTAACAATATTTGAATTTTATAATATTTGGAATACTAGATTTCAGAAAAATGGAGTATCTCTTACTACAGTGTTTTCAGATGCAATAAGTGAAAGGATAGGAAAACTTAAATTTGTAGTACTATTGCCTTACTATATTCTGAATGACGGTTGTGAGTTTGGGTTAACTTTTTACAACTGACTGACTGGTTGGGGGATTTCAGTTTTGTTGAGGAAAAAGACTGGCAATACTTCCATCTCCCTTATGCCCACCTTCCTTCTCCCCTTCTCTTCCTGAAACTTGCAGCTAAACATTTGTATACAGTCTACAAATCTTTGGTTAATTATAACAACAACCAACTGTTGTTATAGTACCAGAATTTTAAGTAGGAGACGCACAAACTGTGGTGAAATCTTGGGCTTTACTGAGTCAATCAGAGTTTTGCTGCTAATTTCCTTGTGCCAAAATTTTATTCTAAATGCAGAAAGTATGGAAATATTAGTGTTTAAAGGCTGAATTGTGTTGCACTGAATGAATTCCAGCTGGAAAAAGGGTAGTGGACAGTGCTTAAAAGAAGGGATAAAAGACTTCTGGAGCACTTAAAGTATGTGTTCAACTTCATGATCTTCATGCATTTTGCTGCCGAAAATATCTTACAAAAGATAATCTTGATCAACAGTGGTCCCGCTGTGGTTTTATTTAATTATGGTTAAAAGACTTTGCTGTGATAACTACTTGAGGCTCCTAGGGAGTGTAACTTATACGTATAGTCACACTTAAGCTTGTTTTATTGTTTAGTAAATCAAATATGAAGTCCAGCTCCTTCTAATTGTTTGCAGATGTATGACATTTTCCTTCCAGGCCAGCAGCACTAAGTATTTTATAACCAGTGTAAAAGTGTGGAGACCTCTGTTTAAAACAATAACATGTTCTGAGGAACTGTATTTCTGACATCATACTAGAGTATGAGGGGCCTTCTGTTTTTAATACAAATGTACACTGCCTTCTTAAACACTGAGTAGTGAGAGTATAATAAACCAAACACACTCATGGTGGTTTCTGCACGTGGCATAAATGGGCGTAAATGACATCAGTCATGTTTCACTTTAAGTGGCTTCAGTGATCTGGTAAGTTTAATCTTTAAGTAAGACATAATATAGTGCATCCAGATCCTATTTCTACTGATGTGAATGAGAAACATGCAGAGAAGTGTGTGATTCTCTGCACTTCGTAAGCTGCCAAAGGACTGCTATATCTCTGACTCAGGAGATATTTAATACCTTTTTAACATCTGACCTGAAGAAAACAAGTGAAAATTAAGATACTTATAGAACTTTGTCTGCAATGCATGATGTTACTTTTGACAGAGACTACATAACACATTAACAACAGACTGCAAGACTGATAGCTAAGCCTGCTGTCTTGCAGAAGACAACTTTAGCAAAATGATTGTGGTTTCTTGTCATATATGTAAAAGTCATTTTTATAACTACTGTCAATCAGAAACGTGTTCCTGTATAACACTGCTTGTCAGAAGCTTGTAGAAAGCAAAAACTTTCTGGGAATTTCTTAAGGTACTATATCTGAATTGTAGGTGCCAGGAACCCCCAGAACTGATGACAAGATGAAGGGAGAGCATTCTGAGCAAAGCTCTCTTATGTAGAAAAAGCACAAAGTAAAAATCCAATACTTTGATTTAAAACTCAGAAGTGAAGATAAATTAAGGTCATGATTAACTTTGTCGCTTTTCTTTTTTTTCCCTGACTTTTGTATAGTTGGTTCCTGTTTCAATTACTTTTACATATGCCTTTAACAGAAAGTGCTGCTGAGTTGGTGACCAAGTAGATTCCTGTGGGTAGCACCTGCCAGCCTTTTCAGGAAGCCACTCAGATGTTCTCACCTGTTGATATGAGAGTATCCCTCAAATTGGGAAAAGTTAAAATTGTGTAAGAAATATTTTTAAATGAGTCAGCTAATTTTGATGGACTTTTTCTTTTTTTTTACATCACAGTAAAAATGAATGCCTGCATTCCCTTGTATGCATAGCAAGAAGACTGAACTGTATGTCTACCATGTAGTTCAGGCACTCTGTGACTTGCAACTGCTCCTACTAAAGTCAAACTACCCAATTAATTCAGTTTTGTCAGATCTTGTCTGTAAACAACTACTAGCTCTTCCCAGAATGTCATGACCTTTAAACAAATTTTTAAAAGACCAAGCAAAGGCACTAAATAATCTGTAACCTTGAGAAGAGGAAGAACTTTTTTGCCTTTCTATCATGCTGGTTGTACAAGCAATAAAGCAAATAAACTAAGCAAACTTTGTTGCTATTTGGCTAAACCCCTAATCTGGCTTCCTGTATTTCTCTGGTCCTGTACAAGATCTCCTTGTAACCCTTTACACCACTGTAACTGGTGGAACTTCCACAGAAGACATGGAAGAGGGGTTATAATTGAGATGTCAATCATTTATTGTATGATGAAAGAATGCATAGAGTCCCCAGATGGTTCTGCATAGCATTGGTGGATGGTCATTGTTTATTTGTCTATTTGCTTTTCTTCCTTCCTGTGGGGAGAGGAGGGGGAAGCAGAGCTGATTTGTTGATGCTATGGATATTTTTCCCTGCAAAATCTTTCTTTAGGTATCTCTTAGAGGGTTTTTTCCTTGATTTAATTAGCTGGTACTGTTCAAAGTCACGTCTTGAGGTAAAAGCCTAGATTGAGTGATGTAAGTTAACTAAGTTAAATACTCTTGCATATCTAGATTCCATGTTCTGGGAGGTGATGGGGTAAGGGGGAGCAGTTGGTGATGTTTTGTTTTCCATTCAGAAATCACATTTTATAATATACATCATGGATGTGCAGCTGGCATACAAAGGTAGCAAAAATTATATAAACCCAGGCACACTCAGTCTGGCTCTTTGTAAAACCAGTTCAGGTTTAAGAGTCTGGGTGTGTCTCCAGTAGAGTGCTCTGCATTGACATTTCCACTTGGATGCGAAGTGCACTTCTGAAATGCATCTCCTAATGAGCTCTGCTTACTGTGCTTGGATTCACATCACACACGAAACAGATTCTATTCAGATGAAACTAAACCTGAAATGTGCTGCAGGAGTGCCACTAGTATGCTGCAACCACTAGTGAGCATTCAGGCCTCAGGAGTAGACTAGAGAATACAATGACACTCAGAAATGCAGAAACTGGAATGCTGGAGCTTCTGCATCAGCTAATCTGCTCATGTTGGTCCACGCTATTTGGTAGTACAGACAACTTGCTTAATGCATCACCTGAACAACACAACATGAATACAGCTATATAACAGCTTCTTAGGCTAGCCGCAGAACCATTTTGTGGAGTGTTTTTTAAAATTATACCTGTAATTAGAGTGCAGCATCTCAAGTTCTCTCTCTCTCTCTCTCTCTCTCTTTTTTTTTTTTTTTATGCTTTTATGAGTACTTTTAGGAGTACACTGAAAAGAGTCTGAGTCGACAAGTTTAATTTCAGAGGCATTAAAGCAAGGAATGAGGTTTGGTGGTGGGGCTCGGGGAGAGACTCTGGAAGTAAAAGTGAGGGCTAGTTATCTGTTCTGAAAAGACAACCCAAAGTAAATTACTCGTTTAATTGCCATTAATTCATCAAACAGCTTATTGAGGCATAGTTCATCTGTATATGTTTGCTGCAGTACTTCAGTAAGTGGAAAATACTTTCATTTTTTTTGACTTACAGTAGCCTTCTGAAGAGACTGATGCTGTTAAACATGCTATTTGAATACAAATTACTTGGAAAACCCATAGAATTTTGCAGATCTAAGAGAACCCACAAAAGGATACAAGCTGATATTTTCACAGCTCTTTGTATTGAATGTTCATACTTTGTGTACATGTGGGTACATCATGCAGAGATCATCTTTCCTCAACCGATCCTGAACCAATTGTTCAAGCTGTTAAATGCGGCAACTTCACAGATTGTACTGCAAAGAGCCTTTGCTGGAGGATATCTTTAATTTGTTTCGGGGAACCAGGAAGGAGGGAAGGGAGGTCACCAGAAAACATCTTGTTTTCTGGTTGAGGGCCTATTTTGGGGTACTTTGAAAGTTTGGCCACTCTAAATCACCTTCCCGTTTGTGCTGTTTGCACAGCTATGAGTGTCATGCCAAGACCTTGAATAGATATTCTTTTTTCTGTCTGACCATTTTACTGTGAACATCCATCACAAGCATAAATACTAGCAGCTGCTTCACTTCCTTAGTTACTTACTGCTTTTCCGTGGTCCTGACTCCTGCAGGAATATGTTCAAGACTTTGCCACTAAGGATTCATAGCATATGCTAATCATGCTCAACATCGTGGATTCAAACAGGCTTCGGAAAGTTGTATTACCATAGCTGCTTGAATTGTAGTTATGCAGGCAATCGTTAGATTTAAATTTTACCTTAACAAAAGACACTTGTTAGCAGTCTTCATGACCTCTTACTTGAGAAAAATGGGATCTTACAGGGGTCATGTTGACTGTTAAACGTTTGGATTTGATTTGTTGATTGAAAAGCCTGTTTGCTTAGTAGCTCTAATCAGACTAATGTCTTAGCAGACAAAGTATAGCAAATGTAGTTAGAAAGCACATACTTCCATTCTGCTTCAGAATTTCAGTTTCTAAGCTGGAGGTCTTCGTCATAATGCGACCAGGAATAACACCAGATAGCCAAAGAGAGGAACATAGTTATGTCTAATTCTAATTGAGTATCACAGTATATTTGTCACTCTTAAAATGCATAGAGTATTTATATATGTTTACAAGGAATTCCCTGTGCTTGTCACAAACACTCAGTCAAACATTTCCTAGCAGTCAATAAAACTTGCAAGTAAGAAAAGCTTCTATCTGTTGTGTTCAACAATGTTGGGTAGCATAAAACATGATCAGTAAGAGAAGGGGCTGGCTTTTGTTCCAACCACTTCAAAATCTGCTATTAATGAATTATCATCCATAAAGTTACAGTGGTATGGTTTCCCTAGCAACGTAAAAGCATTCCATCAGCTGCTCTTGTCACCTCTCTTGGATAATTTCATAGTAATACCATTGCTGCTTTGAGATAGACTCCTATTCTTTCATGAAGTATAGTGATTTTCTTAATTTCTGTTTGCTTTGAGCAGATCTGCAGTTATTTCATCCTGGACTACTGCACTGTAGTTCTTTAGCCTGGTGAGAAGGTCTTTGTGTTCCTCCTTTCCCCAATTGTTTACTCAAGGTAATTTTCTCTCAACTAACACTTTTTTTTTCTGTGTTTTCAAACCTGAGACTTGTTTCAGAAGGCATTTTCATTATATATTATGTAATTTTCTGTGTTTTATTTTCATTTTTTCAGCATCAACAAGAATGCTTTCATGTTGCATTCTTGCAGAACCTTTACTGTTGCAGCCAGTTACTGAAAAACCTTCCAATGGCGTGACAGGTCACTTATTCTGCTTCTTGGCTATCACTTCCCCTTGACCAAGTTGTCTATCAGCAGCTATACATCTTTTCTTCTTGCATATTTTATCAGTGAGCTGTTTCCCTACATCTTGTTGCCAGCATGTTAATTTTCTCTTTACCACTGGCACTGAAGATTGCCAGCTTTTCAAGCTTTAATATTAGCACCTCAAATAGTTTTGATTACCCAACCACCTTTCCTAACCATAAAACATCTCTACATGATCTCAGCATTATTAATAATGCATTCTGGAGGTCTAAGAAGTTTCTTGCAGATCTCCAGTAATATCTCCAATAATGGAATGCTAATTTAGCATGCTGGGTAACTAGTTCAAGAGCTGCAGTTCAAAACTGTTGTATATTTTCCTTACATTATTCTCTTTCCAAGTGATTTTCTTCATTTCTTTTTCATGCTGGCAAAGCAAGATGATAGCTACAGCTTGTATTTACCTTTCTGTGTGTGCGAGAATATTCCTAAAGGAAGAACAAAGCTTCTCACAAATAAGGAAATTAGCTGTTTGATTCTTCACTATACCATCCAAAGAGGCACATGTTCCTTTGCATAGGCTTTTCTAAAGAAAAATATCCCCTGCACCACAGCGAAGTAAACCAGTTTCTGTTATTATCTGAACTAATTCAGTATATTGTTAGCATGCTGTTTTGCTGCCATCCAGGATGAGAATGTTGTATTGTAGGACTGTATGAGCAAGATCTTTTTGATCTTGTAGTAACTGTGATGAAACAATCATTTCTGTGTTTACTTTACTACATAGCATCTTAAACATTCTGTACATCAGGCATTATATAGTTAACTGTTCTTGTATGGCACTTTACTCAATGCCTGTCATGGCACAGCAACCCCTTTGTCCTGTGAATATTACTGGATAGGAACTTTCACTTTCATACAAGTTAAGCTTGGTCATCTCCTTTCATTACATTCCAGGAACATTTATCCTCATTTTCCCTCTGTGATGTTGTTTGAGATGTTTTTTCTGGACTGTTACTATTTATGTTTCTTCTAGAATCCTACATAGAAACTTTAAACATCCTTTCAGCTAGAAGTTGTTTATCAAAAGAAAGTTTGCCAAGTGCCTTTTATACAGTTCAATTGCTTCTCAGCACAAGATTCAAAGATCTGAATGTGGCTAGTAAGATCTGGGCTCCTCAGTACAAGAGAGACATGGAACTACTGGAGAGAGTCCTGCATAGGACTATGAAGACAAATAGGGAACTGGAGCACCTCTCTTATGAGGAAAGGTTGTGAGAGTTGGGCCTGTTTAGCCTGTAGAAAAGACTAAGAGGGGATCTTAATTATGTCTACAAATACCTTAAGGGGGGGGTGTCAAGACAATGGGGCCAGACTCTTTTCAGTGGTGCCCAGCAACAGGACAAGAGGCAGTGGGCACAAACTGAAATACAGGAAGTTCCACCTGAATAAGAGGTAAATCTTTACTGTGATGGTGACAGAGCACTGGAACAGGTTGCCTGGAAAGGTTGTGGAGTCTTCTTCTCTGGAGACAGTCAAAACCCGCCTGGATGTGATCCTGTGTCATGTGCTCCAAGTGATCTTGTGCTTGAGCAGGGAGGTTGGACTAGATGATCTCCAGATGTCCCTTCCAACCTCAACCGTTCTGTGATCTCTTTTCTCAGTACATGACGAGTATACGGAATAGGTAGTCAGCCTGTAAGGTTCATGGATAAAAGCATGAAAGCTCACAAAGATTTTAAATGTTTTCATCTGTAACTTGCTAAGTTTCATTTGCATAGCACCCTGAAAGCAGTTACTTTGGAGAGAAAGCTATTTGCCATAATTCAATAGTACAGCAAAATTTATCTTGAAAAAACATGTTAAATGCTTAAAAGTCCTATTTATACCTTCTTTCATTTACATTTTAAGTTTACTAAAATACAGGAGGGATTTGCAAATTACAGAGTTTTGAAATAGCTTAGTATACATATATAGTTATTATAAAATACTTTTTATGCTCATTCTTATTTTTGTGTTTTATTTGTTGATCTAAGGTCATGTTCAAAGTTGGTTCTGTTGTAAGTATAGTAGAGAAATGTCTAATTTTTGTTATGTATAATTATATGGTAAAACCTGTAGCTTTGAAGCTGAAAAAAGATACTAGGAAAACAGCATGTGTTACACACACTTGCATAAATTACAGTGCTTAGAAAACATTCTTGGGGCATAGAAATTAATTAGACTTTTTCTGGCAACATGTATCTCAATCTTTTAATTAAGCATCTTTAGAACTAGGTACTCAGTAGACTCTTATCTGTCAGTATTACTGACTATCTTAGTAAGTAACTTCAGCTAATCAAAAAATGCAAACTATTCTGACTAATAATTCCTTCTGCAGTTAAAAGGATTTTTTTCTATACAGCTTTCCTGTTTTCATTGTTCATTTCATTTCCTATTTTCATTTCATTTCACTATCAAAACAGTATTTCTGGAGAGGGAAGCATGCTATTTGTTTGGTTAAGGATAGTGGTGGTGACCATAGATGGCTACCCTTAGAAATAATTAAAATTCTAAAATAGGATGTATGTATGGTGTATATAAAAGTGTATCTCCTGGGAATGCCTGTTTATTTTGTGAAGCTCTGGATCTCTGTAACCTACTGATTGAAAAATTCAGCCCCATAAGTGATCATACCTAGGCTTTTTGCATCATTTAAGGCTACTTGACACCATTCTGAAATAGCAAAGACCTGGCTGAACCTTCTTTTTATAAGCTGAATTTAATCTGGAGTTTACTCCGAATACCTGCTCTAATACATGACCTGGTATGATGTGATATAAGCAAATCTGGCATTGCACTTGAGGGTGTTTAGTCCACATCTGAACAGATGCTCTATGTAGTTTTCCAAGTACAAACAGAACTTGTTCAAGGATTTTCATATGTGTATGCATGCATGCATGGGGTTTCTGTTAACAGGCAACTGGTCATAATGTGTGCAGTCAGGTTCCAGTAGATAGTGAAAGCAACGGAGAGTACACTGATTTCAAAGGCTGGATGACTTCAGGAGCGTATGTTGTCAATCAAAATCTTTTGCCTGACTTTTCAAAGTAGTTGTTGACTGTTCACCAATGAATCTTTTATTCCCAAAAGACTATCTTTAAAAAAGACTGCTGACCTTTTCTGTTTGTAAATCATAAACTCATCTACCCTGATGCTGTTGGTACATAAAGTTCACTGCCAGCTGTAACATGCACTAATAGAAAGAAAAACTTTGATAAGTAAGATATCAATATGGCTATATAAAACTGTTGTTTATGTAAAAAAGATTTAGAAGTTCTCATTAGTTAAAATTCAAAAGAGTTGAAGAAATCTATCAAAAATAGAAGAAATCTTATGGGAAGAAAAAAAAATCAGGATGCCAGAAAAATAGTGAGTAGTATGGACAATCAATTACTACAAATTTCTTATCATTAATGATGCAAAAAGCAGTCCTTTCAAATACTGTAACAGTTGCTTGTTCGGACAGAAGTTTAATGTTAGAATTAGAAAATGGATTGGACTTTTAATGTAATAATTTTCTATGTGGTTTTAAAGAGGTTACCAGTAAACTAACATGTAATCACAGACGTGTAGAGGAAGAGGAATAAAACATGGCAAAATGAGTAGATCCATAAGTGAGTATTTAGTTCATATGACTTCGCTCATAAAACTGTCTTGATCAGAAAGATGAAGAAAGTACTCTATCTTATCTAGACAGTCAATGGAGAAGTTAGTGTGCCTGAGATGCATTAGGAATTGAACACATAATCATTAAATATGTATGCTGGAATTAAATACATATTCTGAAGCAATAAATACATTTTGATAATTTGAGAACAATTCATCTAAGTCAATAAAGATAGCACCATTATGAGAAACAGATATCTTTGTCAAATGTCTTTATGAAATATAGTTGCACATCACAATTTTGAAACCATTTGGTTAGCCAGCACCCACATTACCAGATCTTATTTGTACTTTTATATCTTGTTTACTTAAAACTCTTTCCCAGTAGATGAATTTGGTCAAAATAGATTTAGTTTGATCTAAACAGACTTTCTGACAAAGAACAAGTTCTCAATATACTTTTTATGTGATATAAATGATACAGAACAATGTATTGTCTGTCACGCTTGGGACTAGTTAAAAACAGCGATTTTTCAATAGACACCATTGCAGTTAGTTCATAGACGCATCAAAAATTAGCAAGACTTTGGAGCACCCATTCATCTGCTCCTACAGGCAGTGGAACATAAGTTCTTTCTTACTCTTTCCAGAAGCTGTTGGAAAGTAAATGAGTAAAGTGTGGAGACTCCAAAACAGTTATTCCCATTTCCAATTGGTAAAGGAAAAAAAGCATTCCTATTTAAATCATCCTACTTGCATTTACTTCCTGATTTTCCCCAAAGCATATGGCTTAACTTGGATGATTGGGATAGATTTTTCTTTCTGGCTCATTCACAGTACATTGCTTGAGTGGACAAGAAGTTAAGGATGATTGCTAAACCCTAACTAAAGATATTGCGAGCGCTTGTAGGCCCAGTATCTTTCTCTTGTATCTGGTGCAGAGAAGCTTGTACAAGCAGATAAAGATGACATGCCTGAGTCAGCAATTTTATACTGAGTGAGTACTTCTTGGACTGCTGGTGTATGTAGAAGCAGCAGTGTTACAGCCCAAATGAGTCTTGGTTGGAAGAGTTGTAGCCATCTGATATTGTTTGTGTACTTTAAAAGTTGGATGCAGGGGGAAAAAAACCACCTGTTTTTTTTTTCATCTTGAACACTGATGACTTTCATTATTTCAACAATCCAGAAACTAAATTCCTGAATTTCAGTCTGTTATTCAGCATGTGCAAATGGTGATGGGGGGAGTGGAAATTTTATTTTGTTTTAATTCCAAGCTATTTCTCTATCAGAAACTCTGGTTCTCTACTATAGAAGGCAAAAAAATCCATTTCTAGAGGGCAGCTACATGAAAAGGCTGTTTCATTATATATTTAAATCAAAATGTATTCTCTATTATAATTAGACACAAATTTCACTATGCACCATTAAGAGATTCTCCTCCTTACTATGTATGCAGATTTATCCAGGCATCTTTGAAATAAATTGAATGCATAGCTATGTAAAAAAGCCGAAACAGATACTAGCCAAGGAGATCCACCCAGCAACACCCTCGAACATGCTCCACCTCTTCCCCTAAGCACGGCTTTAGAGCACTTGTCTTGATCTTGTCTCTGCTTTCTCCACCCCTGTGAAAGCTTCCTGGGGGGTTCCTCAGCTGACAGGCACCTAAACTATACTGCTGGCCATTCATGATGGAGAAACAGTTCACTTGCTTGATTTCCCTACCTATCAAACCGCTCACAGGGGGTGCTGCCATGTGCAATACTGTTCAGCCCATTTCATGGACAATATTGCAAAACAGGAGCAGTCAACAGCAGGAGAAAGCAACAGTTAGGGAATGAGGAGAGATCTTAAAGGTTGAGAAGAGAATTAAGAAAAGTGACAAAACCATTGTGTTCTCCACTCTGCTGCTCAAGAATTCAAAATATCATTTGTGAAGCTAAAGATTGATTTGGTAGGAGGACCCCAAAAAGGTAAAAGCTTCCTGTACTCACTGCTATAGGATATGAGTGAGGCTAAGAATTTTAAAACTTACTTAAAAAAAAGGACTGAGACTCTAATGGATGTATAATGGATGTATATATGTTTAAAGCAATTTTTAATAATTAACCTGATCTTGATATTTGTTAGTTATTGGGAAGTAGATAAATTTGCACCTAAGTGGCAAAAATTCTTACTCTTCTCTGAGGTTCCTAGTGCTGCCCAATTTAGGGAAAGTGGATTAGAAGAAACAGTTATGTTCTACTGTTAAATTCCCATCTTTCTGCATTTGGTGACTCCTATCTGTGGTTTGGGCATAAAGCCTGTTTCCCAAAATTTCGCTCAATCCATCTGGTGGACATCTGATCTTCAGTATCAAAATGATACTGAATGATCACTTTCCTGCCATATGAGCTGCAGAAGATTGAGACTTTCTTTTCTTTTCTCTTTCTTTCTTTCTTTCTTTCTTTCTTTCTTTTTTCTTTCTTTCTTTTTTCTTTTTTTTTTTAACAGGGAACAAACCAATATTGGTTTACCAATAATCAATTTTGTTGAATATTTGAAAACATTAGGAAATTCAGACAACAGTATCTGTAATTCTGATAAATTTATGTACCAATAATCTGATCTAAATGAGTATTAGCTATCAAATACAATTTAAAACAAGTAAGATGTGTTGATATCAGAATGTTTTCATCATAGAAATCACAGGAAAAGCATGCAGTACTGAAGTTCAGTGACATCATTTTGTGCTGCACTAGCTTTCAGGGACCTTATTCAAGCTCCTTTTTTTCTGGACAGCATACCTATCCTGCTTTACAAGAAAAGATCCTGATGGTGCATGCACTTGCATACCTTAACAAGCACATACTCTACAGAAAGTTACTGTAATGTTTAGTGTTATATTTAGGACAGAAGTAGATGTTTCTTATGTCATTCTTTGATTCTTTGTTCTACTATCTGTCCTGTCCACTATAGCCAAAAAGGGCCTCAGCAGCTTCTGACTTATAAGTGTTGTGTGAGCTTCCTGGGCTCCATGCACATGCCTTATCTGTGACCAAACAGGGCTGAACAAGCCATTTCACAGTGCTTTGTCCTCAGGGTGGAGTCACACACTTACGACAGTTATGATTTTGCTGAAGGCAAAATATTAAAGAGACCAACGAGGCTGGTTGGGATTTCACAGACTGAATGGCTGTTCTGGGGGTTCAGCCAGAAAGAATGATCCTCAATATCTAAAAATATGAAAAATGGCAAAAATATGACACAAAAACATAGAATTTGGCCATATCCTTTCAAGCAGAACAGCCATGGGTTCTGCCTGGATTAGCTAGAGGCTGTCTATGCAGAATGCCACAGAAGCTCATGCAATACACCAACTAAAACATACTCCATCTTTGTAGTATAAAGTTATGGAACTCTTTTTGTCACAGAAATTCAAGACAGAATTACTGTTCCATTGGGATGCAATTGGGACGGGTTACATGGACAACAGCCCTTTAAAATTGGGATGATAATATGCAGGTTTTTCCATGCCTATCATTCGTCTTTAATTTGAAAAATTAAATGCTTATGTTCCATTGTTAACTATTCTTAGCGCTAATTTCACGGTTTAGCCTAGTGATGACCAAATGGCTTCCTTACAAATTTTTGCTCTCAGCTCACAGCTGTCCTGAATTTATTTAGTTTGATGCTTGTCTTGCATTAAAAAAAAAAAATCTGACTCAAATTTCATAAATGTTTTAATCAAAAAACTCACTAGTCTTAAGTACTGCTTAAACAACATTCCATATCTGTAAGAGAGTTGCATCTTAAATTTAGTCAGGTAATTTAGTCAGGTAAAAGGTAAATAGAGTTTTCCTTTATGGGTAATAGCTTAGAGTATGTTAGAATTACAGAGTAATTCAGGTGGGAAGGGACCTCAGGAAGTCTGTCGTCCAGCCTGCTGAAAGCAGAGTCAGCTCTGAGATCAGACCCTCAGACCAGGGCTTTATCCAATCGAGTCTTGAAAACTTCTATAGATGCAGACTGCACAACCTTTATGGGCAACCTATTCCACTTCTTGATGGCCCTAATGGTGAAAGAGGTTTTCCTTATATTGAGTTGGAACCCATTTTGTTTCAGTTCACCATAGATTACTGATGGAGACAGACAAAATTTCACACAGATGCAGAGACAAGCTCATCTGAGCAACTAAAATTTCTATGTCTATGCTTATTTATGGGAAAGATTGTGTTTGTTTTCTCTTGAAGGATGAAGATAAGGAAATGCTTTCCATGAGACAAAGTAACACAATCCTGGGGCAGCCTGAAGTAGCACAAATATATTTTCAGTGGAAAGCAGATTAGCTTAGTGAGAAGCTGAATGTCATTGCCAGCAGCTTATGGCCCAGCTATTATTACAAGTGAATCTACAGCTTTTTCAGTTTCAATCTGTAAAAATTGGAATATTAATGTTTACTTATAAACCAGGAAAAAAAATATAAAGTTTCATTGGTCAATGTCTATACTGAATGTGCTGCTCTGAATGTGCAAAACTCTGAATGAATGCAAAGATTTATTGATAGTTACTGCACACCAAACTTTATAAACTGTAATAAATATAATGGCTACTTATACTTTGAGGCATCCTATCCTACACGTTTAATTGTATTCCAGAATTTAAAGCACATGCTTGGATCCCAATAATTTCACTGATACCTTCTCTAATCCTTAAATTTAAGTGATCAATCACTTAATGCTATCCTAGGAACTTCTGTTTGAAAAATCCTCGCTAAAAAACTTGACAAAGCAATTCTGCAATACCAAATGCAGACCAATCCTATTTACAGGTGAATAGGAAATGCTTGAAAGTATAGGAAGAAGAGGAGCCTTGATCTGAGGGAATGCTGTTCTTTGCTCAGCTTGCAGTTCAATTTTGGGGACATAATTTTAGGATGAAGAACTTTGCTGAGCATCCCAGTTTGTTTTACAGCTAACATTCCTGTCCCTTTTGAATACTTTTGTCATTTTTACCTTTCCTCTGAATTTATTTTCTCTTCCTCTTTTTTTAAGTTAAACTGGTATCAAGAGCCAAAAATTAACTGAAAACATCAATTCACACTGTGATCCTGGATAAGTTACTGTACAACTAGCAATAATGTGGCATGAGTTTCATAATGTTAATGAAATAAAGTTTCTTCTTTAGGAAACAGTGTGCTTTATGATATATGGTATATGATTGATGGAGACTCTGAATAGGTTTGTGAACATAGTTTACAGTGCTAGAGGAAAAAATACTGTTACTTTTGCTAACTAGATATTGCATGCCGTATCTCTAGGAAGTATGACACCTGGCTTAATTAAAATAGTCATCCTCTTAGTATCCTCTCCGTAAAATCTTGTCTGTTCTAGAATTTAAATTTCAAAATTGTTATGATATGAAAATCAGATACATTTTCTTCATTAGGAGAAGAAGAAATGAAGAATGATGCTGTAGACATTGTCCCTGAATCACTAATGTTTTTTTTTTTTTTTTGGCAGAAGTGTTCATGTGGGGCAACTGTTCCATGTGTTCAGATGATTCTTTTCTTGAAATTCTCCCATTCATTTTTTGGCTCAGGAGGATTTACTCTAAACTACTGGACCCCTTGGTCAAGTACATGTACATAGTAAATATGAAGTCTGGTGAGGTTAATAATAATAATAATAATGTTACTGAACAAAGATTTTTTTAAAAAAAATGAGTAATTCAAGCCCAAGAGGTTTAGGTAAATATCCAGACAATCTATACACCGAACATGTTGTGGTTAACAGATTGTTGATCTTTTCTTTGAAAAGGTTTTTGTTCTTATTACTTATTCAGCCATTACTTACCTGTTATGCTTTGCTTCCTTTTTATTTTCCTTTCATTGAAAATGAGACCTAACTCCTTAAAAATCATTTGGACTTGATCCTAAAGTACATTGAACAGTTTCCAGTTCCTTTGAAAACAATAGGATAGAAGAGCTTTCATGATTTAGTTTTCATTTCTCTGAGGTGTTTTTGAAACTCTGAAGTCATTTCAGAAGATCGTATCTTGCTATTTATCTGAGACAATGTATGTCTTTTTTATCGACTTTTTTGCCTGTCCATGAAATCTTCAAAACACAACAATAGTATGTTATATCCTAAGTAAGTTTAGATATGGACCTAGCTACTGAGGATATTCAATGAACTGCTAGAAACTAAACTTGTTATTGTTCTTTCCCCAGTGTTTTGCGCATTTGTTGATACAGTATTATCTGATTAATTAAAACCAGCCCCTAAATCAATATTCAAGTTTCTTACAGCTGTGGAAACAGTTCTTGAGCCACTATCTTTAATCTCTATCAATGCCTTCTGTTTAAAAAAGAAACAATCTTCACATAAGTAATTTATTGTCCATATCTAGATGTTTTCTGCTACCTGTTCAGCTCAGTCTCTTTATCACCTCATATCCTTTGCTTATCCTTATCAGTTGCTTATCCTCATTCAGGGAAGTCGCATGGCACAGAGAAGCTGGTGGAGTGACATTCTTTCCACTGGCGGAGTCAGCCCACCAACCCCAAGCTGCAAAGAGGAGCAGCAACCACCACTACCTTAATGGTTTGTCCTCTAGCAGCCTAAAACCAACACAAGGAGCCAAAAAAGTAACTGAACACTCAGAAGAGTGGAGAGGTACTGCTTAGAGGGCAGGCAGAGTTGTAGGAATTGTTCAGTACTGTAAGCCTCATGTGTCTTCTGCAGGACACGAAGTGATATACTGAAGTAAAGAGGTTGAGTTTGGACAAGATTCAGGTTTCCCCAAAATAAGTTTGCAGGACCAAAGGCTTTTTTTTTCTTTCCTTTTTAACCCTCCACACCTTCCAGTGTTTGAAGACTGAGTGCTTCAACATTTGGCACAAATTTTCAAATTTGAAAGTGAAAATTAAGTATGGTTCATGTGCTTCATAGCTTTTCCAGCCAAAGAAGACTATCTGTGCCATGCCCCTTTCCACCCAAAGGCCCTCTGTACATCTTGCTGTCCATTTCTTCCAGGGAATTCCTACTCTAAGAACTCTATCTGCTGCCCTCAACACATGCCGGTGACGGTCTGTGTACCCCTCCAAATACGGTTTATTATTTTCTCTGCTCCATGACACAGTTTGGGGTACTCTGCAGTTCTCTTTATATTTCTGCTGGCCTAATAAATAATTCAGGGGGGACACATTAGAAGTCCCTTGGCAGAATGAGAATAGGGAGACACACAGTTCCTGTCATGATATAGCTGTTAATAGTGTCTTCAGTCAGATTTTTTAGTATTTCATCATTGCAGCTGTAACTATGCCATGGGTCCAATATATTTACTTTTCCTTCTTGATTATCCTTTTCTTCTAAATCAACAGGGGAGCACTTAGAATATTCCCTGAAATACTGGAATTGGTTGGATGCTATATTCAAAAGCTTTCAAAATAGACTCAAACCTACCTACAGTCTGTAAAGAACCATCTCCTCCCCTTCCTTCAATAGTCAATCTCTGGAAAGCTCATCTTTTCCAAAAGCTTTTAAAAAATAGGCCACAAATATCATTACCTACCAGGTTGCTTCTTGCTGTCCTTTGTAATCTTATGCTCTCTCCTCTCCTAAACTGTAAATCATTTGAAGGTAGTACAGTCTTTTGATTCATATTTTGTGTATCAGCAGTACAGTGGAATCCTTATTCCTGACTAGGGCTTCTGAATGCTAACAACACAGAGAAATACAAGAACAGTGTTAGACCTCTTAAGCTTAGACAATAAATTTGAAGTTGGTTAGCCTGGAATAAGGAACCTAATGTTGTGAATAGTAGTTCGGGTTTTCAAATCAAGAAAATCATAGTACTATGCATAATGGTAAGATTAGTGAAAATGCTAAAATTAAAGTCTTTAAAATGCTTTAGCTTCAGAATTGTAAGTAATTCTCCCAATTTTACTGTTTTTAAGAAACTAACATGTTTACTTCTCTTTTCCTCCACTGTACCTTGACCATATCACTAATATTTAGATACTTATCTCCTTACTCTGTGTTTTAATTCTGATCTTTGCTCTTGGCATGAATTACTTTAGTGTAAGCAGTCTTCTGTAGATTCATTTTCTGTCAGCAACTCTTGCCTCATCAGTTATTGGAAAATATCAGTTTCACAGAGAAAGAGCCACTAGTCATTTTTTGCCATCCAGCACATGAATGAGCATGATGTGAACTTTTCCTCTGAAGTGCACAGCTGCAAAGCTGAGTGGACAATCAATCACATTGGAATTAAATCCATCTGGAAGGCATTTGAAGCAGCAAGACTTCTGTGAAAAACTTGAAAGTGATTGGTAGCTTTTTCTGATAGCTTTGATGGAAGTTTAAATTGAGAAATCTCTTCTCCCATCCTTGCAAGAAGTTACAAGGAAAATGTATTTTGACCAACCAGTATCAGCCTGCATTCAACAGCATATGAGGCCCTCATGTTCACCTGTGGGCTTGTGCTCATTAGTTAACCTCTGCAGGGATCATGGAAAGGCTAGATTAGATCTGTCTGAGATTGGTTATATATATATCCTTGGCAATTAGGTCATACACCTAGTTTGCAAGAAAACAAAAAATACAGGTGGTCCCCAATTACGAAAGAGTGACTAAAAAGCCAAATACCTTCTGAAAAAAAGGTAGAGTGGAGAAGGGGCCTCACTGATACCTTTTCAGGAAGAACGGCTAGAGCTTCCTATTCATCTCTCTTCCTGGAGCCAGGAGTAAGAGAAACATCTCTTGCCACAATATTAAAAAGATTGCCCAGTGGATCAGTCGGGGTCTGTTTCCTCCATTCCTCTCCCCATGATTGCTGTAAAGAAGGCTTCTAGTTACTCCTGCATGTCTCTCAAAGCAAAGAATCTGGATGGGCATCTGTATTCACAATTGTCCCACGGTAGATCCTCTTGTGCATGCATGCTAGGCCTTATGCTGCTGCCCTCCTAAATGCCAGTGTGGCCTAGAGCCGGAAGGACTTGCCTGTTGTTGAGGAATTGCTAATGCTAGTGTACCACTTACATGGTTAACTCCTAGCTAGCTGTACTGTCAACATGTCCTGTAAAGTGCCTACTACACTTTGTCACAACCACAAATAGTTTCAGAAACAACAATTTTCCTTAATTCAGCTGTAAATTACTCTTCATGGAATTTCATTATCTTGCACAAAGCAGAGTGGATAGTCAAGAGGAGCTTCCTGTCTTTTCATGACCATCTTGCAAAAGCTGATTTTCTCACAGAACTGTATTTTGACAAAGTGTGTTTCTCAGTGCTCACTTACCTGAATTCTGTACATTTTAAGATCATCTTGAGACTTGCACGGTGCTGTATCTATTTTAGATTGTTTTTATTGGCAACTAATGCATACTACCATGCACCCACATGAACAAAATTACAGAGCCTAGACAACTTTTGTATAGAGTTCCTTTGGCCGCAGCTTCTCTGTGGGTTTCATTTGGCAGAAGTGATATCAGGCAGAAGTCTTTCCCTCAGCTTCTGATGTATATTGAAATACACCTTATAAATAGAAAATACAGGCATGAGAGCAATGCCTTTGGGCAAGCAGCCACCCTTGGGCTATGGGAAAAATTCAGTTAGATACGATTCATAAATATAATGAATAGAGTGCCATAAACTTGCTTTGCTCGTCACAAAGACACATTCTCTGCCTTGAAGAATTAGAAGGATAGAACCCAAAGGAATACAGAAGGAAAAACGGGACAAAAGCAGGAGATTTAAGGTGGAGAAAGAATAATGTGGGCTTGAGTTGTCAGAGTGGAAAGTATAGTTTTGAAAACCTTCAAACAATGTGTGGAGTGAAACAACTGACTTTATGCTATGCAGTGAATCTCTGTATCTCACTAACCTCTGATGAACTCCAGATTTAATTTTGCAAAATTCAAAGTGTATTATATTTTGAAAATAAGTTAGTTTGTTCTTTAAGCTGTAGTCTGGTTGAAGGCTCCTATTGATTACATCTGGAACTAGACCAAGCTTGTGCTGACTGTTCTCCTGGCAGACTCATTTGTAAATACCTTTCATCTCATCCAGCAGTGATAATGATGTGCTTAGATGATGTGGCAGCAATTATTTAGCCGCTGTGTTAGGTTTTCTACTTTACATTAGCCAAGTACCCTAAAATTGGACCATACAAAGGAGTATTTGCATTTTCATTATCTTATGATTTCATTGGAAGAAATTATTACAGCTCTTCTGTAGTTTAAGTAATTACTTCTTTCTTTACTCCCTTAGAGGCAAAGGGCCCTATTCTACCTTATTTGGCAAGTTTAAATACATTGTAAATAACTATTATCTGATAGCCCACCCCCATAGGAAAATCCCTTGAAACTTCCATTTTCCTGAGCATGCTGGCAATAACCAAAGACAAAGCAGAAAAAAAGGGGCTGCATGAGGCCTGATTACTCTCTGGGTGGATTTACACACTTGCTTAATACCATGTAAATACTGGAAAATAAGGTATGAATCTTGTCAAACTTAACAACTTAGCAAATATGGAGCATTAGAAACAGCATGAATAGCAAATAGAGCTGAAGTATCTACTGCCAAGTCAGTGAGAGATCCCACGTCCTGCCTGGCAATCAATCTAAATACATCTTTTTCTCCCACTTCATCTGACCTTCTCAGGCCAGCACTGCTGTGTGTTAGCTTAATATTTAAAAACTGGAACTTTACTGGTATTTGGCTTAATTTTTTTTCTATTTATTTTCTAAACAAACAATAGCCACTCCCTTTTCAAACTAACCTTTTAAGTTTCGCCAGAAGTCTGTGAAGATCACAAGGTATATAAAATCACATGCTCAGGCAAACAAAAGCAGGTTGCTGCATTCCACCCTTCTGACAGCCCTTCAAGTAAGACTTAAAGAGTATTCTACGTTAGGAAACACTGCGGAAATCTTGTCTTTCAGTGAAAAATGCCAGGATCATGGTAGCATAGTCTGTATGCTACCCATGTAATTTCCCAACCAAAGATCAAGAAGAGAGAAGCGTTCCACTCTTGCTGATCTACTTCTTTTTGACTGTCTAAAGGCAGCTAGGAAGTTAGAGCCTTAGTCTGAGAACCAAGTGAATGCAAAGTAATTTAGAAGAAAAACATAGCACACACTTTAAATAACAGAAGTTTCCTTGGGAAATGTTAGTTTTTATTTATTATTTGTTCATTGAAAGAACAAAGTATTTTTTCAGTGTCTTTTTTTTGTTCCAAAACATGGAAAAAATATGTCTAGACCCCAGAAAATCTTAGGCTGGGGCCAAAAATAATTTTCAGTTTTAAGATTTTTTTCGTCATTTTTTTTGAAAAAAACAGTACTTCTCAAGGACTACTCCAACTTACAGTCTGCAGTAGACTGCACATCCTCAGCTATCACTGAGTTAACTTTATTGTTTTCTTCCCCTTTTCCTCATAGCCCACCATATAGTCTCCTTTGAGTTCATACCTCTTGCTTTCACCATGTCACAGTCACGTACAAACACAGCAGGACACATTCTCCCACTCAACACAGGATGCATTGTACCACTTCAACACTTACCATTTAGTCATTCTTCTGACAACTTACATATACTTTGAATCAGAGAAAAAGCAATAAAGTACAAACACTCTGACAACTACTTAGCAGCTTTCCTGGAAAAAGCGTCCAGAGCACCCTGGTGACCAGACTAGATCATGCTACTAGTCTTAAATTCCAATCAAGTGTTTAATAAGGAATATTTCTGTAACTGAAGTTACATTAGACTTTCTCACTTCCCCATTCATTTCTTCAGCCTCCACTTAATCGCCATATCATGATTAATCTAATTTTTATGTTCATTTTTCTTCCTTAAAAATATTTATTTATTTATTTATTAACCCTTCAAATATCAGATTTCTCTATCTCTGGTGCCTGTATATCTGTGCCTCTCTTTATAGTCTTTTAACTCTGCCTGGCTTTGTCTCTCACATCTCTTCTCTCTCACACTGAACATTTCGAAACCATTTTAAGCCTTACTCTTGTTAAAAATTAGTTGGAAAATTGGATTTTCCACTTAAATTTGAAATGAGAGCCAGCTAATATGAATGTGAGATTCTTAAGGCAAGACAGACAGACAAATTAAATACCATTCCTGCTGGTTTTGTTAGATCTGTACCATGTAACGTTGCCTGTTTGTAGCATAGTCAAATTAATATTGCCACAGGAATATTCTGCACATCCATTTCATTTTACTTGAACTGTGCAACCTGAACATTATGTTTTTCTATCGCAGCTCTTCCAATCCCCTCCCATCCCTAGAGAATATTTTGGATCAAATCAAGTAATAATGTGTCTTTTTAAAGTATTATTTCCATAGTTTGATTTTATTGCTTTATCATCATAAGTTGTAGAAAGCACAAAAGTGAATTTTTTTAACCATTCCATTTTGATTCCATGAGAAAGTGAAATACAGGCCAGTGCCTTCCAATTATATTTTAGAAGTAAATATGTTTTGGATACATTTCTTCAAAACAAAGTGTCTGTGAGTACACACAGAAACATGCTAAAAGTATCGCATAACCATGTAGGAAAAACTCATAACTAAATAATGCTTTCAGAGGCATTTCTGAATTTGGAACGGCATCAGGAATCTGCTTATTTACGTAGGGAGTCGTGGAGATTGCAGAATGTTGGTACTGCCAACAGATAGGATGATTAGTGCTAAAAACAATATCATCATTTAGATAAGCCTTCTCCTTTTGATAGTTGCTATTGAACTCAAATTGAACTTAAATGTTCTCAGCCTGGGAACTGTAGCTATAATTCCTAAAACAGCCCATTCACCAAAGGAAGCTAATACTAAAAGAAAAAGAGAAGAAACATTCAAATGTCTGACCTGTGCTTCTTAATTAAATTTCTTCTGGCCATGCTGACTTCTAAAAAATTTTACTAAGCATATGTACCTGTTCAGTTCAGCCTGCAAAGGCTTGAGGAGAATAGTACTTTATTGATAAAATTGGTTCCTTATATCTAGTATTTTAAGTCCCTTATATCTTCAGGTTCTTTGTTAAGTTAGTAAAGGAGCAGATATGCACTGACAAGCTGTGCTTCCATACTAGAAAAAAACAGGCTATTGTATTTCAGACTAGGGTCAAATATTACAAAATTTATGCTCACTGCATCTGTTTACTGGCTGTGTTATTGAAATCTTGTTCTGTGTATAACTGACTGCCTTTACTAATTCTCAGAGCTACCATGAGAGTGCCACACAGATAGATTAGATTTGCACCAGACTGCATGCCCCACTGTGGTACCTTTGCCAACAACTCCCACATGGAAGTGCCTCCCTCACCATGAGGAGAAACTGTGGTTCCTCACAAGAGAAATGGTCCGAGGAGGACACTCACCCCACCAGAGAGATGGAAGCACCATGTAATTGAATTAATGACACTTAGAGGCAGGACAGTAGCAATTTTGAATTGAGGTGCATTCAGAAAACTGCAGAAAAAGATCCTGGTTTTGACCAGGTCTGCTGGATATACACCTACTGAGTAATTAACATAAATGTTTAGAAATAGCTTGATAGCTATATATGACTTCAGGGCTACTGTTAGATTTTACTGTGAAAGGGACATTAACTAATAAAACAAGGAGTGTGTAGGAATAATGCCAACTACATTTTAAATATGTTTACTTTGTAGCAGTACTTGATTTTGGTACATATACTGCTGATCTGAATAGCTGTCAGTTGTCTGCACAATTACCCAAAAAAGAATGACTTTAGAGAAGGCACTGTGGGCTTGTAGTTAGAAATAGAGCCACTAGCTTTTTACCACAGACAGCTTTTCAGGTTGGGGGAGGCATTTCTCGCTAAAGTTGCGGGAAAAAATAAAAGCCATACATCCAAGTGGCCAAGAGCCAGTAAGAGCATTCATTTCACAGGCAGAATATGAAGTTTTGGGTTCTTTGTCTGAAACAAGGTGCATACAGATTTGAACTGACCAGTTCAATGGAATATACTAACTAAATATGTACTATTTTATATTAGATACACAGGTATGTTGACTTTTAGGTGATTGGCTGATTGGAGGTCTACCTTTCTAGTTTTTAATGAACACCTTTGAGATTGGTGGTGTCGCAGTGCAGCGCAGGAACAGATTGTTTTATTTTCCTTTTTATCCGTATCGGAAAATGTCTTCAAATAGAGAACAGCTTCTTGCCAAACACTACCTAGGAGACGTGGAGTTTGTTCCTTGCTTTGCCACATACTTGATAGGTCTCCTACAACAAGTCAGCTCACTCAGCAAATTAACAGGTCTTGCTGCTTTGTTTGCTAACCACAATATGAGATTAGGAGGAGCCCTACTTTCTGCAGCCTGTCACAAGTTGTTTGAAATAAACCATTTCTCCCTGTGCTAGAATATATGGTAATACAAGTCAGAGTGGATTTGTAGCAGTTTCTAATGCACAATATTTGAAATACTGTATTTTCTTTATAGATTAAAACATTCGTCTTCATTTGGCTAACTCATATTAAATTCACAATCAAACCTGTTTTTGCAGTATTCTCAGATTCTGCCCCTTCTGGCTGTGTTATTTTCAAATTCTCTTTTCTATGTACCTTGCAACCCAATGCCAGCAAAACCCTTTTACGCTCTGATACTATAATAGATACTATGTCTATTGTACACATGTAATAGAAAAAATAATATCTCAAATTGGAAACTTCAAAAAGAATTGCAAAAATTACTGTAACCTAGCAACCTGTTTACATATTTCATGTCAACTACTAAAAATTTTTGTAATTATTCATTTCTCCTCATAAAATTAAAAATACATTTTCAAACTTTAAAACGAACAATTAAAGAAGATACAGAGTCCATCTTTCTAACATAGTTTTCAGCTTTTTCACTCTAGGTACCTGCAATATGCCTGATGGATGTTAGGAGGAGACACTGGCTAACACAAAAACATTTTAAAAGCCCTGAAATACCTGCTACTGCTTCTTAACTGATGTACACGCTGAATTTTATTTTAGATCTTAAAAGTAGGGCTAAAGTTCCCACAGTAGCTTAATATAGTTTTGCAGGTAAAATACTGGAGTTCTTTTTCACTAATTCTGGTGACAGCCACCTCCTGCCTGACAGGAGGTAATTCCATAGTCTGTTTTAGCCTTAGCGGGCTTGTAAAGAAGCCCTCCTCAGATATCCATAGGAAGAGATCCATTCCCCTACACCTTCCACCAGTTAACAGAGCTACCCAGCCATACGTACCAGCCTCCCGGAGCACCCAACCCAGTGCCTGGCTCCCATGTCACCCCACGGCCCCTCTCTTGCCACCCTGGTGGCCTGCCACGCTTCCTCCTCTCCTGCAGCCTGCCAGGGCTCCCATGCCTGCAGTGCTGGCCCCCAAAACTTCCTGCGTGCAGAGGCGCTTCTCTGTCAGCACTGCTACATGTCGCTGCTGAACAGCCCTCTGGCTGCAAGACCCTGCTAGGAAAGGCAGTTCCTACCTACTGTTGTCTCTCTCCTTGAGAAACTGGTATGCAGCTATCTAAGGCAGGTTTATGACTGGGGTACTCATAGTAGTGTTAGCATCACTTTTTAGGGGCATGCGCTACCCAGTAGTGAGCAGGACAGTCTCCGCGCGCTCTGAGCCATGTGCCCCACACTGTTCCTTATCCTGAAAAAGTATAGTTTATTTCTCTGCAAAACAGTATTTCAGGAAATGCCATCATACGGAAAAGGCAAGATTTTTGTAGGAATTCTTTTCTCTATATTCTTCTTCTCTCAAAATAAAAAAAAAATGATTTTTTTTTTAAACTTTAAAGTGTGCTCTGAAGCATACTTTTTGTGTAGACTTCTGTTTGTGTTTTCTTTTGCATGGACACAGCAACTCCAGTATAAGTGCTGTTAAAAGGCTTGCAAAGATTTAATGAGTGAGCCTTCAACTTCCTAATTAAAAACTACAATAAGCTTTCAGGCCTTCATCTCCCTAATATTACAGGTTGTAGCAGTAATATTTTGTTCAATCATGCCTAGCTAAAGGAAAATGCTTATGAGGTTTCCAAGGAGAGAAATAAACAAAATGGAAATGAATAGGGAACTTGGAACTTTCAAGTGTATGTAATTAAGAAAAAAAAATACATCCTTCAGATAATTCTGGAAACTATTAGGAGATATTCATAATTCATAACCAGTTGTTTGGTTTTCTTTCAAGCAAGGGGGCAGCTTTACATCAAACACTGACTAGTTTTTCCATTAACTTAAATAAACAAAACAGTATGCTTCAAGTTAAGAGAACATCTTTTTAATTTTTTTTAATAACTGGGTGAATTAGAGAATAATAACAAGACATTTACTTTTCAAATAGGAAATTAGTTTGCATGCTATTTCTTCATGTTAAAAATACTTTGGAACACTCACAAAAACAATGTTAAGCTGAATTTATGGAAATGCTCCATATCAGTTTTGAAGATGATATGCCAGATGTCGGGGAGAACTCTTTCATCTGCAATAATGGAATAGTTTAATCCACCCTTGTTGTTTTTGAATATAGTCCAAGTGTATTGGTCATCATGGGTGGGTGATCCTCGCTTGTGCTTTTTGCTTCATGCCTGCCTAAGTTGTTAGATCTCTAGCACAAAATCACAAGAACACAACAGCAGGACATACTCAACTGAAAGTAAAAATAAGCTATTACAATGTAAATCAGAAAGTTTGCCATTATGGCAACTCACGTTCAGAAGCACTCTGAGACTGGCTGATTCATTGCACTTTAATTATTAGATTGTAACTTGAAAGCAAATATGGCCCAGTTTATGAGCCCATTAGAAATAAGAAAGCCAAAAATACAGGCTTTAAATGAACATAGAGATTAATCAAAAACATAGACTATTGTCTTTTTGATGAGCAAGAGGGCTAATTGGTAATATTTTGTTGTTCTGTTGGGAAAAAACAATATTCTTCCCTTTGAGAAGTTTTAAACACATATAAACACATAAACTTTACACCTGTGTTCTTATTTTAAGAACATGTATCTTGAAGTAACATCAGATAGCAAATACTATTAAATGTCTTTAGGAGATAGTTTTATGGCCTTGTGTTGGACTAACATTGTCATATTAGCCATATTACTTTTAATTGCAATAGCAATTTTAATTACTGTATTACTTGAACACTTACTCGAGAAGAGTTCAATTTAATTCACCCTGGTTGTGAATCAGTGATCAAGTATATCTTCTTATCAGACACATTCTTGCATGCTCTGTTGAACCATGCCTTGTATTAATAGAAGGCTGAAGAATTATAGACCGCAGTGTGGTAAATGTAAGTTGTTGTTATGTAGCATTGTTGTTTTTAACAACTTCTCTTAGCATTTCCAGCATGGACAGCTACTGCGCAGAAAGCATAGGAGCAGAATATATGTTTGGGCACTGATTCGAGTTAAGAATCCTTCTCTCGTCACCCTGAATATTGTCTTGTATTAGGAAACAGGATAGAAAAAAAGCACATTCAGATATAGATGGTGTATCTTAGTCTTTTTCTAAGTCAAATAAAAATAATACCAGAATAAAAAGCACTTTACCTTTTCCAGTGTAATATACAAAATGTATGGCTTAGACTTTAAAGAAGGAGGCTAGCATCACAGATGGAGGCAAAGTAGAGGAGAAAGGAAGTAATGCATTAATTCAAAGCTTCATTCATTTTTTTTACTTTTCAGCTGCCTGCCGCTCCCAAATGAACATGTGGGAGATGTTCTAGTGCTGAAAGCTATGGCTCACTCCTTTATTTAGCTATTCTATCTGATAAGTCAATTCGGTTTGGACATACCAAAGACAATACATAATTATGACAAAGTACTGCAGTCCAGACTTGATTATTACAGCTTGATCTTTTGTTAACTCTGTTGGGTAAATAAATAGAGGAAGGATATTTCTCCTATACCTTCATATTGATGAAGTCGTCGTAGTTGGGTAACTTTCCCAAATTCATAGTAGTTGCTAACACTTGTAGGCCACATACAGAACGGAGGAAGCTATGCAGTTGCACTGCATTATTTAGCTTACTTATACATTTTCTACATTAATATTTTGCATTACTTCTATTCCATTATGCCATGATATCCAGGAGTACTAGAAGGCAAATCTACAAGGACCTCACTTTACTGTGCTCACAGATTTGAGAGAGGAAATGTTCTGGCATACCAAAAAAAAAACTTGGCATTTTTCATTTAAATCATCTTAATTTAAACATTCTACCTCACCTGTTTACTTAAATGTAGGCCTTGGCTCTTGCATATGCTTTTCTTGTGTAAACAAGCATTTGTGCAGTTTTTCCTCGCCTGTGAATACTTGTTACTAGGGCATTCAGTCCAATATAATTAACATGAAAGGCCCAAAGGAAAATTTTGAAAGGAAAGAGGAGAAACAGCAATAAAATGAATTTACTGACTGCTACAGTGTTATACAATATTACGGACACTACCTCATGACACTACTGGATAGTGACTGCAGTGTTACACTGAAGGTCTGTAGTATTAACAGATTCTGTTGCTGCAGAAGCAAGAAACGACTCTAAGTGTTGGTCATTCGGTACTGGCTTATTTGATGTTACGTAACAGTTTTTCTGCTGGTATTTACCAGTGCAAAATTCAGGCTCCCAACGCCAATGAGTTAAAAGTTGTCTGGGCATCCAGCCCAGATGAATAACATCCCAACTGTTGAAGGAAGTAGCAAGGGAAATAGAAAAGCCTTTAACAGAAATTGTTGATAGCTTGCTAAGGCTGGGGAGGGAACCAGGGAATTTAGAAGGTTGCTAATGTTGTTCCTATGTGTAAGAAAGGATCAGGGAGGATCCAGGAAATGACATAGCAGTGAGATTTGAACAATATAAGAAACATAAATAAGGGACAGAATACTTAATTTGGTAAAATAAAGTAAGGCCATGCTAATGGAAGAACTGCAATTGTCTGATATCTTTATTCAGATATTTTTACCCTGAACTGGTCATTTCTGAGAAATACTAATACAAAATATCTTGCAAATGGACAGAGGAGAATTAATGAACTGTTATGGACAGAAAGTGGAAGGTATTACAGAATCATTAAGTTAGTTAAGTAAATTGTCCATAGAATCATGATACCTGCAATCCTCTCCAGATCACTGTATGTCAAATTTCAGTCTTGCATGGTGCCACTGCTTTCATGGGAGGTCTAGTAGAAAAACAAACTGGGTCATATACTGGTCTCACTTACACTGAGGTAGGTCCGGAAAGACTTAGACCAATTAACTGAAACATATATCATTTACATTTAATACAAATCCAGATGGCTTCAATGACAAGTGCAACACTGGTGTCAGTGGAATTTTTCTGGATTTATATTTGTATAAACCATTCAGAACCTGGTCTGTTGTCACTGTTCAGCAGTAGCAGAAGTAAGAATTTGAATCCCATAAGGTCATTTTGAGAGCCCTCTTTTTGATCTGGTGGAATATTCTGTTTATGGGGTTGCTACGCAGACCAGAACGTGGAAAGCAACCCACACACATATTTCCTGATAGATTTGACTAGATGAGTGTATACACAAACAGAGCAGAAAGATAGTGTAGTAAATTGCAATATGTTGAGAGACAGTGAGCAGCAAGAAGCCTAGCACATCAGTCCCAAGAGTAAGATATATTCAAATTAGTTAAGAATACAGTTCTCCAGCTCTGAGCTCAATGTACTGGTATGAGCTAGAAGAGAAAAGATTTTCAAGTGGCTTAAAGAACATGGAGGATAGATGGAGGAGGGTTGAAACTTCCTGCAAAAGTTTGAAGCACTGGTGAAATGCATCTTGTGAATTTATGAGTACTTCTCATAATGATACAAAGAAAATTACAGAGATTAAACTGTTGCATAAGTGAGTAAGCAGCATGAGTCAGGGGGTTTGGGAAAAATGAGTCACAGTATGAAGGGAACAGAGCCAGGTTTGTAGCTCAGAAAGAAAGAGACTAGGAAAGAATTTTGTGGATGTAGATAAGAGTGGATTGCAGTAGAGAACTAGAAAAACTAACCATCTCTAAAACAAGGAACCAGACACTAGATTTAGAGAAAGCTGTTGTTAAAAGCAGGTCAAGCAAAATTTGTGTACATAACTAGTGGTTTAAAGGCAGAGAAGGCTGCCAAAGTCAGCACTGGAAGGACATAATTGTGCAAATCACTTCAGGAGGGAGTGTGGGTACATTTTTGGAAAATGAGGGAATCACTGAGTATAGCTATTAGTGAGGCTTATGGAATGAAAACTATGAAATGTAAGTTGATTATATTTTGAAGGAATGTAAGGGCAAGCTCTGCCACCCTCAATAGTCCCACATTATTTCTGTAGCACCCTGCAAACTTTAAACAGTAGCCTATGCCAATCAGAGCATTTTCTTAACCTACAGATAGTAATCAATAAGAAAACTTTCTAAAAGGAATTGTTTAAAAGATCCTTGGAGATTATTTCAAAATGCAGTATTTATATTAGGATGAGTCATTGGGGTCTGATGGCCATTCTTACCATAGCACAGTTGAGGACTTCCATACACAATTCTGAAATAGCAGTGTGGCTTACATGTAATTTAATTGAGACAGTAGGGTCGTTAATAGTAATGTTTCTCACCCCTTCTTTATTGACATCAATTTAAGGTTTTTATATTGCACTAATCGTTGTGAATTCTGGGTTCAACAGCATTCTACAGAGATAGAGAACAATACCACCTAACCTATTCTGGGAATGGTAAGGTTTGACTGAGCACAGGCCTGTGGGAAAAACAGAATATGAAATTCATATAATTAAAGACTGTGTAATAATACTTATGTATAATTGGTCTGAATTAAGACCGTTCAGAGAAACTGAATTCTGCAACTTCCAGTCCTCTGAGTACTTGACTTTGCAACTGTAACCTTCTTTAAAGGTAGTTTTTGGATATAATACCTATAAATGGAATATGAACTAAAGTACTCAATCCCAACACAAATGTTAAAAAAATAGTTAAATATTTGTAACTACAAATAAATCCTGTAATAACAGTTTGCTCTCCAGCAGCCTATTAAAAAAAACTATGGAATTATCTGAGTTTAGTTATTACAGTGATCAAGACACTGAAGATAACCCAGCTCAGTTTTTGAATAAGATCTGCAAAATGATTGTTAGAGAGACCCAAGTCATTTCAGAGGAAGGAGTGTCTGGGAATAAAATGGCTCCAACCTCAATTAAAAGTGTACTGACTCCACTGGGATCAAGCTATGTAGCCTGGCTTAATGGAAATACTAAGTTTTGGTACTTGAGTTAACACACAAAAGAATGAATTAAAACTCTCCATCACAAAACAGACATTTATACAACAACATGTAGTAGAACCCAAAGGCGCATAACAGCAGCTCTGTCTCTTGTGATGGTTTCCAGGAAAGGCCTGTAGATTTTTATACCTGAAGAGCAACAACCAGTAAACTCAGGGGAGAGGTCCTACTAGGGGCTTCTCTGGAACTGTTTGTCAGAGAGCAATGGATAGCTCAGCTTTTCAGCCTTGGATTTTGCTGCTATAGGCTCATTGTTTTTTATGGTAAGCAAATGATAGGATGTCGGGGGTAATTCTTATCTATTATTTGTTTCCTTGAGCAATATCTTAGATCAAAGAGATGCAGTGAGTTTAAAAATTAATAAATACTTTGTAGGATGCATGTATCTGTCATCAAATACCACACCATTTGTTTAACAATTTAATGCAAACCTACAGATTTTATTTATATGCAGTGAATAGCGTGACCTTTTAGAAAGTTAATTGAGATTAGAAAATATAAAGATAGGAAGAAAGGGTAATGTTAAAAGAGGAGATAATTTTAATTATGAGTTACCAGTATGATTTGAAATAGCTACCTGGGTGAGCAAATGTGTGTGTAAAACATGTAGAAATTAAATTTAATCAATTAAGTTACTAAGGAATGAGTTGAGAGTATTTTCAGGTACAGCTTGCATTAAATTTGTTTGAGATAGAAGCTTCAGCTATGGCATCAACTGCTGAAATGCGGAAACAAACTATCATGGTGACACTGAATTTGGAAAAGAAGATGCAGAGGAAAGAGAGAGATGCTCAAGAATAAGCTTGTAAAAGCTAATTATTTTCCTTCTAGATCTGTTTCTTATACTGCAGTCATCACTGTGGTATCTTGAGTGCTTTCCAGTAGTGCATTAAGCAACATGACAAACATCTGTCACATGTTTGTTCTTTCAGTTTCTCCCCAGAGAGACAAGTGTGCGCAGTGGAGTGTCTTGTTTTAATTTCTTTAATTATTTTAAATACACATGCACGTACACACATTATTAAGCATCATGCTAGAGAGGAAAGGTCAAACAAATCTATCTTGGTCTTAGAATTGAACTTAGTAAGCTCAGTGATGTTCCTGTAGGAGTTTCTGTTACAGCCTTGCCCCAGCTTGCTGTGTCTTTGCAGTTGCCAAATCAGTCTGGTCTTGGGTGTCTGCATTAGGTAGAAACCAAAAGTATGGATTCCCAATACCCTCATTGCTATTCACATTTAATTCCAAGGATTTTGTTAAGATCAAATTGAATTAGGTGGTAGGATTTAAGAAAAAGTATGTTTTACATATGTGCTTTGTGTGACTGCTGTCTCATCCCAGTATTTTTTGCTCTTGAAACAAAATTAGGATGCAGCTTGCAGATCAGTCGCAAGATTGGAGGGCACTGTGCAAGCCATGGTCCACAAGCTAGGAATCTTATGTATTGAAGAAGCTCAATTTAAATGGAAAAAAAAACCAAGTTCTTAGAATAATGGAATGAAGACTTCAGAGCTGCTGAGTTTTCATAAAGTGGGGCCACAACTGGAAAAACAGTCTAAAAGCTTCCGACTAATCACAATTCAGACTGTTCTAAACAACTGAAGTTAGTCAGTCTGTTGCTCCAAGAACCATGAGCAAACATGTAAGGGGGAGTTCCAGATTAATATTGGCAATACCAGTTTAATGTTATGCTATTTCATATGGGGAAGAAAGCCTGGGAAGAATAGTCCACGTAATGTTACTTTTGCCTTGCCAGAGAAAAATGGAGCAGATGTGCCTCATTGCAAGTCAGACCTCAAGCATCCTTGTTGCTTCTTTCCTATGAGTTCCATTTCTTTGTTGCCTTAATAACTTTCAGGACACTTAGAGGAAGAAATATGGTCTTAATGGAGGCTGATTCAGGTCACATTTGTCAAATACCAGAAAGCTTAGTACTTCTCTTTGGGCCTCAGTCACTGAGAGCAGAGTACTGTTCAGCAAGATCACATTGCAAAATCCACCAGTCTTCCTCACTCCACAAGGGTTGGGCTGCTGCTGGTATCACATCAATAGAATTCACATTTGGCACTACTTTCAGCACTGAAATCTTCCACTCACTTCCTTACCCTTATTTCAGTCACAACAGCAGACAGATCTATAATTATTGCGATACTAGCTATCTCAGAACTGAATATTCCAGCACAGAAACCTTTCTAGCATAGCTGCCTGTTGTCCTCTTCCCGCAGTATTTTCCTTGAAGAACTTAAGAACATAACCTTCAGATCATTGGCCTTCATCTAGCATTACTGATTTCTGTGCAGCTATATGAGCAGAAGTGCTTCAAGCATGGCAGCTGCTCCTTGTCCCCAGTAAACATTAGAGGCTCCTTTGCTAATCACCTTCACTTCCCATCTCAGGCACTACGTCATCTTCCATTGAAGATATCATAAAGCCACAAAAAGTTCTCCAAGAACTCTCATCAATACTTCTTTCCTTGTATCTTTTTCCCAAGCTTGCCTATCTCAACAAAAGCCATCCAGGGAAAACAGCCAAAATAGCAGAAGGTACCATGACACTGCAGAATAGCAATACTAGCATAGAAAGATCTCAGATCCACAGAGAATATTCCACATGCTGATACGTATTTTCGTGACATCTGAAGGACACATAAGACATAGGGTCACAGCTAAGAACCAACTTAGTTCAGAGTACTAAATTGAGTAAGAAGCTTAGCTTTAGAAGAGCTCTAAACAATTCCTTGAAACAAGCCTCAAAAGATTTTATGAACACAGATCTTTGGGGTCATTATGTCAAATCCTCCAAGAGTTTTCAAGTGAAAAGAAGGCTAGCAGTCAAATTACTTTTGAGTATTTTTTTTCTTTCAAACTTACCATCAGAAAAATAAAAGACACTGAGTTCATAAGCCAGTCTGGTTTACTTGATTTAGCTGAAGTAGCTTACTAGTCCATAGAGAAACAAGCTAAATGAAATTCAAGTCATGGATGCAAGTGACTATATCAGAGTTTAATGCTGTTTAATTAATCTACCTTAAAAGCTAACTCATATTAATTTTCCTCAAATCTGAAGCTCCTGTAGACCAAATATGCTTGCTTTCTTGCAATACACTGCAACAATATGTATACTTAAAAAAGATATGTAACTGTATGAGTATTATGTCAATTTTATGTACAACTTTTGTAGGGACTGGAAATACATGCAAAGCCCAGTGAAGTCCCTGCAAAGACTTGCATTGAGTCCACAGTGCTTTAGCTGTAGCATTTAATGATGTGTATGATTGGTATGAGGCAGCCAGATGTAGTCCCTGAAAATCTTTACACCTAAGAATGTGCTTTTCAGCTAGCAATGCAGAACAATGCAGTCAGCAAGTTCTGCATCGACACAGCAGTTTTAGAACTGATACTATGCAAAATGCAAAGAGAAGGTTAACATAAAAGCACTTTATTTTTCCTGTCAGATAAAGAGGAAATGTATGTAAAATATTTGGACCTTTGGGGAAAGAACAAACACTGAGAATTAATTCAAACTGTTGATGGTTTATTTTTTATTGGATCTTGTGGTCAAATTTGTTTTCATTTGCTATGTGAAAGAATCCATCATTTTTTCCAAAGCACCACCCAGAATCTGCCACTGGTGATGTTCTAACGTCCCAAGTGCCTATACAAATAGAGAGGTCAGCTGAGATTTGTAAACTAGAGATCATAAGTTTTAAGGAATTTGTTTATTCAGCCTAGAGTCTCCAAATTATGTAGAATGTCAAAGTTGCAAAGTCCTTTCACTGTACTGTGTCAGGTTACAATAAAAAGCTCTCTAACATTTTGGATGTTCAAATGAGAAAGATAATTATAATTCCATTGTACACAACCTATTTATCAGCACATGCAGTTTAATTATAATTAAGTACCTCCAGGAGTTACAAGGAATAGGCAAAATCAAAATGTCATTTTTATACTTGTATAAACCCGCATTCAGTAAGAATGAAAAGCTGCCTGAATTGCACCGAAAAGTGTGAATGTAGTCTTTGCATTTTTAACTCTGCTACTCAAATACAAACATATGTAAACTGTTTCCAAATAGTTTAACAGATTGACTCAATCAAGGAAATTTTCATGGGAATGACCAAAGACAGATGTATCCCTGATAAAAAGACCACCACATACTATGTTTCAAGTCCCTGTCCACCAAAGTATGGGGCACGGGAACCTTGCAAAGAAGATCACTAGAATCCTTTTGACATTAGCAAAAGAACATATTTCTAACTTGTCTCATTCTTGGAAAAGGCTGAATTGCTTTTGTTGAAGTTTTCCAGAATAATTCAGCATGCAACAAACAATCAGCCTGGAAAAAAAAACAAATAGTTAAAATACGATAAAGTTGCAAGAGGTTTACAAAAAGTTTCATAGTGAGAAGTACAACAGAATTATGGTATCTAGCAAACATTTGTATCTACTTGTTTAAAATAATAATCGTATCTGAAAATATTTTCATATACCAGATATCAGAATTAAAGCTATCAGAAGTCTAACAACTTGCATGTCCTGTAAATGGAATAAATACTATGATTACATCTTTGGAGTATATCTGAACTTTGCTGCCTTCATTTATAGGTAGCCTGAAGGCAGGTAAAACATATTTCAACTGTTTAAGTATTTTAATAAAGCTTCATGACTAATGTTGTGTTTGCTGTTTTTATAAAGATATAGATGAATGTGCAACAGGAACCCATAATTGTAGAGCTGACCAAGTATGTGTCAATTTAAGAGGGTCCTTCAGCTGCCAGTGTCCTCCAGGATATCAAAAGCGCGGGGACCAATGTGTGGGTAAGTCTTGCTCTAGACTAAATCATTTTCTAAAGTTTCAAATTTTATACTAATTTTAAAGTCTATATTATACTGTAATATATTACAGTGCAAATCTGTATATAATTCTGAAAGGCAAAGGAATAATCACTTTATCACAATAACTAATTACTAAAACATGGAACTAGAAACTATTTTTAGTCAACAGTTGGAGTTGAGCTTCACAAGATTAATTTTCTTAATAGTTACCACTGTATTTATTATTTGTATTGGGGTATTGTTTAATGTTCCAGATATAATCATGAGTTTAAATATAGTGACAAACTGAAGCATGTCTTTCCACTGACCCGGCTGAGACTTAAATCCAGATCTGCAGAACAGAGCAGTACCTACACACAGACTTAATCCCTGCTCTGCAGATCCTCCTTGCACAGTCTGTCTCAGTACCCAGTTTATGAACAAAAATGAAAGAAATGGCAACTCTGAGTGCAGATGCAAGATGTTTGTGAATTATAAACAATTGTGCTTAATTCTTTACACCAATATAGACTATCAGCACTCTTAGAACCTATACAAGCATAGCATTAAATTACATTCATGAACTGTGTAAACACAACATCTTTCCTATTCCACCTTCATTTGTGTATGTTACACAAAAGTGCTGTTATTTTGTTCCTTCAGTCCCTCTTTAGACTTTATTTAGCAGCTCTTTAATCATCATTTCAATGAGCAAGTTGCTTTTATAGGCACTCCAGCCTTCACCCTTACATTTGGCAGCGATAATGAAAACAGCTATGAAATAGCAGAATCAAATGTATACATCGTGAGGTGACATTCAAGTGTGTGTCTCTCTATAAGACACAGGACTGGTTTTATGTGGTCTAAGAGAAGAGCATTTTTTTGTCCTCAGCAGAACAAGAACAACAGAACTTCAAGGTTTTCCTCTTTTGCTTCAAGTTAGAGATCCTGCCTTTGAAGGCCTTAGAAGACTTTTTTGTCCATTAAGAAAGCCTTGCCAAGGCTACAAATAGGCCTAATAAGAGGAGGGAAACTGGGGCAATTTCAATACACATTTAGAATAACATACATTTCTGGGCATGGCTGAACCTCTTCTTTAAGGTTCTGAGTTAAGAGCTATAGAAATGAGCAGAAAAATTCTTATCTCTTTCCCAGGAGCCGTGGTTCAGACTCTGAACTGACAAATGGGTATAAACACAGATCTGATATTTCTCAGTACTCTCTCTGTGCAGGAGTAGGATGAGTAGTTTGGAATGTAGGTACAGAAATAGCTTTGACAGATTGTTGATATTAAAGAAGAATCTGAATTTTGTGTATTACTGCTATGCAGTAACACTTTTAAAGACAAGACTCATGGTACTACCTGGAAGTCTTGCAGGACATATGTTAACAGCACTGAAAATAAAAGCGGCAGTAGAATACACCCTCGTATCTACATGTGAATATTGTTGTGCATGTAAATCTATACATGAAGGTGTCTGGAAAGGGATTTTTCCCTTCTCCTATTTAGGTCAAAACCAAGAATAACACCTGTGTTAGATATTATACACTGACCTCAATTATAAGTGTATCACTACACTTAGTACTGTCAGTATTTCAGAATAAAGGCTGTCTTGGGGGATTTTATAACAACTTAGCCAGAAAATGTTCTTGGGGCCAGATCTTGATAGAGATTCTCCATATGGGAGGAAATGTTTCTCTCAAATTTGAACAAATTTTTTCCAGACTTTTTTGGCTTGAAGACAGAGAGAGAAAAATACTTATTTCTAAGAGTTAATTGATAATTACCTAAAAAACCCTACTTTTTCATTTTTTGAAAAATTTACTTGTTTGCATATCACAAAATTCCTCTTATCTGGAAAATGGGACTGCAAATAAAGGGAATAGTTTTCCAACATTACTTCCATCAGAAGATTTGGCTGTATTGATTAGATTGTGCTTAGCCCTTAGGTCTGCATGGAACTGTGTGCACAAAAGTTTTAGCCTAATCCCTCAGGGAACACTCCCATTGAATTGCAGTGTAATTCTGGAAGCACTTAATGTGCTTTGTGTACTACATAAATGTAGTTCCTGAAAATCAAAGCATTGCTCATATGCCTGTATTGTATAATCAGATCTTTAAACAGCAGTTTGTAAGAATTTGGTCCTGTAAAAATCAAAGATGGAAAAGATCTTTTGGGCCTCCTAATTTATTCCATTTCTAGTTCAGAATTTCTCTCTGCAACAAGAGTTACAGTGACAACAATTGCTACTGTACAGATAGTCAGGAATTTTCCAGTCTAACCTTTTCACTCAGAACCATCCAGAATACATCCCTTCTAAGCTTAGTCCCAACCTGTGCCTGCAGCATTGACAAAGAAAGGGTTAACCTCTAAAGATTTTTTTTATTTGATATTAAAACAAACACTTTCCACATAATTAAAAAAAAATAATCTTGGCCTCTTTTTAAACACATCTATGGTGGAAACAGCTGGAGGTAGGAAACTCAAGATCTGGCATGGATATGGGAAGTGCCTTTCTTTGTTCCAGTGAAAACTGGTCTTATTTGTCTGAGTGTTGAGCCCTTGAAATATCACATTGTGTACATGTACAGAACACGGCACAGATTTCTTTACCAAGCTTATGCAGGCCGCAGCTAACTACATCTGCTGCATATGCTTGCATGATCAACATTATGACATAGTAAAAAGTGTTTTGCAGGTACATAAAAGTAGAGGCAATGTCCCCTCCAGAATGCAAGGAAACTTCTCAAATTAAGACAGGTAAAAGAATGGGCTGTTGCACATTGGTATGGTTTACAGGTGAAAACTCTGCACATTAGGAATGCTGAAACTTCGAAAGGCAGCCTGCTCTGCCTCAAACTTAGGCTAATCAGCAGGGAGAGTCTGTGGAAAGTTAGTACTGCTTGAGATAGCACCAACTTCCAGCCAGTCTGACTGCTGTCCTCAGAACCAGAGAGCACAGCCAGAAGGTGCTCTCTGTCATGCTGCTCTATCTAGGAAGGTAAGTCAGAGGAAGGAGCAGTGAAGTTTTGAGGGCTTTTGGGATAGGCAGCCAGTTTCTGTAGGATCACTGTAGGACCAGAACTGTCCATTTCCTTTTCAGACCTGCTTATCATGTGTTCTTGCTGTTCCCCTGTACTCACAATAGAGAAAATTCAGACTTTATTTCTAATTGAGGTGAAAAGATTTAGCATATTTAGCATATGCTAAATGCACTGTGTGTACACTTTTGGAAAGAGAAAGAGCTATGAGCCACAGTCACTGTTGTTCTGCATTGTGTCTGATCATGAAGATTCTTGGTTGAAAAACAGAATGAGGCATTTTGGGTTTTGCCTATACAGAATACACAAGAGTAAGCAATACTGTGGAACTTAATAAAGAATAAGATTGGAATGTGTGTTGAACTCAGAGGCTAGAAGACAATCAGTATAAAACAAGTTTTAACAAAAATTACTTAAAGGATATAACAGTGTTCCCATTAGCAGAATCTAGCTCGCTTAAGCTGCTTTTTTCCCCCATTTAATCAAACTTAATTAACTTGACAATTTCTTTAGATGCCAGACAGCAGCAATGAACTTCCATGATTCCATATGAACTAATTTTTCCTTTCTAATAACTCAGACATAGATGAATGCACTCTGCCTCCATATTGCCACCATCGATGTGTGAACACTCCTGGTTCCTATTATTGCCAATGCAATGCTGGTTTCCAATTAGCATCCAACAACCACACCTGTGTAGGTAAGAACTTCTCTGCATGCACTTATGCATCAGCTTACTTGGCGCAGTGACAAATACTGACACGTGACTAGATTCCCATTGTTCTAAATTAAGTGCCCTCATCCCAATTTACTGCAGCAAATAAATACGAGCAAGTAAGGCATACCAGCTGCTGTATTTTGAGGCTCCGCTACAAGTGATCTGAGAAGTGCAAGAGGATTAGACCTAAAACTGGCGACTCATATTGAAAACTTGTTCTGCTCTGTTGGCACAGCAAGTTTCTGAGGAACATCTAGTTTGGCAACTGGAATACTGGAAGGTTTATTCAATACTTAATCTGAGACTTGATTATTCTTTAAGTTATGGTGGATTGCTTTCCAGCACCATTGGCTTTCGTGATACTATTCCCATACAAAACAAAGGCCTTAGAAGTAGGAAGCAGGGGAAGCCAACACCATTCCTCTACAGTTAGGTGTAATTATTGTTAGTACATAATAAATGTAGTGATGAAGGAAAACATCTGCATTCCAGTGTGAATCACTGGGAAATAATGTTAAAAATGAAAATGAAGTCTGTGGAAGACTCATATTCATGCCTTTAAAAGTAAACCACTGACAGAAGCATGGTGAAGCTCTAAAACTGCTGCTGAGTTTGAAAACATGCGATCTGTACTAGAAGGATTATAGCTAGTAAAATAATAAAAAGGAGACTATATCTGCTGAAGTTCAAGGTATTGAAAAAAAACAAATATAGATACTTAGTAGAAAGATGCTATTTCTTAAGCAAAGTTGATAATTTTCCATAATTCAAAAAGGCATTTATTTTGACATATTGCAGGAACTTCTCAGTAATGCTACTAAGACCATTGTTAAAACATTCATAAAGAACAGAACATGTTTCCATTTTGTGTCCCACAATTTTTGGAATAAAACTAAGAAGTAGGAAGTCAGGAAATCAGCTTTCTCTATCTATGGCAAGCAAGACACAAGTATAGGCGTACTGAGTCTTAACAGAGTTTCACTTAGCCCAGTATCCTTTTTTTCCAAAATTCCTAGTAGAAGGCATTCGGGAACAGTATAAGAAACAAGGTAAGTAGCCTAATGCTTAATACATTAGGGTAGGCCAAATCCTCTTTTGTTCTGAGTACTGAATAATGAAGGGAAAGGAAGACTCATTTTCTGAGAAACTTTCATTCTCATACAACATGCTATCTTGGAGCTGAAATTCCAGCTGCTTGGAAGTCAACAGAAATTTGGCTGTTGATTTAACAGAACTAGGATCTCATCTAGGAATAGAAGGGGAACAGCCATGATAATCAATAGAAGATGACCAGGAGTCACTGAGTTTCTGTATGGGTATAATCACTATCTCTGGGGGTTTCCAGCTGCCACCATTATTTCCAAGCATTGCCACATCTTGTCAAGTACACTGGTACCATGCACGGTTGTGAAGTGACACAGAGGACCATTCTGTGACCCTTGCTGGCCTCCCACTGTAACAAAATGCTCTCAGAAAAAGAGGTAAAATACATCCCAACAAGAAAATTTGCAAATGAATGGTTGCCACTTCAAGACACACTTTCACATTTGCATCAGTCACCTGCCAGAAGTGATTCGCTGTACAGATTACTTTTGTATTACAACTTTTGCATATATTGGAAGTGAGTCAATCTTTTTTGAAAGGAAAATAAACGGAATTGTGGCTTTGGCTTATTTTATTCCTTCCGGTAGCGTTGTCATGATGTACATTCTTTGCACTTTTGGTAGGTATTAACTAAAGCTTGGGAACTGGGGGGAGAGTGAGGAGATTCATAATCAATTCTCCCATGTTACCTCCTCTTCAGGCCTGAAGGTTTATCATATAAAAAATTAACATCCCTCTCACTGTTTTACTGTTTGTGAACGGCTGATCTTAGTAGATACTGTCAGTTTCGTTAGTTGTATCTGTAGCTGACTGCGTGTTGCTGAAATAATTTATTAATATTTGCAATAGCCATGAATTCAAAAGTTATTCAAAATTCAGCTGTCTATTATTGATTATATTTGATAGACATGTAAAAATATGGATGGAAAATACACATGGAAGCAATTCAAGGGAAAATACACTAAAATCTAAACAGTCAATGATAGAGGAGCAACAGTTAGTCAACATATGAAAAATAAGCATTATAGATTCCAGAGGTAGTTACGCTTATATAAACTTTCCATTAAAATTACTTTTCTTCTCAGATTGCTATGTCCTCACATACGTTCTTAAGATGGGCACATCATGGAAAAAACATAGCATAGAAAAATACTTTCTCCCAGAATGGTTTAGGCCTTAGAGCATTGCAGAATTCTCCACTGGTCTCAAAGGTTCATGTTATAATGGTAATGGAATTTGAAAGAACAGATTTTAGGAGTAATAAATAGTTCAGATAAATTTTAACCACTGCATGCTGAGAGGTCTTATCAGTATATGCTCCTTATATCAATTATTTATAGACTTGGCATTTCATACCTGAAGAAAAAGATACTGGAATGTGGAGTTTAAGAGCTGCACCAAACATTTTTGGAAGAACTCATTGCATATTAGAATAACTCTCATTCCTGGAAAAATACTCTTTTCTACATGGAATGAAAAGCATAGATCTGACACTTTTCCAGTGATTGCAGATCTGCATTGATACAGTCAGCTGAGTTGATAAACAACGGACCCAGACTAAGGACTAAGACATTTAATCAGCCTGACTACCAGCTAGAAAAGATAAATATCTGTAATTTTTCCTTTCAGACATAAATGAATGTGATGCCAATAATCCATGTGCACAACAGTGTTACAATATACTTGGTTCTTTCATCTGTCAGTGTAATCCGGGATTTGAATTAAGCAGTGACAGAATCAACTGTGAAGGTAAACATTTTTTTGTTCTTGGAAGCAAGAACATTTTTCATTTATTTTCCCAAAAGTCTTTCTGTGAATTAAGAGGTATAATCTAAGTGGAGCCACCCTGTTTATAGGTGCAATTTCTAAGCACAAACCTTAAGACACTTATTTCTTATGCTGCAAATGTAGTTGCCTACAGACATAGCCACCTTAGTAGTTGCAGCTGCTTTCAGGTATGTATAGATATAGGTATCCTCGCTTTAATGGTAAGTGCAAAACAGTACAGACATTATTGTTCAGATCACAGCTGGGGAGAGGCAGGCTTTTGAATGTTTACTTCACAAACTCACTTGAATTGTGTGTGGTCTAATTCTGATGACTAGGAAAAGAATTGGAAAGGAATGCAAACCAAAAACAAGCGCAATTCTCTGTATTGCTAGATTCCTCTGAAAATAATACCTTAAATTTGTGATTGTAAGGAAATGGCAGTTGTGCTTTTGAGGTGCTTTCAAGCCGGTGTATACAAACAGCACGTCTCCTGATGATTATACAATCGACACTTTATTTCCTCTGCCAGAGTCTCTACAGGGGTCTTCTAATCTCCTTTTGGACACATGATGATCTCACCCTTAAAGCCCATATTCTTTCTGCTGGACTTCAAGCCAAAGAGGTCTTTTTGGTTTACCACTGCACTCCTAAACGAGCCAGCAGAGCTATCACAGATGCTCCCTCTGTGAGGTTCTTAAGCTAATCCTCCTTGCAAGTGAAAAGAATGGGGAGCATAAATACATAGCCTCCAAGGAAAATTCTTGCCATAAAATTGGAAACTGGGCTCAAGTTTCAGAGTAGGAGCATGTTACACTGTTTTTCAGGTCACTCCTTAGTTTTTTGTTCATTTAATTTAATCTTGCGGTAATGACATACATTGTTAAATTCAGTTTCATGCTGCGTTCCTGTAGCAAAGGACTGATAGTTACACAAAGATACAAAAAGGAAAAGAGAATAACATAGATCATATATCATTTGAAGACAAAAGAGAGGTCTGGACCTCTTTCCTAAAGAGCTGCTCCATTGGGCTAGCACACAAGTATAAACACAATATTTTGCTTTGCTAGTTAATCTCAGGTTTGTGGGTTTTTTAGAGGGAATCACATTTTAGAATACTAAAAATGTAGACTCTATCCGCAGTTATTTTATCAAACTTGTTCTGAAGTTTATGAATTTAACTTCTGATTCCTCAAAATAAATGCAGTTCTCATTTTTGAAGATTATAGATAAAACATAAATAGATTAAAAAATAAAATAATATATATATTTTTTTTTGCTTAAAACTTTGAAATGTTAAGCTGTACATTTCAGATTTTGGAGAAAGTGTTCCTTTCAGACTGGAATCATTTGTCTTCTGTTAAAACTAGCATTTAGTCACTGTATTTCATTCTGTAACAAGTTAGATGCTAAAAACAATAACCTTAAGCCATTTTGATGCTCTACAGATACTGATGAATGCAGAACTTCAAGTTACATGTGTCAATATCAGTGTGTCAATGAACCAGGAAAATTCTCATGTGTCTGCCCCGAAGGGTACCAGGTAGTAGGAGGCAGAACATGTCAAGGTAAGTGCCTGCATTTTAACAGTTTAAATATTGCAGCATTAATAACATTTTAAGCAAGACTAAGAATACTTGCCATCTATGTGTTTACATTTTATGACAGCATTATCATTATGCTACAGAAAGACGTGTTGATAATATATTTGATGATTGATTGCATACTTTATATTAATTCCTTCTTTATTTGAATCCCTCAGCTGAAGCTCTAAATCCTTCAGGTTCTGAGAACAAAGTAGTCAATCTCAGGAACCGTAAAGTTAAACTTGTCTTGGGTGCGTAGGTAGAGTTTCAGAGAGAAATATCTCTGCAAAAAGTTAGGCCATTTGTTATAGATGGTAAACATGGCTTTATATCATCTGTTTCATTTTACAGAGTTTCCTAAATCCTGCCACACCAGAAATGAAAGGCATATGTTCTCTCTGATAAGAGGAAAAAAAGTGTGAGAATGTTGAGCAGCCTATTAAATTTGTACTGTGTTTAGAAAATAAGCGTTCAGATCAGTTGTTCAGTTCTGGTTAGGTGCTAGAGAATGCCAGTATCATAATTTTAAAATATATGCGTTTTTTCTCACTGAGGCTAAATGTCTCTTTGCATCTGATTATGAAACACTATGGGGCAATTTATTAAGCACAAAAACCATTGTTTATCTAATACAGAAACTGATTTAACAGTATATTTTTAGAAATAAATAGATGCACTAATATTTGTCAGGAAGGGATGAGGAAATAAACGGCTTATGAAAATGATTGTCTAGAAATTTCATATTATTTTCATTCAGTTCTTAAGAATAATAGCTGATACAGAATGTTTACGGTAGTTAGACTGACATTCTGAAGTCTATATTTCTGCCTTCTCAGAGATTACAACTGAAAAAACCCTTTCTGTGGCTGAGTTAATTTCAGCAGAGTATATGGGCAGGTAATAGCTGCGTTCTGGCGCTAAAGGGATAATACAGCATTAATAGAACATGAGTGTGACAGTCCCTATCTCTATTCAAGGTTATTTTCGAGGAGGAAAAATAAATAAATAAATAAGGGAAGACTAATTTGTATTAGTTAAAATTTAACCATTAACTAAACATTTTAACTAGACCTTGTAACCCAGGCAATTAAAAATGAGATCCTACAAAAGACTTAAATTGCCTTTCTTTCTCAAGGCATCTTTGCTCTGTCTACCGGATACTTCTGCTACAAAGTGATTCAGCAAGGCATCTTTGCTGATTAGAAACTTCACAGTATTCCTACGGTTGCATTGTATCTAACATCATTAATGTGTTTCTTTAATCAACTAAGCATCTTCAGCAGACTTAATTAACACTGAAAAAACAAATGTGTTCAGTTTCTGCATAGAGGAACCCTTTATAGCCAGACCCCAGAAGAGCAGGCAAAGAAGATGGAAGCCTGTTCGGTTTCAACAGATAAGCAAGTGGCTTCTCATTTGTTTCGTTTTGTTTTAATTAAGACATTCTTTGTGTCTATTTCTTTGTAGCAAACTTTCCTTTCATCTACTTTCCTTGGGTTGGGAATTGACATAGTCCCTTTCCCTTCCTCTTAGATATAAACGAATGTGAGACTACTAATGAATGCAGAGAGGATGAAATTTGCTGGAATTATCATGGAGGCTTTCGTTGTTACCCAAGAAATCCATGTCAAGAACCCTATGTCCTTACATCTGAGAAGTAAGAGAAACCACTTAGTTTTTTAGGGTTATCCTCCAAAGGCAACATGATCACATACAACAGAATGCAAGTATCATTTGTTCGCAAGTATCATAAAAGATTCCATCTATTTTTGTTTGTTTTTCAGCCGCTGCATCTGCCCGGTGTCAAATGCCATTTGCCGAGAGCTGCCTTACTCTGTTGTATACAAATACATGAGCATCCGTTCAGACAGAACAGTGCCCTCCGACATCTTCCAGATTCAGGCAACCACTATTTATCCTAATACTATTAACACATTCCGAATCAAGTCTGGAAATGAAAATGGAGAATTTTATCTGAGAGTGAGTATTGGTGGGAGGCAGATCCTGAGCAGGGCTAAGAACTACTGGTACTACCAAGGCATTACAGTGCCTAGCCATTTTTAACAAAGCCATCAAATGTTCCCATAAAAGTGATGTAAGAGCATCCAAAGTTTATCAGCTTTTTAATATTTTGTTACTAAACTTGGTTTACAAACTTTAAAAAGTTCTGTTCTACATGACAGCTCTATGAATGGAGAATCAAATTGTTTCTTTTAACTGAATACAACGCTAGTAATGATCATGAAGGTTTAGCAAGTCTATGCCAGTCATGTCAGAGGTTCAAATGAGATGCCTCTATGCCTTGCACTCTCAGCACTAACACGTCTTACATATTTTGTAGGAGGGTTATAGAAAGATTCTATGTGCTCTTGACTTTTTTTTCTGTGAGAAAATAAAAAAGCCAAAGAAGTCAGGAAGAGTTTGGGATGGGGCACTGATTTCAGGAGTGCTAAGTTCAGGCCAACTTGCAACAAATGTTTTGTGTTGAAGGATATTAAAACTTTTGCTTTTCACATAGTGTTGCAACTATTTCATAAAAACATACAAGTTTAAATAACTTATGACAGTGAAATTTCTTGTTGGTATAAGGCAGTTTAAGTTGATACACTTTCAATCACATGTATCTCATTACTTAAGGTTTTTTTGAAAGAGGTATCTGATTTTTCTGTAATATTTACAAGTTTTTGGAAAATCCTTTTTGCTTTGTCTATTATTTCTGCAAACAATAGAAGAGAATCAGCACAAAAACTTCAGTCAGAAGGATGATATTAATTGGATGGTGTTCATCTTTGTTTTTTCCTTCAAATCTGAAGGCTGGGCAGTTTTGATAATGCATCACAAAAACAAGCATATTAATATGTGGTGTTGGCTACTTACATTAAGTTTTCTAAGATGAGAACAAAGAACTCCTCTTTTGAGTCTGTAACTTACAATACAATGCTCTTCTCTAGGTTTATTGCACATAAAATCCATAACTACTCACACATTATGGACAACTGTCAAAATACCAACTGCTGTTTGTTTTAAAAAAAGAAAATAGGCAGTCAACCACTGTTAAGAACAGGATCACTCCAACTCTAGTTAGGATTAGATTCCAATGTATTCTTCAACCTGACTTTCTTTCATACTGTAATTAAATTTACTGTTCAAATCTTCTGTTGCCACCCAACAAGAAATCATGAGCCTTAAAATAGGGAAGCTTGTGTTTATTCTTGCCAAAGGACTGCAGTAAACAAAGGCTCGCTTAGTATTTATTCCTATTGTTTCAATAAAAGTTGGAACTAGGTATGTGTAGGGCTAAGATACAGAAGATGGCTTGGATTCATATATAGAGCTCAGTATCAATTGTAAATTACAAAGCAGCTTAGCAAAGTAATAACATGCCAAGCCATTTTTCACAGGCAGGACCTGTAGATGTCCCCCAGCAATGGGGGGGTTCCCCAAGCCTGGGAAGGGTGCTTCAAGTGGTGCAAGAAGGAGTCGCAATTGGCACACGAGTTGCAAAAGTCCCAATATTTACAAGGGAGACCATAAGCTTCTAGAATATGAGCCATGATGCAGACTTAAAGTGTCCCTCTGCTGAACATGCTATGTCACTGCTGCTAAATACATTAGATTTTTCTTGGTTTACTTATTCCCTATATATTTTAAAAGCTGATAGATGGGAATAAAAACAAAAACCATCCTGGGATATATTACCACTTTTCACATCCTTTAGGAGAGTCAGTATAACCAGAAACAGATTTTGCAGTGCACTTTATTCCTCTGAGTCCTGGTCAGGTAAAGGTTTCCCTCCAGCAAAGCCAGGTGTGAGATTAGTCATGGTCATTTAAAAATGTTAAAATAATACTTGCATTGTGTATCTCTCAGTGCTGGAGAGAGAGCATTTTTACAGTGTAGTAACACACAAGCAGTCTCTTGAAGCAACTAGGGGATCGTTTTAGATTTGACTGCATTAAACTTTTCTTCTTCTTCTTTCAGCAAACAAGCACAGTAAGTGCAATGCTTGTACTGGTGAAATCACTATCAGGACCAAGAGAACACATTGTGGATCTGGAGATGCTAACGGTCAACAGTTTGAATTATCGTACAAGCTCAGTGTTAAGATTAACAATAATAGTGGGACCTTATGCATTTTAATGGTTTTCAGTAGCCCTTCACTGGCACTTAAAGCAGCCAAAGAATATTATCTTAAAGAAAGCACTTACTATTTTATTTATAGATTTTGCTCTTTTCTTTTTTTAAAAAAGATTTGTTTAGTAAGTTGATATCTGTAATCCACACATTACACCTGAAATTCAAAATTAGTAGATGTGTTCCATATTATAATGTGGGCATTGTCACTTTCTGTATAAAGATTTAAATCTTTTTTTAGTACCTTACTTGGACTAGATCCATACTACACTTTTGTATGAGAATTGTATGTTCATACTGTCCTGTAAAGCTTTACACGCCTCTCCTAGCCAAGTAGGTCATGCAATTAAAAGGTGATATTCTGTGTTGTTTCTATTTTAAATTCTAATGCAACTACACTGACAATCTCAAAAGGAAAAAATATATAGTATCAATGATATACAAAGTAACAGCTGATAAGCTAAAATATATTTGTTCTTTTTAACTACTTTGTAACAGAAGTTAACAGTCAATAAAGATCTATTTCCTTAGACGTTTATGTGCTATCAGTTGTTTTTTTCTAATCTGGGCTGAGGGTAGATTTACATTGTGAGAAATATTTCACATTGGGTTTTTATATGCAGATTATGTTAAGCATACCATGGAATAACATTCTGTTTTCTCCAAGAAAAACACCATCGTAAGAAAGTTTCTCCCAACACTGAAAGAAACTCCAAATGGAAAATCGTCATGCTGGGCACATGAATATCAGTGCTTTCTTCGGAGAACACTGTTTGTAGTTATTAGTCAGAGGGGTACAGCATTTTCAAACAGTAAAAGACATGCTATTTTTGCAGAAACATTATGTTGCATACTAAGAACTGAGTGCATTTGCTTATTAAGTTATATATTTTCAGGCACACAGTCCTATTTCTGTTTTTATAACTCTGATGTGTCATGTACAGTGTTCATAAAATTTATACTAATTCAAGAACTAATAACATCTTTTGTAATATGTAAAATCTTTTATTTCTTGTTTAAAATGTAACAATCCTTTGATGTACAAAATTTTTAATAAAGAAAGCTATCTCTTATCACAGTGTATTTAGGTTTTTTTTTTTTTTTTTTTTTTTTGAGGTAGTTATTATTAGCAGTGTTAGATGGCTGGATCCTCAAGTACTGTAGAAGTCAGCAAAGCTCCAGTGAATTCTGTAGAATCAGAATATCTCAATCTATATCATATATTACTTCAGATAATTAAAAAAGTTACTCTTTAAGAGGACAAACATGCTTCCTAGTGAGTTGTATTGACAAAAAATTTTTAAAAAAGATATACCAACAGACATACGTTGCTAGTTAGTTACTTAGTTTAAAGGAAAGAGCATCTTTCTAACATTCATTTTCCATTTAAAATAATTGTGAATAGTATATACTTTATCTACAAAAAAAAAGCTCCTGTGGTGCAGACCCACAGATGGAGATTTATTGAGTGGGTTAATCATGCTCAGCGCTTGCGTTCAAAAGATGTGCCCAGAGAGCAGCAATGAGTGTGGCTGGAGTACTTGGCGTCCACGATGCAAAACAGTGGAGCTCAACCCAGAACAGGCCGCAATCACTTTGGTTTGGGGTGATGCATCCCCCATGCTCAGACAAATTGCAGATCAAGATCCCATTATCCAATGGTCGTTCTTTCAAGGAGTCATTTGTGGCTTTAAGCAAATACTTCATCATCTGCCAAAACAGTCAGAGCACATGTTTGTGGCGTAGGCCAAAAAACAAATAGTGCTGGCACCGTGTGGAGGCACTGAACAGCCTGTATCATGTTTTGTTTGTTCAGGGCCCTGGAGCCTTGGGATGAGACCCCAGCTAATCCCTGTTCTTCTCTGGAGAGAGGAGTTCAGCAACACAAACCCAATAACTTTCTACAGAGGAACTCATTTGCATTTTCCATGGTGATTATGAGCTATTAAAAATATTTTTCTGCACATACTCTTGCTTCCTTTGACTTTGCATACTCATTGAGCAAATCATGGAATCATAGAATGGTAAGGTTGGAAGTCTAACCCTCAGGGTAGCCCATATGGGGATTGAACCCATGACCTTGGCATTAGAAGCGCCACGCTCTAACCACCTGAGCTAAACCTGCCCCCCTCCATTGACCCATAGGATGCTGTGAACAGCTATCACTTTCCATGACATAACCCAACCCTTCTCAGACTCCTACGCTGAAGCCCTCCTGAGTCCTCCTTGCTTGTTGAGCCCTCTGATTCACAAAGCTCGCTACAGTCCTTGGGTAGCTGGTAGGAAGCCTCCTTCCTCTTGCCAGAAGGATTCCTCGCCACTTACTACCATCACTATGAATCCGCTTGATCCTCATCCTTCCAGTCTGCAAGGTAACCCACTACCGTACACAAGCACCAAGCTGATTGCCTTGTTCCTCTCCTCTCCCCCACCACCCTCCCCATTCCTGCAACCAGCGATGCACATTCTCCCTCCTGATTGGCTCGGCAGCTAACATCTCTCTCCATAGTCTGTCCTCAAAAAATGAACTATACTGGTCCCTAAATAGCTCTCTACCCTCAGCATCATCATCATTCATTTAAACTGACTTTTAATTTCCTAAACTGCATAATTTAGCATAGTCCATTCCAAGAAACCATTGATTATTTTTGTTGTTCTTCTTCCTGAGGTTAAAATGAGTGGTTTTTCTCACATCCTGATAGAAGGCAACAGATAGCCAAACTGATTTTGCCGTCCTTCAGTTGTGGCATTTACGGAGTACCAGCATGCTCCCCATTGGGAAATGAATGGCCGCAGATTGACTCCAGCATACACTGCACTGCCGGTCTCATCCCCAGTCATTGATCCTACCCACCATGGTCTCCCAGAACAAGCAGGTTCCTTATTTACACCGCTGTTATCATCTGCACTCTACTTTCTCAAGCATTAGGGAAGCAGAGGAATATTTGTGGCAATCCTACAACTAACTAGTTTTACAGCAGTCAGTGTCCTTTGGGCAGGGCAACACATGAATTTTTAGGTAAGAGTTAGCCAAAGACTTGTGCTGGCCAGAAGGGCTGAGACCACTGATTCCAGTTCAAGCTTGTAACTTCACAAAAGAGCAGTAAATATGGTCTTTTCATTCACCTGTGTATCCATAATACCTTTTGAATACCAGCAGCACACAGGACACTTGACTTCAGAGTTTTCCACCTAAATCTTTGCTTAGCTCGTCTGACAATGATACAAAATTGCTTTGTTAGCTGGATCCCAAAGATCCCGAAATCCAAAGAAGTTAACTTGTGCTGCAATAACCACATGAACTATGCACACCTAGATCTGTATTGCATATATCAAATGGCAGAAACAGCACAGGCAGCTGTAGCTCTTAATGTATGCCCTAACCACATCCAGTTCGCTAGTTCCTTCACATCTCATCCTGCTTATACACTGAGCTTAACACACTTCATTTTTGCACAAATTTTACTGCCAGTCACCCCCCACTCCCATATGTTTGCAGTATTCAGGTATATATGAGACCACTCCTTAAGACCAAAACTACTAAGTCACTGAGGTTATCATACAGCTCAGGAGCACAGATTAGGCCACTTGCCATTATATTGTTACAGGTTGGTGGCAATCTAACGCAATTGCTGGGTGTGGGCACCACTCTGCACCCCAGACATTAATCACAGCCTTCTTTTATGGAGGCAGGGAACTGAAAGAATAGCAGCCCCTCCAAAACAAAACACAGGCAGGTTAGCAGACCAAAATGAAGACAAATATAAGGCTGTTCAGGAATTTGAGGGGGGGAAGTGGAGGCTGGTTGGTATTGTTTTGGGTAGGGGTGTGGTAGGTGATTGAGTGTGTGGCTGAAAGAAGTCCATAATCAAAATGAGAAGATAGCTCCAGTACAAGCCAGAGCCTGAACAAGGAGAGCTTTCGTATGTATTTCCATGCCAAAAAACCTGCACTCTGCTAGGAATGAAACTCTCAAGTTCATTTAATTCTTCCTGGTTTCAGGAAAACAGAACTTCATACATTCTTTGCAAGGTAAATGGAGCTGTACCAAAAACATTAGAAGACTTTGAACAGCTAATTGGGCATCCAAAGAAGTCAGATGAGAGCAAGGCGTTCTCTGAGCCTTCACTGTATCTTACTGATATAAGTGGTATCAACAACACACATTTTGGGAGAGATTCTTATACAGATCTCTGTTATCACTTTTGGAGAAGAATCTAAATTGGGATCACATGCAAAGTTTAATATCTTTGCAGGAACAGAAAAAAGGCAGGAAAAAAAGGGAAAAAAAGAACTTAGAGTAAACAGAATTTAAGGAAATAGAAAACCAAGTTCATTCACTTCTCCTAGACCACCTGAACATAGTGCAGTGGGATTATTTTGTTTGGAACGCTCACAAATGCAAGTTTATTGTTGAATTCTGTTTCCATGACTGCAAAGAGTTGCTTATGTTTTGAATGATCATACATGTTTCTAACTTTATAACTCTCCTATTAAAATATAGAACAGCTGCTGCCCTAGTCAGATGCTAGGCATATGGAGCCCACTAGGGACAAAGCCCACTGTTAACGCGTAGAATTATTTTTAACGCCCTCACATTTCTAAACTTAACCATCATCTCAGCAAAATGGCAAGCTTCCACATTTCCCAGCTGGGGGAACACCTGCATAATACAAAACTAAACTGTGCTGCATCTGGTATAAAAACTAATTTTATTTCATCTGGCCAGCAGAAAAAGTTATCAGCACTGGTGAACAGAAACAGGGCAAAAAGTTAACTGCGTTTTATATTTAGGTAAAGGCAGATGTCTGGTTAAGCTGTTTATACTGCAAACATTTCTGTGTATATTAGGAGGAAAGAGAGCTGTTTAATAAAATGGAGTTGGATTATAGCTGCTGAAAAACAAATTGAAGGACAGAACGCAACATTTTCATTTTTGCATGGGTAAAAAAACATCAGTTCTATTTCATACTGATACAGTCTTAGACCATGTACATTAAAAAGTGCATTTTTTGAAGGAAATGAATGATCTCAGAGTTAATTCGCTTTCTAAAGCTTCCCATTAATTGTATTTGCACAGTACAAAAAGCTGCAGATATTACAGCAACTGTTGTATCACACCAACATGACAGAAAAAATATTAAAAGTTTAAAATATTTGCTATTGCTATGTAACTGTTCGAACAGGGGAAGCATTCCCATTAACATCAACATCCTTCAAATCAGACCTTTGGAAGTTAAAGACCGTTCTCAGCACACATCATGGTCTAACTCTGTTCTCTCAGAAGCCTATTGGACTAGCTAGCTGCAACAGTAGAGCAGTGTCAGGCCAACTCTGAGTACTTAAAAATTCCTACCTTTCAAATGCATGGTCTGCTTCATTTTATTACATAACTTTAATGAACCAGTCATTTTTTTCCCCAAAAGATACTCTCTAAAACCTCTGCAGTTCTGATCTAGAAAACCCCTTTCTGTGGGAAAGGCATGAGCCATCCCTGCACACCTGAGTAAGCATATAAAAAGGACTTTGAACTTAACAGGCTGCAAGCTGAGTTGACAGCAGTAACATTTTATACTTTAAATGCTCTGAAGTCTCAATAACAAAAGTTGTGCAGGCACCTGCAGGGCTAAATTCTTCTGGTGTTACTCTAGAATGAAATGTCTGAACCCTTAATTACCTAATCTTGAGAAGGTCATGTTTTCTTCTTGTTTTTCATATTTCTAGAGTATCTATGTATAATATATAGGAATGTTTTCTGTACAGAATATACACAGCAAACACCCAAGTGGGAAGTCAAAAGAGTGAAATTCTTGCAAGCGGCATGGAAACTATGAAAACAAACACATTTTAGATGCTCAGAATAAAAGCTGCAGAAAGACCAAAAGGAAGCCAGCATACCTAAACAGCAGGGTAAGAGACTTCATTAAAATCACTAAGTCATCCTCCAAGAAAATAGAGTTGTATACAAATAAGGAAAAGAGAAATGATCATGAAGCCTGGAAGGCTACATGTAAAAACACATAAGGCCAAAGGAGCGACCTGCAAAAGGCTGGACTAACAATCAAACCTATTTCAAATGCTTCCTGAAGCCTCCTAGAGTGTTGATAGGGCCAAAAAAAACGACCCACAACAAAAAAATTATATGAAACTTTCTATCATGTTCACAAAGAAGGAATTTGGCAAGGCTACGATGCCAGAACTCTTGTTCCCTCTCTGCCTTCAAGCAATGTATCAAAGGATCTGCCTCAAATCACATAGTAGATAGAAGAGGCTGTAGCATAAATAGATGAAACAAGCAGTCAGAAACCACCATGACCCTATCTCATGGACCTCCTCACTCCTCACAGACCTCAATGGTGAAAGCCTCCAACCTCTGCTGCAGAGGACAGCCTCTCACTCACCCTGCAAACCCAGTCAGGAGCCACAGAGAGAAGAGCCCAGCGCCTGCATCTGGAGGACATCTCATAAGGAATGTCACCAGCAGCAGCATGGACGAACAGGACACGGAGAGGCAGTGCGGTGCTCACACAGGAGGTTGGGCTCCACAGATCTCTGAAGACCTTAACAAGCAGGTTGTGGACAAGGAGGATCCAGCTGATGTCACCTACTCAGATTTTCAAAAGGTTGCCAGCAAGAGCCCTCACCAAAGCATTTCCATGAAAGGAGGTTGTGTTGGGATTAAAGGAAAGTCCTCACCTACTTAAGCTACTTAAAAAGTGGGAAAGCAACGATAGATAAATATAATCTGTTTTTCACAGGAGGGAGTTCACTGGTGGAGCCCCTCTGAGGGCCACCCAAGCCGTTTGCTGCTTAGCACATGCATAGACAATCTGGGTAGGGGGTGAATAAACGTGGATAAATGTAAAGTGAAGCGTATGAGGAAAAAAATGTCCCGAATTTACTTAAACAATTAAGGGCCCTGAATTTACTGCAACCTCTTGGGAGCATGGTGTCAAGGTTATACGGAATAGTTTGATGTAAATTACAGCTGCAGAAAGCAAATCTGGCATCAGAACCTATTGAGGACAGAGTTGGGAATGAAGCCGAACCTCATTATGCTGTTGCATAAATCCACTATGTCTTGAATACAGCATGCAGTTTGTGTCCCATCCTTCCTACCCCTTTATACAGCTAGATACCATGAATATTAAAAGTTCACATCAGTCTGGAAAAATAATTCGACAAATTCACAGAAGCAGTCCACTGAGAACCACTAAATACAGCAATCTTGTTTCTCATGCAGGAAGCTCCTGACACCTTAATAGCCAGACATCAAAAGTGCATTTGCGGGCTGATGGGGACTGCCACTAGCATGCTCGCATTGGTCTTGAATCCTTTAGACTGATGGGGACTATTGCTATAAACACCAAAACCCACTAAAGCAAGAAGAGAAAAGGAGAGGTAGCTGAGGCAACATGCTTTGCTACTTTGACCATCATTTGCATTAGCAACATTTTTTGTATGTTTTCTGTAGAAAATTAATGGTGAGCAAAGGGTAGTGGATTTAGCAGCCAACGGTTATGCTTTACAGACCCTAGCTCTCCAGCAGCATGGAAAAACACGAAGCAGACAGAGATTGCATTTTTCTGTCTCATTTTCCTTCTATCCTTCTCTAGTACCAGTTCAGTACAGTAAAGACGCAACACCAGCCAGCCTGGCAGGTAAAAAACCCAGGAGCCTGCTCCTAACTCTGAGCTGAGAGACAGGGAGGCTCTGTGGGATACACGCTGGCCAAAGCAGGACCAGGGTGAGTCACTGCAGACCAGTACAGCACCACACACGCAAAAGGCTCGTGCAAGAAGAAAACTTTCCCTGCTGATGTTTCATATCACACACATGGACACACCACCAGACAGAGGCTCCTGTGTCATAGGTGTCAAAACCTGACTCCCATTAAGGCTTTTTCAGTCCTTAGATGAATGCAGGCAGACAAGGAATACAACAGGGATGCATTTTGGTGGTGATCAAATTACTGTAAGAGACAACAGAGACGCAGATGACAAACATAACACACAAGCATTTAACTGTACCACTAGGGTAGACAAATCCTGTGAATACAAAATGAACAATTCAAGGACTGTTCTCATTAACTTTCTACTGATGACAGAATATTCTGCTTTTGAAGCTTAATGGTTCAGACTCTCGTGAGGCTTCTGGCTCACTGTTAAATGAGGTTAGAGAAGTCCAGAGTTAATGCTTTTAGCTGTACTGTCATCATTCAGAGTTTACAGACTAATTTTAAAGAAACAGCCATCTTCATGCAACTGTTTTGTATGACAGACATACAGTTATTAAATCCACTGATCAGAAAGTGTGGGACTGTAACACTGCTCAGGCCTCTCTCCCTTTCCCTGCACCTTCTCACAGATGCCAGTCGTCCATATTGGCAAAGGGAGCATCTTCAGCAGATACAAGGCACTTCTGCACTTTATTAGTTACAAAACAGTCTTAGTAAGGGAGTAATGCTAACCTGAGATGTGCAGACATACGTTGCCAACATCAACTTTTCAGCTGTGGGTGAGCCCACACAAGAATATGCCTGAACACTCCATATCCAGAAACTATACCAAATAAATACAGCTGGGATCTACTGCGGCCAGTGTCAGAAGATTAGCTAGTATGGAGAGTGAGGTAAGATCCTCTCCACTGGGCACAAAAAAAAAAAAAAGAAAAAAAAAAGAAAAAAAAAAGAAAAAAAACCACTGATATTTCCACAGAAGCCTTTCTCCAGGATTCACACAACACAGCATATGTTGCCACAGAAGACACTGAAAATACAGAGTACATGGATTTTGGTTCAGCTTGACTGAACATAAAGCCAATACTTAAAGAAAAATATTGTAGGACAAGCCTAATATTTCACAGCAGTGAGATCTACTGCAGGTTTATTCTGGGTGGAGGCTGGTTCAGCAGAGGAAGGTGCCCGAAGGCAGCTGCTCGCAGCCACCCTGCAGCTCTAAGCAGCATGATCCCCTGGAGGACATATATCCCTGTCCCCCCAGACCTCCAGTGAAGCATTTGTCTTTCAAGAGAAAAGCAATTGTTTTTCCCTCAGAAAATTAGCCCTCCAGAAGAGAGGTGTTACTCATTTCCAACTAAAAGGTAACATGTTTCTATAAAGAAATATACTTTCAAATATCTTGGAGTTGCCTTTTTTCTCTCCCTCTCCTTCCCCCCCCCCCCCCTTCTTCATAGAATTATAAAATTATTTAGGTTGGAAGAGACTTCTTGAGGTCATCTTAGTCCTGCTCCCTGCTCAGAAGAGGGTCAACATCAAGACTCATATTAGGTTGCTTGGGGCCTTGCCTAGTCATATTCCCATTTCTTTCACGAAGGCTGGGAAGGGAAGGTGGTCCTGCATTTTTGGTGCTGCCAAATTCACCTCCCTGGTCAAGAACTATCGTGCATTGAGGGAGAATCATTCAGCAGATAACTAGAGATGAGGCCAAAATAAAACTCTAGCTGTGAATGGGGCTGTCTTTTATGGGAGCTATGAATATGTACCAGTATGTCCATAAAAGAAATTGCACAGCTGCACTCATTTCTGTAGAAAATGAAATTAAAGGCATCAGATTCAAATGCTCCTCCCAGACAGGGGAGCATTCAAAATCTATGTTTTGCAACCCAGGGCCATCTTTACCCCAAATATTTAGTGAGGCTATTCTGTTTCATGAGAGCTTTAAAAACTGGCAAAGGTAGATAGTTAGTGGAAATATGAAGCAACATGCTGAGCACTCACTGTGAGGCAGGCTATTTTATACTTAAAACCAAGTCATGAGGATCAAAATAGTAACATGAAACTTTAATGGGGTAGGAAGAATTCTGTCTTTGCTCTGGTATGCTAAAGAGGAAAAACCTAAATTACACAGTGAACATCTTCAATAAAGCGTTGAAATTTCATGGAACACAATATCAAGCAGTAGTTGTTTGCTCTGCTGTGTTACACCAAGGCTGCACAGTTTCTTCTCTTCTGTTCTCTGCAAATGTAGAACCGATCTCAAACTGACATACGCTCCCATCTTACTGCAGACCGGACTCACCTGTCACCTCCCTAACTCGTGCTAGTCAATATTGTAAGACAGAAACCACAGTGAAACCTTTACAAGAGCATAACATTTTATGAGACAGCCCACTTTAAATGTGCGGGCTACAGTTCTGCTTCCCACTTCTATTAGGAAGCTGCCCTCTCAAATACCTGACTTTTGTCAGCCCCTTATAGCTATCCAGTAGAGATATTTCTGTATTATAATCACAACATACCATGTTGAAATCTGCCCTTGAGTCTATCACAAATAAACATATTTTACATAACCATCTTTTCTTGTTCAGTTTGGAACTTTTTTCCATTTCGGGAGTTGGCAGAAATTCGAATGAGGTCACAGTGAAGTTGTTGTGAAACTGTAATACACAGCATCAATTTGCATTTTGTACAAAGTCTGTTTGCATACAAAGGTACATAAGAGGTAGGAAAGAGGCACCATATTTACATGCTGGGAAGCAAAGACAGTGGAGAGTAAAAGCTTGGATACTTTTGCCATTTATTAGTCAGTGCAAATAATGAGTGTCCAAACAGCACAAGGAATAGTAATAATACTAAGATCCAGATTCATCCAGAAAGCTGCTTTCTTGCAAAGACATTCCTAGAGTCTCCTGAGCAGGGCCCTCCTGGAGGGGTGACACCAGGGCGATCGTGTGGTCTGCTCCACAGACTTCCTCGACGCATGGGGGGCCTGCCTGCCACCAGGCAAAACACTGCTCATCTGATTCTTCAGCAAAACCAGGAGAAAAGCATTGAAAAGTCCGTGTCAAGTGGAAGCAACACAGCAAAGGATCTGCTGCCTTTACAAAATCCACCTTTGTTCTTGAACAATAAAGCTCCCCTGAACGATTATAAACACACGCCACAAATACATATGTTACAAATGCATGATACACACATACAGCGCTGATAAGTAAAGAAAGGAAGGCTCAGCTGTAACAGCTGGTGCTAACATTTCACTCAGATACATTTGCCTGCAAGGTACTGAGATAACTAAAATACATTTCTAAGCTGGCAGTTTGTTGGCATGGCCCTCTCCCATCATAAAATTAGCAGTTAAGTAAATATTCATCTTGTAATAATTTGATGCTTGTACCCAAGCCAAAATCCCTAGGACAGGGTATTTTAAAATGTAAATCCAGTAACTTTATATGTCTTCCTTTTCCTGTGCTACTTGCTGTGTGAGATGGCAGAAGCTCTAGCCAGCTTTGAAAAAATATTATTTGTAAAATTTCCAGATACTAGCTTTAACTGTCATCTTTTAATCCAGTGTGCAATTCCACATAATAACCGCTGCATTCATTATTAATGCAGTGTGTAGCACCGTCACCACAGTTGGGGCTGCAGCTTGCAAGCGGTTTTTGAATTCTTTTTCCAAATCCAATGCTGTAGAGCCTATGTATATGCAAAATATTATCTTTCATCAAAGTGATGTTTTAAAAACCCAAATCTAATTATGGCTATGACTGTGACCCCAGTCCAACAAAGTACTTAAAATACATGAGCGAATGCTGCCATAGGATTACCCAAGTGCTTAAAAGTTACGCATAAGCTTAAGTGTTCTGCTGGATTCTAGCCTGTGTGAGCATTTTTGGAGCGTAAGCATAAAGTTTAGCCACACACAGAGGCTGCCTTTGGAAGTCTCCCAGAAATTAAGGACAAGACCACTTCCACAGCTGCTGCTAACGGGGCAAGTGACTCAGTCTCAAGTTCAGGAAGCTCCCATAGTCTGCAAGAACATGTGCCGCGTGCAGCACAGAGCTCAAAAAAAATGAGCACTGTGATTTATTTGTATTTCAAATAATGTTTTGAAATTACTCACTAATTATAATGAACTTGTCAAAATCCACCCAGTTATGATGCAGAGCACATTGGAAACTCCATTACTGAATTTCCAAGATATTCAGTCATGATCACTAAGTTGCTCTGAGGCAGATTTCAGAGAATGATGAAGTACCCCCCACCCAGTGTTACGATATCTCTAGCTTTCCTCCTTCTGATGGGCTTCAGGTGGTATCCTAACATGCTATTCCCTGCAGACTTTCTTACTTTGAGTTCAGTCCTTCCACTATTACAGCACTGCTGCACAGAGAATTTCCATCACAGGATTGCAGAGATATTTCTAGGGAGCAGAATATTTCTTTGCCTTTAGAGCTACCCAAACTTGCACAAGCTTGGTCAGTCAGGATCAAGAATTTTGCTCAGATTTTGCTCTTGACCACCACCACCCAAGCTGAAAACAACACTGAGCTTAGACAACATATATATATATAATATATATATATATTTCCTTTAGGTGTTTAGAGTAATCAACCTAGCTCTAAAAATTAAACTGTTTTCAGGCAACATAAGATATTTCACAGCAGAGGGGTGCTCTCTTTTGCTGTGGGCCCAGAAATCACCTTGCATCAGCCATGCAGCCTGGGTATTTCCACAGCCTTCCTAAGCAGGCACTTCCTGAGGTTGTCTCAAATCCCAAAAAGGATGTAAAATATTTGTAGTAATTCCCTGAACAAACCCAAGAGGCTTCCTTGAGGCAGAGTCCTCAGCTCTGTTGACTTGCGTTTTTAAAAGGTAATATAAATTCCACTTACACTGGTTTGTTTTGATGTTGAAAATTGGTCTCCATAGACATGGTTGAAATCATGCCCTAAAGCGCTGAAACTGGAGCCAAAAACCACATAGTCCTTAGTCAGTGCAAAGTTCTGAAGGTTTTAAAGGTGTAAATGCCATCCTATCTGCCTTGACAGAGCCGCAGCAGGAATGGAGAAGTGCAGGGGAGATTCAGAGCGATAAGCGGTCGGGGGCACCTCACTGCAGTGAGAAAAGCAGCAGTCGAGCTTGTCCACAAGCCGGGGAGGGACACGCGGCTCCGTCCCCGCCAGCAGCTCGGGGAGCTCCCAAGTGCCCTTTCGTCACACGCCAGCCTCCAAACTGGAAACCGATCCTGGCTCATTGCAGGTTTCCATCACTGCAAATTGAGGCAAGGGCGGGGGGGGGGGGGGGAATTGCCCGAGCACACCCATCGGAAGTCTAAAAATGATTGCTTTAAAAACTTCTGCTGCATTGCCCCTCAGCAGCTCCCTCAAAGGTTAACCCTGAGTGAAAATCATCCTAGCAAAGTGGCTCTGTGTGTCAACAGAGACACCAGTGGAGCGAATATGTGGAGAAGAGACAAATTCATTTTTTTTCCTACGGAAATTTATATTGAGGGTAACATTCCTGTCTAACACAAGCTTTTTAATACTTCCAGATGCACGTCTGAAGCCACAATTCTGTGAGATCCGATGCTGTGACAGCATTTAAGTTTAGAGATGCTGATCATTTTGCAAAAGCTACAGGTTTTCTTAGGGCCAAAAATAATCCATAAAAAGAACAGAAAAAGGTCCAACTCTCCTCTCAACAACCCAACTGCAGGTTAACAAAGCGAAATCATTATGAAGCAGAAACAAGTCCCTAGGTGCCAAAATATTCAAGGGTATTTGAACATCGAGATGCTTGGATTTCTGTAAAACCCAACAGGAAAAGAAGAAGAAGGAAAAAAAAAAAAAAAACAAAAAGGAAGCAAAAGATGACCTATATTCAAGAAAGCATTATTTTAATTAAACAGCTTTCTTCCCCCTTCCAGTTGTAACACTGCCTGATTTGATATATGATGTGGTACTAAGAGGTACTCTCTGCTTGTGCAAGAGGCGCACAAACCTTGTGCTCCACAGGCAGCACGTGGCACAGCTGTTTTAGCAATCTGCCTCTGCGATGTGCTAGGAAAGGTGCCGCGTTTCTCTCGCTACATCCCTGGCTAACGACGTTAAAACAAAAACCAAAATAAAACAATCCCCCTCTCAAAAAAAAAGAAAGAAAGAAAGAAAGAAAGCAGCCATCGAGGATTTCCCTGAAAGAAAAAACTCAAGTTTCGAATAAAGAGCAGGATTATCCCATCGAGGACCATATCAGGAGATCAAACCAGGAGACTCGCTACCCAGATCAGCAATAAAGCAAGTCTGTGCTCACACGAGCGATAAACTGTTCTGGAACAATTTGTCCCAGAGAAGCTATTGCTGCTCGGCGGCTGCCAAGGTCAGCTTCTGCTTGGTTCACACGTTATGCCAATTCCTCCCATATAAGATTAAGCTGCCTTGAGGCAATTTCAACTTACACATCTGATATTTTGAGCATTTGCTATGTTTCACATTTAGGGAGTCAGCACAGTCCCTGTGCTGTGACTTCGCCTCTTTACCTCACGTCACCCTTAAAAAGGCATTCCTATTTCAGTGCTCACATACGTTTTTCTAGCACTCTGAAATATCGAAGGACCGGCACAGAGAAATAATATTTCTCTGACAAGCAAAATAACCACTCATGCCATATAGCTTGACGTTTCAGGGGCATAAATCAGGCAGCAAAGCACATAGGACCTGTTTACTCAGATATTTCATCATACTGTAAAAAAAAGTTCCTCCACTTTTGAGACTACTTTGAGTCTATTAAATCCCATTAGTTTATTACAAGTATGAATAACATATCCTAGAAATAAATAAATGAGCTTTTTAAGCCTAAAAGCTTAGTTTTTAAAACCATCTTGGTCAGCTCCAAGTTAAAAAGGCAGATACCAGATGAAAAAAAATTCAATAACCTAAAAAGTCTCCAAATTCCTGATTTGTTTACTTATCCAACTCCATATGAATAATTTCAGTCTAGCACAGGCCTGCTCAGATGCCAGATCTTGTTTGCAAGTCTGCTCCATCAAAGGCAAATATACAGCTGAACTTACACGTTATACAAATACCAGCTAGCTATTAAAGCCATCTAACTTTTGGCAGGGTTGGTTAGCAATATAAAATACAAAGATTAATGCCTTCAGTTGTCACTGGTTACCATTGAGGGGAAAACAGTTACCTTACTAACATGTTATTGTTTGGATTCAAATTCTAAATATAACTATATGATGTATTTACCTAGCCAGAAAAGTAAACATATTTTGAGGAGATCTGTTTAGTTTTCTACATCTGAGGTGAGTTGCTCACTTTATTGTAGGGTTTGCCACCAACTTCAGGGTTTTTCCTTGACTCTCGCAAGCCTCCAGGTGCAGCTGGAACAGCAACATTGCCTTGCACGCTGACGAGATGGATGGACAGATGGACGGAGATCCTTGCAGCTGCCATCATTGCAATGCAACTCACCCAGTGCTACCCGAAGCCGGAGCTGCAACTCAAAGAGCAGTCATTAAACTATTCAGACAAAACACAATTGTGTAACAAAGTGAGTTATAAACAGGACTATGGAAAAGTTGGGGAGGAAAGAAACTTCCTGAGGGTTTGGCATTATTCTTATTAGTGATGGCTGAATTCATTTCGCCTCATTTCCAATGTACTCAGATATTCAAATAAAACTTGAACACCATCTGTTTGCTGTGATCCAGAGACAACAAAGGCTAGAAACCAAAAATTACGAAGACAGCAACAATTATATGCAGATTTTACCCATACAACCAGTTTGTATCACAGTAGGCCTTGGATCTTTGGTAAAGACTGTTGTCTGTCCATAACACAGCAGTTTTCCTCTAAATGCAAAACTGAATCAGCATTGGATGGGTGGAAAGAATACATTTATGAGAAACAAAATTTATAAGAAAATTTTGCAACTGCAGTCAGTTTTTATATGAAAAGTGTCAATTTTCAGATTTCTCTGCTAGCAAGCAAGGAGGCCCTGGTTTTATTTCATCGATACAAAATACTTTGCAAAATACTAGCATTTCACCTTATACAATAATTACATGCATCTTTATTTTACATTTTGCACACATTTTTATCACGGGAAAAAAAAAAAAGAAAAAAGAAAAAAAAAGTGCCCTGCTCCATACCATTTCTAAAACTTTCAGGAATCAATAGCCACTTCCTGAAGGTTTAGCAGGTGTGGTAGGAAATGCATTGCTGTGCTCATGCAACACATGAAAAATAGCAGCATTAAAACCCTAAATTTGGGGACTGCATTTATGTCAATCAACTGAATAAAATATTTAATAAAGTCTAAAATAAATTTCACTGTGATACTTAGATTTAAAACTGTTATATGGCAAATCTCATCACCACAAATCACATAACTCAACCAAACTTTCCTCCACAACATCTTATTTACGACAGGCTTCGCCCCACCTCTCTCTAGATAACACAATATGAAGAAGATACTCATTTTCATTTAATCTCTGAATTGAGCTACTATTGTAAAAGAAGATATGAATGCACAATATTTTTAATTACCATATGGTATTCACTGATCCGGATATGCTTTGTGCACTGTGTAGGCTGGAGCCCCTGGAACTGAGAAAAGGAGGAGAACGTGGTTTGAACAGAACAGCTTAGATACTTGGTATGACCCCTTTATTTACCCATATCTCATTGGGTCTCCTCCAAGAGATTTATGGTTTATAAACTCTAGAAGATCTGTAATAGCAGGAAGGCTGAGCAAGCCAGGAGAAACTTGTTAAGCAGACATAGATTGTTGCCCTCTCAGAAAGCTTCAAGGGGGGCTGGGTCCTTCTTACCACATTCGCATTAAACAGTTTGGGCCAATAGAGGATAAAAACAGATGAGAATTACGATAGAAGAGTCTTCCTTGAACAGAAGAGGAAGGTGCTTCTGAGAGCATTTGTTGTTCAAGTGGAAGGAAAACAGGGAACCAAATTCCTACTTTCCAAAGTGAATTTACAAAGCAGAGTGTTCCTGCAGCACTGCGCTGCCCAGCTGCCTCCTGCAGCCAGGAATGCCCCAAGTCACTAACAGCAGATCAGTTAACTCCACTCTAATACTTCATTTTCCTCCCCTTTCACAAACATTTGCGCTTCTCATTTTGTCACCAAGACAAAATTTTGCACATTTTCCTTAATGAGAATAAATCCACGCAAGCCTTCGTTCTGAAGTCTGCTCAGCGCTCAGACTGGCATTGGCACGCACAGGCGCCCCATCCAGTTCCTCGGCAGTCTGCAAGCTTTTTGCCACAATCCTCAAAAGCACCCTGCCTCCTGAACGCAAGCAAGGCACAGAAGCCATCAGAGCCTGTGGCCAGCCCTGGCCAGGCGTCCTGCTGCAAAGGCCAAGAATCCCCAAACATTGCACCGTCGGCCAAGAAAGTCGGTTTTATTCCAGCACAACTCTGCTTCCTTACAGCAGTTTCAAATTCTTCCAGGGGTCAAAATCAGCCCTCTCAGACTCCACGATGAAAGCGCTGCACAAAGCCATCATCAGCCCCTGAGGTCCTGTGTAAAACTCCAACAAACCGAATAATCTTCCCACTGTTTTCTACATGCAAAGATAGCATCTTCATACACAATTGCCCAGACCAGGAGAAAACCCAGCGAAAGCCTGTTTGCATTAGGTGTTGCTACATTACTTCATGCAATATGAAATCTCTCCCCCATTACTTGCTGTCAAAGTTTTGTGGCACTGCAAGTCAGATTCCCTTCTGGAGCAGAAATCAGCTGGACAGAGGGGTTTTTCTCCCAGAGGCTGCCCAAGCCCTAGAGGTGAGTCAGTGCATCAAGGCTCCCTGGTAGCTACTTTAAAATTCAAAGAAAGTTGGGGGAATGCTCCAAGTGCCAGCCAAAGGTAAGCAAGATTTCACTGTGTCGTACCCCTAGACCACGTGTTTGTCTAGCACCCATTAGCCGTCAGTGTTTTTCACTGCAAGCACAGCCAGCTACGCACCATGTCCAGGCAGGACTCTTGGCCTCTGGTCTGCAGATGGCAGAACACAGCTCGAGAAAGATGATATACATGTAACTAAGGTTTAAGAAAATACTATGATTATAGTGCATTTGAGGAACAGTTTGTGACCGAGCTATAAAAGCCTATAATACAGCGTATGCCCGCAAGTAGGCAAAGAGGCAAGATTACAGAGGTAACCTGGATTTATTTTTTACATTTCCTCTTCATACTTAGCCACAAAACCTGGAGGCTCTCACTGTCATTTCTGCATGGAATTGTGCGTATGTGTGTGACTAAAGCAAGTAGGTTACAATAACAGCCAGGATATCAACTGGAGAACTGGGAGACAGTTTTACACAGCAGAACTTCTGATAATGTAGGATAAAGATTTTATTAGCATATCTTTAGAACTACTCCTTTCAAGAGAGGGGAAAAAAAGTGTGCCACAGACCAAGGCAATTTTGGGAAGAAAATGGAAAAGAAGATACACAGATGACAAAGTGTTTTTTGGTGATGGCAGGGGGACAGGGTACAAAGAAGAGGAGAATTACATCAGTTTGGGTGATTTTTTTTTTCCAAATAAAAACTACCCGAAGACTGCTTGAAATTAGAAAACCTTCCCACTGAAAGAAAAATCCTGGTGAGAAGATGAAGTAAAAAAGAGTATATCACAAATAAAATATCCTGGATATTGCTACCAAGAGAGGTAGGCAGAACTGTATGGGTGTCGGTCTCTATTCAAAAGATGATTTAAATGTCCCAAGAACAGCAATAAAAAAAATGATGATTTTTCAAAACTGGAGTAAAGCATCTGAAGCCAAAGGCAGAGGAACAGAATATAAGCAGTCCTGGGAATAATAAGTGAAAATTGTTGATAAAGATCAATCTAGTGCTGCTGAGCCAAAATTCAGAGTTCACCACAGAGGAACTACTGGGTGCTGATCTGAAAATGTGAAGAGAGGAACAGTCCCAATTGACTGATCACCTCCTCCCCCACCTCAGACACGGCTCAAGCACAGAGAATATAGGAGTAGCGTAAAAGTGTGAAATGTGACAGTAGATAGAGTAATATTACCTTAGCTTATGAAGGAGTTATTTCACAGGTCAAAAAAACCCACCACCAGCAACAACTTTCAGACTCTCTTTGCATGCTCTGTACAAAACGTTATTAATAATTTGCAAGGATTAAATTGCAGGGTGGATGCCCCTAGGACAAGGACATCTAAAAACATTCAAGGCCAAATATGCAATACAGAATTTGGTAAGATAAGTCAAACCTTTTTTTTTTTTTTTTTTTTTTTTTTTTAAAGCTGAATTACTGAGCTGTTAACAATTACTGAGTTAGTACCTCAAAGCTGTGGGCTGATGTATTTTACCTTTCTTTCTTTACTACTTTGTTTGCCTTCTGCAGCTGCTATTGCCAGGTGAACAGTTATATATTCTTCTACATGTCTCTGGTCCCAAAACACAGTTGGCCATACACTGTTTTTAATGGCAGACACACTTAAGTACACTAGATTACACAGCTCACCATTCTATTACTACTTCTACTAACAGTTCTGTCATTTTTCAAACTAGTTGCAACTTGTTTAAGAAACCATGTGAATCAAATATCTCTGATTAGGAGATGTATATGGAGCTATAGGCCTTATTGCATGCCCTAAATGATAATACTGATTTTTATTTTTCCTTCCTAAGTAAAACTTTAAAAGTGAATGTAAAACTTTAAGGACTCCCAGGAGTCCTTTAGAAGAATCAAGGTTACCTGGAGGCTATCATACAGACATGCTAAAATTTGAAAGCTCCATAGTAAGAGCTTGACCCAGCCCTGCTGAAATCTGTGATCATTTGTCACGGAGAAAGAATGGAGCAGACACACTGGGAATGGATCAAGGAACCAGCACCAGGTGACAAATTGCTTGACCATAAGCTCTTTATTTAAGCTTAGACCTTCTTTATGAGGTTAGCAGATAAGAGTGGTAAACAAAACCTGCATCAGTCACAGCCAACTCTTACTGGTAGCTGGACTTCAAAACTGAAGAGAGCAACGCAGACCCTCAGGCCAGCACAGAACGAGCGACGGAATGGACGGACACACGTCCATAGAATTGCTGCTTTAAGACTGCCACTTTATTCCGAGCATGCTGCCCAGACTCTCCTCCTCTTCGGTATCACAGGCTCGGGAACACGACTGCGGTCAGAGAAAGTGCTCACCTCGTTTGGTAAACTTTTATGTCAATTGACATCCATGGTAGCTACAGGCATCCTAACCAGAGGGGGGAAATAAATAAATAAATCAAGAGCCATTTATATTCATCTCATAGTTTGTCACAATTCCTGCCACTGCCTTATAAAATTAGACTGCCAGCTCTTCCCGCTGCCCTCGTAGGTCTGTACAGAGATCAGCGCCAAGCAGGACTCATCCCTCCAACGGGATGTTTGGGTTACCCAAGAACACAGATCACTTCCAAACTGGTCACCCAAAAACTGAAACAATAGTAAATGAACACACACACCTGAAAACTTTGTGCACTGCAACTAAAGATGTTCACTTATTTTTCTTTAAACTAAGTGGAGATACAAGTCAAAAAAGTCAAATGTCTCTTGTGCTGTTAGAAGTGTTGCAAGTTCCATTTTAAAAAAGGTAATCTAAAATTGTTCCAAAAAGCCAGAGTGCTTTCCTGTGCTTATTTTTTAAAACTCTGGCTTTTTGTTGTTGTTGTTGTTTGTTTGTTTGTTTTTAAGAACATACGCTGAATGCTCAGAGTTCACTTACACACCTAAAAAGACTTAAAATTCTGACTTCAGATACTCCTTGTTAGAATACGGATTAAATGATTCTTTTGCATTTGAATTGCAGGTACACAAACAAGAGATAACACTGACTTTCGTAAATGTTGGAAAAGTTTGCCCTTTGTGTCACTCATGTTAGTCCTTGCAAATTAAAATTGTCCATGACTATTTTGTTTGATGGCACCGAATAGACAAAGTGCTCATTTATCTTGAGGATTAGAGACCTATGAAGTAATAAGTAATGAAAAACAAGCCGTTGGTTTATATTATTCCACAAATATTCGGTGTATCTTCAAAAGTTTCCAAGAAAACTGTGGTGGATATGTGTGGGCAGAAGCTAGTGCTTTGTGGGTATTGCCATTAAAAAAAATAATAAATAAAATAAGACAACTCTAAAAGACAAAGTGGAAAATACACCACTTGGTAAGCTAACTAGTGCCATCTTATGGCAGAAGATAAAAACAGGCAAGACATGAAATAAAGTCAGTTTAGAGTCTCCTAAACGTTGGCTCAAATACCCCCCTTGCTCACATCACACATGGAGGTGATGCAGTTTGCAAAACATACATTTTAAAATTGTTTCTGAAACGAATGCAACACACGTCATCCGTTCCTGAGGGCTGTGAGCGCAAGAGCCCTGCCTGTAGCTCACTAGCACCGGACATGTGCACCAGCAGCCGTTCGAAGGAGGCTCCGAGCACCAAAGCAGCAGCATGCCTATGCCCATGCCCATCTGCCCTCGCGTTTCCCCCTTGCCAAAGGTGCGTGCCTGAGGCACCGCTGTGCACAAGGCCATGCAGTTGCTCAGGCAGCTCACCGGGGCCTCCGAGGGCACCGACCTGCTGGCCAGGGCAGACAATGCTGCAGCCCTGGAGCCATCTCCTACTCATCCTTCTCATGGAAACCATAGGCAAACCTGCTCCCAAGTCGCCTGAACTCAAACCCAAAAGTACCCATCGAATCACTGGCACTGCCTTCGACAGCACTTCCCGCCACTTTGGATCCCAGAATATGTGGCTTTCCAGGTGTCCCAGATTAATTCCTTCAATGGCCATTTTCAGAGCTTCTGCATCTCTGGAGCTGCTTCTTGGGTGCCTGATACACCAGTCTCTGTCTAGAGAGCTTTCCGGCAGATCAGGCAAGGATATGCTCCATTTCTTCCACAGACTACGACAGAAAGGCCAGAGCACAACTAGACCTTGCCAGAAGCTCTTGCAGAAAGTCTCCAGTAAACCTCTGTAGGGTTATTCCAAAAGGGATATGCTAAGGGCTGAAAAAAAATCATATGTTTCATGCTGCTCTGGAGAAAATTAATTTTGTTACCTGTTCAACTATTTAAAAACAGTAACTCACACTATAAATGCTCATTCCCCATTTTCTGATGGAGCCCATGTGCTCACTTTCTGTCTTGCTTAGATTGTGAGTTTTTGGAGAGGACACGGTACACCTTGTTCGGCAGAGTGCATCTTTGGATGTCCAATGTATATTTATGGTGTGTTTTCACAAGAAAACACACAAGTTATTTGTATGCATTGAAAATGTAGTCACCACATGACATTCCAATCCAAATCACTAAAGACAGCGAGAAGAACAAGCAAAGGAAACTTGGTTTTCTAAAAGGAAGCAATAGGCACCTTACTCTTGGTCCCCGTAACGGCTCCACCTATATCATCAGGTCAAGCCATTTTTAAAGGTTTGGCGGGAAAAGGGCTGCTTTATGCTCCCAGGGGACTTTGTTTACCAAGCCCTGCTCTATCTAAACAACCCTGGACCATGACTAAAAGAGCTTGTTTCACTTTCGTTAAAGTGACATATCTCGAAGAAAAGAAAGCCTACTTAAAACTGAGCACAAATAGTTTCCAACTCTGCATCTCTTCTCTGTACCTAGGCTTTGGTATACAAATAGTGCAGTCACCTCTCCATTCTTCTCCAGGCCTCTTTAATTGCACTCACAAGAGCAGTCTCCAGATTGCTTATCTTGACCACATAGAGGCAGCCCATCTTCCTCCAAGCTAAAAATCACACTTTACAAAGGGACAACTTCCACAGAAAGAAACTGTGGAAATTTGGTTCTAACAAACCAAATTAACTCTTGGGCCAACTCGTCTATACGAGGGGAACTCCTTAGTTCTTAGGAGTTCTTAGGCCTGCATATGTCCTATTATGGCAGTTTGCAACGGACAGTTTATAATATATGCCATGAAGATACTCCTACAATCCTGAATCAAAGTCAAGTAAATGGGGCTCTAAATGAATTTTCCTATCATGGATTGCATCTGGAAGAGAACACAGAGAAGGATGACTGTTTAAGCAGCCTCAATCTAAATAAACAAAAAATGTTAACAGGCACGATTGACTGGAACTCATTGATCCACCACAAACCTCTGAGCTACTAAAGCAGTCCCTTACTTAACTAAATGTGAATTATTGATAAGCAAACATTGCTTCCTCAGTGGTAGGCACACAGCAGCTCCATTGCTAAGTTTGGTCCCAAATGACACCACCGGGTTCCCTACTCTGATGTTATTGTACCCTCAGGCTGTGCTTTCAGAGATTATACTATTGCTGCTCTCTGAGCAAAGACAGCCTTGCAAGTCTCCAAGCAAAGGTGTGAGAAAGACTGCTCTGCAGCTGAGCCAGCTCCCTCTATCCTATTTTGACCAGCTACTGAAAACATTTAGGACCAGAGCCTATGCTCATTATGTCATTTTATTCTGTTGTATTCCATGGAATGTCCATTCCATGGAATGGGTGGATGTCTCAACAGGGAAGCAAAGCAAACTAAATTAGCAGCTTAACTTCATTTTAAACCATTTTAAACCCATACTACCTAGCCAAACATTTAACAGTACCATTATGTTTATCAGTCAGCTCCCACTGACATTGCATCACATACCTCTGTTTCCGCTCTCTTTATGAATGTCTGTGCTTTAAAATGAAATGCAAGAAAGGTATTCAGAGCCAGAAGACCCCAGAGTGACCACTGGCTGTACCAGGGCCATCAGACACTGCTCTGTCAGTGTAAAGGGCCCTCGGCCGTATATATCCACCCACAGAACAGGAGCTCTTGGCAGCTCTATTTAGCAGCTGCTTTACCACTTCTTTCTTGAAGCCAAGAAACTTCAATGGGCAGTAATTTTCCAAGGAATCACTGCTGTGGTAATGCCAATAAGCTGGTACCTTCAAGGGGATGATATCAGCTACCAATATAAGTCAAAGAAAACCTTCCACTACTTGAAGTTTTGAATACCGTATTTGACTTAGAATTCTTGAGAGTTTAGAAGAACTCTTTTGGCTACAAATGTTAGTTATCCTCAAGGCAGGAGGGTTCTGAACTTCCAAAACATAGATGGCTGAAGTTAAGCAGCCATCTAACTGAGGAATTGCCGGAGCTAGAACAGGAGAAGCGCCAATTCACCTTGGACTTCAAGGTTCCTTGGTTTAGGAAAATTATTCTGCAAGATAACACCAGGCTTGGCCATGGGCTGAAGATGACCAAAAGAGCACACAAGTAGTACTCCTACCCTCAGGCAGCACAAAATATTAGAGGATTAAAACATGAAAGCAAACAGGACCACCACATATGGTAACACTAGCTATTCCAAACACTGACCTTAAATATTTTTGTTCCAGAGGGTTTTAGTGAAAGAGAAAGCAGCTTAATAGAAAGTGGCATAAAATATTACAGTAACTCCTTTGAGAGCACAGACTTTATTACAAGGAATAACAAACAGGAAGAGACTTCATATTTTCCTTTAACCAGGGGATGGAAATATGCATTAACATAATCTTACAGCTTGTGCAGATACAATTTCAGGAAAACCTAGATTTAAAGCATCAGATTACAAATGAATTAAGATGATTTAAACTGCCAAAAGACCCAAATCCCCAACAAGCATAAATCCTCATAGCTCTACTGAAATTCAACAACTTAGCCAAGGATGTTAAAGTTTCTTGAAAGAATTACAAACTGAATGTTTACTTCCAAGTAATACATAGTGTTTTCTATCAACATATACAACAATGTGTGTTACTGGCAGAAGCTGTTGCAAGCACTGAGAAACTAGATCAAACTGATGAAATTTTGTTTCTGGGAGAGGAATAGAGCAAGGTAAAGTAACAAGAGGCATCTGCACTAAGATACTTATTCATTCAATCCTGTGCACACCCCTTTGCAGTGACAAAGGCACAGGTGTGTCCTCGAAGTTGCAGACACGTACTCCCACGGGCGATATTGCACACATTGCTCCTTAACACCTTGCCCAAGATTGCTCTGTGCATAGGACCATTATCCAGAAGAACTGTTCTTGCAAGTTCACGTTAACACACTTCAGTCAAAATGACCCAGGTTAGCTCAATCACTTTAAACCATTTTGGGCATTATGGTTCCTTTTGACTGAAGGAGGTTAGGGGATGATTGTTCCAGCAGATCAGCAGGCAGCCCTGAAGGGGTGACAACCTCTGGCAAAGAGGTGGTGACAAATAACTGGAGGTAGCCTAGGGACTGAAATCCTACCACAGCTGCAAGAGGAAAAGGACATCTGTGCACAACTAGAGTCCCTACATCTGAATGTAACAGAGTTTTCACTGGAGACCCTCAATTTTAAAAATCACTCATATCCTATGCATCTGCTGAACCCATTTTTAACCTACCAGAAAATTGCAATAAACCCAGTTGCTCAGCTTTTGCATAAAGTACATCTTAACACTCTCTTGTTCAAAAGACATCATATCAAACACACCACTAGGATTTCTTGACTGAAAACAGCCTACTGAGCATAAGACTATTTTACTCTCATCTTTATATGGTGAATGGGAAAAACAAAGGATGGTCTGGGCAAGCATGAAACTAGAGTAAGCATGTTTTTAGCTTGATTAGGCAGCAAACTTTTTTTTCTTTTCTTTTCTTTTTTTTTTTTTTTTTTTTTTTGGTCTGTTCTGTTTTTATTCCATTAAGAAAAGAAATCTGTTATTTTCCTAAGGACTCTTTTTACTAATTTTAGATTTCACAGCTACAAAACAAAACAAAACAAAAAGTCTAATTCAAATATCTTCAAAGTTTATTCCTTGAAAGGAAAAAGTATGATAGACAACGTGCGTCTACCATACTGTGTATATACATGTAGACTATACATGCACACACACATCTTGATTACTAAGTTCATCCAAATAGCTTTCCTGAGGTACTGCAGAAAGTAAAGAAATTTCCTCCAGCAATCATCCAGTCCTATGCTTTCTAAGATCCTCAGGGCTCAGTTAACAGCAGCAACACTGTTGCCTCACTTCAGAAATCACAGCACTGATTGGGGAGAATGAAATTCACATCAGGAAAACAGAGCAGTTAAGAGGTTGCCTGAATTTTTTAGTAAGAAATACAGCAAAGGAGCATATGTTAATCTTCTTATCTAGCCCTCAACCTTCCCCAGTATTCAGATGATTAAGTACTGTCAGGAAGTTTCACTGTCAGGAAAGCTGACAGTGTTACATATTTGATTTTTTCCTTAAGGAAACTGTGAACAATTGTGGTAGGGAAACAAAGACACCCTAAGGAAGGAGCTATTTGTCATGGCAGAGCCCACAAACAGCCCTTTTACATAATGCCCACACTTAACTCCTTCTTTCACAGTCACACAGGTGGTTAAAGCTGATGACCACGAGGTAATACAAGAAAGGAGTCAAACAGGTGTGACTTGATAGATTTTTTTTTATACAGTCAGCTACTTTTGCTCCCTGTATCCCTCACTCAAATAAAAGATTACATCTACCTGCCACAGAATGTTTGATTATCAAGTTCATTCAAATCAATTTTCTGGAGAAAGCAGGCAGATTTCCTCCATCAATTAGTGTAGCTAATATAAGCAGAGGAAATCTAGCAGCAACTGAAATCTGTATAAAGAGTTATGGTCATAATTAGAGTAGAGACAGCCATCACAAGAATGGGAGGAGAAAGGGAGAAGACTAAGTAAAAGAGAAAAGAAATTATTTAAGAATCTATTTCAATGCACATTCCTAAGGCTGTTTTAGCAAATTAGCATTAGAGTTACCTAACTTGTTAAAACAAGCTTACCCATTCAAAAAGATACTTGCTCAGGTGTGGCATATGAACAGGTACCTAAGCATCTTTAACATCTGGTCCCAGTCACATCCCATGATAGTTCTCCAAGGCCTGCAATGCAGTTGTAATTATAACACCTGTGTATTGGCTTGATATGCTAGTATTGCTGAGGCATTACTGGGAAGCTTTCCCAAAGAAGTAGCAGGCACAAATTTTTACCAGGATTGCCACTATCTGCAATGGTAGCAAAACCGAGAAGGGGCTGATGGGTGGATGCTGGGAGTGCAGCAGTTAGGAGTGGGGGTTGTGGTTAAGAGCAGGGTGATAGCAGCACACAGTTTGGGTCATCTGGGCCCTCCCTGCCATGAGAGAGTCCATGTCTCCTTCCTGTCCTAAAGCTAGGAGGTGAGATTCCTCTGCTTTTTTTGAACTCACAGCTTTAGCTGTACAGTGGTGGGAGACCTGTGTGCTTTGCTGGGCTGAGGGTGCTAGTAAAGAAAGTTCCCTGAATGCTCACAAAAACTGCCTTGAAACAGGCTGATGGGAGAGTTTAACCCACTGAGGCTGACTCAAAAAATTAGCCTTACAAAAAGAACTGACTTTCACAAATGCCAAACATCCAGTGAAAGCAGCAGGTGATCAACATCTCTGTAAACTGGGCCTTAAAGTCCCACTTGATCTCTGCAGCAATACTGGGTTTGATACAGACATATAGGAGAAGAGAAACAGCTTGTGCTTTCCTCTGCTTGGGCTTCAGGGAGGCTCTTAAGGTCTCAAGGCACTCCTAAGCACCCTATACTACCATATATCCCCCACATATCCCAGCTGCAAATGTGCATACAGCCATTGCACGGCATGACAACAGCTATGGCATGCAGGGGTAAATGACAAGTGCATTAAAGATGCCTTTTACCTTTGTAACCATGGTTGTCCATACATATGAAATTCCTGTGCAAAGTCAAGGAAAATATTTCTGCTACAGTAACTAATAGCAGAAATAGAATAGTTGTGCTAGGACTGACTTCAAGCAGTGCTGAGCATTGAAAATTCTAGCTGAAATGCCCGAGACCTGTATGTGCTCAGCACTTCTGAATTTCAGGGTGAACAAGAGAAATAACCAGAGTAATAATTTCCTCCTGGGCTGAGGTTTCACTGTATGAGCAACGGAACAGCTGCATAATCTGCTGAACAAAGAAAATATGTATGTCCTTAAATCACTAATAGTTCTTTTATGATGCAACACCAAATTACTATTTCTGCATTTGTAATTAGAGGGCAGAACAGATGGTGAAGACAGCCCAGCATGATGTACCCATTAGAGCAGCCTATGTTGCTCAGGGATTGTTTGTTATATCAAGGGAATTGTTTGATCAGAAGGTTTTATTGAAAAACACTAAGACATAAGGAAACTATCTTATGCCGAGGGACTCGGGTTGACTTTATTGCTGTGGGGACAGTGGTGATCTCAGATATGCTGTTTTGGAGCTCCACATTATTCTCTGTGTCGATGCTTGTTGACTTTCATTCAGGTGTGTGCCTGGGGGTTTCTGGCAAAACAGTTTTTGAGAAATCCTTGTGTTGTGATGCTGGTTTTAGGCTGGCGACCTGCCACAGAAGTTTGTTGTAATTTATCATTTACTTAAAATACGTAAGCATCACTTTTTTGCACATGTATATAGCCTCTTTTTTAAAAGCACATTTTCCTTCCTGCCAGAGAAGCAGCATTTACAATTTAAAATACTGACCTTAGCTATTGTCACCTATTGCATCCATCTATAAACAAGCATACCAATACACAGTCTACCTACTCGGATGATGTTTTGTGCGTGTGTGTATGCCATAACATAAAACTTTGTATTTATTTAGTTGTAGCACAAGAAGCAGGTTATGAATAGAATTGGATGATCAACTACAGATGTACCCTGGCCAAAAAATAAATAAAAATAAAAAAGAAAGTGACCTAAAACTAACTGGATTAAAACTAATTCCTTGCCACCTTGAGCAGTTTTAATGTTAAACAGTTCTCTGGGCTGCAGTCTCATAAACAGCAGTGCCAGAACAAGTGATGAGCTGGAGAGGAGGGGACAAAAATATGAGCTGAAAGGGAGTTGTTTAAATTGCCCCTGAAAGAAATGCCTACTCTGAATAGCTGTCATGGCATAAATGTCTTTAAGATTCATACAGCATAAGAAGATGGAGTCACGTCATTACAGATACAAAACTTCTATATTTGAATGTGGCAGAGGCCCCTAAAAAGACTCAAAAACTACTGCAGGTCTCACGTAAACTTGAATAATGATCCAAAGCATATTAAAATTATTGAAGTAGATCCAACAGATGCTTAACATATGCATCCAAGAGAGCAGAAGGTACCTTGTTGATTTTGTCTATTTTTCTTAATGCTGTTCCTCTGAGTAAATGTCTCCTAGGAAAACCTCACTGAGAAGACACTGAACTGAGCAGGTTTCATATCACCTGCGAGAATTTAAATGGTTCTGCAAAAAGCAATATAATATGAGCAGAGACTAGGGACAGAGGTCTGAGAATTGTAAACTTTGCTTTGCATTTGCTAAGCGACATGCCCCTACACTTGTAAGTAAATAAGGACAAGAATCCCTGTATCACTTTCAGATCTGTCTCCCAAAAGAGAATGTGAATCATAGGCATCATTTTCAGTTCCAGATCAACCAGAAGTGCTGTTGATTCTACCGCTTCCACCACTACTTCTTAATCAGTGGCATTTTTATCTGCTTATTCCAATACTACTTTGGCCTGTGAAACACCACGATTTCTCATTCCCAGCGTCTGGCTAGGTAGGGCCTGACATGTGCAGCATCGGACAATGTAAGCCTGTCTGGGTTTTGGTCCAGCAGGCTTTTGAACCTGCCACTGATGACGCATTTTAGCACTTGAGCCTCTTTCTGTGCACCTCCATGCAGTGCAAACTTGTCTAATCCTCCTATAATGGGAATCACCAGAGTTTTCTTGCACCGTGCAGTGTAATTCTGTTCCAAAATTTTTTCTCTGCTGCATACTATAACTTAGTGCTTACAGCTACTTAAAATGTTGATGGATACAAGCTATTTCTAAGCTATTTCACTCTCATTACCCCCTCTCTGCTGGGACACAGTCATGGATCCTATGAAATCTTTGAGCCTGCAGCAATGCAAAAGCAAACTGGACTAAACTGGATGCACACAAAGAGCATCAATGGCATTTTAAGCTAATCTTCACTTTGTACTGAGTTTAGTCACAGACTTTTTACTATCCAAGAGGCAACTTAAAAAATGTATCTATTTTTTCTCAACTGCTGTCTATTAGCCCTTAAGCAGAGGCCAAGGATTTGCTGGAAAACGTTGGGATCAGCCTGGCTTGTGAGATTTTGGTGTGCATACATATCAGACTGTAGGTCTGGCTGCTAAGGGATCTAGACATGATGTTTCAAGAGTTTCTAGATAGGAAAATATGGGTGATCCTGTTAAATCAGCCAATATACCTCAAATGTGATCAGAAATAAAGCAGCTGGAAGCAAATAGAAAAACAGCTAAGAGGAGCAGAGAAGATGCATGGCAGCATTCCGTAAAGAACTAAGTATCTTGAAGCAGAAGTCAAATCCAACCAGCTAAAGTTGCTCCAGATTCATGCAGCTGAACAGACTCCCTTTGAAGTTGTGGGAAGGATGTCCTTCTCCCTGCTATATGCTTCACACTGCAGGACTAGGGAATGAAACTTTTGATTGAAACAGATTATTTGAGCTCTTCTCCTACCCCTCAACACAAGATGCAGAAGGACAACTGCATTAAAATAATCTGAATTACTGTTTCAGTTTGAAGTTACTCAAAAGTTTTAAGTAAACCATACATTAAAAAAGAAAAAAAAAACTTTCCATTTCTACAGTTTAAATACATGCTTGGCCACATGTTGGGATAAGTCAGAAGAGTACAGTATTTTCTATCTCTTTCTATCACCCCTGGGTTTTAGGTCAAGACCCTATGACACATTGCAGCTGGGTCCCTGCCTGTATGGTTTTCACCTGAAGTCCTGGGCATGCATCCTCACAGTCCAGCTCTAGCTTGAGTTATCAGGCAGTGTGCCAGCACTTCTTGAAAAGGTCACTTGGATCAACAGGTGATATCTTACTACTATTTTTCTTTTAATATACATCTGTTCAAAACCATTCCAGAAAGAGTTAAAGCTAGTCAGAAGAAAAAAAACTTCAAAACTGTTTGCCTGCACTGGTCGTAAGTAGTTGTTGCAGATCGAGACATGGTATTTAGCTCACAAATTGCTGTGAACAACAGAAAAAGAAAACAGGTAGCTAGATTCAATGTATTTTTATACACTACCAAGGAGAAAAAGGATATATGCCAAACTCTTTCTGTATCAGGCTCAGAGTATCTCTAAACTGTTTGCACTCCTATGCTTTAACAATAACCGAAAAAGAAAACAGTCATTCTGGCTTTGTAGGCCAAGTTATATACAAAGTCAGCAACCCTGAAAAGCAGTTAGTGGCTCTGCTTCATTCTTAATGCATTTGCATAGAGATTGATTGGTAAGTATTTTCAATTAAATTCCAAAAATGATTTTAGCTATTTAGGTCTATCTACAATGACCTTTCAGCAGCAACGCATTGTTGGCTAGCTTTTGGTCACACCAAAATCTAGCAGTAAAGGAAGAATAAGCACCTGATCTGAGGATTTTCTTATCCCATCGTCAGAATCCCACTGTTTGAAAAGACTCCAGCCCAGAAAACAACAGCAAGGGCCACTCCAAGTCTGAATTACGAAATTCTGCAGGAAAACTTCATAGATGTTTTCAAATTCTTTGTTATGATTTCTAGCAATCATTCATGTATATATAAATACATATATATGTATTTATGTATTTATATATATATGATTCTTTTAGAAAATAACTTAAATTTATATATATATATATTTATATACATATCTATACCTATTGTCCTGACTTCTTTACATTCTTTAAACTCAGTATAACATGAAAAGAAAAAATGTTAAGAACTGCAAGCAATAGGCAACAAATACATAGTAGCAATTGAGCTGATCCTAAGTCCTTGAGCAGGAATATCCATGGGAGGTGTTCTTTTTTGTTGCTCATTCTTTCTGAATGCCGGAAATACAATGTCCTTCTCCAAACCCCAGCCCTGTCATGATACAGTGACTTCAGAATGTTTTGAACTTCTCAAAAACTGAAATATAATTAGCTGACAAAGATAACATTTCATTAGTGACAGTTCAATCAGTTACAATTTGAAAGACCCTCAAGTCCAAGTTTTAACTTCAATTTGTTTTCATTATCTACTGAAGCTTCTAGTTCCAGTATTATAGTATCTACACTGGGTTAGAGAGAAATTGATTATTTAAGAAACTTGCATGTGTACAAATTTGCATTTGTACATACTATTCCATTACGTAAAATCCTAACCCCATTTACAAAAAGAAGGTACAAGGGGATGGATTTCACAAATTATTGGGAGGCTTCAGCTGTTTACGCTACATAGGTGCCTATGCTGGTCTTGATTTTGGGTGAGGGTTTTGTTTTTTAATTTTCAGCTAATTCCCCTTTCAACTGCCTGAGCCTACATTTTAAAGTTATTCTGGAGTAATTTTGCTAAGTAGGCACAAAGCCATAGCAAGAGCAAGGAGAATATTTACCATGGGTGCATGGGACAACAATACACCACAGCAGTCACAGCTGCTGAGACAAGGACATAGGTAGAGGGTCTGGTGGTGGCCCCAGGGCCCATGTGGGGAGTTCATCCCTCACTTCCCAGAAGACAGGAAAAACCTCACCAGGTGGAGATTTTCACAGAGTCTTTCCACTCCCATGTCCCTCTCTGTGGGGCTTGCTATACAGGTAGCCTGGCTAAACTAATCTCAGTGCTACTGAGAGGTAAAAGCCTTGCTCAGGTGATCGTTGATTTCTGAATGAAGAAAAAATTCAGGAAGGGTATTAGTTCCAAACTAATTGTTCCAAGGAGAATGTGTACACATTTTAATTAGTATTTGCAACATGCCCTCAGGATGTTGGATAGATACATTTTCAATAAAATGGCAAAGAGAAATCTATCTTCCCATGTGCTGTCACCAGAGGACATTCAGAGCAGAGGTCCCTTGGCTCTAAAGCTTGTTATTTCTGTTGATGAAAAGGAGTCCAAACATGCTGGTCTTTAGGGTATGGTGTACTGACCACCTATTTACTATATACTGTCTTATTTTAGGAAGAAAATAGTGTGATAGGTACAGTCAGTAAAGTGTGATTTCCCCAGGTGAGACATGCATGAAAATATTTGTGAAGGTTAACTTTAAAATGTGATGTCATCAGCACAGTTTTCTATATGCAGACGGCAGAGCTGTATGGTATAAACTGATCAAACATCTATGGTAAACACAACAGGAAAAATAACTTCTGTGTGTTTTTTGCTAACTAAAATGCTGGTGCCGAGTGGTTCATCAGCAGTACCTTTGAAGTGCCAGTGCAGGGAACAGCTTTACCCCAGCTCGTTGCTATCTGCTGTGCCTAAGCCGAGTTCTGGAAGCAATACCTATCTCCTATGCTGATCTCAACATGAGGGAAACATGAAGGGTGAAATGATAAATCTTCTTGGGTGGTATACATTTTGCACACAAAACAGTTACTGGCCAGTATCCAAGGTTTTCTAGTCAGATTCTTCTAAATGCATGACCTGAAAGCACTGGAAACTGAGAATATCTCAATTTTAATCTCATTAAACTGAGTATGACTTTGAGGAAAAAAATACCAGAGGAAATATTTAATGAAAATATAGACAAAGAGCAAATCTTGCTGAATAAATTAATACTTCTGTTTTTCAAGAGGTCAAATTTGAATTTTGTTTGCTGCCTAGCATGTTGACTAAATCTGGATTCTTCTATAATCTTTGTTACAGTGGCATGCCCGTAACACGTTAGCCCATGGCAATTAAGTAGTACATGAAGTTAAGCCTTCTCATTTTGATGAATGAAGAAAAAGCTATCCAATAATTTAGTTTAAGTTAAAAGACCTATTTTAAATGTTTGCTATTGATTGTGAATAGTTTAACTTTTCTAATGTATTTTCAAATGCAAAAAATAATGAGGTTATTAGTTTTAAAAGTATCATCTGAAAAATATTTTTTGTTTATTTTGGACTTAACAACTATACATAATCTGAGTTATAGAATTCATTCTTAGTTACAAGTAACTTGGATAATTTTTTTTAAGTTGAATTATATATTTTGCATGACTGTTTCTTAAACTTTAAAAAGCTATGGCATTTCTGTGTGAAAGGTCTCAGAACAATGTCAGAATAATGCAAGTTGTATTTCTCATGACAAAAGTTAGGATGACAGAACATTACTATCTCACTTACATAGAGATTACCGACACAAAGTGTCAGAGATTTAAAGCTTATGTAAAAGTATTTGTTGTATGTTGGTTACTGTTGACAGCAAAGGTGTTCAAGAAAGTGACTTTTCACACTTATTTTGTCGGTTTGTCCCTTGTGGTGAATAGACAGTGTCTGCCAGAGTATCTTCACTTCCAGATGATTTCAAAATCATCCTTACATATTCCTCATCTAGGTCTTCATTATGCTTTTTTTTCTAAATTTGGCATCATAGTTCTGTTGAATCTCCTCAACATATATATTGTTTTTCTCTTTCCACATGAAATGCTACTGTGATGTATCTTCTTTGCTTGTGAGTCGTAAATATTTTGGCTTTCCCATTTGATATCTTATTAATGTAAAGTGCTTTAAAAGCCCTAAGTAACCACCTTTGCTGCTCAACAACGTAAGGTTCATGTTGCTCATGTCTTTTGTGCTATATGAATGTTTCCAACCACTCCTTTATCACTCTTACAAAATCAAATACATTGTTACAGCACTAATCTTTGAACACTTATTTGCTGTGAGCTAGAGAACAGCAATTTTAATGAGTAATAATGACATAAAAATCTTTCAAAACAATCTTCTGTTTGACAGCAGCAGAGCAAATGTGAATTCAGGAGAACATGGTAAACATTCTTGCTTTGCCACTTAATTTATTTTTGGATCAAAATAAAACTGCACCAATGAATTCTGAATCTGGATAAACCTAACTCCTTTTGCCCAGGCCAAGTTTGAAGTTTCTGGATCACTTGTCTTCTGATTTCTATGACTTGCCAAAAGATAAGAAATATGTTGGCACAGAAGAAAAATTATTACTTGGACTGCTCTCCCAGCCAAAGAATCTGGTTTTTATAAATACAGCTTTAACAGAAAAATCCTTTTAAGAAAACACATAAAAGATTTGCAACCCACAAGCAGTATCAAAATAATATTAGAATGAAACTAGTAATAAACTACATTATTTATGAAGTCTCCCCCAGATTTAAATTCTTGTTAACTTCAGATAATAGATGAATTTTTACCATGTTTTAAGCCTGCATGGACCTCACTGAAGGGGTGACCAGATCTCTGTGCTCACATTACTGTTCATTCATGCTCAAAGTAATTAGCTTTTGTATCACACAACTGAGCAATAATTTAACTGTCAAAAGAGTAATGAATATAAAAGCAAGAACGCTACCCCACAAACCCAACAGCCTGTTTTATCCTGAGCACCCAGCTGCACACAAGTGTTTTAACCAGTGAGCATTTGCAATACGCAGTTTTAACTGTTGCGACCTTGCACTTTAAAGAATATTTTGACAGAGCCGGCTTACGAGACTGTTCAGCATCGTTATTTCTGCTTCACAGAGGACACAGCCGAGGGCTAGGGTCACCTGCTCAAGGCAGGTCCCGCGGAGAGATTCAGTACTTGAGAGGGTCAGGAAGCTATATTACAATTCCTGAGCATTCATTGTTTTTTTTTAAAAAAAAAACAAGAATAGAGGCGGAATAGCACCTTCGCGGGCAGAGGCACCCCCAAAATGCGTCTTTCCCCCAAGCCTTAACCCTCGCTGAGCCCAGGCACCCTCCCACGCCCAGCGAGGGAGACAACGAGAACCTTCCGGAAGCGACACCGGATGTGAGCGCACTCTGAGGCACCGGTCCCTTCGCGGCCGCCGTAACCTGGCGGTGCCCCGCTGAAGGTCGCGGGCAAGCGTTCATGCCGCGGAATCGAAACTAGTGCTCGGGCTCAGGAGCCAATCCGCTCCAGTCTTGCTGCCGACAGCCCGCCCCGCCGGCGCCCCCGAGAGCCAATCGGATGGCGCGTTGCGGGGAGGCCGCCATTGGCGTGACAGCGGCCCCACTGCGCGCGTGATGGCCGCTGCGAGCTGCCGTGGTGCCGCGCTCGGCGGTTTGGCTGTTGGCGCCTTTAGCGGCGGGGCTGGTGCGCGCCGCAGCGCCATGGGGCGGGGGCGGCGGCGGCGGCTGCTGCTACTGGGCGGCTGGCTGCCGCGGCTGACGCCTGCTCGTGGCACTGTCGAGAAGGCCGGGCCCAGCCGGACGGTGGCGGTGGAAGTGGGAGGCAGGTAAGGGCGCCCTGGGGCAGCCGGGCTGGGTTGGGGGAAGAAGCGTGCCGAGACTGGGGCTGCTCCCTGTGTGCGGCTGAGCTGTGGCGCGGCCTGAAACGTTGAAATTTCCAATCGCGGATGGAGACAGGAAGCCCTGATCCTGCAGCCAGGCGGCATGGCCCTTCGGCTGCGTGCAGAGGGGCATCCGGAGGGAGCGCGGGCAAAGAGAAGCTGCCGCGGGAATTCTGCGCTGCTTCTGCAGCAGGTGAAGAGCAGAACCCATTTCTTTCTCGTTCACGTCTGGAAGAGAACATACTCTGCAGTGGTTTTCTAACTGTGGTGGGAAAATGTGTTTTGTGGGTGCATGAAACGTAGTTTCCCTTTTTTTTAATGCAAGTATACCGTTGTGTTTTTTTGGTGTGCATATGTATTCTCTAGTAGCAAGACTTGAAAAATAAACTAGAACAGGGTTGTTCATTTTCCAGTGTAAGGCAAATCTTTTTACCTCATCACTGATATGACTCTAGCTGACATCTGAAATAAATGAGTTTTCATGTCAGGTAACTCATAGTCACTGACTTCCTGATACTGATGGTGATGATGGAGATAAGTGACTTAGAGTTGGGCTGGAAGCCATGTGTGTCTAAAGGCTTTGCATCAAGGTGAAAAAAAACAAGGAGTTTTGAGGCAAAATTTTATTAAAGTACAGGCATTTGGTCTCACGATCACAGAGTTTCAATTTCCACATCTAATAAAACTTCTTGTATCTAGTGTTAAATGCAGCCACTGTCCTTTAGTATAGATGTTGAAGATGGATGCAGGAGTTATTGGTAAAATGATCTAAATTCATCAGTAACAGATTATTTCTTTCTAATAGGAAGATGGAATTGTCCTCTGGAAAACTTGCTAGGTTTGCTGATGGATCTGCTGTTGTTCAGGTAAAAGGTATATGTATTCAAAAAATTGATGCAACTTCAAAACTTTTATATCTTATATCTTAACATTAGAGCCTATTAAAGGAATATAGAACCTCAAGTGCAAATCAGTCCCTAATGAAGGTACAGCTCTCTATTTTGTATTTAAAAAAATCTTTTTGTAAAAAACTATTGTGAAGCATAAATTTATGTGGCTGCCTTTCGGCAGAAAATGCTCTGAACTAGAGATCTAATTTGTAAATAAGTTTAGAACTTAAGATAATACTTTGGTTGCAAATAACTTCTTTTTTTTTTTTTTTTTTTTTTAATCCAGCTAGGTGACACAGCAGTGATGGTCACAGCAGTCAGTAAAACAAAGCCTTCTCCCTCTCAATTTATGCCATTAGTGGTAAGTACGAACAACAGAACTTATTTTCATAGATCCTCTCAGAATAACCAAGGTTAAAAAGGAGCTCTGGAGATTATCTAGTCCAACCTTTTTGCTCAAAGTTGGCTCAGCTAGCAGGTTGCCCATGACTATGTTCAGTCAAGTTTTGAGCGTCTCCAAGGATGGTGACTCTACAGCTTCTCTGGGTAACCTGTTCCAGTGTTCAGTGATCCTCATAGTGAATTAATTAATTAAAAAAAATTCTTATGTTGAGATGGAATTTCCTGTATTTCAGTTTGTGTCCATAATGTAATTAAATAATAGTATGGAAGCAGAATTTTGGAGTTGTCAGATACTAGTTACATTTATATTGAAGTAAATAACAAAAAATGGGTTGCTGTCACCTATACAGATTTATTTATTCGAAGGTATTACAAAGTCATTTCTTATTTATAACTTTAATGGATGACAACTAGAGCTCTGCATCTAGATACAGGTCTATGTTAGCATTGGAGTAATTGATTCACGGTGAAGTAGTTGGTGTGACTAGAATTCTGTAGCAGGTTAATACAGACTCGTAGATAGATACAGGCACGTGTGGGACAATTGTCTTTATGTGAAGGAACAGCTCAAAAGTATGGAGTGTTTTGGAAGCAGCAGCTTGGGGTGTGAATCAGAGGAGAGGCTGGTACAGATGATGTTACAGTTGAAGTTTATTGTGAGATGAAATGAACACAGACATCTTCAAATGGCTTGAGGAAGGCTCCACAGATCACAGGCCCTAAATTTTGTGGGGCACTTCAGGTTCTGTGCTTGAAGGGCGGCATATTGAGGCATGAGCAACCCAGGAAATTTCTGGAGAGTGTCAGGAATGACTTCTTAACCCAGGTACTAGATAGGCCAAGAAAGGATGATGTTTTGCTAAATCTGCTGCTTGTGAACAAGAACAAACTGGTCAGGGATGTGATAACAAGTGGCAGTCCTAACTGTTGCTACCATGAATTAGTGAAGTTGAAGATGCTGAGTGAAGTGAACAAAACAAGTCACAGAGTACAGGCTTTTGACTTCAGAAAAGCAATACTAAAGTTATTTAGGCAGCTCTGGTAGACAAAGTAACTCAGGAGAGCTGACAGGTCTTCAAGCATGGCCTTCTCCAAGCCAAGGAGCAATCTATCTTTATGCTCAGGAAAATGAACAGGCATGTCGGGAGACCAGCTCATGACTGAGCTGCAGTGCAGAAAGGTAGTGTGCAGAAGTCAAGCTACCGAGGAGAAATACAGAAATACTGCCTAGACATGCAGGGGTGATGTTAGAAAAGTCAAAGCTCAACTAGAGCTGAAACTGACAATGTCAAAAGCAACATGAAGAGCTTCTGCTGATGTATTAGTATTGCTGCTGAGTGGGGTGGGCAATTTAATGACAACTGGACGCAGATAAGGTTGCGATAACAATGCTTTCTTTGCCTCCGTCTTCACAGACGGTGTCTCCCAGGCCTTTGGACCTAGAGACAGGATACAAGGACAGGAACTACAAAGAGCAGAAGAGGATCTAGGCAGAAAACTCTTGAGAAATCTTGACCAGAAGCTGTTCTCTGTGATTTTGAAAGTTGGTGGAGATTGGCAAGGGTATGAGGTCCCTGTAGCTGGAAGAGGCAAGTGTGTATCCATTTTCAGAAAAGACAGTAAGGACAATCTTAGCAGCTGCAGACTGGTCAGCCATAATTCGGTCCCTTGAAAAATCATAGGAAATACCTTTTGGAAGGCATTTCAGGGCATATGGAAAAGTATGTGATTAGGAATATCCTACAGAGATTTATCAAGGGTAGATAATGCCCGAGCAACTTGATTGCCTCTTGTGATAAAAAGGAGTAGATCTGTAGATGAAGGTTGAGCAGTGGATGTTGTCAGCTTTGATTTTAGCAAGATTTTTAATAGTTTGCCACACTGTCCAAGTTCATACATTATAGTCTAAGGAGGTGAAAAACTGGTTGGATTACGGGGCTGAAAAGCTAATGGTTAATGACTCATAGTCTACCTGAAGACCCAGTAAAAGTGCTGTTTTTCAAGAGGTCTATCCTGCAATGTAGTCCATTTAATACTTTTATGAGTGACCTGGAATTCATGCTCATCAAGATCACAGATGACACCAAACTTGGGGGGGTGGGATCAATATGCTCAGGATTAGGCCTGGTTTTCAGAGGGACCTAGAGAGGCTGGAGGAATAGGCTGGCAGGAACCTTGTGAAATTCTGTGAGGATAAATGTAAAGTCGTGTGTTGGGGGTGGACTGACGCCCTGCAGTGGTCCAGGTTGGGGGCTCAGTGTCTGGAGAGCAGCCCTGCTAATGAGGACCTGGAGATCCTGGTGGCTGGTACACTAAACATGAGTCAACATTGCACCCTGGCAGCAGTGAAGGCCACCAGCATCCTGAGCTGTATCAGTAGAAGCCCAGCCAGTGTATCAGGGGAAATGATTGTTCCCTGTTACTCAGTGCTCATTAGACCACATCTGTAATTCTGCATCCTATTTTGGGCCCCTGGTATAAGAAGAGATCAGTAAACTAGAGTGCAGTGAAGGGCCTCTGAGGCTCTTGGAGGCTGGAGCACTTGTGCTCTGAGGAGAGACTGGGGGAGCTGGACTTGTTGAGCCAGGAAAAGCGAAGGCTTTGAGGGGGGATCTAATAGCAGCCTACGAGTACCTATGGGGAAATTACCAAAAGGCAGAGCCAGGCTCTTCACAGATGTGCACAGCAGGAGGATGAGAGAGAGAAAAGTTGAAAGGTTCCAGTTGGATATAAGGAAAACTTTTTTCAGAATGAGGATGATTAAGCATTGGAACAGGTTGTTTGAAGAGGTTATGCAGTCTCCATACCTGGAGGTTCTCAAGATCTGACTTGACAAAGTCCTGAATAATGTCTGAATTCAGTATATACCTTGCTCTCCGCAGCAGATTTGACTAGAGACCTCCTGAGGTGTCCCTTTGAACCTGCATGATTCTGTGACTGTGAAATTAGTGATGTTTTCTTTAGGAATCCCTATTTTGTTCCTGAAAGGTTGACTATCGTCAGAAAGCTGCTGCAGCAGGAAGAATTCCTACAAACTATTTAAGAAGAGAACTTGGTGCCACTGATAAAGAAATTCTTACCAGCAGAGTAATAGGTGGGCCAAAACATTTTATCTACAGTGGTTTAAGATTTTTTTTAATTATTTTATAATATCCTCATGAATGTTTATTAAAGAGTAGTAGTTTTTAACTGTTTACAGAGTTGATGGCTTTTGCAGAAATACTAGAAGACATGCTTGCAGTTTCTTGTTAAAGTATATTAGGATTCTTTCTTAAATTTGTAAATGAGCTGGGGTTGTATGTGTATAGTCACCTCTGTTGAGATTATTGTTTCTAAGATTTCATCCTAAGGAGATGTTAACCTCTGTAGTTGCTCATTTGTCAAGAGAGGTGGAAAAGACAACCAAACTAAATTCTGAAATACAGAGACAGACTAACTGGCTAGTGTTTATACTGTATATATGACTGGTGTGTGTGTGTATACATACGTGTGTGTATGTATAAAATATTTATCGTGTTCTCTTCCTCCTGATCCTGTTTGAAAAGTCATCTCAATCATGGCTAAAAAACTTTCATCAATGAGATAATACCTCGAAAGTCAACATTTAGATAAAATTAATGTCATGTACATCGGCATTTTAAGGCAGTAATGAAAAGAGTTAGGGCAAAGAACAGTCCACCAGTACTGGGATGCTATATAGAGTTGTATTAGTACGCTACAGAAAAAAATTAAAAGAAAATCTAGTCGTCATGGAAGTACTGCAACATGCTGAACATGACTTGCTTTTATTGAACATAGCTTGCTTTTATTGCTTTTTATTGTTTACCTTTCATTTTGAAGATTGTCTCATGTCTCTTCATTGAAGATATTTCTGATCAAATACTATTGAATAGATTATTTGTATTGTAAAACATGGAAGATTATTCTTTTTTTTATCATGTTTAATATAACAAGGGATATCTCCACCCCTACTCCTATTTTTCTCCGAATGCTGTTGAAGTTTTATAGTTGACTAAACTGAATTTCCCTCTGGATTCTCAGCCTTTTCTATTCTTTTTTTTGTTTGTTTGGGCTTTTTATTTAAACCATGTTTTCAGTTTCTTGGGATAATTTTGTGGGGTTTATTGTGAAAGGAACCAAATACCAGCTACTGAAAACTGAATACTACTTACACTTTTAATATTTCTTCTGCAGATAGGTCAATTAGACCCCTCTTTCCAGTAGGCTACTTTTATGATACACAGGTAAGTCATGCTCACTGTTCTTAACTGCAGCTACCTTTTAGAATGGAAAACTTGGGCATGTCTAGTGAAAATAATGCACGATGCAGATCTTATTTTAAGAAAAACAGTTTTTATTAGCATCCTGGATGGACTTGCATTTTGAAAACCAGCATGACAGAGTAATTCTGCATTTCAGTTTGTCACTTCCTTGTCTCAGAGTATTTTTTATCATGTGCTAGTTCTCAAATTTTGTTGCAGAGGTATAGGAGACAATTGTTTTCTGTACAATGGAGGAAAGAAAAGGCTTAATACTTAAGAAACTTCAAAATACTCACAGGAACTCTATGTAGACTATAATCAGACATCCTTCTGTTCTCTTTGTCTTCACTGAAAGCATTAATGAGACTTAGAAAAATTTTTAAGAATATACGTTTTGCTTTGGTTTTAGATGTCTGAATAGCAGGCTTTTTTCGTGAGCTTTCTGGTTTAAATAACTGAGCAGATTTTCCTTTTGTAGTGTAAGTCTGTATAAATATGAAGAATGTTGTATTTTATTTTCCTTAGCTTTGTATTGACACTTACTAAAAATTTATGGCTCAAAATTATTCATTGTCTTTTATCTTACGCCAGATCCTTTGTAATCTTTTAGCAGTAGATGGTGTCAATGAGCCCGATGTTTTGGCAATCAATGGAGGTAAGAATACTGTTAAAAACTATTGTTTGTAATTTAATATAATCCTATTTTTAATACATTTTTTTTAATCTTTATTCTAGCTTCTGCTGCACTTGCATTATCTGATATCCCATGGAATGGTCCTATTGGTAAGTGGAATATTGAGTGACTTAAACATAATGGAAAATTTAGATGACAGTTCCTTTCCCTCCCCCACCCTTCCCTTAATAACTCTAACGGCCACTAATTTTTGTTGGAAGTACTGAAAATCATCTTTAAGGTGCATGGTATTATTGCATTGGAAAGAATTATATTTTCTAGAGTAAATGCACTGGTATGAGGTTTTATAACTTAGAATTAATTATCTAATACACAGATCAGTAATGTGAGAATTACTTCCCCTCTGACAACCTTCCTTAAGTTTTCAGATTTTTGGAGAAACTTAGTCTAGAAGGTCATTGCTTAGAAAGTGGCTGGATAAGAACATTTTTTCTGTAGGAAAACAAGAGCTTTATGTCACTATGAATATTTTATGGGAAGAGGAACTATCTGGCGGAGAAAAACTGTTTAGTTGTTTTTTTGCTGTATCTGCCTTATTTCTAGAAAATCTATTCTCAACTTAAAAAAAAAAAAAAAAGAAGACATTTATATAACAGTACTCCATTTTTTAAAAAAAGTTTATTTTGTATTGCAGATTTGTTTTTAATATATAACTAATATGCTAATATTTTAAAGCAAATTCCTATCTTTCCTTATTGCTTTTAAAGGTAAAATTATGCCCAAAAGGTACTTCCATATTATTGCAAAAATAAGTTTCTGGAATTTCTTTGTAGGTGCAGTAAGGGTAGGCCTGGTTGATGGAGAAACTATTATCAATCCAACTCGAAAACAGTTGTCGTCTAGCACTTTAAATTTAGTTGTTGCTGGAGCCCCACAAAATCAAGTTGGTAAGTAACTTAATTATGAAAATGTATTGAATGTTTAGTTTGAAAATGAAATAGATGCCTCTTTATAGATATTTTTAATCATTGAAATTTGTATCTGCTCAGTAATAGGTATAAGCAATAGTGGTGAAGCATTTTTTCGTTAGATAAATTAAATTGCATTATATTTCTGCAGTATGATGTTAATCAGTATTTTTGTGGTTGAATATCATAGCTACTGAAAAATATAATAGTAATTTATTTAATTTTTAATTTTCCATTAATAGTTATGTTGGAGGCAACAGCTGAGAATATACTGCAACAAGATTTCTGTCACGCCATCAAAGTAGGGGTGAAACATACCCAGCAAATAATTCAGGGAATTCAACAGCTAGTGAAGGAACGAGGCATTGTCAAGAGAACTGTTCAGAAGTTATTTGTTGCTCCTGAAGAGATTGTGGAATGCGCAAAAAAGTAAGTTCAGAAAAAATAAGTCAAATTTAAATTGTGTTAAAGTGATTCAGAATGCTTTTTCACTTAACCCTTGTGAGTCAGGAATTTAATGATCTGTGATCAGATAGTTTTGAAATTTTTTGTTTGTTTTAACAAAACAGTGTGTTTTGAACATTTAAAATTTCTTATGGCTTTTTCCATAGAAAGTTAGGAACACAGCCTCCAGCGCTCTCTTTTTATGCCTACTGAGAAATACAGGGCAAAACAAGTATCTTGAAAATGCTGTAAGTTAATATGCTGCTCCTATGAAGTGGTGGCAAGGGGAGCCAAGATACAATGGCTTGTATGAGATTTGCTGTGGAAGTGATAACCTTAGGGACATAGTATGGAGCAGGGGAGCAGGCAGCAAAGACATTGGTGCTAATAGTGTCTAAAAATACCAGAACCTGGTACTTAAAGAATGCTTAGACTATACTTTAATACTATGGACTATACTTTAATACTGAAACTATACTTTAATAATAATGTAATGAGGAAAAAAAATGATTCCCAGAAGAAATTAATTGTGTAATTGTTTTTAAGCTGTATATTTTCAAAAATTCTATCTCTTCTTCCAAAAGATTTGCTTTTAACAAGATCTATGCAGTGTTCACAGATTTCAGCCATGATAAAGTAAGTGCTGTCATAAGTAATATCTTTTAAAAAATTCAAATATGATTTAGTATCATAATGAAATTGTAGTAAAGATTTAATTTCTTTAAACTAAAATTAATAAAAACTTCTCTTAGGCTCTACATATTATATGTATAGTAGCAATAAAAATATTTTGTAAATTCTTTTCTTTCCAAGACAATACTTGTTGCAGTTCATTATTGCTCTTTGTTAGAAGTTATGTGGAGGTCCTATTTCTTTTCTTTTCTTTTTTTTTTTTTTTTTTTTTTTTTTTAATAAAGAAAGATGAGGGAAAAAAGGGTTCTGCCCTATAGAGTTAACTGGTTGAAAATCTTGTGCTCTAGGTTTCTAGAGATGAAGCAGTTAACAAAATAAGACTTGAAACAGAGGAACACTTGAAAGGTATTATTTTCTACTTTCTTAGTATTTAGGAAATGCTTAGACTAAATAGCACTTTAGAGTTACAGTTTGTTCTTTATTGGCCATGTTATTTTAGTAAAAGATATATGAAGTTCATTTTCCAGCTTTAATTCCAATTTGTTTTTCATATCCAGAAAAATTTCCAGAGGCTGAGCCTTATGAAATCATGGAATCTTTTAATGTAGTTTCAAAGGATATTTTTAGAAATCTTATTTTGAATGAATATAGAAGGTAAGTATATCATACTTAAAAAAGTTGTTTCTGACATTTTATCCAAAACTCTAGTTTCTTTGATCTCATAATTTGCCCTTATAACTTCAGGTGTGATGGAAGAGATTTGACTTCCATCAGAGATATTAGATGTGAAGTAAACATGTTTAAAATGCTTCATGGATCAGCATTATTTCAGAGAGGTCAAACACAGGTAACGTTTTTAAACATCAGAAGTCTTAAACATAATTATTAGAAGCTGACAGATTTGTGCTTTTTCCTGTAAAAAAATGAAATTTTCTTTTTTTTTTTGTATGTTCAAATAATAAAGGCTAGAAAGCAGTCCTCGTACAGGGTAGTCAAAACTGGACTTTCTGCTATTTAGATACAGTTTAAAAATATCTGAGTCCCTTAAGACAGTAGACAAAACTTAGCTGCTTGCTATATGGACAGTAGAGATGTCAGTTCTAAGCATATGTGTCCAGAGAGTCTGGTAAGCAAAACTGTATCTTCAGGCTTTCTGAAGAATGTCTGGTAACCAAAGTTTTAAGCTACAAACATTATTTGTGTTTGATTTAGATTCAAGGATTCAGGATTTTTTGATTTTTATATCCTGGGAGAAAGAGGAGATATTTGAGGGGAAGTGTTTGTGTTGTGTAGTGTTGGGGGACGTAGGTTGTTTTGGATTTGAGGGGGCGGTGATTCTGTTTTCAGAAGGGGGATTTCTAATTCAGGATGACTTACGGCAGAATTGGTTGTTAAGAAGTTCAAAATCATATCTTATTCATCCCTGTATGAGATTTTAGGTTTTATTGTTAAAAAGAAATTTGAGACAAAAGATAATAACTTTTAATGTAGAATATGCTGTTCTAAAGATGAATAGGATAATATGGGTAACTCGATTAACTTGGTATCATCTGCTTTATGAGAGCTGTTGCTATATAGGGCAACGATAAATTGTGCACATGAGATAATAAATCTTTTAAGAGGAACTTTATCCATTCAACATATGTGACCAGGACTTGGAAGGAAAATAAAACACAAGGTCAGATTAATGAGATTTTTTTTCCTTCGTTCCTTCCCAAAAGTATGCGAGTCCGTTTCTGATGTTGGATGGAGCATATTAAGATTGTACACAAAATCTGGTCTTACGTTTTTGTAGCTCTTTTTCCTAAAAGATTGCCAGCCATTGGTCTTACTCATTTCAGGGTACATTGATGGTTGCAAACACTGATTTATTCCTTGGTTAATCAAATTGTTGTCCCTTGCTTATCCCACTGAGAATAGCACGTTCTCTCAATCCATATGATAGAGCAGTTGTGTCCTTTCACGCAATGTAGTTGTGTGAATGGCCTGCATCTGGCCCTTAAATGAGGTAATTTAGTTTCTTAATGAAGCAACTGTTACTGATGTTCTAGGCTCCTAACAGATCAGGAAGCAATAAATCTGGGAGGTAGGGGGGTTGATTTTTTGTTTGTTTGTTTTGTTTTAGTGTGAGTACTTGTAAGGCTGTATAATCTTTATGGATTATGAATCAGTGTGTGTGATGTTTCTTTTTTTATTAAAAAAAAAATTTGCACATGATAGATGATAGCATAATACTTGTTGAAATCCTTCTTTTTGACTTGTCATTATCAGTCTGAGGAGTTAGAAAACATGGAAGTGTTGAAGAGCAATTTATTTTCCCTCTTTTTATTGTAGGTGCTCTGTACAGTTACATTTGACTCATTAGAATCAAGTGTAAAATCAGATCTTATCTCAACAGCTGTGAGGTATGTGTGTTTTTCTGGTATTTTGTCAGTAGTTTAAAAAAAAGGGATGCACATTTAAATACATTTCTTGATTTGAGACAAGTATATATATGGAGAGATTAGCTTCTTGTAGTATTTGTCAAGTACCACAGGACTTGACTCTTAAAGAACTTTTTTGAGCACAAATTTTTGTTGTTGTTAATCAAAAGCTGTTCTGTACTTATGGAGATGTTTTTTGCTTATGTCACTGAGTGCTTACTGCAGCATATGCAGTTCTCTCTGTTAAGGACACTGCTGTTCTTTAAGCTTGTCTCTTCTTCCCTTTGGTTTAGCAGAATCATCATAAAGCACTGATAGGGTCTGTTCTCTCTGGATAAGCTGTTTAAGTGGCTACAATTAAAGTGTGACAGTTCTTTATAAACTATGCTTTTAAATTCATGTACTACAATTAAAAAAAACTTTAGGAAAAAACATGAGTCATTAGCAAAGCTGTTAATTCACTGTGGTTGCTCTATTTTTATATGTATTTTTCAATATAATATTACATATAATATGTGAGATTGGTAGTTGCTAGTTTTTTGACATGGTCTTATTTTTATTTGATAGTGGAGTAAAAGATAAAAACTTCATGCTGCATTATGAGGTGAGAGTTTTAATGTGTCAACTTTCTGCATGATGCTTCATGTCTTGATTTAAAACTGAAACTGCTCACTTCAGAAGATCTCTAGGTGATTAGCTAAAATTTATTAATTCTAGTTCATATGTGTATTTATGCTGCAGCTTATGAACAAAAGCCCCGATTTTCTAAAAAGCATTAAGCAATTTGTAAATTGCTGTTTCATACAGCTTTTTTAGTAATATTGGATTTTCTCCTTATTGTTAAGGATAGGTTAGTACTGAAGGAAAGATTATACCAGCTCTTTTAACTTTGATAAACTCTTTTAATGTTCAGATAACATACTAAACCAATAATAAATAAATGCTTTTCCATCACTGTCCTCTCTCAGCTTTTGGAGCTTGCTTGAAGTATTTCATACGGTGCAATAGGCATTACCTGAATGATAGAAACACCGTTTTCATCAGAAAACGGTTATTTGACAAGTTTTGACTGCAGTAAGCCTGATGTCTTTTTCGTCAGCTGCCTTGCCAACTAATTATTCTCTTTTGTTCTGTGGAGTTAAAACATTTACTAAATATTACCTAAAGTTTATCTTGATTTGCAAGCTACGTGACTGACAGAAGTCATTTAGTTTTTGATATTTTTGTTCTTTTTTCATGACATGCACAAAAATTTGAAGTTTTTTTTAATGAAAAAATACTGGTAAACTTTCTATACACTTTTTTCCTTTTTCTTCATAGTTTCCTCCTTATGCAACTAATGAGATTGGCAAAGTTACTGGTGTGAATAGAAGAGAACTTGGACATGGTAAGTTAAGACTAGAGAAGTTTAATGCTTTCAATTTTAATATTTTGTCTGTTTTTATGTAAGGATCACTTTGTATTTTTAAAACAGGTGCACTCGCAGAGAGAGCTTTGAAACCAGTTATTCCCCAGCATTTTCCCTTCACCATACGAGTTACTTCTGAAGTCTTGGAGTCAAATGGTATTATGATTTCCTTACTTTTAACCTTGTGCTAGAGACCAAGTCTGCCTGAGTTTAACAGTTGAGTTCTAGACATCTTAGCTAATTTTTTTCATTTTCAAACTTCTTAATCTCCGTAACTCTATTGCCTGAAGTCCTTAAAATGAAAAGGATGTGTAGATTCACAAATAGTGGAGCCTTCTTTTAATTCATGTAATAATACATTATCGGTAGGAGATGTAAACATAAATTGGAGGTTAACAAAATCACATTTGGGGGTATTTTCGTGCTAGAGTGAGGAATAGATTGAAATCCATTCTTCAGTGTTGACTACAACTGGTACCCTCATTGATGTAAAGATAATTTCTGCTGTCTGTGTGTGTGTTCTTTCCCATCTCTCTGGACTGGGGGAATACTATCCATTTGACCTTTCTGGTTAACTTGGAAAGGAGAAAAGGAGCTGAAACAATGTTGTTTTCCTGTTTTTATTCTATTAGTCAGGCGTGCCTGGACCTCTTGCCAGCTGGTTTAGAATCTAGCTTCAATGTATTTGTAATCAACTGGGGATCCATGGGTTTCAGGAGAAGAATAACATTATCTTCTCCTGTATCTGCCCTGAATAGGGGAACATATACAGAGGGGATAAGGGGAAGGAACGATCTCCCTGACACCTACGTTACAGATTCCCCTGTGTGGCAGAGCTCTTTGAGGTCCAGATCCCATTTTTTAACACTGCAGTGGGATCAGATGTCTAGGAGAAGAGATTGGTGAAAAAAGGGAAGCAGTCCCATTTGTAGCTCCCTGCTTCCTTGTCCAGAATATTGAGAACTAATCCTGATATTTGAGATTTTTGGCATTGGTATCCTGAAAGAGTCAAAGTGTTTTACCCATTTCTTCCCAGAAATATTTCTGATTCAGAAACTTTCTGGCAAAATGCGTTTATTTTATTGTGGTATGGGTATTGCTGCATCATGTCTTCTGGCTAGCAGCAAGGTTAATTTTCAAACTGTCACTGAAGAAATATCACTGGCAGGTTTCATTTCAGCTGCTTCTGATCAATACTTAATACTTCCTCCTATGTATTCTAACTCTGTAGGATCCTCTTCGATGGCATCTGCATGTGGTGGAAGTTTGGCATTAATGGATGCAGGTACAAAATGTGGAACTTATGCAGAGGATGAATTAAATTATGTGTTAATGAGTTATAATTTTGGGAGTGACTAAAGTTTATAAAAATGTGTTTTTAATTACCACTATTAGGAGTTCCAGTATCAAGTGCAGTGGCAGGTGTAGCAATAGGTCTTGTTACCAAATGCAATCTGGAGAAAAATGGTGATCTTGAAGATTATCGTTTGCTGACAGACATCCTGGTGAGTGTTTCTAGCAAAGTTGTTGGGTTTTTTTGCTGCTTAATCCTGTAAAATCCTGTTAATTCTGGAACACACACTATTGGAAATACTGAATAGTTTTGCATTCTCTGTTTTGTCTCCCAGCTTCCTCCATTATTTCAAAAAATCTTTATTGAACGTCCAGTCATGCATCTTAATTTTGTGTCATTACTCAGTCACTTCTTTTAAGCTCTCATAAACTGTTTCCAGTTAATTTCATCTTTTCTATTTGGAAGAAAGAGATTCATAATTCCTGAATACATTAGTTTTATCTACTACATTTTGTGTCTAATCATTTGAATGACAGGGTGTTAGTGAAGCTTACACTTGCCTTCACCATAGCTAGAAAATGAATTCTGAATATCCACTGAAGAACTTAGGTCTGCATGTGTGTACATACAGCAGGATGGGAGTTAAGATGGTAGAGGCAGTGCCATTACAAATGGGCTTTGTCCTTTCTCTGCCTATTCCTGTTCAGCGTTGCCTTCTTAGCTGTACCAGTTCAACCGTTTATGGAGTTCTGTGCTGAACTAGATGAAGAGATGATTTTAAAGTAAGCACAAAGAACCTTTCCTTGTTTGCTTTCTCTATATCACTATCCGCTCCTATAAAACACTTCACAAAAACAAACAAAATACATTGGAGAGCGAATAAGCAGTTGGCAAAGTTGCTGGGAAAAATGCACATTGTCATGTGCGTTGTCATCTGCTGCTCCTTCTTCCGTTGGCAGCTACTGATGATACAAAACTAACTGCGGCAGCTACTGATGATACAAAACTTAACTGCGGCTTTGTTGTTCAGAAACTAGTCCACAAAAGCTGTTAGAATATGGGGAGAGAAAGGCACAATGTTACCTAGGTACAGTGAAAAAAGCTAAAGAAAAACATTTGAGTATTGGAAGTGATTCCCAGTCTGCAAAATTATTCTATGGCTTATTAAAACCTAGGATATACTTTTAGTATGGTGTGGATACTGGCATAAAGTTATTCCAGTTTGTTCTCATTCTCTCTGTCCTGGTAGGGAATTGAAGATTACTATGGTGATATGGATTTCAAAATGGCAGGAACTAATAAAGGAATAACTGCCTTGCAGGTATCATAACATTAAATCTTTTTAAAGTGAAACTTGCAGAATCTCCCTAAAAAAGCTTTATATATTGATGTCATGTAATTCTTTTCACCTCAGGTTGATCTAAAACTACCAGGAATACCAATGAAAATTGTAATGGAAGCTATTCAGCAAGCCACGGGTATGTCCATGTTTGTGTTTGCACCCATTTTATTAAATTGTAAATTGTATTAAATTATTAATTTTGTTATTCTCATATTGTAAAAAGGCTGCTATTTTCAGAAAACCAGTATGATCTGAGTGTTGTACATCATATTTCAATATATGCACTTCATACGAAATAAACAGTGTTTTGAGTCAGAAAAGAGCATTCAATCTCCAAAAAGTCTGACCATTCCCAGCACACTTAACTGCCATATTATCATACTTAGTGTCAATGAAAATATCTGCTATTCCTTGAGATTTGTTTTTATTAAAAGGAAAGAAATAATGACACATACAAAAGATGTAGTACTAAAGGTCGCCAGCTTAGTGCAATTCATTTTGAAGAATGCAATGAAGTTAGTGACATAGCAAATTGGAAAAAAACCTACTTATACAAAATAGCAACGTTAAGGTGGGGGCATATATGATGAAACATTTGCATACACAATTTTGGAGTTCACTGTTATAAACACTTGCTATATTACTAAGCCACATCACACAAAAAAAATTTTGTCATGCTGTATGCAAACCATATGTGGTGGTGTGGGAAGTAAGGTTTGCTTTTTGCTGTGCAGTAGAAAAGCAGTAAGTTGGCTATTAAAAATAACCTCCAAAATAACTTTGAAGCAATTTTTGACCATTTTTTAAATGTCTATGTAGCAGTGAGTTCCAGGAGTTAAAAGTCCTTTCTGTATCATCTCAGGGAGCTCATGGTTAAGATCAGCATGGCTAAGAGGTAGCAGCTAGATACTCTATGAATAACACAGATAATTTTATATATATATATATATATATGTATGTATATATATATGTATGTATATATGTACATGTACAGCTGAAATATTCCAGAGGTATGTGAAAAGTTGAAGCTATGAGAATTAATAATGATTTAACTAGTTTTAAGAGACTATTTTCAACTTGATTGTAACTTAGCAAGATTTTAATAGAAAACTTATTAAAATATAAGAACTAGTATTTTCAATTCAAAGGTATATTGCTTCAAGCAGAGCAGCTAAAGTTATGGGCCAGCATAGCAGTAACTAGTCAAAGTTATACTGTTACTCTTATCACAATTTATTCATTTATTTAAATAATAGCATACATTTCTGTGCTTCAGTGTAACATTCTAGGTGGCTGCATATAATCAATAAATATACTGCGGGTGAAGGGTTAGTACACACGGAACAGAGTGATATACTGCAACAAAGATATACTACCTGAAAATGCATTAATTTACCGTAATAGATTGTCAGATTAGGTAGGGTTAGAGTTTAAGAATGGATGCTTATCTAATTTATAATGAAAATGACGTAGCTGTATTTTTATTTTGATTTTACACAAAATTCTTCTTTCTCCCTCCTTCTCTCTCCCCACTCCTAACAGCTGCAAAGAGAGAGATTTTACAAATTATGAACCAGACACTGGCAAAACCCAGACCTAACAGGAAAGAAAATGGACCTGTTGTAGGTAATATTGCTTGCTCGTTGATATGAATTGATGTCTTTTTTTAGTTACCTTTTAACAAAAAGCTGCTGATTAGAACAGCTTTTTCAATGAAAACCTGGTTTATGTTCTTCCTTGTTCTCATGCTTGCTTCAGCTTACTTTTTATTTAGGACTTTTGAGATGAATTTATTTGTTCTATATTACCCTGAAAGGCAGTGTTGCACCGTTTCACTGCATACTGGAAAGCAGAACTAAACTGAAGAGTCATGTGAAATTCCCCCTAAATCAGGATAGGTATACACGTAAATAATGGTATAGCTTAAGGGAATTTACACATCTTTAAATGTGTTTTTTTTTTTTTTTCCTAGAAACTGTCCATGTTCCATTATCAAAAAGGTTACGATTTGTTGGTCCTGGGGCCTACAATTTGAAGAAACTTCAAGCACAGACAGGTTAGGCATTCTCACTACCTATGATAACTTATGCTAATGTTATATTAGCTTCTCTTCACTACATGAAAATTATTAATGTGTGATTTTTAAATAGTGGGACTTAGTAGCACAGATGTTATTAATGCAGCTGTTACTGAATCTTAATGCTACCTTTATGCTCTTTCAGAATCTAGAAGTATCTAAACTTAAACTTTTTAAGCTTTTTTATAGACCACTGCCTATAGAATTGGTACTTGTGGTTCTGTGACAGCATCCTAATAAGTAGAAAGGAAGAACTATTAATAATAGGGTCCTCTTTTAATTCTTGCCTTATGCTGCAGACTAAATATCAGTATTTGTGTTTGGCCTTGTCTGTTTAACTGTTCAGTATTAAGGACAACCTGAATTTTTACTATATTTTGATTTTTATATATATGCTCACTTAAGCACTTAGCTGTGTAGCTTCAGGTTTGCACCAAACCAGAAGTTTGGCGCACGTTGCAAAGGTTTTCAGGCTTATGGACGAGAATTAATTGTGCATCTGGGGACAATCCTCCATACAGTGTTAAAGAAGAAATGATGTCAAGTAAGTCTGATCAGTTATGAATATGTTCAAGTGTAGATCAAATCTATGCCACTTCCAAGAGTCATTCTTAAAAATTTAAATTGCTCAAGAATTTTTTTTCATATCATTAAGGGATCATAACAATTTTGCAAATGTGAAAGCTTCCATGTGGAGCACAACTTTGTCCAGTTATTTGGAAAGCATAGCTGTAAAATGGTTTCTGTACAACTATATATGAAGCTGCCCAATGCCTAATCCTAATCCAAAGAAGAATATTTGAAATTATTAGGAATCTGAGAGTTCAGTTGATCTGTGCTGAATAATTTTGCCCTGGGCAAGTCTTTAGTGTGGACGGGAATTTTCTGCTTGCTGAAACACCAGCACATCTAAAGTGCATCTAAATCCTTTCATTAAATAAATCCTTTTTCTAAGGTGTAACTCTAAGTCAGCTGGATGAAGAGACATATTCTGTGTTTGCTCCAACACCTAGTGCTATGCATGAAGCAAGAGAATTTATCCGTGAAATCTGCAAAGATGACGTAAGGACAGACTTTTGCTGTTAGCTTTTTCTGGTTGCATTTTGTGAATTTGTCTTACTGTGTTTTTGTTTTGCTTTTTCCCTACAGCAAGAACTTAATTTGGAATTTGGTGCAGTCTATACAGCCACAATAACTGAAATTAGGTATGAAAAGTGCTCTGAACTTGAGGAAGAAGTAGAAAATATTTATTTATGTAAATATATTCTTGAAAAATAGATACGTTGTAAAATAACTGATTTTTATAGGATGACAAACTCATGCTCATCACATTGGCACCTGCATCATTCCTGGTGGTATTTTCTGCATTGAAAATATTGTTGTCTGTCTTTAATGAAGCTGTTTATATTTACTGTATCAGAATGTCTGTAAAATTTAAGGCTTTTTTTCACCTTTGTATCTTAGAGATATGGTGAGAATTTACTTTCTTTTTTTTTTTCTCAAGGGCACGTATTGGATTGAGATTACATGCACTTTTGAACATGATGCTTATTTGAAATGTAGTGTCCTGAAATAAGTAATTTCCATCCGTTTGCAATTGAGGATAAATATGCAGGCATCTTGTGGTTACTTAGAGGATTTAGAAAATGATGAGTAAAACTTTATTGAGGAAATTTTATGAATGCTTGCTTTGGGATCAGCATTCAGAATAAGCTACATACAGACTTCTGTTGATGTATTTTGGAATAACCATTCTGTTTTCTGTTGCAGAGATTCTGGAGTAATGGTAAAATTATATCCAAACATGACACCAGTGTTACTTCATAATTCACAACTTGATCAAAGAAAGGTAGTGTTTACCTAAACAATTGTAAACTAGAAACTTTTAAGCAAAATTATTTTATTTACTTTTAATCAGTTCTCATTAAACATGGTCTACAGTAGCTATAACAAGTATACTGGAGTTCTAGAGTCTATTTTCGTATTAAAACCTTTTTAGATTAGCAGCATCTCACTTTTTGTTTAGCCTTGGCTTACCCTGTACTTAGAGCTGCATGTAGCTCTGTCTGTATGCCAGCTACAGGCTTATTATCAATGCTTTTATGCACATCATCAAGTTCTTCATGTCTGTAATACCCTCTGATATGTACATATATATATGCCAATTGTTCATTACTTTGTGTTTAGCCACTTTAGTCCATCTAGAGTTTTATGAAAGGTAGCGTAAAAAACCCTGCAGGCTTAGGTTTTGATCTGTTTTTGGAAACCTGATGTCATAGACTGCTAGGAGAAATTCAGATTAGTGACAGAGGCACTGAAGAAAGGATTGAGTGGGTGCTGGGAAAATGTGTACATGCACTGTTGGTAGGAAAACATGGAATGACTTGAGAAAGTTAAAAAGGTGGATTTTAACAGATGCAGATGTGGTTTTAGAAGTGATTTAATGGTAAATTGACAGTTACATTTTTGATCATGTACTTTATACATGAGCCATTAATTAAATTCCTGCTACAGTCTCTCGGCATGGTAACAAATAATAGATTGGTTCCTGATTTACCTGTGAACTAGCTGCCTCTTCCAATGGATATTAGTAGTTTCTAGCATCTGTTAATGATTTCTGGTTGGTTGTCTGTATTCTCGTAACATCATCAACTTTGCATGGTGAATAAAAATACTTCTTTACTTTAAAAGTTTTGTCAATTTCTGACTGATAAAATACCTCAAAGCAGAATTCCTACCTTGCTTATTTATAGAATGATCATTCAGATTAGCTATAACTACTTTTATAGCTACTATTTTATATAGCTACTGTTATTTTTGGCATTTTATATTTGCTGTTCACCATAACATAATGCAAATGCAAACATGAATTTATAAGTATATTTTTAACAGATTAAAGTTTGTAGTCTAGTTGGAAGATTCACTTAAATGCTTATATATTCTTTTACATATATTCATTTACACTTAAATATTTAACTTTCTCAAAAATACTGTGTTCTAGATTAAACATCCTAGTGCCCTGGGATTAGAAGTTGGCCAAGAAATTCAGGTATTTGTTTCTTTTCAACTTTAAATTGCTAACAAACTGCTGCTCGTATTTTAGTATTTGAGTGAATTTTTAATTTTGTGTTTATGAAGGAAATACTTTGGCATATCAGATTTCCTTTGTGCTGGTTAAATACATGATCATTTCAAATCATCAGTTTTATTTATTTAATATCTGTTACTATCCATGCACCAAACTGACTTGATTGAGCAATATAGGCTAAATAGTGCCTATTGTTTTTGATATTTTAGTGTCAAAAGAAACCTAAGGAAAATGCTATTTCCTGCTCTTTAAATTGATCATTCTTGTACGGCAGTTTAACATAACTGTGGAGTTGTGAAAGTGGTATGTTTTCTTAACAGGTTAAATACTTCGGGCGTGACCCAACTGATGGTAGAATGCGTCTTTCACGTAAAGTTCTTCAGTCGCCAGCCACAACTGTGCTGAAGACTCTTACTGATAAAAATAGTATTGTCATGGGAGGTGCAGGTCCACAGTCATCTAGTTCATCCCAGTGACTGGTAAGGCCATAGAAACCACTTTACACCACTCAGTACTGCACTTTGTACTTTAGTGATGTACAAATACTGCTTGCCAGAACTGCCGTTTCCTATGTTATAGGTGTAAAGAGCTTGATATTATAAAATTAGTTCAAATGCCTGGATTCTTTCAGGCATCCTAAACAGTATATTTTCTCCAAAAAACCCCTAACTTGTTAACATAAAGCGGATAGGTAAGCATTCTCTCTTTTCTCCCTCCCCTAGTTAAGGAAAAAAAAAAAAAAGAGAGGGAGGCAGGAACAGCATGGGAAAGGAAAAGAGAAAATAAGCTGCTTTTTGGGAACTTCTGAGTCAGCTACTAGAATGCCCAAAGCTTCCCTAAACAGGCATTTGATTCTATGGCAGACTTAAGTTTAAACTTTCCCCAAATCTATCATATGCATTTTTCTCCACTTAGGAAGCCACTAGAATGGGAAGGTGTCTGATGGTAAAATTAAGAGAAATTATGCGATGAGATTGACAAACAGAATTGCCACATACCAATGATAACTTAATAAAATTTGTATAATTAGTTTCTTAAAGAGTACTTTCTTTCTCTTTCAGGAGAAGAGGCCTAATAGTTCATGGAAATATAAGCAATCTTCACTAGAATCTGCAGATGGATGATAGTGAATCATGTTTTTAAAACAAGCTATTTACACTTAAAGGTGATATAGAACTTCAAAGTCTTCAAACAGATTAAAAACATCTTTAAAAAAAAAAAAAAAAAACAACAACCAATGTTCTTGCCTTGTATAACATGAGTGAGAATTTAAGAACATGGAATTGTATAGACTGGAGATCAGATTATTTATTTTTTAAATACATTTCAGTGCTTAAGATTCGTCTTGTTACTATCTCAAAATAAAAATACAAATATGAGAGAGAAGTATTTAACAGTTGTTTCCTTGGAGAAGGCGTGGCCAGCCAAAGCATTACTGACATTTCAGTGTACAAGATTAAAAATTTGAGCAAAAGGTAAAAAAACTCACAAGAAGTATCACCTATAACATGACATTGTTTCAGATAAATACATCAATAACTGTCATAGTGTTAACTTTATTGATGCTAAAATACCTAACCGAAAGGGAGACAAAACAAAGAACCTGGCTGAAACCTAAGCATTTATTCTGAGATCGTTAACACTTAATTTCAAAATATATAATAAAAACACTAAGATTAAAATAATTGTTTTGGAATAAACAATTGATATGATAAATCCTCCCCCAAAAGTTTTCCACTCTGAATGCCAAAGTTCTTCTATTTGGTTATGTTGTATCAATGGACTCACCAGTCTCTTTTACATTTCAAAATGTTTCCCAAGGGCTCATCAGAATTACTTGTTTTTCTACTGAGAGGTACAGACTTTCAAAATCAAAAAGATATTCCTCCTCATGTTCTCAAATTGGTAGAGAGGCCTAATAAGGAAATCAAGTTCTCACCTGATGGCAAGCGAGCTCTGGACCTCCTGACAGAAAAAATGTGAATGTATAGTAAGACTTGTTTTGCCTTTTTTTTTTTTAATTCTAAGTTAAAATATTAAAAAAGGACTGGCCTACTACTTTGTAGTTGTTTGTTTTTTTTCACATATAAGCCTGAAAAAGTTTTCCCTAACAATCTTTTTAATCATCTTTGAGCACTATATTCTGGTATTTCTTAGTGCTACTGTCCCTGCTTATGTATTTAGGTGGTTTCAGTATGTAGGTGGTTACATATACTGGATAGTACTAATGCAATAATGGGGGCAAATTCCTAAACAGAAGCTCAGAAATATTTTGATTTCTCGTAACTGTTCTCAGAAACTTTAACCTGTGCAGTCTAAGTGGCTTTCTAATATATAGCTTCTTCTGTTGCAGAAAATTTTCTGTAAGGCTCATTTTTGTAGCAGAACTGACAAATGCTCTAGTTACTAAAATACTAGATACACTACCAACTCTAGAAGCTTTTTTCTGCCTAGGTCATTAACAGTAAGTTTCTTCTGTTTCAATCTGTGATAACTAACAACTTAAGAGCTAGAAGAATCGTATTCTTTCCATTAAATACATTTTCTTACCTGTGGTAACAGGAGTATTAATGATTCCTGTTGGTCAATGTGATAGACAGTGGTCTCAATAAATCAGTTATTGAGGTGTTGGGATTTTTTTTGTATTTGATAATGTAGTAGGAAAGACGACTTGTATACCCCTGTAATGGGGGTTGGAGGAGGCAGCTTGTACAGTCAGCTCGCCTTTCTGCACTTGTGACAAGTTTTAGGCCCTATGCGAAGGGGTGGAAAGATACATGCTTGGGAACGGACTGGGAGGAACACAAAGCTGCTGGTCTTACCTGAGGAAAGTTGGCAGGAGCCAGGAATTGGGTAGGTTTGTACTAGTCAGAACTTTCCTGGAGAGAGGCGGGCTGGCTGCAGACACCATGGATTGATCTGAGAGCTGTCAGTGGTAGCAAAGTGTGCTATGGCAGGAGATAGTAGATTCATCTCTTCAGGTGATAACAGCTAAAATCAGAGAACATGTAGGTTAATAAAGTTTGGGAGAGACTGAGAGAGAACTCTGTTGCAGTAGGCTTTTTTTTTTTTTCCTCTAGGCTTTTTTCTTTTTCCCTCAGGTCTGAAATACTGGGGTTCTTTTTTTTTTGTTTGTGTGTTTTTTTTTTTGTTTTGTTTTTTTGTTTTTTTGGTTTTTTTTGTCTTTGTCCCTACTAGCTATTAGCTTCTGTAATGACCCATCTTAAATGGCGTAATTGGAAACATACCGCTTTGGAAAATGAAGCTGGGCAGTTGCAATGTTACACCATCTCCTCTGAACTTCTTTTTGTTACGTAGTATTACGTAACAAGAATTCCAGACAGCAGTCTGGTATCTTATAGCTCCATTTTCTCAGTATAGCTGTAACAGAGGTTGTATAGTTTAGTGTGGACTTCCTGATCATGAAATCTTGAAGGAAGAAATACCCTATTTGAGGGTTTTTTCCTCTGGTATATTAGTGCGATCTGTGGTGCCATCTTTATAGTCAGGCACTGAGTTGATGCATCTTGACTTTTTCTTAAATTTAGCTTTTCTGTGTGGATTACTGAATAAACCACTTAAAATTCTGAGCTACCTACCATAAAGGCTGATTAAGAATTAAAGACTTAATTGCCATCCTTACAGTTCAAAATCATTACAACTCCCATTATCATGTACCTATTTAAAAAAAAATAATTGTTAAATGGTCTGTTCAGAAGTTTATGATGATAATAACATGAAGCTTTGCATACTAGTATGCAGAAATATGAATTTCTTCAGTTCATACTAGTTAAAATATAAAATTCCCTTTAAGAAGCCATTTAGCAGTTCTTATGAGCAGGGGCACAAACAGTTAAAGCTGTCAATACTTGTCTGGCGTTAGAACTCTTTGGTATTCTAAATACTAACTGAATGATACTCCTTGTAAAGGAATATATGTATCTACCAAGTAATTTTTTGGATACTTGCACAGGATCTGTCCGACATGGGATCTGACTCTGAAAAAAAATGGTTCTACACCTGTTGTTCCACTAAAAGGTAAGAATAACCTTAACTGGCCTATTTTATATTGTCAGCTCTTGGTGTCCAATTTAATAATGTAGGTTTAGCAAGGAAAATGCATTATCTCTAAGCAAATCATGCTTAAAACCAAATGAATATTTAAAGATTTTTCCTATGTTTTAGTATGGAGAGAGCTGTGAAAATACTACTTCAGCCTAAGTCTACTACTTGTGTTTTGCAGTCAAGACAATTCATTTACACTGCTTTTTCTCAGAGCTGTATTGTGTAACTGGTGAAATAATTTTTAGACAAATAAACTGTCTTAGTATTTTTGTGTTAAGATATTAAAGTTTTGGAGTATTGTTGCACTACCACTGTATAAACAGAGTTGGTCTTTGCTTTGAAGAGCTTGCCGTCAAGACAGCACATGTAGTGAATGTACTAACACTGGAAAGAACAGATGAATTAAAGAAAGCAAATAAGGTAATACACTGTCTACTTAAATTGCATGTGTTGTTGTTGTATATGAACAAAACTGGTGCTTTCCTTCTGTTTTAAAGAATAATAAAGTTTATGAAACCTTCCCATCACATCAAAGCTCTAGTGATACATTTTTTTTTTTTTTTTTTTTGGGGGGGGCCAGGCCAAGAAGGCTGGAATTTCCTTCATTTGACAATGCTGAAATATTCATGTGGGTGCAAAGCTTTGGGAGCTGGAATACTCCTAAATGCCAGCAATAAGTATTACAGATATTGTAATGACAGAGGTAGCAGAGTCGTATTTTGGGGATTACATGCCAGAGGGAATGATATGATCTCTTAACTTCGCTCCAAGAAACTTTAAATGATTTAGCAGTTCTTTTTCTTAATTTTAAAAGAAAAAATAGAGCTCCGTGCAGCTCCATACTGTGACATACGATGACTTGCTCTGTCTGCAGTTCACCCTAACAGAACTCTTCATTTCGATAAAGAACTATATCTAACTGCTGCAGCTCATTGCTTTATGATAATGGGGAGAAATGAGCTACTGGCAGCTGCAGCAACACAATGAAAGAGTGCTGCTCTGATTTCTCTGAATTTCACTTGCTGTGTATTCTTGCTTTTCTATTTTTGTATTTTCCCTGGTTTTAAGTCAAAGCTGTAAGAACCATTGGGACAAGTCTTGTATATCTTCTTCTGGCAAAGCTCCCACAGATTTGGCTTGAGTTTTTGTGGAATAGATTACAATATAGCAGCCCAGTTCCCAACATCCCCAATCCAAGCTCTCCCCTAGCTGGGAGTTCTCAGTACAGTTCTGCACAAAGAGAAGCTCCACATCTGTAGGAATACAACTGGGACATGTTTTGGAGTGGCATTTTTTTCCCTAGAGGGGGTTGCTTTCATGCCTGGAGAGGCCACAGATGTATTATGTAGCTCTAAAAAGAGAAATTACTTTTTGTTCTGATTCTAGCTCATGTATTTCCTACTCTTTTCATAGCTGTTCATGATGAGATGAGAATTTGCTCCATGATGTTCTAGTGTGATCTTGAGCTATACTATATATATGAATGAGTCCCATATTTGATCTTTATTAGAAGTGGCCATGTTTTAAATTTTACACACTGTTTGAAGAACTAAAGAGCATGTGTGGAGGTGTTGTTGATGTGAGAGGGAGTCCAAGAGAGACTAACATCCTGAAACTGCGGTATGCTGATCATTGGGTTTTGGATTTCTTCTCGTGCAGTTTTAGCGAGCTGAGGCAAAAATAGGCCTGATATGTAAAACCGTGAGGGGATCAGGCCATATAATAGAGGAAAGGGCACTGGGATGTGGCTAGGAAGGCTTGTGTGTAACTCAGCTATGAACTGCTTAATGTGATTTCACCAGCCACAGTTTGAGATAACATGGCCTTTTTCGAACAATTATGGACTGACTTACCTGTAATTGTATGATGATGACGTCAAAGTATGTTCAAACTATAAGTGTATATGACAGTTCTCAAAGGTGCATCTTACAGTTAACATCTTTTGCAAAGAGAAAAGTAATGATTGTATGTCTCCAGTAAGCCCTGCTAAAGACAAAAATAGGTTCAACTGGGGTTGAACCTTAGTTCCCCAGAACACTAGTAAGGGTTCTTCCATTAAACTTTCTCTTACCCTTTTTGAGATGTGGATTGTTTTGCAGATGTTAAATAGGCAGACTAATAAGTTCTCATATGCGTTAATTTTCCTCTTAAGAAATGTCAAAGGCTTTTCAGCTAAGCAGCTAAAACAAATCAGCTGATCAAAAATTGCATCTTGCTACCACCAATAAATGATCAGTGACTAGCAAATGTCAATGCAATGAATGGTGGCAAATGTTAAATAAGCCTGTTATAAACAACGTACATCAGGGCAGAACACCTAAACATGGGACTTAAATGTTACATAGATGTAAATACTCTGAATAATGTTTTGCCTTCCTGGAGAATGTTTTTCTAACATATGAAAGAGTGACACGTAGCTACTTAAAGTGGCATATTCTGCAGTAAACTGCTTCTTTGCCTTCCGTTTGGAAGGCAATTTAATTTAGACCAGAGAAATGACAGTGCTTTAAGTAAGAGCTGTACTGGTGTAACCGCTTTCTCTGTTAGGCAAGAGCTAGGAAAATCTTGCTTTGTATAGGAATGAGACACACCCTGGCCAGCAGATTACTTGCTCTCCCCTCTCCCTTCCCCTTCAGCTTGAACCCCTTCAGGTTGAAAGATTTTACGATCTAAGAAATTTCCAAAGCTACCCTCATCCCAAAAGGCTGTGCTGTCTTGTCAAAACACAGCTTTGTCCTTTGCATGCTTCTGTGTCCTGTTCCCCTGCTGCCATGCAAGCGCTTGAATTTACTGAACTATCCTGGGACGCTAATCAGCCTCAACGCAACATCCTTTCTCCTTTTCTCCCACACAACGTCAGTTCACCTTGTCCTTCCTTTGCATGTATCTACCCTTACCTGAAAGTACATCTTAATTTTCAGTTATCTCTTATTTTTAGTACAGAGAGAAAATGTGTAAGTGCTCTTTGGTAAGTATTAGCTTCAGAATATCTGGCAATCTTTAACTGTACAAGTGTTTGTAAGGACTAGTTAACCACTCCTTTCCATGGAGAAGTTTCACAGAACAACTTTACATTTGAGTTAGCATAGCTTTTCAGTGCATCCCTGCTGGGCACAGGGCTGTGCAACAAAATGCATTGCTGTAGACTTTGCTGTGCTGCCATTCTGCCTGAGGATTAGAAGAACGACCAGGGAAGATATTACCACGAGAATCCTCAACCTTTTACCTTCAAAGCTTTATTTTTTTCTTATTTTTTCTTTTTTTTTTCTCCAGTGCTGTCAGTGCATACTGAAGTAAGTCAGGCAGGAGGCAGTTCTCCCATTTAGAGGAAGTTCATATCACGAAGCTGGTCCTGTACCTGCATTTTCGCTTTCTCTGTCTTCAGAGGTGGATATGCTGTGCAGGTACCAGCTTGATAGTCTGTGTTTTTATTAATCTTTTTAATTGTTACACCGGTGCGGACCAGTCCTTCAGAAAAGACGCACGAGCAACCTCCGCGCGGGTCCAAGCCCGTTAGCAGCGCGGTGGCGCCGAGACCAGCCCCTTCCCACATCCTCGCCCCTCCCCCGCCCCGCCCAACGGGCGCCCTGGCCCCGCCGTCGCCTCGGCGGGCGCGCGTCGCCTCGCGGCCGCCGTAGCCCCTGCAAGTGGAGCCCGTGGCTGGCGCTGAAAGGAAGAGAAAGGCAGCGAGAGTCGGGTTACAAGATGGCGGTCGCGCTCTGGTAGCGGCGGAGCGGCGCCAGGCAGAGGCTGAGCCAGGGCGCAGCGTCGCCCTCCCGCCGTCTCTGAGCCATGGAAAGCGGCGCGTTAAAGGCGCCACGCTGCCTGTGAGCGGCCCGGCTCCGCGCCCGCCGTCGCGCCCTCCCTCGCTCCATCGCCCCCCGGAGGCGGAGCGGGCCCGGGGCCGCGGCCGCGGCCGGGGCTGGCGCGGAGGCCCGAGGCCGGGGCTGCGCCATGTCGGACACCCGCCGGCGGGTAAAGGTCTACACCCTCAACGAGGATCGGCAATGGGACGACAGGGGCACCGGGCACGTCTCCTCCACCTACGTGGAGCGGCTCAAGGGGATGTCGCTGCTGGTGCGCGCCGAGTCGGACGGTGAGAGCGTGGCCGGGGCCGCGCGGAGGCCTAGGCCGCCCCGCCGCGGTGGGGGCTGCCCTGGGCCTGGGCCGCCGCGCAGCGCTGCGCCGCACCGCGGCGGCGGAGGCCGCGGCGTCCCGCTGCTTGCCGCGAGCGCGGCCCGGCGCGCTGCTGCGGCCACGCCGCTGCGGTGCTCGGCAGCGCTGACCCCGGCCGTGGCGGCGGCGGCTCCGCCGGCAGTGTCTTTCCCGGCGCATTTATTAGAAAAGTCCCTGGAGGGTTTTTTCCGTTTCCTTTCTGCGGCCTGAGCCTTCCTGCAGAGTTTCCTTCTGATAAGTTGCAGCGGTATTGATGAGCCTACGTCTTTTACAGTTATCCTAGTTGTGGCTACATTTGTCTTGACTGGTAGAGATGAAGCTGTTGCACGTGACGACATCTTGCTCAGTTTCAGAATAATTTTGTTCTATTCTGAAGTGCTGTTTCTCTACCCTTTTTGTTACTTCAGTGTTTCTTTCAAGAAATTCGCTCATTGTAATTTGAAAGGATCGAGTTGTATTGCACTCTTGATTTTTTATAGCACTTTCAAGTCATCTTAACGGTGTTGGGGGGTAGTGGGGAGAGGCACTTGCCACTTTTTCAGTCAACAGGTGCTAATGCGCTAAATAAACCACCTAAGACTAGTATAAGCTCTGGAGCTGTTGCCAGGCTACGTATGCTACTCGTATACACAAAGTCTTTGAGTTTATAGCGTCTAGATGATTCACTTTTGAAGGACAGTTCAGGGAAATAATAGCAAAAGGACCATGTGTCTTTTGCAGACAAATACATTTTTACGCTGTGCAGCATGTTATCTGGTGCGAATTTGTACAGAATTATTAAATGGCCTTAAAAGGTATTAGTGGTCATGCTAGGTTTCAGGAGTAAAAAATAATACTATAGAGAATTTTGATCTAAAGCAGCAGAATAAAATACATCTTAAACTTAATTTGATATTTTAGTTGAATTTTCTGATTTGCCTGGCTTATTTTTGGAGAATTACATTTAAAAATCTTAGGCTTTCTGGGGGATGTGGACTGACATGAGTGTGTGTTGGCTGGCACGTGGGTGGTTGTTGTGCAATCCATGGAGATACGTATTTTGTTTAACTTGATAAATATATCTTGATACCTTTTTCAGGTTCGCTACTGTTAGAATCGAAGATAAATCCAAATACTGCATATCAAAAACAGCAGGCAAGTATTACTAGGCTTTTCTTTTTCAGTTTACTGACAATAAGAAATTCTTTAATGCTTAAACTAATTGTGATTTCCAGAAAAAGGCAAAGTAGTGTCATGTGCAATTGGTGGTGGTGGTTTACACAGAGGTGAAAAACTAGCTTAGAAGCTTACAGATGCTGTGCTGTTTGCATTCTAGAAATTTAAATGTTGGTCTCCTGAAAAGTACTTTTGGACTTCAGATTTTGAAAAGAATGTATGCAACGCAGATAAGCATTGAGCATGTTTACAGAAAAATAATTAGAAACTTAAAATTTTGTCTTCCACCCCAGGTTTTATGAAATAATTAGCTATTTAGGAAGGGAAAATTTTGGCTCACTCTGATACAGTATATTTGTTTCTTTAGTTCTTTTTTGGACATGTTCCACAAAGACAAATTCTTGGTATTTTCTGTCTTTTCTTTTTCCTTTTTTTTTTTTTTTTTTTTTTTAAGCCTTGAAAATTTCTATTCTCCTAAAGTAAAGTTACTAGCCTTGGTGAATCTTACTTGCACAGTTGCATTTCCTGGGGGTAAGCCTTCTGCAAACCAATGAAGTGAAACAGTTGGGAGGTACATTAATAGGTCATCTTTGTTAAGCTACTGAAAAAAAATTAGCTTACTAAATCTCTTGCTTTTATCACTTCTATTGCTTTTTATTTTTCTGTGTTCATTTTTGGTGTCTTTATTTACGTTGTTCTCATGATTTACTACTGCTGTTTCTTTCCTTTCTGTCTGTTCTTTGTCCTACAGTAGATTCTCTCTTTTTGTTCAGTATTTCGTACTGCTCTTCATTGCTATAGTATCCAGACGTCTTTCATCACTAGAAAACAATAACTTGGTTCATCCTAAATCGTGAAAAAAATCTCAAAATATTTGGTTTGGAATTTGTTCATTCATTAGAAAGATTTAGCTGGTTGACTTTAGTTTAGGAGGGAATCTTAAAGCTGTGCGCCTACCTTTTCAGAAGGCTCCATTATCCGTAGTTTTTATTTTTCACTTGTTAGATACTGATGTATTTAGTCAGCTGGATGATAGTTATCAGCGTAGTTTGGTATGCTTTGCTTGGGCTGGCTAGATTGAGGAAAGAACTTTTATGGGAGTTTTGCAGGGTTCTGAAAGTCACAAGTCTTGAACTGCTCCCTATTTGTAAGGAGAATTAATACGTAATGAAATACGAATGCAGATTATGTTGCTGAAAAACTAAATTGCTTCCTTTTATAGTCTATATTTTTTTGGATTTTCATACTACTACTTATTTGAGAACCTTCTTTAATTAAATGGCAGCAAAGTTTCAAATGACTGCAGTAGCTTTAGTTCTCCTTTTCTGTTTCAGAGAAATCTTTCTAGGTTGCAGTGTTAAGAAACTGATCTTGGTCTGTAGTTTGTTTTGATTGACTTCTATTACTGATTCTGATGCTTTTGCATTCTTATGGCTGAGTGTTTGCTTCCCTTTTCACTGTTGTGAAAATGTTTGGTTTTGTCTTTTTGAAGAGCAAGAATTAAGGATTATTTCCAGAGACAGGTTCTGGATTTGTCTTGCCTCTGAAATTTTGCTGCTTTTAGTTGATGGTGCTTTGTCCTCAACTTTTATGTATTTCACTGTGAGTACTAGGTAGCAAAGAGCAGAAGTTAGATAGCAGTCTGATGCAATCTCAGTATTTTTGAGTTTCAGTCTTTGCTCTGAAAGATGAAACCTGGGTGTCTCAGGAGCAGATTCTTCTTTTAGATGGTAGAAAAAATTAGGGAGAGTATTCTATTTAACCAGAGGTGGAGGAAAGAAGAGTGGATTTTTCTGTATAAGGTACTTCAGGCTACCTCTAGTATACCTAAATGTTGAACACTGAAGACTCAAAGGCTATATTATTCTGTCAAGGACAGATGCTTTTAGATGAATGGCAGTGTGGAAGAAAGTTCTCTCTTCTGTATTTGAGTTCAGTGTCAGATTTTCATCAAGGTGCTGATCTTTGTTGGACTTCGGGAAATTGACAAGATTGTGCAGTAGAACTAAAAGGAAACATGTTCCTGCCTACGCACCTATTATCTTGTAAATTACCTGGATGACTTAAAGGATAGCTAGCACATATATTGTGATTCACATACCATCATCTTGTGGGGAAAAAGAAGTTTGATTATTAATTACTTTGCATCAGTGCATGATTCCCAATGTTACACTGTTTGTGCTTCGTTCTGTATTCAGCAGTTACAAGATAAAATGTATTAGCAGTTTTAAGGCCACTCAGACCTTGTTCATCCCCACCAGCACATAAATATCCTTTTTATTGGACAACAGAGTCTTTCTGTGACCTATTGAATCTTGAATTAATATTTGCCAGATTTGACAGAAGTCTTGAAGTAGTAGTGTTGTTCTCTCCTGTCCCAGAACAGGCTCTTGCCAGGTGATTAGGAGAGACTCTGAAGTCATGGAAGAGGAGGATCTGAAACCCTGTAGCGATATGAGCACACAGAACTTCCTGGGCTATATTCTAGGTTGAATAATTTATCTGTTGATTAACTGTTTCGTAGTCAGGGCATGCCTGTTATGATTACCTTTTTCAGTTGTGTTTGTGGTCACTGACTCCTCTGTGGTACTCAAGATGTTAGCTATACTATAATCACAACCTCTTTCTCAAAAGAAACAGGATTTAGACTGCACATAGGTGCCAGGCTGCTCAGCACGCCACATAAAGGTATCTCTAATTCCATGTATACAAATAATATTAGACACACAGAGAGCTTTAGATCCTTTGGATTTTGGACATAGCTGATGAGAGTTGCATACCTCCACTGCACACCCCATATTTACCAAAGGACATGGTGAGATGAGTTCTGGAGGCTTTAGCAGGAGCAGTTTCAAAAGTTATTACCACACCTTGATGTTCCACCCTTTGCTCGAGGTTACTATTCCCCTGGCTAAACTGGCAGAAGAAAGCACTTGAGTGCTTCAGTGAAAAATCAGATGGATGCGTTCATATACCATGTTCCTGTAGCTCACAAGAGTAGTAATCTTTAGTTGTGTGCCTCTAAGACTAAACAGCTTCAGAAATTCCTATTTTGATCACCATCCTCTGATGCAAACTCTCCTTTAGGTGTGCTATGCCCATTTTTAGATCTAAGATGAAGAATGTGTGCAGATTCTCCCTTCCACCTCCAGTTGCCATCATTCAAATGACAGCAGAGCAGTTTGCTTTAGGCAAATCAGTGGTTTAAGGTGCTATTTAATGCATTTCCAGGGGTGCTGTTAAAGCCAGTGTGAGCAGTTGCCAGGAGGCCCCTCATTTCTATTTCATGCCAGCATGAGTATTTATATAACTGCGTAACAGATCAGATCTAGGAACTGATTCAGTTAAAATAGTTCCTTTGCTTTGTTTGCTTTTCACCTGCATCTGTTCCCCTATCTGGTTCCTTGTACAGATACAGTGCTGGTGTAAGGTGGGTTTGAGGAGCCAGGGCACAAACAAGGAGAGGTGGAGTACTAGATGTTGTGTAAACCAGTACTGACACTGAAGAGTGGTTTGGACTACTCTTTTGGAGTTTAAGTTGTTCTTCTGAATTGATCTCTTTCTATTTTGCTGTGTTGTGTTTAAGTGAATTAGGGAGCATTGCAGTTGCTACTTGAGTAAGCAGGTAGGACAGGTAGTCTCTTGAACCAGTTAAGTCTGGAAGATGTCTCCGTGTGATCATCTTGGGTTGTCTTGGGTCATACAGGAAATGTACTAAAATATGTATTAGTATAGGATAATTACTTCCTAGTGAACTAGTGAAGCTATCTTTTATTAAAGGAGGTTAATAGGCAACATCTTGCCTGTTCACAGTGAATGCAAGAGTTTGAAAGGGAGCAGGAAGGATCCTGATTGTTCAGCACAGTTCTTTTTTTATGTCTCTTCATTCAAAGCACAGAAGACAGTAAATATTTTGAAGTCCTTCAGCAATATTCCAGGAGAAATTTACATAATTTGTACTGTTGTAGGCAGTATGAATTATAAAAAGTGCTATTAAGTAACCCTAGATTTTTTTTTTTTTTTTTTTTTTAAGTGTAGAAGTTTATATATGCATGCAAGCATTTGAGTCACTGCAGTGTACCTGTTATTTAAATCATTGTGGGCTATGATTCGTATATCTATCCCTCTTTGTTTGGATTTGCGTTTTACCTTGGAATTGTGTTGACTTGAGTGACAGAGCATTGGAACAGGTTGCCCAGAGAGGTTGTGGAATCTCCTTCTCTGGAGATACTCAAAAACCGCTTGGATGTGATCCTGCCTAAGATCCTCTAGCTGACCATGCTTGAGTGAGGGAGTTGGACTAGATGATCTCCAGAAGTCGCTTCCAACCTCAACCGTTCTGTGATTCTATGACTTTACAAGTATCAATAATTTTGTAGATCATTTTTAGGTAATCTCTTCAAGTTTTGAATTTTGAGTTCTGAAACTGCCATGAAATTGTATTTAAGAATCCTTATTTTTGGATTAACCTATAGAATATGGGAGCTTTTAAGTAGGAAAGTGTGAAATCCAAGTTTATGCTGCTGATTCATAGTTTATTCTTTAAAATAATTGTTAACTCTAAACTTCCATTGACTGATTTTTGTGTTGATTTGTAGAGGAAAACGTCTTCAAATGGTAGTGAACATAGGCATCCTTCAGTGAACTTTACTGAAAAAGATTCACTGCTTTTCTCACCTTCCATCAAAAAATGAATTTCATATATTATTTAAAAACTTGCACGTTTAATTTGTTCACTTGCACTTTTTGCAAATGAAAAGCCCTTTTAGTAACACAAAGGGATCACTTCAGAGCGCAGTCTCTTCTATTCCTTGTATTTCAGTTCTGTGCCATTCACTCTGAACCAGATCAGGAAGCTGATCAGACCTTTCAGTTCTTGCAGATTACAGCAGAATATATTTATTACACTGTAACCTGCAAGAATTGTGTGTGTGTGTATATGTGTGTGTGTATTTTTTATTACCTCCCACTGTCCCAAGCCTAGCTCAGCTGCTCACTCTAAAATGGCACACTGTAAACCTAAGTGATTCAGCTGTCTGTGAGTCAAAGATGATGGTGGACAGCTGTAAGCAATAACCTTGTCAGCTGTATGAAGCTGTAGCATTTGCACATGTGAATCAGAGCCCCAAAGCGGAGACACTACCTAACAACATTTGTGACTGTAGGACAAAAGTGTGTGTGTAATGTATGACTGTAGTATAAACAAACTCTCTTAAACAGCATTAAGACCACAGTGCAGGGAGTTCAGTTCATTCTGTAAAGGAAAAACTATCTCTTTAAACAAAAGTATAAAAATGAGAAAAATTAAATGAAAGTGAACTTGTGCAAATGCTGTTGTTTAGCATAGCTTGTAATTCTCTTCATCAGGAAGAAGGAAGCTGACCTAGTGGTCAGCATTTGTCAGCAATTGTTGCTGTAAGAAAAAAATATTGTGGTAAACAAACAACAAAAATCCCCACACAACTGCCTATTGTTATTGAGAAGTTAAGATTATTATAGGAAAAGAACAGAATTAATTGCATATGAGAATACTTATTTTAGCAGCTGATAAACTGTGTTTACCGAGAGTATAGACAGATGCCTTTTTTTTCAGATAGATGTGCTGATGAAAGAGTTTACTTCCTGCTGTCCCATGGCAGTTGTTTGTCAGCATTCCTGTGCTGAACAGTCTCCTTGCATTTGCCAGTAGAAATACTTGCAAGTGCTCCCTAACCTGTTTAAGCCCAGATAACTGGGTTAAAGATCTCCTTAAACCATCTAAATTAAACTGATTTTGATTGAAAAGGATTCAGCAAAGCTGACTAAGACAGCAGGCTCACAAGTAGAGAGGATCACTTGTGCAAGGCAGTAATCTCTTCCATAGATGCATGATCTTCAAGAGAATGTTTGTTTCCACATTCAGCTAGCCTGTACATTTTTTTTTTTTATTATGGTAGATTCAGTTTGGTAGTGACACAAATCTTAATTGACGAAGATACTGTGTATAGACAAAGATTGAGTATAAGTATTATTAGAACTATAACACGAGCAAAAAACTGTACTGTGAAACCAAGTTCTTGAAGAGAATACAGCTAAAAAGTGGAAAAACGTTAATTACACTTGTATTCCTCTGTCTTTGGCACGTATGTTAAGAATGCTGACTAGGTAGTGTTCTTATACCAAGTCATAAGTTGATCTTTAACATAGTGAATGGGTCTTAGATGCTAATCAGCATAATCATTTCCTACCATTTGTTCATGAAGAGAACCAAAAAATGCTTTTGGGATAAAGAGGAGAGAGAGGTAGCAGCAGTCTCTCTCTTGTTGCCTGCGACAAGTTTCCTCAAGTATATCAGATATCTGTAAGAAAGCCAGGTACTTTTTGGGATTTGATTGCTGTGCTTATGTGTATCACTTTAGATATTTTGTTTATAACCAAAGTGATGCATCAAGTAAAGAATAAAGACTCAACAGCATTTGTTACTTGTGTGGTGAGTATTGATCTTTGCAAATTTGGGAAGCAAATTAGCTTATTGACAATTAAGGAAGGGCTTGCTAGTGTTAAAAAACTTGCCATAACAGTTGAAGGAGTTGCCAAACGTAATAAAATGTTGAACCATTTTGCTGGAGCTGGTCAAATGTACTGTGAAGTCCGCAGAGAACGATTCAGTTTGAACATTTTAACATGAAGATCAACTTCTTGTAGGAAACTGAACTTTGCATTTGAATGTTGAAGCACAGACATACACTCCTGTCTGCCAACTCTGCTACAAACTGATAACTTAAAATTTTCAAGCCAAATATACTGGAATTCCCAGCCAGCCTGAGTTAAGTTGTATTCATACAACTTTTCTGTGCAAGTATCTTTCTTGAGTGTGTGTGTGTGTGTGTGTGTATTGATTACCTCTTTTGGGGAAGCATTCTAATCTAAATGATGAAAGCTAGTCTGTATTCAAAGTAAGAGATTCTATATTAGGAGTGTCATACAGTGGAGTAAATCAGAAATGATGTTTCAGAAATATGCTAAAAGGAAATTTGTAATTTAGAGCAGCAAGTGCCCTAATAAAACCATGACTTTCAGGCTTATATTAAACTGGTCTGAGAAGTTTTGTCTGTCGTTGAGACTTTGCATGCCTTCTGGAAAGTGTAGGTGTTTGTCAGATTCTGTTTGTTCTTCAGCTGAGCAAGTCCTGCTCGCTTTGAATCATTGCAAGAGAGAAACTCTCATGATGCCTTTCATGTTTCTACAGTTGTGTGTTCTCCCCTCCCCCGTATATACAGCTGTGTTGCCCTTAATCTTACTAGGATTACTGCTAATTTATTCTAAAAAATGTTAATGTGTTTTGTGAGTTTGCCATATTTAGAAAAGCTTATTTCTTCTTTTCCTGCTCTTCAGAGCTGCAGGATGCCGAAAATAAATATTTACTATTATAATACTAAAAATCAGCCAATTTGTGTCATAATAAAGTAGCTGACAATCTTGGCGAAGGGAAATTAAGGACTGATAGTAGTCTTCAATGTCGTAAATAACTGCTATTTTTGTGTGCGTGTGTGTTCAGAAATCTTGAAGGATCTTTGGGATTTACTGTGCGTGTGCACAGGTGGAATGGGTAGAGGCGATAATAGTGAAGCAGAAGAAAATTTTGCTTGGATGAATGTACCTGTTGGCAAGATATTTGTAACTTTAATAGTAACCTAAAAATTTTATATTATCCAAACTATATTTATTTTAATCCAGAAAAACTATTTTAACTCTTTAGATTTGTGAAACATTATTTCTCAAATGGTCTATTAAAGACCTTCTGAGCAGGAAACAGGGTAATTTTATATTTTTGTTTATACTTTAAGTATGAAAAAAAATATATACATTACAAGTTTCTAATGTCCTATGGTGTGTGCATTTCCCTTCTAAGACTCTTGGCTCAGAAATACTTTGCAGAAAAAGGCCATTATAAATGTTCCAAATATTAAAAAAGTTAAGAGATTTAAATGGATAATATGTAATGAAGCACTCATTAAAAAAAATAAAAAGAAAGAAAGATGATATCCCTTATGGGTTAATTTAGTATTTCAGTGGATTAGGTTCTTTTATTGACAAACATAATTGTAATATTTCCTTCTCTATATGTGTGTTATAGCAGAAGATTGCTGAATATGCAGTGTTGACCTGTACTGCATTTCAAAAATCAATATTTTTCTTATATCTTAAACAGGACACCTTGATTGTTTGGTCAGAAGCAGAGAATTATGATCTAGCACTGAGTTTTCAAGAAAAAGCTGGCTGTGATGAAATTTGGGAAAAAATCTGCCAGGTACAGCTAACTATTAATATTCTGTTTTTTGCAGATACTTTACTGTGTTCTGTAAGTTGAGGTACTTATGTCCTAATTTTTAAAGCTATGTGTAAAATAAGCATATATCTGTCATTATATTCTGTGGCACTTCTGTGTAAGATCTTAAGTTGCTATAGTTTAACCAAATTCTAATTAGAGTTGTACTACTAGGAACCAATTTTATGTTTTTCATAACTGAATTTCAGCTTTTGAAAAATTAATGTGATGATGAAAGTCAGGTGTAAGACTTTTTTTTTATTATTATTATTAATTTTTTTCCTCAGTGGAGTCCCACAATACCAGGCTTCCAACTGTCCTTCTCCAAAGTGGCCTTAGGAAGCTGACTTATTGGAATGTGGCAGATCTGAAAATCTATTCAATGCATAAGAAGCTAGATGTTTCACTGTGAAGGACAAAGAAGTGACATTGCTGTATAAGCTTAAAATCTTACTGAAATTTTTCATCACGACCTAACTAAGTTTTATGTACCATCCATGTCTCTGCAGATATTTCACCAATCTATTGGTAAAACTACCAATCTATTTTATTACCAGAGTTTAGATTTATGCTTAAAACTCTGGAAATAATAAGTCAATAGAGTTGCACCTATATGTATTCAAAAGAAGAAACCTAAAGCTGTAAATGAAATACTTTAAACTATAATTTTAATGCATTACCCAAACTATTGAGATAACTTGATTCTATTTATCTTACTTAGTTGTAACTTAGGAATACTCAATTCTGGTACGATTCTGAGGACCTAGAGGAAGAAAAATTGGTGGGGGAATGAGAGACCTCCCTTGGTTAGTTAGCTGAAGTTTGATTTCAGCCAGTTCCATAGCAGCCTCTAAAAAAAAAAAAAGGGGGGGGGGGAGGGAATAGTAGCAGAGGTTAATATGATATGTTTAGTAGACTAAAACTCTTTTGTCAGCTTTGCGTATTTCTTAATTGCTCTTAAAAAGTAGAATAGTGGAGGGAGATGGCCCTTCAGTATGAAGAATGAATATTTTGTATCAAGAAGAGAATAGGTATGTGTCAGGACAGCCAGTGTAGGTTTACTATATTGTTTCTAATAGTCATTAGATTTAACCTAGTACTGAGTTTTCTGCCTTTATATCTATCTTTTCCTCTTTCTCAGACTTATTCTCCAAATGGTTGTAGTGCTCAGCACTGATGTGAGTAGGAAGAATTTGTTAACATTGCAACTCCCTAAAAAGGTGGTAGTGACTTGATTTGGTTTAGTCTGAAGTTCACTTTATAGTCTCAGTATGATAGTGGAAATCCTGACATTTGTTGCAAAAGGAGTGAATTCGGTGAAATGTAGTAGATAAAGTGCATTGCCCCTGAGCAGGCATTGTGATAGCGAGAAGAAAACTTTGTGTTTGCTGATGTTTATGATGACAGTTGGTATCCTTTTTTCATTTGTTTGCTTTTGACAAATGTCTAGAAAGAAAGCACTTTAACAACTGTTAGCTAATCTGTCTATCTCAGTAGAAAGTCCAGCAAAGGAGTTGTACAGAAAACTCATTACTATTCTCATTTCTGGAGATCTGGTTTCTAAAACACGTGTTTGCAAGATGGTACCAGACAAATAATATTTAAGGCTTATTACCTGAACTCCCTTATTAATTACTAATGTGTTTGTAGGTTCTGGAATTTAATGTATTAATAAATTAGCAAGAAAGTTTGTTTGCATAAAACCTGAATTTCTCATGAGAAACTTTGTCATTGTCACTTTGTCACACTTTCCTACTAAATTAGATATTCAGGATATCACAGTTACTGATCCATATGACAAGATATTCACCCATCACTGTTCTGAAGTAATGAATCTATGTCTTCATTTAATTTAGCTTGTTAGATTCAAAAACATCTTCTGAAAATAGGTACAATTTTGTTTTCCTGAAGTCACGATTTTGGAACTGCTTAGGATTCCATTCTTACACCTGGAACTGACTGCAACTGGTCTGTAGAAAATGATGTCCAAAAGGTCTTCAAAAGACCTTTCTCTATGAAGAAAGATGAAGAAAGTGGCTTTATTGTCATTAAGCACAACTTCTTATGAAAAGCTCAACATCTCCACTGAATGTTCTGTGGAGGCCTACAGATCAAAATATTGAATCAGATCCAAAAAAACATGAAGCAATAAAGTAGGGAATCCTGTTGGAAAGGAGAGGAATGGGGGAGGGGGGAGTTTTTCTTTGCCTACCAATTTTTGACTTACTCTGCTATATGGGTTTTATTTGTTTGTTTTTTAATGAGCAAACATGGAGAACACTGAGAGAACTCGGAGTGATAAGCTGTTTTCTTTGAAACTAACTAGGCAATTTAGAAGCATTTTTAATCTACATGTGTTGGAGTATAAGTTTTCTCACCTGATTCTGAGGTACTATTGGAAGGAGGTGAGCCTATTAATTGCAAATATGTGTCCGATAAATGGTCCAGTTTTAAATTGGTCTAATTTGAGGCTGAATTGATCAACAGTCTAAGAGGGAAGTCATCATGGGATCAGATAATTTAAATTGTTGGCATTAGTCTCTTTCATCAGGTTCCAAAAGTCTACCATTTTCTCTTCTGAGACGCCTGTATATAATCTTTTGTGACTGCAAACTTAGAGATAGGAGTTTTTGAATTTTAGGACTGGATTGTGAGAAGACTGGAGAAAGAAGTTAAAGGGGCAGACAAAGCAGAAAGAAGGTGCAGAGCAGGAGACAATTGCTTCCCTCTTCTCCTGTTCAGTTTTGGCATCCCTGATACCCTGCCTTTGTATTTGGTCAGTTGGTTAGGTTTCACCTAATATTATCATAGCTGTGGGCTCTTGCTGTGGGTTGAAGTCCTCATACCCTTCTGACTGAGACACTGAAAGAAGATTTTGTTATGCCCTTCTTTCCTCTTAATATTTTATGTTTATCTTCAAGGTGCTTCAGATAGAGGGTTTTGTGGTTGCTTTTCATATAATATATAATTTTTTTAAACATACTATTGAGGGTAATGGTGTAGGTCTTACAGATGGCAAACTTACTTTGCTACATGGCTAGATACTTTCTAGCCAACAGAAGGCATAAATGTGCTTGTGCACATGCTATTTATTGATTTGATTGTCTCATTTCAAAACATACATGAGAATAGTAATTGTGGATACTCTGTTCTTAGGTTCAAGGTAAGGATCCTTCAGTGGAAGTCACACAGGACCTTATTGAATCAGAAGAGGAGCACATAGAAGAAATGCCTGAAACTAGTCCTTTGATTGACCTTCCTACTTGTGAACTCAACAAACTTGAAGAGATTGCTGACCTAGTTACCTCTGTTCTCTCCTCACCAATCCGTAGAGAAAAGTTAGCACTGGCCTTGGAGAATGAAGGCTACATTAAAAAACTCTTGCAACTTTTCCAAGTCTGTGAGAATTTAGAGAACACAGAAGGCTTACATCATTTGTATGAAATTATTAGAGGAATTTTGTTCCTCAATAAAGCAACTCTGTTTGAGGTGATGTTTTCTGATGAGTGTATTATGGATGTTGTTGGATGCCTTGAGTATGATCCTTCTTTGGCTCAGCCAAAACAGCACAGGGAGTTTCTGACCAAAACAGCAAAATTTAAGGAGGTTATACCTATAACAGACTCTGAACTCAGGCAAAAAATCCACCAGACTTACAGGGTACAGTATATTCAGGACATCATCTTGCCAACACCATCTGTTTTTGAAGAGAATTTTCTTTCTACCCTCACTTCCTTTATTTTCTTCAACAAAGTTGAGATTGTCAGTATGTTGCAGGTAAGTGGTTTTTAATATGGTATAGATGGATTATGTATAGATACCTCTAGCTCTAGTTTTGAAATTAACACAGATTTTTAACATGAGTTAATCATGCACACTTTTGTTCATTTGCATAGTGTTTTGAAAGCTTCTCCTTGTTTCTGATATCTCATTCTTATTTTTGATTTTTAAAAGTTTTAGATTTCAAGTGAGTGTATTAATATTTCTAAAATGGAATGTAAATAGTTTAAAAAAGACTCCTCCTTGATTCAGAAACAAAAATACGCATTTTGAAATGTTTCACAAAGATACCTAGGGAATAAGTAATTTTCTGTAGTATATATTAAGTGACATTTGTGGCATCTTTATAACAAATTGTGAAGTCTATGATTCAACTGAGTATGTTCAGAACTTTTCCATTCCATGACTTCTATTATTTTCTGGTACTAAGTTCAAATACTGTAGTATAAAGTAATTCATTAGTTTTATTCATACTGATATCTCAGAGTGATATTTAATAAATGACAAAAATGTTACTGTATCAAGGACTTGAAAAACTTACTGAACACTTTGAATTCAGAACCAAGCTTAAAAGTAGTTGGGTATAACAACCAAGCTGGATTATAGAAAGAATTTCCCAAAGAGTTGTGCATGCATTTCATGATGTTTTTGTATTCTCTGTTCCGTTCTTATTTTATTACGAATGTTAATGGATACGTAAGTGTTTTTATTCTGGTTTTGACCCTTTTCTTTGGGAAAATGGTGTGTTTGCGTAGAAAAGAACCTCCCTGAACTGTCTGTTTGGGGCATGAATAGTCTATGAAACAGGGAGATGTACCAGGGAGGAGAGAGCAGTAAAATTGTGAAAAGAGGGAAGCATCGGAGAAATGACATTACAGCAAGGAATATTTCTGAAGAATGGAATAGAAGAATTAAAAAAAAAAAAAACTCTACAAAATTAGAGAATCGCTTACTGTACATGGATAAGCTTTTGGGCTTCTTTCTACTTTGGAACAGCAGAAAAAATAAAAGTAAATGCCACTTGTAAAATAAAAGACTTTGTATTAAATAAATATTTTACCTTTAATTTTTTTGGACATACTACCTTCCTAAAATTAAATTAAGTTTAGTTTCTTTCTACTGATGGCACAGTCCTGCTTTCACTTGGAGACTTAGTTTATTTGTTTATTTTTAAAGCTCTGAAGTTCTGTTTTTTCCATTTGGATTTTACTTTACTGAATGTTTAATTGTGCCTTAACAGAAAACTATGATTTCCTGATTAATTTATACCTCTGGTACTTTTTGAAGAAAGTTCTGAAATTTTTTGTCAGTTCTGTGTTATTCTTGCTCATGACCATCTTTGCCGCAGTAGAAAGAGTAGATGGCACATAGGATGACTTACCTTCTTTTAAAGATGGTATTTGGGACATAAATGTTGACCTCCAAATAGTATTGATACCTACATAGTTGACCTGCACTGAGAATTACAAGCTAAGAAGATGATAACCGTGGAAGAGATCTTACTGGATAGCGTGCTTGAGAAAAAAGAATTGGTAATATGAAGCTTGATTCCAAAGGATGTTCTTCACAGCCCCAGTGTAAATCAGCTTTTTATTGTTATGTGGCAAAAGAATCCTAAAACTCAGAAGAGTAGGTTAAAAAATTAGAAATCTCATTATCCTAAATACACTGGCAAAGCTCCCTAGCAGCATGCAGTTTATAAGAATAAAGGATTGCATTTGCTACTACAGTGAAGGTCCTGTCTGAGTGATACGAAGCAGTAGACCCTAGTGCTGCTACAGACAAAGGGCAGCCACATGGGAAACTGAGAGGAAGCATGAAAGACAGATCTAGCCTGTGCTTTAGGGCATCAGGACTGCGCTCTGTGGCTTCATACAAGCACGAGTTTTTCTGTTGCCAAGTATTCCATGCTGGGGGATTTTCTAGCCTATCTGTTGTTGATTGTGATACTATTTTTTTTTAACAGGCTTAAGCTGTTAAGCCAAAGCCAGCAAAGCTTAGAATAGACTTCTAAGTCTGTGTAAGTTGCACCCTCTCTGTTGTTGATTCGAGGATTTTCTTTTTTGTTTGTTTGTTTATTTTTGTAAAGCATTGTTTCCAACTGTCCTAAAATTTTCAGGAAAAAAATATTGTGACCCTTTGGTTGACTTTCTGTAACTAACACTTCTGTACTAGGAGAGCCTAATGAAACTCATACATTCTAGTGTTGGGACACAGAAAAGTATAGAAATAAGAGCTAACTACATTACCCTTTGTAATATTTTTGCATATTTACTGGAATGCTTCTAGTTCAGTTTGTTCAATAAGTAAAGTTTATAGAGTTAAATTGGTATAGTGATGGACAATTTTGTAATGCTGTAGGATAATGTAACAGTTTGCTTTCAGATTTATATTGTGTTTGGAAGGTAACAAAGGGACATTTTGATTTGATTGAATGTCAACACTTTTTCTGTGAGGAGTGCAGAGAAAACAATGTATAAAGAAGGCGGGAAATGACCAAACTGTGGAGAGAGATTGTTCACCTCGATTTTCTTGTACTTCTTGAGTAGTAAGCAACGGTGTAACTGAAATGTTTAACAGGAAGTGAACTGTTGTCCTGAATGTTTAAAAATAAATATCTCCTGATAGGAATGGGGGAAGTCTCAATGTGAAAAGCAAATAAAAGGTTTTTGAGAGAGGAAAAATTGAACCTGTTCCAAGTGTGGGATCCTTGTTTTAATGAGTATGAAATTAACAGGGGAAGTGAGTGCAACACACTAGTGATGTGTCAATATAGTTACGCTTCCATAGTTGAAGAGACAAAATGTTTGCAATACTGCAGATCCAAAATAGAGAAAGTGGATGCGTGATTTGATGCGAACTGTAGAGTGTTAACAGCATAGATACTGCTGGTAAAAATTGCACCTTGATTGACAATTCCTAGTGTAGATTTATGTAGGTTGCCTGCCTAGTAGGTTACATGTGTGGTGTAGAGAGGAAGTCTGAGACAAAAATTGTAATTTTCTCTCATTTTGGTATGTGAATGTGCCTAGAAGATGGTACAATGAGTAAAATGGATAGGGCAGAGTGGTGAAACATGGAGAGTAGCATGGCAGAGAACAAAAAGAAACAACATATTCTGTTAAGACTAGCTCTTTAGAAAGCAGACTTCATCATCATCACCTATCCTTTGCTTAACATATGATTCTGATCTTCTATACCTGTTTCTGAAATACAGAATGAATATAAAGATAGTACATGGGAAATTATACTCCTGAATGTGTACACTTCATTTCCCTTTTTTTGCAATGAAATGTCAGTGTATGAAAAGTAGCCCATCTACCAAATCTACTAGTGGATGTATTTTTGTTTTTAATGGGTAAGTGGGTAGTTAAGCGTAAAATTGGACTTTATACATTTTTTGAGCCTATAAAGATTGACATTTTTATCTCTTAAGATGTCTTATGTAAGTCATGTTTTTCTTACATGTGTTATGCAGGAAGATGAGAAATTTTTGTCTGAAGTTTTTGCACAATTAACAGATGAAGCTACAGATGATGACAAACGATGTGAACTTGTAAGTCATTGATCTTGGTAGTTCTTTGAACTCTTTAAACTTCAGGGACTAAACAAAAATACTGAGACTGTTCTATATACTTCTGCTGTAATTGAGGTATTTATTATAATCCTAGAATCATTTCTGATATAACAAAGTCTTTGGTTTCATACTCACTAGAAATTTTTCTTGCAATATAAATGTGATTTAATTGTTTCATAACTGAGAAAGCATTAACACTCAAGTCCTAGACTTCAAATATGTACTTTCTTCTAAATATTCTTCCTTGTACCATATCCTTACACTTACCGTACAAATGTACAATTTTCCTAATTCTTGCTCATTCAAGAAAATCTTGAAGCCTTAAAACGGAGGATTATCAGTAGTCCCTTAGTGTAAATATATTACAAATGTTTATCCCTGAATATTTTTATCTGCTTAGTATAAACATCTTTGTTAAAATCTAGACTCTGTACTTTCAGCAAAGTGTTCTTTGAAACAAAAAGCATGCCAGACAGAACTATAAATCCTTCACATGCTACATGTGATAAAATAGCTAAAAGATGAAATTATTTATTTTTGAGGTAGATTTCTACCTCATGTATTTGAGGGCTTTAATTGCTTTTGCTTTGCTTTTGCAACTAGTGTCTGCCTAATTGATGTTATTGATTGTTGGAAGAGAAAGGACTAGAGTTTCAATTCTGTTTTCTAGGAAGGCAGTTACTTATAAGTACACAAACTGATAAAAATTGTAACTATTTCCTACTTTTGGGAGAGTTTACAAAACTGGTGGTATGATGAACAGTCGTCTTTGAGGCTTGTTACTTTGCAAAATTTCTTTCAAGATTATGAAAGAAAATATACCTAATTGTCCAGATGTATCCTTTCTTTGTGGAAAGTATGGGTAGTATTTAAGATAAAGGTCTTATTTTTCAACTGACGTAACAATTAGTGATATACTAAGACTTTGGTTCTATACAGACAAGAATTTTCTTATGTAACTCAAGCTACACAAACATGTAGTTTTGATTATAAGAAAGATCTACAACTGCATTTTCTTGATGGGTAACTATCCTTGACTACACTCGTGTCGTCTTAGTTTTGTTACCATTGTTAACATAGCATAAGCAGTTTCTTCAGGTGGTATTAATAATTCATTGTTTCCTATGTCAAAAGCATCTTACACTACTCTTTTTTCCTTACTTGATAGGTTAACTTTTTCAAGGAATTCTGCGCGTTTTCTCAGACATTACAACCTCAGAACAGAGATGCATTTTTCAAAACTTTGGCAAAGTTGGGAATCCTTCCTGCTCTTGAAATTGTAATGGTAAGTGAAAACTTAAAAGCTGATTTTATTTAAAAAACAACAAAAACCAACAAAAAACCCGAACAGAAGTACATCCTTTTAGTCAGTGTTTCAGATCTGGTAGGCATCTTTATTGTCTAAATTTTCAGAAGTTTTGTTCTTCTGAAAATTGAAGTTTATCATAAAGTTCAGAATCCAAAAGATGTTCATTTTTTCTGAAGCGATCTAATTATATTTATTTGACTTTGTATGATGGAGAGATCTGTGGTAAATGCAGTACTCTTGACAGCATAGTAGAAAAATTAAAAGACATTTTTTTCACGTGGCTTCTTGATTTTTGGAATTGCACCAAAGAAGTATTTTTAGATCATCTTGAACTATTACTTTATTTGTATTCTGAAAGATCACGTAATCCTGTCTTTTCAGAGGTATGAAGAAGATAATCTTATTCTGCATTGTTGAAGTGTACTTTTTATCGTTCCTTCTGTTCAAAGTAGCTACTGCTGCTTGACCATTGTAATTTGTCATCACCATTGTTTTGCTTAGAAATTTTTTGTATTCCAGGGTAACAGTCTGTTAAGTTATAGGTTTGATATTGACTGTTAATAAAACACTGAAGTAGTGTAGATGTTGAGTGACTAGATGAACCATAATCTTATGATTTTTTTTTCCTAGGGCTGAACTAGTGTGAATGTTTCCTGTCCCGTTTAATTTTTTAGATTTAAAATTGTGCAGTTATCAGAAATAAAAAATTACATACCATAAGGAAAATGATTAATTCTTATTGCCTGTGAGTGAGCGTAGAAATATTTGTATGTACCTGCAATTAATTTGTAGTTAGTCCTTTTGTACAAATCTAAACTGTAGATAATAAGTATTGAATTCACAGGAATCCTTACATTCTTTTTTGGGGAAGAGAAATGGTGATGGTGACTTTACTTTATCCTTTTTTATATCTGTGTTACTTCATCTGTGATAGAATTCTTTTTGTATAATAAAATGTTCTCAGATATCTCTCTGATTCTTTTGCAGCTATACTTGAAACGGTTTATTTATAATAAATTGATCTCATTTTTATTAGGGAATGGACGATTTGCAAGTTAGATCTGCTGCTACAGATATATTTTCTTATCTAGTAGAATTTAGTCCATCCATGGTCCGAGAATTTGTAATGCAAGAGGCTCAACAGAGTGATGATGTGAGTAAAAATATTATAGAGCTTATTTAATATGCTGTGTTTATTTAATATTTATTGAAGTTTTTTGTATAAATTATATGCCAGATGAAAGAGTTGGAACGTTTTTGTTTGCCTGTTTACTTTGTGAGAATAAAGAAAAAATAACTGCCACTTCCTTAGTGGCTAATGTAAACATGGATGCCTTTCAGACTTGCTAAAATAGATGCCCAGTAGCTGCTGTCTGAAGATCAGTTCTTTCTCAGGTAAAAACTTAATTAGTATATATCTGAGCTTGAGGATATACCTGTCTTGCTTCCTGCTAAATAGGACAATGATTACCATAGCTGCTATATTAAAAAAATTCTTGATTCGTCTTTTGTTACTCCTTGTTTTTTTTGTTAGACTGAAATGTGTTAAACTTTGGAGGCAACTTTTGTGTGCCTTCAAGTTGGGCAACAGTGCCCTTCTTTGTCTTTGGGGATAGTTGCCCAGATTTAGTGAACCTCAATCTGGTTTTTGAGTTATGTTCATCCTGACAACTATGCATCTAGCCCTATCCCTGTTGTTGGCGTGGAAGCATTTGAGACTGGTCAGTGTCAGCATCTGCATCAAGCATTCTTAAAAAGTAGAGCCAGCTGTTCTTCTGTCTCTCTCTATGGGGTCATATGCCCTGACTTTTTTTTTAAAAAAAAAAAGCACCTCCATTATTTGGAATAGTTATCTCTGAAATGCAGATATTATAATCATAGGAAAAATCAGACTTAAGACATAACATTTCTGAGCATGGTAGTGTTCCATGTATTTACATTCATAAGACTCTAGTTCTGCCTAATAGTGATCTTCAGATGAGGAGGGATGTGCCTGACAGAACTCCAGTGTTTAGAAGCTGTTTCAAGAGATGGTTTCATTTGACTTGCAGATTTCAGTTCACTTTATTTTTAAAATACTGAAGCTTGCTATGGAAACACTAGGAGAAGCATTCCACTTCTGAAACTTTGCATCTAATTGTTTTGAGGATTCTTTTTTTGCAGGATATCCTCCTCATCAATGTGGTCATTGAGCAGATGATCTGCGATACTGATCCTGAACTTGGGGGAGCTGTTCAGTTAATGGGGCTCTTGCGTACTCTGATAGATCCGGAGAATATGTTGGCCACAGCTAATGTAAGAAAATACAAAGGGGTAAAGACACTTTACTGTTTCAGCAAAATTAAAAGCCCAATATTCTTTCCTACTCTTACTCTGGTGGGAGGATAAGAAAAGAGATGTTCTATTGACAGCGTCATTTTTGGTTTGGTGTTGAATTTCATTAAGCTAAAAAATAAATGGAAGCTTCTATTAACTATTGATAATAAAAGGCGTGTCTATGTGATGTTGTGTAAGTACTTATTAAAATGAGGAATTTGATGCTTTAGTGAAATAGTACTAGCCTAGTCATAACTTCTGCTAGCTGTATGATAAATACTGAAGTGTGAAAAGAGTTTAAGAGGGCTTTATATGAAACCAAATCAATATTTTAATACCAGTGTTACAGTAAAGATGCAACATCATTGAATTAGTTGGGGAAATTGTATCCTTCAGGAATTCCAAATTTTGCGTATTTGCAAATTTCAAGAAAAGTTCTGTTTTTCCTTTGATATCTGAATTTAAAACTTTAATGATGATTTCTTCCTTTCAACTATTGTCTTACTGAATTCAGACCTTTCCAAGGGCAAATTATTATGCATCCATTACCTTTTCAGTGTTTGTACTAAATGTTTACTCTTTTGGGGGGTATAGCTATTTATTTCTTAAATTACGGCTTTTTGAAGTACAGTATAGTCAGTATTTAATGCATACGCTACTTAAGGAAAAACATTATAATCTTGTTTATACATTGATATGTATGTACTATGTAGCAACATAGCAAGATGATTCTTTTTATCATCTTCCATGTAAAAAGTTTTGAGTTATATGGGTAAAATTACTGTCTTTGCGTTTCAAAGTAAGTTAAATTTTACGAAGCACTTTGAAGAGACAGAAAGGTCTGATCAGTATATATTTGCATCTTCAATGATTTTTTTCAGTGATAGTTAAACTGGTTTGATATCTCATAGATCTTCTGCTGTTTTATATAATGAAATAAATATATCTTATGCCAGTGAAGTCAAAGAATGTTACAGGTCCAGTGAAACAGATAGAGGCAAACCTAAAGGAGCTGCTTAGAGTTCTTTGTAGGCTTTTAAGTTACTACTGTTCCCTGTTTAAGTGAATACATACAAATGCCAGTATTTAATAAAAGTTGTATTTGTTTTAGAAAACAGAAAAAAGTGAATTTCTCAATTTCTTCTACAACCATTGTATGCATGTTCTTACTGCACCTCTTCTGGCTAATACATCAGAAGATAAATGTGAAAAAGGTGAGGTTATTTTTATATATTTATCTTGTAATATTTTCAGCTGAGTTACTGTACCGGTACTGGTGAAAAGATTTGTGATGTTAGCTGGGAATACACTTGCTGAAAACTATTGTTTCCGAGTGGCAGAGGATCAATGGGCAGAAGTCCTAATAGCTGTGTAATTTTCCTTCTATTAGATTTGTTTGCAGCTTCAGTAATGTGTCTACATGGCATGCTCTGTTTAAAAAAAAAAAAAAAAAAAAAAAAAAAAAAAAGCATCATTAACTTTAAGCTACTTCTACAACTATAAGAAGCATATTTGCTGTTAAGCAGAGTGTCTTCAGTTCATGAATGCTTTTAGGAAAAAGAATATACAAAAATGTTGTGATGTTCAACAGAAAATGCATTACATGATTGTAGGCATTCAGTGTCTTGAGGTGATTAACTCAAAAACTAGTTTTTACTTTGTACTTTACAACAGTATAGAAATACAGAAAGAAGCCCAAGAAATACACACTGAAACTCCTTTCTCTCTTTTTCCAATAAATGACAGCAAGTGAATTAAATTCTTTATTTTTCTCTTGTATTTTACAAACAAATTTTTAACTTAACAGCCTCTGACTCAGATTTTTTTTTTTTTATAGATACTCTCTCCAGAGATGAAGGTGTTAGGTGGATTATTAGAACCTTAAGAATTTTTTTTTTTAGTTTGTGTATTTTATACATAAACCTTACAGAATATCTGTAGCATTCATTTCAGAAAAACACGAAATAATTTCTTCTTGCCTAGGGAGGTATAATATTGCAAAATATTAGATTACATATTTTCACCTAGTTGAATTTGAAATTTTGTAATGTAAACCAAATACAGAAGTATCACCTGGCATATTCTGCTATATGTTTATTTCCCTGTAGATTAGTGAAGCTTTTTATTTGATTAAAAGTTGGAACAGTTTAAATAAATGATTATTTATGCACATTTTAAAACTATTTAATTTACAGCACTTTAATAACCTTTTATTTCTTTGTCAGATGCAGTAGTTGGGTCTACTAAGAGTAATACAATTTGTCCTGGTAAGTTTTAACTCACCTTGTCTTTTGAAACTTGTTTCATACTGCATTGTGTATGTGTTTTTCTTTTTTTTTTAAAGTTACATATGTTTAAAAAAATGTTTTGGGGCTGTGGGGATTATTTCCTGCTAGCAGAAAGTCCAGCTTCCTAAAGCAATTCTGTAAGCAGGTAAAAATAAAAAATAAAAAAAAAAACAATAAAAATGTCTTTCCTCTCTCCCTTTCTCACTCCTTATTTAATCAATTCATCTATTTTTCTCATAGATAATTATCAAACGGCACAACTACTTGCCTTAATTTTGGAGCTGCTTACTTTCTGTGTGGAACACCACACGTATCACATCAAGAATTACATTATGAACAAAGATTTGTTAAGAAGAGTATTAGTCTTGATGAATTCAAAACACACCTTTTTGGCCTTGTGTGAGTATAGAGCTACTGTTAATTACCTTTTTTAAAATTCTGGTATGTGGAATGTGTGTGGATATATGTGTATACTTACTTTACTATTAATTACTGACCAGTTGTTTAGTATTTTGGAAAACAGGTGGCAAATATCTGTAACACAGACAAGCGCAATTTGTGGTGGAAGGAGAATAGTTAGATCTTTTTGAATTCCACAGTGATCCATTAAGTCTTCATGACAATAAGAATCATCTGGGTGTCAAATCTCACTACTATGGGAATACTGCCATTTCTTAATAACATCATAAAACTAGTGCTCTTTGTGGAGAGTAAATGGAATTTTCTGAACCATGATACTTAATAACTGGTTCTGGAAAGTGAACACAGAAAAGCATAGGAGTGAACTTGACTGGAATAACTTAACAGGAATAATAAACTTCAGCACATGCTGAGTTAATTGCTGTTGTACTGTTAAAAAAAAAAAATGAATGGACTCTGATGTTCAAATATGCAGAAGAGTTGAAAAAATGGGAGAAAAAACATTTGGGGAGAGTTGGTTTTTTTTCCTGTTATTTTCTGAAAGTTCAAAATAATACTAATAATACTTTTTAATGCTTTGGTTTGGAAGTGCGTCTTCCTGTTAGTAACATAAGAGGGTTTTTTGTTTTTTTTTTTTGTTTGTTTTTTTTTTTTTTTTTTTTTTTTTCCCATGTCTCTCCAAGAGAAGCAGACTGGAGCCCAGATGAATAGTTACTAAATACTTCTGAATTTCTTTCTCTATAAAGGTGCTCTTCGCTTTATGAGGAGGATAATTGGCTTAAAAGATGAATTTTATAATCGTTATATCACCAAGGGGAACTTGTTTGAACCAGTTATAAATGCTCTTTTGGATAATGGAACTAGGTACAATCTGCTCAACTCTGCTGTGATTGAACTGTTTGAATTCATCAGAGTGGTAAGTTAAGCAGCTTCTTCAGCTCCTATGTGTATATGGCAACTTAGGTAGAAATATGGAATGCAAGTCTTTCACATGAAATAGTGTAGTACTACTTTAAATAAATACACAAAACAAAAAAACTCGTAGCTGTCAAAATATCTAAATAGTAAATAGCCAGTAATTTGCTTTTTTTATTTTATTTATTTTATTTTTTATTTTTTTCTTGATCACCCCTTCCAAGAATACTTGTAGGCTGTGCGTTTTGTGGGTGTGTGCAAAAGACAGTATGTGAATCCAGTTCTGGCAGTTACAAATATGGCTGCTGCTTCATCTCATCTGAAAAAAAAAATCTATGCTTTGAAATCTGAAGGATTCAAGACTTTCAACAATAAAGAAAGATTAGTTTTTATTTCTTTCTAGCAGAAGGATGTCCTGTCCAGTCATTTACTCAGCTCTCTCTTGTAATAGTTGCTGTTCATTGAATAAATGGAAACTGTTCATAGTGCATAGGATTTTTTTTTTTTAAGTTAACCTTTTCTTCACACCAAGGAAATTATTTTAATATGGCCTTTTCTGATTGAGAGAGGCATTTACATACCTGCTCTGTCATGAGAGAAGGAAATTAACCATTTCATTCTGGCCTGTTACATTATTGCCTGTCAGTGTCTCTATAACTGTAAACTGTAATCCTTGACTCAGGAACCAGAATAGACATGTCAGAGCTGCTTTACAGCTGCACCCTGTAAATGAAATTCTTTTAAGTGATTGACTGCAGTGTCACTGGACCAAACTTTGAAGTGAGGAATGGGGTGAAATATGTTGTATGTGAGTGAGTCTGGGTCTAAATGAGATTGATTTGACTAGAAATTGGAGTGAGTGTTGTCCTTTAAAAGCTTACACACATGCTTTCTCAGTGTCAGCTTTTAATCAGTAGCTTTTCTGCTAGCAGAGTTTTGGGGAACAATATGTGTGGACAGGACAGAGGACAAACGGGAGCAACCTGTCTGTTGTACTGCTGGAGTCTGGGAAACTCAGACTCTGTAGCAGCTCCTGAGTGACTTGTGAATGCGTTTATGTCTGAGAACCCTTTCAGCAAATCTTTGCATTCCCCAAAAACAGAGGGCAGTTTTTTGTATGATGCTATGATAGCAGCTAGCTTTTCCAACAAGAGGAAAAAGTCATTGTGTTTTTGGCGTGATTGAGATATTTTGCTACTTACCACAATGGCAAAAAAGAAGTATACAAGTAAAGCTTTGCCTCATAGGGTGAGACTCGTTTAGAGGATGACTGATCAAAAGGTGCCTTGTCCTGTGTGTGCTGATGTAGTTGTGGAAGGATAGAAAGAGAGCTAAAACTTGGGAGAAGAGCAGGTTGTAATGAAATTCTTCTTTATTTTTCTCAAGAAGGGTTAATCCTAGATAGCAAACATCACAATTTAATTGCTGAAACTATCATAAACAGGAATGGGACAGGAAAGAGATTATTTTCCACTTACATGGGAAATTAAAACTATTTCTTTTTTTTAAAAGAAACATTTCTCTACAATAATCTTTTCACTTTGGAGAATAGATCAGTTACTTTTAAAATGAAACAACTCTAAAGCTTTCTGAATTTCTGCATGTTAATATTTGAGACTTAAAAACTGTTTTGTGCTTACACAGGAAGATATCAAGTCACTTATTGCACATATAGTTGAAAACTTTTATAATGCACTTGAATCTATCGAATATGTTCAGACATTCAAAGGATTGAAGACAAAATATGAGCAAGAAAAAGACCGACAAAACCAGAAACTGAACAGGTACTCCCCAGTTTGTGTCTTAAGGCTTTTATTTGATGTCATTACATAATATCTTTTTATTGGTGATTTCCCTCAAAGAGGACAAAAACAGGCAAATACTGATTTTTTTTTTCTTTCATGATGAAAATTTCTTTAATTAGAATAAGCCTCCATTTGAGCTTCGTCTGTGGCCTACTGTAATACAGTTCATATTTGTCAATATATTAAATGTTAAATTCAGAAAACTTAGCTCATGAAGAAAAGAGTCTTCCTTTGTCATTCAGAGTTAGGCTTCAGTCTCCCTCCTTGTCAGCTGACGTTTTGGTGAAGCTTGTGATAGTGCTAGAACTGCGATCTGGGCTGGATTGCCTTCTCAAGTGCATTGAATTCTCTTTAAAATACTGTGCTGAGCTGGGACCTTGGAAATGGTGAGCAAAACTTGAATCGTTTATCATGTGTTTCTTACAGTGTTCCATCTATATTGCGTAGCAATAGATTTCGCAGAGATGCAAGAGCCTTAGAGGAAGATGAAGAAATGTGGTTCAATGAAGATGAAGAGGAGGAAGGTGAAGCTGTTGTACCTCCAGTTGAGAAATCAAAACCAGAGGATGATTTTCCAGATAGCTATGAAAAATTTATGGAAACTAAGAAAGGTATTTACCAAATATCAGCTTGTCAGCATGGCAAGTGCTGTCTGTCAGATCCAGGGAATGTCATGTAAACAATGTGTTGCATTCCCGTTCTGAAGCATATGCGATGCAGGAGTAATGGTATTCTGTGAAGCGATGAGTTCTTAATGCGCCTTTGGAAGCCAGTTTAGGATGAAAATAATCAGTAAAATTGCTCCAAACATGCTGGTAGTTTATATTGCCTTCAGAAGAAAATCTTTATATGTACTTGTGTGTCTCAAGTGACCACCATCCCTATGTCCAAAGCAGCTGTGCCATTCTCTCATTTTGAATGCTTGCCTGTTTTGGGTGAGGTCAGTAGGTGAGTTGTTGATTTGAACTAAAAGAAGAAAAGGCTCCTTCTGTCCTGCAGTTATCCTGTGATGTGGATTGTACTTTATGGTGTACAGCAAGTATTTAAGTGTGAATGTGTTTGTCCTTCAGCTAAAGAGAGTGAAGACAAAGAGAATCTTCCAAAAAGGACTTCAGCTGGGGGATTCAAATTCACTTTTTCCCACTCTGCCAGCGCAGCTAATGGTGCAAACAGTGCAAACAGTAAATCTGTGGCAGCTCAGACATCACCAGCAAGCTCCAATGGTTCCTCTTCCAAGAATGCAACCTTGACCACAGCAGTGACAGCCACAAAGGTGGGGCAGCTTGTGTGAGAGTGCAACAGCAGCAGTGTCATGAAATTATACTGATTGTAATGTAGTAAGGTCAGCATCAGTCTCTAGGTAGAATACCTTATTCATGAATAAATTGAAAGAGAGCCCTATTCAGTTAAAGCCGTTACTAGTTTGGGGGAATGTTTAAAGACATATTTGGTAGGACTAGGATCTTTTGATAATCTCGTGGGCATAATCTTGTATCTTCTGCATAAATCTAACTGTTCCCATCCCTCAATTTTGTTTAGCTGTTCAGTTGCTGCTTTTTTGTATGATATATATATAAGAGGTTGGGGGTGTTGTTTGTTTTTTGAATTAGTGGACCCAAAGTCATAGAATTAGTAAGTTTTTAAGCAGATGAAATACAGTAGCTAATAGACAATTTTGTTTTGTCTTAAACAGTAGTGTATTATTTTAATTTGTAGCCTGAAAGCTCTTGAGAGGCTTCAGGAAAAATGTTTTAACTGGCAAAAAAAAAAAAAATTTACTGCACAAACTTAAGGCTTCTCATCAAAACATATATGCAGTGGATGCATTAGGTTTTATAACTACCCAGTTGAAAAGGATTGGGGAGCATACTGTATTGTGCAGTGGGATGGTTGAATAGCTGGAAATATTTTCAAGTATCTCACACCTTAAGTGGAAAGTAGGGGATAATATAAAAAGATCGGGCAAAATATTTAAGAAACAACTAACTGCAGGTTCATTGAGTGCCATCCTAAGAGAGATTTGACTTTTTGCGGATTCATGCCCTGCACAATGCCCCCCTGATTGGGGGTTATGTACTGAAATTGGACATTCCTAGGTATTTTTTTCAAAGTAAGACTTGTTTGTTTGGTTTTTAATTGGCAGGGAAGTCTAGTTGGCCTAGTGGATTATCCTGATGATGAAGATGATGATGAAGAGGAAGAGACATCTCCAAGGAAAAGACCTCGTCTGGGTTCATAAGAGAAACCAAAACTTTGGAATAAACTTTTATTACGAGGTTTCAAATGCTGCAACTGTTTCAAGAGCTAAAAAGAATCTGATTCAGAAATTCTTTTTTCCCCACGAGTATTTAAGATAATACAAGAAGTAGCAAAAGAAACTCAGAATATCAGCTAGAAAGGGTTAGTTCTGTAAACACAAGACTTCCAAGGAACTTGGTATCTTTCTAGTAAATAAGGAGTCTGCCATTCAGGCTGTCAAAATAAATTTTAAAAATTAAAAAAAAAAAAAAGGGAGGGGTTAGTATTCAGAACCTGGATGATGGCTTCTCAGCAAGGAAAGTCTCAGGTGTTGGGAGGGCATGGGGAGGGAAAGATAGGGTAAACAGTTTTTTAAATATTGCAGGGTTTCCCCAGTGTTTAACAGAACTAGGAAAAAATGTCAAGGTAAAATTTTGAACCCAGTAATCTTAATTTTGTAATGGTGCTGTCAGTTGTGTTCTTTTAGCAATGCCTCTTTTAAAAACATTTTTAAGGGAAAACTAATTGTATTTGCATAAGAACAATCCAGATTTTGGGACCATTATTACAAATTAAACCACATTTCTTATGGTTGGAGAGAGGAACACTGCAGTTACAGTGCATGTTGCATTGTTTAAAGCAAATAAAAATACATTTTAATTTGTATTTTTCAAGAGGAGAAAATGGAAGCTGGATTCAAAATGGACAGTTTTGCTTGTTTTTTTCAATTAGATATCCAGTAATATCTATGCCAAGGAACGATAGCTTCCAAAATACCTCTAGGAACTGCTTGTGTCAAACTCGTGCTTTGAACTGCACACCCATACAGCTATCATTTTCATTTTATGGACAATACAGAATTGAATCATTTTCTGCTTTGTTAAATTGAGCTGTCCTCTCTCTGAGCAAGTGTGTTTTCATATTTGCAAGTTTAATTGTATAATTGAGATGGTAATAAGAAACACTAACAGGTTTTTCATAGGGAGGAATTTAGTGGCATTTAACACCAAATTCATTTTGGACCAAGATGGAATTATTACTAACAAGACACCAGTCTTTGAGGCAAAATCGACAAGCAGCACCTGAATCTGGTTGTAACATGAAAGCTGCTTTTTTAAAAAAGTAAAAGCACATTCCATGTAGGTAAGCAAACGGCAACAAAAATAGGTGAACTGATAGAGGCAAACAGTCTTAGGTTTTATTTTCAAGAGCAGCAAGTGAACTGTAAATATTTTAATGTTAGTTTGCCCATATGTGATCTGAGATCATGAAGTGAGAGGAAATTTCCCGACAACAATTAATGTGTCAGAAATGTTAAAATATGAAACCAGCTGCAATCCACCACATAGATCACTCTCTTGTAATATGTGTTATGGGTCCATTTCTCCTGGAATAGTTTAAACTGAAGCAGTTTCTCTGTTTTGGAGATTTTGTAGTTAATTTTAATTTTAGCTATTGTTTGGAAAAAGATGGGCTGTCTGTGTAGATATGAAGTATAGTTTTTCCATAAAACAGAAGTTTATTTTGTATTAAAAATACCACTGTACTTGTTTTACACCATTTGTATACATGTGGTGATATTAATGCTGAACTGTAAAATTCAGGAATTAAAATGTGACCCTGTAATTCCATAATTATTGCTCTTGTTTGGTTTGTTGTACATGGTAAGTTAACTCATAATTTTAAGTGTGGCCACTTTAGAATATTCTTTAAGACTAGTTACCCATGCAATTTCAAAATAATTATATACCATTAGATCAAATACCCAACAGAATGCAGGAGTTCTTACCAATTAGTAAGCTAGACGCAAAGCATTCTGATGGATGACAGTTCATGTGAGTGGACCTGGGGAAAATAATGTTGCCCTTTGTGGGCTCCAGGCAACCAAGAATGGGACTCCTTATTTTACCTGTGTGGTGAAACACCCTGTAAACTCTTAGCGCAGCGACTGAGGAAGTATTTTGCTAGTAAAGTGTAGTTGCAATGTCATCACCATATGCTTGCTTCCTTGCTGATGATCCTTTTTTTTTGTTTGTTTGTTTGTTTTTTTTTTTCTCCTGGTGAGTCTTCTCTCCATCAGCAAAGATTACTAACTTCCTACAATGCCATATGTGCTACTCCAGCAGCTCAAAGTTACGCAGTATGTGCCTTTACTGACCTGAGGCTGAAAAATCACGTTACCTGGTCTGTGGACCTTGTTCTCCCAATTCTCCCTTTAAGAGCTACCCAAAATAAGTTTTATGAGGGTCTCTGATGGAAGCATATTCTTGTTTTGTTCCCCTCTCTCCTGCCAATGATCCTCAACTCTCTTCTCTGAAGTACTGTCAGAAGCTTTAAAATAAATTCAGAGCAGCTTTCAGACCAGTCTTTTTTCTATAGCAGAAACAAGAATGTCATGAATTTTTTTACAGTTACTAGAAAAAGATTGTTTAAAGTGGCATTAAATGTCAGGTTTGCCTTTTTTTAACAAATTTTTAAAATCCCTGTAGAAGGTGATATATGCAGCACTCTAACTGGCTAATACCTTGGGTTGTTGCCTGCCTCATGCAACTGGAGATGCTTTTCCCATCTGACTTGGTAGGCGCTGCCTGGGTTCTGGTAGTGGGCAGTCTACATTCTCATGCCTGGGGCCCTTCCACTACCAATCTTTTTAGAAAAGAACATCTGCCAACATGTATCAGTTATAAAGGCTATTTTAATAAAAAGTTACATGAAACTTGAATTGGTTGGGTTGTTTTTTTTAATTGAGTTACTATTAAATGTGTAATGAGGTTATGCGAATTACAAGTTCTTTTTATGTCTCTGGTGAATGAGTTTTTTTTAACGGCTTTGGAATTTTAAACTGTGGTCGTGATTTTAATAGCTTTTACTCTGCAACTAAAGCAATTATTTAAAAGTTGCATTCAGAGCAAGATTAGGCCTAAGCCACTAGTAAACGACTCTGAAAGTATATAAAATAGTATAATACTGAGCTACTGTGTAAATGCTTTATCTCCTGACTTCAAGCTGCATTTATTGTTTCTCAAAAAGATGGTTATCATATCACTTTCTTGTGAAATTACTTTATTGTATTTTACAGCTGAAAATAGTAATTTATTTATAATGACATTCTAATAAAAGGAAAAGAACAAAGTTCCATATTTGAAAAAAAAAAACTCATTCAAAATCATTCACACTTACAGGTATTATTTTAACAATTATCGTTTAACAGTAATTATTTTAATCATTATCTGATTTTGTTCTACCTAATACGATGTGGCCAGTAGTTCACACTGTACGCTGAGGTGATGTTAAATGGCCTCATTTCTGAGTACATTCCAGTAAGTCTCCAGCATTCTAGAAAGTATGTTTTTAATGTATTTCAATGTAATTTTCAAAGGCCAGAGTTACTTCTGTGAAAGCTCTAAAAAAATTAAGTGCAATATATTTGAAAACAAATTCACCCACTTACTGGTTAGATAATTTATTCTAAAAGAAACTACCCATGTTCTTAAGTTCTGTAATGAGTGAAATTACCGCTTATTAATAACTTCTTCTTTTAGTTTTTCTGCAAGCATTTTCCTCTTCTGTAGTAATCTTTGTTTCTCTTCTGACATTGTCTACAAACAAAATGAAAAAAAAAATACAGTAAACTGCACGGCTTTGGCACATACCCATGCTAGGTTTTTTTGGTTGTTTTTTAATTTCTTCAGATAGTTTCCTTATTCACATTGATATTAAAGACAATTTTCAAGCACTGACATCTTGTCAGGCAAATGCGAATCAGACCTACTGTTGGTGGCAAATGCATTAAAGTATATAAATCATAATCATTATTAACAAAAAAAAGACAAGTTTGTCTCTCTTTTTCTGCTATATCCTTTTGTAGTGGTTGATCCTGTCGTCATTTTGTTTTTTATGGTTATAGTTTCTTTTCCTGATAGAATTTACTTCTCCTTGCCATACTAGATTTTCTGTGACCTGCCTTCTGCAACAATTGTGGGTTTTTTAGCACTTCTTGTAAATTAAACAAATTATCAAAGGCCCTGCCTTTGCATTTCCCTAAATGTCTAGGGTGCCTCCTTCTCCCTCCCCCTTTTTGTTTTAAACAGTGGTTTATGACTTCAGAAGGAAAAGGACTTTAATAAGCTACATAGTTCAGAGAAAATACTTTTTTTCCTTACTTTCTTCCCTTCAAATATTGCTTTGAGAAAGATTAGGATTTAAAAGCTATATAGAGGCCATAAGTCTCCCAAATACTCATTAAGACTTACTTTCACTAGTAATTCTACTTCAGCATCTCTTGCTCCATCTCACAAAATGAAGCAAGAAGATTATGCACTTCATGAAGTGCCTTTAGTTTTCTGGAAACTACAGGATTCCCGCCTCTGCACGCAGGATGTGCACGTGAACAAAAATCTGACATTTTAAATGCATGGTTGTTATGATAGTTTTTTCCATATTCATGTACTCATTCACTTGGCATCTTCCATTACAGAAGACTCCCAAGAAATGCTGCATTCATGTGGCAGAACATAACTGCAGGTGTACCTCCTAGATGCAGTGTCTGAGCTGAAGACTTAATTGATTAGTAGTCTTTGGAAAAAGTGGTCACAGAGGATGAAGGCCCACCACAGGGGACAACATCTTTCTGAAGGTCAAGCATCCCCACTGACTGACACAGTGTCAGATGTGATTAGTTGCTCTAAGTGCCAAAGCTCTGCACTTCGAGCTCCCCTCTGCAGTTGCGATGGCTGTGGTGACATCCAGAAGCTCTAGTTCTCAGAAGATAAAAAGCAAGAATCCTCCTAGTTCATGGTATTTTCTCCTGATCAGAGAGCACACTGACTGCTGACTCAGGTAAAGCTCCTTGAAAATTTTAGACTCCTTGAGAATGTGCCCCATGGAAACTGCTATTACTGGCTACATATTTTTCCTTCCTGCATTATATTTATGAATACAACAGCAATGAAAAGTCCTTTGGACAAATTCAAATGATTGTAATGATTTTAAGATTATTCACTGTAACAAATATTTCAGTTGTATTTTTCAAGTGATCAGTGCTAAAGAATGAAGGACAGTTGGGCAGTGACAGGATGGTTGGTTGAAACACTGAGAAGCACATTGTGACTGAGCCTAGTGCCACAGCATTTTCGTGGTACCTATAGACTGGAATATCCCATGAGATAAGGATCTCATGAGTATTTGACCTTAGTGCTACAGTCATGTAGTTCAAAGGTATAATATATTTTATTCTGATATACCAAAGTATCTTGCAGAGCTCTCTTCATGATACATGGCTCTGAATAAAGAAAAGAGACTGTCTTTACAGGTAAGATAAATCCAACGTTACTGTTACCTGATGAAAAGTATTTAAATGTGGGAGAAGGAAAGGCCTTGAAGAACAAGTTGCCAGTTATACCTTGACATCCGATGTGCCATTCTCTTTCCTATGATTCCAGTCCTCTCTCAGAAGCATTTTTTTTTTTACAGGCAACTAGATAGATGACCAGCAGCATCCACCTATCAGACTGCCTTTCTAATGCCTTTCTAACATTTAATTTTTTCATAATGTGTTAATTAAGGATTTCTTCATTTGAAATAAGAACAAAACTTTCATAAATTTATCTCTGCAAAGTAAGACTTTGCAAAAGAAAAGTTTTTCCTATATTAAAAAAAAAAACAACTTCAAGGATTTAAGGGAGCTCAATGGTCGGTCATGGACTAGAAGCAAGCCAACATTTTAGCAGGTCATAAACTTATACTAATCATGATGATGTAATGATACAAAACCAAGATAATGCTAACTTAATGATTAAAACTTCTTCTTGCCCTACAAACTTCTGCAAGAGCAGTAATCTGAAAATGATCTGTCACTGCTTCCACCACAATATTCAGCAGCAACATTTACATCTTCACTGAAGTTAATATATGCTTTTAAAAAGCGGTCAGGATTATTAGAATTTCTGAATCCTTCACCTCTGTAGGAGGTAACTCCTCATCTTTCTGGCCAGTACTTGTTGGTGACAGTACATTACTTCTTGACTCTCTTCTTGTAGCCATCAGCAAATCTCGTTTTTTCTTTAAGTAGTCCTCTCGTTGCCTCAGGTGGTGTTCTTCAAGTTCTGATAAATTCTGGAATTTTGAATACCAAAAATTAATTTCTAAATGTATGTGTATTATTACATATCTGTGTATTTAAGATAACAATATTTAAGACATATTAGTCTCTAAAATTACTATCTGAAAAAAATCCAAGTTTCAAGCCATAGCTGTCTCTTTTTTAAGAATTTTTCACAAGGACAAAAGCTGAATTCCATTCAAAAACTAGAACAATATATCTGAACTTCATGCAAGTTAAGTTGCTGAATACCACAAAACTGTTTTCATGTTGATAATTTGAGTCAACAATAGGAAATATAAGTAACAGGAAATATATTCAAAATATAGTACTGTCTTTTCACACTCTGACTGTATGTTTGTTTTTTTAAAAACTTACAAGTCCTTCAATCCCAGTTTCTTGTGCTGCATTTTCTGAATGGTTTCCAGCAGTCATTTTCTTCATATCTTCTTTCACTTTGGTACAAGAAGGTTGAGAAATGCTCTCTCTTCTTTTTTGTAAGGAGTGTACTGGTTTTAAATCTTTCCTTGCAGATTTCTGTGATTCCTCTACACAACAATTTCACACAGAAACCAATTAGAAAGAGTAGACATATTTAAAAACAAAAAAGTTTCTTTCAATATCTGAATGTCTCATGTTTTAAAATGGAACACTTTAAAAATCATGTTTCTCCTCTTTTTATTGACTAATAAAAGCTTCTTTGAAAAAGAGTTAAAATACTGTCTTTGCACTAAAAATGCAATTAAACAGTGTTTGACGTTAGAATAAGTACCTGTGTCTTTATGTCAAAAGATCAGAATGTACTTTCATAGTCAATATTCTAATAGACCAATTTATATCTAGACTGTATTTTCAATTTCCATCTTAGTTATCAGTGCCAGTAATCAGCAGACCATAAAGCACACTTTAGCCAACTCCAACTACAAGTGTACTGGTTCAGCTTTCTTTCAATTGCAGAGAAATGAATCAGAAAATAATGATGATGTGTTTAGTAAACCTTTATTTAGGAGGAAGGGAAGTGAAGCTCAAAAGAGGTGCAAGGCGTTACAATTATACACAGAGAGCTCAATTACTCATCTTCAGAACAGACCCTCCCTGTGTGTCAGGACCTAAGGAGGATCCACCACACTTCTATCTCAGGCTGGCTGGCATGTCAGGGGGGCTCTGGGCAGCACTGGTTCAGACTAGGTAAGGCTCAAACAACTTCTCATCTCTTCCATTCCCTAACTCCCGTTGGCTTGTGCAAGACATTTCTGCACAATACCTTGTTCACCTGTTGCTTTTTTCTTGGACAAATTCTAACCCTTTGCTGATGAGAAAAGTACAATTAAACTGTGTACAGACTACAGTCATGCTTTACCTCTCTGCAGGTACCAAGGATAATTTTGCATTGGTTTCCACTGAACTCCATGGTGTGCCTTTGATGGCATCACAGCTACTGAGCCTTCCCAGTCATCAGACTGTACAGCAGGGGACAGTTTCAGAACTTTAAGACTTCTTCTGACCTGACCAAGAACTGTGCCTGGGTAAGGCAAGTTCCTGCTCCTACTCTACTTTTTATTAGAGATGAAGAGGCTTTGAACTGTTTGAAGAACCCTTAAAATATCAGTACAGACACAACAGTTCCTATAGTGCAATCTGAATTTTACTGTATTCAGTCAGTTTCTATAAATAATATATGCGTTGATACTTGTTACTGAGTGTACCGAATTATAATTCTACAGTGCTGGACTCCAGATTTTTGCTGTAATGTTATCTTGAGAAATAACTTGAGAAAAAGTACTTTTCCTGTACTCTATCATTGGACCACAGTAACAAGTGGCAAAGGCTGACCCTGCTAAAGCTAATGTAGGATAAATGCCACACCATTTTTTTTTTAAGTTAAAGTGCATAATATACATTTAGTTCTTCAATGTTGCTGCTTTTTCTAGTTCAGAAAGTTATATATATAAATTTATACACATATATAAAATCATAAAAAAGGGAAAGGCAAAGAAGGGGTAATGTTATTCAAAGTATGGAAAACAAACCAAAATGGAAAAGTAAAACATAGGCCAAGTTGAATAATTTGTTTCACTGAAATATCATTGCTAGAAGTTTTGATAGTCCTTTAATGAAAAAACTGTCTTTTTATTTGTCAGACAGAAATATCAAATACCTACCCCACAATCAACATTATGATTAAGGAAAGTCACTTACCAGAAAGTAGTTCTTTGAAATGTGTTGTGTGTATGTACATTTACACTGTGGCTGTCCATATTGCAAACACTCAAGCTGGAGATGTTTTTGTCTTAGCAGTACCCGTAGGATGTAATCATAGGACCCTCAGTCTCACATAACCCATGAACCTGAAAAAATACTGGGAAGGGGAGGGAAGGAAGGTGGATAGTGAATGTACAGATAGACAATATATCTCCAGGAAATACAGTTACAGGTATGTAACCTTTTTTTTTTCCCCTCCTTTGAGAATTTGTATATATGTACATTCACACGGTAGGTGACTAAACAACATGCTTTTCCATGAGGACACTTAATCCAAAATCTTCTCAAAATAAAAGCATCCAGGACCACTCCAGCAGATGCTGCATCCTTCTTACATCTGTGTGATAAATGCCACTTGGTGCAAACACAAGTAGCTGCCCTGCAGGAACGTGGAAAGGAAAGTGTTCACTAGGAATGCTGGAGAGGTTGCTTGCGCTCTGAGGTATTGCACATGACCTTTACTATGAAATTTTTAGCAGTGCAAGAAGTTGGGTGGTCAAAGTGCTCTGGGTTTTGCAATCTGTAAACTAGTCCTAAAGGGCTCACCAAAGTGAAATTAAGAAAATTAAGTTAACTGTCATTAGATTGAATTTCATCATAAAATGGAAAACTTTAAGGATTCCACAAACTGAAATCTCAGCTTTCAAGGTGAAACAGAACTGGCGAAAGTTAATGAACAGGCTGGGTAGTTAAAAGAAGGGAAAAAAAACCAATCAAACAAAAAACCCTCCAAATATGCTGAGGGAGGAAGGGGGAAAGAGAACGTTTTCTTCTCCTCAGTTTGAGGATGGTTCATGCAAAGGCCATATTGCCCAGAGAGCCAAGACTCCTGCTATGAGACTCCTCCCTGTGCTCAGTTCGAAAACAGCTAGCTGTTCTGTTCTTCGGTGATGCAATCCTGAAGAGCAAGAAACACGCAGCCTAGATCTGAGAGCAAGCCTGGTGGCAGTGAGGGTCAGGGACTCATCAGGATGAGAGAAGACGAGTTATTCTACTATTGCAGAAGCACACAAACTCTTTGTGGGTAGTTCTTGCTGAATCCTTTCCCAGTGTTGAATCTGGCACGAAGAGGAAGCAGTTCAAGCAGAGGAGATGATCCTATTATCAGACAAAGTTTTAGTTAGAAGCCCATGTTTAGCAAGCAGGTAATAACAGACCCTTTTGGAGGCTGTTCCTCAGTTCTGGGTGAGAAAGTGGTCTGAAAGATTTCCAGAGTAGATTCTTCTTAATTTTTGCCTTTTCTATCCAAAAGTACTTTTCTAAAGGGTGATACTGGAGGGCAAGCTTTTACAAACTTTCTCAGTAGCCTCTTTGAACAGGTAGCTTGCCACAAGATGCCAATCCTACACCAATAAAGATGACTTCCAAGGTGCAAAACTGCTTGTAGACCTGTCTCCTCTTTGTCATTTAAAGAATATCAAGAATGCTCAGCACCAGGATGAGTGGACACTTACATAGTACAGAAGAAAGGCTGCACTTGCTGCCAAAAAGTCTTGGCTCCCAAGCTCCAAAATCTCCTGTGTCTCAAGCACAGGATTAAGTAAGTCCTGCAAACAGAGCATCTGCTAGTAATGCACCTGCCTTCTGAAACAGGAAAACAACCACTACAAGACAGACAATTTAATCATGCCTTTGCAAGGTGGCCTCACTATGCAAAAATAAGAGGAACATGAGCAGGCTAGAAGAAGAAAAGAACGCAAGTATACCTGCAGCTGAAACTAAGAGGACTTCTGCATACTTCTAAGGGTGAAAGGGAAAAAAGAAAAGTTAAAACAGAAGTAACAAAACTTCAGAAGAGCAGAAGGGATAAAAAGGAAAGAACAATACTTAAGACGTTAGTGGCTTTTGCTGTTGTGCCTTTTAAGTTCTCTAATGTGAGAGACAATAGCTCATTTACTTTAACGAACAGAGGGTCCTACAAACACTTCACCCATTTCTGACAATAGCTTGGAAAGCAAAGAGCAGGTATGTTTCACAGGTACAACTAAGGCTAAAATTATCCAGCTCAAGTGTCTGTGATATGAAAAATTTCAGTGTGAATGCATACAAAGACAAGTAGCAGAATCGTGAAAAAAATCCTGAAGGAAGTACAGGAATGTTATTTTCCATGGCTGGAGTTGTGTTCTCGGAAATTATATTAGAATATGAAGCTAACATTTTTTCATGAGCTCATAAAAAGAGAGCCAATATCAGTGAGATGCAACACTTATTTTTGAGGTTGTATTTATATGTATTCATATATACACATATGTATGTAGAGATATATACATATACACACATAAAATATACACTCACTACATACACACAGAAATATAAATGCTTCATAATATCTAAGAACTTTCCAGCTTTACTGGCAGGATCAGCCATCTTTGTGCTTTAGCTGCAGCACAAATATACCTCTTTCACCACTCATGACTTTTTCCCCTCACTGTAAAAGCACTGGCTTGGTCATTACCTCCAGTAAACAGTGATCTACAAAACAACTCAGACAATTTTCACTGCAAAACATGGGTAAAGTTCAAATCTACTTCAGAATGTTCCCCTGGGTAATATATTATTTTGTTAAGTGTCACAATCCTACTCAGAAATGAAAATGTAAAAATTAAAAAAGCAATAAATCCAATATGAAACAAGGCAAGAAGATTCAGTTCAGTACTCTGACTGTTAGAACTTGGGTGAATCTCAAAAGTTGAAGGTTGGTTCTTTCAAAAATATTTTATTACTGTCAAAAAAAATGTACAACTATCAATTAAACCTATGATGGCTACACACACAGGGGTAGAAATCATTTTTTAAAAAAATAAATTATTCATATTTAAAGTGAAAACAGTGTACTTTGTAATAAGAATGGCATAAGCATATAAATTGAAAGATGAAGTAGGGCTATCTTTAAAACTAAATGGTTACTCAGGGCTTCGTCCAGTCAAGTTTTGAAAATCTTGGTATGATTTGAATCTTCTGTAATTTGAAAATAATGTCATACTGCATACTCACGGTTGCAAAACACTTCCATAAAGTTACCTAATGAAAATTGTGGAGTTCCTTCAAAATCATCAGCTCCCTCGATGGGCTCCTTAACTTTTACAGCTTCTCTGGAATCTTCTGGAAAACTGTATGTAACATCTGCTGATTTAAATGCATCATGTGCCTTAAATTAAAAAACAAAAGCAAGCATTACATTTTGAGCACCACACTTTAAGCATTAAACCAGCAACCATTAAAAGAACTTTCAGTTAAAATTGTGTTGTTTAAACTGCATACTGTATTGTTAAAGCAAACAAAAGAAAAACATTTATTTTATTAGTAGGAATGTTCATATTAGCTTATGCTCATAAATGAGCACTTTTAATTTTAGTTCAAAATCTCTTCTCTAATCAACAGCCAGAATTTAGAACATTAGGTAAACTGATCTTTTGCTTCTCAGCTACAAATAGAAAATAGATAATGGTGTGGGTGTGTGTCATGCAACTTTCAAGTACACCTCTGCCACCATAATAGGAGACAAAGATATATATTGAAGTTAACACAGAAAAAGAGAAATAATCAGTTGAATGGCAACAGGTCTGGATAATATCTGACACTATTATTTCACTTCTACACCAGTCTGACAAATCATAACAGTGCAACCCACCTCTCTGGAAATAGTAAAGCCAGATAGCATTTGCCTAGAAAAAGTCTAGGCTTTTTATCAGACATCTAATTCGTGCCACAACCTTCTTACATTCATCAAAATAGCAAATTATTTTTATTTACAAAAATATGTAATTCAGCAATAACTATCACCTTTTCTGTCCAAATGAATTAATGTATTCAGTGAATTCAGTATATTGCTTCTGGAGCCAGACTTCCTGCAAATGCATACTAAGTAAGTTTTGCATTATTAAACTATATTAGGGCAGATACTATAACTGAGGGGAAGTGACAGAAGACATCCTGAGGGAGCCAGTCACACTAAGGTAAATTTAAACAGCACTTTCCACATGTTCTTTGCTCCAATTTTCTTTGGACAAAGAAGAAAGAAAAATTAAGAACTCCACCTTTGATCAAATAATGCTTAAGATACAAAAAGTAAGTTTCATCTTTACGAAATACACACTGAAACTCATGTTTTCTAATAATGAAGGATACATTATTCTGCTTCCCAAATTATTAGAAAGCATACCTTACAAAGAAGTACTACCTGAAATCAAATGCTGTTAGCCCTAAAGGATAAATTGAAGTATTGCAGCACTGTGCACATATTCTAGGCCAAGAAGAAACAGAATACAATGGCTGGACTGAAAAAAAATGAATAGGGAGAAACAGTAACAACAAAGAAAAAAACTACTCAGCTATACATATATGTACATGCACACACATGCACATTTTTTTAATCTGCTTTGTCAATTAAGGTTTTAATACATTTGTGTAGGATATAGTACAATAAGCCCTTAAATTTGGTTGAGCCCTTGAAAATATTTACTGTTGCTACTGTACTCTGACCTTTTTTGAATAGAATTGCTAGAATATTAATATTCCTGGCTGGTCTATAAAGATTTGCATAAGTCTGTGTCTAGATACAGTATCAATTCTTAAAATGAGCTAAATCTTAAGTTCCAGATTGTTTTGTAAGAAATCCTGTAGAACAAGTGACTCGTTTCCTGGAATGTATTACTATAATATGAGGAAAAAAGAATTTTGTCACTGCTTTTCTACAGTATCCTTCTTCTATAGGACACAGAGTGAGACATTTGATTTGGAGGAATGTCTCAATTTGTTTAGGACTTGCATTCAATACTGTAGGCATCATCTGCACTTACTATAAGTTTGAAATCAGGAACAGGACTGGAAATAAAGTTACTACCTCTGTGGTAGTTAATTTTGGTATCCAGGCAGTTTCCTCTGTTGTTCAGGCTGAAGAAAAAGAGTGCTTTCTCTTCTCGTATTTACTAGGCTCAATTTCTTAATGGTGAAAAAAAAAAGAAAGAAAAAAGCAGCAACTATACTCCCTTTTGAAACAGCCTACATTCCCAGCTATTTTTATGTGTTTTCTTGGGAGAATAAAAGCTTTATTGCCACATTTCCAGTGGAGATACTACTGCTTTCTTGAAACAGCCTTGCTCAACAGATTTGAATTTGCTTCTTAGTTGCTTAGCCATTGGCCATCTAGCCAGTCCACTTTCACATTCTGTTACCTTTCTACAGGGTTTACTGTGACAGAGACCAAATGACATTCTAACTCAGAGAGGATTTCTAGTTCCTGGTGATTGGATTCTTGCAGCATTGTGCAGAATTAATGAATAACTATACTGCCTGTGAAGTGATCCTTAAAATTCCTGAAGGATTATGAATGCTATAATCTCTAAGAAGCTTATACTTTGAAGTCTCTTTGATCTTGACAATATTGGTAATTCAGATGTTCTCTGGATCTGAAAGGTTGACATCCATTGTCAGGATTTTAGAATTCTGATACTGAAGAGGGAACAAGATACTACATGAGCTCCACCAAATGACTGATTGTTATACAACACTAATGTCAGTTACACCACAAAAAAAAATGTAAACAACAGAGTAGACTTTTCAAAAAGAAAAGTCAGTAAGACCTTTCTGACAGACCTTTTATTTGCTTTGGCTGGTACATATTGGATGATTCATATGCCTTAAACTGATATGGATGACACATGAGCCCAAAGTAGCAAAGTATTTCTAATCATTAGCATAACTCATCTAGAAAAATAAGCTACTGACCTCTTCAGTCCTTTTCCTTTCTTGCTCTATTTCATATTCTTCCTTAGACTTCCTGTAACACAGAACACATGTAAACTCAAGACTTCTTTAGTATCAGTAAATATAAATTTAGCACTGCTTAAATACTTGAGAACTATCGAGATGATCTCAATATAACGTAGATCTGTTGAAGTGTCCAAAATACTTTCATGACTTAAATGAAAATACACTCTTAATAGAAATAAAGAACTAAGATAAACATATAGGCTGAAAACTGTGGGTTCTAATTTGCCCTGTGCTAAAATAACTGCATAAGAATTTCTAGAGTATCTATTCCTTGTTCCATTTGCTGCATTAAATACTTTGAAGGAAAGCGTTTGCACAGAGTACAGAAGGAAAATAGCATAATTTAAAATAGCCTGAATGGATTAATTTTATTTGTTTATGATTGTTTATGTTTGTGTGAACTGGGAGTGCAGGAGAATTTTTCTAGCTGTATCAGTTCTCATGCACCTCCTTAGATTACAGCAAGAGTCCTTGTACACAACTAGAAAGAAGACGTGGAAAAGAATAAAGCCTATTGCAAAAGTAGAATTTGCCTTTCCAAGGTTTTAAGGGACATAGAGCAGTGTACAATATTCTAGTAGTGCTAAAGAGTAATAAAGCTGCTTTACACAGACATACAGCATTGATCCCATCTCTCCAGATCTGTGTTTAGGGTATCCCCAGAAGAGGAGATTACAGCTAACATGCTCCTATTATCCCCAATCTGTGCAGATCTAACCTAGGTCTAATTTGAGATTTAACTCTGGATTCAGGGAAGAAAGGAAATGACATGGCTTAGAAAAATCGCACACCATTACATGTGTCACAAAAGACAGCTCTGCATGATGGAGCTGTTATCTCTGTGTCTTTAAATATTCCTGATCATACCCATTCTCTAGCACTGTTCATTTTCTCCCAGATCAGATTTTGACAAGAATATTCACATTACCCCCAAAAATCTGGAAGAGTTAGGCCCTATATACTTTTCTCTATTAAAATAACGTATGAGGTAGGACTGATTCATTTTTACCTTAGGACCTCCCTGAGGATTTTCATTTCTTGTTGTTCAATTTCACTGAATACATCAGAACCGTCTGTCAAACAGTCAGGCAACACACCTATCAAAAAATCAGGGCAAAATTCATGCATTTCTCTAAAAAAATAAGAGCACATTATTTTGTATTTCATTTGGTATCATTTTTCAGCCAGAGCAGAGAAAGAAAACCTACATACAATTCTTCCTCTCTGTAGCTGTTTCCAGAAAGATTCTAAATCCTGGGCATCAAGTTTGTGGTAGCAAAAAGGCAAAGCTCTCTGAAATACTAAAATTTGGACATCTAAAGGTAAACCACAAGCCATACTCTGTACTGACTGTCATATAGTATTTCCTACAGACTGCAGAACAACCAGGACAACTAAACAATCATTTTCATAATTAGCTGCTGGGTGAAACTTCAAGTTTAAAGATTACTCTCTCTGAAAAACTATACATGCAGTAAAAACACAAAACAAAATGGCAGAACTGTAGACATGGAATAAACGGGTGAGTAGATGAAAATCCTCTCAAATATCACAGCAGCGTTGTTTGGTATAAATTATTTTCTCTACCTTGAAGGTAAGTATGTATTAGAATGATGAAGGTCATAACTTCTGCTTTCTATATGGATTTTTTTTATGGGCAATGTGAATTGCAAGATAAAATGTGGCAGACAGATAGAGAACACGGAGGATGTTTATAGTCTAGATTTTGCAATTTTCGTAGCAATGATACAGTGCTAAGTGACATAATTACTTTAATACTCCCCAAATTATCAAGAAAGTTCCTTAGCAGAAAACTAAAACCAAATTTCACAGAAAAGCTTTAGCTTTTCAGCTCTATTTTTCTATTTATTAGAAACGTACACAGACAGCAGTGGCTGAGAATACAAGCCAAGAATTGAAATTCTAGTCCCACTAAAATCAACTGAATATTTTTCACTAATTTCAACTGGAACTGGACCAGTAATGCCATACTCATTATTTATTGATGGATCATGTAGTCATCAAAACACAGAAAAAGACAAAGTGAAACCCCACATTTACCATTTCTTTCTTTAATGATCCTAATAGCTTGCAATTGCATTTCAATATTTTTCTGTACCATCATTTCTTTAAATAGTTTGAAATCTTCTGCTGCCAACACCGTTTGCAAAATGGCCTGCAGGAAGATAATCACAAATTCATTAAAAATCCCACAAACCCACAATCATTTCAGTTTGCTTGAAATTATATTAAGATTTAAATTCTGTTTAACTCATGTTTTCAGTAATAACATTTAATTCTCCCGTCTACTTTTTCTAGTTACACAAGCAAAAAAAAGGACCTTGCCTAGGTCCTTGATATTACTGTAGCCATGATGATTTCTCATAAAACCTGGAGGGTTTCCAAGTGTAAATTTACAACTCATTTGACTCAGTGAACAAAAACTGTAAAAAGAATACACACTGAAGAATCTTGTTATACATTAGGAGGAAGTATGTAAACAAAGCTCAATTTACTCTGACAGCAGAAATGCCTACTCCTCTCCTCAGTAGGCCTCAGACAACCCTGAAAGGTATCTTTGAGCAAATAAAGTTCTATAGAATCATGCCTTGCCTTCAAGGCCAATTTTTGTTTTGCAGATTTTATCATTTTATTACAAAATTAGAGGAAAATACCATCTTTTGCTTTACTGAATATGTCTTTGCCATTTGTTTTAGAAAAAAAAGAAAAAAAAAAGCCTAGAAGACAAATCTCTGATAAAAAGCTGCTGACACCACACAAGTATCTGTCATTAACTTAAAGATACAACTTTGCTGGTCATAGATATGAACAAATACATTAACTCAGGTTTTAGAAAATTAAAGTTTTAACAATAAAACATTTCAAAATTTCATCTCTGCCCTGCTATATTAGTGAAAATATAACAAAAAAATAAATCCATACATTTCTTAACAAAGAAAACCATACCTGTGAAGTGTGTGTCTTTGCAAGAGGAGACGAAAAAGCTTCTTGAAATTTCTCTTCATTAATTCCAACTTCTTTAAGATAGCCTTCTAGTAATTTTTCAACCTATAAGAAAGTATAACCCTTACCTCCTAATAGGTGATCCCTTGGAATCATACGAAGTTTTTTCATAATTGTATATACTTATCTGCTACCATTTTATTTTATAACTCACAAGAACATCACTGCAAGACTGTAGCTGATTTTCTGATATTTCAGGCTTGCTGCATTTAATTGTTCTTTTAAAACATAAATTATTACCATGCCTTATTCCAAAAAAAGATTTTAGATATCTGTGTCTATTGGTTTATAGGGGTTTTAAGAATGCTCAAAAAATATTCTGTAGCTTTTTTCTAATACTTAAAAGCTAATTCAAGGATTTATCAGCGTTAATAGTGAATAAAATATAAACTATGTGTTTCCTTTCAGTCATGATGTTGCTTGTTATTTTTAACTTGACAGAAAATAACAAACTTATGTATTTTTCTGTTATATTGCTCTATCCTTTTGCTAAAATACTGTAACAACGCCTAAGAAATATGACTGTATGTTAAAGTTTCTTTTCTATATATTTGGTGACTAAGCATTAAAAAAAAAAAAAAAAAAAAAAAAAAAGAGACAACTATGACTCAAAGATATCTAAATAAAACTTCTTATGGGCAATGGTAGAAAATTATAGATAACAGATAACAACACAATTAGAAGTTCATATAAATAAATACTAATTAAACATTTTTCATTGTATTTCTTAGAAGTCTTCCAAAAGTAGTGAATAATGCTCACCAAGGCTTGGTATTCCTGATAAATTTCTGTGTAAGACAACTTGCTTTCTTCTTCATCATCAAAAACTTAAAGACAAATATTCCTCAATTAGTACTTCAGGTACTAAAACATTAAACACACACCATGGAAATTAATTTATTCCTTAAAGAGAAGGATTAACCATATGTTGAAGGTTAAAAATATTAACTATACTTTTAAAGGAATATTTAATCATATGATAGCATAGAGTATGATAAATAATAATATCTGTTTTTCCACACATTCCAGCTAAGAATGTACTCTGACCATTTAATGTTCTGCTTTAATGTTCAAGGTTTCAGATTTTTTCTTTTGGAAAAAAAAAAAAAAAAAAAAAAAGCTCAACAATTAAAAGTCAAATATTCATTTGGTCACAACACACTGTAATTAACTAATAGGAATAATACCAGAAAAAGTATAACAGAAATAGATTTCTAAGCAAGTTGAGAATTCAGCAGATAAGTACATGAAAAACCTGTGTTAGTATAAGAATTATCATGTGAACTTGGTCCTTCTAAGACTTCAGATGATATATATAAAACAGGAAAATTATGTATATACACATACTTAAAGGGAGGGTGTGTTACCATTCATTTAACAAGAAGTCAGTGTGATGCAGAAAAAAGATACCCTGCCTACATAAAAACAGATAACCCAGAAAAGGAAATCCAGTGTAGGTAAGTTTTTTTAATTACATCTATCATGGTTTAGACAAAATGGGTATCTATGTGGTATAGGCCAACCTAAGACTGTATTAACAACTCCTGACTGGAAATATCAAGCAAATAATCTCAGTACCGTAGAACAGATGGAAGCAGCAGAAAATAAGAGAAATAAGAAAACAGTTTCCTTTTTTGAAAAATACACATTTTCAAATGCACATTAAAATTTAAATTAAATTAATCATCTCAACAGAGTGACTAGTGACTAAAATGTAGGCTTAAAGGTAAGATATCCTCAATTCCCTTCAAGATTAGCCACCCTGATACGTTGGAAAAGTCACTTTCCATTTCCATATTTTGAAGTCATTTGAGGAATGGCAATTCAGCTTAACAAATTGATGAATGGATGTGATTTAAAAAACACATACAATATCTCTGAGGAAAGATGGTACTGATATGCATAGAAGTAACATTACTTTCACATAAAGTCATAGTGACTTTTAGGAAGTATCATTTCCCAGCTGGGATAGACATGAGGCAATGTCACACTCAACCTTGATAAGACGTGATCTGAGACTGCTGTTCTTAAAAGAAAACACACACTTGCATCACTTTAACAATCTGTAGCAATGTAATCATGAAAATCTAATCAAACAGTTCAGGTCCTCTAAATAAGCAAGGGAAACACTTTTTAAAATGACATTAGTTTTGGAGAACTAACATTGCTTTTGTTTCATTTCTGTACAGGCAAAGCTTTTTTTTTTTTTTTTTTTTTTTTTTTTGGGGGGGGGGGGGGAGAGGGAATACTTTTAAAATATTCACCCAGCACTTTTAAATAGTAGTAAACATTTGTTCAGCAAAAAGGTACTATAAATCTCATTCTTAAAAAAAAAAAAAAAACCACACACTCCTATAGCAACCACTATATTACTCAACCTAAGAGGATGAAGATACTTAATTGCCTCTATCATCTTCTGCATCTCTTCCCCTTCAGGGGATCTCTATTACAGCTCTTGCAGGCCCTAACTTTTATGTCTTTGTTTCTCTGCTCCCTTCTACTTCCTGCTGCTCCTTTCCTCCCTGAGCACCCAGAGGAGTGCTCCTCAGGGGGTTCCCAGCCAACAGCAGGCCTCATGCAGCGGACAGAACACCTCTGAAGTCCTCATGCTCCTTCCACAGCTGCAGGACAACATGGAAAGCAAACTGAAAAGCTTGTACCAACTGCTCTCAATTTTCAGTATTTGAGCCAAAAGAGGATGAAATTAAGTGCCTAATGAAGCGAGCTCTAGTCAACACCTCCTCTGATTTAAGTGACATTAAGGAATACTGTGTTTGAATGAGTACTTGGATTTTTCAGTTGCGATTCCTTGATCCTGCAGTCATTATCCTTCCTTAATGTTTTGGTACAGACTTTCATCACCAGATAGGAACAAAGATCAGGAAGAACACCAAATCAAAGTAATCCAAGGGACAAAGGTATATTGGGAGACAAACTAATTATTTTTCTGTTGAAAACTAACACCTTTGCTGGAAACTTTCAAACAGGATGACAGTTAAGTCAAGTCTGAGTTCTCCCTGCTGAACTGGGCCACTGACAGACTATCTTAACTCACGGGAACAGCGGATAAGTGAACTTGAGATAATTTTTCTTTCTTTTTTTTTTTTTCCCCTCTCTCTAAAGTGACCACCGAGGAGTTCTCTGTCCTAGGAGGTAAGACAGTCATAAGCAGTGATATCTATTTATTCCTTTGATACCTTGTCTTTATTTTCTAGTACTCAATACTATACTCAAGCATACACAAATGCTTTCAGTTAACGCCTTAAACGTCTGAAAAAAAATGAAAATCCCTCTCACCTCAAAGACATACCTAGTAGCCGCATAGAGAAAAAAATAATCAAGCCTCAAGAAATTAATTAAATCCCTAAACAGTCAGATGTAGAAAGAGAAAGCAAATTAAATTATGAATAAATAGAAAACTGCTAGGATCATTCAAAGTGCAAGGACTTGGCCTAACCGACTACAGTTGCAAAAATAAATTCCTTACATACCAATTACAAAGACTCAAATTCTGCTTTGGAGGAATCACAGAATATTACCAATTAATTAAAAGTCACGCTAATTTACCTGTGTGGCCCAAACACTTTAAGTGTTTCAGAACTGAAAGAATTCTGTCCTGACAAAATATTTCAGTATCAACAATAGTGACAGAAATGTTGCAGTACATCTAAAGAAAGGAAAAGCAAATGGCACAGGTTAATTGCTACTGGAACTCCAAATGTCTTTAATTGTGCATTTTAGGAACTTTAACATTGCAGTAACATTTCTTTAATGTTTTCTTAGAGAGTTTTATTCTCAATAGCTTCTGAAAGTCATCTAACAACTCTTTGCAGCACAAATCATAACTTAGAAGATCATCTGCTGTAAGCACTTTCTCTACTTCATTCCTCTTATTTTAGGTTGAAACAAAATGACAGAAGAGACCATTACATAGGCCTGCTTCACGTAAGTGGAAGTTTACTGAAGCTCCATAAATCATCTTCCTGCCAGTAAATTCTATTCAGCCTTCTAAATAGAGTTCATTATTCCAGAGTGGGATAATCAGTTCCTTCCTAAAACAAGAAAAAGGCAGTCCTAACTTGGACTGCTTGCATAATTGTTTTGTTTGAACAAGTGGTCCTCCAATTTAGACCTCCTTCCATAGAGGAAAATTCTCCGTGGAGAATTTTTCAGATTTTTCAGATTTCTCTGTTTCTTCTATGCTGTAAAGAGTCCAGAATCTTTACCTGTATTTCCCATTGGTATATCAGGGAAGGGCTTAAATACTCGCAATGATCTTGCCTCAGACAAACATCGGAAAGAATAGAAATAATTCAAGATAACCGAAATGGACTTGTTTAAAAGCTGTGATGTGAATCAGCAGCATGTCCATTTCACTCTACACATGAAGTAAAAATTCCTAATGGACCTTAACAAGAAGTACAGCACAACAAAAGGGACTGCCCAGCTGAGTCCAACCTTACAGAAGCTGTTCTAGAGCCCAGAGCAGAATGGAGAGGAGGAAAGAATGAGTACAAGCTAGTAGAACAATGGTAATAACCATTCTATTTTGGACTTGATCTTTACAAATCCCTAGAAATAAGATACTGTTTGAAGATCTTTGCTTTACAGTTTTGCCACCACATCATATCACTCTGCTTAAAAGAAGGCAAATGTCACTCCAGTCTTCAAAAAGGGCAAGGAGGACCAACAGAGCTACAGGCCAGTTAGGTCCACCTTGATCCCTCAAAAGGTGTCAAAGTAGAGATAATCCTGGATACCATTTCCAAGCATATGAAGGACAAGAAGGTGATCAGGAGTAGTCAGTATGGATTGACAAAGAGAAAAACCATACTTAACCAATGTGAAGGCCTTCTATGATGAGATGACTGGCTAGGTAGATGAGGGGAGAGCAGTGGATGCCTGTCTTGACTTTGGTAAGGCTTTCAACACTGTCTCCCGTAACATCCTCATAGGCAGGCAAGCTGAAGAAATACAGGTCAGGTGAGCAGACAGTGAGGTGAAAACTGGCTGAACAGCAGAACTCAGAGGGTTGTGATTAGCAGCACAATGTCTAGTTGGAGGCAGTAACTAGCAATGTATCCCACAGGTCAATACTGAGTCCAACCCCATACACCTTATTCTCCAAAGACTTGGAGGAAAGGACAGCAAGTTTACTTATGATAAAAAGTGGAAAGAGTGGTTGATATACCAAAATATTGCACTGCCATTCAAAGGGACCTTGAAAGGCTAGAGAAATGGGCAAAAATGAATTTCATGAAGATCAACAAAGGCAAATGCAGAGTCCCGCACCTGGGAGGAACAACCCCATGGACCAGCACAGGCTGGAGGCTGACCTGCTGGGAGAGTAACCTTGCAGAGAAGGACCTGGGGGTCCTGGTGGACTACAGGCTGACCAGGAACCAGCACTGTGCCCTGGTGGCCAAGAAGGCCAATGGTATCCTGGGGTGCATTAGGAAGCGAGTTGTCAGCAGATCCAGCAAAGTGACCTTTTCCCTCTACTCAGCATTGGTGAGGCCACATCAGGAGTGCTGTTCAGTGCTGGGCTCACCAGTACAAGGGAGACATGGACATACTGGAGTGAGTCCAGAAAACAGCTAGTAAGATGATTAAGAGACTAGAGCATCATCTCTCATATGAGGAAAGGCTGAGAGCGCTGAGACTGCTCACCCTGGAGAAGAGAAGATTGGGGGGGGCTCTTGTCATTGCGTATACGTATCTGAAGAGAATGTGTAAAGAGGACAAGGCAGACTCTTCTCTGTGGTGCCCACTGATAGGATGAGAAGGAAGAGGTACAAGTTGAAACGCAGGAAGTTCCATCTGAACATAAGGAAAAACTTATTTACTGTGAGGTGAGCGAGTACTGGAACAGGTTGCCCAGAGAGGTTGCGGAGACTTTCCTGAAGATATTCAAAAGCCCTCTGGACATGGTCTTGGGCAACCTGCTCCAGGTGACCCTACTTGAGCAGGGGGGTTGGACTAAATGATCTACAGAGGTCTCTTCCAACCTCAACTGTTCTGCAGTTCTGTGAAAAACGGTCCATGCTTAAGGCAAAATACCACTGCTTTGAATAAGAGAATAGTTAAATGCCAAATTTTATAATCTGTCAGGTGATACTACAGTAACAGATCTCATTCATAGTAACCATGGAAGGTTATTCTGAATTAGCCTATGGCAACATGCTTTAGTATCTTTCATGTGTGAATGTCTGCAGGCTTGGTGGTATCACAGGCTAAAGTTTTAAAACATGATTTTTCAAAAATCATAAAAGCAAGCCTCCTTTTTTTCCTAGAGGATTTATGGACATCTCAAATTTGGACCGATTTCATACCTGCCTAACTATGCATTTGAGAATCTACCAATGGACTCCAAATTGCAATTATTTTGCCACCATCAGAAGCCAGGTGTTGTTCCTAGGCAGAGGAAACAAGCTGTTCTGTAAGTAGCAGAAGTAATTTAGCCTGACTTTGTACAGTAGAAATTTATTTCCTGTTCTCCTCTCCAGATATGTGGACCTACACAGGTCTCTCTAGTAGTCTGCATACATACATACATACATATATATATATATATATATATATATATACACATACACACAGGTCTATCCTAGTCCTCCCTCCCACTGCTCATACTTCCAGTTAAACTTGGCTGCTCCCCCACCTTATTCCACGATTCTCTCAGTTCTTTATTCTACTGCTACCCAAGGAAGAAAACGTAACTATAATTGTTTCTGAGCTAAATTCATGCACAGACCAGCTGGCTGAAACAGCTGGCTGAAACAAAAGCAATAACTATTGACTTCTTACTGCATACTATAATTTGTGAAATTAAGGGTTCTCCTGCCAGGTTCTACCTGCCAATTTTCACAGAACTGCAGGATTTCAATTTTGGGACTTCTATTGTTCTATCACACAAGCCGAACAGCAATTTTAACAGTATAACCTTGCTTTGTTAGGAAATAGGTATTTTAAAATAGCTATAGAAAGTATTAGAGGTCTCCAAACGGTTTGTAGACGCATTATGTTATGAAATAAAGCAGAACGAATAACTCACTTGGTGTAAGGAGATCATACTGCAAGTTCATGTCAAAGTCACTCTTGTATGAGCCTATGAATTCATGAATGTAAGTCACCACGTTAAAAATCACCTTTTAGCAATGAAAGCAAATCCACTTTGGTAGATTATGGGCTCAGAGACTGGTTTTCCAAGAACAAAAGACTGCCTCTCTAAAAAAGGTCTGAATGGTGCAACTACAGCTGTGTAAAACCTTAAGACCATTTAATGAAAAAAAAATCACTTTTAAACAGGATTTTTTTTTACAGGGCCTCACACATCCTTACAAACATAGAACGTTGATTTATAATTATGATTTAACGTGCCAAACTCACACAGTACGTAAGAAGAGCAATAGCTTAACACTCCTGCCTGACAGAGAAGGCCCCGACCTCCTTCAGATGCTTCCTTCGTTTCTGAAATGGCCGGCAGGGCGTCAGCCGCCCCCATCGGGCCTGGCATCCCCTTGAAACCTCACCCCGGCCTCCCAGCGCCCTTTCACAGCACGCTCATTTTTATGCTCGTATTTGCGACCACAAGCGCAAAGATAAAACAGCGGAGCCCAGCCCGGCCCGCCCGCGCATGCGCCAGCGGGGGACAAGGCGGGATCCCGGGGCGCCCGTGCGGCTCCGTCCCCGTCACGGCGCTGCAGACTGGAGCGGCCGCCTCCCCCGCCCGCCCGCTCGACTTCGCCGTCTCTCCCCGCTGCTCACCCTCGCAATTCCGCTCCACGAACTCTAGGATGGGCACGGACCAGGCGGGCCCCTGCAGGAAGCCGGCGATACTGTCCACCACCCACTCCACGTCGAACTCCTCCTCTGCGGCCATGGGGAGCGGCGGTGGGGGCTGCGGTCGGTGGCTCCGCGGGCGAAAGGCCCCGATACAGCTGCCACGGCTGGAGCGGCTGCGCCCGGCCGTGGGAGCGGTCGCTATAGCAACCGGCGTCACGGGGGCGGGACTGGGGCGCGCGCACGTAGGGTTCCGGCGGCTCCTATGCGCCCCTGGTGCCGGTGGGGTGGGGTTGCCAAAGCGACGGCCGCGAACGCCGCCGAGCGGCCGTTGAGGCGGGGCGGGGATGGGATACTAACGGAAAAGAGGATTAGTGGGGCGGCGGGCGCGCTCGCCTTTGGGCTGTTAGGGCCGCGCGGCGGTCTCGGTCGTTAACAGACGGGTCGAGCGTCAGGGAGCCGAGCCAGGGGGATCGCCGGAGGGAGCTGTGGTGTGCCCCCCGGCCCCGCTTTGAAGGGAGCTCCCAGGCCGTCCCCGCGCGGGGGGAGGCCGAGAGAAGGGCCGGCTTCTCCTCTGTGGTGAGGTAACCGTGCGCGCCGGGGCAGGCTGGTGCTTCCCCGGCCCACAGGAAGGATGCCATTTTCAGGCTCCGTCGCTGGTGTGGAAGCGTGCACCTCGGTGCTCGGTGAAATCTCGATGCTAACTGAAGCTAATCCAAGTTTATGCTATGTCCATCCATGCTTAAGAACTTGGCACGTGTAACCTGAGTGCACGTGTTTTCTTGCTTTGGGAAGTGATGGCTGGGAGAGGAATTGTCAGCCCAAGGACCATGATTAAGAGCTACAGTAGCTTGCATGAGCTCAAGGACTGTACTGGTATTCTGTGTAATCAGATCATGGTTTAAAGAGTGATGCACATTATCCACAAGTACCTTGGCATTAAAAGATATACTCGAAATTAGATCAGATGTTAGATACTCGTTTAATGCAGCATCTCCCGACTAGAGAACAAAATAATGACAAAAGTAATTTTGTTAAACTGGACAGCCTGAAACGAAAGGTGCAAGTGTGTGCTTGTAAATGCCGTTGAAGTATAGTGATGCTAATACAGCCTTTCTAATTTAACTGGCATTAGTAATTTCCCTCTCCTATTTCACTGCTGTGGGTGAAAAGTTTGCCTAATAATTTATTCCCCTCATAATGTTGGGTGACTCCTTCCGACTGGTTGTATGGCTGTCAAGAGTGTCAAGGATTTTGCTTTTTCCTCTGGAAGCCAATATGTTACTTTCATTTTTGGTTTAGGAGCTCTCTAAACAATAAGCTAGGAGCTCAAGAACTCATATGAATCATATTGTTTGTGTGTTACTGATAAAAAAAATACTTTAAATATATTTTTTTATGCAAATGAGGAACATGTGGTTCTTTAACCAGTTCTCTTTCTTGCTTAAGGAAAACTCGTGTTGACATCAATGAGATATACCTACATAATGGAATATAGGCTAATTTATTTCCTTTCCAAAGATAACCACTACATGCTGTCTTCACTATAGGGAAATGTTTGATCAGATGGACTTAATTTCATCATTTTAATCAGATATTACCCTGGAAAACCTTTGGATTTTTCTTTTGCAGATCACTTTAGCTCCTTTAGATGCTGAGTGCTCCTGTTTCTACAGCAGTGTTCTGTTTTGAGACTGTCAGTAGTATAAGGTATTACTTGCCAACTGAACAGCTACCTCAAATTTATTTTGAGTGTTGACATTATTTAAATACTAATCCAGGCTCACATGATTGTAAAGTATGTCCACATATATGTAATCTGCTATAAATGATTATGTAGGAGTTCTTGGAGCAGTATCATATTAATTTTTCTCAGTAGCTGTCAGAAGTCATTTTGTGTTATGTCAGGTAATGCTAGCTCTCCTAGCTCTGGCAGAAAATAATGTTTCTTCCCCACAGTTATCTCTTCTTCCCTTAGCATCCCCACCAAGTGTCATACCTCTTGCCCACTGCCTATGTTTAAGAGAATCCCTTCCAGCTGGTTACATGGCTGTCGGGAGTGTCAAAGATTTAGCTTTTTCCTTTGGAAGCCAATATATTACTTTCATTTTTGGTTTAAGAGCTCTCTGAACAATAAGCTAGGCGCTCAAGAACTGTTATTTGAATCATATTTGGCCAGAATTTTCCTCTTGTCCAAAAACCAGACAGTATATGTAAGAGACTGCTGAGGGAATTTGTTGATTTAGAGTACAAAAAACCTTAAGCTATGTCAAGCAGGTATTGTTGAATTCAGCAGAGTGGAGTGACCTTACGAAGAGCTTGCTTGTAATACGTTTGATGAAGCTAGCTTGGGATGGAGAGAGAGAAGTGAGATTCTGATTAAGTGGTAGCATTCCAAAATTGCATAGATACCTCTGATTTTTGCTCAACTGGAAAAATATCCACTTTGTTTGTAAAGAAATAAAATGTTTGTGCTTATTTTAACTTCTCATGACATAAAATGTATGCATGAGTGGAAAAATGGGTGGAACCCATGTAGCTGTTCGAGCGTAGACTTGCAGTACTTAAACACTGTTTAGACCAAGATAGGTAAGTCAGGCTGGAGGCAGCAGTAGTGCTGATCAGTGAGTTAGTCTGCCATTTGTCTACTTTTCTATTATGTAGCTGACAGGATGCATGTTGCAGCATCCACTCGCTGTTAGTGAAATCCCTGCAATGCTTGTCAGCCCTTCTTGTCACCCTCCTCTGTGCTGGCAAATCTCTTCCTGAAAAAAAAATTTACAAGAGGCAATAAACACCCAACATGAAATTACAGTGAAAACTGGCTAAATGAAACTGGAAAACATAAAGGGAATAGACTAGGGCTCACATCTCTGGAGTTTCAGATTTTGCTTCTCCTTTCAATGAAGTAGGGTTAAAAAAAAAAGAAAAAGAAAAGAAACATACACTTGGAAACTAGACAGCATCTAATGTTCAGATGTGACATCTGAGAAAGGATAGCATGTATTTGAAGATACAGTGTTTTTCAGATTATACAAGAGAGCTCACAAACAATATTTCACTTAAAGGAGTTCATTTGAAATCGTAACAGTTTTATAATTTCTCTAATTGCTATTGATACTGAGATGAATTTTAATGAAGAGGTCAGAATGTAAAAGCAATTTTATTCTTTGCATTACACAGTATATATTGGTGCACATATATATGTTATATAACATGCCAAAAGCACCTGACTTTCTTGCTTATGGTAACAATATACTGTCTTTACTGACTTCAGCTGAGATGCTTCTAATACAGACCTTTGATTCTGAGGAAAACCTATTTATTCTTTCAATAATGGTAATATTTTATTTTTCACTTTTTTTAGTTGCATAACATGTGAAGTGTTTCCTATTAGTTACAAGAAAAATTGCTAGAGTAATTAGTATGAGGGACTTTTGTCCATTACAAACAAAACCATTTGTTATGTCATATGAACCCGCCAAATATTATTTTGCTTGTCAGACGGTCAGAGCACTTGAGTTAGTGTTTTGGTTTTTGTTGGTAATAATATGAAAGGTAAAGCAGGAAATACTCTCCTGTCTGATTCATGAAAGAGCAATTATCGCTTAATTTTCCATTTTCTCTGTGCAGATTACTGTATTGGACATTTTGACATACTCTTGGTTCATCACTTTATAGTGATGAACACTGACAAGCAAATTTGTCAAGCCTTTTCAGTCTCTCCACATGCCACAGAATTCTTTATGGCAGTAGCCAATTCTTTTCACCTCCAATAAATTCCGCTCATATGCATAATGCAGCAAATGTACACAAAATGCAAAGTATCTTAAGTCTCTCTTTTATCAAACAATTTCTGCACTGTGGTTTTTTTTTTTTTTTAATTTCCCACAGGTATCTGGAAAAATATACTAATATATCATTTTTATTACTTTATTAATGTTCAAAAACTTACAAGCATCCTAATTGTGTATTAAGTATAAAATTAAGTGTATAAACAATTGGGTTTGCATTTGTCTTTAGAACAGAAATATTTAACAGTTACAATCACAATTTATAATCCTACATCTGAGTATTTCAACATATCAGTCCCTGAATATTTTACTGGATTTTATCTCATCAGTATAATTGAAGCTTCATTAAGTGGTTAGACTAACTCTTCTCTGGCATCAAAATACAATATTATGGTAGAGAGCTCAGCTTGTAACTAAGAAATATTTTCCCCTTGAAAAGATGGCCTTGAAAAAACACATAAGTTTAAGAGGTAAAATGTTAACTGTCCTTAGCATGTCTTTTCTTCCACGCTTAGGCCTATAGCACAACAACAAGGAGGTCTGACATTTCAAAATCTTGAGGATATATGACTCATCATTGATGAATGCCGTTGCTGACCCTTTGCTACATTTATGAATTCATTTATCTTTTTGTAAAAAAAAAAAAAGAAAAAAAAGATTTATATCTCTTTTATTAGGTAGTGTTGCACAGTATTCATTTCACCATTGTATACATGCAGATCTTAAGAGTATTTACAGGATAGACAGTCCAGGTGTTGATCTGTGCTAGTTTCTATATTTGAAAAAGTTGATATGCATACAACCAGTTTTTAGTTTATTGCAAATGGTCAAGATTAATGAATTCCAAAATATTTTAAAAAGTGAGATGGGTGAGCTTTCAGCTATTGGCAAAACAAAGCTAGTTTTGATGCCACTTTTAATTTCTTTCTTTTAATCTTTTCACTGTGGATAACTTTGTTGATGTTCGGGCAATTCTGAGGATACTGACAAAGGTAGGAAACATAGATGAAGGAAATAAGCCTAAACAAATAAATAATAATAAGAGTGATTACTATAACTGTAAATTACCTAATTTGTAATATATAATAGTCTTATAATAACTATAAATATTTTCACTATGGCAAATATGAAAAACACTCACAATTTGTTTTTATATGTTTTATTTTTGAAGAGTAGTTTTAAGGAATTAATAATATCTCTGAAAGGAAATTTCAGACTTGTTTTATGAATCTCATCTCAGAGAGAACTTTGATCTCAATTGGTCTTCTGGAAAGCTGTGATTCAAAGGCCTTGTTCTTCAAGGAAACTGTGGACCTGTAGAGCTGGGACAGGCCACAGGAAGCTATGTAGTCCTCCCCACTCTTTCTATGTAGGAAAAATGTACTTAGACTGTTCTTTACATATTTTTGTCATAACTTGTTCTTGAAAACTTCTAACAGAAGAGATTGTACAGCCTCCTCTGTATCCATTTTTTCTACTAGGTCTACAAATAAAGGGTTACTATATGTAATGGAAAGGTTATGGGAACACAGTGTAATTGTATATTTAGTAATGTGGAGAAAAAAGGTACATCATATATTGTATTTAAGATGTATAAAAATACTGGTTTTCTGTGTTACCTTCTAAATTTCTAGTAAGTTTTCTAGTTCAATTTGTTACTTCATATGACCTCTGAATTTGTGCATTTCATAAATTTTTAAGTTTTTGTTTTTACCCAGCCAAATATGAACTGCTCTGCAAACTGTGGGCCAGAATTTGATTCATATGGATATACCATGCAAAGATAGGGAGAGCTTCTGACGCCAGCAGGATAGCTCTCTTGAGAATTAGAGAATTAGTTTTCAAGGTTAAGCCTTACTGCTGCAAGCTTGCTCAGATTGACGTGCTTGTGTGCATGCACTTTCTCTTTCTTCATCTTCTACCTTACCCTGCCAGGGAAAAGCATCCTGAAGTCAGCAGCCAGACAATTAAAGAGTAGCACATCTATTTTGTCTGGGAACCCAGGGAAGATTTGTTTCCTGACTGCCCAGCTATAAAATATTTGCGATGAGAAAAAAGAAAGCATGCGGTCTGCTTTATGGCAACAAAACTGCTCTTCCAAAATAATCTATATAAAACAATGGAAAAAAAAAAAGCAAATGCTATCTTCTCACTGTATCTTTACTGGGCAAACATTATGGTCAGAGCGAAAGCTCTGTATCCTGTTTATATAAGTCTCAAATGAATGTCAGCATACATATTCCTTGACAATTCCTTGCACATATTTTTCTCCTTTTTTATACAACCACACATACCAAAAGATACTAATAAATGTAAATGTATATGTTTATTCTTCTTTATTTTTCACCAGGAATATACTAAATATGTCTAGAAAGTATACTTTTTTTTAATGTGTACCATCTAACATATACTTAGGAAAGTGCTTTGTAGTCAGCAGTCCTTACATAGAATGTTTAATTAAGCTGTTTGCCAACATCAATAAGTTTGTACTATATAATCTGCCTCTGGCACCTGATTTAACATACGCACATTCTCTTTTTTTTCCCCAGGATATTCTTCAGTCTAATAGAGTAACATGCAGCTTTTGGATAAAAGATGAAAAGTGAAAATGCTAATCAGCTGTGTTCCTTTACTGTTATTTATTGATTAGTTTTTCTTCAAAAAATGTATATTTTAATGTCTTTATCGTACTTTCATCAAAGCCAAAATAGAAGTGAAATTGATTTCAAGAAAAGCAAATGCATTGAAGAACTACTTAAGTGAAGTCAAATAGATGCCATTAAGAATCATTTGAGTTACCTGTATTATCTTTTCTTCCTAGCAATATTGGAATCCTGCAGGAACTTCTGAAGGATCTTTCTATTTAGAATTTTGTCTTTAATTTTATAAAGCTTTTCTTTTCTCCTGTTACATGAATGTTTTAAACAAATGTAAGGCTGTCGGAACGGAATTCATCCTGCATAAGATGCTGTTCCTAGCTCTGCTGTTCAAGGGCAGGGCAGGAACCAAACTGATTCAGGAATGTCACAGTCCAGCCACCAGCTTCTTTGTGCCCCTGGGAAAAGCAAGCCAAACCTACAGCCCTTGTGCAGGTACATTCTCCTCTGTGTTTGTCTAACCACGCCTTCCCTGTGTTGCCAGGCAGAAAGGGGGACTAAAATGCTTTTCTGTCATCAACATGAGGTATGAAACAGCAAGTTAGCTCCTTACTTTTCCCCATTATAGCTGTGCATGACTCCACAAGAAGGATCTATTAGGGATGTAAGTATTTTTAACATAGCCTCTGCTCTCTTTTGTCCTATACTTTTTCTGCTGTCTTCTCCAATAAAAATGTGCAGAATGACAGATGAGTATTTTTACTAAAAATGAGCAGACTGATTTATTAGATAAGAAACTACCTGACTCTGCTGACTCCAAACCCCTAACTCTGTTTTAAGAGCCCATATCATTCGTATTTTAAACTTTCATATAATGATGATTATTATTAGCTATATTATCTAATGTTAAAAGTTGTGAAGTCCAACATCTAATGCTTTTACCTCATGATTTGTGGAAATGAGAGGTATTAAAAAGTACAAGATTACTTATTTATTCTCTCTTTTGATTTTTTCATTTGTGTACTTGCCCCAAACTAAACCGCGTTTGTTTTATCCATACCTTTGTCCAAAAGCCTATCCATACATATGATTCCATGTATTTTTCCCAAAGCAAATAGTATGCTTCATTTACCAAAAATATGATTTATTGACAAATATACAAGTACACTTTTCACAGGAATTTTCTCTACACATCAACTAAATATTTCAGAGTAATTACTGTAGGGCTTTTGCCATTCATTTTCCTGTGATATCTGTACATTTTGAATTCTAAAAGCCCTTCTAATGCTTTAGATTTTTCTATCTAGCTTCAGTTGATTGCTATTGATGGAAGACTAACTAGGTCAAGGTGAATCCTATGGTTTGATTTGAAGACTGTGAGCTTTGTTATTCTAATCTCTTCTGGCATCAAGTTCTTCAGCAATGAGCAAGTTAAAAGAAAAAGAAAAAAGCCATGTCTCCTTCATTTTGAAGCTGACAGTTCCATTGAGCCAGGAAAGGTAGCATGAGAAGCCATAGCTATGGAAGACGAAATGGTATCAGTAATGGTATGAGATGCTTAGAAACTCCGAGCAAAATGCTGAAATTCATTGGCTACTGCAAGATGTGAACACATTATCATTCCCTACATGTGAGAGGAAGTGAACTCCTCTGAAACTCCTTGAATTCTGTTACAGTTACTGGAATCTTTGCTGTCTGAATACATGAAATGATTTAATAGGAGGCTATAAAAATAAAGAGGCAAGTCAGAAGAGAATGATTGCTCATAATAAACCATGTCCCTGGCTACTCATAATAAACCATGTCCCTGGCTACCTCTCTCCTCTCCATTCCCCTTTCTTCCCCATAAACAATCAGTATTGTTAAAATGGCCAAACTGCTCTTGGAAATTTTTGACATGCTCCGGTGTTAGTGACCAGAATATTTAAGAGGATTGCAAATAAAAAGATTGCAGTAGATTTCCATTTTGAAATTAAGATTATGTAAAGATACTTTACCCCGTCTCTTGCTTTGGATTCACTCTTTTAATGAGAAGATTAGAATTTTACTCCTAGACAAGGTGTTAACATTTGCCTTAAAAACTTTACTTGCAGAAGCTAATAAGTAGGTCATCAGCACAAGTCACCCAGACAAAGAACAACAGCAATTAAAAAAACATCTCAGCTCTGGGACAAAATTCTTGGTATAATATACTTCATGGTAATAGTAATTTGCTTATTTTTAAGTTATAGAGCAGTAGAGCAATGGTGTATTTTCTATTATAAAGCTTTTTAAATTCTCCCATACACAGCAATTCTCAACAATTATGTCACATGTTGAGAAGAATCCTAGGGCCTTTGAAGTGGAACTCACTAGACTACAAAGCACGTATGTCAGGTCCTCACTTCAGCTGATGCTTGTTTATAAACCACAAGATAGATCCAGCAGGAAACACCCATAAATAATAGCTAATAGCCTGGCAGTTAGTTTACACAAAAGATCTCAGACACTGCTGTTCAAAGTCCCTAAACTAAGTCAGAAAAAAAAAAAATCCTACATCTCTGGAAAAGATTGTTACCACTGAGCTAGGATCTCCCACCTATTTTGATAAGAAACTCCATCATAAAGCAGAGAAAACTTTGCTGATGAAAGTTTTATCATGTGGTTTATTAAACAAATAGGTATCATCTAGTTGTTTCAATGGAAAAATCAGAATCAGTTCTCTGAAATGTCAGAGTTTTTCAGATAGTGGCAGTTACGAGCACGGAGGCAGAAAGGAGAGGGAGCTGGCACACGTGAACTTACAGCCGGAGAGACAAAGAATGTGACAGAAGAGTAGTTCACCTTGTGGTAGCAACATTGCTATTTTATAAATCAGACAAAAATTCCAAGGTTGATGCTTTCACTGCTTTATAGTATTGCCATATTCCAGTCTAAAAGTTAAAAAATGCATATAGTCATGGCCAAGTCTAAATCTAAGTTCCAGAAATAGATCAAGTTGAGGCTGACTGCTGTTACAACAGTTCTCAGTGCTTCTAAGTGCTTTCTTCTTCTCATGAGTAGCACTTCTTTTGTGCAAGAGTTACTTTTGGTCTGATTTTTCAGCCAGTAATTGATCTCAGTCAGGCATTCACAAAGTTGGGAATCATTCCCCATGGCTCTTCATTCTTAATTATAACTTTAAGACATGGCCCTTAATGAGAACACATGTGGAAGAGTCTCCCTGGCATTTTGGAGATCAGAAGGATCTTTCACAGCCCTGCTTGAACCAGGAAAGCTGTCAGTATGCTGTTCCTGAGTCCGCTGAGGCAGTGGGTGCTGTTACCAAAGAAAAGGCATGGACTGGTCTCAGCATTGGTATCACACAATCAAAAGAAGTATCTCAACCACATTCCTGTGGTAGGTAAGCATTTGTAGCATGCAGTAAGGTCTCTAGCAGCCTTAAAGGAATTTGTGACATTTTGTTTGTAGTATTTCTCTCCATGTTTATGCTGCTGTAAAAATAGTGTACACCTCTATTTTATAACTACAATATTGTATTTCAGTCTCACCAGCAATTTCACATAATCAGTATAATTATATTAGGACTGATTACTGTGTAATGAATTAAACAGCAGTACATACAGATATATACTGGGTACATATACTATTTGTGCCTTTTTAACATATTTTAAATCTAAAATGTGATGCTCTTCTCAGAAGCTTTTTTGAGTAGCTCATAAGTCTTTCCACAAGCAAAACCCATGTTACTTTCAGCAAGAATTTGACTCACTGAAACTGAAAATCTGTTTGTTCTCTGTCATATAAAAAGCTTCCAGAGAGTTTCAGGAGAAGGAAACAGTAAGAGTTACTGCTTCTGGGAATTCAGGCCTTGATCACAGGTCATTCCAGAATCTATTGGAAGCACAATGATACTGCCCCAGGGAATTCAGACTATTTTGCCAGTTCTAATAAAAAATTCAAAGGAGAATCCTGAGTTTACATAGCAGCACTATATTTTCTTGTTAAGTTACTCATGGCATCCTTTCTCCACTAGAGTTGACTTTTCTACTCAGTTCTGGGAGGAGATTTTATCTGAAGCTCAGCATAGAAATTGAAGGTCTGTGGATATAGCACAGTGTGACTGTTGAATACAACTCAGCAAATTATTTTGTCAGATTCTGGTGATTAGCTAATCTTGACATTAGTGAACTATCTAGTTTAGCATATTACAAACATATATATAGACAGCCTTAACTGAAATAGCCTGAAGACAACATATGAAAACACTTTAATATATTTTCAGACTACAGTCTTTGTTAGAAGTGAGTAATCAAATTATTCATTTGACTAGATATTCCTAGATATATTACTTTCTCAGGATTTGTTAATATTGTTTATTTAGCCAACATCATGAGGATATGTGAGATACATTCTAATTCTAAAATTAGAACACTTTTTTAACATCTTCCAGAAGAATAACCAAATAGTGCACATACCAAAACAAAATTACAACAGAATGCACAGCATACTATAACTGTCACTCTCCTAATCTAATGAACTTCTAGTGTTAAATATATTTCATAGTAGATAAAATCGATTTTACTTGATTTGTCTCTATTGTCAGGGCCCTGAATACACCTTAATCACCCTGCCCAGCATCACCTGGGACCACACCCAAGCACCCTCTGCCTATTGGCCTGGGAGCTCTACACACAGAATCACAGAATGCTGAGTTTGAAGGGACCTCTGGAGATCATCTAGTCCAACTCTCTTGCTCAAGCAGGGTCACCTGGAGCCTGTTTTGAGCTCTCTCAGGCCCTTGAGGTATGTTGTAGGCAGATCTGTGCCAGTCTTGGCCCCTCCTTCTTCTGAGCTGTTCTCCGGACTTCTTGGATCCGCCTCATTCCCTGGCGTTGTCTAGTGCTTACTGGCACAACAGGCAGGACCTGTTGCTATTACCAGCTTTGCCCTGCCTGGATGCTGTGGGACATGCTGTGGTCGGTAAGGTACTGCCCCAGTCACTGTCCATGCTGTGCTCCCCTGGGTGCCTCACCTGCCTATCCACGTGTCACCTGCCTTGTTCCACTCCTGCTGCTCCACTACCTACATCTTCAGGTTATGTCCAGTTATTGTGATGGTGCTCCCACTTTGAAGGAAGTAATTCAATGTCTGTCTGATCTGAGAGCAGTTTCTGACAGTATGTTAGGGCTCCTCTGATACTGTTTATCTGAATTAAAAATCTAAATAAGTCTATTACAAGTTTTGAACATAGATACCATGATACAATCTCTTTGCAATAGCAGTCACAAATAGCGGTATCTAATTAATGCACTGATATTTATCTTGAAATAGAATGGTTTTACTTTAACAGTATGTATTGTATAAGTATATTTTTATTCAGTGTCAAAGAACAGCCATTATTCATGTGTTTCCTAGAGTGAGCTGTTACTTTCTGTTCTAAACTGCTTCTGGATGTAAAGCAGCAAAGAAGTATTTAACAGAGGCTGCAGGGTCAGTAATGGACTGTCGCAGAATTCTTTAGGTGGTAAAATGTTACTTTTTTTCTCAGGCAAAATAAGCAACTTTTTATAATGCTACTCTGTTGTCTTTCAGTCTTTGTGATGTCTTTTATAAAGTCTAAAGATGTTTTCTTATAGTCTAGGCTGATTCTGCTTATGTGTTTTGGTTTGGAGCATTATTGTAGCTTTGGAATGAATTACTGTACATTAGTTTGATTTAGGTTGTCTGAAGGTACATCAGAGTTGTGCACCAAAACCTCTAACTTCTAACACATTCCAAACAAGAACTGGTCCTTGGGACAGCTTTGAGTAAGGCATATGGATTAGTTCATGGGACCAGCATAATCTACTCTTATCTACAACTCTTGAACTGTGTATATGGTATCCTCAATGCTAGCTACTGATTTTATTCTATTGTACTAAATTACAGCCTTAGCTTTAGTCATAGTCTGCACTGATAACCTTACAGGCAAAATAGTAATATTTGAACTCCATCAAAAGAGACAGAAGTGTAACCCTATTTTTGACTTTGTTTAGCTAGAAAACTTGTACTGATAACTACTTTGAGAGAAGATAAATTTAACTAAGTTGATATAACTCTCACTTTTTCACCAGTTCTCAACTAAAGAATGGAGGAATAACTTGCCAGATGCTAGAGTATTTTTCTTCTTGCAGAATAATAGCAGGAAAAGTTCAGAAAACATGATTGACACCAGTCTTTGCCTTTGATATGGGCTGAGTTTAAAAAATTCTTTTTTTTTTTTTTTGAAAGTCTAATATGAAATTTGGAGAAGACCTTTTCTGTTCCTGAGATGTGAACTTTGCTATACATGTCTCAGCTCCCTTGCTCCCTTTTTCTGAATCTCTAACATCTTCAGCTCAGTATCATGCAAGCTAAGTAGAAAGACTTCTTTTGCATACCAGCTGAGTTTTGTCTCCTCATCAGTTGTACTAACACTTTAGGAAAGATGCACTTTAATTTCTGTTTTTAAAACTTCTCCAAAAAGATTGCCCAATATTTAGATTCTCTATGTATCATTGGGTAGTGCTTTGGTAGTGAAACTGAAGTAAATTTGAAAGCTGCCTAGCCTTGGAATTTCATAGTCTTCATCAAGCAAACAGGAATCTCACAAGCCAGTGTTAGGGATATTGGTTTGTTTTGAGTAGTTTAGATTTACCACAGGGCTTGGCTTTTGAGAAGGCATTTAGTGTTCCACAGACAAAAGTGCTGGTTCTGTGGGCTGTTTGGGAGAACCAAAGCAGAGTTTGCATTCCTGATTTTTATTATCCATGTTTCAGTTGCCCGCAAGAACTTTGGCTAATCACATTGTATTGTTGATCATAAAAGCCAGGAAAAACAAAAAGAGACAATGCATTAGAGAGCTTCAAAGAAAATTGTCTGTGCTTTGTACTTCTGAAACAGAAAATCAATTGGATATACAAGAAAGAAGTATTTCAATGGAGATACAGATGGAAATGTTTTTCACAGGACAGTCTGTCCCCTTTCATATTTTTCCGATGTATAGAATTTGTTAGATACTGGAAGAATTATGTAAATTAGATTAGCAAATTACATATGCCAGAGAGCATGACTGTCTCATGTTTGTCAGTATGTATTACTTACCTTTCAGGTATAGAAAAGATGTCATATTAACTAATGATAAATGCTGTAGCTTTGGCAGTCCACAGTTGTGGCTAAGCCATACAGAATTCCAGGGTGACACACTGGTGTCAGGATGACTTTTCTGGAGATCTGAGCAAAGCTCAGGAATTACAGAGTTATCACACCACCATATTAGCTCTCACCACTGTTCGGATGTAACTGGCATCCTGAAAGCTTGCAGGTTTTGATGGGCACTGGTCAATAAGGTTTTAAAGGGGCTCTCCAGTTGCTTATGACAGTGGATGGACCCTGTGCTCCTATTTCTACTTTCCTTCTCACTTCTAATGTTAAGCCTATGAACTCCTAGGTAGGATAGGTGCACTGCTATTTCTACTCTTGAAAGGTTATTTGTGAATCAACATTACCTAATAGAAACACAGGCAGCTGATTCTAGGATATTTGGAAAAGATTTGACACTACAGACAGCACTGTGAAGAATAATTATGTTGCCCTGATGGTACAACTTCACTCTGACATTTCCCTTTCTTTCTGCTGAGCTCTCACCTAATGAGGATTATACCAGGGGCTTTCTTTGGAATACAGTGAGAAATTAAGCTGTGCTGTACATGGCTAGAAGGTGCTGCTCAATATTTCCTTGAAAATATCATTGCCTAAATATACCAATGTCCTTGCCATACCAGTATGTGTGAGAACAGGAAGGCCTGCTGTAACAGAACTGGGAGATGAAGAGCGGAGCCTTCCACAAATTTGTAAGCAGACAAAATCTTATAGCATAAGTAGGGTTGCTTGTGCTCCTACTTGGAGGATTGACTGACTGTTGGATTCCAGTGCATGCATGGTTTTCATTAAGCTTTGTGTAACTTTTCATAGTTGATTTTTGTAAAAGCACCATGAGTTACTTATTAAGTATTTTAAACTTGTGGACTATATACTCAGGATATGAAATTTTTATTCATACTTTAATGGTATAACTTTTAAAAAATAGTTTGGAAACTGTTCTCTTATGGTATGTTTATTATAAAGTTATGCTGTGTGCAAGTTTGTGATATTTTGTGAAATAATCATGGATTATTTCATGGTAGAACTTAAATCCAGAAGCTATTCTGTCCCTGTATGGGACTTGCTTCACCCAGCATGTGTCTTACTGTCCCCAGGGAGCATATAAATTTCTATCATAAAATAATATAAACTAAAATACTATTTTTACAAAGGTGTGAACAAGCAGGCTCTTTGGATTTTGTAGAAAACAAAGACAGGAAATGAAGTGAAATGAATAACTCAAAAATCTGTGATTTCAAATAAGTGTAATAGTGTGAGACAGTGTGTGAAGTTCTCAGTGTACAAAGCTCTCGGCTGTTCACTGTAGCCTTTCTCTTTGATTATGGTTCTACTTTCTTAAGGAGTAGAAGGCTGAAAGCCACCCTACTTTGGAGCTGAAGGGATAAGTGGTTGGCTATTAGCTTCTGTAGGAAAAAAGTCTAGTCTGACAGTCTAAAATAAACTGCTGTTACCACAATGAGGAGGTTTCTAAGACCAAGCTTGTAGCTCTTTAATGTTCTGCAATTGTGCCCAAAGGCAGCTTCGACAAGTCCTTTTCTCAAACACCACAGTCTTCCTGTTCACCATCTCTGTGCTAGCACCACATTTCTGTGTGCTATCACTGCATCTCTCTGTTGTTGCAAGGGTCAACCTGAGCAGATTTGTGGTTGTACATACATGGGCCCTCCCTTACCAGCTCTAGAAATTCTACCCTGTCTTATGATCCAGTCGCACTTCTAGTAAGCTGAAAGGAGCTTGCAAAGCTGTCATCCTCATGTCTGTTCTACACACACATACACACACACACACCTTCCAGAGATAGTTATTTGGTACGGTTAATATTTGGGTGGATCAAACCTCTTTAGACATAGATCTTTGTTAAAGTGAGAAAATATATATTTTTTTTGTTCAATCATTCTTGCTTAAAAACATACTTTTTTCCTTTTCTTTTTCCTTCCCCCCCCCACTTTTTTTTTTCTTTTCTTTTTTTTTAGATTTTATGGTTTCCTTAGTCATTTCCTAATACTGGGATATTCTCATATGCCATGAGTATCAGAGCTCAATATGTGCTGTTAAGATGTTTATGATGATTGACTGTAGTAGATGGCCGGTCTGTAAGGTTTTATGTTGTGCTGCTGTTTTGCATATTACCGTTGTGGGTTGGCAGGCAGGGTTTTGAGGCTCATGGGGTGAAGCTAATCCTTGCTTTTGCACTCTTGCAGAAATTCTAGCAGGACTTAGGCTATGAAGAGAGTTGGATGGAGGACAAGGGCTGGGGGAGGTTAGAAATTGCATTTGAGACCCTGCTGGGAGTCTTAATACTGGTAATATGTGTTCAGTGTGATAAAGTAGAAAAAAGTGCTTGTTAGGGAAAGCTGACAAGAGACTAGCAAGCTATACTTTGCTGTTACACATCAGAAGACTCCTTTCTGACCCTTTACTTGACTAGAAGGGTTTAGCTACCTATTCTAGAGCAAACAACAAGGAACTCTGCATTGTAATACCAGAGCAGTAATAGAGCACTTCCTATACTTAAAATTCAATTTATATTCCCTGCAGAAATACACATGGTTTTCAGTGAAATAAATACAGTTTAGTATGTTTAGTATTAATATTGGCTCAGTGCTGTTTGTATGCATTTTTGTGCCAGAATAATTTTCTATGAGAAAAACATGTCTTGAAAGCTTTTGCACAGATGAAATGCAATACTCTTCACTTGGAAAATGCCTCCAAAAGGCCTCATGTGGTATTCTGTGCTGTATATAATAATATCTATAATATGACAGAGTGATTCCAACTGACCTTGGAATTGGTCGGTTGGTTAGTTCCTTGCCATGTACTCAGTGAACACTTTCTGTGGCAGAATTTTCACTGGTAAGTCCAGTGCCCCAGAGAGGATCATGGATGGGAAGAGGAGTACTTCTAAAATGGCTGACTATGAAGTTAAACAAACATAGAAGGGTGGGACAGTGGTCGAAGTCATCGAGCAAAAGGTACTATTCAATCCCAAAGACCCTAGTGATTTTTTTTTTTTTTGTACAAAACCATCAATGCAGTCACCACTGAATACATGAGTAGGTAGGTCTGGTGCTAAGAAATCGGGACAGGGAACTCGGAAAAGTAAACTGATAATTCAGTTGAATGACAAGCTAAATGATGTTTTGGTTGGCTAGGAACAGATGACTTCAGATTATGCATAGCAAGATTGATTCTTAAGCAGATTCCTTTGTAGTCACCACGTAAGTATGCTTGACTGGGGGAGAAAGATCTCATTAACTCTCATCTACCCAATATGCTAAATCTGATATACATCTTTAAAAAAATATATTGAATCCATATCATGAAGTGTAACATTAATGACATACAGTAGTGGCAGGTATGGTAAGTCAAATGCTGACAAGTCAAGGCTTCTATTGCAGGACTGCATATTTGGGGGTGTACAGGAGTTGATAGCTCATTGATCAAAGAGCTGAAAGATTAGTTATCTGCTTCAGCATGCTGCTTCTCCTTCAGGTTCAGCCAGGCTCTTGCATACCTCACTCTTCAATATCTGAATCTAATGCGAGTCCCTTAAGAACAAAAGATGGTGGAGTTCTAACTGTCATGATACTAGATCACATAAGCAAACTAGATGGCCTTGTGAGAAGGTAAGTTTTATGGGAAGGCATCTGGAGGACTGTAAGATAATATATAGCTCTGAAGCATCAACATGAAAGTTAGTACCAACTTACTATGCAATCAAATTTCTAACAAAAGCATATGTGCAGTATCTTGCCAGTTAGTACAACGATTTGCATCATGTGGGTGCAGATCATTTCAGTAAGTAGTAACTGAACTTAGTACAATTAATTTGTTCCATTCCCTTATGCAGGCACACCCCACAACAGCAGCTCCTCTTGATTTTTAAATTACCAGCTCTCTTACTAAATTTTATACATGTGACATATTCAGAATTTCTCATATGGAAAAACTATTCCTCTTATATTCTTTTTTATATCATTAAACTTTGGTTGTAGCATGCTTCTTGCTTTCCTTCTGATAATGTGGTGTATCATAATACATCTTGCTTGCTTATTTTTGCCCTCCTCCTTACCTGCCTAGATGTTTGAATTTTTTTCCTGTTCTCATTGTTTGGAAGGCATTTTATTATAATAATAATATATATAATGTAATATATATTATTATTATATTATTGTTTTTTTATTGCAAAACAGCATTGGTTTTGTTCAATATTTGTCAGATGCTTCCTGCCCCCTCCCCATTTTAAAGAAAACATTACTTTTGCAAGGCTGATAGTTTAGGGTGATATTCAGTTCTGAAAAGTGCTTTTATAACTCTTTTTATATCCTAGGGTGTCACATTTCCCAGCATGGCAAATATGTTGCATGTGAAAAAAAATATTGTTTTTACATAGTTGTTTTCTGTATTCTTATGGTATCGCCACATAGTTACTTAGCAATATGACTATAGCTTGTTCAGATGTAATCAAGTAAGTTTAAATGATAAACCTATCTACCTATCATATGTTCTAGAGATAGGTTTAAGTGATATTCCTATCTATTGGAACATACCCCAGTAGTGAGTTCAGATACTAGCAGAAAATTCTCTATAGTAGTAGGCTCTACAAACCTGCTAGAGACTCTCAAGTAAATACCTAGCAGATGAATCCAGCATCACTACAGCTATGTTGCTAATAATAGTTCAACTGGCTCACTGGATTCTAGTTTGAGCAGCCCTTTGGGAGCTGCACACGCACTTGGGGACTGCAGGCACACATGTCCTGACAGTCCAATTAGCCTCCTGTCAGTACTAGCAGGCCAGCATAGGAGGCACACAGCATCTGTGAAAGCATTCTCTGAGGATGTTGGGATTGCAGCAGGCTCTCAAAAGTTGACTGCGAGAACCTTGTCTGCCCTACTGTTCCTCTGAGTCTCATCTTCAGTACAAAACTGCAGAATTTTCCCTACTATTGGGCATAATCTTGTCAAGCATTTTCAGATACAGCCAAAATTGTTGACAGATTTTGAAAAAGCAAGGCTTGTTTTTATGTACATTAGCTCAATAGAAGATCTGTAGAAGCTTTGTAAATGTGTGCATCTTTCTGAGTGGGTGCCTCAGTTGCAGATAGATATAATCTACAAATTTAGATTAACTTGTGGCTGAAACAGCCATATCAAGCCATCTACTCCTATGCCCGTGAGAAAAAAAAATGTCCTCCAGGGGGCAGTATTGGTTTAAGCACAATATGGAGGAGGTGCAATTTCATCTCGATTTTCCTTTGTAGAGCATTGACAAAAACCTTCGGGAGCTCTTAGAATGACTTTCAAATTAGTTAAAATAAGTTAAATAAGTTTAAAAAAAGTCATGCAGAAGGTAAAGGATTCTTCAGTTCTAGAATTCTACTACAAAATGAAGCTAGTTATGAAGTATAAACAGTCAAAACTTTAATTTTTGGTTAAAAATATGATCATACTGTGAATGAAGGTTTACTTATTTGGAAATGTAGTATTTACTTGAATTTCTTCTTTCATTGCCTCTCTTTTTCCTTCTTTTCTACTAAATTTTTGTGTGTATAAAATAATTAATTAGAATTTGATGCAGGGGAAAAATCAGCTGTCACTATATGTGATATCTTGGTTTTCCTGCTGTTATAGACCAGGATACATAATTCGAGCAGATTCATAGTGACAGAGAAAAATGTTACACTCCTTAGAAAGCTTCCTGGTTGATGTTCCGGTTTCCAAAACCTGTGATAATTAAACAACCTGCAAGGTATTTCTGAACTTGTATGCCAGTATCTCCTGCTACCTCTTGAAGAACAACTGGATTTCTCTAGTTTTTATTGTTTTTAAATACTGGGATAACTTACTAGTTCTTCAAAGAGCAGCTATATAAATACTAAATAATTAAACCCAGTGTGCTGTTGCTATACTAATATATACTGTTTCTGAACAAATCAAGAATTTTAACCGACTAGCTGAAGGCAACAGAAGGATTTATTTTCAAGCTTGGCACTGAAAACTCAGAGGTCCTGATTTCATAATTCCAGAGTCAGCCTGCAATTCCACACTGACTCTGCACAGATACTGATATATACCATATACAACTATCTGTACAAGAGTACAAACACTTCAAGTAGTAATTTACTGCAATTCAATGACTGGTCTGTAAAGGCAAAATTGTTGTGTATCAGACTTCTAATTACGTTATCAGTCAGGTCTTGCCTAGCTAGTTACATTAACAGTCTCTGCAGATTTAGGAGGTGCTTTTGTAAGGGGGAAGCTCTGTGAGAAAGAAGAGTTAGTTTTGTCTGCAATGATATGTAATTTATTATAGCTTAATTATTTTCATGCTGCATTAATGATATGATATGGTCTATCATAACAGGGGTATGAGAAAACAGCCACAGAATTGTCACTGAGGGAAGAACATTATGTGAAAACTTCAATTTTATTTTTATAATGTTGTCGTGCTGCACCAAGACTTAGTAGGTAAAACTGAACTATGTGCTGGGCCCTGGAGTGAGAAATTCCTTCAAAGAAACAAGCCTTGTATTCTTCACAAGAAGGATTAGCAGTTCCTAAATGCCTGACTAATTTCTTAAGCATAGTTCATGCCACTATAAAGGAAACTACAGCACTACTAATGCTTCACTGTGGCTTGCTTCCACTTAACTGCAGTCATCAAGGACAGAAGCACTGGAAGAACCAGAGTAAAGATCTGAGCCCAAACCAGAACAGTTATGAAGTCAAGTCAATCTAAATCATTTGCAAGAGTGTATACCCACCCTGTAGAAGCAGAACCAGCTCTGAAATCTGAAATGTAAGAAAAAGCCTCACAAGCTGGAGGCTTTTCTTTCTTCCTTTCTTTCTTTTTTTTTTCTTTTTTCTTTTTTTAGTGGAAGCTATGGATGAATCAGATTATCAGCATATGAACCCTTGAGACTTAATTTGAGTCACAGAGGTTATTTGTATGCTATTTCCACTTTACTTGTGCCCCCTGCGACAGCTTCTGCTTTTCTGCCAGCTGCCATCAGTCCTGTTGCCCTAACTGCAGGGGGAAAGACTCCCTTCCAGTGGAGATCTCATCAGAGTTGGAAGCCCTCTTGATACAATGATTATTATTAGTGCCAACACCCCTTTTGGGGGACTGCTAGCCTAAATTATAGCTCAAAATTGGCTATCCTCATTTGTTAATTATTCTTGTTTGTAAAATACTCCTCTGAGGGAGATGGAATAAATGCTGCCATTAAGAACTTAAATAGGCTTTCAGATGAAATACCATAACCAGCTGCAGGTCAGCAACAAACCATTCTTTGTTAAGGTGTTTTTCTTTTTACAGAGATACAGATTTAACAGGCTGAATAATCTCATCTTTTTAAGGTAGACTGTTAAGGTGGACTATATATAGGATCAAAAATATCCTACAGGTCACAGCAGCTGAGAGGAATATTAAAGACCAATTTATTATTTTAGCATAAAATATTCTAAAAAGCCCTGTGTTTTCCATATTGTTAATCTTGGACACATTTCTTCTCCTGTGTTACTTGAATTTGAAAATAATAAAACCTTACACAAAAAAATTACTTTCTAGCTGATACAAGAATTATGGATCTGGAATCAACACCAAACTACACTGAAATTGGAAATCTAATCTTACCCAGATGTGAATATTATAAGCAATATAAAATCAGTAGTGTGTGTGAAATTGTTCTAGAATACATAACAAATACTGGCATCTCAGTGTGAGCCTGAAATTACAGAGAAAAATTAGATTTTTGCCAAGCCATATGTCTGTCTTTAAGCCACTAGCACACTATGCTATAGCCTTAAATCAGACTATCTCAAAAACTGAGAAAATGTCACAGAGCAATATATAAAAGTTCTGAAGAACTTCATTATTTTTTGAATCTCGTTACAAAAAAAGATAGTATTTCCTATATGTACATATAAAGTAAGCAAGAAGAATCCACCCAGGGAAGATGGAAAATATTTAGACACTATAGAAAGAAATATACAGAAAACAGCTGCTGATATGACAGTGGTTCAGGAAATCCTACATAAAGTGAATGGATGTATCACCATAGATTTTTAGCAGAAGAAAATTAGCTGTCATGGAAAAATATTTGAATAAAAAATTGGTAAATGTAGATTAAAAAATTACAGGGTAAAACTGACAGAAAATATGAGAAACAAATATATTAACAAAATGAATCTTAGCTATGATAGTGGTCACTATATTTTAATTTTTTTCTATTTAACATAATTTTTTCCATTTAGTGTAACTGTAGCTATCACCCTGTGATTGTACATGTAATAGGAACTTTGAACCTTCTTTTTAAGATTATTTTAATAGGATACAGATAATAACTTAGCTGTTATTAGTGTACCTCACTAGTTCATTCAGTATACCTAATACAAGTAAAGATGGTATGAGTGTGCCAGTAACTGTGCAGTTTATGGCATTATTAAACTGTGACTACTGAAAACATTTACTGTGACTCGCTAAAACTACTCTGAGTCAATGCTCTGGGCATCTGCGGCACCTTTACAAACCTTTGTGGCATAATATGTTCTGGAGATGAACAGAAATAAATAAGAACTTCAATTTTGTGTTCATCTTCAATTAAACTGAATTCACAAGTAAATTTTTATCACAGTGAATTGAACCATCTGGAGATATTGCAAACAAAGAAAGCCTCCAAAAGAGGTGTGAATGAGTAGCTGCTCCCAGTTTTATGACTCGTGATCCATACTCTTGCAAGAAGTTTAATGAGGAATGCCATCTACTAACTGTAATTACAAATTTTTACTTAATTTTTCTTGACTTTTTTTTCTCTCTTAACTAGTTCAAACATTTTAATATCTGCTTACTTAGAATAACTTATGTTTTGCTGGCTCCACAAGCTAGTCAGGTTTTTCACAAAGGCAAAATAGGGCTTTCTTAAACTTTTAATTATTTCATTAGTGAATGTTTCATACTAAGAAAAAGTATTTTCTTGAGGCAAAGAATCTGACAAATAACTAGGAGTAAAATCAGATGTGAAAAAAAAAGAAAGGTAATTCTGAGGCAAAGTGCTCAAAGGAACAGTGATGGTTTGAACAGTGTATGAACTCTGCTACAGTTGTGTTCTTACAGTGTTGCATATCCTTCATTCCTCTTGTGGGCATAACTAAGTCCATGTACAAAATCGGAAACCTCAGACACAGAAATGTACTCCTTCCCATTCATTATTTACTGAACTTGGAAAGATCCTGAGCAGTAGCTCCAGCTGGTGAGGCATGCCTTTCTAATGAGATATGCTGACATTAAAGGTGAGACACAGCTCAGTGTGAAATGGGGGCTAATAACCTCTGCTGAGCTGGTAAATACAGGTTTCATGCCAGCATTGCCCAAGCCAGTAACATCAAGGCTTCAATAAAGTAAATGAAAGAAAGGAGGCAGCAGCAAGAGTCCATGGAGAACGGTAGAGATAGGGAGACAATTACTAGTTACATAGTGCTGTATGAAGCAAAGTAAACCTAATGTTATAATAAAGGAAGCTGAGGAAAATGGAATTTGAAGAGGTAAATAAATCATAGAGGGTACAAAACCTCTTCTATTTTGTTAAGCTGAAGGGCAAAGGTGCTCTAATAATACCAGAAAACAGAAGAGAAGAAAATCAGTGCAACACTTCTGTGCATTAGAGATTCAAGATGACATAGTGCTGCTGATATAATTACAGTGTCTTGCTTTCCAAGTCACCTATCTACATATACACTGCTAGTTATAATTGCTAACAATTAGCAGACTGGGTTGCACTTTGCTCCTTCTTGGAGGAGACACATAATATGCCCTATAATTCATCTGTCTGTCCCATTTTGTAAGAAACACTACTCATACTGGCAGGAACTTGTTTGACAGAAGGCCTGTCAGCAACAGCTTTTGCTCTGTCTCACTCCACTGGCCACAACAGAAGTTAGTACCAAAGCTATTGTCCTAGATAATTGCTGTTGTCGCTTTAATGTTTGAGGCTTGATTTTAAAGTAACAGTTTATTTTCTTTGTGAGCAGCAAGTAACCAGGAGAAATTAATAAAAGACATTTGTCAGTTTAGCTACAAGACCGTGTACTAAAGTCAGAAACAAGGCAGACTAATGTTCTATTGGATAAGCAAGAGAAAGATATGAATTAATATAATACTAAGTTCAAATTAACTTTTTGTAAGGTAGTATTTGCCTCACACTCTTAGGAGTCTAGGCCTACAGAAACATGTACAAATAATCACTGCATTTAAAAATTAAGAAAGATATTTCACTGTTTGTTTTTAATCAAATTAGCAGATTTACCAAACAGTAATATCCTTCCTGCCAGTCTAACTGAATGAAAAGGAACAAAAAGTTTAAGTACCTCTTCAGATGAACAGCAATACTAGATAACATAGTTTCACCAATTCACAGTTTAGGTAACAACACAGTTCTCTGGATAAGAAAACTAAGACATAAAGATGTGTAAGTTGTCTGAGGTGCAATTCAGTGATATAGCCAGAATTAGAATCTGGTCCTATCGTACAAATCTATCTCCATCATTGCATTGCATTGACTTCTCTTGAGTTAGTGTCTAAAATGCAGTGTATTTAATAATTGTGGTTAAGTACTCAAAGTTAGAGCCTATAAGCAAAGTCACTATTTATTTTTTAATAACAAAAATAATTATTGGAAATCACTCTGAGATTTGCCTACATTACTAGATTGTACTTTTAATTGCAGATTGCAATTTGATTGAAAAGGAAGGATTTAATATCTACATGATAAAAGAGGGTTAGTTAGACATGGCTGGAAACTTTTATGTTTTGCAACTAGTATTCTACCCGATAGGAAACTGATGCATCTGTATTGAGACTGATGTAGAGAACTGTTTTGATCAGATAGCTATACAGAATGTGTTCCCTGTCTGCCCCCTCTTTACTTATTTCTCAGTACTTAGTATAGTTGGATGTAAGTTGTAAAATGCCAAGGATCCATTAAAAAAAAATCTTAAACGGACAATTGTCACTCTGCCCAAGCCCTACTGTCTTCATTTTGCACTTAAGAGACTCTTTCTGAGGGTAGTTACCATTATTCTTACTCAGATTAAAAAAAAAAAAAAAAGAAAGAAAAGAAAAAAAACACAAAAAAAACCCACCACCCTTAAATTGATGGGGATTTTGGTCTTGTTAGTGTAGAGGCAGTAGCAGGGAAGAAATCCCCAAGAACTGTTGTGGGATTTCCCCGTCATTATTCACAGGGATTTCCCCTACTTCCCACTCCTGTGAAACAAGCAGTAACTTTTAGTCTAACCTACTTTCTGGGATCTTTGAGAAGTCCTAGCCATACTTAGAAACTCAGCCCCTCCGTGTCATTACTCTTCCCTGTATTGTCCCATCTATTCCTGTCACCTTGGTTTGTTGGACAAATGGATTTCTCAGAGTACAAGCACAGGACAAGCAAGGTAACTATCCTTCACATTGGCTTGCAGTTTACACAGGCCACTTCATTGAAAAGTCAGCCCATATTTAAAAAATTCTGGACTTTTGACTGCACTTTTATAACACCACTTATATGAAGCTCCAACACACACTTGGATCCTGTTTGTAGAGGGGCCTTATCCTAAACTTTTGGGAGGCCTAGCAATCCATCAGTACAAACCAGTAGGGGAGAATAGCAGCAATAGCTACCACCCCTTTTCTCTTCTACTCCATCTGCAATGGGGGGGGGGGGGGAAGTCTTTTATATAGGTTATAGATGGGTAAGATATATTCATATTCTTCTCCAAAAACAGTTCCTTCTTTTCACTTAGAATGGGCAAGGCTGCCCAGAAGTCTTCTGGCAAGGTGAATGGGGCTGTGCATGTAGTTATGCTTTCACAGCTATGCTTTCATGCTATCTGCAGATTTAAGGCATCACTATTTATGTTCCAGTTATGTTTTCAACTTTTACTTTGCCACCATAGGCCCATAAAATTATGCTATGAGGAAAACAAGCAAAAAAAAAGTCACAAAATAATTCTATCATTTGTGGATCTGGGATCTAGACATTTTTTTTTCTTTAGAGAAGATACTGAAATTGCAATAGAAATAGTGATACTTTATCTGTAGAAGGGCAACCACTACACTTCAAGTAACAACGTGAATCTCTAAAATTGTGCTTTCTGAAATAGTAGGCCATACACTGTATTAAATACTGACAGCTCTGTTGTACAGAATGGAAATGTGAAAGAACAAGATTGTCTTCTGTGCATTTAGACAAATTATAAAAAGTGTAATTTGTATAAAGTTCTAAAATATTCCTGAGTATACATCCCTGGAATAGTCAAAACTATTTAAAAGTTCATTACAGATAACTTAATATTTCTATATTCTGTTGCTTCAAAGTGAAGGAATCCATCCAACTGCCTTATCAGTTCTACTAAAGCCAAAACATAGTATTTTCTTTTTCCAAGGAGAAGATAGACAGAATTTCAAATCGAATCATACTATTTAGGAGAGTTGAATATGTACCTATGAAGTCAACAGAATGTGAAAACTACGAGTGAGTGACCTTTGGTAGTGCTGGGAATAAGAGAGGAGGAACAAAGATGGATTTTCAGGATTTAGGTGGCCCATTGGTAGACTAATTGAGGAAGCAGTACCAGTCTGAACCTACACCTCATTAGACATGTGAAGATATGGACGCACCACCTGGGGAGGGGAGAGCATTTCAGTCAGCTCATATTTTGAGATGTAAATAAAGCAACCACCTGCTACCAGGCTTCACTGTTCTGGGGCTCACAGGACTACTTGCTGCTTTTTCATATTACCTGCAATTATATTAATATTTGTAGATTATACTTAAATTATTTTTATTGTCTACATAAAAAAGTACTTGTATTTTAATTATAAAACATGTAGTGCTGTACCCTTTTGAGGAATGGAGACTTGGGAGTGACAGAGATAGTAGCTTTAAAAGGAAAAAACCACGATTGATGTGATCCTGGAAAATGATACAAACATAACTGGCAGTCTGCCAACTGATGTTGGGAAGAGTTATTCATGTAAGATAGTGTTGCAGGAACACAGTAGTCTGCAATGTCTTCATACTCTTCTGGACAGTCAAGATTCTTCTCTTGAATGTTCCTCACAATCATGAGATACGTCAAAGATGAGAATCTCTAATACTACAGGAATTTTCAAAATACTGTCAAATAATATTCTGTAGGCCCTGGACAGCAAAAGTATTATATTCTTGTTGCTTTTGATGAATGGTAATGAGGGAGAAAACAAATATGTAACAAACCTATAGTATTTATGGCTTTACATGCAGTATTTCGAAATGAACTTTCTAAATAGTCAGTTAACTCAAGTTGCCAACTTCTACATCTGATACTGAATCTTGATATTAAAGTTCTTGGATTTGTTCCTGTAAGTGTAGTCATTAAGCTTGTCTTTAGGAGTCTTTCCAGATAAAAAGTACAAAAACAATGCATCTAAAACTACCTGCAGGTTACAGATTACAGTGATGCTGCCTAGCCCTGTAAAGTGAAACCATGACTTCTAAATATTTTCTAGATTAATACTTCTGAAGACCTCTGACAGCTAGGCTAAAAATGGAAGCCTTCTGTTTTCTGTCTGGGATTAGAAAAACACCTCAATTTTTCTCTCCCTTAATTAATTTTGAGTGAGGTCTGTCAAAAGAGGGTTCAGTAATCAAAACCAAACATCTCCCCATCCCATGACAAATAGTCTCACACCTGTCACCACAGCTACATTTTAAACAACCATGTTGCGTGGCTTGGCAGCTGAGCTCCAGGAGAGCGGGGATTTGCTAGGGCAGGCTACATCAGCAGGTAGCAGCAATGCACCATTATCTAACAGGCTGCCCTGGAGGCCTACCTGGAGGTACTGATGCAATGAACAGTAAAGCTAACTGAACAACCCCTAGCTTATCCCTTTTTTTGAAGCTATTACAAGACAAATAGCTACCTTATCAACAATTCATTCTGAATTGATGTGAGGGTTTACCTCACTGAAAATGAGGTAAATTCTCTCACATTTTGATAAGATGCAAGTTACACATACAAAGCTTCTTGACAATTTTTAGGGCTGCTAGTCTTAAAAAAAATCCTAAGTAAGTCAAAAATGACTGTTCCTGGGTACCTTTTCTGAAATTTTATTTTTCATCGTGTTCATCTTCACCTTTTATAAGGAGTCATCTACTGAGGTAAGACAGTTTAGTAGTCTGACTGTGGAACAGTGAGCGATAGCAATTCTGAGAACGTGTGCAAAGTGAATTAGGTGTTATATAACAAGCAACCTACAAACAAAAATATTTATAACTGTTTAATCAGAGCTTAATCTAAAAAAAAATATACAAACTCAGCATAAAATATTTTTTCAGGACTTCTGTTATTAATATGTGACTAATATCTGGGCTATCAACTCCTACTAGCCAGTCTTTAATTCTCAAAAAATGTTTTATGCTGAAGTCATTGTTGTCTAATTAGAGCCTGCAAGAAAAACTGATGAGCCAGGGAAGTTCCATAATATTGCATGCACAATTGTGTATTATATACTGTTGCCAGAGACAGGGAGCTTCGTGGTTGGTTATTCAGGCTTTTACAAAAATGCTTTTGTAGTTGTCTTTAAGGGCTAGTAGTTTATTGGCAATCATTTCACTCAGTAGACTCCTACTTTCATCTAAGACTGTAGATTTTCCCTTGCTTTCCATTTTTTTCTCCTGTTTCACTGGAAAGCTCATGAGCTCACTCCAAAGATCTGATTTTGGGAAAAAAGAAAACTTGATTTTATTGAAAAAGAAATCTCTTTACAAGAATCAAACAAGCTATTTAACTGCAACTTTTTAATTTCATAAAATACAAGTTACATAGTAATATTTCAAGGTCTATAAATATATTTTCTACTCTTAAACGTTCTTCTCAGTTTCATATAAAAGGTCACTGATGGGGATTTTTTTTTCTAATCTTCCACAATTAGGATAAATACCACATCCAGACATTTGGGTTAGAAAACCTAATCTGTTTAGCTGCTACTCTACATGGATTTTTTTCTTCCAAGCATTTAATTTGTCTGTATTTGCATGTAAAAGTAAAGGCATTTTGGAAAAAAAAATGTTGCTGCAATTTAATTTATGTTACATGGAAGATAAGGTGGTTTTAGTTTGAGATTTTCGTAAAATGCTTTGTGAAAACACTACCCAATCTATTAAGCAGATACCAACCCGTATGCTAATGCAGTACGTTAGATTTGAAATGCACAAGTGGCAAAAGATAGCTTAAGGACAATAGCTTATGCAAGCAAATTGCTTGTCATCATTTGCTTTCTGTAACCAGGTCGCCCCCCTCCCTGTGCTCCCCTTTCCCTGCTAAATCCCTCCAGAAAGCTGGATTTTGTGCTAATGTGGGTGTGTCTGTACTTCATCTCCTCAGGAGCAAAACTGGCTTCCCCTCCCCTGAGATGCCCAGTTAGGGGTGCGGATCGCTGCCCCCAAGCTACAGAGCGTCGAATCCCCCATCTTCCTCATCAAGAGCGTTAGCGACTCCCTTTCCCCACTCCTGCGCTTGCTTTCTTTCACCGACAGGCTTTCCCTCGCTTTCCCAAAACGGTGTCAAAGATTCTTTTTTTCCCCCAGAAGCCCTCCGCGGCAGCGACCCCCCTCCCGCCTCCGCTGCCCCCTCCCGCAGCGCAGCGCGGCCGTTGGTCTCGCGCGGCCGTTGGACTGGCGCGCAGCCGCCAGCAGCAGCGCGCGCGCGCCGGCACGAGTCCTGCAGCGGTTCCCCCGCCGCCCCGCCCCGTTTTAATTCCGCCGCCATCCACGAGCGGCCGTTGGGTGGGGGGAGGCGAGGGGGCGGGGGAGGAAGGAGAGCCGGGGGAGGAAGGGACTGGAGCTGGCGGAGGGATAACCTTTTCCTCAGGCAGAGCGGCGGAGGGATCCATACGCTGGAGCCGCCCAGGGAAAAGGGGGAGTGGGCGGGCGGGCGGCGGGGCGCGGCCGAGCTGGCTGTCTTGCTGAGGCGAGGTGGCCGTTATTTGTCAGGAAGGGGAGCTGGTAGCTCGGGGGCGGCGGGAGCCTGAGGTTGGGGGGTGGCTGCAAAGCCGGGGTGGGCGGGAGAGGAGCTGAAGCAAGGCGTGAGCGGGGAGAGCCGCGGCGAGGGAGGCGGCAGGGCCTTCGGGGGTGGGGGGCTTGGAAGGGGGGCAGGGCGCTAGGGGAGCCCGGCGGAGGGGGTGGGGGGGCAAGGAGAAAGCTGCGACGGGAGGAGCGGCCAGCCGGGGGGAAGGGCGAGGCTGTAGGGCGAGGCCGGTCCTGTCCCTAGGCTGCGTCGCAGTTGAGTGGAAAAGGAAGGGGTTAGAAAAGGGAACTAATTTAAAATAGCCTCTCATCCCTGCTGGGGGCTGGTTCCCTCTCTGTGGACTGCTTGCCCCACTGGTGGGGGGAGGGAGGGGAATGTGTGCAGAAGAAGCCTGAGGGCTTAGCTCTGAGTGGGGGTGGGAGTGTGTGCCCCTCTTCGCTTCACCTCTTCTGTTTTCTTTCTTTATTTTTTTTTGGGGGGGGGGGGGGGATGGAGCAGGATGAGCTTGCAGAGTTTTACTGGATTTTCTCATTCCTTTCTGAGGAGCTACCGCTGCTGAAGCAGATTTTTTTTTCTTCCGTTCTTTTTTGTCTGATGTAGGATCCTAATAGCTAGGCAGCCTCTCTCTTTTCTTCCTCCTACCCTTTCAGTATGTAGGAAGGGAGAGACATCAATGGAAAGGCTGAAATACGTTTAGATGGACTTTAAAAAAAAAATTTTTTTTTGAAGGAGGACGATAGATCCTAGTTGCCACTCACTTTTTTGTTGCTGTTGCATTGCTTTGTAAAAATGGGGCTCACTTACTCCAGCTAAATCCTTCGAGTGTTTTAGAGAGTTACTACAGTGAAGGAGTTTCCATTTTTTTGGCATCAGAGGAGCTTCATTGATGTTAACCTTTTTCTTGTAAAATGGAGAACGAAATATTCACACCCCTTTTGGAGCAGTTTATGTCTAGCCCTCTTGTCACTTGGGTAAGCATTCATTTTTCTTTACACATTATTCATTTACTTGCTTATTGTGTAAGGATAAATGCCTTGCTGCACAGAATAAGGTGGAGTGAGTGTCACATTGGTGATATGTTTTAGGTTAAGACATTTGGACCGTTAGCTGGAGGGAATGGGACCAACCTGGAAGAATATGTGGCACTAGTGGATGGCGTGTTTCTCAACGAAGTCATGCTGCAAATGTAAGTGTTTTGAAGTTATGTATTGGGTTTGTTTTATTGTTGTTTTCTCTCTTGTATGCTTTGTTTTCTCATGAAAGCCCATCTTTCCTTCGATAGCAACGCTAGTAAAAATGTCATCTTTCTTTTACACTTGAAGTAGACATGTGGTCTAAAGCATGCCACATGCGCTTATTTGTTCACAGCACAGTATTTGTAATGTCAGTGATGTATTTGCAGGATATATAGTGTGATACAGAGAGAATGATACCTAGAACTTACTGGAAAATTGCACTTGAATCACTGTAAATACAGTTTTCGCAGATTTCCATTCAGAAGCATAAAGGTTCATTCTACTGTAAGTCACAGTAGTAAAGCTAAAATGTTATCTGATAGTGTAGAATGTTTTTTGGATGCAAATTACAGAAGCAGTGTTTTTACATATCTTAATAACATGTTTTTGAAAGCTATGATTGATAGAAAATTTTCTATATGATTCCACTGATGTAAAATTTTACAGAAAAAATACATAGCTTATAAATTTTAAGTTCCAGTCACAGGGATACAGGAATAGTCTGTGTGTGTGTTGTGTGTGTGTTTTTTTCCTTTTTTTTTTTATCATAGTTTTGCCTGGAATGTTGCCCACTACCATAATCTGGAGAATAACACTTTTGTCAAGTGCATAGTGTTACAATCATAAAAATGCTACTATTAGGGAAAAAGGTCTCTTTTTTTCCCCAATATTTTAGACCTATGTAGAGAAGTGCATCTTTTGTTTGCATAGGTAAGAATAAGTGTAGCCTTATGAATGGCTTGATAAATAAACCAATGTGTGAGCAGCTTCTAATGACAGTTGTTACACTTCTCAGCGATGGGCATCCTTGTACTCTGTTTAAAATAAAGTACTTAATATGAGTAAAAACTATAAAATTCTTTGCTTTTGTGGTTTGGTATGTTTAACGAATCTACATAAAAGATTAGTACCACATTTAAGACTGAATTTGCATCCTTCTGAAGTCAGTATCTGGTGCCCAACTTATGTACACATAAATTCTAAGTACTAATTTTTATTATATTGAGAAACATGGAAAATTTTGTAGAGTTGAATGTTTTGGAAAAAGCCTTAAACTTACGTTGCATCACTTAATAGTGTTTCAGTGAATGCATCACTTTTTATTCTACAACTCAAACTTCTTTACTTGGGTTATATATAAAATAAATAGCTTGTCAAATATGACCATACGTATGTGACCATACATATAATGTATAGAACTTTAATTCAGTTAGAATGTTGGATCTGAAGGCTAATTTAGAACTAGAACAAGGTGATTTTGAAGAATATAATCTTGAAATAAAACTTCCTCAGAAGGCTTTTTGTGATCTTAAGAAAGAGTATTACCTGGTTAATACATATATGGAAAGCCCACTGCCTTTGAAAAATGTGAGTAAAATGGAAAGCTGCAATGAGGAAATATTCCCATGCTTCAAGCACCGTGTTTTGAGTTTGACTTTGACTTTGTGCATTCCTCTTTGACCTTGTACCCTGATGACTACAGTTTGTTCAGAAAGAGTTGTGTGCGTACATGTAAAATACTCGTTGAAGGTGTAAATTTACGAGTTTAGTATTCAGGCCAATTTGAAACTCCTTTAATTTAGAGATATATGTAAAATAGTGACATAAAAATAAAATTTATTTTACAAATATGTAATCACCCACACTGGAAGTTTTTTTTAACCTAAAATAAATATGTTATGTGATTGATTAGAATTGAAAAATAGTAGTGGTATTTTTTTTTGCCAATATTGAAAGAGGAAAAATGTTCTTAATTTTTAAGATTTCATTGTTTCTGGCATAATTTCTGTTTCTGTGGGAACCTTAGTTAACTTCTAGGATCTAGACCTGTTCACTTTGAAGATCCATCTATTAAACTTCTCATTTCATTTCCAGAAACATTAGAAAGCTGTAATTTAAAGCATTAGTATCACTTAGTTTTGTTATTTTCTCTTTTATTAGTATTTCTTTTTCTTTCAGACAGTTTTAACTACCATGTGCTGAGGAAATTTTAGGGAAAAATTTGTATCATGATTTGAGAAGCAAAAAAAAAATTTTTTTAAGTTATCAGTGACTTCACATTGGTATTGGGAATCCACAGTTATGAGCTATGGCACTCTCAGGAGCTGTAAAGGAAGTACTGTTCTTGCAGAAGTCATGAGGAACACCATTTGTATAAACATGTGAAAAGCAGCAGTAAAAATTGCTTTTTAAATCAGTCATGTTACAAGGTACTTATTATTTACAGTAGTATTGAGATATTTGAGGATGTTAATGTTTTAGTGTGAGAATACAGCTAGTAAGTACCTGTCAGTGTGAGTACCTGTCAGCTAAGGAGTTTGTCTTTGATGTGTTATTGTTGGATGTAGTTGGGTTTCTAGGGCTGGAAAATCATTGCAGCATTAGATGCTGTTAAGGGAGTTGAAAGTATGAATAAGTGGAAGCTGTTAGAGCTGTTGTGATCCAGCTGCCCTTCTACTTTAATTTTTTTTTTTTTTTTGCTAAGCATTTTAAAAACAAATGCTATGACCATAAATGTCAGTGTTAGTGTTGAATTAGGCATAGTCTTTAAACAGTTTTACAGTCTAATATGAGCTTTTTTTATCTATAGAAGTTTTTTGTTAAGTTTGAAAAAAGAAAAAAGTTAATCCTACCTTGCATTAGCTACAAATGAGAGTTTGTTAGTATGTGATTTACTACTTGTGCTTGTCTAGATAAAATTTACTTTCAACAATTGTAATAATTCAGACAGAAGAAACAGATGTTAGTGTTGGAATAATTGTAGGATAGTGGGTACTGAGACAATTCTTTTTTTTTTTTTTTTTTTTTTTTTATCAGAGTTGACTTTAGTATGTGATCCATCAGAAAAAGGAAACCTAATCTGTTATGTTCTGTACATGTCTTTTGCTGTTGACTTTTTGGATATTTGACTACGTAGGAAAACTAAATGGATTCCATTTAGTGCTAAATTACATCTGAAAAGTTTTTCATTTAGTGGAGATACCACAGACTTTTTTTTTTCTTTTGTCATTAAGGAGAGTTCTGTTGTTAGAATATTAGCTCCTAACTTGAGAGAGAGTTTTTTTTTTTTAATTTTCTTTTTAAATTTTAGGTCCAGTTCTTCGAAAGTGCTTAGTTATCTACCTTCTACCAGGATCACTCAGTATCTGATACCTATGAATACATACCTGGCTATTTTTCTAAATCTGAACCCCCATCTTTGGTATGAAAAAGAGTTGTGCTTCTTGTGCAGTAAATCAAAAGGTGACAGGAGAGCAGTAGGGTTGTGCCATGACCAGGAGATGGGGAAACGAACCAGGCATGCTTTGTAACTTTATTATCCCTGTGTATCAGAATGTTTCCTTTTCTTTTCTTTTCTTTCTTTCCTTTTTTTTTTTTTTTTTTCATTCTTGTTAAGTCCTGTTCTCTGATACTTACTGAATTCAGTGGGATTGTTTAAGAAATACATAAGTGTCCTTTAGTATAAACTGTTGGTTCTTCAACAGACTGAAACTTGCTGGTTTGGTGAATAAAAATACACATCTGCGAGTAATTGTAAGATTGGGACTCTTACTACATTTAGCACTACCGTTAATATTTGGTCATGTAACAAAGATAACTGTATTCTAGTTTTAGCAGTTCTGTTTTACTGTGCTTTGTATTTGTGGAAGTGGATCTGTTTCAAAGTAACTCTGTCACAGATACCATATGGTGAATTGATAATGTGTAGAATCAAAGTCTGAAACTAAATATATTCCATGTTATTGGGATCTTGTCTGCTTTCATCTCCTTTTTATTGCATCAAAATATGCCAAAAATTATTTTAAAGGATGAAGTGTGTTAGTATTTTCCTATTTTTTTTCTTCCCCTCCCTCCTTTTTACTATTTTCCCACTGTTTTCCACTGACTCCATCCACATGCATTCTGTGAACCTTTCATGTCCATAGAATTTTCCAAGTGGACCAGCTGATGATTTCCTTCCACCACTCTGATGGCGTGTGCCTGAATATGTAGTCTGCTTCATTAACTCCTTTTCTGAGCTCTTGGTCTTCAGTTGTGCACTTTTTTCCAAACAGCTGAGCTTGCCGACCCATACTTCTAGCTTGCCTATATCTTTCCTGAAAACTGGACTCCATCTCTAGTGCTTCTGCCTGCTGTCTGGCTCTGAAAGACTACAGGGAACATGCACTCTAATCTAAATAACTCTTACTTGTGAAGAAGACCAAAGAGCAAGAAGCAGTGTCAGTCAGGTTCTGACTGGGCAGGAAAATGGGAAAATATGCTGGGGAAAATGGAATTGTTGAGTTTGGCATTAAGAATACTAGCATATGATATTTTAGAAAAAATGTCAAATATTATGAAGACTGTACTCTTTTTTTTTTTAAATGAATGGATTTGATTCACACATTTCAGACTTATTCTTCAATGTTCCCACAGGTGCTGGTAGATGCCACTAATCATCTGAGAGAGTTCTCGTTCTTAAAATTCATTCTGCAACTGTAGGGCCCATAATTTTTGTTAATGAAAGCTGAATTTATGATACACAGTTTTTGTGTAGAGGTGAAATTTTTAACCAGTGGCTCAATAGAATGTGCACCATGATCAAGATTGTTGGAATTCAGACCCTTTGATTTTATTTATATATATATATATATATATATATAGAATATCTGCCTGAAGTTAAGTTTGATTTGGGCTAATGAGGTAAATGTAGGGTAACACTTGTACTTCTCAGGGATGTTGGGGTTTTTGATAGCAAATGGGGACAAAAGTGAAGGTTGCAGATGGAGTACTTTGTGTTTAGCCTCTTCTTATGTCTCTGTTTTTCTAGTTCCTTAATCTTATGTATCCTCCACAGTTCATGTCCCCTTTCCTTCGTCCCATCTCCTTCAATTTATTTTCAGTTCAGTAAACTGTCCTATGATTCACTTGTGTTTTTTGTAGTACTTTGGAGACTGGAAAGTAAATACCTCATTTTTTTTCTGCTTATACACCCATTTCTCTGCCTTGTCTTTGTTATTTTTCTTTGGCTCTGGCACCTTTTTCTGGTGTCCTACTTACTATCTCATCTTTACTCTAGAATCATAGAATCGGTAAGATTGGAAAGGACCTCTGGAGACCATCTAGTCCAACCCCCCTACTCAGCTTAGAGCATGGTAGATAGAGTTGCATCCGGGCGGGCCTTGAATATCTCCAGAGAAGGAGACTCCACAACCTCTCTGGGCAACCTGTTCCAGTGCTCCGTCACTCTCACAGGGAAGAAATTCCCCCTCACGTTCAGGCAGAACTGCCTGTGCGTCGGAGGATGATATGGGGAATACTGTAAGTGTGACTTTGATCCAGAGGAGGATCTCTTAAGTTTTGCTTAGCTTCATGTACTTCGGTGACTCAGGGGTGATGACTGAGTGGCTCATCTAAGCATCATCTGCTGTGAGCACTACCCAACACTGGGGTTGGGTGAGCCTTCCAGTTAGATTTATGGCTGGCCATAATCGTTCTCATTGATTGCCTGACTTTGCTCTTTATCTGCCTCTACTTCTGTGCTGCCACTGTCTTCGCTCCGTGCATTGCAAAGAAAGGCAGTATATGTAAGTTGTTTAGCTCTAATTTTTGAGCCAGAAGAGTCAATATGCCCCTTGAGTTATCCTAGCTGTGTTGCTGTAGTTTGCAGTATAACAGTAATAAATTACAAAGTTTTGGGTTAGCTAGAAATATTTTGCCTGGGCTAATTAGCTTTCATCCTTCACTGATAAGGCTATGTTACTTCTGGTTCCATAGCTAATTTAGAGATTTTCACATCATGAACCTTTGCAGTGCATACCTGTACTCTTATTTATCTTTTTAAAATTAATAACAGTTAACTGCCAAATTGGTTGGTAAGTCATGCATATCTTAATCCCGCATTAAAACTGAGAAACTTGCTTCTAGGTTTTCCTCACTTTCTCATTTTCTTTTAGGTTCTTGTTCCTGTTGGATGTTCCTCTTATTTCTAGTTCCTTCTTTTTTTCTAAATTAAATACCTGTATGTTGCCTTCCTTATTTTTCCTACTGTACCACTTTTCCCTATGTAGTAATTACTTAGGAATCAGGACTTTTTTTCAAGCAGAAAAGAGCTCATGTGCATCATGCTGAAGCATATGACCTCAGTGGTCAGAGATAGTTTGGTAATAGCTGTGTGGGAGTCTTTTGTTTCTGTTTTTTGTTTTGTTTTAAAGAATCCTGTCTTTCTGCCTTAAATTCTTCCAAGGAGGCATAGTGTGAATTTGCATGCCTCTTAGGCAGTTGTTACAAAGCAGTGTTTACAAAATGCTCCCTCTTCATTGCATTGATGTTATTAGTGATTAAGGCATTGTATTGAAGCAAGGCTATTGCTGGACCAAACTCTATTGACCGAGTTTTCTATAAAGCCTTCTCTGAGGAAAAAGCAAAAACTATCTTATTTAAGTTGTATTTTTGGGTTGGGAAATAGCAAGGCATGAACTCATAAGCAGTTTATTTTATATTCATGGCTGTTCAGTGAGCCTTTGTTTCTTACCATCTTGGAGGTGGTAATTTGAAAATCTGTTTCTTTTTTTATAGTGATAGGGGATATTGTCTACTAGGGGATAGTTTATTTCAGAAATTTATCTTACTTTAAGCTGTAGGGAGAAGTTTGCTCTTGTTTTTCTGTGTGGTATTTTTGTTTTTCTTAAATAAGCTCTTGAGCAAAAAAAAAGAATTGCCTGGCATAGTTTTCTGGCAGCTTCAGAAGATCTTACTGTATATTTAGAGTATTATGTATACCAGACAAAAATAAAATACAGATACTAGTTGGATTATGATAAAATGTAGACAGCTATTGTAGTGGCAATATGCTGATTTACATCTTAAGAAGGATATTAATATTTATTTAAAATTTTGTGATGAAAAGAATACAGTCTTTTTGCAGGGCCTGATGTGTATGCTTGTTTTGTAGCTTTGGGTACAGGGATAAGGTCCTTGATGTACTCCTTTAAATAAGTAAAGAATTGTTAATGTGTGTAAAAAAATTTGCAACACATTTAGTGAGCTAAAGCAATTAAGTTGCTCAAGTTGATTTTTCTTTTTTTCTTTTTCTTTTTTTTAAACAAGAAATGTAGCTAACTTCCTTTGGAAATACCTGTATATCCAAGAGCCTTGCATTTGAATTTGCTTTGTTTTCTGGAATAATCTTTACAAATGGAGGGAGTTCTGCAGAAGATTTGGGCCAAGATTTTACTTAGGGTGGTTTTGTTTGGATGCAGTGTTGATCGTTTTATCCCAAGCGCAACTTTACATTCTTTACAGTTTTATATCTTCTTGTTGTTAGTGTATTTATAAAATATTTACTATATTTCATAATATAGGCAATTCTAGAGTCAATGTTCTGACCAAACTAACTGAGATCTATGTGGTGATATTTTTACAAATTAAGATTTTTTTAGTCGTTAGTCGTTGACATGTCTGGCAATATACTGGTAGCTTTGGTGTTATCTCATATGAGCTCAAATCAGCATTTCTTAAATTTATAAATACTCAGTTGGTAACATGTATACCTTTTGTCAGGCTATTTTGAAGTAGTATAGTTATTTTTGAGAATTCATAGCTTCAGCAAAATTCAAAATAAATAAGGAAGTAAATGTTTTTCCAAATGAGGAATTAATTTCGATGCTACTATGATGATTAAATCCAGCAAGGTACATATAATGCTGGTGTTTGAAGATGGTTTTGATAGAAGAGAAAACTTGTATGTAAAGCTTAAAAAAAAACTCTTAAAAGGTTTATGATAAATTTATACATACAGAAAGCTGCATCGGAACTCAAAATGTCGCTTGCTTTAAGTCCTATGTAAGTTACTGTCACTTACATAGTATCTTAAAGAGCGTACTAACTCCACAGGTGCCCATTACTAAGAGCAGGAAGTGCTTCTTTGCTGGTTTTGTGCATCTCTGCTGCTTTTATCCCTTCAATTCAAAATACTGTAGCAGAAAACATTGTAGGCCTGCCATTGAGATAGTATTGGCCTTTCTCCTTGTCTAAAGTTCTTTTTCTCATCGCTTCTACATCCTGCTTTATGCATGAGTTGTTCATTTTTTTACATGTGATGACAACTTCTTGGCCTTAATCTTCTTCATACATAACTATTCCTGATGTTTTTTCCAAACTATTACCTGTATGTATGTAGACTTTTTTCCAAATTAAATCTACAGAGATTCTCTCTCTAATGTCCTCTGAGGAGTGGCATCAGTCATGCCAAAAAGGAGGCTTCTGGTGATCCAGATCTGGGAGTACCTGGCAGTGCTAGCTTAAGTAAAGCTAATCTTACTGTTGTGGTGGGATTATTGTGGGTGTAAATGTTTGCATGTTTTAATGAGCAGTTACATTGAGGTGTTAATCACAAAGGCAAACAGCTCAGCTACTCTTTCATTAGTTTTGGACTGAATAGATCTTAAAATTTGAACTCCTATGAGAGGAAGTAAAAAAAAAAATTGAAGAGTAGAGGGAAAATGTTTAAAGTAGAAAGCAAGATTTCATCATACTCAATGCTTTGTTTCTGTGGTACATCCATCTTCTTTCCTGTTTGTAGACTGTATGCTTTTTGCAACCTGTGTTCCCTTTTATTTTATTTTGAAAAGTGGCATAGTTGCAAGTCCAGTAGTCTAGTAAAACTGTATTAATGTTATTGCTATTTATAAGATTGAACTAGGGAAAATCGGTATGAATTTCTGCTTTTTCAAACAAGATTTGCTGCTAGGCCTTTGGCAACAGAAAATAACAAGAAAACCCTTTAAAGGTATTCAGGTGTTTGCAGTAGTACAATGAGAGGGGTTGTTTGCAGTGTGTGTTTCTTGAATAAACCAGCAAGTTGGTAACAAGTATAAAATAATTCTGGAGGCCTCAAAAAATATCCACATATATTGTTTCCTATACTAGACAGAAAAGGGGCTCTCTTGAACAAAAACATTGCTACTTTTATTGGGGTGGTGCATTCTCCCGTGGCTGAACCAAAGAATCCTACGGAAGACTTAACAATTTCAGCCTTTTTGGGCTCCTTCTCTTAAACAGTGTAGAGAAAGAAGTTCCTAGGACCTAAATGCTCTCTGTTGATTTGCTTAAAACCATCGAATCAGCTATTTTACCTTTGGACCTAACTTTTGAGTTAGAAATTATGATTCTGCCCTCTCCACACATGGCAAAAATTGGACGAAAAGTCTTCTTGTGTCAAAGCAACAACAAAGTCTAGGAGACTTTTTCCCTGTCTGTTTGCATTACTGTGGTACACAGCAGATCTAGGAGTGAAATTTGGCCATTCTTGTACACACAAAAACATTCTTGCTCTAAACAATCTACAGAATAAATATATGTGCGTACTTAATCTGTATGTATTAATTTTAAGACTTGGTAACTTCATAAAAAAATGGAAGTAAAGGAAAACCTTATACAAAGACAATACACCCGATTATGTCATCTCAAACTAGTCTTAAAGGCTAATCAGACCTAATTTTGTCCTATTTTCTGTAAAGCAGCATTTAGAGGAAGTTACACAAAAACAGAATGTGGGTGACTGTATTGTGACCTTCCTCTGCTTCTGAAGTTTAACAAATAAGGCCAGTATGTTATGTACAAGCACACTGACATGAGCCCTTAGTAATTTGATTGGTTGAAGGCTTGTTGAACCCTCAGTTGCTCTGTGAGTTGTAAAACAAAACTATTCCTGTTTTAAAATTTAATCATTTTTCTATTTTCTGCTTCTTCTTTGGAAGTCCTAGAACTTTTCATTAGAGCTGATCAAAAAATATTCGTCTTGTTTTCCATGAGATTTTGAAGAAGATCCTTGGCTGTTTCCAAAATTTTCAAATAACACAGTTCCCAAATTATAAATTGGCATCAAAAATGGTGTAGGTGTTCTGGCTTTTTTGATCCAAGAAAACTGAATTCAGAATAATCTCAAAGAATACTACTTAAAGATATATATTTGTAATGGAAAATTAGTGAAGAATTGTGATTTTTAAGTCTGATGTCTCTCTGGTACCCCAATATGTATGTTAAACCTCAAGCATGTGTTGTATAGTGAAATGAGTTTATATGGTAATGCTTCTTCTCTCTCCTTTTGGTCTGAAAAAAAGTGTATTTCAGAGAGCTGTTAGGTTAGAAAGCCAAACTGAGTTCAAAGTTACTGAAGACATTTCCTGCTCAGCAGTAGATGGTGAGACCAAAATTGTGCTCTTCAGTAGAAGGTGAGCAAAAAGGTTTAGTTTTTAGAAAGCATGAGTTTAGAATGACTCCCCCCCGACCACCCCCGACTCCTGCTTGAAATACCATCTTCAGGATTATTTTTTATCAGTCTAGCACCTGAAAGGGGCAGAAGAACCATGCAGTAGAGTCTTTTTACCCAATTTCTGCGGCTGCTTTTACTACAGATTGTTCTGCTTCTTATTTTAAAAAAGACCTTATAGTCAAGTTGTAATTGGTGTCATGCTCACTGAGGGTTCTACAGTGGTTTCTTTGTTTCAATTCTCACAGTTTTAAATCAGCTCCTTTAAAAGCAAATTGAGAATATATCCAAATATCTCACTTCTCATGTACTTGCTGTCATTTACGATTATCTCAGAATATCTTAAAGAACATTTTAGAATGAAAATGCTCCCCTCTAAGCTTGCTTAGACTGATCTTTATGCAGCAAAAATTCACTTTATGCTTCCATAAAATAAGTAGCTAGGGTTGCTTGGCCCAAGCTACCGATTTGCTGATGCCAGAAATTTCTTTCCATATCATCAACTTTGAGCTATAATTTTGCAGTTCTACCACTTCTTCTTTATTGCTTTTTTAATCCCTTTTACCAGTTATAGGAATTAACAGAATAATGCAGCCTTTATTGTTAGCTTATCACTAACATTGGGGCAAAAAGAGATGTTAGAAGACCTTTCCTAGATCACAAAAGGCATTCTAACACAGACTTCCAGTCCTGTTTTCACCAGAGCATCAAAATGTCTGGTCCATATTGCTAACCTGAATGTATCATTATGTAGATTATTAATTAGCTGCGATCTTCAGGCGTGTTTAGTTGGTTTATTTTATGTATTCTAGTGAAACTGAGCAGCATACTGTTTTTCAGTATGGGTGTAGGTTTTATCTGGGTTATGTTCTTGAGGGCTTATATTTAGGCAAATATCAGCTGGATTTTTTTCAATGAACATCTGAAAAGCTGTGCATCTGCACTATCTTGTCTTTTTCTTCATCACTGAAAATAGCGTGCTTGAGTGGGTGTTGCCCAGCTTTGCTTTTCCCTGCTTTCCATTATCTCCCTGTCTTTAAAATACAGATTTAAAAATAAACAAAGCTATCCTCAAATCTGCTCAAACAGAAATGCATTATCTGAGGAAGGAGTTTCTTTGGGAAGCCCTTAGCTTGCATTTTTTACTGATACCTCAGTGCATCAAGTATCAGTTTGGTGACATGTGAAGAGATGCACCACAGGAGATTATTTTCCTTCCTAGTTCTTATTTCAAAGTTTTCAAACCTGTTGGTTATTCCAAATCAAACAGCCTCAGAAGTCAACGTACGAGAGAGGTGGAATCCTGAAATGTTTAGAGAAGTTTCCTGTAGATTCAGGTCACTGTTTTTTGTCAGCATCTCTTGGTGTTCTTACTCTGGAAGTAGATAGTGAAGGGGAAGGTTTGAAACCTCACTTTGAGGACTGTTTTGGATGAGGGTTTGTGCTCTTTCTCTGGTAACACAAAGAAACATTTCTTTCAATGTGGGTTCTGTCCAACCTGTTGAATAACTTTTTTTTTTTTTTTTTTTTTTTTTTTTTTTTTGGCATTCCTGTTCTGAATCCTGTGTCCTAGAAGATTTACCTATAAGATTTGTCATTGATCTGTAAGCAGTGTCTTTCAGCTGTGGCTTGAAGATTCACAGCTTATTTCTAAAGATCTTGGAAAAGAAAATCTGTTGTCATTATGATTTAACTTGCTGTAGAGGGTTTGGCACTTATGATGTGTTTAAAAAAAAAAAGAAAAAGCAAACTTGAAAATCAATGCTGTTTTATTTGCATAGGATTGTATTCTAACTTTAGACAGACTTCTTTTTTTCATTTCTCCTAGTTTGTTTGTTTCTTGTAGGCTGATGGACAGTCAATGATGTGAAGATCGTAGGTGGGTTGTTGGCAAATTGGTTCTATGAGAAAGAACAGCTGTACATATAGTCTGTACATCTGTATAAAGAACACTTAAACCATGAGGTAGCCTCTGAGTGTGAGGTCTGTGTTTGTCAGATTTTGTGGTTCTTGTCCATTTGTTCGAAGAAAGTTGTTTGTCAAGTTTTTTCTTCTAGGAATTCAATTATTTAATACCTAGGAATGTTTGTTTTGTGTGACAGTGACCAGACGTGTTAAGCATTCTATGATGCTCTGAATTGTATAGATGTTTCTGTCAGTGCAATATTTTAAGTTGGTGGAAGCAAGTTTATGCTTTGCCAACTGAGGAGCAAAGATAGGTGGGCCTCAGTTTGTTCAGTACTCTTATTCCAGGAAGCTCATCTAAAAAATCCTTGAACTGCAATAAATAGAGGAAGTTTTTTAGTCTTTTTCCCTGGATTTGTTAGTTGTCCAAGTGCAATCACAGGCCTGTATTCCATTCTTAAACTTTGAGTGGTGTTTCTTTTTCTTCTTTTTTTTTTTTTTTTTTTTTTTTTTTTTTTGAGGGAGATGGCATCCTTGAATAGAACTAAGGAAATTCCTGCTCCTTAAGCAAAATTTTTTTTCATTAAGTAAGTTCTTTTTTTTTCACAGTAGCATCTGAGTGTTCAGCAACCCTTTTGAAGAACTTCTTCATCTAGGAGATTGCAGTCTAAAGTCACGTGCTACCAGCGATGACCAATTTATGTTCTCAATTTTATTCCAAGAAGACTGAAAGAAAAGGCTACTATTAGAAGAGTAGTTAAACTTTAGCACTGACTTTCTAAACAGCGTAAAATTTTTGTGAGAATTCATAGAAAGTGGATGTAGTTTGAGGGAGAACTCATCATCAAATGTAATGCTGGTGTATATTGTGTGTGCATGATGTACATGAAGTGGCTGATTTTGTTCCTGACAGTGTTGTGCACAAGGTTATTGTGTGCAGTGAGTAGTGGTTATTTTGGATCATTGGCAGAAGGTTGGGTATTTTTGTTTGTTTTTAATGTATAACATTTTTATTTTTTTTACCACATAAAAATAATTGTAGTAGTTTCATATTTTGTGATGATCAGTATAGATGGCTGTTTGACTGTAAAATCTGTGCAAGAGTTTAATTTTCTGTTTATATTAGGAGGACATAAACGGTAGTGAAATGCGTTACATTTTATATTTTGAAACTGATGATATTCGCATATGACCAGAAGGAAAATTAACTGATTTCAGCCTTAGGTGATTTAAATCCCCCTCTCCTTTCAAATTTTTGTTTCCTACTTTTGTTTATATAAAAAAAAATCTTCTATTTCTGTATTCTGTATTCCTCAGTGTCAGTTAAGAAATCTATTCTCTCTTTTCTTTTTTAATCTCTTTGGCTTCATTTTTTGGATCTTCCCTTTGGGAGAGGGAGATAAGGCTTGGAGAATACCTGTTTTTCCTCTTAATTTGAAGAAGAGTTTCTTTTATCCAACATTAGATCATGCTGGAGTTAAATAGTTCAGTTTATCAACAACATCTATGTAATAGTGGTATAAGGGAGATACTAATTTCTCTGTGATGCTGTTGAAATAACTGTGTGTGACAATGGCTTTGGTAAAGAAAGGCTCTTACCATGTGATATGTTTTGTGGTTAAAAACAGTAAAATTTCATGATAAGTTTAAAGTGCAGCACAGTTTTCAGGGAAATATATTCTCCCATTGTTGCATAAAACTTCAGGCACTTTGGGTCAGGCTCTAGCCTGTTGCACTGATGATGTTTATTTTTAGAAAGGGATATTAAGGAATAAATAGAAAATATAAACATAAATATACAAAAGTGCCTGTGTTGATAAATTTACTGTAATACCAAGAGCCAATTTGTAAAAATCACTTATACATTCAAAAAGTTCAGAAAATCTAAAAATAGCAGATGCATTACTTGTAAGCTTGGAAATTATATAAGGGAAAAATGATTTTGTTTTGATCTTTAATTCAATCATATCTTGAAAAATCTGTGCTTAGTAGGTGACAGGTGAAGTGTTTTATTTCCCCTATTTACTCCTACTTTTTTTCACCTGCACTCATCTTCCTTATTTCTGTGAAGGAAAATAGAAAAGGGAAAAAAAAAATCTGGGGTGTTGGAATCTGCTTTCTTAGAACCCTTGGTAGAAGGGAAGAAAAGTTAGCAATTCTACAGGAGACTTCCACACATCTGCTTGCTTACCATTTTTCCATGAGTGACTTCGCCAAGCATTTCAGGTAGTGGAATAGCCAGATACTGAGTGAGATTCCATTTAATAAATATTTTTTTCTATAAAGGCTTGACTTGTCACTAGGTTGAAGAATAGTGAAGGAAAATGTGCAATGTAACATCTGGATTTTCATAAAGAATCTTATATTGTCCAAATTTCATGTTCAGCAATTAGGTGAATTCAGGTTATCTTGAGTAGAATACTTTTATAAGATTGGTATGTAGCTGGAGAACTATAAATGTAGTTGGTGTTAGGGGTATTGCAGACCTTGTTTTTTGAGCCTGCTCTATTTAAAATTGCCAGTGATGATCTGGAGGGAGTAGTACGAGCTGTGTAGGTGTTGGTTGCAAGTTCATGCTGAATTGGGCTTAAGTGTTTAATGTTAGTATTTAAGTACAAATGGGACGTTGAACCTAAAGGGGAAGAAACTATTTATGAAACTAGCCATCTCCTTTTCCTTGTCATTCAGAATTCAAATTACTTGAGTATTTTTTATATAAGCACTCACTGTGGAGAGGATTCTGGAAAGTTGTTGGTGTCTGGATCAATGAAGGTATCAAATATCCAAACCTGTTTAGGGTTATCAGATTCAGTTGGGAGAGGAAAGGTTAGAGCAGTTTGTACTTGGAACTCTTCTGAAGTCATCTGTCCAGTCTCAATGTCAAGTGATGGTTTTCTTCTCTTGGGAAGTTTAAGGAGATGATCCTAGAAAGAGGACTGTGAACTCCTGGACTGAGAAGAACTTCATGTTACTGCAAATAATACAAGTAATGTATGTTGTAGAAGAGCAAGCAGAATGTCTCTTTACTCTGCTGGCTTCTTTACCACGTCATTGTGAACTTAAAAGGGATGTCCCATTTGAGCCCAGTGAAAGTTGTAGCAGTATTAAAATGAGGTATTCTGTGTCTGAAAAGACCCTAAGTTGTTTTTAGTCACATACTCCTGCTCAAAGGAGCACTTAAGTTGTAGCAGTAGTGTAGATAGTTCCAATGCTTTCCATAATAGCAACTTTCAGAATCCTTGAGGAGAAAGCAGACATCAGCAGAAGCAAGCTCTACCCCTTTCTGGTGTGCACAACCTCAGTTTCTGGCAGGAAGCTGAGCTGATGTGTAAGCTGAGAATCAGTCTGCAGCATCTCATTTACTTCCTTTCTCAAAGCTTGTTGACATCCAGTGCACCTGGAAATTAGTCCCATGTATTTGTCCTTCTCATACGTTATGTTTTCAAATTCCCTATGGTCAACTTTTACAGTCTGCTTCCAGGTTGCCAAGGAGTTTCGGAATCTCTAGAGTAACCATTAGGCCGCTGTTCAAGGCATCTTACCCTAAAATAGGGAGCATAGTTATACTGATATATAAAGCCTCACAGAAAAGATTTTTCTGCATGACTGACTATATTCTGTGTACTTTGCCTAAATTAGGTGTATCCTTAAGACAAATATATTTTTATACTCATCCTCAGGTACAGAATGATAATGTTTTGATGTGAGGTTCATTTTTGCGCATTTATTCCTGCAGTAAATAATTGAAATATCACAGAAGGATAGTGATTCTTTCTTTCTGCAGAGTGTAATTGAAATGTAACTGTGTAGATGCCCTCTTTCCTTCCTCTGAGTGCTTTTGGCAGCTTTTTTAATGTTAACTTTTTAAATGAGGGCACATTTTTGATGATCACCCTGGAAGTGTAGGAATCCCTGTAGTTTATCTCCCTACATGATTATTCACTGGGGTGAATTGCTTGCAGTTCTTTTTCAAAGTCTGTGTCAAAGATAGCTTTTGACTTCTAAATACTTTCCTAAATCACATTGCATAAAGGGGAGGAAGGAGATTAAATGTCAGTCAGTAGATCTTTTGAGTTTATTATGGTTTTATCTGGTTGTTTGCACATTCACATGTTAACCTGGGAGTGTACAGATGTGATGGGAATGTTCTTTCATGGAAATAATACCAGTAGTAGTGGGACCATGTGGCAAAGCTGTCATGAGACGCAGTAGATTGATTTTGATGGAGAAGGGGGAGACAGAGTTACTTCAAACTAAGGCTTGTGGAGCTGCTTTAGATGCAGCTGTCTAAGCACACTTAAACCCGGAGTAATTAGATGTCTCCTTTGCTATTACACAGAAAAGGCAGAATGAGTGCCAACCAGAGCTTAGGCACTGCGCAGCTAGCTTGTGAGTAGTTCAGCCTGATCAGATGCGGCAGTGCAGGAAACAGAGGAACTGTCTATATATGCTCAGTACTTTCCATGTATATTCTCGACAGCCTTGCAGCCTGTGACTCCCTATTAGCTCGCCAGTTTGTTGTAGGCTGCTTGGCCCCGTGTTTTTTAACGTGGCTTCAGCAGCCTGATAGTTTATAGCATTGGACATATGCATAGGAATGGGATTTTGTGCAAGAGTCAGAAGACCCATGATATTAGAGCTACTTCATAAAACTCATCTTAATATGAGCTGAAATACCTTTGATGTAGCTGCTGAAATTTTAGCACATGTAATCAGTCTTTGCTAAATGCAGAGTTCGCAAAGATCAGAGGGCTGGGCATCTGCCCTATGAGGAACAGCTGCGAGAGCTGGGCCTCTTTAGCCTGGGGAAGAGAAGACTGAGGGGGGGGGGATCTTATCAGTGTGTATAAGTACCTGAGGGGAGGGTGTCAAGGGGACGGGGACAAACTCTTTTCAGTTGTCCTGTGTGACAGGACAAGAGGCAGTGGGCAGAAATTGAAGCACAGGAAGTTCCGCCTGAACGTGAGGGGGAATTTCTTCCCTGTGAGAGTGATGGAGCACTGGAACAGGTTGCCCAGAGAGGTGGTGGAGTCTCCTTCTCTGGAGATCTTCAAGGCCCGGCTGGATGCAACCCTGTCTACCATGCTCTAAGTGATCCTACTGAGCAGGGAGGTTGGACTAGATGATTTCCAGAAGTCCTTTCCAACCTTACTGATTCTATAAAAGCGTCCTTAAAATGAGATGTTAGTATGTGCCTTTTTATGCACATAAAGCATATATGACCCTTTATAATGATACCTTAAGATTTTTGAGCATAATCTATTCTGTAAACTTATGTGAACATTTTATTTTGCATTCCTGCTTGAACAGTGTTGACTCATGGATAGAAATACATTTTACAAGAGGTAATTGTCATAAATACCTGCTAAAAAGCCGAAGGAGCTGTTAACATATTGCTAATCAGACTGAGAACATACTTTTGCTGGATTCTACATAAGCACATAAATTAGCACATATAGAAGAGGTTAGTTAAGCAGGATTTAAAAGAAATCTACACTTCAACAACTATAGAATATACACCCCTTGTCTCCTTGGCAAGTCTCTTCACAGCTATCCAGTTGTAATAATCATTTGTGCATTGTGTAACATCACAGGGTCATTCCACTGTTCATTATCATCAATATATTTTGGTCACAGTGCTTGCATGTCTTACATGAGGCTTTCTAAGAGATGGAAGGATTTTATTGCCATTTATTTTTCGGATAAGGATTTGTCTAAGTTAAAGACAAAAGCTCCAGAAGCCTCAGCAGCCTGTCTCATTAATTATTGTTTAGGAAAGATGTTGATACCATCTATTTAAAACCATTTCAGTCAGTACAGAAATCCTGATGAGTGTATGCCAGAGGTACAGAAAAAGGAAATAGTGGTTTAGGTGTTTTTTTCTTGATCTTATTGACGGGTTTAATATGGAAATATTCTTTGGCAGTAGAAATTGATTGTGCTGATAGGTATGTGGGAAAAGTTTGGAGTATGCTATCTTATACTAATGTTATTAGAACATGCTTGGTCACAGTTCAGATTCTGACAATAATGTGATTCAGGATCGGTCCTGTTCTTCAAGATTCAAATTTCTGCAGACAAATCTTTAGAGTATAATGGTTTTAAAGATGATCAAGCAGCTAATTGGTGGAGGCCAATGCTCATTTGATTCTGTATGCAGAGGTGCTTCTGATAACTTCATTGCCTCAGAGTACCGCTTCTTGTGGTGTTACTTCAAATGCTTAAAGCTCTATCAAGATTATCAATATTACTATTCTTCGGTGAAGGCCCCAGTTTTATTTTAATATTCAGAAGAAATGAACTCCAGTACTGTACTAAATTTCATTATAAAACACATCTTGTGTGTTCTGTATTTTATTGCTGAGAGTGGATAATGGAAATACTGCTTTATTTGAAAACCATCCAAAACTTTTGATATAAGCAATTACTGAAATATTCAGCATAGAGCAGGAGTGAACTTCAATATTCCAATTAAAGAGACTTGCCAAGAATAAAACTTTATTAGGCAAATAATATTCATATGTGAAAGTAAATACTGTGCCTACTGTAAGCTAGAACTCAAATAGATTCAAGTCATTATTTATTACCTTTCAAAATGCAAACTTGCGTACTGTTTTTCTCCCGAGTGCTTTTTTAGCATTTAACCATACTTGACAAATGTATTCAATGATACATTTAAAATTAGGGTACATTGTAATACTAGATTTAATCATTAAGTACCATCAAGGAACAGATGGCAAGAGAGAACATAACTGGTTTGCAGCCTGCGTAGATTTAAGCATGAAGCCATTAAGATATCACATTTCTATTTCTGATAGATTTTGGTCAATGAAAAATTAGACATACAATACTTGATTATATGAGGTCTCAATTTGTAATTCATTGATAACATCAATCACTGACATTCTCTCTATATTCAGTAGTCTTTAAACTAATATCTTGTTGGGGTAGAAGCTTTTATCTGTTTTTTGTTGCTATTGAAATTAATGTATCTTGTCATAAGTAGGTTGCTCTTAAATGTAAAATTGCTTAAGGCCATCTTTTACTGCTCTGCTTCCTATTGACTGCTAGACAGAGCTGCCCTATTTTGCAAGGCTATTCACTAGTGAAGCGGTTCAGTTTTGCCACCTAGTAAAAGAAACAATTCAGAGTTGTAGCATGCATTGCCTTGAAAATATCCATAGCATAACTAGTACAGTAGCCACTAGAGTCCTGCATTTTTATTTTCTAGGATTTTTGCTTGATGGTTTATCTTTTCTTTAAAGCACCCTTTCATAAAGGTCAGTTTTAGAACTGAACATTTTTTTTTCAAAGTTATTTCCTTGCATCTTTAGTTCTAGAAATTGTATTTTTAACATCATGTACTAGCTTATTTTACTGGTATTTGACCAATTGTATTCTGATAAGCAGGATTTTTTATTATGAATAAAAATATAATTGTTAATTGTATAATTGTATTCCATTGTTACAAATTCATCAAAATAATTAATCATACCGATATTTATAATTTATTAAAAACTAATAAATTAGTTGCAACAAAATACAGGAAGTTAATTTGAATCATATTTAGATTAAGGTTAAAAACGCTTTCATGTTTAAGGTTTTTTTTTTTTTTTTTAATAAACTGTATACTTGTTTGATGTATGTTTTTTCTGTTCCTCTGCACAGCCTTCAGTTATCTTACATCAGTAGCATCTGGCTTTCTGGTTGCAAGTTCTAGGTGTCCTGCTGAGATAGGACAAAGCTGGCTTTGTCCTGTATCGGCCAAAGCCTGCTTCATTCAGCTTCCTTGTACAGGACTCCTCAGGAGTATGCTTGGTGGGTTAAATGAGCTTTTTAGTAAGAAATTCCAATTTTCCGGGTATAAACGTGTAACACCAACTTGTATGCTGAAGAAATTGAGGGTAGGCCTACAGTGAGCACCCCTTGCATGCTACTTAGAATCTAGGTGTTTCACCTGTGAAAAAGTACAAATCCAGACCTTTCCTAAAGTGTGGCTTCATAGTAATTAATTGAACCGTTATTCATACTGTGTGGAGAATAACTATATGTCTTCTAGACAATGCTTCTTTTAACAAATTAAAGTAATAGTCATTTTGGCAGTGGTGTTTTTGTTCATTAATATTTGGTTGTGGCTTCTCTAGCATTGTCAACACTACATTCCTCTCAATCTGCTTCTTTGGTTTTTGAGGATCATTCTGAACTGTCATAGTGTTCTTTGAAGTGTTTTTGATTCCTCCCAATCTGTGCCAATGGCAGTTCTTGTATATGTATTCTGTATTCCATTGTCTAAATCGTTAATGACAATGTTGAATAAAATCAGATACACCCTCACAGGAACCTCTGGTCTGATAGTGATAAGTTGATAATTTCTTATTTGAGTACAGGTTTGTCTGAGTATATCAAGTACCTTTATCAAAGTTAGGAAACTTAACGTTGTCTGTCTTTTAGCAAGTCTCTAAGCCTTTTATGGAGCGTTGTGGAAGAATTGCATTGATTATGAATTGTTTTCCTTGAAAAATCACAGTGGCTGTGTTCTCTTCCATGTGGTTGATAACCTAGTAGATGACTAATCTGTATTTCGTCAAACCTTTTCTACTTTTTTTGAGTGGAAAAGAGATGAAAGAATGATTACCGATGTGTGCAGCATGTGTTGGAATATTTACATCGTAGCCATGTTCCTATTTTTTGTATTCCCTTGGAAATGAGGCTTATGAAGCAGTGAAGAGCTGTCTCCAGCCACAGAAGCTTCCCTCTTCTCATATTCAAACTCTGTATTTCTAACGGATGTTATCAGTTAAATATTGCATTAATAGCCAAAAAGGATGCTAACCTGACAGCCATATCAGAAATGGATGTTTCAATTAATTTCTTTCTGCCTTTGGCAGTCATTTCCATAATTCCTGTTTTGCTTGTGGGGGGGGGGGGGCAAAGTGTAGTAACAAAGACAAGAAATTGTTATACTGGCACAGTAACTATATCATTTATTTTAGAGCGGTTTAAAGATTAATTTTCAGGATGTTTATTATTCTCTTTTAATTTAACTCTTGCAGCAATCCAAAGTCTGCCAGCCAGAGAATAAACAAAAAAGTCAATAACGATGCATCATTAAGGATTCAAAATTTGTCAATTTTGGTGAAGCAAATAAAAACTTACTATCAGGTAAGTAATTTTCTTATGCTTTACCTAGAATTGTTTCAAAGTATTCTTTTACAATTACAGCTTTAACAGTATCAAAAATAAGGTGAATATTTTGCTATACCTGTGTGGATTAATGTTTGTTTATATACCCGATCAAAATTTTTGTTTACATACCTTTTTCACAGCTAGAAGAAGACTCCAGGAAAATTTTATGAACAAAAGTCAGTTTATATAATAGTATATAAAATGGTGCATGTAGGTATTTTTATGAATTGAGGAAAGTTATGTGTATATAAGAAATCATTACTCATGTGTTTAGTCTACAAACTCAATCTTTGTGAGAAAAATGTGAAATTTACTGTTACTGCAATTAATTTTCTAATAGCAAAGATCAATGAGATGATAAAAATTAATAGCAAGTGCAGTGATGACCTGATTTACAGTTATAAAAGAATTTTTTAATCTCAGTTTTGTGTGATAGGTAAGAACTGATACTGTGCTTTTGAGATGCAGAACTTGGATTGAGTAGTGGGCATGCTATAGTAGGACACTGCAGATATCACCAGTGTCTCTTAAAGTGTGCCCTCTAGTTCCCCTCCTCACCTTTCTACACCTTCCTGCCAGGAGATCAATCACTGTATCTAGAAGGCAGTATGCTTTTATCTGCCTCATGCAGTGCATCATGGCAAAACCTATACAGTGTGCGCTGTCTGTCTTATGTACGCACATAGTATATGTCCTTAAACTCCAAAGCACAATCAGAATTGCTGGCCCTTCCTTACTGTCTTGATCATGTATCACTAGAGAGGAGTCTCAAGACTAAATAATCATGACTAATTGTGACTTGAACAAGAGTGAGTCTGTCTCTCTGCGCTTTCTATGAGGATCAGAAAGTTGCAGGTATGGTGGGTTAGTAGGGCAACAACTTCTCAACCATCCTTCTTGAAATGGTACTTCTGACATCTCTGATATCCATCCTACCCTCTTCTTATATCCTATTCCCAAACTCCAAGGTCAGGGTTGCCAAGCAATCCAAATATGTGTAGCACCCAATTATGTAAGGACTGGAACAGCAGTAGTCAGTCAGTACACATCTTTACAGCTAGCACTTTGTGCATGTGCATACTTTATGTCATTCTTATCTTGACAGCTACTGCATGTGGATATAAGTGATGTTTGCTGAGACCCAAATGCTTTCCCCCCTCCTGCTACCTGAGGCTAGTCATTTCTGAACGGGTATTAGTGTTTTACGTAACTGGTATGGCAGGATATGCAAACACTGACAGAAGTGGTCTTCATTTGAATATAAAACATTCCCTGTGCTTATTTGGCCTTATGGTATCTGCCAGTCCTAGTGCAATAGTATCATACAGAATTGCTTGCAAATATGTAATTTACCACTGAATGACCGAAAATTTTGACTGTTGCTTGAAGTCTGTGTTAGGAATACTTTGATAGCCTTTTTAAAATAGAAAAGTTTGTTTATTCAATAAATGTTATAACCAGTCACCATGCCTTTAATGGTTCCATTGTGTTTTGTGCAAGTGTATTTACAACTGTGTATACTTCTTTTTTCCTTCCCCTCTCCCTCCTCTATCTCTCAGGATTCTAGTCTTGTGAGATACCAGCCTCTTCATATAATTCCCTTCATAAGGGAAATTGCAAACATTTTATGTCTGGCATTTTAGTAGCAATAACAGTGTTTAGCCAAACTAGAATGCCTGTTTAAATTTAAAAATAATTTTTGCATGTGTTGATGTTCTCTCAGATCTGCCTATGTGTACACGGAGAGCTTTATGCATTGTGGTAGTTGGTTTGGTTTGGAGAGTAATGTTAAAGAACAACCTGTAGCTACAAACACTGATCATTTCTGTTCATCTGCTTCAAGTACAGTATTTCAGTATGAAAACCCTACTGAGCTCTCTATTACCCACTTACCTCAGGATCCTGAGGCACTTTTAGTCTGATCTGTGATCAAATGTCCTGTTTCCTGTAACATGGCTGCTTGCAGGGGTAGTCTCCTTAGGTCTGTCCTCACTTCCAGGCCTGTCTTACCTATATAGTTTCTGGACATTTTCTATTTTGTGGTTTCTTTGCCAGATTATGTGCAAGCATGACATTCATATGTCTCAGTCAATGGAAGTTTGTTTCCAAGAAAGGATTAACAAGCCGTGTCTACGCCTCATATTGTACGGCAGGCTTTTCAGAGATGGGTGATTGGTTTTGAGGGTTTTTTTTTTTGGTAATTGGTTAAGGCACGAGGAATGGGGCAACTACACTATAAGAAAAATAGAAGTATGCCACTTGATAAGCACTGTGCACCATAAATTTCTTTGCTGTCTACTCCAATTATGGACAGCCTAGTCAGAATAGTGCTGCTGGAATAGCTTGCCTCTCTATCTTTCATTCTTGTACAGAGATACCTAAAGCTTTCATACAGCAGCTTGTTTGAGACCTGAGCAGAAGTGGGGAAGAAATACCTAAAGGAGCTAAAAAAATCTGGGGAAGGTGTTCCAATGAGTTTAGTATTTCATGTAGCTTACTTTTGTGCTAGTAGACTCTGTTATCCCCATCATTCTGTTTTTCAGCTGGGAAACCAGACAGATTGTTTTATAGTTAAAAATGCCTTTGTTCTGGAATCTGCTGGATTCATCATTGCTTAGGCTGCCATGCTGTCTGTGCTTGTTTGGTCTGAGCCTTCCATATGAATGGCTCCTGCATGGCAGGAGTAGTGAATTCTGTCAATTATCTGGTAGTGTTTATTTCAAAGCTTATTGTTAGAGACTGAGGGACTGATTGTTGAGGTGCAAATATCCTTGTCTTTGGGCTGTGCTTAATTTGGATGCTTGGAGAATCTTATCTCCCTGTCACCTGTCTTTTATTTCTGTGACAGTCAGCCGAGGTTTGACCCTTGCTGTGCGAGTTCAGAGTATACTTGGAGGTAATGTCTGTACATGTACTTGAAAATGTTGAACTTGGGCATTAAGTCTGTGGGTAGCTGTGTTACTTGCTCTGGTCTGTACCAGTTGATACATACATACAGACAAAAAACTCCTGGGAAGGTAGCGAGAAAACTTGTTAGCCTCACACGTTTACTAATGGTGATAGTTGTGCAGCACTCCTAGTGTAGGGTAGCAGGCAGTTTTGGAGTATGTGTAGTGTGGCTGACCTTGGGAAAGTGCTAAAAGGATCTGTGGAGGAACGATAGCTGAAAGGACTTCCGGGTGTTGTTCAGCACAGGATTACCTTGTGCAATGTGGGTGCAACAGAGGCGTCCTGGAACTGCTATAAGAACCTACACTTACACACAGCTATATACAAAGGCAAGGTACTACAAGCTAGGGAATGCTGGTGCTGCAGTCCTCTGATGTAATTTGCTAGAGTTGTGTGGATGTGACCATAGAGCCCTACCAAATTTTGGGGGGGCTCAGTGAAATACAGCACCAAGCTTACCCTCTTAACAGTGTAGGAAGTCCTCTTTCTTTACATTGTAGGACTAGGCTTTTGGTTATGGTTAACAGATTACACTGTTTTGCCTCTAGACCGACAAGTTAAATAGTTGAATTTGGTTATTATGTACATTGCAACACACATTGAGATGAGTTATTACATACAGTTATTACAAATATAAATCTCTGTTAAACGACTTTAGCATTTGAATGTCAAAAAGCAGGAAAAAACACAGCAGCTTCAAACAGGGGAAAAAAAAACCCAGCAATTCTTCTGGTTGTGTATGTATTTTTGTATAGACTTTTCTTCTGTTTTTGACAACCATAATTTGATTTCATTGATACTGCAAAATCAAAGCAGACCTTGAATTTTTTTTATCTTAGAAAAAAAAATTACCTGGGATTGTACCTAGTAAACTTTTTTTTTCTTCTTTTTTTTTTCTTTTTCTTTCTTTTTTTTTTTTTTTTTTTTTTTAACTAGTGTGAAGTTAGTAGTTCAGAAAGTGATGCTTTTCATTTGACACTATTTCAGAGTAAAAGCTGGTAATAACTTTTTGCAAAGCTAGATTCTTACCTCTTGTTAATGATTTCTTGGTACATGTTTTTATGCACAAATGTCAGTTGTGATGATCTGGCAGTATTTCAGTTTGCAGAATATATTTCACTGTCCTGTATCTTCTAAATTGCCACTTCCAGCTGAAACTGTGTTCCTTGTTTCTGTCCCAAATTCTAGCTTGGTGTTACTATGTGTTTTATTTCAATACGTGGTCAGGTGACAACATTTCTCTGAGTGGACTGTTCCTTGAATGTGCACTGGAAAGCCATTTGGTATAACAGATTGTCATGACAGTTGATAGGTTTTCTGATTATGAAAACATTTGAGGAAAGGAAATTTCTCTATCATTCTCTTCTGCTTCCCATTTATTTTTAAAGATTTTTATTTATCAAAGTACTTGAAGTTATTGTTCCTTGTAGCTAGCATTTGGAACTATTAAATTCTCAAAGGGTTAAAATTTCAGAGGGTTCTGTAACTAATGGATGGAAAGGAATTTACCCTTGAAATCTGGGCACAGAAAGGGTACCAGCAGAACTCTTCAAATTATCCCCCTTTGGTAGTCTCATCTTCTATTATTGCTCAAACAGTAAGCAAAAGAATATTTTTCTCCTGAATTACCAAGTTTTTCTCTGAAGTGTTCAAGAACAGATGACTTTAAAGAAAAGAGCTTGAAAGATTATAACTTTTTTGCAGTTTAAAAAACGAAAAAAAGATTTCTATCTTTAAATTTCATTTCAGAGAATCATTTCTGGCAACCTAGAATGATGTTGTTCTGCTGAAGACTCTTTTTATAGAGTCACATAGATCAATAAATAGCTGCTTTAAGGTGATGGGACTTGTTCCAGAAAGAGAGTTTGTTAATGCCAGGCTTGGGAAATTTAAAACTTTTCTCTCAAAGTTGGTGCAGCGTTGGCAGCTGGTGTTTTTGTGCAACCTGTGCATGGGTTAGCAAGTCAGTATAGCAAACAGCTTCAAGAAAGGGTCACTTGAGTCCTTGTCACCTGTGAATTTTTTCCAAGGCAGAAAAGCTAATGCTTGATGGATACCTTGGAATCCAGTTGGAGGTACCTGTCTCAGCCTGCAGTACATCATTCCCGAGTACTTCAGGCAGCTGTCTAAGCAGGCATGTTTACTGTATGTTCTGAATGGGATGCCTGAGATCTGAAAATGAATGTAAAATGGAAGAAGGTTGTAATGAACCTGTATCTCGTTGCATAGTAGTTCAAATGACTGCCTTAACTGCTAGATGCTGACCTGAGAAAGAGACACATAACAATACAAGTGAAAAAAGCAGTGAAATATATCGTCTGATATAGGTAGATAACTTGAAGAATAAATGAATACCTATTGCAGATAGTATTTGCAGCTGTTCTTGCTTAATAAAGTATTAATTACCTTGTTAATTGAGAAGTTGTTTTTATTTCATTTGAAAGAAAACAGGCTTGGCAAAGATGAAATAGTAAACAGGGTATGCAACGATTCTTCTTGTTATCACCTTAAGACAAGTTTATTTTGCTAATTCTGTATTGCATCATTTTGGCTTAAAAAAAATTTAAAACCTGCAAAAATGCTCACTTCATACCCTAAAATAGTGTTTAGGGTATGAAATTATGTGCATTGAATTAATAAATACATGCATTAATTATGCTTACATTTTTCTTTAACTGAGATCAAAAAACATTAAAATGCTTTAATTCATATGAGTGCTCTTTGGAAAAAAATGTATTTGCCTATTGAAGAAATAAGTTCTGAAATACGGGGTTTGTCTGATTTTTCTTAATTTAGAGAGGGAGACTATGATATTCCATCCTTCAAAGTAATTCTCTGATTTTCAGTGATGGTTTAAAAAAAGACTGAATTTTATGTTGACCTTTCGTTGTAATTATTATTCAATAAGATATTAACAAAGAATTTTAAATTTTTTTAACATTGGGTTATCCTGATCCTTAAAACTTTCTCCTGTAAACTTGTTTATACTAGTTTGTTCCAATTGTTGTTCATGTATTTGCTGCAAAACCTGCTATGATATAATACAACATTTAGAGTTAACATGTTATATTAAATTATGCAGGCTTTTAGGTTTCTGCATCACTATGCAAAAATATATGTATTTTTTGCCCTTCTCTACAAATTATTGCATTTTCTTTCTAATGCAGCTACTATACTTTCTTACAGTTACCTGACTGTTGCTAGGACCTAAATCAGGCTTTTGGGCCTATAAATTTCTTGGCAACAAGACTATGCAATTGTTCTCAGTAGCAGTGACTCAGGAGAACTGTACCTTCTTTAAGCTTTGGCAAGTCTTGGGGGGTTAATACAATGCAGTTAGATGACTCTTGTGGTGTCTTTGTCAGCCTTATTTGTCATATCATGTGCAAGCCTTTTATAAGATAAATGTTAATGATTTTTAGAAGTTTTTACAAACAAAACAGAATTTGTAGAGAGGGCTCATTTATTTTTGCAGATTAGAGTAAAAGAGATGCATAAACTTCGGAACTGATTTAGGTAAAAGAAATACACAAACTTTGGGACAGCAGGTTCTGACTTCTTTTTGAAGTTTTGCCTAAAAGCAGTCACTTGAAAAGTAAATGTAGATTGAGAACAATTGCTTTGAGTTCATTGATTAACATAATAAAGTTAACACAGTATGACAAAGAAGGTGGAGCTAGTAAGAAAAGAGCTGATAATGTTATTAATTCATAAAGGAAATGTTTCTTTTCCTCTCCGTGTACTCTGCTTCACAATAAGAATAGTTTCATAATAGCATCGTTTAATTATTTGAGCTATTAGGAACCTCCCTCTGCCACACACACCATCCTCCTTTGCCCCCCAAAGTTACCATTCCTCCACTTCTTAAAGCATGTGATTCTCTTTTTAGTAGTAGTTATAAATCCTCTAATTGAATTTCTTATTTTTTGTCAGTTCTTGACTAATTTAAAACCTCCTGTGGTGCACTTCACTTTTTCCTTTTTTTTCTTTTTCTTTTTTTTAAATCATTGATCATAGTTCTTTGTTACGATGTCAGAAGTACACGAGATGTTTGTTTGAAGTTCATGATATTTGAGTAGGTCTAAGCTATTACCTACCTCTACATAACTTGTCTTAGGCATGTGCAATGAGAGTACATATTTTTTAGTAATATTAATTTATATATAATATAAGTATAATTTTCTATGTCATATGTTAACTGATCACAGCTTTCAAGTGTAACTATAGCTAATCATATTTTCCACAGCTGGTTTTCAAGACGGATTATCATTTTTCGGGTTTTATGTGGAATGAATTGAATTTTCTTGTGTTAGTTGAATTCAAGTTTACCATGTGAAACATAATATATGCCTTTTGGTTGAAAAGCGATGCTTGTTCCAGAATATTGTGCTTTCGAAGAAAGAGCATTTTATGGTCCCTCACTGTGAGGGAGAAAAAAAAAACCCATGATTTAAAAGCTGCAGATAGAACGGCATCTGCTGTGAATAAACATCTGGGAAGAAGAGGAAGATTGCTTCAGAAGAATTAGGCTCTGTCTAGACTGGGGATTTGATCTGATTTACAGCTCTTACTGACTGGCGGTAACTATCCAATGATTCAATACATAAAATAGATAGGCAGAGCTGCTGCTTGCATGTTTGGGTCTTAACCAAACTAGAACTCCTCCTGTTCATGCAAATAGTTTTGTATATTTATATTCAGGATTGTCCCACTAATGAATGCGTCCCCAAAGTTGTAATTCTTACATCTAAGTTTTGGCAAAACCTCAGAAGTTGATCTTTCATAGCATAGATGAAACTTTAACATTTAGCAGTAAGCTAGTCACAGAAACATAAGCATTAGTAATTTAAAGAAATTTTACTACATTTTCTTAAACAGAATCTAATTGTATAAGATCTGTAAACCAGCTCATTTCCACTAGAAGACTTACTATACTGAGATGATCTTGCAACCAACAAAACAAAGCTTTTGTAGGAGTGCATTCTTCAGGTTTTTAAATTGGAGCCCAAATAATTAAGTATTGAGTATGTATGCATTAAGATCTGTGTAATTTTAGATACTCATATTTATTTCAGTTTAGGTGGTGGTTAATATTTTATGTTTGTTTTTGTTCAATACGTATGATTTAAATAATATTTTAATTAACTTTTATAGGAGACTTTGCAGCAGTTGATCATGATGTCTTTGCCAAATGTATTAATAATTGGCAAAAATCCTTTTTCTGGTAAGTTTATTTTTAACTAAGATAAAAATTGATATTTGTGTAATAGTATGCAGTTATTTCATTGGAAATAATCATCCATATAAGACTCAGGCTTTCAGAGAACTGTATAAGTATTTTTAGCAAAAAAATGGTATCAAAATTATGAATAACTTTTTTTCTCTGCTCGCCCCAAAGGTCCACAGTTGACAAAAATTAAACATTGAATGTATTCTGCCCAAACCTCAATGCTGGCTGTCATTAGGATTTTTATTGAAAGAAAGTGCATTTTCCAGCTGCCAGTAACCCACTGATAGGGCACAACGTAAGTTCTCTATATTCCCAGATAGTATGTCTTCAACTTTTTTTAGGTAAGCCACCCTTGAAAAGATTGGCAGTTTGTTGCATCTCACTTGGTCCAACTTGTTATCCCTGTTTTCTCATCCCCAAAACTTTCATACTTCTCTTGCTTCAGGTAACAATTTACCTGAGAACTATTGCAATTGCCATCTTGCTTTCTCCCCTGAACTGACACTGTCTTCTTCATACTCCCACCTTCTCTGCTTCCAGCTCTGAGAGTTGCAATTTTCAGACCAAGAAAATTGGCCTTTATGGACCCAGCTGACTCTTCACAGCTACTTGGGAATCTCTGCACTGTGCTCTCAATTCCAGAAGCGCAGAGCAGACGCACCTGGCCTGCATGAAGCCACTATGGATAGGGCAGAATTTATTTACCTGGGGTTAATCTGTCCCAGGTGTTCCACTTCTGATCCTCTAGCACCTCAAAAGAGGTTAGGAACTGCTTTAATAGGCTTTGCAGGCCCCCCATCCTGCCTTTTTTTTTCTTTTTTTGTAAAAAAATGGCCTTGTATGCCATGCATCAGTGTATGTGAGACAAGATTTTTCTCCTGAGCAGAAAGAACCATCTTTTTATTACCTCACTTTTCAATTCCAGGCTTCATAACATTGATGCTTTTCAATTTCCATCTGCATATGTGCTGTGTATGTAGGTATCTTGATTTAATTTTGTTGACTTCTACTACATGCTTTTGATTATTGATGCTCCTCAGGGTCACAGCATTTTAAGTTTTTGTATATGCAGATAACTATAATCTATCATATGTACCAAGAAGCATGAATGTGGTTTCTCTAGTCTGAAAGAATAAAATCCATCTGTTTTTATTTTTTGGTCCAGACTTAAGAAAATCCGTGGAGTCTTCTGAAGATCTTAAAGATTAAATTTAGTGGAAAAGCGGATGGGGGAGAGGGGCAAACAAAGGTTATTTTTGTGGTACCTTTTTAAAATTCTGTTTAAGATGTAGCTTTTGTGATTTGGCTGTGAGCCTGTAGTGGTATATGCATCACTTTTGCTATGGGAAGGTTATGGATTTGTCAGAAAGCATGGATTTTACTGGAGCAGATCCCATACACTAAAGAAAATTCTTACGTACGGACAATATTCTTTGAAGATGTTTCAAACTCTTGCCCAAGTTCATCATGGAATTTCTTCTGAAACAGAAGATACACCTATTCTTTTGAATGCTTTCCGAAAGCTTTCCCCTTTGAAATTTAAGACTACTCTGCTGTTAATTTGGAGAGGACCTCATCCCATTGTGGATTTTTTGTTTGCTTGATTTTGCTACACTGGTTAAAAAAAATAAAAATAAAAAAGCTGTGACTCTTCCAGAGAGTTTCTCAGTAAATCTGATTGCATCAAGGCAAGCCCCCTAGTAAAAGTAGGTTCTGTTAGTGATGAGAATTTGGTCCACTAAAGATTAGACTGCATCTGTGTTTTTTTTTCTTCAGGAACGTCTCCCAGTTATTTCCCTTTGCATTGCTTTGCACTTAAAAGAGTTATTATTAGAGAAACATCAGGAGAAGACAAATTGCAAAAGCTGAGGGTGGATAGGATTTCAAGAAACATGTAACTGTATCAGAGACATTGACTAATCAAGGAAAATGCAGATAGAACACTAGATCTGAGATTTGGTTAAAAAGTGGTCTTCAGAGACTTCAGCAAGGAACATTGCAGTTGAGCAAATTGGCAGGAAGCCAGTTTGAGGAGAAAAGTGATGAAGAGCTACAGATTGTGATTGTAACTGTTAAGTTGAATGACGGGGAGGGAGGGAAGGAGATAATGAAGAGGCAAATGTCCTTTAAAGGAGGAGGGGAAAGGGAAAGACTAAATTCTATAAAGGTTAAAATTCATATTTGCAAGGGAGCAAGTCAGGAGGTTGGAAAACTAAGGAGGATATGAAAGTAAGGGTTAAGATTGAGTGCAAGGAAGATCAAAGGATAGGATAGGAAAAAAAAATCAAGCAGCAAGTTGGAGGGCTTAGAAGAGAAGCATCAGAGAGCTACTTCTGTATTTGTGATGGAGAAAAGGAATAAAAACGTACAAGGGGATTGGCAGCAGTTAAAGGCTGAGGTTGTTCAATATTTTGCCTTCAGTAGAGGAGGAGATGCACAGAAACAATATGCAGGTAGGCTTTTAACACCCAGAGATGCCCATGGGCTGAAAGTGTCCAGGAAAAGTTGAGTAATTGCCTTTTTTTTTTTTTTTTTTTTTTTTTAAACAATTAAATTTAGTGTGGTAAACGAATTTAAGATGTGAGGTGTTGGCATGGATTCCTTCTAATACGGTATGCTGTTGAATTGATGTAGTTTTAGGTATGCAGTCAGATAGGATTTTTCCTTCTTTGGCTAAAGTAGCAAGCTTCTGATGGAAACATGTTTGTTGACCTTTTCTATTTCTATGTATAAGACTTGATGGCTTCAGTCTTTCGGATACAGGAAGGCTATATAATGATTAAAGATCTCCCATTTGCGGTCATGTTCTTTTTAATATATCTACTTGATAAGCCTGTTTCTGAAAAGTTCAGGCAGTATCTGTTCAATAGCATTATACATATCTCGCAGATTGAATCTATATTGAAAAGGCTGCATACATAATATTACAATGCACAGAGAACTTGTGAAGCCATGAGGAAGGTAGAGAAGTGTAGAATCAGTCTTTTTCATCTCTGCTTTATGACAGCAGGCTTGTTTTTTTATTTGTTTTAGTGAAAGCTAGTTAAAATCACTGAGATCAATATCCTTTTAGTTCTTCTCTGATTTGTTTTTTTAATTTCCTATTTTGATCAAGATTACCTCATACCTATTTTGAGAGGGATTTTACATTTGTTTTGCTTACAAAATTTTCTAGTGGGCCAAATCAAAGGGCAGTTTTTCAGACTCTTAAGTGAATGAGTTGCATCTTTCTTCTCTGGGAGTTTATCCAAAATAGACTTAGCTACCTAAGGTAGAGGAAAGGTTCAAAGATTCAGAAGGTTCAGAAGATTCAATATTCGAAAGGTTCAGAAAATTTCTATTTCAGAACAAAGATTAAGCTTTCTGGTTAAACTTTATTTTGGATGCTTAAGATCGTCTCACGGACATTGGAGATCATCTGAAATTACCAACAGAGCCCTTTAGTGCAAGGGATTTCAGTAACTTTGGTCAGGTTTGAGAATGATTATGCATACTTTAGTATGTCCTACACCTTCAGTGTGGTGTTTAGTATTTAGACTGAGAATGAGCCTGTCGGTGTGGGTAGTAGTTATACCAGCAGTGTTTCGGAATGCAGTTCTGCAGAATAAAAGTCGTATTTCTAGCTAGACTCAGCTTTATTATATTAGTAGCACAGCTACTAATTAGTGGCTGAAATGCAGAGCATGTTGGAGAATGGAAGCTGTTCTGACACTTCTACTCCCAGGTAGTCTAATGGATGGTGTTCTCTGTTTCAGTAATGCAAATTGATGTGTTTCTATGTAGAGTTTTGTTCCAAACAGTCTGAGCGGTTTTGCTATCCTTAAAGTGTTTGTAACAGCTGTAACTTGTATGGTGTATGCAGTAGCAGCAGCAGTAAGACATTCTGAGTGTTTAAAATTAGTTCTTTAATATTCTGTAAACTGAATTCTTCAGTTAAAGCTTTTGTAAGAGATTCATATGTTTACACCCAGATTTTGAAATACATTTTGATGTTTATAGATATAGCTGGATATCTAATACAGCTTTATGAAATAATTTAAATTCAGTCACCTAACTCTTACAGTTTAGGGGGCCACATAATGTAAGCACTTTCATAAAGATCTATTTAGATACTTGAGATTCCTTTGGAAACTTGATTGTAGGTGTCCAAAGCACTTCTGAAAATATCACCCTTAAATTTTTCTTTTTGAAGGACTGAAATAAGTTTGTTTTTTTTGTTTCTGTTTTTCCCATCTGAAATTACATATGAGTCTTAAGCTGTTTGTAAGCACTGAAAGTTGCCAGCTTAAAGGTGAAAAGGACATACTGAAAGGTGAAGAGATGGTTGTTTTTTTTTTTTAAACTTTGTTTTATTTTCTATGTTAGATTAATATAGATTATATTACAAAAAAGGAAAGAAAAATGATGTTTTCTGGGGGAGAGGGGAAGAAGCTCTAAGCATACCATTAATTACAACTATCTTTATTGCTTTTTGTTTTCTTTTATCCTAGAGCCAGGTACTGAAGAAATAAAAAAACTCCTCTTGCTTTTGCTTGGTTGTGCAGTTCAGGTAAGTTTAAAAATTATATTTACGTCTGTATGGAATGGGTCAGGTGTCACAGGTCTGATTTTGTGTGTGGTGTTGTTTTGTTTTATTTTTTCCCTTTCACTGTTTTAACACATGAGGTCTGCCTTCCTTTACTGGCAGTATTGCATTATTTGAAAACTTGGATATTCTAACAGTTAAAAGGCCTGCAATCATATACCTCATGTCATCTTGTGTGAATGTAGCAAACTGTATTTATGATTCATAATAATTTAATAATTATTATTTCGTAATATTGTTAATTCACCTGGTAAAGAAAGGAAGAAAGTGGTAAGGTACTGTAGAGTTATCTTACAGATATATAATAAAAATGTTCTTAAAAAAAAACCTCACCTACTTACATTCAGGCTGGCATATTTGATTCTTTCAAAACTTTTTTTTTTTTTTTTTTTTTTTTTTTTTAAAAAAGACCCAAACACCCTCCCCCACAGAAAAAGCTACCAACTACTTACTACATATGTTGCTGTTAATCTAAGCTCTTCCACGTAAATGCAGCTTGAGTGTTTTCTTTTTTTTTTTAATAAAAAAGTATTGAGACCAGTTTGTGATCCACTTAGTGGTACTGGTGTATGACATGCTCATTTGTAAAGTAAGTGTGATTAAAATGCTTTAAGGAAATGTGTGTATATTTTAAAAATACTTAAGGAATAGAACTAAAATGTTGTGACAGCATAATTGTGACTTAATCCTTGTTTCAGAATTGATAGGACCTAATGATAGGACCTAAGCTATGAGTAGTCTCAGGTAATTTCTGAAACAAATGTTGAATCGATAATGGTGCAGTGTACTACAATTATTTCTACTTGTTTAGGATTTTTAAAACTAGAAATTTAAATTGTCAACACAAAATGAACTTTGTAAGTTTAGTGCTCATATTGTGTGTTTTTTGGAGGATTGGGAAGGGACATGCATCTGTATGTGTGTGCGTGTACAGAGAATCATATTTTATCATATATTTTTATCATATTTTTTATCGTGTTTTATTTGTATGTTTATATAAACTATCAAAGTTACACTAAACATATTTTCAACTGAAGGAGCTTAGATCATAATGATAAGATTATAAAACATAATCTTTTTTAAAAAATGTATAAGTACCAGAGTTTGTTCTAGTTTTCTGTCAATGGACAAATTTCATGACCTTTATTCTATATAAAGATGTATACACCTGCTTAAATATGAATCTTCTGACCTTTTTAACTTGGACTTTGAAGACTAACTTATGAAGATCTGTATGTTACACTTTTTGTGGTTTGGGGAAATGAGTGTATGAGGCAGTTGAGGTATAAGTTTGCAGCAAATTAGTTATTTCATAGTAACTGAGTGATACTCTTGGTTAATTGAAATAGGTTGTGCCTCCTTCAGTCAGAGGGAGAACCTACTTTGTAACACCTGGTTGAATATGAACACAAGCAATGCAGAGTAGCTGACAAGCTGGAAATTCTGTGATAATCTGTTCATATGATCACCTATTCAATAAACTGTTTTCTAATGAACTCTTGTTAGGAAAGTTTGCACCATTCAGCTACTTAAACAGATAAAATAGTTCAGTCATATGTTCTTAACAGCTTAAAGAGGCAACTTCAATACCAGAGAAGGACACTGAAGAGATGCCTATGGAGGTGATTATCATAAAATTTGAACAAGAAATTAACTATTTTAAAAAAACTCTTCCTTGCCCTCCTTCAGGAACTCTTCTTCATCAGTTTGTCAATATTGAAAGTTGTTATAATCACTGTAACTTGGCATAAACAAGACATTTAGTGGTCAACAAAATTATTGGGTAATAATTCAGTAATGTGATAACTGTTTAAAAGTCTTGTGGCCTGCACACAACAATGTAGTGGATTGTTGGTATGAAAATGGTATGCTATTTCGGCTTTCAGCATTATCTCTTTTAAGCTCTTAGAAATGAGTAGTAGTGAAACATTATTATGACCTTCTATATTCATTTTTAGTGTCAGAAAAAGGAAGAATTTATTGAAAGAATCCAAGGTCTGGATTTTGACACAAGAGCAGCTGTTGCAGCCCATATTCAAGAGGTATTTTATTTTTTTTTTAGGCTTTTTTCTTTTTTTTTCTTTTTTTTTGAGGGTAATATTTTTGGAAATTAACTGTGTGTGTTCAAAAGCACATAAACCAGGATGTGATTTGTATGTGTGGTGTGTGTTTATTGTTGTTGTTTTCAACAATCAAGTTTTTTCAATAATATTGTTAAAGCAGTACCAGGAATTTGTATGTTGCTTCAAGAATTTCTTAGTACTACAGTAAATTCAGGTTAATTAAAATGACTCATGCAAAATTATTTATAAAATGTAATTCAAATATCATATATGTGATATTTAATATATATTATGTTGTATTCACCTTTTCTTTTAACCTGAAATTCACAACAATATTTTTCAGGTAGACAGACAAAAAGCTGTACACAGTTCAATATATTTTAATTTTTCATTCATTTTCTACTGAATTTAAATCATAGAGTTTTTGTTTTACTTTATTTACTCTTCCTTTTTACTCACAATTTGAAGAAGCTGCTTTTTCTCTTCCATTTTATTCTGTATAGGTAACTCATAATCAGGAAAATGTGTTTGATCTACAGTGGATGGAAGTTAGTGTACTGACACAAGAATATGTTGAGCCTCTCTTGAAAAATATGGCGTTACATTTAAAAAGACTTATAGATGAAAGAGATGAGCACTCAGAGGTATGGATGTGATTTACTACTTCAGAGAAATACAAGATAGCATTTTTAAAAATGATACAACTTACCGTTTTTAGAGCTAATAGTTAATGTATGTTCTGTTACTGATTTAAGTAAGGACTCCTTCCTGCTGCAAAGTTACTTCTAGTAGTTACAAAATTAATCTGAGTATAGTTGAATACTGTGATAAAATAGAAAAAAGTAATAAGAGACTGTCTTTTTCATGTGACCGGAGCCAGAACAATTTTAAATGTCGTTCATCTATATTTTTAAACACAGAATCAGTAAGGTTGGAAGGGACCTTTGGAGATCATCTAGTCCAACCTCTCAAAGATTTCCAGGTGCTGGTCCCACTGGGGCTTGAACCCAAGACCTTCAGTGTGTAAAGCAGATGACAAACAATAAATTCAAAGCTGACGTTTCTGGGAATTAGTAATGTAGTATAGTTTGTAGGCTAGTCACTGAGAGGTGTTGATATTCTAGTTGTTCTATAGCATGGAGTGAATTGGAGCAGAATCCGTATCAAGGAGGGGAGGTTTTACAAGCTTATCACCAGGCACAATCATTGCTACTGTGTGAGAATCAAAAAACAGAAATTTGTTTAATAAAAGCTGTAGGTTATGAATCATCTTGGCGATTTCAGATTTGCTGCTCGCTAAAGGATGGATATGCTACTTTGCAATTATTCAGAATGTGCCTTTGATAATGAACAACTGTCTTTCCTGTTCATAGCCTTGACAGGAATAGAATTGAAATGTAACAGAGAAGAGGTGTGGTAAGCCTTCAGAAATTAAACAGTTGTGCAACTCAGGGAAAGTAACTTAAAAAGTAAAATGCAATGGTTCTTTGTATTTGAATAATACCTGTATTTATATGATCAGATAAGAATATTGTTACATGTTTTAAGCTTTATTGTGTTGGCAGGGATGCTGCTGCTGCTTGCTGAAAAACAGCAGTTTAGTTAGACATTTGATATTTATCCTTATGCTCAAGACATTCATGCTTGTTCACTACCTAGTCCATTCTGAGCACTCAGTTTGTCTGTCATCGCTGTTTTTAGCTTGTTTCTCAGGTAGTCTATGACAACTGAAAAGAAATTTTGAGCAGCTAAGTTATCAAAGGACCCTTTATAAGTTCTAGGGTTTTTTTTATGCACTGTCAAGGCGTTAAAGTCCTTTCTTTCAAAATATATCAGTTCTTCATACCATGCTGAAAATACTCAGATTTATTCTTATTTTTATTTACTGGAAATAATCTCAGCTGTCCTTTACAATGTTCTATGACAAGAAGGTACAGGAGGAGCAGGAAATCTGAATTCTGTTGTATTACTCTGTTTTCTGCTGAAGGCATGTAAAAATATTAGTGAAGCCTACTGACAGGGAGAGTTTGTCTATATGAGAAGACTATCTGAGACAGGCATTTCATATTCCAGACACCGATTAAGAAACCAATGCTTAGAAGTTATCCTGAAATCTGTGTATAGTATAGTCTTTCTAGTTAAATTGCAGTCTAGAATTGATCCAAGACAGGTTTGGAGACACTTAAACCTTGTTAACGCAGACATTGTATACGTTTGGTTGGTTGCTTTTTATTAGTAAATACAGAGTAATTCTTTTCTCCTCAGAGAGGTGACAGTGGTTGACAAGCCGTAAGTTAGCATACTGGGTCATGATGAGCCCTTTTCTAAACCCGGTACTCCATTCTTTTGTTATATTTTTGATAATGATGAGCCTTATTTAGAGGAAAGGCTGGTGTGATTTCATGAGGCTGTGTGCAGTATTTTGATTAGAGAGGGGAAAACTTCTGTATGAAGATACAGAAGCGTTAGCAGTACGGTCCCATAATGGGCCTGTGAGAATATTTTCTTCAACTTATTTGTAATGAAAAATACAGTTACTAGATTTTTCAAAAGCCTAAACCTACTCCTGCATCTCCTCTGTTTTATTAACTGAATACATAGACTGGTCTTCAGCAGAAATGAAAACGCCATCTTGATCAAAGATAAAACAGTTGCATATGAATCCATTTTGAAAACTTATTTGTATTCCATGTGGATGTGGAATTGTGGATCTAAATTTGATCGGTTAAAAAATAACGGAGCAGTAGTCTTAAGTAACTGTGACTATTTAAGACTCATTTGGGTATATAGGACCTCTAACTTCTGCTTTTACCGCAGAACACCTCCACTATTTCTTGTATCATTTCAGACTTTGATTTTAGTAAGGCTGTGAATGATAATTGTTTCTGACATATAAATGGCGCTCTGAATGCAGTTATACCATTTGTTTGCTTGCTTGTTTGTTTTAATTTCTTAGACTATCATAGAACTCTCAGAAGAACGGGACTGTCTCCGTTTTCTACCTCATGCATCAGCAGCACAATCGCCCTGTGGATCTCCTGGCATGAAACGTACTGAAAGCAGACAGCACCTGTCAGTAGAGTTAGCAGATGCCAAAGCAAAAATAAGAAGGCTTAGGCAAGAGCTGTGAGTATGTGTAGATTGCAGAACTGTTTTAAGAGTTGCAGAGATTTAAAATACTGTTAATATTGAACAATAATAGTCTATAAACAAATTGTTCATTTTCAGATGCTAAATTACAGTTTGAAATGCCTGTTTATAGTCATTGCATTCTAGGAAGTTTATTTGTAGTATATAAGCATGTTTGTGGACCAGTGCAGAAATTAAATTGTCATCTGTTTGTCACCTTAATTTCTGTTAAGAATTCTGTTGATGTTTTGACTGTAAGCATAATAACAATCAGTGAACGAATTGGGGATGTTGTTGTCTTTTTGTACTGTGAAACTTTCTAAAGGATTAGATGTGTTTGAGCAATCTTATGTTTCCGTATGTTAATGGACTTGTTCCTTTACATAAGTTATCTGTCTTTCAGAAATACTCTACAGCTAATCTAATGTAATGTTGCTTTTTTATTTTATTTTATTTTATTTTTTTAAAAAAAAGGACAATATAATGTCCATTGTTGTTTATGGTCAAGTTCTTTGTCCCTCTTGCAGTGTTCTTTATCAGTAAGGCTTGCCTGACTATGGTTTTAAGTATCTGTATATGTTTTTAATGGAATATCTTTGTGGTTGAGGCAAGTGCAGTGTGATAGGCTGAACAGCAGTTGCAAGGGGTAGGTAGGAAGAGACTGGAAATAGAGCTGTGTCCCGACTGTTTTAGGATTTGGGGCAAAACCACCTTTTTTGGAAGGAGACAGTATAGTAGTGATTCTTTTACTGCACTGCAATTCAGTTACGTATTTTTTGTTGGAAATAATCATTTATGGTTCATTCACAGTCTATGCCATGCTTTAAATAGAAAGAAATTGTGCGCCACAATTTCTGGTCCCACATGTTGTCTTCTCTTCCTGTATAGAAGATACCTTAGCTGCACTTGTTTGCTCATGCCCCTCCAATCTTCTGCTTTCTTCTGCCCTACTAGTCTACAGAGAAAATTATATAATTCAAACTCTGCTAAACCTCCTGACTTGCACGCAAACTCGCATGCAAACGTGGATGCAGTAAAGATGCAAGCCTCGATGCATGAAACAAGTTTCGGTTTTACTGGTAGGGGTGTTATTTAGGAATGAGTAAAAAGATAATTTGTAAAGTGAGTGAATTTTATAGCTTGGGTCGGATGTCGTTGTTCATGATTTCTAATTCTGTTTATGCAGTTAGGGACTGCAGTCTTTGCCCCCTAGTGGTGGCCCCCTTAGCGAAGGAGAATATTGCCCTCCTTCACCTAGTCCAAGTCTCTTGAAAATTTGATTCCATTGTAGTTTTGCTGTTTTTGCCTATCATTGTAGTCAAGGAACAATTCTTGAGTGATACTGAAGAGTTATTTAAAAGAGAAGAAAACAAAAAAATAATAGTCCAGTGGAAGAATCTTATTCTTCCTATAGCAAAGCAAAGCCTAATGTTGTTTTAGCAGAGTGAAGTATGTGTTGTTTGAACTTAAAGTTACAGATCTTAATATATACATAAAGTAATTTACATGCAGTTTATAAACAGCTTAACTGAAGCATTTTAATCCAGCATACCTAGGAGGCATAAAATTAAATTGAGAGTTGAAGGTAGCATAAGTCACAATCATCAGTTTACTGGCTTGCCTTTATTGGAGTTTGTTGATCAGATCATCCAGTAACTGGATGGATTAAGTATCTGGTATTTACTCAGCGAATCCCCTTCCCCCACTGCATTCTTGGTCTTTATGAAGAATAGAGGACAAAAAGATAGAGCTCTCTTTTTCTAATGTCTGTATTATTTTGTGTCTACTGAAATGAACCCGCCCAGGAAACTCTATAAACAGCTGCACCAAGAAAATCAGTGAAAAAATTGCTGTTATTAGTTTGATTGACAGTTAATAGATAGCCTAAACAGTGAACACTGGTATGTTCTGTATAATTTAGTACAATCCTTTCTAGTCTGTAGCTGAAGCATGCAATTAGGGCAACAGTGATGGCTTGGAACATTTCGCATTTTGCACTGTATTTGAATTCAGTCGTAAATAAATTTCGTTTAGGCATAGCAGTATATTTAAGACGCCAGACTTTGCTATATTAACTTCTGTGTATAGCATTTGATATCAAATACTGTCTGTATTTTATAATACTAGATTCATTCCAGAGTAGAAAACACTTAAATATATTCATAACCTACTTTTGGCAGTGAAGCTTCATATTTAGTTTAATATGTAGCTAATATAATTTTATAACAAAACATCTGTAAGAATTATTTTTCTTTGCAGTAAGGTATACCAACTGTTGGATGCAAATTGTGATTGAGAAGTGTAATATAGTGCTCTAGGAATAGAAGCTGCACACCTATTTTTTTATTAAGTCTTATTATGGCTCTACATAGAGACCAATATAGGAATATGAATGTTAACAGAAAAATCATAGTAATCTGACATAATATAGAATAAATTTGTATTTCTGAGTTGTTTCTGAACACCTATATAGAGAAATAAATGACATCTGCTCTAGATGATGTTGCAATGAGCGATATATAGAAGAACCCTGTATACTTGTAGACTGTCAAAGACCTTATTTAAACAGTGTATGGTTGCAGATAGGTCATTTATTGTGAGATTGACACATTTTTAAAAACAATGGTGCTCTAATTTTGCCTAAATCAAATGTATTTTTCTCCGTTACGATTACCTTTAATTACATTATACATCTCAATACATTAAATCTCTTCATTTTCCCTTTTTGCCACTTCTTTTTCATTCATATTTGAATTCCAAATTCGTTTAACAATATGATAATATATTTGAACATGCAGTACAACTTTTAACTATATAATCTTGGATATGGCATTTTTTTCAACAGTGAATACTGTTTGTTTTGAGGTAGAGTTGAATTTTGAATATTCACTCTGTTGCCTTATTGAGAGAATGAAATATTTCTCTAGAAGCTGCTCACTGCATAAATAATTCATTTTCTGACCATTTAGAAATAAATGCTAGTTAGAAGTTAAGAATACAAAATGAGTCCTGTAAGAATTTAGTATTCTATGTTAAATTGTTTTTTTTTTATTCTGAGTTTCTGAATAGAACAACCACTGCATTCTATTTATAAAATTAAAATTCATTATTTAAGAGGCTGCATTTCATAAAATCGACTTACTAAGCAGCACCTTTTTCTGAGTAAGGGCACCTTTAAAAAACTTAATTCTTCTCTGTAGGGAAAAAAATGAAGAAAAAATACAAAAGTATAAACATGATTTTTAAATTGGTGGCTGTTGTCTGGTGTTTAGTGTAAAATGTTTATTCTGTTAGAATAATTTCAAAAAATATATTAAATGTTTACTTTTGAATGTGAACCTCCCAGCACTCATTTGTGTGTAAAGTCTTTTTTTGACAAAATAACAACATAATGTTTTCTATATTTGAAAATATCTACTAAAAATTGGACTAAAATTGAAAGATTAGATTTAGATCAAAACCTAAAGAATATCTAAAGCGTAATGGCATACTTAATGTTCATGCTTGTATGTTCATGAGATTTTGGATTCAATAAGGAAATTCTCAGAAATCTCAGTATTCCGTCGCTGTTACAGTCAAATGAGATAACGATACGGTTTTGCAGCCATACTTACCTTTGTGTTTCCTCTTTTAAGTGAGGAAAAGACTGAGCAGTTGCTTGACTGTAAACAAGAACTTGAACAGATGGAAGCTGAGTTAAAAAAACTTCAGCAAGAGGTATGGATTTTGTGAATTTACTGTGTTTTTTTTTTTTTTAAGTGGCACAATAAAATGCCACTTCATAACAGTATTTTTGTTTTATTTTAGGAATTATATTTTTCTACATTTTTAAAATGTACTTTGAAAATTAACTTGTATAGTTTATAGTTTAAAAGTTACCTTTAATTTATTATAATATACTTGAAAAATTCTTAGTTGCTTTAGTGTTTCTTTTTAGTTCCTTTGTTAACATCCAAACTTCCTACAACCAACATACCTTATGGATGAAAATGTCCTATTTTCATGGCTTATTTTGGGTCTATGGGTTGATAGCAAGGGAAGAAAAGATATGGTGTATTTGTTCTTGGGATGCCAATGTGTAGTCACTGAGGATCATTTGTGAATACTATATGTCAAAGCAATTTGCTCTTCTTACTGCGATTTGTAGAGAAATGGACAAAAGTGTACACCTCTTAAAAAAGGCCAATTCAGATTTCTTGGGAAAATGTCATCTTGGTTTTAAATGACTTTTTCTTCACTCTTCCCAGAATTAATATATGCTATCCTTCTACTTTACCCTTGATTTAAAACACTGGAAGAGGCTGTGTTATACTTCAGCATGTACTATCCAGTATTTTGTCTTGCTAGTGACTTCTTTACAACTATTGTTTTTCCTTCTATGGTGTTCACCCAGAATGAGTTGTTACTATGTTCATAATAGAGACTTCAGGAGTAATGTTAATTAACTTACACAGGAAAACTGTACGTTTTTTGAAGCTTGAAATGTTCCTCCCTGCATTAAAACAGTAAAGATTTGCATGTTGCAGCTAGTCCTTTTACCATCAATGCTTTTGTTGTGTTCAAATTAAATAGCAAGGAGCGGATGCTTGAAAAACGACCTGATTCAGGAAAGACTTTTTTTATTGCTAATAAGTTATTATGGTAAAAGTTCATTGCTTTAATAAATAAAAAGTTTAAGTTTCAATAAAAAGTTTATTTTTTAATGAAATATATTAAGAACATCAATTCTTAATATGATTACATTTAAAATAAAAACATACTCTGTGCTTACATGTTGCTGATATGCAAATGCAGATTAATATTTAAAAGATAAAGATTGAAACAGTGAAATATTTATTGAAATCATGAAGAAATTTTCAGAACTGTATAGTTGTACGTTTTTGTGACCATAGCGTTGTTTTTTTTTTTTTTTTTTTAAGAATATGAATTTACTCTCAGATGCCCGGTCTGCCAGAGTGTATAGAGATGAATTAGATGCTCTTCGCGAGAAGGCAATTCGAGTTGATAAGCTTGAAAGTGAAGTCAGCCGATACAAAGAAAGACTGCATGATGTTGAATTCTACAAAGCTAGAGTGGAGGTATATTAAAGAAAAAAAAATAGTCACAAACTGCATGTATTGTTTTTTGTTTGCTGTTGGTTTTCAAAGTTATTTTGACAACTTAAACATTAGGACACAAAAACAATGTTAATAGCTTCTTGCTCTCAGATATGTGATAGTCAGGTCTTTTGTGATAAATTAGAATTTTCAGGTAAAAGTCCCTTTGTCTAATCCACGCGAGTTTCATTCGGGTTGAGCAAGATTCTCCATAGTTCCAGGCAGGGCAGACCAGTAGCAGACTCGGGGTCTAGAATGCTATGTATTGAGAAACACAGAGGAGGAGTTAGTTAATATGTTGTAAATGCAATAATTTCTTTCTGGTTTTGGGGTGTCCTAAAAGAAGACAATTTTCTACGTGTTGAGGAAATAATGGCACAGCAAATGTCAAATGAGTATGGGATGGCATTCCATGGATAAAACGTGCTTAAAAAGAAACTAATGAAAGTTTTAGGACATTTTCAAGGTGGACATTTAAAAATAGAATCCTAGAAAAATAGAGAGCACTCAGATTGAAATTATTATTCATTGGGAAAAAAGTGTTAATTATTTTGCTTAGATGTAGGCATTGAGAGCCCTTGTCTTTTGGATCACTTTTATCCTAAAGAAAACAAGATATTAGGCAAAATCGCTAAACAGTTGCAGGGTATTATTTTACATAATTTCATCATTTAATGTAGAATACTAGAATCATAGGACTCAGGACCTTATTCAGTCCTTCTGCTTTGAACAAGGTGAGCCATACCCTTACACTCTTAACAAATGTTTGGCATTAATATATTCTTTGAGACCTCAGTAATGGCATGTCTGTGTGAAAACAGTGACCTGTGACATGTCTGCTCCTCCAGTCTTCTCTTTTGTGCTTTACTGTCCCCTGTCATTCTGCCTTGCGAGGTACTCGTTCTGTCTTAATTCACATTTTTCTTACAACAAAGAATCTCAGAAACTGGATATCATACTCCAGTTAAGCCTTACCAGTTTCAAATAAAGTGGTAAGATAATTCTTTTTGCACATTCTGGTGTAGTAAGTCATCAGCAACATCTCAACATTGTGTGGTAACCTCCAGGTTTTTTCCCCCAGAACTGCTGCCTAGCTGTGATGTGCTATCTCCAGTGTTAACATCTTTCAAGAACTGAAAACTTATAGTATTAAGTGAAAAGATGGCTATAGGAGGGTGATAGAGCATCAGCTGGAAATACTACTTCATTCGAATGTTTAAAATTTAAAGCTTGTTAATGAATATATGCTTAGTCACAGTATAAAATAGCTATGATTGAGGGAATTTGGGGAATAAACTGCACAACAAAAGTTGAATCTTTATGATCAGTTTGTAGGTCCTTCATCCAAGCCATCCAATGATATCTTTAGTTAGAAATAAAACACATCAGCTGACATACGAGAGTTCTCTATTTTTCTTGAAAGAAAAGAATAGTTGTTCGAAGAGGTCTACAGTATAAAAAGTTAAGAAAAATCTACACAAGGTTAAAACATTGTTAAAAGGACTTTAGATTTTTTTTTTTTAAGATGACTAGTTCATGGTCTTGCTTGAAATTCAGTTGGTTATCTTACTGTGTAATGTGAAATAATTTGAAATTTAAAGAAAACTTCTTAATGTAATACAAACAGGTGCTAACAACTCTCATTGAAACATATGTTCCCAAGGAGATTTCAAAGCTGCCTTCACGTGTTACTGGTAAACAAAGACAGATACTTGCTTTCCAACTCGGAATCTTTTCTCAGTGTTTGACCTACTTAAAATACTGCTATTCAGTGTAGAGGTCCAGTGCTGAGATTTATGCTCTCAAATTTCCTCAGAGTTGTTGGCTGTTACCTATATATGATGTGACAGGTTAACGTACATAACTGTTGGAGAAACAGATACTGTGTGTGGTTGGCATTATGATCAGCTTGCCTGCAGATGGGAGGGTCTTCGTATTCGAAAATCATCTTAAATGAGTGGCTTCATAAACTACATATATTTACTGCTGATGTAAAAGGAACTAAAAGCATGTGGTTAAAAGGGAATAGGGAGCAGTATTTGAAACCAGTGTAAATTTCATTTTCATAGAATGTTTAAGCTATTAAAAAATAAATTTTTGTTTACATGTTTTATAGATTGTAAATTACTCAATTTTCAAGCATACTTGAATATAGATAGATGTTAATTAGTTGGCTTTGCTCCGTAATTATTACATCAACGTAGAATTATTATTATTATGTATGGAGCAGTAGGAAGGGTAAATACTTATATATATTCAGTTATGTATGTGTTTTTTCAGATCTTGCAGCTGAATGCATGTAGAAGTCTGAAAAGTTTTCCATCATATAAAATTGCCAATTATTTTCCTTTGTATGTTATCGTTTCCACTAGATTTCACTAAAGAAATTTTAAAGAGCACTCCTCTGTATGTAAATTTAGAGCTGTTTAGGCCTTTCAAATACGGTTGTCTTTTGGAGCATGCTGTTGCATTTTCAACATGATGAGATGTCTCATCATGCATTTAAGTAGATTTACCCAGTTGCCTGTAAACATAATTATGGCCTGTAAAATTATTCTCTAAAAAAATATTCTCTAAAATTCTCCATTTCCTACAACCTAAAGATGAGGGTGTTCTGTCTGATAATAGATTATGGAATGAAAGGCGTATCTGCATCAATCTTCTATTAGCAGCCACTGTCAGAGACAGATGTTTAGAGAATGTAGAAGAACACACCTTTCCTGTTATGCTCTCCCAGCTTCCAGTAGTTTCTATTCAGAAGAATCTTACTCACAGGTAGCACCTCTGCGCTTCGTAGATCTTGGCTCGCTCTTCTGTGAATTAGATACCTTTTCAATATGTGTAGGCTTCTGGCATTTACCAAATCATATGAGAGTAAGCTCCACAATTTAAATATGTGGTGTGTGAAGAAGTACGTTTTTCTGTTTGTCTTGAACTTGACACCTACAATTCTTTAATGGTAGTGTTTTAGTCATCTGTAGTCCAGACACTTGCAACATATCCTTCTAGGTCAAATGTCATATCACAAGGATATTAATAGTGTGACTGATTGACAGCGTAATTATTCTTAATGCTTTAGTGAAAATTTTATTTCCCTTATGTTATATAAAATTTTATTTAAGTTACAGTTGTATGAAATTGCTGCAAATTTCTTTAATGAAAAACAGAAATCTGTTACAGCTTCAAAATGAATGTTTGCTATTAGAGCAGCATTTCTAAAACTGGGTATGATGAGTATTGAAGTTTGTTTAATTAAGAAAATACCTTTTTTTGTGATTCTTTTTGATTTAATTCTTGTAGGAGTTAAAGGAGGACAATCAAGTGTTGCTAGAAACAAAGACAATGTTGGAAGATCAATTAGAGGGGACCCGAGCCCGTTCTGATAAATTACATGAGTTAGAAAAAGAGAATCTACAATTAAAAGCTAAATTACATGACATGGAGATGGTAAGTGTAAATGGAGGATGGCAAAGATAAATGATATGCTTTGAATTTCATTTACATATTAAATAACAGAAGTATTTCCAATCAAAATGGTATTGAGGGAGAGGAGGAAGGTATCTTAATTTGTTTACATTTTTCAGATACGATTTTCTGCAGTACCTTTGGTTCTGCCTAAGGAAGTACAAATTTCAAAGGTAGCATTCTTCCTAAAAGCAGTAGTGTTTAATCTGATAGCTAAAATATAAGGAATATAGAGACTCATTAGTAAGAATGATAGAATCATGATTTTTGGGGGTATGAAATGTTGTTTTCCTTAAAGGGTTGACAGATTATTACTTTTCATTTACTTTTATTTTGTGACAATTTTGAAAGTTATAACTGTGATTTATTCTTATAAAAGCAAGGCGTTTGGGAAGAGCAGAGCCAAGTGAGACATACTCATCATGCAAACCAATCCTATGACAGTTAAAAAAAATTTTTTTGTTAGAATGGTCTTGTGATATTCTCGAGAAGATGAAATTCTGCTATTGATTCTTTTTTTATGAAGTGTATGCTGTTAAGCCCTGTATCATCTACACTTGCTTTCTCTTTATTCGGAGAAAAGTGAACCTCGAAAAAGATCAAGTAGAGTCATTGCCATAGGTCATGATGAGAAGAGGTTCTTTGCAGTATTATTCTTTACTGTTTGTCACCCTTCAGTTTTAAGTTTTCCATAATTTTGCTCATTCCTCCCTATCACACTGTGTATTATCAAATCAGAAAACCCACTTTGCATTTTTCTGTACCATAATTGATAATAAATAACTTTGTGCATTTTGAGACTGTTTTTTTTCCTAAAGTTACATGTGAAATAATTTTTAAGGAGCGTGATATGGACAGGAAGAAGATAGAGGAACTCATGGAGGAAAATATGACTCTAGAAATGGCTCAGAAACAAAGTATGGATGAATCATTGCATCTTGGCTGGGAACTTGAACAGATAAACAGAACTACTGAATTTTGTGAAGGTAAGCATAGTAATACTTAGAAAATGATGGAAAAATTGAAAAAAGTCAAACTACATGTATTTGAATAGTATTATACAGACTGTTACTTGGGTGGAATATCTGCTGACATAGTTATCTCTACATCTTTAAAGAGGAAAGCTTCTTCAGCAGAGCTGCCATTAATTATAGTGCTTGCAAATCTATTTTAGTTTTATATAAAAATGAGAATTAAAAATTGTAAACAAACAAACAAACAACCCCTCCCCAAACATTTAATTAAATATATTAAATAGTATTTATATTAAATATTTTTTCCCCACCCTGAGCTACTGTTGAATAGTCAAACTGCTGTTTTCCCTGATGTCTGGTCAGTAAAATAGCTCTCTATTTATGACTGTCATCTTACTTTTTTTTTTTTTTTTGCCTGTTGCCACTCACAAGAAGTCAGTTTTATGCACCATGGGAATATTCTAGTGAGAAAACATCTGTTAGGCCAGTTGCTGTACTTTCTTTGCCCTGTACTTTCTTTATTTCTTACCAGATTTTATGTCTAGAAATGTGGCAGCAAAAGGCTGCAGCCTTTACTGAGCTCCGAAGATAAAAATCCCTAGAGCAGTCCCATGCTTTTCTATTTCAGTTGGTCAGTTTTGCAAAATGTAAAGGAAGTGTTCTGGCAGTAGAAGTTATCTGCTATGTCTGTCTCCAAAGGCTTACTGGAAAATCAGTGTCTTGATTTTTTTTTTTTTTTAATGAAAAAATTATCATCTCATTGTTACCGTGTCTTTTCTACAGATTGGCTATATCCCAGTTAAATCCCTGTTAAACCTTCACTAAAAAAGTTTCCCTGTTCTATTACAGATTATTAATCTAGAGGTAAACAACACACAAATTCCTTATTTTTATTTGTGAGGCAGAAAAAATTGCAAAGGTGGGGGCGGTCTTCTAATTCTTCTCACCTGCCAGCTCAAGAAACCTTCCTAGAAGTGAAGGCAAAGCTCAAAGGCTGGATGGTAATAGGAAATTACAACTCCTGATTTTCAAAATTACAGTATCTTTTGCCTTCTGAATTAGATAGATGTGACAGTTCTTGGGGGGAGAGGTCCCTCCCCTTTTTTTTTTTTTGTTTTTTTTTCCCTTCAGTCCTGCATATCTTCTCAGATGTTTTAATCTATGAACAGTCTCTTGCAGTGATTCTTCACTTAAATGCAGGTGTAATGTCTTGGAGCTATATTGTGTTGCTATTTGAGCTTCTATACTCTTAACATAGATCATGACTCTTCACTTTAATGCTCTCAAAGTTAAGGAAGATTTAGAGATAGTGTTTGCAGAGATAGCCGTGGCATAAATTTTGATTTCTCCAATGTAATACTTCTGGTTATAAAGTGGGTCACATATGAAGGATTCATTTGGAGATATTTCCTCAGCTGCAGGAAAAAAATCTTGTCCTGTTTTGAAATTGAAGGATGAGTTGGACATTTCCTTTTAAGCCTCTGTAGTGTTTTATGTCGGGTAAGGGAGGTGGGTGATTAACTCTGAGAAACGATATGAGGAAGGCTCTGGAGGATCATCAAAGGCTTCTGAATCCCGTAAGAATACCAGTGCAAAGTCTGTCCTCTAAGACCTCCAGGAAGTGATGACATTTTCTTTTTATTCATGATGTTTTTCTTTTAATCCTACAGTGCCACAGAAGTCACTTGGTCATGAAGTAAATGAACTGGCATCAAGCAGATTACTGAAGTTGGAAATGGAAAACCAAAGTTTACTGAAGACAGTGGAAGAACTTCAAAATGGTGGGGGTTCTGTGGAAGGCAGTAGTTCAAGGATGCTGAAAATGGAGAAAGAAAATCAAAGACTTAGCAAAAAGGTAGTCATTGTTATATGTTAGGGTCTATGTGGTGTTACGTTGTTTGTAAGCTTGGATTAAAAAGAAAAGCTTATTTGTGCAGGAGAGCTTTCTCTTTTTTTTAATTATGCTTTTTATTAATTATTAATGTGACTATTTTATTCAGAAAGTTTTTATACTTAAAAGGAGAAAAACTGATGTGTTGATATTGGGGACCTAATGAATAATGAAAGTGCTTTTTAGTACTCTGGAAAATTGTTACGTTTGTTTGTTTTTGTAATTATTAATTGCACATGCATAAAGATACCAGCCAGTCTTCAACTAAGCAGAAAGCATGGTCATGTGTCCTTGTTCATAGAAATTCTGTGCACTATTAAAAACTGAGAAAGAAAGAAAGAAAGAAAGGGGAATGTGCCAAGGGATTGTTGGACAAGGGAATGAAAGGAACTAGTCAGATTTAGCCATACTGATCTTCAGTATTTTACTTTCCAAGTTATATATGTCATATAGAATACTTTATTCACTTAATGTCATCACAGAATAGAAGTAGAAAAAAAATACAGAGACTAATTAAAATGGAGTGAAATGTCTAAAGCTTCTAGAATATCTGCTGAAGCAAAAGCTATGTCAGACATTGGAGATTAATCTTGAAGAGAAAAGTAGGTAAGAGGTAGTGGAGGGAAAAATTTAAGGGAAATCTGTCTTCCATATTTTCATACTTTTTCTGATTTCTTAAAAATACGGATTTCTTTCTGACAAGTTCTGTGCAACATTTAGCTTGTGTGCAGTACTGGAAAGGTAGTTATGGGAGGAAGAAAGGAAGATAGGGAAAGAATGAAGCAGTAGAGATGCTTATTCAGGGATCAGTCAGCAAGAAAATATCAGACCAACTGTTTTTTATCTTGCTTTGTATAATCTCTTGCTGTCTTTTTGGTGAGTTTACTGTGGTTACATGAACAGTAAACTTCCCAGGAAAATATCAGATACCAGCATTAAACACTGTCTAGTTTTATTCATCTTGAAAAAGCAAAGAACCACTACTGATGCAAGATGCTGTAAAGCAGGTGAAAGGCCATTGGTTATTCTTTGTGATGGGATTTCTGTATATTCAGACTACTTCTACTGCTTAGTCAAGGCTATTGGATCCCAGATGTTGCTGACGTTTTGCAGCCATGTTACCTTGATGCTCTTACACCATCTCTTTATACTAAAATTTAAACCCTGTTATTTTTCAGGGCTTAGATGTTAGACTGTTAGTGACATAAATCTGTTCCACTCTAGTTATAATTAGAGCTCTGTTAGACTGACCTATCTATAGTAGATCTGACACGAAATCCCTGTATCTGTCTACTAAGAAATTTATGTCCCTACTGTCTTGGGCTTTCTGTGCTAAGTCGGACTACTTCTAGATACATGGCTCATCAAGTTGTAGGATGGTCAGTTGGTGATAATTAAGAAGTTCCTTTTAGTGAAAGAGCCAGTCCCTCAGTAGGTCCTCAGCACTGTGTAAAAGGAATATTCTGAGTAGTGATCATTTGCACAAAAAGTATGAAATAGAACAAATACTCCATACAGAGTGTTCTATCTGGCATACTTTCCTTTAAAATATACTGTAAATTCCTGTTTTAAAGTTAATCAAGAACCTTACCAAATGCAAAGTGGAGACAGTGGCCATAGGAATGCTACTCCTAGTGCCCAGTTGGCAGACTGACCTACTAAGGCAGTTGGACAGTCCACTGAGAAATTTGGATACCGAGTAGAGTTGTGACTGCATCCCTGCTGAGCTGATTGAACAGCTTACTTCCCCTTTGCAAAAATCAATGGAAGTTCCAGTATCTCTGTAACACATAAATTCCTCTGTTAGGCAAGAGACCAGGAAAATCTAAATGTCAGAGGGAGAGGCAAGCAGAAGGCTGATCATACATTAATATTCTCATCCGAAGAGGAAGCCTTTAACTAAGGTTTTTGGCTAACTACTGTTGTGCTTTTTTGCGTATTTCCAATCAGCAAATTGCTTCATGGAATGCTTCATTCTAGTATCTTTTTGTGATTCTTATTTCTCAGTATTTAGCAGCAAGTACATGTATAATTCAGAAAATTTCTTAGCAGAAGTATCAGCCCTGTCTACAGTCAGATTTATGTTTGGACTTCTATAGAACTGAGGAGTGTGGACCATGGACTTGACATAGAATATAAATTTTACAGCAGATGATTCTTTAAAAGTATACTGTGTGTGTTGTTTCTAAGTTAGATGTGACCAAAAAAAAAAAAAATTGTATTTTTCACTTGTAAACTATTTGCTCTCTGGTTATGTTACCAGAGTTTCAGATCCATTTGATGAAACAAATCTATGTATTCCCAAGGAATCCTCATACATATTTCAAGAAATATATTAAATAAGATCGAACAACAGTCAATCCCTATGAGTTAAGAGGCTTGAAAGATTAGTATCAACCTCACAAAAATTATTTTTTTTAATTCTAAAATACACTTGGAAAACATTGAGTGTAGTAAAATCTGACCGACTTTGTATACAGAAGGAGATTTTAGATACATTCTTCTGAGCCTGGAGAGAAAATTTTGGCAGAGGTAAATTTATTCCTTGAAGAGATTAACCATTTCAGGTACAGAATGGAAAAGTCCATTTTATTCTTTACTATTGTTTGCTTTAATTTTGAAAAAATGTAACTTTACTTTTATAAATGTAATAGTAATACTGTCATCATTTTCAGGAAGGTTTTAAAATTTTTACTTATTTCTTTTTCCATAGCTTGAAGGGCTAGAGAATGAAATTAGCCAAGAGAAACAAAGTCTTCAGAATTGTCAAAATTTGAGTAAAGATCTAATGAAAGAGAAGGCACAACTTGAAAAGGTACTTGAAGCACTACGAGAAAACTCAGAGCGGCAAGTGAGTAGCAAAATCATAAGTCTAATTTTTTTTACTGTTTTTTCTTTTGTACTTCTTAATAGGCATACAGAGATTGTGAATGTTAACAGATTTGCTGTAAGAAAATACCTGCAGCAAAATGGCTTGTCTGAGACCTGCAACCAGTGAGACATGACTCATTTTTTAGCTAAGGCTTTAGTGTTAGTTTTAGGGCTTTCTAGTATCTTCTTAAGTTTCAGTTTTTCTTAAGTTTCTTAAACTTTCCTGGGCCATGCATTAGTTACAATTGCTTAGAGGGCGTCGTTGAGCTAGAGCAGTGAAGTTGAAGTAGGCCAGACACCTTGCAGTGGAGAAAACTGAGGTTCCAGAGACTTGGTCAATTTTTGAAGTAATGTTTGAGTTCCACTGAACTATGGCAGCCCATTCCTCTAAGGGACCTAATGAGCAGCAGTGTAGTAGAGCTCTGCTCTGCTGCTGACTCTCTGTCCTGTGTCACCTACCTTCTTGAGTATCTGGGGCAGGAAGCATGATAGCCATCTTTGTAACAGCCCCCCTATATTGGGATAATTTCTTGCTGTGACTTGCAGATGGCAGAATTTTAGACACCAGAAACTAGGATCTGGATTAAAAAAAAAGAAAAAAAAAAAAAAGAAAAAAAAAAAAAGAGAGAGAACATCTGTATCTAATCAGTGCAGAGACTTCATACAGGTCTTTGCAGAGCAATTCAGAGGACCTGAGGAAGGGCAGCCAGTAGGAAACAAGAGTTAGAGAAACTTCTGGAAATGGCATGTTTAGTAATCAAGTCCTTCAAAATTAGAATTGTAGTTATCTGTTACAAATTGTATTGATATTACTTGATGAGATTTCACATTTTTTGTTTAATATAAAACTTTGAAGTGCACTATTTTGGAATACAGAATATTGTATTTTAAAAATCCTGAAAATTTGTGAAGGTCTGTATGTAATGAGAAAATCAAAATCTGGAATTACAATTAAAAAAAAAATATTGGCATGAGGTAGATGATCCAATAAGCTATAAAATTATATTTTAATTTAAAGAGAATACTGGGATATTTTAAAGAAAATATGCCCGTTTGCTTTGAAGTGATCACTGTTACAATAATTGAATTGTACATCATATTAGAAAAGCATATTCTAAGGGAAAAACTAAAACATTTTGGAAGAAATCTCAATTAAACCATCAAGAATATGCACATTGTTCTAAACATTGGAGTAACAGTAGCATTTCTGTATGATTATTTATGTTTATAATGTACATTTAGGAGCTGTGTTCAATTAGCGGCATCTTTCACATCTTACAGGTCTTAGGCTAAAACTGTTCAGAACGAAATGTATAAAGTACAGCTAATTTTGTCAAAAATTGCAAAAGATATTGATCATTATGTTAAGATTGGATTATAGAAACAGAAGTATGGGAAGTAATTTTGCATGTTCAGTAACGTGCTAAAAAAAGTATAGTAACAAAGAGTATTAGTAAGCTAAAAACATCCTAAAAAAGAAGTGTTACAAAAAATTGTATTTGTCATGAGAGCCTCTCATTAAACATTTCAGAGCCACTGTTGGGAACAAAAATGTATATCCTATAATTAATACTTCAATGCAAACTTAAGTATGACAGAGAAGTCTAATTTTTCTCAGTCTTTTTCCTTGCAACTAGCAGTTTCACTCTTCTCTAATGTTGTTGAAACATCCCTAATGTTACCTTATTTGTGTATTCTTAAATATTGATCTAAACAGTCTTCTGCATTATTTTATGATCTGTTGTTACATACCCAGTAATTTCAATTGGTTTGGAGCCATGTAAATGTCAAGAAATACAGATGCAAAGATTGCTTTATCCTGAAAGTAGATATGGGAATATGTTCTGTAAGTAATTCAGTCATAGTAATGCCAAGAGGCTTCCTTGGAACATATTCTAACAAATTTTTTAATTGAATTTTTTTAATTGAAAAATCAGTACAGTTTTGATGTATTTGTTTCCAAAATGTGATTGACTGTGATCAGAATTTCCTTGTATCCCAAGTATGAATTCTGTGCTTCCAGATAAAGACACTTCCACATCCCTTTCACTACTTTATTCAGTTTGGTTTAGAAGTTGATGGCAATTTTGATCTATATGCTTTTTTGACTATTTCTAGTAATTTATCTCTCTGGAAATGACAATGTGTCATAAAAATAAACTAAACCTGGATAAAGCAGCTAAAAACGAAGCGAAGCTAGCAAAGGGATAGAGCTTTGTTTTGTTTTTATATTTTGTTAATTTTACTTTAGTGTCATCCAAGGAAAAAGTATTTGAAGATAATGCTTTGCTTTATGGTTATATGGTCAAACTGTTTCCTGTTCACATACACAGTGTTTGTAATACTACAAATATCAGTAGAGTAAGAAAGATGAAAAAATTTTTTTTAAACTTAAAGCAAAGGGGAAGTATGATGTAATCTTTTTATTAGTATCTTTCAGTTTATGTATGGGAAAAATTATTTCATGGCTTGGTAGTAACCATAGTTACATTTTTTTCCCCTCAAATTTAGATTAGGCTGTTAGAACAAGAAAATGAACATTTGAATCAAACTGTAGCTTCTCTAAGACAACGCTCACAAATCAGTGCTGAAGCAAGAGTGAAAGAAATTGAAAAAGAAAATAAAATTCTTCATGAATCTATTAAGGAGACGAGCAGTCAGTTAAATAAGATTGAATTTGAAAAAAAGCAAGTCAGGAAAGAACTGGCACACTATAAAGAGAAAGGGGAAAGAACAGAAGAACTTGAGAACGAGTTGCATCATCTAGAGAAAGAAAATGAATTACTACAGAAAAAAATTACCAACTTAAAAATCACTTGTGAGAAGATAGAGACCTTAGAACAAGAAAACTCTGATCTGGAAATGGAGAATAGAAAGCTGAAAAAAACTTTGGATAGCCTAAAAAATCTCACATTTCAATTAGAATCCTTAGAAAAGGAGAATTCACAACTTGATGAAGAAAATTTAGAATTAAGAAGAACAATTGAATCTTTGAAGTGTACAAGCATTAAAGTGGCACAGTTACAATTAGAAAATAAGGAACTTGAAAGTGAAAAGGAACAACTGAGAAAAAGTCTTGAGCTCATGAAAGCCTCATTTAAGAAAACTGAGCGTCTAGAAGTCAGCTACCAAGGTTTAGATACAGAAAACCAAAGACTACAGAAAGCCCTAGAAAACAGTAACAAGAAGATTCAGCAGTTAGAAAGTGAATTACAAGATTTAGAGTCTGAAAATCAGGCTCTGCAAAAGAACTTAGAAGAACTAAAAATCTCTAGTAAGCGCCTAGAGCAATTGGAAAAGGAAAATAAGTTGTTAGAACAAGAGACTTCCCAACTGGAGAAAGATAAGAAACAACTAGAAAAAGAAAATAAAAGACTTCGACAGCAAGCAGAAATTAAAGATAGCACTTTAGAAGAAAACAATATAAAAATTAGTAATCTGGAAAAGGAAAATAAATCTCTGTTTAAAGAAATAGTTGTATATAAAGAGTCATGTATACGTCTGAAAGAACTAGAAAAGGAAAATAAAGAACTTGTGAAAAGAGCTACCATTGATAAGAAAACTCTTGTCACCTTACGAGAGGTAAATAGAAATCAGTTACCATTTTTGTCTTAATTTGTAATGTAGAGAAATAATATTTTTGAAAGAAGTTTGATACTTTAATATACTACTAGCATCTTTAATGGTTATGCTAAGGAAAGAGTTTAATAATCAGATTTTCATTGTAAATTAGAATTTCATAGTAAATTAGAATAATCATAAGAAATAGTGATATAATGGTGCTATGTTTAAATCCGTAGAGTTGCTTATAGATGGTCATGAATTTCAGATACACCTTTCTTGAATGTTGTATAGATTCTTTTTGTCAATATTTGTTTGATTGAAACTTTTTCCCTTGACCCTAATGTCTAAGACCAGATTTGAAAGGGAAGTTCTACAGGAAAAAAAAAGAAATAAGCAGCTAAGATGAAAATATACATGTACTTAGAATGTAATGTCTGATGTAACTGAAAGCTACCATTTGGAAGGAAAGGAGAGTTAACATTAATGGACTGTTTGAGATGTATGTAGTCATGAAGACATGCTTAGGCACTTCTTGAACTATGACTGCATGATTTTCTTTGTATTATAATACTGACTATATTTTTGTGTGTGTGTAAGGACTTGGTGAGTGAAAAACTGAAGGCCCAACAGATGAATAATGATCTAGAAAAACTTGCCCATGAACTTGAAAAAATAGGCTTAAATAAAGAGCGTCTCTTGCATGATGAACAGAGCAGTGATGACAGGTGAGAATGTCAAGGCCTGCATGGAACTGTGTAGAAATGGGGTGGTTCTTTATTTGTAGAGATGAAATGATTTTACAGACTTTTTTTTGTGTGTGCTCTTAAGTTTTCAGAGATATCAATAGATCTGAAATAATACTTGCTACTCTTTGAAATTAATAAAGTGGTTAATGTGTTCTTACATACAGTCTGTGAAGATGAGTTCCTGCTTTTGTTGCTAAGAAATTTCTTACAGTATGTCAATAGCTTTCTTTATGTATGATAAAAATGTTTGATATTTTACTGCTATTGTTCCTACTGTTAACTAAAAGATAATAGGCCCAAAGTGGGTTTTCTTGTCCTTTTTGGCTGCTTGACTGGTAGAAATACAAGTATTTCCCATGCTTTTTTCCTGTGAAGGGTAGCTCAAACTCTGTAACTTCCTTACTGTTATTTCCTTCTAATTCTTCCTACCAAAAAGAAACTTTAGTTACATTCCCACTTAGACTGGGGGAAGTAGCCAATACTCACACCTCTCTGAAACTTCATCCCGGCTCCATCACACTACTACATCTGCCAGTAAAAGCAGTTGCTACCTTGACATCTGTTTCCTCTACAGTATGTTGTGTTGTGCCTTACCCTATAAGGGTTTAGGGAAAGTGTGTGGCAGGAGAAGCAGACGAGTGTGGGCCTCTAGCCAGCGTTTCTCTTGTAGTGCTCTTCGGTTGTACTTTTTATTTTTTGTGGAAAAAACAGTTGGCCTTATGATCTGTTATTACCACTGATTGTCACAAATGTTTAGACTGATCTGGGGCCTTCTATATCAAAAATAAACTAGATGATGTTTTCTCTTTAGTTTTCCATTCTTGCTGCCAATGCTCTGCTACTGGCATGGGGCCAGAATCTTGTGTGGAGAATTTGTTGCTACCTCTTGTTTTCTGCTTTCGTCTACCTTTTCCAGCTCACAGATGAGTTCCTTTCTGTCAAGAGAAGTTCTCAGAAATGTGACTTCTGTGATTTCTTCTGAGTTAAGGGTAGTAGTGTAGCATACAGTGTGTAGTATGAGTTTGTGTTGTCCTTTGGTTCATATACCATATAAAGAACTAATCCTTGAGCTGAAAGAGTTGAAGCTTACACTGCCTAGATGAAGTCCTGATTGAGCAGCATTGTTCTAAACAGTGTTCTCTGTTTTTAATGTTTGGGGTGAGTGTGTCTGCATATTTTGCAAATGTGCTTTTAGAAATGACTCTATGAAAAGGTTTGAATTTACTTCTAAAGGACAAGTACCATTGTCCAGAAAGCAGTGCTACAGATTCAGATATTGCAAGTTCATATCTCGTAGGTTAATTTGTTTGGGACATTATATTAATTATGTCCTTGAGATAAATAATACTAGTATTTCTCTTGCATTTTATGGAATGATGTTATTGGAAGGTGAAAATTGGGAGTTGGGAATTAGATAAGTACTTTTCAGCTCTGTCTACTGCCTCTGCTCTTCTGGTTGATATTTCTTATTCAGGGAGTCAGTGCAGATATTTTACTATGTATTTATTGCATGTTAAAGCATTTGTATGCTGGTTGACCTGTGCTTGGCACGTGTCTACTGCTGGCCATAGATCACTGGTAATTTGGCGCTGCTCAGCTGCATTGTTTTAAGAACAGCTTGTGCTCAATTCTCTACAGATGGCCTTGTAGCAGGGGATAATGGCTTCCTAGAATAGAGTGAATGGCAAACTTGACTTCTGACTGTAGGAGAGCACTTAAAAGGCAGATAAGATATTTGGGTAGCAGGCTGGGTGTGATGTGTCCATTGAAGGTGCTCTAGGAGGAGGTGTGCAGTAAAGGTTATATCTTGAAGACTTGAGCAGAATCTTATCTAAAGCCTACCTCTGAGCTCAGGCTTGTGACCAGATAGTTTGGGATGTGAAGGAATTTGGGCTACATAACTGCTTTGAGCTTCTTCCCAAACCAGAATGTAGACCTATCTTTAACAACTCCATGTTGTACTGGAGAACTGTGAATGGTGAGTATTTGTTTTCAAAGTGAAAAGGTTGGTTTATTTGAAATTACACGCTCTTTAACTGTCTTGCCTTTCTGTTATTCTCACCTTCTTCATTCATCCAAAAAGTATCTGGGTTGCTTGCTGTATATTATTATAGATGAGGCATTATTGTAGATGAGGCATTAGTAGTCATTTGATCGCGCCTGTATAGTTAGATTCATTATGGCCAAAACTAGTTTTCAGTGTACTTTTGGTCTGCCTCTCTCATTTTTTATGAGAGAAATTAAAGTTGCACAAGTTCTCTCTTCCTGTTTGGAGAGAGCATGTGGTTTTTTTGTTGAGCGTTCTTGGTAGCACTTCAAAATCTTTCTATTGGGGCTCAAACTGGCCATATTTTATTGCAGTAGCCTTGAAGTGTTTTCCATTTTGTGTTGTGCCTTTAAAACAATGATTGATTTCTTCAAACAAACAAATTTATGGAACTGGATGCCCCAGTCTGAAATACCCATGTCTCAGTCAGGTTAGTAATTTGTAGCATCTTTCATTGTTAGGTATTCAAAAGGAAGCTGAAGATTGGGTCTCTGATATTAGTGTTTTTCTTTCTTTCTTTGGTGCATAATTGTCTGACTTTCAGTGACAGAACTTACTTGCAGGTGAATGTATGCTTCAACTCAAGAAGATAAAATATCATATATTCTATTGGTTGTAGACTGCCTATTGGTTCTTAAGTCTCTGTAACATTTTGTTATACCATAGGATTCTTATTCCACTATGTGAGCTTCTTGGACAGCCTGTTATTATTAATTTTTACTACTGATGTTCTGCTGCAATTACTGACTAGATCTAACACTGTTCAGGAATCTCTTGCCATGTGTTCTGTTTACAGACTGACAGATTCTTCAGTGGTCAGATTAAAAAGGAGGTATTTTAAGATTTATTCTATTTTATCCTACTTCTGGAAAAGTGGAATGCTTTGCAGGTTCTGAACACATGTACAGTGGCTGAACTATCTAAAAATGATTAATGACTGTTTTCAGTATTTCCTGAAAAGACTAATAATTCATTAGAATATTCTGCACTGGCAGTTCCAGGAGATTTTAAACCAATATACTCTAAATCTGACCACTTTTCTCTGAAATAAGTGGTTTGGGGTCTTTTGGGTGCTCTGTAGTATTGTAAATATGATAAAAATCTAGAAGCTTTATGAAATGGGAAGTGATAACTGTATTAAAATATCAACAGCTAGGCTGAGTGAGCAGTTCACACATTTATCCATGAAATGAGTATGCACCTGCACTGTGCTGTGTTCCTTATTCCGTAATGCTGCTTCTTTGTGAGCAGACAGGAAATGGAAATTAATGAAAATCTTGCTCTCCAAATACTTCACATTCTAATTTAGTTCAGGTCCCTGCTTGACTGACTGGAGTGGATCCAGAAGTAAGAGTGCAGTCATGCAACACACAGACCTTGCACCTTCCCTGCCACTCCTCCAAGCCAGCACCCTACTTGGTGTGTTAGTCTTGATGTAGCAGATAATGCAGCTTTTTCTATCTTCAACATATTTTGTTTGTTTGGACTTTATCGTTGAATTAGCTCGGTAACAGGTAAAAACTAATATTTCTGGTTCAAATGTAAACTGATATCTTTACTTGCCTTTTCATCTGAGATTCCTAAGGTTTCATGGATATTAATACTGAAGTGCCTTCGTGCTTTTAAATAGCAGTTAGCGTATAGGCATTTTTGGAAGAACTAGGGAGGGCTACATAGCTACTGTTTTTTGTAGCAGAAGACTTAGACTAAACAAGTTAACTCATTTTTCAAAGAACATATGAGAACATTTCAGAATTCAAATACCTAAAATAATTTTTGTAATACAAACATATATTTCTGTGTGTTATTTCATTGATCAGTAGGTACAAACTTTTGGAATCAAAACTAGAATCTACACTTAAGAAGTCTCTTGAAATAAAAGAAGAAAAAATTGCTGCTTTGGAGGCTCGTTTAGAAGAATCAACAAATTTAAATCAGCAACTCCGTCAGGAACTTAAAACAGTAAGGAGAAAGACATTTATTTTTATTTTTTTTCTTTCTTCCCTTGTAAGGTTAAATTACCCATATACCAGCTATTGTTATTTCTACACTTTGGCTGAGCTTTGGTGTAAGTGAAAGGAGAAAACAGGCATTGTTGGGGGAAGAATGGCTGAAGAGTTCCAAGAGCAATGTCTATAGAATGGAAGAGGCAGGGAAGACCCAAGGGCACTAAGCAGAGATATATAAAAGCCAGAGAGGGTCATAGCAGCTGTGCCCAGAATGTCCTTAGCATACAGTATATGGACAGAGTCAGAAGTGCAAGGAAAGGGAAGGACTCCTTGGCTTTCTGCAGTGTAAATCAGGGCAAAGGTGTGACTGCTTTTTAAGACAGTAGTAATACAGGGCAGGTATTACGATCACAGAAAGCATTGCTAAATCGTTGTTCATAGAATATTCCAGGTGGTTAAAAAACTTGTTTGAAGTTAATTTGATGTGAGATGCTACAAACACTCATTTCCCAGTAAATTGTATTTTCTAATCTAGCTTGAACATCTGGAGGGATTAGTTAAAGTAAATGTAACCTTGTTTGTTCTACTTTTAATAAAAGTTGGAGGATACAGTTGAAAGCACTAAAATAAAATACAAAATGCAGGTCGCCTTCTATTGTGTTTGTGATTCAGGTTTTGAATCATTTTTGTTAAAGAATTTATTATGGTTAAGCTATCAGTACAAATACACTGTTTGCATGTTATCTCCCCAAATATATTAGAAGAACCAAATGTATAAAGAAAATATATAACACTTTTTGTTCTGTGAGAAGTGATATGGTCACATAATAAAATGAAATACAGAAAAAAAGAAAAATTCTAAACCTAATATAAGTTGTCCTGATTAATTTCAGGTGAAAAAGAACTATGAAGCCCTGAAGCAAAGACAGGAAGAGGAAAGGATGGTTCAGAATTCTCCTCCAAGAAGCGGAGAAGAAAATCAATCTGTCAATAAATGGGAAAAAGAAAATCAGGAAACTACTAGAGAATTATTGAAAGTTAAAGATAGATTAATTGAAGTAGAAAGGAATGTAAGATGCTTTTGATATTGCTTTGATTTTAATTATTTGCTGTGAACTGTTATAGAACATCTTAGGAGAGTATTGCTAAGAAAGTATGCAATTTATCACCTAGTATATGGACTGAGCAGAACCTGAATTAAATAAAATTTATGAAAGAGCTGGATTTTGCAGTGACAGAAACCATAAAATTCTTTTCCAGCATTAAAAAAAAAAAAGCCTAAATTTGCCCTTTTGTATCCACAGATATTTCACAAATCCCTCTCACATAATCTTTATTTATGCAAGTTGTGGTGACTTCTCTACTGTTTCTCCCTAGGCACAATATTGTTACCCATTTTTTAAAATCTTGGCCTGTAATGTGTTTTTTTCTTTATTTAAGGTGACTTACAGATTTGTTCCACTGTGTATATTTCTGTGAATCTGTATTAAATCCTTTTCTCTGTACTCAGGCTGAAGTACAAAGAATCATATTAGTTTGTGATGCTGCTTTGTTTGTTTTGAAGAAATACTTTTTTCCTTGAAGTTCATTAAATGACTGGAAACTCAAATTTTCTTTCTTTCTTTCTTTTTTGTTTTTTAAATGCTTAAAGAATGCTACACTGCAGGCAGAGAAACAAGCACTGAAAACACAATTAAAGCAACTTGAGACACAGAATAGTAATCTGCAAGCTCAGATTCTTGCACTTCAGAGACAGAATGTTTCTCTACAGGAACAAAATACAACTCTACAAACTCAAAATGCCAAACTTCAGGTAATGCTTTCTTATTTTACTTTTTGAAATAGTATTAATTCAGTGTGTTTTTAAGTGAAAAGTTTAAAGCTAATGGTGGTAATCTATCAAAAATCACATTTCAGTTGTGCAGACATGAAAATCAAAGCAATTTATGATACGTAAGAGTAGTCAAAATACTATGATTACTGATCAATAATAACATTTCTAGAAATTGGGTTTAACCCTTCATATTTGTCCTATATAAACCCTTGAATTTATACTCAGGAACAAAGTAGATTCTCTTATCCAATCTCCTGTAAGATCAATTTTTTTTTAAATTTTTTACTTTTAAATTAAGATCACGATAGTAGTGAGTATGTCCAAAGAGACTGTAACATATTTCGTATTTTTTCAATTTTTATAGTTAGGATCAAACAAGTAAAAACCATATCTAAGAGGAAAATTAAGATGTTATTTAAGTACAGAAAACTTTCAAAACCCCAAATCTTTGAGGACTACGTAAAAATGATTATGCAAAGATTTAATTGAGATAATTCAGAGGCAAAAAAAGGTAATGTGTGAGCTGGAAAATGATAAAAGTAGTTGTTCACACAGTATCATAGCTGTTATGAACAAAATGCAGATGCCGTCCTTTCTTCAATTGTGCTAGCAAGTACATGGGTTTTTATCTGATAAATGCCATATTCTTGCTATGGATCTAATACTTTTTGGAGTTCTAGGAATCATAACTGCTTGAGAAGAGAATACAAAGTCCACAATTCACCATAAATAGTAAACAAAATGTTAGAAATGATGGAAAGTGGATAGAACTCAGAGTGAAGGAGTGTTTGAATGAGCGAACAAATAATGAATTTCCTGAATGCCTGAAGTTATCATTCTGTCTCTTGCTAGAAAGCAGAACCGAGTGCACAAATGCACTTTAGGTCTTCCACACTGAAATCTGATTAGTGTACAGTAGTCCACTTTGTGGCTGGCAAGTCTGTGAACAAAACAAAACATTTATGCATATAAGTGTCTTGTCCAGTAGTTAAAAATTATTGGACATAGGCATGGAAATACTCTTGATGGTTTTAAACAGATGAGGATATATTTCTGGGATTCGGAACGCTGAGAATTTTGTAATCCCATTTACCAAAAAAGCAGAAATATCTATGCAATTCCTTTTGCCTCATGAATTGCAAAACAGTGCAGTCCTCTTCTGTCAAATATGCCTGGAGAACAAATTAACTCTAGAGATTTGAAATCATTGAAGCTGCCAATTGGGATCAATTTAAAAGAGAGAAAGAGTTCCCTGTTAATATCTTTGGGTTTTTTTGGTGCTGAACCACATCAAGCAATATGATTTTGCTGGGGATGACAGTCAGGATGTTGTTACGCCCAGCAATCTTAGCAAAGGAGTGTTTCTCCTTCCTTACGAATTCGGCTGTTTTACTTGTAACTTCAGACAAGTTTCAAGACACCCCTACAATAAAATATAAACAAATCCCCATTATTTATTGGACTTTTAATTGTCATTCCCATACAGCATTATGCTGTAGGACTTTGGGGAATAGCAAAATGATTTTTTCATCTTTGATGATGTTTGTTGCTAAATAACTGCAGAGGTTGAAGGCTAAATGAGATAAAACCAAGAAATATTATCTCATTTTCTGCAGAGGAGTCTGTTTAAACTTTAAAGGACAAAAGTATTTTGGACTTTCAGTGTAAAGAGTAAACCACAAGTGTGTGTTAGTGTTACAATGGAACTTTCCAGTTGATGCTTCTATTTAGCAACTCCATCTTTGAAAGGAAACATGCTGAAATAAGGAATATAGGTCCTGTGCTAAGATCTACATTAAGTTCGTGCTAACTGCAGAGCTTTGTCATTGATTTGTATGTTCCCCTCCCCCCCCCCCACCTGAAAGAGTTCAGTAGTGGACTGTTGGATACCTATCCTGTTACTAGTTACCATTGCAGTGTGATTATGCTGTTCTGTATGCTTTTTCAAATCTGTTATCCTGCTGATCTGGGTCCCATATATTCTTGATTGACATGTATAGCTAGAGACTTGTGCTCAGTAAGGCTTTTGGCCAACAGCCGGCTTAGAGTTTTGGAGCATTAGAGTGCCATTAGTTCTTTAACTATAGCAGTCATTGAACAGTTCTCCTTCATGAAGAATGTGACAATACCGGGAATAGGAGTGGAAACCTGAAAGGGAGTTTAAGGGCAGAATATTATCACTGAGTTTCCATAGGACTTGAGGGAGAAAAAGGATGCAAACATAGATGCAAGGTCACTTCAGCAATTTCCTCTTCTGTGATACAGAAGGAATAGTCCTTGTGAATTCAGCAGATGAAAGAAATCAAAATTGAAGGTGAAATATATTCATGAAAATAAGAATGGTTAAATATAACTGAATCTGAAATACAAAGTAAACTGGTCTACAAAGACTATGTTAGTCTGTTCTTAGGTAACTGCAATTTTAGTATTTTAAGTAACATCTCTGAAGAATGTACAGAGAAAGGAAGTCTTAAATGGTAGCTGCTAATGCTGAACAAATCAAGCTGAAAATTCATCCTGAGAAGTTTCACAGCGTATAGTTTGACATCAGACATTACTTCCCTGCTAGTGAAAGGTTCAGCTTTACCATTTATAACAAAGAATGCTGCAGTTCCAACAGAAAAGGATTTGTTCCTTAGTAACAGCATGTACTGAAGTGATCATGTTTTGTTTTGTTTTCCTTTCCTTAATGGATACCCAGAGGGTATTAGAAGCCTCAGTAGTTTGTGTTCTTCATTTCTTGAATAGATGGGGAGACTAGCCTAATGCAGGTCATATGACAAGCACCTTAGCTGTCCTAAATTGTTTAGGAAATCCAAGGATTGGATTAGCATGTTCTGTTCAGAGACACAAAGTAAAGCTTTTTATATATTTGTCAAATATTCAGAGTTTTAATGTTTTAATGGATATTAATACTGTACTGCCATATTTGTTGGAGAAAACTTACTCTTCCGTGAGTAAGAGATCAATCAGAGAGATCAATCAGATCTCTCATACGTAAGGCCATCCGCTGACATTGTTGTTGGCAGAAGACAACTGTGAACAGCAGTTTCTCAGTGAAGAGAATATGTATAGTTCCTTTCAAGTGCTATTACTGTATTTTCTCTCTGTTAAATGCTTGCTGCTGTTTGAAATCTCATTGTAATGGATCTTTGGGTACAAGAAGGATTTTTTTTGATGACAATAGAAATTCTGTACAGTAAAGACTTTCAAAAAGAATCTATGCCAATGTGGAAGTTGCTTTTATTTTAGTCGTATCACAGATTTAGCTCATGTGGCTGAAGGATCACTGTTGATCCATTTCTCCAAGAAATTTTGATCATAGAGCTGTTGGAAAGGAGAGAAAATGTATCTCTCATCTGGATAGCACTTAAACAGATGATTTAAAGTTAATAATCATTTGATATATTTTCTTATGGTTATTTAGGCATATACTTAAGTGCTTTCTTGAAATACTGCCATAAAAATATTTTGACAGGAGTATGAATTGAAATTAAAATGTCTTTTTGGGTATAAGAGAAAGGTCTTGATATTGAATTTTGTTGGGTGGGTGATGAAAGAATTAGATGCTGAGATGCTAAGAATTAAACATTAACGAAATCTTTCAATAGAGAGAGAATGACTTCATGACCCTGTCTCTGAAACTAATTTACAACTCTTGTCAACTGTTTGTGACTGCAGGTTGAAAATTCCACCCTTAATTCTCAGAGTACATCTCTTATGAATCAGAATGCACAACTGTTGATCCAGCAGTCAGCTTTAGAAAATGAAAATGAATCTATACTAAAAGAACGTGAGGATCTGAAATCATTGTATGATTCACTTCTCAAAGATCATGAAAAATTGGAACACCTGCATGAACGCCAAGCATCTGAGTATGAATCTCTGATCGCTAAACACGGAAATCTTAAATCCACACACAAAAATCTGGAGGTGGAGCATAAGGACTTAGAGGATAGGTAAATATTAATATGTATTAAAATTAAAAGTCTGTAATACCTCATGAAAAGAAAAATACTGTATAACTAGGATGAAAAAATTAGTGTTAAATATAGCATTAAGTATTAACATTTTGAAAAATCATCTTTTTCAGAACTCGCCATACTTTCTTGTATTTCCCATCCCTCACAAAAAAATAAAAACCCTTAAAAGAGATATTTGTTGACAGGTACAATCAGTTGCTGAAACAGAAAGTACAATTAGAAGAATTGGAGAAAGTTCTGAACACAGAACAGCAGAAGATGCTGCAGCAAAATGAACAGCATGAAACTGTAGCAGCAGAGCATAAAAGACTTTGTGATGAAAATGACAGGTAAAGCAAAAGTCTGATATGTATGTTAGTAAAGTCCTGAGCACTCTCTTAGAATGAGTCAAGTAGATTCCTCTGAGGTAATAGGTGAGTGTAGTTCTGGAAATAAATCATTACTGGAATCATTCTGTAAAGACAATATGGATGAGCGTGTGCAAGGTTTGGCTTCCTTGGCCTGCACAAACTTGCAGCATTATTCAAACAGGCATTGCATCCTCTCACATTTTGAAATGACTGGTGCTGTATTTTGGGACATATAAGATGTATGCTTTATAGCTCTGTTTTCTATGATACAGAAAAAAACAACTAAGCAAAACAGTAACTATTTTATCCTAAAGTAAATACTGAATTCCACGTGGCATCCAAAGGAGTCCCAGGCGAAGTACTGTGCAGTGAGGATATGGACTCTAGAGGGAGCAAGCTACTCTGTGTGAATTGCCTAGGGCAAGATCACTGTTTGACGTTAATGCCAGTAAGAATAGAAATGCAGTGTTGAGGGTGAAGGCCTGCTTGACCTCTGCAGTTGAGGTATAGCTCGCTTTTTAAATAGTCTGGTTGAAATTCATGGGATTAATTATGTAGCATAGTATTTTCAGTTTACCTCCCCCCCTCCCTCCAGAAGAGGCGTAAGAGTTGTTCTTAAGGCAAAGAAGCTCAAAATTAAATACCTCTTGCCTGTGTTACTGTGTGAGGAGTATGAGCTGGAACTGGAGATTGTTGCTAGATGGGGAGGCGATGGCTCCCTGAAGAGACAATGGAGCCTGACAGTCTGTAACCAGCCTCCATAATTGGTGAAGTTTGGACTATTATCTTGCCAACAGAGTAAAAAGTAATCTTAGCAGTTTTAAAGATTCTTTTCTTTTCCTCTTTTTTTTTTTTTGAAAAACAACATCTTAAAATTAGTTGCTATGTCTGTGCTTAGAAATATGCTTGATCTTTAAAATTCTGAGAACCTAGCATATCTAATTTACTTAAAAGCAAAATACATACTTGGGAAAATTAGATTTAAAAGATGATCACCTGTAGCACGTGATACTAAGAAATGTTTTTATGTGCTTTATGGAGAGTATAGTCCAGTGTTGCAGTAGTCTGAAACTGCGGTTCTCATCTTTCAGAGGGAATGTGGGTCATTAATACGTTTCCTTTTATCTGCATGTATTCTTTTATGACCTCTTTTCATTCCAGGCTTACTCATACATACAGTCAGCTCTTGAGAGAGAATGAAGTTCTGCAAACTGATCATAAAAATTTGAAAACATTATTGAACAATTCCAAACTAGAACAAACACGTTTAGAAGCTGAGTTTTCTAAACTCAGAGAACAATACCAACAACTTGATATTACATTTACAAAATTGAATAATCAGTGTGAGGTATGTAATAATTATGCTATTTTTGACTAGTGATATTGAAATATTTATTATATTTACATAATTGTATTTTTAGATTCATAAAATCATCTGAAATGTTTGAAAGTTGCTCCTTTGCTTTATAGATAACTAAGTAGATTTGAAGGTGAATGAATTTGCCAGATGTACTTTTTGTTTTACATGTGTAGAGTTGCTGCCAACAGGGGTTAACAATTTCTACTCTTCTGAATATAAGATTTTGTTCAGCTGGTTTTGGTAACAGCAGCTTTTATCTAACAGTTTTGCGATAAGAGCTTTAGAAAAGTCAGTTATGAATGAGTGTAATCTAATTTAGTTAAGTAGTAGTTACATGCTCAATCCAGTACAACCATTTAAAACTCATTTAAAAAATGAAATGGAGCTGCTTGCCTCTCCATTATTATATGATGCACAGGGATACAAGAAGTTTGAACTGAAGTAAATTTCTTGACTTCCGTATTTTAAAATTGGAGCTGATGTGTTAGGTAAACTGTATTAAGCTAGATAAAATGTCAGAGGCTTTTAACAGCTGAGTTATAATTTAGTTAAGTTTGTTTTATCTGAGCTGACCATCTAAATCCTTTACAGACCTAGTTAAGTTCTCCTAATCTCATTCTCTGTGTGTCAAATGTGCTCAGGTATATATGCATGCACTTTTTCATATGTTTTAACAGTTGCTTAGCCAGCTTAAGGGAAATCTGGAGGAGGAAAACAGACATTTACTAGATCAAATTCAGACATTAATGCTACAGAATAGAACATTACTTGAGCAAAATATGGAAAGCAAAGATCTCTTCCATGTAGAACAACGACAGTACATGTGAGTATTAAAAATAATAAAATTACTATGATGAGTGCAGTTACACTAATACCTATCTGTAAAAACAGCTTTTGTTTTATATAGGAATGATGAATGTGCTACTTAGGAAAAGTTTCTTCTTTTAAAAGAAAAATTTAAATTGTATCTGAAAAGCAAATACTTAAAACTAAGACACTGTTTTTAGTCATAAAGAACCAGTACAACTGGTTTCATTGTTGATGATATAAATGTCTAATGAAAAAATTTCATTGTGTCTTCATTCTGTTACAAAGATCCTAGCTTTCTTGAAAGCTTTAACCTTTCTTAGTGAATATGAGAGAAAATATGTTCCTTCAAATGATTGTTATTGCTTTTTTTTTTTTATAGTAATGCACGTATATAGGCTATTTATTGTATAGTAACTGCCAATAAAAATTTTTACAATTGTGTATCACTGTTAAATGTAAGACTGTTTTCTGTAACTCCTTGATTTTCAATAAGGAAAAAAAATATTATAAAAAAATTTCACATGAAAAAGTCAATTTTCAGACACCCAGAGGAACATGCTTCACACACATTGTGTGTAAGTTTTTAAAGTATGTATTATCGTTAATTCCTGTTTACAGTGATAAGCTAAATGAATTGAGGCGGCAGAAGGAGAAATTGGAGGAGAAGATAATGGATCAGTATAAATTTTATGAACCATCCCCACCAAGAAGGTACTGTTGAATATGTTATAAAAATAAACACAAATCTAAGACATGAAATATCCATTTTGTTCCAGATTGAAAGTAAAGCTTTCCTTTAACATCGGGGAGCAGAATCCTGTCTGTGGTCTTGCATACAAATTAAGAAAAAATGAAGACAAAAGTAATGTATTACAAATTCAGTAAATGTATTGCACTGTATTATTGCTAACAGAAGAGGCAACTGGATTACTCTGAAAATGAGGAAGCTGATAAAGTCTAAGAAGGATGTTAACCGCGAACGTTTGAAGTCTCTGACCCTCACGCCTAGCCGTTCAGAATCCAGTGAAGGATTTCTTCAGCTGCCTCACCAGGACAGTCAGGATAGTTCCTCAGTGGGCTCAAACTCTCTTGAAGATGGCCAGATACTGGGTACCAAAAAGAGTAGTAGTGAGTACTGCAAAATACATATATATTTTTTTTCTTTCAGTACTCTTTGATTAAGTGTCTTTCTGATTGTGAGTTAAAAAGTAAGGGGTGCTTAGAAAAGCCTACATAGTTCGGAATTTTTTAAAGATAATTTGAAAGTCTTTAGGGACTGAGCTGGAATTGATTTATTGATTTATTAACAAAATTTATACTGACTTTATGCAGACTCCTCAAGTGTTTAGGCAGATACTAGTTTTTAGCTTTTTTGTAACTCTAAGTAAAAATATTAGGATATATTTGCAGTATTTATGGAAAACGAACTTTTCAGTGTTACTGGGACAGGAAAACAGAATTTTGGATAGAATGTCAGATACCACCACTTGTGTCCTGTTCTGTTTCTTCTTCTTGTCCCAGTATGAATCCTTCCCTTGTCTTTGAAAGTGCCTGTCCAAGATGTGGCTGTACTAACGTGTTAAAAAGATCTTTTATCTAAAGATATTTCTCCAGTGTTTCTCAAAATTGGTGATGATTTTTGCAACATTTTAGAGTACAGTAGGAGAGTTTACGAGATGTAAGCTGTTGAAAAGATCTAAATTGTTACTGATCCTAAAGAGAGAATTAGAGATTAAGAAGGAGAGACTGAGGTGAGATTTGGATGTTCTAAACACAATTCACTGAAGTGGAATGAGCCTGACAGCCGTCCTGTTAGGATGCTCCCTGTATGAGAGGCCAAATTCTGTGAAGCATATACATGTCTATCTGTTTCTTTTGTTATCTACTATTGGTAGGAATCATGAAAAATTCACTTTCTAGTAATTTGAGAGAGAATGTTACAGTCAAGTTATCAAGTTGTAATGATTCTGTTTATTATTAATGCACCAAGAGAGTTGATTGCATGTGTAAAAGCATCAATATACTGTGTATTAACAGTCACACCAAAACTTTAAAATACCATTTTAAAATTTAATGTCTTGAGTTTCAAAAAACATCAAAATGGTATTCCGTTTTTTTCTCTCAGATATGAATTTATTGCATTAGAAATGATTAAAGCCATTGATGTGTTTCTTCTGAGCTTGCAGTATAAGCTTAGTCAAAGTTAAAAGCATCTAAAAGCACTATTTCAAGGAAACAAAATCAGATTTGTGAGGTTTTTTTTTTAATTAATTGAAGAAAATAGTAAGTTTGAGAATACTTATTATTGCTTTCATTGCTCACTTACTAATCTGGGAAGTTTAGCATTCCTCAGTGCGAGTTGATCAAAAGATCAACTGTAGCCTTTACATTTAAACTGGTTTTGAAGTCTTGGTGAGTTGAGAAGTGACTGAACAACTTGTCTGTAGCTTCGGAAGTATATTCACTTGACTCAGTAATGTGCATGCTCAGGTTCAGGCTGGGTCAGATCTACAGGAGATCATGCTAAATGAAATGACCATCCTTTCTTCCTTTGCTAGGGTACCAGTGGACAACTGAGATAACCCAGTGATTGATAATGTAGATGCGTCTATTACAGAGCAGTCTTTAAAGGGCATGGATTCTTTTTTAGATAAACCTAGCCTAATAGGTTTTCAGGATTGCTTCTAATGTTTTTCAGGGGCATGTAGTTCATGAGACCAGACTAGAAGTGATCCAGAGTAAAGCAAAAATATCTTCAACCTCCAATCAAAAACAAAATAACCTCTACACACATACACTTTTTTTAAAAGAAAACAAATGAACTAAAATAGCCAGCAAACCTTAAAATATGTGTAGTATGCATATCATGTCCACAGTAACGTTCTACTCAACGAATCATCTGTTGTCTGCACTAATTTTCTCATATAGCCAGAGGCTGTAACTCAGTCAGGTTAATAACCAGCCAGACCAATCCCAGGTTGCTGTTTTCTTTTTCCTTGGTTGTCTCATTACAAGAAGAATTTATTTATTTATCTATTTTTGTATCAATTAACATTTAGCACTTTTTTTAGTAGTATTGCCTCAGCGAATGGATAGGTTTCTAGGACATTTAAAAAAAAACGTATCTTGCTGGGAGAAAAAAGGAAGCTGAATGAGAAAAACTGAATACATTTATCTTAAGTGAAGCTTAATGCCGCCTTGTATGATGTACCAGGACACCAGTAGCTGCAGTGAAGTTTTGCATTAAGTGCAATTGCTGAGGACATAAATCAGACCTTTTGGTGGTGATCTTTATTAGTGAGCAAAAATTGGAGATGACTCAAATGATTCTTGGCCGTATTCAGAGATTAATTATCTTGCCTATAAAAGATTATGGCAGTTAAAAAAAACAAAAAAACAAAACAAAACAACAACAAAAAAAAAAAACATATTTCACCAGGATGACAAAATAGTAGTAGAAATAGGACAAAACTGCCTCCTTGTTTTGTTGTCATGAATGCTAAAACTATATAGTTGTTTATCTATTAGAAATCTATTCTAATGCTGTTCCTTGTATTTCTTTGGCAGGAAGCTACTCAAAGCCACATACTTTTATATACAGCTAGATAGACAAAATGCATACTTCCTTTATCGGAGAGTTAGCAGCCTCTCTGCTTTTGTTTTAGCCAGTTATCATCTATATTTGGTATTTTTTCAGCTTGTTTCCTCAGGATCTATAGGAGGATCAGTGCTTACTGATTTGGAAGAAAAACACATACCAAAAAGCTGATCATTATTAGTAGTATTATAAATAGTTATGTAGATAAAGAAATATTGTTAATTCAAAGATTAAGATGTACTGACTATTTCTGTCATATGTAGAAAGCACATGTGACCTTTTTTCTCCCTGTTCCTTCGCACCCCATGTCATAAGGAACTGACATACCAGTATACTTAAGAGTTGCTTTCTGATCTAGATACAATTGTGTTCTAGAACTTTGAAGGCTTTTTCTTACGGTGCTTGGGACTGTGCTACTCATGCACTGGAAGTTGTAAAATGTATTCTTTTTGTTTTTCCTGTAATGTTCTGAGGGTCGTTTTAAAGCCAGATTGCATTAGAGGAGATCTTCCTCCACTCCTCTCCTGAGAGTGGAGAGCACAGAAGCAGATCTAGTTAACTCATACATACCCACTCAAGGTTTTGTAGGTAGTGGACAAAAGGTATTCTGTATGTGATAAGTTCCATCACACTTCAGATTTGCTGTTAACTGGCAGGCATGAGCTGTGAAGCAGAACAGTTGAAGCCAGTTTCAGAATAACAAGTGGGCACCAAAGAATTTATTTTGAAAGAACTATGCTGAAAATACTAATTGTGGGAGATAGTGAATACATCAAAATAAAGTGTTCTATAAAAAGAATTACAAGTGTCTTAACAGTACTGTGTCCCTTGTAGCATCTCATTATACATTCTTGCTTTTTCTTTATATTAGAAACAGTCTTTTTGCCCTGTATTTGTGTAACACCCAGTGTAGTAGAGCTCTGGTTTATGACTTGTGCTACTGGACACACTTTGGAGACTACAGTGAACTACTTTATGCGTAAACATAGAATAATATGATGGAGATGAATATTTATTTTTGTCAAGGTAGCTCATGTGCACTTGTAAAAGTGTGCATATATATGTACGTGTGTGTGTGTATATACACACACATGCACACACTGCTATAGAAAATACAAACTGCTGTATAATAAGCCACTGGTTGAAAAGAAAACCAAGGCAAATGACAAAGCACCTGTCCTAGAAATCACTTTGAAGAGGTAAAATAGACATACCTTTGATAGGCTGGATTACACTGCTTTGATATCTGCATAAATAAGAACTTTTTAGTATTTCATTATGCGTTTCTTTCGGAATCTTACATCCCCTTTTTTTGCATGTAGCTCCTGAATGCTTGTCAGTCAGCTGACACATTTATCGGATATTTTATCAAGATGAAGGTGTCTGCCAATAATCAGTTACTAATGCAGAATAGTTGAAGCTAAGGACAAGATTAATTTGTGATGCTCCCCCTCCCACTTTGTAATTTTAACTTTCTATTTCCTGTATTATATATGTTATTTTCTCTGATTTCCTCCAAAATGTTACAGCAGTATTCTTATTTAGATATTATTTGGGTGATTTTTTTTTCTTTGATATTTTCAAGTTTAAAAATTTGGTGTATACCATTCCAACTAGTAAATACTTTTTATTGCATATATGAAGCAGATTATTTCAATTAAATATTAAAATCTCTGCACTCATAAACACAGTTGCTTGAACATAAGATCTATATAATTTTTATATAAAACAGTGAGTGATAGAAATTATTAATGATAGAAATTGTTAATGATTAAAAAAAAAATAAATGCATATTCCTAAAAGATCAATTTTCCTATTATAGATTCAAGGGAAAAAACTACAAAAGTCACTGACCCAATCTCAAAAAATAATGATATGAATGTGTTTTAAATTAGATGTTTTACTTAACTCACAAATACTTTGATTTTAAGCTTTTTTGCTTCATGTTCTTCACATCAAAGAAGTAGGTTTCTCATATAGTAAAAAAAAAAAAAAAATCAATTTCTGTAAGCATCTGCCAAGAAGTTGCATTTATTTTTTTCAAGAACTTGGCAGTTAAAATTTTTGAACTATATGACGCACTTCACCATTGTTTTTGGTGCATTTCTGAGTATGTTAAAGTTTTCATAGTGTAGTTTTCATATTTCATTATCACACAGAAGCATGAAAATAATAGTATTTAGCATAGCATACATAGCTTAAACTCAGACATTCATTTCTGTCCTTAGTTTCAACATTTAACTTCCATCTGTTCTTCTCCCTTTTTTCTTTCACTTCCCTGTTTCCGTTTTTCCTCATGCTATGACATAAAAGTGGTTGCACTGAAAAGACTGCCCTTTTTGAGGAACAGACCGAAGGAAAAAGACAAAATGAAGGCCTTCTACCGTCGCTCCATGTGTAAGATTTTGACAGTTCAGCTTCTTCTAAATAGCTACACTGGCTTCCATTACTAATTTTTCACTAACCTCTCCTTGGACTGTGCTGTTCTGCCCCCCCCCCCCCCCCCCCCCCCCCCGCCAAGACACCACCTATTTTGCAATGTGCCAGTCCTGCTATGATACAAGGAACTGGAGCTTTTTCTTCCCCTCCCCTCCCTTTTTTAAACCTCCCCTTAGCACTGAATACTCTATGTATGTGCACATGCACACATTTACATGCACAGACACACGCATATACATATATATATATTCAGTGCATTATGCACACATTTACATGCACAGACACACGCATATACATATATATATATTCAGTGCATTATGCACATATTTACATGCACAGACACACGCATATACATATATATATATTCAGTGCATTTTATTACATATGTTTGTGTGCATATTTTCTATATACATGTGCCTGTGCATATATAAATTTGTAGTGCACCCTAATATGAATAGTTTTAAATTACACATTTCATAAACCATTTGTTAAGCAATTACTACAATTTTTTGTTTAAGGAAAGTGTAGAAAAAGTAGTGCAAGGCTATAAGGTGGTCTGTCACTCTTCAAGTATTCATCAGTTCCATGAAAATGTATTGTTTTTTGTTTCTTTTATGAGAGGTAGATGCTTTTCTCTAGTTCTTGAAGTAAAGGCGAGTATCATCAGATGTCACGTTTCAGATCCTTTTATTTATTATTGTGCAAGATAAAGTATCTCTGCAGTAACCTGCAATGTACAGGGATCCTAATCATTGTTGACATTATATTGGATTAGCACTTCTGCCCATTTAATCCTTACTCATTCCGTTTTATCATTGCAAAACAGCATATCAAAGCTTCTAACATGTAATTTACATATCATTGCAGCACAAGCATGGCAGTTATACCTAATAAAATCAGTTCTAAGAACCATACTGAACTGAAAGAAGTCTCTTGACTTACAACACTTTCGTTCATTGAGCTGATTGCATGTCATAACATGGATGATCTTGCGTTTGTATCTTAGTATTCAATAACTATAATGCTTAGAAAACTGTCAAACACTTTACAGTACAAAATAAGAACAAAAGCAAATACATTGACCATGCTGATCATTTGCTTTCATTTGCATCCCAGCCATGAATGACCTGGTGCAATCCATGGTCCTAGCAGGAGGACAATGGACAGGTAGTTCTGAGCATCTGGAGGGTCCTGATGATATATCTACGGGTAAAAGGAGAAAAGAGTTGGGAGCTATGGCCTTCTCTACTACAGCTATCAACTTTGCAACTGTCAACTCTTCTACAGGCTTCAGATCCAAGCAGTTGCTAAATAATAAAGGTATAGGTAGAAGCTTTTTGCACCATAATATGATTGTGTAACAGCAATTTTATATAAATTCTGTTTTTTGGTTTGTTTTTTAAGTCTTTCAGCAAGAAGCAATGTGAATAACTGAATTGCAGTTCTAAGATACTGAATAGGTTTAATAACTGCAGCTATAAAATGTTTCAGGATTTTCCCTGTAGAAATGTTATATAAGTAAAAATAGATTGGATCAAAAATTATTTTTAATAGATTTTACAGATGATAAAGATTTCAGTGATCTTTTATGTTATTGTGTATAGATGCTGCATCCTTTGAAGATGTAAGTCCACAAGGTATTAGTGATGATTCTAGTACAGGATCAAGAGTTCATGGTAAGATGTGAAATTTAATAAAATGAATTAAGCATACTTTATGTGAATGTTAATGAGGTTTGCAAAACAAACAAACAAACAAAAAAACAGTGAATGACATTGTTACAAGTGAGCATGTTTTCCGTGATTTGCCTATCACTGGAATGTATGATATCATTTCTTCAGGTTACTTTTTTCTTCTTTCTCCTTAAACTATTATTTAAGTTAGATGTGATGTATCTCTCCTAGAGTGTATCTATGAAGTGCATCTGAACAGGATCAAAATACTTTGCCTTTTAAACTGCATTTGGAGTTAGTAGTAAAACAAAAGAAGTTATAATTCCAATACTAAAAATCAGGCCTTATCTGGATTTGGTTTTTTGAGTATGTTGTTCAGTGAACTCTAAATTTGTCATGTACTATATATTATAAAATAATTATGTATTTCTTTAACCAAAGCTATGAAGTTAATGCTATACTAGTTACTTAAAAGTGAAGTTTTAACTCTTTTTTTCTAAAAATACTTAAAATCAGTATGAGCTACAAACATTTTGGAAATAACAATGTAATTATTTCCCTTGTATTGGATAGGAGTACAGGATATTAACTGTGCAGATGCTCTTGCTCCTCCTGTTCGTGGCATTTCAACAATATGCAGGGTTCCTTGTCAAATCTGTTGTAAGTGACCTAATCACAAGCAGCTTTCTGCATGCCAATCTTTCCATCTGTAAAATTCTGGTTTCCCACTAACAGATCAATTTCAATTCTAAATATGCGCTCTATTTCTCTTTTCCTTTCCCTTGTACTTTACTATTCCTGTAGCGCCCTTTTCTAAAGTGTCCTCTTGGACTGCCTGGAAATCCCTTCGCTTTTTGATCTGTAAGAAATACCAATTTGTTGACAATGGGCATGCTCAGCCTGTGAAATAGTGCATGATTCCTGTCTCAGAGCATTCTGATCAGAATGTAAAGGTATCGTGTCACCTGCTAAACTTTTGTTCATCATGGTGTCTCCTGATTTTCCATTTAGCATCCAGACCAGCAAGCCTTGATAGTGGCAGAACATCCACTAGCAATAGCAATAACAATGCTTCACTCCATGAAGTCAAAGGTATGCTGTAGGTAAATTTACATACATGCTTCACTGTCATGAATTTCCCTGTAAGACTATCTGTACAGTTTAAAGCACCACAGCATGTTTTTTCATTAGACATTTTAAAACCTTTGTTCCCCAAATTAGAAGAGAATACAAGTATTAAAGACCTTGTTATGTTTTTAATAAAAATTAAGAGTGATTTTAGTATATAAGTTTAAAACTGTTTTAAACCAAATCTAACCCAAATAACAATGTCACAGAACATGATTTTCCCCAATTTAATTTAAAATCACTTACCTTTAAGCAGAGGAGTAGCTCCATTTTTTGTAGCATTTGTACTGCTACTGTAAAACTGTATAATGTGCAAAGCAAACTAGACAAAATAGCATATGTAATACTATCCTATACACTTCTGTATTCTGCATTTGAAAAAATAGTAATGTTCCAGGACTTAGCAGTATTCCCTAAATTTCATGTATTACGAGACTTGACATACTTTTATGTTGCTTGTGACGACCATCCAGCAAGTTTTAAAAATTGATGTTAGCTGGAGATACATAAGAGTAGATTGCTACCAGTTCAGCACATCATTTAATATTCTTAGCTTACACTTATTAAATAGTATCTGCTTATTTGAAAATTGAGATGAATGTGAATTAAAGGTATTTATTCAGTTATATTTTCTATCCATTTGATTGCTGTCTTCTGTAGAAGATTCTTTGATGTAGATCTTACCCCAGCTTGCATACAGACTATCAGAAAATCCTGCTGTAAACCACTCACCTTTCTTCAAATTTATTTTCAATGCTTAGAAATAACACAAAGTATGAAATACTTAATTACTCGTATTTTTATTCAGTTCACATTTACTGAAAATCAAGGATAATTTCTTTTGTAGGATTTATTTTGCATTTAATACCATATGCTTCCTTCAGATCGCAGTTTTAGTAAATTAAAAGTTACAGCACAAAATGTTGGAGAAGTACTATTTCAGAATAACTGTTGTTGAAGAATTATGTTAAAAACATTTTCTTTCTATTCTGTCTTTTGTATTTTATTTAATGTAAGATTCAGAAATAGTGCACTGCTGTACACTTCACAGTGAATAGGAACAGCCATATGTTCAGCCTCTTGGAATATAGTATTGTGTTGATAAAAGTCCAGATTATAAGTGAAGGGTAGTCTTTGTTTAAAGCTATCATATTATGTTTAAAAAGCTGGGAGGTGAACTGTATTCATAATATATTTGGTGTGAGTCATACAGGGCAGCTGGATTCTTCAGTATTTTAAATAGAATTATTGATAGTTGAATCTGATAACATTCCAGATTTAGGTAAGATTATACTATTTAACAGCTTTCATGTGTTTTTGATACAAAATACTTAACACTGTTTACCCTAAAGCAGGTGCAGTTAATCAAAGCAGGCCACAGAGTCACAGCAGCGGAGAATTTAGCCTGCTACATGAACACGAGGCTTGGTCTAGCAGCAGCAGCAGTCCTATTCAGTATTTGAAAGGTTATACCAGGTCTAGTCCTGTGTTCCAGCAAAGAATGCCTGAAACACTGGATAGTCGTGGAAAACAGATCAAAACTGGTTCTCCTGGAAGTGAAGTTGTTACCCTACAACAGTTTTTAGAAGAAAGCAACAAGAGTACCTTAAGTGAGGTTAGTTTAAAAATATTTAAGTTGCTTTTAGCTACATACTACCCATATGCATGCATAGAATTAATAGAATGTATATAGTGAATAGAGTTGCTTTAAAACTTCATGGAGATACTTCTGTCTACATTAAGTAGTAGTGTGGACCAATAGTAGTAGACTTGTAGATTTACACAGTTGAGACAGAGGTCCTGATGTTTGCACTATATGTACTTTGGGGGCTTTAATTAGAACTAGTTCTAGTCTGGACCCATTACAGAGTGTCTGTTAAGGAAATAAGATCACAACTTTCTATTTAGTTTCATCCAAAAGGGATTCCATTTGTATACTCTGATACTGCTTTGCCATGTGAATTTGTGTGGTAAGTGAGGACAGCTGGGAGTGCAGTCCTGACCTGAACTTGAAAACTGATGTAAGGAAACTCACTGTTAACTCAGTTTTTCATTTTGAAAATAAAGTTTTCTCAAATAATGAATAAAAATAAAAAAGACACAGAATATATTCTGAGGTACCAAGCTGAGTATGAACCATATACTCTGGGATTAACTGGCTCAGTGTACAGGAACAAAAAGCCATCATTGCCTGTGTCAGCAGTTAGTGCAAGTGTTCTGGTAGCAGGTTGTTAATTTATTCAGACTTTATCCTGATAAACTCTACTTGTTCTGTGACACAAATCACTTTGGAATTTCACAGCTTGCCCCTTATGGGGTTACTGATTAGGTAAGAAAAGTCAATCTCCACTGCACAAAATTGTCCAGTGTTTTGATGCTTGGTATGCTCATCAGATATTAGATGGAAGGCCAGAAAGTAGGTGTAGTTACCTTCTCCCAGTTTAGCACCTCTCTTCAGTAAGAGCTGTTGTCAGATCTATCTTATCAACAAGAAGGAAGTGGTCATTTAGGCCTCAGAGGTGCTTTATTTTATCCTCTAAGGAGAAGCTCTTGTCTGCTTCAGTTTCATTTAATTCCAGTGAGTAAAGTAAAATATATGACCTTTGAACTCATTGAAGTCTTGGAGGAATAAGAGAATGTTCTGTCAGTCAGTGACAGCATTTGGAGCCCAGAATCACTGTTGTCTCTGTTAGAATTCTGATTTCTTCATCACTAGTTCTCAAGCAGATTTGTGTTAAGCCTAAAGCTGCTTTAGGCTATAGTAAAACAGTTCTTGTGGCTAAGGTCTTTCAAGAATAAGGACCAAATTTCATCTATTTTTAATTCCGCAGGAGAAATTAGAAGATACGCATTCACAACTGATGTGATTGGGGTAATCTGTGACTTGAATGCCTGTGTTTTTTGGTCAGATACTTAAAATGTTCTAATCTGCTGCTGTTCAGGTCATCGTACAATTCCTTTCATAGAATCACAGAATAATTCAGGATGGAAGGGTCCTCAGGAGGTCTCTTGTCCAATCTTCTACTCAAAACTGTGAGATCAGACCAGATTGCTGTCTACCAAGACCTCTGGCTCCTTTTCAATAGAGCTGCTCTTCAACTGGCTGGTCCCCAGCTTGTGTCGTTGCCAGAGCTTCTTTCTTCACGGTTGTAGGACTTTCCATTTGCCCTTGTGGAATTTCATGAGGTTCCTGTCAAGCTGTTCCAGCCTATCTAGGTCTCTGATTAGTAGTACTGCCTTCAAGGGTATCAGCTGTTCTCCCCCCAGTTTTAGTGTCATCTGCAAGCTTGGTGAGGGTGCACTCCATTACTTCCTCCAGATCATCGATCAAGATACTAAACAGGACAGATCCTAAGATATGCCCCTATGGTACTCTGCTTGTTACTGCCTCCAGACAGAGTATGACCCATGAACCACCACCACCCTCTGAGCCTGTCTATCCAAGCAGGTAGCTTTCCATCTGGTTTTCCAGCTGTTCAGACTAATGGCCCCACTTGGATGCAGGAATGTAGTAGGAGACAGTATTGAAATCCATACTAAAGTTGAGGTAAATGGTGCGCACTGATCACTCCTGTTGCACAAATCCAGTCATTTTATCATAGAAGACACTCAGATAATCATTGGCAGGATTTTCCTCTTGGTAAATCCATGCTGATGTATATAAAAAGAGAAATTTCTTATTTTTGAAGAAGGTTAAATAGTTTAATAGACAGTTTTGCTGATGATACCAAGCTGGGTGGAGTGGCTGATACACCAGAGGGCTGTGCTGTCATTCAGCGAGACCTGGACAGGCTGGAGAGTTGGGTGGGGAGGAACCTCATGAAGTTCAACAAGGGCAGGTGCAGAGTCCTGCACTTAGGGAGAAATAACCCTGTACACCAGTACAAGCTGCGGGCTGACCTTCTGGAAAGCAGCTCTGCAGAGAAGGACCTGGGAGTCCTGGTGGACAGCAAGTTGACTAGGAGCCTGCAATGTACCCTTGTGGCCAAGAAGGCCAACAGTCTCCTGGGAAGAGCATTGCCAGCAGGTCAAGGGAGGTGATCTTGCTGCTCTGCTCAGCCCTGGGGAGGCCTCATCTGGAGTACTGCGCCCAGCTCTGGGCTTTCCAGTATGTGAGAAGTGAAGCTACTGGAGAGAGTCCAGCATAGGGCTGCGAAGATTATTAGGGAACTGGAGCACCTGCCGTATGAGGAACGGCTGCGAGAGCTGGGCTTGTTTAGCCTGGGGAAGAGAAGACTGAGGGGGGATCTTATCAATGTGTATAAGTATCTGAAGGGAGGGTGTGAAGGAGATGGGGCCAAACTCTCTTCAGTAGTGCCATGTGACAGGACAAGAGCCAACAGGCACAAACAGAAACACAGGCAGTTCTGCCTGAACGTGAGGGGGAATTTCTTCCCTGTGAGAGTGACGGAGCACTGGAACAGGTTGCCCAGAGAGGTTGTGGAGTCTACCCCTCTCTGGAGATACTCCAAACCTGCCTGGATGCAATCCTGTCTCACATGCTCCAGGTGACCCTGCTTGAGCAGGGGGATTGGACTAGATGCTCTCCAGAACTCTCTTCCAACCTCAGTCATTCTGTTATTCTATCTTCTCTAGTTCTGATATCTTCTCCAAAAATAAAAATTTGACTTTAGGCATCAAGATTATGTGCTTTGTATTACTTTGATGATCTTGTCTTTATCATTTGAATATATAGAGAACTTGAGCTTTTTTTTTAGCTCTAGATTATCAATATAAGTTAGAACAGTAGTCCATGTGAAATTACTTAGTGAAGTTAGTGATGGAGGAAGGCAAGTGTGTGAGAAGATGGAGTTTAAGTTTTAATGATCAGATTTGAGTTACTTAATATTAGATGAACTGAATCCCAGATAGTTGTGTGTTCTCTGACACCTAGTTTTCAAAGAGAAAATAATTGCTTGTAAGTAACCTGTGCAGAAAACTTAGGAGTACATACCATAAACGCTTAAGTGTAATACCTCTTTTAGTTCTGAGAAGGTTTTGTTTGTTTTTTGATTTTGTTTTTGTTTGTTTTTTTTGTTTTAAGTAGAATGCAGAATTCTGTAGAATTTTTTTTCGTTTGCCTCCACAAAGATTGCTTAAGAAAAAGTAAAAATTGCAAGCTAAAAAATTTATAAGTTTGTTGTTTCATATTTTTGACAGATAAAATCTGCAAGTGAAGAGAATCTTTTAGAGGAAGTAATGAAAAGCTTATCTGAGTCTGCTGAGTTGACAGTCAAGGAAAAACTAAGAAAACAGCCGTCAGCCAGTTGTGGTATTGTGAGGTCATTAAGTGTAAAAAATACATTTGATTTCTCAGATGGACGATCTGTTAAACCAGAACAACTTGTAAGGCCCAGCCTTCGTAAAACCGAAGATACCTATTTTACTAGCTCTCCGATAAAATTTTCGTCAGGTACTCAAGGGAAGGTCAGATCAGTTAAGGAAAAGATACAAGCAACAGTATCACAGCGGCAATCAAAAGATTGCAATCCTTATGCTACCTTACCTCGTGCAAGCAGCGTGATTTCTACAGCAGAAGGAACTACTCGAAGGACCAGCATTCATGATTTTTTGTCCAAGGACAATAGACAACCTGTGTCAGTTGATCCAGCACCATCTACTGCTGACAGAAGTGTTTCATCAACATCTAGTGAGTACTCTGCACACCAGCTATCCTCTAATTTTTTTCATTATATGGCTTACAGAGTAGATTGTGTTCCACAAAATGATGCAGCTAATATAGTTAAACCAGCTAATTTAGATTGTAAAACTGACATGCCTAAGACTTTGAGATTGGAAAAGTCTTTTCTTGAGAAAGCTTTCTTAAGCACAAATGTGCTTTTTAATGATAAAGCTGGTATATCTGATAATGATAGCAAGGGCTCATTTACTGTGGCCCAAGTGACTCAGCCATTTTTATCCTTCAACACTGAATTAGTTAGTAATATAAGTGGATTGCCTCAGAGATCTACATCAAAGACGACTGATCAGGCAGTCCTGTCAACATTTAGATCTGTCCCAAAAAGTCAAGAACAGCCTTCTGCTAATCAGAAATCTGACCGCAGTGACCTACAGTTATCACTAACTAGTAAATTTGTTTCTACCAGCTGTGTAAACACTAATGAGGCTGAATCCCCACTACTGGTTTCTGAGGATAAAAAAACTGTATGGTATGAGTATGGTTGTGTATGATAAGGAAAATGTATTATTAAGTATTTATAGTCATATATGATATATAGCTGTTCTTCTCAATATCTACTGGATTTAAAGAGAGTTTCCCTAAAATGAAGATGTAATTTCTTGTTAGATATGTGGTTTGTTGTTTTCTAAGTTTGGTGACATAGAGCTCGGTTGTGTACTGTAGCATGTGTTTAAATGTAAAATTGTAGCTTCACCAAAGTTTGCATGATATTAATTGCACTGTATATATTTTGCATGCCTTAAAGTCTTTATAATACAAGCTATACTTTTGTCGCTCATTACAAATATTTTTTTTTCCTGTATGCTATGGAATGCATGTTAAGCCAATTGCATGCTGCATTGCCAGAAATGGCACAGTGAACTACGTAATTTTCAGTACCAAGGCAGTTCTTTTCAGTTGTGCTCTTGCTTTCAGATGTACCAGTAGCACACTGATTATGTATTTGGAATAAAAATAGATTTCTTTGCTGCCCTTAAAAATGTAAAACGAATGAAAGGAATCCTTTAGAGAGATTTCAGTGTTACAGCCTTTTCATTTATGCCCTCCTTCATGTGTTACTCTGCACAGGGAATGAGTTATAGCCCAAATAACCCAATGCCTCTAGCTTGCACAATAAATACGAATTGCTGTTCATATTTATTAGAATACTTGAATAATGTTCATAATCCTAAACATAAACAGTAATTCTTCTGAAGAGGTAATAAATAGTCAAACTATGTGCAGTACTTGCAATGAAAAAGCAACCCTTTCCACCTTTTCCCTTTCATACACTTTTTCTTCCCACGTCTGGTGTACAAATGTGGTCAAGTGTGCTGTTCTATTAGGAGTTAAGTAGCATGATAGTTTTGAGACTCCTTATACTGTATGATAATAAAAATATTTATTAATGGTGGTGAGAATTCATTTTTTCTTTGTAACAGAAGTAATGCTAATACAATTGAAAAAAGATGTGTAACAACAGTAAAATTGTATTAAATATTAGTGCATCTGAAGCCAAGTAATTAAATTTTGCTTTCAATATTATGTCAGTATAAGAATGCTTAAGTGAGTAGGTCATTAAATCCCAGATGACCACCTAAACAGAACTGTTAAAAAGTAATTCCTTAATATGCAGCCATCTCTGCAATTGCTTGGAACTCCTCAATGATAAGTATAAACAAATATTTAAAAGTTAAAATATTTAAGCTTTAACTACATGTGGCTTTAGACATCAGCACTTTCTTAGCAACAGGAAATAGTTACTTCCAATTATCTTGGGCCAAAAATGTGTAGCTATAAAGATCTTGAATGAAAATATATGTAAAGAAAAAATATTTAATTGAAAAAAATGAATATCATACTTTTTTTTTTTTTTCAATTTAATTTATTTGGCCAATAGTTCTGTGGCAATCTTGCCACTGCTGTGTGAGTTGAACTTTAATTCATTAGTGCTTGACTAGGGAGAGGTGGAAGTGCTGCAAAATTACAGTCCTCAAGGGAAACACAGCAGACATATATGTTAGCCTGTAAAGTTTCATACAGGAGAATTGTTAATAAAATGTAGAGGAAGTTGGATTAAAGAGATCCTGTGGGAGGGTAAAATTACTGTTTAAGATGTAAAACCACCTTCCTTTATCATGTTTGCAGACATCCATTTTAATTGGACTGATAAATTTCTCATTTCTCTTTAATATTGCTGTTTATCATTGCTGTATTCTAAAATTGTCTCATCATTTAAAAAAAAACCTTAAAAAAATCAAAATCTTGAAGTATTATCTCTTAACTTTTCATGTATTTGCCCTTACACATTAAGTGTTCTGATCTTAGGTCACTTCATTTGGCTTTATTTCTGTTAATTTGTAGATGTATTTAAGTTAGTTTTTGAGATGTTTGGTACTGATAATCTAGGAGTTGCAGACAAAATCTTAATAGCTTTGACAGTATTTACTATGAACTCATGCTGTGCTACCAGTATTTGTATTTTAACTGATTACAAGCCTTTTTTTTCCAGCCATTGCTTGTAGGGCACTTGAATTTACATTATTTTATTTCTTTTCACACTGCTAAGTTTTCTTATACAAAAACAAATTTGATAGTGAATACTTATATCTGATATTTAATAGCTTTTTAACCTTACTATATTTTATACTATTCCATTATGTTGGGGGCAACATTAAAGCAACTTAATTCACAAATATGAAGGGCTTCAGAATAACTGAAGGTTAGTGTCTTTGAACATCATATGCTCTCATTAGATTCTAGACTAATCTTGTCCAGCTCAAACTACCATTTGCATTGTTTTTCAAATTTGTATTAAATTAATTACATTTCAGTTAGGAGAATAGTAACTGTTAGATTTTTGTGCTGCTGTTCATGCTCCTTTGAATTCAGCTGGAGCAGAAGGAAGCATGTTGCTAGAGATTTTTTAATGTTTTTGAAGAAATAATTGTTGTTTATTGTATGAAAGAAAACAAATGTTATATACAGAAGAATAGTTTTTCCACTGCTTTTTGGTCTTTATATTTCAACAATACATATAACATGGATGTCTCTTTTGGTTTATATTATTGCTGCTAGGCCATTCAAATAGCTAGATTTTGCACACAGTGCACTTGCTCCTTCCTTGGTTACTGCTGCCTTTAGAAATGATAAGTTAGGATTTTGCATGGTAATTATAAAACACTGGACAAATGGCCACCAGCTGAAAAGGGTTCTATTGTGAATAGAGTCATTTATTTGCTTGCAATGAAAGGTTTGCTTGATGCTTTGCTTTAAGTGAACAGTAAATTAAGATACTGCATTTTGCATGTTCAATCTGTTGCATGGAAAGATAACTTTCTGCTTTGCAGGATTGAATGTGAACATTTCTGTAAATGTGTAGGAGGTTAAAAATGCAAAGGAAGATGTCTTAAGTTCTCTTCTAGATTCAGCAAACTTTGATTACATCTATGTTTGTTTTGTTTTTCCTTCTCAAATGGGTAGAAATTTAGACCTAGTATATATAAAAGATGAGTATATCTGCTTGGGCTTTGAAAATAATATCTGATTATTTTAAATTCCAAGATGAATTTTAATGAGCATAGATGAGTAGGTAGTTCCGGTTTTTTCTTCTATCCCTCTCCATTGTCTTTTCCTCTAGAAAAAAATACTTTTGTATATCTTTTTGCTCTACTAATAGGTAGAATGTATGTTAATGCTTGAGGGTTTTTTATGTCCTGATAAATACAATGAATAACATGAAATGCTTTTCTCTGCAGATGTGGAAGCTATACCAGAAAGCAGAAATGCAAAAAGCAGGTCTAGGGAGCAACAAAGCTCCTAATTCTGTTACCCACTACATGAGATGTGGGCCAAGTGGTGAGTTTCCTGCCCAAAATGTAAATGAGATTAATTTCATTTACAACAAACTAACAGCATTATATATAAGAACAAGTGCACATTGCATTAACCGGACATAAATACTGCTTGCTTAACTGGCTTCTATCTTGCTTTTTACTTAAGCCAGAACAGCTTATTTTAGTTCAGTTATTTTGCCTATAGAGGCAGGGAACATCATCCCATTTCACCTATAATAATGCCAATTTATTTTTCAAATTTCTCTTTAGGTGAAAAGTTCAATACAATCAGATTATGAAGTAATATTGAAGCAGATCTTAAAGTGACAGATAAATCTAAAATAATAGTTTAACAAAACAGTTTAGTTTTATAAACTATTCTATACTATAGGGAAAGTACCTTTATATGAAACTTCTCTTTAGTATTCTGTCCTTCTCTTGACCTCATTAAAACATCTTTAGTGTATACTACTAGTGCTGTTAGTTCTGTTAGTTACTTAACTCTGTATTTTAAACTTCTACGCTTTAAGCTTTTCTTATGTTCTCTCTTCTTTTTCTACCTTTCAACTCAACACAGAGAGAAAAAGTGTCCTTCAGTATCTCAATATGAAGCCTTTATTTCTGAAGTAACAAGACAGCGACTGTAGGAATCATTAATAAAAATTAAGGGAATTTTTTACAGTTCTTCGTGACTAGAGCAGGCAAGAAATAAAAACCTACCTACCTTCCTTCCTTCCTTCCTTCCTTGAATCAAGGAGCTCTGCTGGAGTCTACTGCCGAAAATTGTTAGATGGTCTTAGGAATTATTGCACATTGCACTGTTAAGATCTACTGAATAAAGGACAGTTCTCATCTCCCTAAGGACCATGAATTTTAAGGTCTCAAGAATTGCTCCAGGAAAAAAAAAATACTTCTTTCTTCTTCTGTTCATGAAATTAGCCACTGATTTGCTTAGCTTCTGCTAATAATTAGCCAAAAAACATAACTAGCAGTTTATATTTAGTTCTGTAAATCTGAAATAAATGCTGTAGTATTTTGTTGAAATTGACTGTATATACAGATTAAAAAAAAAAAAAAACCTCACAGCTTACTGGCACATCACTGCCTTATTTGGTTAGCATAATCCACATGAAATTGCTGTTAAAAAAAAAAAGTTATGCTTTTCTTTTTTTGCATACTGCAAGAGAAAAAACTGTTTACATATGTGAAAAAATTGAATAACAAAAAAATGGGAATTATGGAATATCACATTATACAGAATATAATGTTCATTACTTGTGTTCTTCACATTCCCAAGATATATATGTTCGGATGTTTTTGACAGGAAATTGTCAGGTATGATTTTTCTATAACCTTTTTTTTAAATATAAGGTTGTTTTCAACAAATGACATTTCCAAAATAAGATTGTCTTATGATGTTTATGTGTTAATTAATCTCTTTATTGTTTGTCTTTTGACATGAGCTGATTGTGGCTTAGGAGATCTTTTGATGGCAAAAAGAAATGTAAATAATATCTTACGCATTTTTCAATCAATTCCCTTTTAAGGTTGTCTTTTATTAGTAAGGTATATTTTGTTTGTTAATGATTTACATTAAAGTCAACAAATGTTAGTACTTTTAATGCTTGTATACATTTGTTGTCTTAAACTTTTGCAGAGAGCTCGCAGGAAGCATTTATGAACTTAAAAGCAGATCCAGAATTTATTAACTATCAGAGTTTTGTTTTATTACAAATCAGTAAGCACATTCATATTTCTGTTTTAGAGGTTTAAGTTAAGAGTGTAATCTCCTAGTGTCTAGTATTCCAAACAGACCCATACTTAACTTTAACCTACAGCTATCTCTATTCACATAAGTAAAGGTAAGCATGACAATAAGTATTTGTAGAACTAGAGTTACAGACTACTTGTCAATTTAATCACACTGTTCTTTTGACAATGTGATAGAGCTGCTGCAACTGCTTCAATAATAACTTGTTTTTTCAGGCTTTCAGGTTTTAAGATGTATAAAGTCTCAAGCTGTCAGGGAATAATTGGAACAAAATCATTTTTCACTGGAGAATGCAGTTCAACAGATGCAAAACCATCCTGGCAACACATTTTGATTGAACTGAAATTTTGTGAAAAAGAGGGGGAAAAGAGGAAAGTTCAGACAGATATAGAAGTGGAACACTTTAGTTTTTTTTATTATTTGTTTTGTTTTGTTTGTTTCTTTAAAGTGACTTCATTATTTCCTGATGGAAAATGTCACAAGTTCTAAATCAAAACAGACTTATTTTAGCACTACAAATGTTTGTTCAGCCTGGGATTTTTTTCATGGAGAATTTAAAAATTTTCCTTAAACGAGACAAATTTTGCAGCTCTCCAGCAGATAGAATTTCCATTCTTTGTACATCTCTAAAGACATTTCTGGTATTTTATTAAATTCATGAGTTAATTTTGATTGTTGACTTGTATATACAAGTATCTAGTTCTGCTCTGCTTATTCTCAGTGTCAGATTCTCACTCATTTCAGTGGAAGCGAATAGAGCTTTGCAGGGTATCAACACTTAGCCAAGCGATCCTACATGTGGTCAGAAGCCCACAGCACTCCTGAAATCCAGTGCTATTCAGCCATGATGTTTTTGTAAGCAGCTGGATACTAGTTGCATGTGAATTAATTTCTTATGTGATAACTGATATCATGACCTTTCTGAAAAGGATTCAGGGCATTCCAGACTGTTGATTGACTGCTACAGGACATCAGCAAAAGGGCAGGTGAGATGCAGGTGCAGTGTGTCAGGGCCTGTATATACTACAGGTAATCTAGGTGTTCCTAAATGCATTTAAAGCTTGGGGCATATGTGAGTTTTTCCCACAATACAAAATGAGCCAGACATAGACTGGACATGCTCTAAGAGAAAAGTACTATAAGCAATAAGAATTTGGTGTTAAGCCTGATCTGTGCCATTTCTGTACTGCAATATAAGCATAGCCATAAAACCTGAAGGAAAAGCTACCTTCACATAATTCAGAAGACACATGAAATCTGTAATGCCATTAGCCCTTATTAAAAAGATAGCTGTTACGAAAGAGAATTGAAATACCTTAAATATTAGGAAAATGCCTCTGAGTCTAGATTTTCATGCTTTCAGACTAATTTCAGGGTCTAATTGTTGCTGGGTTCTCTTTGCTCTCCTTGAAAACATTGAAGATTGATACATTTCAAGATACTAAACCCTAATTTACTACTAATATCATTGCTTTTAGAAGAGCACACGTGTCCTGAATGAACAGATTTAAGCTTGAGTGCCAGATGCTGTTTGTATTCATGGAACCTGTGCAGTTGTGTGCTTAGATATATCAGATACTTAAAGACCCTGGGGAAAGTACATGAGAAAGACAAACCGCTGTGACTGTTGCATGGCATTTTATCTCATGATTTTCTTTGAGAAACATGATGGGTGCACATACGGTTTCATCCTCGCCATGCCTAGCCGTATCATTTTTCTCAATGTGGGCATCTCCTGGCTTTTTATTTATTTAGCTCTTCTCTATATTCATTAAGTTGTCCAGGATTACCTGTCACAATTTCCTACATTGCTTTTTGGATGTTATTACACATTCTTAAGACATCTGTGCAATCACTGCCAGGGTTTAGATACAGATGACAGTGTTACTATTAAGCTTATGAAGCGTATCAGAAGTGAAATCCTCCCATTAAAAAAATATAAGCAAAGTTTCCCCATATGAGAGAATAAGCAGAGGTTTGAGAGAGAGATTGGCTATAGACTTCATCCTTACACCTCCTGTTAGGTCAGAGTTCAGCACAGGTCAGATGTATGTGCTGGAGTCTTGACTATTGTCTTTCTGTGCTACTGAAAGCAGGTTTCAAGCCTCTTTACCCACATCAGTTCAAAGACCAGAGCTGGATTTTGATTTGTGTTCACTAAGTTAGCCAAAAGCAGCAGAAGGACACATTTGCATTTTAGGAGATCAAAATTTACTTTTCCCAGCACTTTCCTCTGCAAAGCAGTTCAGAACAGAGGAGCAGTCACAAGGTTCTCTATGGTCTGATTTTTTTTTTTTTTTTTTTAATCCTTCTTTCTTGAACTGTACCAAACTTACGTAAAGCATTTAATCTTTCTGGTCTATGCTCTTTAAAAGAAAGAAAATTATTTGGAAGACATTTCATCTTTTCTAAAACAAACTGCCAGGGGAATAATACAGCAGCTCTTGGGCAACATACAATAGAACGGCACAGCGGTTTACAGCAAGAATTGCCAGATTTGTCATTATTAGTTCAAGGTAACATGATGTTGTGATACCATAAATAAAAAAATTCATTTATTTTCTGATGAAGCTTAGTCTGCTGGGGATTTGGTAGCATTCCCAGCATGTACTATTTTTAATTTTTTTAAAACATGATGCAGCCTCAGCAAAGGAGTTCATGTGTGATTCTTAGAGTTAGATGATAACATACATGTAAATAATACTTTGATAGTAATAAACTGCCTTAAAGGAATGTATCTAGGTGTGAAACAGAACTTTAAAAGCTCTTATTTAAAACTGTAATTTCTTTTAAGTATTGATTGAGGAATTTTTTAATGTTTACCATTGTATACATTTAATAACGTTATTAAAATGCCAAACCAAATAATTTTTGTTCTTATTTTATGTGTGTATATTTATACACACTTTTTCTGGAAACTGATGTTACTGGAAGGATGTTGATGTTGAATAATAGCTTTGTGGTCAGTTGGTAATGTGTTCAGTATTTCTTCTGAAAGGAAACCTATAAAACTATAGCAGAATTCTGTTGAACAGTGTGTAGTTTGTTTTGTGGTGTTTGTTTGTGAAGACCAGTAGCTTTGAACTATATGTTGTTATAGTATTATTTTAAAAAGACATAAGTAAATGCAAAAGCAAATCATTACAAATTTCCCAAGTGCAGTATTTGAAGCTTTGATTTTACATGGCCATTATTTTGGCTGAGGCAAGCCTCAATCACTTTCCAAGGAAAAAGGTAGTTAAATTTTAGGTTGTACAGACTTAAGATTTGTGAAGCATAGTAAACTGTACTATTATACATATGTCTTTAAAATACACTGTCTTTCACATTTAAAGCTTTCTGGATTTAAAAAAAAATTGACAGAAATCAAATATACTCTGTAATTTTTTTGGAAATGATAAAGGATTTGGGGTACCTCAAAGAAGAAACCTTTAAGGGAAGGGAGGGTGAGTATGAGGCCAAGGATTTAAAAAAATTTTTTACAGATGCCTAACTCTGTATCTTAACATCTTACTATTTTAATAATGCATTTATCAATTCAGAGTTCTGTAGACAGTTCATTAATTAACCAGCTTCCAAAATACCAGATGTTCCTTTCAGTTTTCTATTTAAAAAAAAAAAAAAACGTAAAATCACTTGTGTCTGGACAGCTTTCTGGTGACTTCCTATAGGTTTCTATTAGAATATTTTTGGGTCATATTCTTTCTATTTGATAGAACTGCCATTATAGATGGGATTGTTTGCATCTTTCTAGACAGGAGAATTTGAACTGCTATATCATGGAGTGTTTTGTAGATTCACCTCTCTGAATACAGGTGCCAGAATCTTCTGACATGAAGGAAATCGTATTAAGGTTGTTTGTCAGGTAACTTGCCTTGCCCTATAAGATGCTTTTTCTTTGCTTATTTAATGGTAGTTGCTCATTCCACAGAATTTAAAATCTCATTTTCTTAGTAGAAAATAACATAACTGATGTTTTCTTCAGCTCGTAAAACAGTCTTGACCATATATAATGAAACAGAGTCACCTTGACTGTTTTTTTGTCTTGTGTTTATTTGAAATGTTTCATTTTATCATTTTTACTGCTAGGTCCTTCAATATGACACAATAGCAAATAGTAATCAAAGATTGCAAGTCTTTTTACGTCGTCTTTTCTTCCATTTTCTGTATTACATTTTTTTTTGTTTTCTGCCTCAACCTGTATTCATACTACTGCTTGCCATTTAGACACATTTCTTACATAAAGTAGACATTTTCATTAGGCTGTTTTCAACAGCCCTTTTTGCTGTTGTCTTCAAATTTTGTCCCTCATTTTCACAACTCCCTTATCCTTGGGTTTTATCTGGGTACTCATTGGCACAGCATATTTACTGGACTTTGTGGACTTTCTGCTTCTTGATTCAAAGAAGATCTATTTGAAAGAGGTTTTATTCATTTGGGCAGGAGAGTAGAAAGAATTAGATTAGAAATTTAATGCTGAGAATGTGTTGGTCTTGTTCTTGCAATAGTAGATACTTTTCTATACTGAATATATATCACTTATTTAATGCCAGATCAGCCTCCCCACAACCTCTTCAAAGACATGGATGTTTCTACATGCAGTCCCGTCCTCCTGTGCAGAAGGGAGTGTCTCAGAAATCTGCTGTTTCTCTAGGTGCTTCCCATATGCTGATTAAGGTTACAGTACAGCAGAGAACATGCATGTCCTCCACTGGTGCATGAATCAGTGGAAATTGTACACAAAAGTTAATAGTCGCTGCTTGTATTAACTTTCTTCCCGGCTATCACCAGTAAATACTATACCCAGCCAGGAATCTAGAATACAGTTATTCTTCAGAGCTTTTCTGCCAGAAAAGAGACTAGTACCAGTGATTCACACCCCTGTATAATCTGCTCTTAGATTACTCCCTCACGTTCTGCCATTTTTGGAGAGGCTGTAAAATGGACGAGGCACACCATCTTAATGGGACGTTTGGTGGCCATACCATCTGGAATTACTGGAAGAATACTTGAAAATTTCCCAAGGCAGGATACTAACTGGGAAAGTGAAAAGGAAAAAAAAAAAAAAAAAAAAAAAAAAAAACGAGTGTAGACAATCACGTATGTGCTGGACAGCATAACTAAGTTTCCCTCTCCCCTCTCCCACACCCAGGTAAAAATAAGAACAGGAAAGCAATATAGTAGGGGATAGATGGGTGCAGGTACACAATCTAGACATTTCTGTCCTAAGTGCATTGCCAAATATTTTAGAACTTTAATTCACTATTTCTTAATGATGTTATCTTAAGTTTCAGCATTTCAAGTGCAGTACCACATACTGAAAGTTCCAGTTTTATCAGTTTTATTATTAAACACTATAACATTATTTAAATAAAACCTTTTTCTAGCCACTGGTTACTTAGTGGTAGAATGCAAACATATCTTTCTTTAAAAGAATATTCTGTTAAACTTTTAATAACCTGAAGACAGTATTTTTTTCACCAGATTATAGAAGACAGATATAGGTAATTGAAAAAGAGGAGCATGCCTATTTTTTCAAATTGTATTTGTAATTAAACTTCCACTAGTTTTGCTCTATAAAATTGATGCCTAATAATAAAAATGTGAATTTTATCTACTTAATATTTTTATCAAAATGGATGATTATTGGGTCATGTCCTGTTGATTTCACGAACTTCAGAAAGTCTTCAGGGCTTAATCCCATGGTTGCAGAACTTGTCATTGGATGAAAATACACCTTTTCATGGCCACCTTCCAGAAAGCCAGCATCCAGTACAAACTTCACGTCTCCTTGGTCACAGAAGAGGGCTAGTGGCGTAGCACATCCTTGGCCCACTTTCAATTTTTCCGGCATGGCATTTTCATCAGCAAATCTTAGATTTCCACTCCCAACTCCCAGTTTTTTTAGCAAGATCAGTTAAATCAATCTGCCTGTTGTGTAGAACAGTCACCAACCAGAACCCTTTCTTCTTTTTGTCTTTAAGAAAAAGGTTTTTACTGTGACCTCCTTTCAAGTGTTGGACATATGGCATCATTTCTTCAACAGTGAATACTTGGAAAATACAATTATTATAGTGTGAGACTCTATATCCCATTAGATTTTTAGTAGCTTATTGACAGGTATTTTTTGTTAAGTATATAGAAAATACTGAGTGTTATACTAAGCCTAAAAACTGTACCCTTTTATGAAGAAATTTTAAAAGAATGCAAATAAAATACAACATATTGGTCCTACAGACTTTCTCAATCATTTCTCTCTGATGTATACAGCAGGCATATCACACTTCAAAAGCGGAAAAAGGCAGCTCTGAGAGCATGGTTTTGTGCAGATCCACCATACACGGATCATTCTGATAAGGTATATGTATTTTAAACTGGGAATGAGAGGAATACATTTGGAAAGGATTGTGCATCTATTGCATTTGCTAGACTCAGGTTTTGCACTGAAGTCCACTGTTGACTGGTGGTCTTGAATGCTGAGAAATTCACTACCAGGTAGTCCATCAGCATGCTTGAGCTCTTGAAAAAAACAGGGGAATTGGAAGGCAAAAGAGAGTTCTGCCAGCTGGGGTGTGAGTGACAAAATCCTGAAGCAGATGACCAAGTGGATATTCTCCCAACAGTTAGGAAATATTTTTGCTAGGCTCAAAACAGAAACACAAATTTTGATAATTTCAAAATTGATACTTTTTAAAAAAAAAAAACAACAAAAAAACCCCACACATACACCTAAATCTGTCCTGTAATCTATTTTGTCCTAAGTAGATTTTTATTTTTGTCTTGGAGAAAAAATAAAAGGTCTGAAGGAGGTAAGGAAAAAAGCATTACTAAAACTCCTCTTAGAATGTTAAAATTGCAAACGTATCTGGAAAGGATTTTAAGCAGAGTAACTTGCTAATACACATGGCTGTGCAAGTCCTGAGCATGCTTTTTTCCAAGCGATGAGCTCCGGAGGTGGGTGTTCCCATCCCCCCCAACCCCCCCCCCCCACACACACACACACACTCTGGCTGGCCCTGGCCATGCAGGCACTACAGCCAGCCTCAAAACAAGCTCTTTTGAGCATCCGCCACCCCGCGGACGCGGCCTGGTCCCCACCAGCGCAGCAGGCCTACCTGAGGGTGCTCCACTGTGACAGCGGTGATGCCCAAGCCCTGCAGGTGCTGATCCAGCATCTCCCGCAGTCCCACGGCCCATGGCAGCCCTGGTGCAGCCATGGCAGCCCACTGCCCCCTCTGCGCCGCCTCCTGCCACACGTCACCCAGTGCAAGTTTTGACATTACGGAAAAGGCTCTAAGGCACGATCATTTCTCCAACACAGGGTGCCGCCTCTGCCTTTCGCGCTGGAAACCACAGCATCTCTGTGAACAGCAGAGGCTGGGCGTGACTCCAAGGGGAGCTGCTGTGGAGCCGGCGGATCCCCTAAGGCCAGGCAGCAGCCTGGGAAGCAGCCCTCCAGCTCCCGGGTGGGCCCCAGCAGCCTCAGCTGCTGAGGAAGATCCCTCACTCTGCCACTGTAAATGCAATGCCTCAAGTTCTGCATCTCCTGTGCTAGAGAGACTTGTGCGGAGTCCATGTGATTTACCTTTCTTTGGGTGCTTGCATTTCAGAGTGATTTGCCAGCCTGGATTAAGAATTCAGAAGCTATTCTGGAAGTTGTCTTGTTCTGATGAAGAATAGAGGGCTGGATTTGCCAGCGAATAAGACCTGTGGGCAGTTTTAAGTAAGAATCTAGCTGTAAATGGAATGCATTTGTGTTAATTTTGGATAAAGAAAAAGTCCTAAGCTTTAGACTTGAGTATAATGACTGAATACGTTAATGCAATAATCTGGTAATAGTTCTAAGTTAGTTTTTTTTTTCCTTTTTAAGTTAGATCTAAAGTGTGCGAACACAGGGTGCACTTCAGATAATTAGCAGTCTTGGTCATCTGGTCAAATTTAAAGCAAGGCCAGCTGAGATCACATTGCTAAGGTTCTTGTCATAAAATAAGATTTTGAATGGTATTTAGAATGGTCTCTAAGATGTTACTCCATTTCATGCTCTGCAGATAGATGAAGTAATTTGCAGAGACAACTAGCAATTGTATGAACCTATCTTCAAGCTACAAGTATGACAAAAACACATCTATTCAAGAATTTCCTCAGAAATGCAAGCTGCTTTAATCAAACCAAAGGGAAGTGAATGTTATAAGCAAATTTGGACCTTGTATGATTTAAATGTTAGGCAACATCAGAGAAGCCATGACATTGTCTAAAAGGTAAAGACAAGACAGAGTTAAGGTATAAGGCTCTGCTGAAGGACAAATTTTGAGGGAATGCTAGAGAACAGATCTTGCTGTCTCCTTAAGAGACAGAAAGATCTGTCTCTGAGGCATAAGGAGGGAACTGGAAGTCAGTTTTTGCTACACAAAAACAGCTTCAGAGTCTCCCTCCATTTCAGAATCTTGGCAGCCCTACTCCATACTGCTGTCAAATATGATGCCCCATTCAGCACTATCAGCATCTGGCTCTCATTCCTGCCTTACACCACCATCAGCTCTCTACCTTCGTTCTTTAACCTCATTTAGCTTCAGGAAAAAAATTCTCTTTAATGCTTCCCCTTACAGGCTCTCAGTACTGCCTCTGGAAGCTACATACGAGGAGACAAACCAGCTTGTCTCCTTCCTTGTCAGATACTGAGATTAAAATAATACACTACCTTGACATATGCTGTTTTTTCACATCTGTAGTATATTCATTTTTTCCCATATTATAACAAAAAAAAGATATAATACAGAAAGAGCTGCATCTGGGAATCAGACTCCTGTGTTCGTGCTAGAAGTTGTAGACTACATCCAAGTTAACACAAAATCGAATGTGCTGCCTCCGACAGAACAAATGTCTGGCAAAGGAGGATGTTATGTGCCTGTGGCCAGCTGGGATCCCTTCCTTCTTGCCTTCTTTTCAGACTAATAGCTGAAGCAATTTATATTGGGTCTGAGCAGCATCCACCTACATCCTCCCTTTCCTTAGGTCTGCTCTCTATGCTCTTGAATTTTCCCAAAACAATCACAGCAATCTCTCCTTTGACTTTTTAAGAGACATGAGTCTCTATTTGCTTATGTCTTGGAGTTCCCTGGCTTGAGTGTTTCAGTAATACCAGATAAAATTTGATGAAACTCAGAGGAAAGATACATTTCTATTGATTAAATATAAATTTTTGCATACTAACGAGAAAACACTTGTTTGCTACACTTGTTCATATAAACCTTTTTAACCTTTTTGCATGTGTGTTTACTGTAATTTCCACATGCTGATATATTGTTTATGAACATTTTCACTGAAAATGTTGCTGCTAAATAGCAAAAATTTAAGAGAAGTTCAAAGCCAGAAAAATCAAAATATACAAACTATGTATCTAATGGTACTTACTAAAAATGAGAACTACAAATCAAGATTTTTAAAGAGCAACCAATAATAATTAAGAATTGCAACTAATGGACAAAACAATTAATGGCTGCACAGCTCAGTGGAAAATATTTCTACATTCCAAACTATCATCCTGACATCAGATCAGAAATTATTTGTTTCCAATTTATTCCTCAAAAAAACCAGGCAACCTATAATAAAATTATAAATTAAAACAATATGAATCTGTAGTTAAAAGACGTGGATAAAATACAATCCCATGCTGAGAGCTTTATAGCAGTATACAGGAACGTTTCCAGACATCATCAAAAGAAAGCTTAAGTCAAAGGGCAGTTTTATGGTACACTCTGGTGACTGTTTTGCATTGTAAATTAAACTTTCAAAGAATACATTATTCAGGTCAGTCAATCCAAAACTCACTGGATTACTTCCATCACCTGAAGGATCTCTGCACCATTGCATCTGGGCTGACAGTTAAGTGATGTCTGTGTCTTTGCAGCATGTTTTTACCTGACTTTTTTCCCATGCAGGAACACAGACTGTATGTCACTTTTGGGTCTTTTCTACAACCATCTTTTCTACGTTTAAGTAGTGTTTTTATCGTGGTTTAGTTTTGAGATTATTTCCTCCTTTTACATTTAGAGAAATTGAGGTGTTAGCAATTAAAAGCTAGAGCCAACTCAATTTTGAGAGTCATTATGCACAGCTGAACCAATGCACACTTTGTGAAGATCAGCCTTATTTGAATTTCCTTTCAGGAAAGATTTTAGTTCACAGACACAACTGAAGAACTATACAATCCATCCTTTAAAAAAAAAAACAAAGAAGAAAGGGGACCACCTTGTGCAGTGGTGCCACAACCATAGAATCAGTAAGGTTGGAAGGGACCTCTGAAGATCATCTAGTACAACCCCCCTGCTCAAGCAGGGTCACCTGGAGCATGTTAGACAGAGTTGCATCCAGCCAGGCCTTGAATATCTCCAGAGAAGGAGACTCCACAACCTCCCTGGGCAACCTGTGCCAGTGCTCCGTCACTCTCACAGGGAAGAAATTCCCCCTCATGTTCAGGTAGATCTTCTGTGGTTCAACTTCTACCCATTGCCTCTTGTCCTGTCACACGGGACAACTGAAAAAGAGTTTGTCCCCGTTCCCTTGACACCCTCCTTTCAGGTACTTATACACATTGATAAGATCCCCCCTCAGTCTTCTCTTCCCCAGGCTGAAGAGGCCCAGTTCTCGCAGCCTTTCCTTGTAGGGCAGATGCTCCAGCCCTCTGATCATCTTTGTAGCCCTCCACTGGACTCTCTCCAGTAGCTCCATGTCTCTTGTACTGGGGAGCCCAGAAGTAGATGCAATACTCCAGATGAGGCCTCCCCAGGGCTGAGTAGAGGGGCAGGATCATCTCCCTCCACCTGTTGGCAACACTCTTCCTAATGCACCCCAGGAGACTGTTGGCCTTCTTGGCCACAGGAGCGCATTGCTGGCTCATGGTCAACTTGTTGTCCACCAGGACTCCCAGGTCCTTCTCTGCAAAGCTGCTTTGCAGCAGGTGAGCCCCCAGCTTGTCCTGGTGCACGAGCTTATTTCTCCCTAGGTGCCTACACTTGTCCTTGTTGAACTTCATGAGGTTCCTCCCCACCCAACTCTCCAGCCTGTCTGGGTCTCTCTGAATGGCAGCACAGCCCTCTGGTGTGTCAGCCACTCCTCCCTGCTTGGTATCATCAGCAAACTTGCTGAGGAGGCACTCTGTCCCCTCATCCAGGTGACTGATGAAAAAGTTGAACAGGATGGGACCCAGTACTGAGCCCTGGGAAATGCCACTAGCCACAGACCTCCAGCTAGACTCCACACCATGGATGACAACCCTCTGAGCTCTGCCTTTCAGCCAGTTCTCAATCCACCTCACTGTCCACTCGTCTAACCCACACTTCCTGGGCTTATTGAGGAGGATGTGATGGGAGACAATGTCAAAAGCCTTGCTGAAGTCAAGGTACACAATGTCCACTGCTCTCCCCTCATCTACCCAGCCAGTCATTCCATGATAGAAGGCTATCAGGTTGGTTAAGCAGGATTTCCTCTTGGTGAATCCATGCTGGCTACTCCCAATCACCTTCTTTTCCTCGATATGCCTGGAGATGACATCCAGAATGAGCTGTTCCATCACCTTACCAGGGATGGCCATAGGGTGACCGGTCTGTAGTTGCCTGGGTCCTCCTTCTTGCCCTTCTTAAAGACTGGAGTGACATTGGCTTTCTTCCAGTCCTCAGGCAATTGCTAACACCTCAGTGCTCTGTGTCCCTCTCACAGGGAAGAAATTCCCCTCACATTCAGGTGGAACTTCCTCCTCCTCCTTCTCTCCTACCCAAAATTTTCAGCCAAGACATGCCAGAAATTTGTCAAAAGCAGATTGGTGGACCCTGACAAAGGTGATGATTGAAATATTTAGAAAAAACTGCAAATATATCATCCCAAAACACCATGGAAACTCCTCAAAAGCAGAGTGGGAGATGGCTCCAAAGGCGAGTAGGAACTTCTGCAAAGCCTGCTGCAAAAGCTCCTGCCAGAACACTGTGGAAATTCCTAGAAAGCAGCACAGGAGATGCTGCCAAATGCCAGTGGGGAATTGGGCAAACATTCCCTCACGCCTTCACCGATATCTTCTGCTCTGCTTTGGAGAAATTTCCATGCTGTTTTGGCAAGAGCTTTTCACACAGATGTCGGTGATATACCCGCTCACCTTTGGCAGCATTTCCCGTTCTGCTTGCCAGGCCCTGTCTCTGTTTCTTGAGAGCATCTTTTGGCTCAGATTTCATTGAATTTCCCATTTGCCTTTGGTGGTGTCTCTTCACAACATGCCACAAAGCACATTTGCCTGTAGCTGTTGGAGTTGCTGCATCAGCTGTGTCGGAAGCTTTGACGCAGGCAGACCCTCTGAGAGCAGATGGACCCCTACAGATCTCAGGCTGCAGGGGGTGCTTGGAGCCTCCTGAGAAGGCCTGGACTGTCAGGATAATGAGCTCTCCTGCAGGAGGTGTGCTGTCGTTGATGAATTGTTTCTTCAGGTGAGGGAGCTGGGGGAGGAAGTCAGCAGACTGTGAAGCATTTGCAAAAATGAGCAGGAGATAGACAGGATGTTCTTGGAGACCATACTGCTCCAGGAGTCCCAATCCCTCGCAGCAGGGAAGTTGACAGAAGGCTCTATGCTGAGGGAAGCAGTACCTCAGAACACTGTAGGAGAAGGCTGGAAATGGGTTGCTTCTCGTGGGAGGAGAAACGCCTCTACTCCTCGTGAAGACTTGGACGTGCACTTGAAGAACCAATTTATTGCCCTCCTGGATGAGGAGGACCTGGACACGACCTCAAGGGAAGCAACTGGGCCGACAGACCCTGTGCTGCGGGGGATGGAGGCACCTCTCTGCTGACCTGACCTCTCCTCTAGAGAGGTTCGCTACCTGCCAGGGGCTCGCATACGAGATGCCATCGAAAGACTGCCAAGGCTTGTCCCCGCGTCAGACTACTACCCTCTTCTGCTCTTTCACGTGGCTGCTAATGATGCCAAGGGCAAATTGGTAATGATCAAACAGGAGCTTAGAGCTCTGGGCAACGGGACAAGAGGCAACGGGCACAAACAGAAACACAGACCGTTCCGCGTCAGTGCGAGGAACTTCTTCACTGCGAGAGTGACAGAGCACTGGGACAGGCTGCCCAGAGAGCTGGTGGAGTCTCCTTCTCTGGAGATATTCAAAATCCGCCTGGACGCAACCCTGTCTAACATGAAACAGGTGATCGTGCCTGCGCAAGGGGGCTGCAGTAGACGATCTCCACAGGTCCCTTCCAATCTCAACCACTCTGTGACTCTGTGATTCACCGAGGTTTTCAAGCAGCTCTTTTTCAATGTCCTGCTTGCCCCGCCGCAAAGGCCTTTGCGCCGCCCCTGCTCAGAGATGGCCAATGCCTGGGAAAGGAGCCTGCAAATCTATGCAGCTGGAAATCCTGCTTGCCCCGGCAAGCAACATGTTACTTTCTTTTCTATCCTGTTACCCCCCCCTGCTGCTTGCAGTGTCATCAGCTGCTTTGCCCATTGTAGCTCTCTGGCTCCTCTCTACTTTCCTCATTGGTTTTCAAGGACCCAAGCAATGCAGCACAGCATGATATCTGGAGATTCTAGGTATGATTTAAAATCATCCCTGTTTTGGCAACAGGGCTGGGCCAGAAGATGCCCGCTGAGCGGCACGGATAAGGCAGGTATCCTCAACTCCAGGGCAGGGTCACTTGCCACGCAGCCAAAGCAGCATGGCACTCCAAGCAGGAGTCGCTCTTTGAGTTCAACCCTATGCGGAGAGAAGGTGTGTTTGAGAATGGACTTGGGGCAGCTACCAATCTTAACCAAACTCCTTTCTCCATAATGCTGTAGCATGGGCCTGCCACATACGCAGCTCAAAGCATGAGTGTCCCTACTGTCTTCTTTAGCTCATGCCCTTCAGTGTCATCGGTGCTGACACCTCTCAGTGGCTCCCAAGAGCAACGTGGGCCCGAGAGCCAAAGCCACAGGTGCCTGTCAAGACCCAGAGGTCTCCATGGCTCTCAGCAGCGACCCATCTCAACAGGTCTCAAGAACTCTCCGTACCCAGTGCAATGGATACCTGTAAGTAGGGCTGGAAATCCACGGGCCTGGAGGCCTCTCAAGATCGAGTGGTAGCAAGGCATACTGAGAGAGATCACAGATTCACAGAATGGTTGAGGATGGAAGGGACCTCAGAGATCGTTTAGTTCAACCCCCTAGTCTCCTGGAGCACGTGGCACAGGATCACGTGCAGGCAGGTTTTGAGTACATCCAGAGAAGGAGACTCCACCAGCTCTCTGGGCAACCTGTTCCACGTGAATGTTTTGTCACTCTCACAGTAAAAACGTTCTTCCTCGTGTTCACGTGGAACGTGCTGTGTTTCGCTTCGTGCCCGTTGCCTCTTGTGCTGTCACTTAGCACCACTGCAAAGAATCTGGATTCGTTTGCTTGACACCCTCCCTTAAAACATTTATAGATCTTCATAAGATCCCCTCTCAGGCTTCTCTTCTCCAAGCTAAACAGGCCCGGCTCTCGCAGCCTTCCCTCATAGGAGAGAGACTGCAGTCCTCCGAATTTCGCAGCCCTACGCTCGATGGCTAGCTCTAGGATGTTAGCTCTGGATGCAGTGCCCTAGCAATACATCAGGAAATCGCTACTCCCGGCCTTGAGGACCTCTGGCTCTGAACAGGCACACGTGGCTTTCGCTCTCGTGCCCACACTGCTCTTGGGAGCCATCAAAGAGCGTTGACACCACTTGCTCTCCAGACCGAGTACCACGGAGGCTTCTTCAATTCCACGCCTATTGAGAGGGTTTGATATGGACGTGCTCTGTTTTCCAGAAATTTCTGTGGTGTCTTGGGAAGAGCTTTTCTTGCAGATTTTGCCAGATTTGCCTCTCACCTTTGGAGCCTTCTCCCACTCTACCTTTAAGGGATTTCCGCCGTGTCCTGGGATGATGTTTCCGCTCAGCTTTCATCGAATTTCTCATTCACCAGTGGCGGCATCTCCTCTCCTGCTTTTTAGGAATTTCCGTTGTCTCTAGGCAGGAGATTTGGCACAGATTTTGCCCAGTTCTCCACTGGCATTCGGTGGTGTCTCCTACTCTGCTTGCAAGGGATTTCCGTAGTGCCTCTGGGTGATGTTTTTGTGCAGTTTTGGCTGAATCTCGCCATCGCCTTTGCTGGGGTCTCCCTCTCTGCTTTCAAGAAATTTCCCCAGTGTCTTGGCTGGAAGGCTTTGGGCAGATAGCACAAGACTTCCTACTTGCTTTTGGCAGCATCTCCTGCTGTGCCTTTGGGGAATTCCTGCGGTGTCTTGGGAGAAGCTTTCTGTGCCAATCTTGCCAAATGTCCTGCTCGGCTTTGGCAAGGTCTCCCGCTGTGCTTTTGAGGAATTTCCATAGTATCTTGGGAGGAGCTTCTCACACAAATTGTGCTGCGTTTGCCAGTCACTTTTGGCGATGGATGCTGCTCTGCTTTCGAGGAATTCCTGCAGTGTTTGGGGAACAGCTTTTCTCACAGATTTTTGCTGAATTTGCAGCTTGCCTTTGGCGCCATCTCCCGCTCTGCTTCCAAGAAAGGTAGGTGGTGTTTAGGGAGGAACCTTTCTTGCCGATTTTGCCAGATTTGCCTCTCACCTTTGGAGCCATCTCACACTCTGCCTCCGAGGGATTTCCTCTGTGTCCTGCTTGCTTGCCATGGCGTCTCCTGCTCTGCCTTTGGGGACTCATAGCGCAGCGCCCGGAGGCTGCAAACAAATGCAGCAATTTGTGTGGCACTGCCTGGGCTCTGCTTAGACCCTCTGAGGACCTGGTGGGGCGTTGTGGTGGTTTTCTGCTGACTCCTGTTGGACTAGGGAGTGATTCTGCTTACAGGCAAGGGTAGCTGGGCAAGGCAACTGCAGGAGGCCTGAACTTCTCCTGGCACAAGCTCTGGCACCTTGCTGTAACTAGTTGTAGCTGCTGCTAATCAGCTGTCTTGGTTTCCCCTGATTAGAGGGAGCTGGGGTCTTAGCTCCAAGTGGCCTTTGATTAGGGTGGGTCAAGCACCCTGTTGGTCAGTGCTAGTGAGAAGCCTATACAAGAGCCAAGCTCAGAGCACCCCTCCCAGAGTTGTGAGCAGGTGCAGGAACAGCTTGTGTGGTGCTGTCTGGGCTCTGCTTAGAGCCTTTGGGGGCCTTGCTGGACATTGTGGGGGCTTTCTGCTGTCCCCTGTGGGACTGGAGGATGATTCTACTGACAGGTAAGGGGAGCTAGGCAAGGGCAACTGTGGGAGGTCTTACCTTTCCCTGGCAGAAGCCCTAGCCCCTGGCTGTATCTAGGTGTAGTTGCTGCTAAGGAGCTGTCTTGGTTGCCCCAGGTTAGAGGGAGCTTAAGGCCTTGAATCCAGGTGACTTTGATAAGCCCCATGTGAATCAGAGCAAGGAAGAGGCTTATATAAGAGCCAGGCCTCAAATGCAGCTCCTACTGGCAGTGCCACTTGCAGGGGTGCTTATCAGATGTGGGAGTTGCATTTCCAGGGGTGGATTAGGGGCCTCTTGAGAGGGTGTGATATCAAACTGTCCAGATAGGTATGGGATTGGAGAGGCATTGATGGTGCTAGATCTGGAGAGCTATTGGTGTTGATCCCTTCTCAGGGCTGCCATCAGCAACAGGGGCCTGAGAGCTGAAACCAGCGATGGCTGTCAAGCGCCAGAAGGTGCTGCTTTTGAGGCAGCCAGGTTGGAATTTCCTACTTGCCTTTGGAGCTGTCTCCCACTCTTCTCCTGAGGAACTCCTGCAGGATCCTGGCAGGAGCTGTGCGTGTAGGTATTCCTGAATAGCGTGGTAACCTTTGGTGGCATGTCCCACTTTGCTTTTGAGGAATGTCCACTCTGTTTGTCCGTGGACATTTTCATGTGTATATTGCTGCTCATTTGCCAGCATCTCCGGAGCTACTTTATGGGTGTTTTATGTGTGTCTTGAGAGCATCTTTTGGCACAGATGCCAGCGAATCTCCAGCTCGACATCTGACCCATCTCGAAGCGGAATGTCAAGGTATTTCTCTTCAGTTCTGGGCAAGGGTTCTAATCCAAATATTGTAAAATGCTAGAGGAAACTGTACAATGTTACATTGTTACAATCTTTCTGCTGCAGAAAGGTCCTGACAGGGGGAACCCCGGGGCTGAGTCCTCACCTGTCCTTGCAGGGCTGTCAATGTTGCCGGCTTTTGCAATTGATTCCACTGCAGAAAGCCCCTGACTTCATTGAAAAACCCTTTTAGTTTAACAGTGTGTTTGAACCCAGACTGTCATCTCTGAACAGAAGCCCTAGCACTGAAAGCAGCTGAATGGTAGCTTCTTTTTGCAATAGTGTCAGGAAAAGGATAGTGGAGGTAGACATAATGGAGGAAATGAATTTGGTCTTTTTTCTGTGTTTGTGTATTTACTGAGCAGCCTGCTTTATAAACATAAGGCTTTTGCCCAGGAAAAGGGCAGACTAAGCAATGAGTGGGAGAGAGAAGATGACTGTTGGAGTCCTCTAGAAAATGCACAAAAACATATCCAAAGTATTCTCACATCAAGTCAGCTTCTCCCTAGGCTCTGGAGAAATGGTGGTTCTTCTAACCAATGCGTTTGTACTCCCTTCATTAGCATTGCTAGCACAGAAGAAAGGGTAAGGCCATCGGAGGAGTAGAGGAAGGCTTGGGTCTTTCTCCTTTCTCTACTGAAACTTTAAAAATTGCAGGGCAGAAGGGAGAAGAGTGGTGTGACTGCCTTCTGTAACATGCTTTTCCATTTCTCAAACGATTTCTATCCTCCAATTTGTAATCATTTCACTCCCTGGCGCTTGATAGAAATAATTCAGACTCTACCTGAAAGCAAGTCTTTTCTCTGCAACCCAGGCAGGGCTGATACCTTTTTTGCATGCACAAAGGCTTGAAATCATCATACCTGTTAAGCTGCTGGGAAAGAGGAAGGACAGTAAACTTGTCAAAACAGCTGCAGCTGTTATAGTCAGTTGCTAATTCAGAAATACATGGTTCTTAACACTGAAAGCCTGTTTCTAAAGATTGAGGACTCATAGTTTTACTCCTAGAGTTGATCTTCCACAAAGACAAACCAAGCCAACTATTTTAAGGCCCTCAGGCTTTACGCTTCATGTACTTTCATTCCCAAACTAAAGGGAAAAGTAACTCTTTCTGGGCTGGAAATAGGCATAGTAGCCTTTGCCAAACCCACTTCCACAGCTTTGTACAAGCAGGCTCCAAATGCTGTGTACAACCTGTTCTCATTACAGGCTCAACCTACTCATACAGAAGTCAAGGGAAATTTCACTATTTTTGATTACTGTTATGCCTCTCTTTATGAGTTAGTACTCAGACAATATGAGCCGATCTGCGGGGTGGTGTTTTTAAATGGATATCTAAAAATGGCCATTCATGTACCTGTTTCATAGCTAGCTTCTCTCTCAAGACACCCAAGGCATTACTTCAGCTTTTATAGTGTAGGTTAAGTATCAAGCCAAGTGTGATCCATTTTAAGAAGAGTACTCAAAATATTTTACCTGTCCATACTTTGTATGTACTAAAAATAGTAAATATGCTATAAGTATAAATCTGGAGAAAATTAGGAGAATGGACTAGGATTTCAATGTACTGTTTTATAGGATAATAAAAAAATTTCCAAGATGAAAACTTGATTTTCAGGATAATTTACCCAGTTTAATGTAGCACAAAGGAGAAGCAAAGTAATTCATTTACATCAGAATTTGCAGTCACTCCAAAACTTCCCCCCCCCCCCCCCACCTTCTTCAGGGGTGATAAAACAAGAGGTTTTGGCTGACTCAGCTGAAAAGGCAAGGGCAGTCATAATACTCAGATAAAAGTTTGTGTATCCTCTTCTCAGTGAAGAGGATGAGGTGTTGGTTCTGGGAGTTCTGGTCCACAGCTGCTGCTAAGCTAAGGCTATCTAAGGAAAATCTACCTCATGGCATGCTCTCTGGACCAGCCACACATAGCTGGTTCACCTCAGGATCACTTTCCAGCCATCATAAATCAAGCAGTTCCCCCCTTCTTCCTCAGTGCTTTATATCTGTGTTGTGCTTCCCAGATCAGCTGGAAGGAAAGGCTCAGGCCAGGACAGTGCAAGGCTGATCAGCCTTCAGGAAATAACCTGCTGTGTGCAGCAGCTATAGTGCAAGCAGCTGTGGTGCAGTGTCCAGGGTCACTTGCGGAACAACAACAGCTTTACTGGCAAGCCAGTTCTATTAAATCCCCTGCAACCAGCAAAGTAACATGCAGCTTCTCTCCATGAGAGGGGAAGGGACGAGGGGATTAACCTTAGGTGATGGCATTTAATGGTTGGCTGTCAGAGAAGCATTTTACAGGCCCAGCACTTGACAGCTCAGTATAAAGTCCCAGGGTAACCTGCCTCTCTTTATGGTGGGAATGGGGAAGTGTGTGGCTGTTCTGCACTCATCAATGCATTGTAGGCTTGAAAGGTAAATAATATGTTCACTTTCCACTTTCACAAAATATATCTTTCAGGCTACCACTATGAGAAACTCACTTTGGAACTCTAACACTGGCTTATTGAGGAAAAAGTACCCTTACTGCTTGCCTATAAGCGAAACAAATCTTCCTATAAAATATAAATGAGAAATCATTTTAGCCCTTAGTAAGATAGCTGAAACAGATTTTAAACACTAAAACTTTGCTTTCTAGAACAGGATTCATCTGAGATCTCCCCCACATGTGCACGCACACAAGAAATTACTCATATTTAATTTTATCTTCTATGACATTACAAATAATAAGTAGATTAGGGCTTGATCCTCCCTGTGAAAGTTACAGGGCTGCTTTCCCTCAGATTTTGGTAGGAGTAGAATTGAGCCTTGTTCCTGAGCTCTCAAAACCAAGGGACTGACATCCACTGGACAAAACTCATTCCAGGGGAAGTTCTAGCGATGCAAGCATGAGGTTGTCAGAACCTCACCCTGTGTGGTGCATCTCTGATCACACAGCAAGCAAAAATAAGAACCTGATGTTATGCATCTCATTTAACACCTTTTTCCTAAGCAATAGAAGCAATACCCTCAATAGAAGTATGTTGATGATCAGAAGTCTCACCCTCCATTGTCACCATGCAGCCAGAGCTGTTCTGATGTCTGGGAGGCAGAACACCCATTCCCATGCACTGTAACTGCTTTATCACCCACAGATTTCAGGGGAGGTTGGGCAAACCTCACACCCAACCTTGAGGCACTGCTCTCAGGCCACAACTGCTGTTTTACTCAGCAACCTGCGACAGTTCTGCTGTCAGTTCTCCAACAGTCAAAAATGGATGGGAAACAGCATGCAATTTCCCTTCCAGCTGTGCTCTCCATCCCCTATGGGTGCTTTCTATGGCAGAGGCTGGTTGTTTGGTGTGTCCATGGGGCTGTTTAGGCATAGGGGTCCATCCCAGCCTGATGAGTCCACCTTACCCTGGCGTTGCCTGAAAGATGGCATGAGATGAGATGAGACGAGTGCAAGTCACAGGACCTCAGCCTTTCCTCCCACATATCTGATTAGATGGCACAGCGGGCGGAGGGATCACATCTCAGGACTCATGGATGGCCCATGCCTCTCCTGTGGGGTTGCTGCTGTCACCAGCAGAGGGGCAGTCCACCAGCCCCAATCCTAGCAGGTTTTTACACCCATACGAGATCTAAGATGCCTAACTACACGCACTGTGGTCTTCCATCAGATTTTCTTCTGCAGCATTCAACAAAACAGCTTAAAACTCATGGGCTAAACTTCCCAGATGAAGGAGGGGGTCATTCCTTCAGGTAGGGAATGCACATGTATGAGGCAAGATGCCCTTCTCAACCAGCAGCTGTTTTTCTGAGAGAAGGCATTATAACACTTGAAAGTGATGGAAAGATTTTCTACAACTAGTAGAAATATATAAATGTATACTAGAATCCAACCTGATGTCTAGGTTTAGAGATTTATCTTGTTGCAGTTTGCAAGCCGCCTGGATAGCTCTCAATAGAAGATAGCATTGGAAAAAAAGGGCCTACAGAAGGCTTAGTTGAAGGCATTTTGATTTCATTTATCCTTCCTTGAAGAAAAAAAATGACCTCACAGCCACGGTTTTATTTAATAAGCAGTATCCAAGAGATGTCTGAACTGTATGAAATAGAGTGCTGTAGTGACATTTATGAACAATGTGAAAATCAGGTTCAGCTAAGAGTAGAACTAAAAGCAAGTCCATGCTTACAAATGCCTCATACGGACATGAAGATAGTGCTAAAACTTCAGACAAGAATAAATTTCTCTACAGAGTCCATACAAACTGTAATAGGAGCAGTGCTGTCAAGAAAAGTCCTAATCTCCAACAATCAACCTGTATGAAGTGACATCTGCTAAGTGAAGAGCCAAGCCGCTTTTGCTAGGGCCAGCCAACTATGCAGCTTGAGAATTAGCTCGGCAAACTGCTGTGATTTGCTGTATCAACAATAGGACTCATGTCCAGAAGCATTAAACTAAAGAGCACAAATCCAGTCAGACAGCATCAGTGAAGTCATCATGGAAGAAGAGTAAGGCTATATTGCTCCTGCACAAACCCAGAAATACCTCATTAAGAAATATTTTGTTTGTCAATGCCATTGCTGAGGAGAAAGCTCTTCGTTACATACCTTCAATAAGAACTCCAAATGCGGGGTACATTAGGCCTGCAAGTATATAAAGCACTGCCCATCATGCAGCATTTGCTTTCAAATAGTAACACAGTGCATGGCATTATCTAGGTGAAAGTCAAAGCAATGACACATAGTAATGCACTTTTCCTTGCTGGTAGAGGCATGAGACTTAAAGCCTTGAAATAGCCTTAAAACTTAAAATAGTTGATGCCTTTTTATTTCAAACTGCAGGCTTCCACTCTCTGACTGAAGGCATGACAAGCAAGGAGACCAGCCCTTTGACTCTAGAGACTGTGTTTACACTGGCATGCTTTTGGGCAGCTAGACTCAAGCCTTGCTTTGGGGTGAGGTTAAACATCACACTTACATCTGCCCATGTACGGCTTTTTATTACACATCTATATCTCCAGGTAGCAGGACACATTCCAGTGTTCATAATCCATTCCCCACCGTTCTTTGCCTGAGGGGTAAAATGCTGCAACGCTTCCTGAAGTATTGTTTTCTTTTGTTTCGTTTTTTTTCCCTAAAATATATATAAAAAAACTGTAAAAAACGTAATTTAAAATATAGAACTTTGGAAAAGGTTAGATTTGTAGCACTGTTGCAAGAGTACTGACTAGCACTTCCACTCTCTGTCCAAAAGAAACTGTGGACCAAGGATAATCAAATCCACCCCTGCCTAGCAAATCTGGCACAGTTTGCATGAAAAGCCCCTCCCAAGATACCAAGCAAATCCCTCCAAAGCACTGCGGCAGACCTCGCCAAAGCCAAGCGGGGCATTTGGCAAGACCGGCACAAAAAGCTCCTCCCAAGGCACCACGGGAATTCCCCAAAGGCACAGCAGGAGATGCTGCCACAAGCGCGCAGGAAATCGTTTGGTTTCTGCCCCAAAATACAGCCGGGACACCGGGGACGTTTCTCAAAAGCAGAGAGGGAGAGCCCACCAAAGGCCAGTGAGGGATGCAGCCAAAACCGAGCAACAACATCATCCAAAGGCACTACGGAAATTCCTCCAGAGCAGAGCAGAGCAGAGCCGAGCCGGAGATGCTGCCCAACGCCAGTGGGGAGTCGGGCAAACTCTGTGCCAAAAGCTGCTGCCAAGAGACCGCAGAAATTCCTCAAAAGCAGACTGAGGGACACTGCCAAAGGCGAGCGGGAGATTCCATGAACTCTGGGCCAGAATATAGTCCAAAACCCTGGCAGAAATTCCTCCAAAGCAGAGCGGGAGAGGATGCCAAATGCAAGGGGCAAATCTGACAAAACCTGGGCCAAAACCTCCACCCAACACACCATAGAAATACCTCAAAATTCAAGTCGGAGACACCTCCACATGTGAGCCGGAGATCCCATGGTCTCTGAGCCAAAAGACGCTGCCAAGACATGCGCGTAATGCCTCGAAAGCACACTGGGAGATGCTGCCAAAGGTGAGTGGGTGTATCAGCAATCTAGGCACGAAGAGCTGCTCCCCAGGCACTGCAGAAATTCCTTATAAGCAGAGTGGGAGATGGCTCCAAGGGCGAGCGGGAAATTCTGAAAAGCCTGCCCCCAAAGCTCCTGCCAGAACACTGCAGAAACTCCTCCAAAGCAGAGCAGGAGGTGCCACCAAACGCCAGGCTGGAATAGGGCAAACCCTGTGCCAAAAGCTCCTGCCAAGAGACCCCAACAGTTCCTCAAGAGCAGAACAGGAGGCACGGCTAAAGGGGAGCAGGAAATTCCACGGAAGCTGGGTCAAGGCATCGTCGCAAGGTGCAACGGAAATCCCCTCAAAGGCAGAGCGGGAGAGGGCGCCACAGGGGACTGGGAAGAATGGTGAAAGCTGTGAGAAAAGCTCCTCGCAAGGCGCTGCAGAAAGTTCTCCAAAGCAGAGCAGGAGATGGCGCCAAAGGCAAGCTGGAAGTTCGACAAGCTCCGTGAGAAAAGCTGCTCCCAAAACACAGCTGAAATTGCTGGAAAGCGGAGCAGCAAACGTCACCAAACGTGGCTGGCAAATCTGGCACAATTTGCACAAAAGGCTCCTCCCAAGATACCAAGCAAATCCCTCCAAAGCACTGCGGCAGACCTCGCCAAAGCCAAGCGGGGCATTCGGCAAGACCGGCACAAAAAGCTCCTCCCAAGGCACCGCGGGAATTCCCCAAAGGCACAGCAGGAGATGCTGCCACAAGCGCGCAGGAAATCGTTTGGTTTCTGCCCCAAAATACAGCCGGGACACCGGGGACGTTTCTCAAAAGCAGAGAGGGATTGCCCACCAAAGGCCAGTGAGGGATGCAGCCAAAACCGAGCAACAACATCATCCAAAGGCACTACGGAAATTCCTCCAGAGCAGAGCAGAGCCGAGCCGGAGATGCTGCCCAACGCCAGTGGGGAGTCGGGCCAACTCTGTGCCAAAAGCTGCTGCCAAGAGACCGCAGAAATTCCTCAAAAGCAGACCGAGGGACACTGCCAAAGGCGAGTGGGAAATACAATGAAATCTGAGCCAAAACATAGTCCAGAAATATTGCAGAAATTCCTCCAAAGCGGAGCAGGAGAGGATGCCACAAGTTATCAGGGCAAATTTCTCAATAGCGGAGTAGTAAACACTGCCAATGGGAGCAAGAGATTCAGCCAAAACTGTGCAAAGACATCATCCAAAGACATGATCGAAATTCCTTGAAAGCAGAGCAGGAAACGCCACCAAATGCCAATGGTGAATTGTGGGAAATGTGCACCAAAATCTCCTGCTAGGAGACTGTGGAAGTTCCTCAAAAGTGCAGCTGGTGATGCTGCCACAAGAGAGCACAATTTGGGGCAAAAACTGCCCCAAAATCTCCTGCCAAGACACTGTGGAAATTCCTGAAAAGCAATGTGAGAGATGCCACCAAAGGTGAGTGGGAAATTCCACAAAATCTGCTCCAAAAGCTCCTGCCAGAACACTGTGGAAATTCCTCAAAAGCAGTGTGGTAGGTGCTGCCAAATGCCAATGGGGAATCGGGCAAACCTTCCCACACACTTTCACTGCTATCTTCCACTCTGCTTTTGAGGATTTTCTGTGCTGTTTTTGTAGGAGCTTTCACAGAGATATTGCTGATATACCCACTCACCTTTTGCAGCATCTCCCGCTTTGCTTTCCAGGCATTGTCTCTGTGTCTTGGGAGCATCTTTTGGCTCAGATTTCATCAAATTTCCCGCTCGCTGTTGGCGGTGTCTTTTGATCTGCTTTGGAGGAATTTCTGTGGTCTCTTGGCAGGATCTTTTGGCACAGATTTTGCCCAGTTCCCCACTGACATTTGGTGATGTCTCCTGCTCTGCTTTCAAGGAGTCCTCATAGTGGCAATTTACCAAGGGCAATTTGGTAATGATCAAATCGGAGTTCTGAGCTCTGAGAAACAGGACAAGAGTCAACAGGCACAAACAGAAACACTGTCATTCCGCCTAATATGAGGAGGAATACCTTTCTTGAGAGAGTGACAAAGCACTGGACGGGGCTGCCCATAGGAGTGGTAGAGTCTCCTTCTCTGGAGATATTCAAAACCCACTTGAATGCAATCCTGTTGTACATGCTCCAGGTGACCCTGCTTGAGCAGGGCGGTTGAACTACACCATCTCCAGAGGCCCCTTCCAACCTCAAACATCCTGTGATTCTGTAATTCAGTGAGGTTTCTGAACAGCTACTGCACAATGTCCTGTTCACTTGTGGTGACATCTCCCACTGTGCCTTTGGGGAATCAGAGTGCAGCTCCCAGAGGCCACAAACAAATGCAGCAGTTTCTGCAGCACTGTCTGGGCTCTGCTTAGAACTTCTGAGGACCTGATGGAACATTGTGGGGGTTTTCTGCTGACCCCTGTGGGACTAGAGGGCGATTCTGCTTACTGGTAAGGGTGGCTGGGCAAGGGCAAATGCAGGAGAGCCTGGGAGCAACTTTCCCTAGGAGAAGCTCTAGCACCTAGCTGTAACTAGATTTAGCTGCTGCTAATCAGCTGTCTTGGTTACCTCTGATTAGAAGGAGCTGGGGCCTTGAATCCAGACAGCCTTTGATTAGGGTGGGTCAAGCACCCTATTGGTCAGTGCTAGTGAGAAGCCTGTACAAGAGCCAGGTGCAGAACAGAGTTCCTGGAGGCAGTGATCAAGTGCAGTGGTTTGTGTAGTGCTGCTTGTGCTCTGCTTAGAGCCTTTGGGGGGCCTTCCTGGACATTGTGGGGGCTTTCTGCTGACCCTTGTGGGACTAGAGGGTGATTTGGCTTACAGGTAAGGGGAGCTAGGCAAGGGCAACTGTGGGAGGCCTTAACTTCTCCTGGCAGAAGCTGTAGCTCCTAGCTGTAACTTAGTGTAGTTGCTGCTAATGAGCTATCTTGGTTGTGCTGGTTAGAGGGAGCTGGGGCCTTGAATTCAGATGGCCTTTGAGGGTGGGTCAAGCACCATGTGAACTAGTGCAAGGGAGAGGCTTATGGAAGAATCAGGTGTCAATTGTGGTTCCTACAGGCAGCATAGCCTGCAGGGGCACTTATTGGATGTGGGAGTTGCATTTGTGGGGTGGATCAGGGGCCTCTTGAGAGGATTTGACATCAAACTGTCTTGATATGTATGGAATTGGAGAGGTATTGATGGTGCTTGATCTGGAGAGCAATTGGTGTTGATCCCTTTTGAGGCCTACCGGGAGCAACAGAGGCCTGAGAGCTGAGGACATAGATGCATGTTGAGAACCAGATGCTGCTGCTCTGGGGGGAGACTTGGTGGAATTTCCCACTTGCCTTTGGAGCCATCTCCCACTCTGCTTATGAGGAATGAGCTTATGAGCCACCTGACCAGGAAGAGAAAGTTGATGAGGCCTCCTATAGACAGCTGGAGGTATGATCACAGGCCCTGGTTCTCATGGGGGACTTCAACTGCCCTGACACCTGCCGGAGGAACTACACAGCAAGGCACAAACAGTCCAGGGAGGCTCCTGCAACGCATTGATGATAACTTCTCGTCACAAGTGGTAGAGGAGCCTACGAGGAAGGGTGTCCTGCTGGACCTTGTCCTTCCCAGCAGAGAGGGACTGGTTAGAGATGTGAAGGTTGGGGGCAGCCTTGGCCACAGTGACTGCAAGATGGTGGAGTTCAGGATCCTGCAGGAAAGAAGTGAGGCAACAAGCAGGATTGCAACCCTGGACTTCAGGAGAGCGGACTTTGGGCTCTTCAGAGACCTAATTGGAGGAATCCCATGGGTTAAGGCCCTAGAAGGAAGGGTGGTCCAGGAGAGCTGGCTACTATTGAAGCATCCCGTCCTCCAAGCTCAAGAGCGGTGCATCCCTCTGAGTTAGAAGTGCAGCAAAAGGGGCAGGAGACCTGCATGGGTGAGCAAGGAGCTCCTGGCCAAATTCAGACAGAAGACGAAAGTCCACAGAATGTGGAAGAGGGGACAGGCTACTTGGGAGGATTACAAGAATGCAGTCAGAGTATGTAGAGATGCTGCGAGGAAGGCTAAGGCCCAGCTGGACTTGAGTCTGGCAAGGGATGTCAACAACAACGGGAAGGGCTTCTTCAAATACGTCAGCAGCAAGAGGAGGACTAGGGAAAACGTGGGCCTGCTACTGAATGGGGCAGGGACCCTGGTGACAAGGGATTCAGAGAAGGCTGAATTACTGAATGCCTTCTTTGCTTCAGTCTTCACTGCTAAGGGCAGCCCTCGTGAATCCTGCAGCCTGGACGTGAGGGAGAAAGTCCGGAGAAGGGAAGACTTTGCTTTGGTTGAGGAGGGTAGGACTGGAGACCTTCTGGGCAGGCTAGACATCCGCAAATCCATGGGCCCAGATGGGATGCACCCACGGGTACTGAGGGAGCTGGCGGATGTTATTGCCAAGCCGCTCTCCATCATCTTTGAAAGGTCCTGGAGAACTGGAGAGGTGCCTGAGGACTGGAAGAAAGCCAGTGTCACTCCAGCCTTCAAGAAGGGCAAGAAGGAGGACCCAGGCAACTATAGGCCGGTCAGCCTCACCTCCATCCCTGGAAAGGTGATGGAACAGCTCCTTCTGGATGTCATCTCCAGGCATATGGAGGAGAAGGTGATCAGGAGATCACCAAGAGGAAATCCTGCTTAACCAACCTGACAGTCTTCTATGATGGAATGACTGGCTGGGTAGATGAGGGGAGAGCAGTGGGCGTTGCGGACCTTGACTTCAGCAAGGCTTTGGACGCTGTCTCCCGTATCATCCTCCTAGGTAAGCTCAGGAAGTGCGGGTTAGACGAGTGGACAGCGAGGTGGATTGAGAACTGGCTGAAAGGCAGAGCTCAGAGGGTCGTCGTCAGTGACGTGGAGTCTAGCTGGAGGCCTGTGGCTAGTGGCGTCCCCCAGGGCTCAGGACTGGGTCCCATCCTGTTCAACTTCTTCATCAGTGACCTGGATGGGGGGACAGAGTGCCTCCTCAGCAAGTTTGGTGAGGATACCAAGCTGGGAGGAGTGGCTGACACACCTGAGGGCTGTGCTGCCATTCAGAGAGACCTGGCCAGGCTGGAGAGCTGGTCAGGGAGGAACCTCCTGAGGTTCAACAAGGGCAAGTGCAGAGTCCTGCACCTAGGGAGGAATAACCCGAGGCACCAGTACAAACTGGGGGCTGACCCGCTGGAGAGCAGCTCTGCAGAGAAGGCCCTGGGAGTGCTGGTGGATGACAGATTGACCATGAGGCAGCAATGTGCCCTTGTGGCCAAGAAGGGCAAAGGTATCCTGGGGTGCATTAGGAAGAGTGTTGCCAGCAGGTGGAGGGAGGTGATCCTGCCCCTCTGCTCAGCCCTGGGGAGGCCTCATCTCGAGTACTGTGTCCAGTTGTGGGCTCCCCAGTACAAGAGAGACATGGAGCTAGTGGAGAGAGTCCAGCGTAGGGCTACGAAGATGACCAGAGGGCTGGAGCATCTGCTCTATGAGGAATGGCTGCGAGAGCTGGGCCTGTTTAGCCTGGGGAGGGGAAGAGTGAGAGGGGAATCTTATCAAAGTCTACGAATACCTTAAGGGAGGGTGTTGAGGCAATGTGGTCCGACTCCTTTCAGTGGTGCCATGCAACAGGACAAGAGTCAATGAGCACAAAGTGAAGCACAGGAAGTTCCTCCTAAATATAAGGAAAAAAATCTGTACGGTGAGGGTGACAGAGCACTGGAGCTGGTTGCCCAGGGAGGTTGTGGAGTCTCCTCAAATATGGAGGAGATATTCAAAACCTGCCTGGATGTGATCCTGTGCAACATGTTCTAGGTGACCCTGCTTGAGCAGGATGGTTGGACTAGATCTCCAGAGGTCCCTTCCAACCTCACCCGTTCTGTGATTGTGATTGGTGACATGAGAGCCTCCAACAAATCATCATACTGGTTGCTTTGGTAATGGCTGAATAGGAGCTGGGTCTGAGAACAAATAGATGACTGGAGAAGAGCAGATGTAGCCTCTGCTATTTACCTTCTACAAGGCAGAACATGATAGAGTTGGAAGAAAAGTCAATGCCAGAACTTAAACTGGAAATTAACAACAGTTTGTCCTTCATATAGCTGCAGATACAAGACCAATAAAAGATAACAAATGATTGTATTTTTTGGTTTGTTTATGCTAGCTCTATACTTAATGTTGCTAAATTAACACAACACTTTCAGGACCACTGGTTTTCAAAATAAGAAACTCTGGAAACATTTTAAATGTCAGTAATTCCTTCTGCTATCATTCACACAAACTTGATGTTCTACTGATGTTACTTTAAGGATAAAATAGTCTTCTAAGAAAACAATCACAAGAATTAATAGAACAAAAATCTTCAAGTTGCTTGTATTAGCTTAAAATTATAAAACATGGTTTTAGTTATTACAATTACAATTTTTCATGATGCTCACTGTACTTTGGAAACAAAGGAGAAAGTTTTAAAGTTATACATTCTTACTTTTAAAATGTAGCTATGCTGTACATGAACTACAATATAATCTTGTGAATTAGGGAAACTTTTCAGTAACATTTTACTGTTGGGGTTAATCTTGCTCCTATCTCTACCTACCTACCACTTATAGAATGAAGCTCCTTGCCACTTCCCACAGGAAGCTTATTCAGCTCTGTTAAATAAATCACAGTGGTATGGTTTTAAATCATCTTAACAACTACTCTTGCAGTTGATGTAGACTATAGTCAATTGTAAAGAGAAAAGTATTTGGAGAAGTCATAACTCAAATGGTTGAGCAGATTTTGTTCATAACATCAGTGAAACGGTACAAATCCCATGAGCTATGACTCTGCTGGCTGAGCTTAATTTCTATGAAACCTGAAATGTAGTTCTCCTGCTTTACAGGACTAATTAGGGTGTAAGTACAATCAAACACAAAGCTATTAAAGCTGTAATATTCTAGAATCAGATTAATTGCTTGGCTTAAAGAACTGGTGCACTGTTTAAATTTATTTAAGATGCAAGTCTAGAATGATACAAAATGTATAAATATCTAGTGGAACATTTTGCAAAATTTTTGTGGAAAATGTCAGATAATCAAATCAAGAACATTTTTCAGGAAAATGTATACTCATTTGATTAGTAAAGATTTCAGAGAGAGAATCTGGGAATTCTGATTTAAAAATTGGGAAAGAGTTAATTGGGTGATGGTTAAGTTCAAGTTCTTTCTCTGTGCAAGTCATCTGTTTTTTCATTAAAAAATATTCATTGGTCATGGCATTTTGATTCTTTTCAATATTGCCTACTGTAAAACTATAGGAAGTGTCTCAAAGGAATTACAGATCTGTAAGGAAAAGAAACATATTTTTAACAATCTCTGTGGGAGACTAGACTTTTTCAGGCAGAAATTTCAAAAGAAACATTGCTATGGGACTTTTGAAGAACAATGATTTACTATTGCACAAGGCTTTTAGTTCCTGGCTGAATAAACAGATTTCTTGCAGAAGATGAAGTTATATTAATGTAAATCCCTAATATATGTGACAAGGAAGTGTCATAGCAAAGTGGGGAAGGCCTACATTGATGGAGCACTAGCAGGATGAATCTGAGGGGTAGCTGCCTTAGGTGTCTTTCTGTGGGGTACATCAAATGAAGTGGAGCTACGTGAAAACTGTTCTGCTGACAAAAAGAAGTCTGGTGCATTGAGGGTAGAGCAAGCAGGTCAGACTAGCAGGAATATAAAACAGAGACAAATGGGGCTGGGGCAACAGGTTCCTTTTCTTCTCCCTGCCTGATGCCATCCAAAAAGGCACTGTGCATCAGCAAATCTGCAGTGGGCTGGATTTCACTGAAAGGATAGGTATGTATGCAAATGTGCCAGGTGCTGTATCCTACTCCTCTGAAATGCACATTAACATGGGGAAGAGCAAATGCAGATCCTCCTGATGCACTCAGTGGACCCTTGTTTATTTCATATTATGAAGGGGAGAAAAAAAGGCAAGATGAGGCAAAAAAGGCAAAAATTCTCCTCACTTTGGAGGAGAAATTATTTCTGAATGCAAAAGTAGGCAAAGTTGATACAGATAAATAGTTCATGGTCTGATTAGCATGCAAGACATTTACAGCTCTTTTTCCCTAAAGCTTTTGTCCTAAACTGATCATATCTTGCTTTACAAAAGGGAGCTGGTTATCTGCAGTTTTTCTGTCCTAGTCTCTGAGGCAACAGAGCTGTGCAGGTGCTGAATTACACTTAAAAGAGTAGAGAATGATCGCCATGAATTACAAGCAGGATTCAGATCAATACCCTACTCGGAAAGAAAAGGAACAAGTTCTGATCAAAGAAAGAACTGCTAGAGATCTGAAACTTAAATGGTGTTCCATCCCCCCATCCACCCATCCCATGCACAGGAATCACAGGTTCAGCCAACTCCAGAAACATGGTAATCACTACATGGGTCATTTACCTAAGCATTCTAGTGGTTGCAATAACTTTTCTTTACAGTACAGTTATTAAAGTGAAATTCTTCCCCCTCTCCTCTCCACAATAGACTTCCTTTCCTGAGCATATAGACAGTTAAGCAGGAAAGCTGTTGAACAGCTCTTAAATAAGATTGAACAATGAGGTTGATTGTGACTACTGTTTATAAATGCTACTGAAAATCTTGTATTTATTAATGCAAATGATTTTTGTATATACAGATTTGGAAGGGTCTTAGTCTAAGTTAGCACAATTTCCTAGATTTATGCGAATAATAGCATGAGAGATTGATAATCTTTACTTCTGAGCAAATGAGTAGAGCAATAAAGCTAGGAATTCAAATTAGTGTCATCTGATGAAAGGTGAGCTCAAGCCAAAGAAATCTGGAAATTCAATCTGCGTAAGACACAACTTAGCGTACAACAATTGAAAGAAGTTATTCAAACCTGCATGTTGGCTAAGTTAAAGAGGTCAGACGCTTTCCATCAATTAAAAAGACAGCTGTCCCTATGCTGAGAAGATTGATCTGTTTGCTGAGACATTCAGCTGGGACGGAGAAGATCTATGCTCAGTTTCAAGTCCTTATATAGAAGACACTGCATGCCTCCTGGACAGCTACTCACGCTCTGGCTTGGTTCATATCTAACAAACTGGTGTAATAGTTCTTTTGCCCAGGGTCATATACTCTTAACCTACCGAAAAGTTTACTACCAAGGTGTTCTAACTCGGTACTCAGTCCACTAAAAGTTAGTTCAGAGAGATGAGAATGGACATTTTCTTTCTATAAGTTTTGCTTATGAAATCTTTTGTCAATGGAACTCATTATTCAAAATATACTCTGATGGATGGTTATTTGCTTGCTCTAATGTTTGCTGAAGTCAGCAGAGATCTTTCAACGGTTAATGTGTTTCTTCTGTCTTGCTGTAATGCTTTATGGTCAGTAGACCAGCTGTGTAAAAATGTCCAAGAATAAAAGCTCTTGGTATGGATGTGATGATACAAGAATCCAAAAAATGAATTGTAATGGTTACACAGTTCCTAATTAAAAAGTAATAGCAACCTCTTTTAGTTAACAGACAGTGTTAATGTAAGTAGTGTTGGATCCATGATAGTTTGAAGTTATAAAGAAAATAAGGTTTATTTAATTTAAGATCTATATCAGCTTTAAATATATACATTCTTACTCTTTTTATGCCTATCTCCATAGTCTGAACTGTAAAGTACATTGCAAAGGCACTGAACACTGACCCTGCATGTTTCATCAGGTAAAACACTTAGATTTTGAGGTTATAAGTGCCTTTATTTGACTTTCCAGACTTTTTCCCTTGAGACATACCCTTCATTACTAAACATGAACTTGAATTTGCCAGACTTTCCACCAAAGACTGAAAATAACCTTGGAGACAGTCTGTAGGCAAGAAACAGAACAAGAGAGACATCATGTGCTGCAACCTGTCCTGCCAGAAGCATGTTCCTAGTATCAAACCCACTCAGTGTATATAGTGATCTTCTTAGCAATTTACTCTCTGTAGGGAAAGTTCAGTACTGTGGCTTCTGACAAGAGAGTTTTTCTGAACTTTACGCTCAAACAGACAGGTCTACTGTGTAGACAGTAGTGTACACTGTCTCTGTTGTCTACCTTTTGCATATAAAGTGAGCATGACACCTGCCTATCTGGACTTGGATATATAATATCTATTATACACTATTCAGTTCATATTTACTACCTGTAAGTATATGAAGTTATGAGATGACTTCATAAAAATATTCTGGTAAGACCAATAGGTGCTACAGAGCAGGAAAGCCACCATAAGTCTATCCTGAAATCACATTTCAAATGACTTTAATGTATAAATTGAAGTTGCTGCAAATTTTATGTATTTCCATTATGTCTTTCTACATTAAAGTATTGTGGTTCTGCAGTGGAAATTCTGCATGGTTTCATTTTATCTACTAAGCCTGGGGAAACAGAGAGATGCAAAAATTTTCAATATTAGATCAATATATATTAAGAAAGTATTGAGCAAAAAAATGCCTCATATGTTTTAGCAACATATGCTAAATATGCATATACATACATATAAACATGCATATAAACATATGCATGATACAGCTAGGATTGTGTAAATAAGTACGTTAATAACTAATTGAAAGTTTTGTTCAAAGCTCAGGAAACTAAGAATTGTTAATGCAATGAAGACATTTAAAGCCAGTACAATTAAGAGGTAGTTTGCTTTTTCCCTAGGAAAAAACTTATTTCACTTGCCAGTTACTGATCTTTTGCAGGTTCTAGGTAATACAGATCCAGTATTTATCACTGTTGGCTATTTAAAATTAGATGACTATGAAAGAAAAGGAAATTGAAGAGGGCAGATAGGCGAGGCATGCAAGAGTCTCCCTGTTCTGGTAATAGTTATGTGTGTATGCATGATAATGAGAGGAAGAAAATATTGGAAGATAGAGAGAACAGCAGAGATAATCAAATAATTTGTTATAATAGGAACTAATTACTGCAAATATTGTGAGTCTTGATAAACAAAACGTTATATCTTTTTTCAGGCTGCAACTTTATTTCAAATGTGCAATGGCTATGTACTAACTTTAAACAAAACTATTCTCTCTCAGTAAATCTAACAAACAGATGCTCATCTAGCTTTTATAGCTCTTTTCTTAAAGAAAGTATTTCAAATAATCTTCATATTATCTGACTTCATATTTAGCAAGAGAATTTTTAAACTCAATTTGGTTTTGACTGAATTTGAACTCAAAAAATGTACAGTTCAGCACTATATTCTACTATATCTTCAAATGAGTAAGCTTTATCTTGATTCATGCCATAAAATGCAAGGTCTAATAAAGTTTATCATCCTTGATTAAATCATGGATGAAAACTCTGACAGAGCATATATAACTAAGATATGTCTACAAGAGGCTTTGGAATGATTACTTACCAGCTAAGCACCACTGGGCATTCAGTTCAGCATCACATCCATGAAGGAGTCATGAAATAAGTTCTGTCGTTTTGATGTCCCATCTCAGGCTCAGGAGGTTATCTTTTGTAAAAGGCCTCTGTTCAGCAATGAAGGTAAGGACATGTGTAACATGCATATATTGGAGCTTATATTTAGCTCCTTTAACAAATAGAACTTAAGTGATTGTATCTGTACATTAAAATAATTCTGTACTTTTCAAGACAGTCACATCTGTTTTTCATTATATAACTACGCTTGAGTGTTCTGTTTGGGCTTAAAACTGAATCTTGCTAAATTTCTCTATGCAGATATGACAATTGGATACAAGCAGTCATACAGCTGATCAATCAGCTCAGCAGCAGCACATGAATCTCTGTAATTGTGCTCTTCAGTGGTGGTATTAGTGGAGACTTAGGCCTATGCAGACAAAGGCTCTCTTGGGACTGATTCACTGGCACAGAATCAGACAGAAATCAATTAATTCCTTCGTGCAATTTGTGTCACATGGGCAATTCTTTTATGGCACTCTGTAGCAGTCTGATGTTGCTGCTAGAAGTTCTGCTCCTAACCTTTAGAAAACATACTATTTACTCTGGACTCTGGGAAACTGAAATTTTTTTTGAATTTGTTTTCTTGTAGTAATATCTAAATTTCTTGTTCTGACTTCTCTTTTCCTCCCCTTTTGGGGAGTGTTGCCATTCAGAATCCAGAGAGGCAGCTTCGTTAGGCAGGATGGGTTCTACTCCCAAGTTTTATCCCTATATCGACCTGTAGAGAATGGCAGATAATGAGACTTTTACTTCACACTATCAGTTAGTTGGTTTCATAATCTTATGTAATTCAAATCAATTTCATTCTCTGATGCAGGTCAAATGGCTTCCAGATACCACATGCACTCCCTATGTATCAGACAGCATAAAAGATTCCACTTGCACCCTGCTTCTCTAGTACCATAGAAATGCTATGGAAATGCAGGGGACATCATAACAATGTTGGCTAATCCGTCTGATCTTGTTAAAAGAGAGTTGGCCCCAAGCTACCTCCCTCAGACTGGCAGGCCAGATTCCAGGAAAGCATTGATGAAGTACCACCTGAATAACCTTCCTTCTGGATTTAAGGTTACAGTGGGGTCACACCTATGACTGAGCTTTTTTAAAACTTTCAGGGTAGCAAACACACTGAATTGGTTGTGAGGATGTGGCTACTGAGTGTTTTCAGAGAGCGGATAGTGGTAAGGCCCAAGGTTGACTTGTTCCACCAGTATCAGCTCCATCAGTAGTTAATGTGCATGGATGTGGACAATGCTGAGGGAAGAGGGAGATCTTGAGACTACAAGATTTTGTTTTGACAGGAATAAGGAGGATTTCAATTTTTGTCTCTCATGGAAAAATTTAAATTGTGTCTAATGCCCTTGCTCTCACATTCCTTTTTTGTGATTCACATATCCTGATTTTTTTTATTATAAATGGGAGCTACATGACCTGCTTATCTAGTCATTATTTTGGTGGGTTTAGCCTTTAGTCTTTTCACATTCAGGTGCTTATTCAATAAATAAATACCTAGAACATAATTTGTGATGACTGGAACTTTCTGTAAAATTCAGCATGTCCACAAAGTGTTTCATTATAATCTATTTCTATTGTCTTTCTGGTAATGGTGTCTGGAGTAGTTTTTTTTACCTGTAAAACAAATTATCCAGTGAAACTGTATTGAGAAATAGGATTTAGTCCTAGAGCCTGAGATACCTAGACAGCCTTCAAATTCCACAGCTGAGCAATTTTTATGAACAAAGTAAGGAGCTGCACACAAGAGGTCACCAGTTAAGACATTTTCCATAGTAGGTACATTATGTGAAAATCTTTTGAAAATTCTGTCCTCACCTGATATCTAAAATTATTCTACTATGCATTATGCACTGTTTTTAGAACTATATTTTCTGTACTATATTATTGTACAGTGATAAGTGGTTCAACAATTTAAAAATTAATATAATGAAAAATAGGCAACGAGATTATATATTTCTAATACAACCTTTCCAGTTTGTACAGATAAGGGAATATATGAAATAAAATGCTGTTATCACTTTAATCTATGCTGCTTTTGACATTTCTATGCTTATAGTTTACTAACAGTAACATTTTTGCTGTGTAGATTTTGTAATAGTTATGTTGCTTAGCAACTTTAACTCCAAGATAATGATTTCTTACTGTCTGTGATTAAATAGTGTTTTTTCCCTGTATTCTGTTTACAATATATCTAGCTTGGTTATTTTTTTGTTTGCAAACTTTGCTCTTTATTTTTCATTCCAAATATAGCAAGGTCTATATACATTACTTGAATAATTTTATATCGCAAAATTTACCACACAGAGTCATCTACTCAAGTGATTGCAAATAGCACAATAGTATTATAGAAGAAGAAAAAACACTGTGCAATAATACAAAGAGCATATAATGGAGAAGCAGTCTATAGAACTAATACTAATACTGATGAATAAATCTTTTAAACGTTTTCAGCAATAGTGGATTGCTAATAACTGCACATAATACTCTAGTTCTATGATTTAATTCTCCTCTTAAATAAATAAATGGAAAACTACGGGATTTTAGCCATATGTAATGCTAAACTTTGGAACTGACCCAGAAAGTGTAATACTATACTTTAAATGTCAGCAAATGTCTTCATACACTGCTCATAGATGGATCAATTATTTTAATAGCACTTATAGAGGTCCACTGGAACTGTTAGTGAGAGAATACTCACTAACAGTATTCTGAGCTAACATCTGAGAAACAGCACACATTAAAATGGGTGTTGGGTGACTTTATTTAATACATTTCAAAATATTCTGCTAATTCCTGCAGAGCTTATCACCATGGTAACAGTGTAAGAAACAAAACAAACAGCAAAATTTAAGATTGATCTAGCCTAAATAAGGTTCCAATGGGCTCTAGAGTGTCATTTGAATAATGAGAGTCAAATTTAAGAGTGGCAGCTCTTCAGCTAATGGTACAGCCCAGGCCTACTAGAAGGAGGAAGTCCGTTGATAGATTTGGTCTCTTTCCAGGTTCCAAAACGTAGGAAATGCTGGTTTCAGAATGGAGGGCTAGATAGGAGCTACTGGTGTAAACTGACTACTTCCAGCAGGCTGGAGACAAATCAATAACAATGTAGAAGTTTGTATCTAAAATACTAAGAATGATAAGAATGCAATATGAATGGAAATGTGTGTATGTGACAGAATCAGAAGTAAGAGCAAAACAAGTGTTACAAGAATGGCTTCTACGGAGCTCTCAGGACACTGCTCCCACAACACCCTACACAGTAGTAAAATTGAGGAATACGGATTTTGTATACAAAGGAGAAAGCTCAACAGGAAAACATATATTTCAAACAAAGAGAAACAGATGATGAAAAATCTTAGCTAAGATTTATGTAAACTGAACTGAATAAGACTCCGAAATAGCGGACCATCCTGTAACAACTATTAACTCCAAAAGAAGGTAAAAATGTATCCTGAGACCAGTTCATCATCACCAGCCAAGCCAAGAAGAACCCCAGAGACACAATGAGGACAGAGTAGCTATCATCCCTTGTCCGTTGTGTCATACATCAAGAACCCTGGCCAGGCTACGTAAATATACATGTCCTGGTGCTTGTGAGGTTGTGGCTACAAGAGCATGAGTGAATGAAATCTATGGGAGAATGAGTATAAGGCTTTAAAATCAACCTAGAGATTCTGTAAATAAGAAACAACTCCTTCTATAAAATCTTGTGCTATATTTTGTTGTGTTTCCTACAGTGGGTTTGTTGTAACTCATACAGCTAATGAAATTTGTATGCCCTGGTATTTTCTTTGCTAGAAGTCCTTAGATATTAGTAATCTTATTTGTATGTCTGTTTGGCATAGATCTGTGATAGAAGTGCACTTAGAAATAGTTCACTGATTTCTGCAAGATATTTCCTAAAAGCACCATGTCTATTAGAGTCAGGACATAACAACAGATCAGACAGGCAATCAAAGTTCATAAGCGGCTACAAGAATCGAGAACAAAGCACCAGCTGCTAAGACACAGGTGAACAGTTCGTCTTTTTGATCCAATATTACTTTCATTCTAAATTCAGTTAACTCTATCAAAGGAACGTGATCAACTCCTTCTAGCATACATTTACCTAGCATTTTGAAGGGCTTCTAATATATCAAGTTGCTTACAGTTCTTAATTGTTCATTTTTACTTCTACAATTATCTTTATTTATAAATATAGAATTTCTGATCTAATTGAGCATTCCGAGTAAGTTCTTAGTGACCAGACTTGACTGGTTTTCATGACAATATTTGGTATGTGAGGATGATAGAAGACATAAGAAATGTGAGGAGAAGGCTTGGGGGAGATCTTGGGAGGATGTAAAGAAGATGGAGCCAGACTATTCTCAGTGGTGCCCAGAGACAGGATGAGAGGCAACAGGGACAAACTGACACACAGGAAACTCTCTTCAAATGTAAGAAAAAACTTTTTTTTTTTTTTTTTTTTTTTTTACTGTGAGGGTACTTAAATTCTGGAGCAGGTTGCCCAGAGAGGTTGCGGGCTCTCTATCCTTAAGAGATATTCAAAACCTGACAGGACATGGTCCTGGGCAACCCACTGCAGGTGACCCTGCTTGAGTAGGGCAGTTGGACAAGATGATCTTGAGAGGTGTCTGCCAACTCCAAATATTCTGCAATTCTGTAAAGTTATCTGCAATACGCAATTATGATTATGTCTATACTTATCTTATTGTTGCAGTAGTTTCTTTAGACTAATGATGTAAAATCTCAGTATTTGTGCAGTCTTAGATCATCGTGGAATTTTATAAATATTTTTATAAATATTTAGAAGTTAGAAGGTATCTTGTTGTAGGATATAGCCTCTTCACATGAAGTGTTTGCTTCAAATGTATACTTTCCAGATGTATACCAAATTTAAGATTGTGTTTGGTGCTCTCTTTGAATCACAAATCGTCTCTGGTCATCCAGCTTTTGCTATGGTTGCCAGAAATTCAAATCAAAAGCTATCCTGTACAAGAAAATCAATACAATCAAAAATGCAGACACTTTGTTAACAAACAGTAGTGCTGAGGCATAACAGGAATGTGGTAAGTGCATATAAAACATCCTCTTCAATGACAAGGAAAACTGATAAAAAAAAGTTAATGTAAACAAAACTTATGTGTGTGTCTGGCACCAAATGAGCATACACATACAGATCAATCTTTGGTATGTGGAGACCACCTACACTTGATATCATAGAATCAGTAAGGTTGGAAGGGACCTCTGGTGATCATCTAATCCAACCTCCCTGCTCAGCAGGGTCACCTAGAACATGTGAGACAGTGTTGCATCCAAGCGTGCCTTGAACATCTCCAGAGAAGGAGACTCCAGAACCTCCCTGGGCAACCTGTTCCAGGGCTCTGTCACTCTCACAGTGAAGAAATTCCCCCTCACGGTCAGGCAGAACTTCCTGTGCTTCAATTTCTGACCATTGCCTCTTGTCCTGTTGCCCTGTCACACGTTACCCTGTCACACGTGGCAACTGAAAAGAGTTTGTCCCCATCCCCTTGACACCCTCCCTTCAGGTACTAATACACATTGATAAGATTCCCCCCCCCCCAGTCTTCTCTTCCTCAGGCTAAACAGGCCCAGCTCTCGCAGCCGTTCCTCATAGGGCAGATGCTCCAGCCCTCTGGTCATCTTCGTAGCCCTACGCTGGACTCTCTCCACTAGCTCCATGTCTCTCTTGTATTGGGGAGCCCACAACTGGACACAGTACTCGAGATGAGGCCTCCCTAGGGCTGAGCAGAGGGGCAGGATCACCTCCCTCCACCTGCTGGCAACACTCTTCCTAATGCACCCCAGGATACCTTTGCCCTTCTTGGCCACAAGGGCACATTGCTGGCTCATGGTCAATCTGTCATCCACCAGCACTCCCAGGGCCTTCTCTGCAGAGCTGCTCTCCAGCGGGTCAGCCCCCAGTTTGTACTGGTGCCTCGGGTTATTCCTCCCTAGGTGCAGGACTCTGCACTTGCCCTTGTTGAACCTCAGGAGGTTCCTCCCTGACCAGCTCTCCAGCCTGGCCAGGTCTCTCTGAATGGCAGCACAGCCCTCAGGTGTGTCAGCCACTCCTCCCAGCTTGGTGTCATCAGCAAACTTGCTGAGGTGGCACTCTGTCCCCCCATCCAGGTCACTGATGAAGAAGTTGAACAGGATGGGACCCAGTCCTGAGCCCTGGGGGACGCCACTAGCCACAGGCCTCCAGCTAGACTCCACGTCACTGACGACGACCCTCTGAGCTCTGCCTTTCAGCCAGTTCTCAATCCACCTCGCTGTCCACTCGTCTAACCCGCACTTCCTGAGCTTACCTAGGAGGATGATACGGGAGACAGTGTCCAAAGCCTTGCTGAAGTCAAGGTCCGCAACGCCCACTGCTCTCCCCTCATCTACCCAGCCAGTCATTCCATCATAGAAGACTGTCAGGTTGGTTAAGCAGGATTTCCTCTTGGTGATCTCCTGATCACCTTTTCCTCCATATGCCTGGAGATGACATCCAGAAGGAGCTGTTCCATCACCTTTCCAGGGATGGAGGTGAGGCTGACCGGCCTATAGTTGCCTGGGTCCTCCTTCTTGCCCTTCTTGAAGGCTGGAGTGACACTGGCTTTCTTCCAGTCCTCAGGCACCTCTCCAGTTCTCCAGGACCTTTCAAAGATGATGGAGAGCGGCTTGGCAATAACATCCGCCAGCTCCCTCAGTACCCGTGGGTGCATCCCATCTGGGCCCATGGATTTGCGGATGCTACAAAGCATTGCGGATGCTTTGTAGAAATCCTAAAACTTAGTTGTTGTTCGGAAATATCAGTTCTGATCACATATTCATGTGAGATTGATCCATTTGTTAGTTAATCCAAAAGCTAGCAGGGTGTAACTCAGTTCTTCAGTTACGGTTTGCAGTACTGCATTACTGCAGTACTTCATATTACTGTTGACACAAAGCATATATCATGATCAAAATTCACATTTGCAAATACAGTGGAGATGGAGCTTTTCAGAGGTTGCAAAGGAAAGTCAGAAATATGAATTCTTATGTACGGAAGAAGAGACAGAAAAAAGACAGGAATGTTCACCTTGGGCTCCCATCTGGGATCAGTGTCATATACAAGAGATAAAAATACAAGAGAAAACAAAAGTTGATCTAGACTGAAACTGTCTCCTGCTCCAGGAACTATTCCTGCCTTAGAGAGGAAAAGAGGAAGGAAAGGAAAAAGTGTATCATCCTAGACCTGAATCATATGAGTAGGGACTGGAATGTCAAACTGTCACCCTTGTCACAGATACCAAAAAGTTTGCCATAGTTTAGGTGTTTGTAGTTCTGACAGCTGTGCTTGCAGAAGTTTTTCTGATCTCTACCAGTGGTTGCTACCTATCATTTAGTCTTAATTAGTCTATATCAGAATGAACTAGGATGTATTTTAGAAAGCAGCTATTAAAGGAGAAAACTTTTAAGCAGAAAATCACTTTTCACCACACCCCTTAAAAACGTGAAATTCCTGCTCAGCCTACAATGTTAGTAAAAATGGAGACTGAAAGCACAATAGATTGAAAAAGTCAAACTGACCTCAATAGAAAAAAAAAGAAAGAAAAAAAGAAAAAGAAAGAATCAAGTCTTAACCATGTGCTCAAGCTTAAAGTACATAAAAATAATTCTGTTGACTTCAGTATGCACTACTTACATACCATATGACCATTGGGAACTTGACCCTTCACTGTATTCAGCTGAGGAACTGGGACTGCAAAATAATTTGTTGCTAAAACAATAAACGGGAGTATTTTAAAAAGCACTCCGCTTTCATTATTTAGCTATTTTATCTGTTGTGCCCTTTACAACTATGTAACCTGGCATTAAAAATAGCTAAGAGATGTAATTCAGAGTTGAAACAATGAACACTGACCGAGCAGGTGAAAGATGTAAGAATTATAAAGACAAGTCAAAATTTTAAAGTTATATATAGTGCAAAGCTAATATACAAGTTAGGCCATCTTGAATGGCTGTTGTATACGTATTATTCTTTTTATTTTAGCAGATATGCACATTTTTTGCTGCTGCATCACCAAAATCAGTTTGGAACAGGAATTATACTGTTTAGTGTTTAAATATTTAGTTCACATGCAGCAAGAAATAACTTTTCAGGTATTTGCTTTTCCATCTCTCCTTTATTTTTTTAATTTTATTTGTTTATTTTTTTAATCAGCAGTGCTCTCTCTTCATGGTTATCTATTTCTGTTTGGTTTTCTTGTTATAAATTCAAAAATTCTTGTGTACCTTTTGTAGAGTAGAGGCAAGTTACTTCTCCAGGCACACTTCAGTTACAGGAGCACCTCAGCTAACCGGCATTAGTGAGATAGTGCTTGTGGACACCTACGGAGTTATAGCTTGTACAAAATAATGAAACTGAAGACTTCCTCCATCCAGAAGGGGCCGTGGAAGGTCTCTAGTCCGACCCCCTGGCCAAAGCAGGCCTACACTGCACTCATGCGGGGATGCTCATGGGTTTGCCTAGTCAGGTCTTGAAAATCTGCAAGTGAGGGCAGAGAATTCGCAGCCTCTCTGGGCAACCTGTCCTAGCTTGTATTGGATTTGCTGAAGTCTATCAACAGCCCTCCTGTACTTTCATCACTCAAATTGTATAAAATATTTTAGGGAATTTCAGGCCAATTTCAATGTACAGTGCCACATGTAATTATGTGAGTGTATCACCTTTACCCTTCTTACCGTACATTCATGTTGTCTGTCATCTTGAACTATATCTTTTTGTTTGCAGAGAGACCAGTAAAAAACAGAGAGTAGAGGATCTTCAGCTTTGCTGAAATAATAGCATGGTTATTTCCCCCCCCCCTTTTTTTTTTAATTTTGCTTTACTTATCTTCTCTTGCATTTGTTGTTTCACCTAACCTTTCATGCTATTTCTTGATCATCTTCTCTTTAGTAATGTTCTATATTTTTATGCCCTGTGAATACTGTGCATATTCCTGTTCCTTTTCTTATAATGGTTTTAGCAGTGTGAAAGCATATCTGCATTTTGCTTATATTTTTCTTTTATCTTAGTGCAATATACCCTGTATCCACTTTGCTACTTTCCTCTCAACTAAATTGTTCTAAATTATTTGTCTGGTCTGAGGGGAGAAAGGTAACATAAACAGCTGCTTTACCTTTGATCACCTGGACATCGCAGTAGTTTAATTTGTGCACACTATTTTCAGCCTAGTTATGCTGTATTAGTTTGCAAAAAATTGTTTGTAATTTAGGAGTAAAGGTTTTACAGGAGAGTCATAATGTCTATTACTTAGGCTAAATGATAGTAAGTAAAATCTCCTCCTCATCAATTGTATTTGATTATTTCGTGTTATTAAATAGCATGTTACGGTATTATTGACTCTACAGTATATAATATAGTAAGTAGGGTATTAACATCGTAATTCTTATTAAAAAATTAAAATTAGGAAACATGTCTAACTATTTTTGATCATTTTCCTAATTAACCTCTCACAATGCACATTGCAATTTACATTTGCAGACATAGTTCTTTTAAAATATTTTTGTACATCTTCAGGGAATGCAGACTTTGTAAATACCACAGTACTTACAACTGTAAGATATTTAATATAATACTTCTGTGTGATTTAACCTAGAATTCTGACTTTCAGTTTCTGTAGCATTCATCACCTTTAGCTTTAATACATGTGTTTTACCTCAGTAGAATATTTTTGTCACTAGTATATTAATGATTTTTCTTTCCTTAATGAGCTAAAAACAATTCCAATATACATCTTAACAATAATCCATACTCCACAAGTATTTCTGATCTTACTGTGGAAAACAGGTTTGTTTCTTTTTCTTCAAGTCAGTCAAGAGCAGTATCATGAACTAATCGGCTACTATTGAATTCAGCAGTAAAACCTCTTTTCCACTTTGACTGAAACACAGTGAATTATTTATTGTGGATACAGAATTTCATTTACTACAGTAAATCCAAGGCATAAGTACTGACAGTGTTGGAGGGAGCAGAGAGTTAAAGTGCTTCACTTCAACTATGAGCTGGTTAGGGGTTGAGTAATGATCGCTGCCTGCCTACATCTCTTCTGAGGAATCTCTATGATCCAGTATCACTACCATGGTTCTACAATGCTCTCTTCCTCCCAGGCCATTTTTGTGACACACAGTAATGCAAAAGGTTTTAGCATTGTTTATCCTACTCCAGGGTTAATCTACACAAGTTTGTCAAAAGTTCTGGCATCCTCTGTATCACAAATCCTGCAATATTTATTTACAAGAAGAAGTACAATTAAGGTTGATATATAGCAAAGTCTCCAAATTATCTATTCTGAGGAAGATGAAGACTTTCTGCCCACTCATATATAGCAGTCTAGAGGAAAAATGACTATTTAATCAGGAAAATACTATTTAAAGTATGGCTGTTCATACAGGTTACAGCTATGAACTACCCACTATCTTTTGTTATAGTTTGGAAAATGAATTTAATCTCCTTTTTTTCTTACATTAATCCCTTCCTGGAAGTGCTTTTAAGAGGGCTGTAGTATGTAAATTCATTTGAATTTACTCTCTTGTATTTTAATAAGTCTCCACAAGGTATTAAGGTGTTAGGATTAGCACTAAACAAAAAAAATTATTAGTTAGCAAATTAAGAAAATTTGTCTCTCAAATATATTCTGTTTGAATAAACAGTTTTATAAAAAATGTACCTTTACTGATATCTTGTTTATGTTAAGAAATGGAAAACATTTTTTTAAACTATGAATTAAAAATGTTTCAGAACAAGTGAATTCATTTCAAAGTATAATTTATCAGGAGGGAATCTTAGTCTCTGACAAACTGACTGCTTATAAATGGTTTCATTGGCTTTTCTGCTAATAAATTTGAAAAGTTGTCTTAAATTACAGATATTTTTACTAACACTAGTATATATCCATCCAGTCATTTAAAGGTAGCATGAGTAGCAGCAGTCCACCGTGTTCACCATTAAGGGAATCTTTGGAGCTGAGCATTCAGTGCCCACATGGGAAGCAGCTTTCAGAATGCTCAAGGTGCACAGTGGTATCTGCAGCTATCCAGAAGCAACACTGTGGAAGCCAGCGGAAGCTGAGAACATGGTTTAATTCTCCCCTGGGTGCCTTGTTAATTGAGGCAGGCTGTGCTCAGCATGGGAGAAAGGAGCAGACACCATTCACATTTGTGTAACTGAGCAATAGATAGGGTCAGCTAGCTGTGGTTCCTGACTTTCCTGAGCAAGACAATCCCAAAGAAACACTGTGCTTGATATTTGATTTTGTGAACCACTTGAAGTGCCTGCCAGGCACATAAAGTGAAGTCACATGCATTCAAAATTTAGTTGCCCAATGCTAGTCATTGCAGATGTCAAGCACCACATGTTCCCATGTGATTCTTTACCAGAAATATACTTCAAGCCTGTATTTGTCCTCAGGAATTCCAGGTCCTGGAGACCAGGGAGAAAGTCTGGAGAAAGTCTGAAGACTTTCCTGCAGTGGAGGAAGATTGGATTAGGGATCTCTTAGGCAAACTGAACATCCACAAGTCCGTGAGCCCTGATGGGATGCACCCACAAGTGCTGGAGGTGGCCAGTGTCATTGCAAGGCTACTGTCAATCATCTTTGAAAGGTTATGGAGAACTGGAGAGGTGCCTGAGGACTGGAAGAAAGTCAGTGTCACTCCTGTCTTCAAAAAGGGCAAGAAGAACACAGGAAACTACAGGCTAGTTAGCCTCACCTCCATCCCTGGTGAGGTGATGGAGCAGCTCATCCTGGAGACCATTTGCAAGTATATGAAGGATAAGAAAGTGATCAGGAGTACTCAGCATGGACTCGTAAAGGGGAAATCACGCTTAACCAATGGCCTTATGGCCTCCTTAATGGAATGACTGTTTGGGTAGATGAGGTGAGAGGAGTGGATGCTATCTACTTTGACTTCAGGAAGGCTTTGGACATTGTGCCCCATAACATCCTCATAGGTAAGCTCAGGAATTGTGGGCTAGATGACTGCACAGTGAGGCAGATTGAGAACTGGCTGTCTGACAGAGTTCAGAGGGTTGTGATCAGTAGTGCAAAGTCTAGTTGGAAGCCTGTAGCTAGCAGTGTCCCCCAGGGGTCAATACTAGATCTGGTCTTATTCAACTTATCCATCAGTGACATGCATGAAGGGACAGAGTGCCTCCTCAGAAAGTCTGCTGATGTTACAAAATTGAGAGGAGTGGCTGATCCGCCAGAGGGCTGTGCTGCCATTCAGAGGGACCTTGGCAGACTGGAGAGATGGGCAGAGAAAAACCTCATGAAATTCAACAAGGGCAAGTGCAGAGTCCTGCACCTAGGGAGCAGTAACCCTATGCAGCAGTATAGGCTGGGGGTTGGCCTGTTAGAAAGCAGCTCTGTGGAGAAGGACCTGGAAGTCCTGGCTCGTGGTCAGCTTGTTGTCCACCAGCAAACTTAGCCCTTTTGGCTAAGGCGGCCATTGGGCTGCATTAGGAAGAGCATCCTCCTCCTCTACTCAGCCCTACTGAGGCCACACCTGGAGTCATGTGTCCAGTTCTGGGCTCCCTAGTGTAAGAGAGACATGGAGCTACTGGAGCACGTCCACCAAAGGGCTATTAAGATGATTAAGGGACTGAAGCATCTTTTATGTGAGGAAAGGCTGAGTGAGCTGAACCTGCTTAGCCTGGAGAAAAGAAGACTCGGGGGAATCTTATCAATGTGTATAAATGTCTCAAGGGAGAGTGTAAAGAGGATGGGGCTGGGCTCTTTTCAGTGGTGCCCAGGGCCAAGATGAGAGGTAACAGGCACAAACTGAAGCACAGGAAGTTGTATCTGAACGTAAGAATAAACTTCTTTACGGTGAGGGTGACAGAGCTCTGGAACAAGTTCGCCAGAGAGGTTGTGGGTTCTCCATCCATGGAGACATTCAACAGCCATCTGGACTGGGTCCAAGACAAGCTCTTGTAGGTGATCCTGTCTGAGCAGGGGGTTTGAACTAGATGATCTCCAGAAGTCCCTTCCAACCTCAACCATTCTGTGTGATGCTGTTGTTCTGTGTGACAGCAGCAAAGTCCAGCCACTGTGCCACATGCTCAGGGTGGTGCAGGAAAATCTGTGGGATATGCTGGTTGTATTTGTCCTCAGGATGCCAGCATCTGAGCATCTGAAATGGGCAGAACAACTGACAGTTAATATTTTAAGTCTAATGTCTTAAAATTAATTACTTATATTAAGTGCTCTCTCATGTGATGATTAAATGGCAATTTTCTAAAAAAAATCTTAATATTAGAATTATGATATAACAATAGCATTATCATTTTTGTAGTGAAATAAAACATAATTAAAAGAAACACATAAGTAGCAGTGAACTTTAAGTACTTCTTAGTACTTCTAAGACCAATGAATCTGTCCAGGAGTTGTTCTTAAACTAGTAATCAGCTGGGAATGGAAATTCCCCAAATCCAACTAGAGTTGTCCTAGAATATGGGAATGCAGCTACATTTTGAAAAGTGCCCATTTATTTGGGATATATGCATTTTTAATATCAAAATTAATATCCCAGAGACATGACTTGGGAAGATGCCATTTACTTACTGTGTTCTATTTTCAGTGTTAAGCTATAGCTGTGGTGTATGTGAGAAGTGCTTGCCAAATACCTGCTTCCAGATCTATCAGAGTAATTACTTTAGTAGTGCATTTTTGAAATATTATCTCATTTTATGCATAAATCCGGTTGAATTGCAATGTCTTTATTTGAAATGAGAAGCTATTTCAAAGAAGGCTCTTATCCATGAATAGTATTATCATAGGATGCTTTCCATAAGCTTTTTACTGCTAATTTTTTCTGATACAGATTCATATGTATTTTAAACTGAACTTTTTTGCTGCTGCTTTTCATATGGAGTAATAAACAGATTGTTCAGTATAACATCAATCTGAAACCAGTATGTATTTATTAAATAATTCTTGGACATTACTTAAATTGCTTTTGAAAAATAATGTTAACTAGATAGGTAAACATCATCATGAAGGACTTCTATAGTTTATGAAATAGTATCAGTAATTTTTGTGATTGAAATATGTATTCCATTTTTAAAAAACATTATTAGTATAGGCTGCCTCAGTAAAGGTAACAATACACTTTTCATGATGATTTTTGCTTTTAATACTCATCATATTTGCTGGTCATTTCCCATATTTAATTTCTGCATAAAAATTAAATAACTTGAAATGGCATGGTAAAAATACTATTTAGTGATAACGTTTAAAAATGCCTTAAACATTCCTTCTCAGACCTTAATAATGAAATATTATTTCTGACAATCTAATTGGACAGTTTATTCTTAGTGAGTTTCTTGTACAAAAACAGCCAGCCATTCAGACAAAAACAAGTTGGATAAATCAGTACTTCATGTCTTAGGCTCAAGTCTTTGCAAAAATTTAAGTCTTTTCACGCTGCTCTAGTTGTACAAAATGGGTAGAAATAGCCTCTGGGGAAAAATCAGGAGTAATGAGGTTAGTCAGAGAAGAGCTGACAGAACAACTTTATGTCAGTCCCTCAACACTAAGCCATATATCCAGATACAGCAGGTAAAATTCACATTAAACAATCACAAGTTCAGCTATGAATCAATTGTAGGTTAGTTTTTTATTTCTGTTATGCTGATTAAATGTACAGCTTAAGTTAGCACTGTGAGCTTTGTACCATAACATTTAAGAGATGTAAAAATGCTAGATTAATGGTGTGCTAAAAAGTATATGATTCTACCTGTCTTAACAGAGTTTTGCAGTAAATGTTTGCAATTTTCCCCATTCTGAAATAACAATATTGGCTTAATTTTAAAATAATTTCTATAAGAAATATGGAATAATAGAATGCATTTCAGTTTGCTCTGGCCATTTGATGGTGATATACATGCTAGACGTACAATAGAATAGGGATAATTAATGTGGCATTGCCAAAGGGATAAAACACTTTTTCAGATAAATTTTTTCCAAAGGGTCATAGTCACTAATTCAGCTTTAAGCTAGTTTAGTGCTCGGAGCAAATTTGATTTTAACAGACTTACACAAGCTATGGAAAAAGTGATCTAGATTTGTTACATGTTTAAAATGTGAAAAATGTTCAAGGGAAAATAGAAGAGCTGCTGCAGTTAACTCCTTCATGCAAATTAAGTCTTACTGGAATGTAAATTTTGTGCATTCTATGTGTATTCAAGATTTATAAGCTGAAAACAACAAGTGATATTAATAATAAAATACCAAGATAAGATCATTTAGTCTTAATTTGATAAAATAATTTAAAAGGACTAGAATAAAGAGGCCAGTAGAATGCGAATCATGAATAGGAAAAAAGGAAGTGCAAACCCTGAACTAGAAATCCTAACAGTACTTATTTAGAGAAAAATGATTTTGTATCCCCTCTAAAAAAGTTCTGATTTAGAATCACTAGTGAACAATATTTTAATGATATTTTTGTACTAACCCTTCACTGTGCTTCCAATATAGGCACAGTAAGGCTGATATAAAAGTACTTATATCTGCAGTTTCACATTATGCTGTTCAAATGAAATTCTATACTGTCTTCATGATTATAAACTTTTGATTGGTCTGACAGTACGGATTCTTTTTCTGGTATGCTAACCTGGTATAAGTAGACTGTATAAAACTGTCGAAAATGGTCTGATGATAGAGACTATATAGAGACTGTATATGTAGAGATGTATATTCCTGCATCTGAGCAGGACTAAACAGAATCTAAAGAACTTTTTAGTCCTAAAGGATAGCTGCTGTAAATAAAAGTGCAAGCTGTCCTTAATGGTGGTTAAATACAGTAATGATGGTCATAACTGCCATTTTAAAAATGTTGTCAAATTTCAGTTGAAAAAGTAATGCCTTAAAAGAGAAGACTAACATGGGATAAGGATGTACCTTAACTCAAGAAGCTGCCCTCCAAATTCTAATGAAATCATAATGAGGATACCTGAATTTGATTTCTGAAGATTTCTGTAAGATTTCCCTTCCTGAAGGACAAGTAGATCAAGAATACCCGAATGTGAAAGAACCGTGAGAGACACTAATAAGATTTATATCAGAAGCCCTGAAAAATGTATTTCGTGTGTGATTTTTTTTAATAGTATAAGGAAACAACAGTAAGCTTTACAGAAACCACAAAAACATTTCAGTATTCTACTCAAATATGGAACAGAAAAGAACTTTAGGGAAAAGCATAATTTTGTTTCTTTGGCTTAAGAAAGAGCTTCTGTAGCATAAAAACTGAAGTGTGGTTACAGGTCAAATTAAAGCAACATTAAAAAAAGTCGTATTGCTGCTTTCGCTAGATCTGCATCTCTCCCCAGGCAGTCAGCAGAGGCTATACCAACTTACAGTGAATGAAACCTAACATGACCTTTCAGATCTCGGTGTTAGATGAGGCTGATGTGAGTGCAATCAGATAGACATTAAGAAAAAATGTTTAAGTGACCCTTAACAGTATATAATGAATGATTGTCAATGAAATGCAATAGTTTTTAAAGATGAAACCCCTAAGAAAAGCACTTATCACAGAGTGCCTATCATGCTTGTAAAGATTAATACAAGGTAACTACAATAGCCTGGATCTCACTGACTTAAATTGTGTACCTTTTAATTCACAGCCACATGGTGGCTCAGAATAAGATCTCTTTAGTTTAATTCAGACACTCTTGACACTGCTGCTATTTTTAAGTAGAAGCAAACAGCCTGGAACAAAACTGGTATTTACATTTAATAGATTATTAAGGTACAGTGTTTAGGAAAATTGATAATTACCAGAGAAATGTTGGACTCTACTCCAAAACAAACTTTTGCTCCAAAGTGAAAAAGGATCTTATAAAAGCCAGGCAGTGAGATTTTTTTTTTTTTTTTTTTTTTTTTATATAAGTAGATAAAGTGTTGATCAGCACTTCTCAGCTGGAAAGCTTATAAATATTAGAAAAATAACGATGTGTACTTTACTTTTACATATATGTTCATATAAATTGGGACTGCACATAATTATCAAAGCCACAGTGTCCTCTTCAGGATCCTTTTAAGAGGATCACATTTCCTGATCAATGTTGGGAATAAGTAATTTTAATGAGGGCCATTGAATCTTTATAAGCTACTTCATTTTCATCCATTAAAATGACTAGCTATGTTCAGAACTTCATTCATACTGGAATGGAGTGTTCCATGTCATTTGTTCAATCTCAGATATTAGAGCTCTATTTTACTTTGTGGTTACAAGAATGACTGAGATTGTTTAACTAAAAATTAAGTATGTTTTTCCATGAAGATGTTAAACCTGAAGTTTGAACAAGTCTATAATGTGATATGATAGTTGTTACGATTATGTTACTCAAAATGCTTGTATATTACCACTGAAAACTCTAGTTCTTGGATTATAGGTTTGTCTGTGAACGTTATCAAGGCCTATAAGTTTTCCCATGGGAAATATATAAAACTATAATAAAAATACAAATATTTTAGTTTATCACAATGCAATCCTTCTGATTTTCTCAAATGTCTTATATATTAGATATAATTTAGAAAAATTTGGGGCTGAGTAAACTCCTTTGCAGTGACATATGCACTGACTTCATGGGTTATAAAGATTCCTTTAAAAATTCTGTTTTGTTCCCAGTTGCTCAAGTTTTCTATTGAATCATACAAGGTTCACTCCCTTTATGACTCCCTTTATCATTTTAGTTTACCTTCAGCTCCAGATCCAGCCAACAGTCATCACAATGAATTCCCTATAACAGATGTCATTGGGGAAAGAAATCAGATACTCCAAATCCTATTAATTTTATTCATAATTATTAGTAGACAAGATCCTCAACCTTGTCTGTCTGTTAATAGCTTCCTGGGTGTTTCTCACTGACTGTTTTGTACAGACTAATGTTTAGTCTAGCATACGTAAAAGTGTTTTAGCTATGCTATATCTGATATAGCTAACAGAGCGCAGCCAACAGATGCAGCAGTTTGTGCAGCACTGTCTCGGCTCTGCCTTGAACTTCTGGGGCCCGTGTTGGACATTGTGGTCTGCTGACCCTTGTGGGATGTGGGGACTAGAGTGTGACTCTGCTAACAGGTAAGGAGAGCTGGGCAAGGGCAAATGCAGGTAGCCTTAGGCTCTCCTGGTAGAAGCCCCAGCAATTATCCCCCACTCCAGCTGGGTTTAGCTACTGCTAACAAGCAGTCTCCCATTGCCCATGAATAGAGGGAGTTGGGGCTTTTGACACAGGTGGCCCTTGTTTAGGGTGGATCAAGTACCCTGTGGGTCAGAAAGAGGTCTATTTAAGGGCCAGGCCTGGAACACAGCTAACAGAGGCAGCAGTTTGTGTGGGAGGAGTGCAGTAAGGTGCAAGAGGGCATCTTCTTCCAGTGCCAGTAGTGCCCACTCTTGCTAACATGGTTGTAACTCCCTGTGAAGCTTATTCGCCAGTGGTTGTGGGAACTGCTACGTTAGCTGTGTCGGAAGTTTAACTCCGACAGAGCCTCTTGTAGCAGATGCTGCCTTGCAGGTCCCAGGTTGCAGGGAGTGCTTGGAGCTTCTCCAGAAGGCCTGGACTGATGGTCTGCCCTCCTGCAAGAGGTGTGCTGCTGTTGAGGATTTGTGTCGTCAAGTCAGGGAGTTGTGGGATGAAGTCAGTAGACTGCAAAACATGCGAGGAAGTGAGCAGGAGACAGAAAGGGCGTTCTCAGAGACCGTGCTGCTCCCAGAGTCCCAGTCCCCCGCAGCAGGGGAGTTGCTGGAAGACTCTGTGAAGAGTGAAATAGTACAGCACAGCACTGTTGAAGAAGGCTGGAAGCTAGTTGCTTCTGGAACAAAAAGAAGAAAGGCCCGTAATCCTCCTGTAGATCTGGAGCTGCAGTTGAAGAACAGGTTTAGCGCACTCTGGGATGAGGAGAACCCGGACCTGGCCTCAAGGGAAGCAACTGAGCTGCCTGAGCCTGTGCTTTGCGTGACCACTCGGAAGAGGCGACGAGTGGTTGTAGTGGGTGATTCCATGCTGAGGGGGACAAAGGTGCCTATCTGCCAACCTGACCCCTCCTCCAGAGAGGTTTGCTGCCTGCCGGGGGCAAGGATACGAGGCGTGACTGAAAGGCTACCAAGGTTTGTCCGCTCATCAGACTACTACCCTCTACTGCTCTTTCACGTGGGTGCTAACGATACAGAGAACAAACTAGAGACAATCAGGGAAGATTTCAAGGCCTTGGGCACAGTGGTCAAGGGGCTGGGAGCCCAGGTGGTCTTCCCATCGGTCCTGCTGATTAGGGGGAGGCATGGGAGGAGGAAACAAACAGTCCAGGGAGGCTCCTGCAACGCATTGATGATAACTTCTCGTCACAAGTGGTAGAGGAGCCTACGAGGAAGGGTGTCCTGCTGGACCTTGTCCTTCCCAGCAGAGAGGGACTGGTTAGAGATGTGAAGGTTGGGGGCAGCCTTGGCCACAGTGACTGCAAGATGGTGGAGTTCAGGATCCTGCAGGAAAGAAGTGAGGCAACAAGCAGGATTGCAACCCTGGACTTCAGGAGAGCGGACTTTGGGCTCTTCAGAGACCTAATTGGAGGAATCCCATGGGTTAAGGCCCTAGAAGGAAGGGTGGTCCAGGAGAGCTGGCTACTATTGAAGCATCCCGTCCTCCAAGCTCAAGAGCGGTGCATCCCTCTGAGTTAGAAGTGCAGCAAAAGGGGCAGGAGACCTGCATGGGTGAGCAAGGAGCTCCTGGCCAAATTCAGACAGAAGATGAAAGTCCACAGAATGTGGAAGAGGGGACAGGCTACTTGGGAGGATTACAAGAATGCAGTCAGAGTATGTAGAGATGCTGCGAGGAAGGCTAAGGCCCAGCTGGACTTGAGTCTGGCAAGGGATGTCAACAACAACGGGAAGGGCTTCTTCAAATACGTCAGCAGCAAGAGGAGGACTAGGGAAAATGTGGGCCTGCTACTGAATGGGGCAGGGACCCTGGTGACAAGGGATTCAGAGAAGGCTGAATTACTGAATGCCTTCTTTGCTTCAGTCTTCACTGCTAAGGGCAGCCCTCGTGAATCCTGCAGCCTGGACGTGAGGGAGAAAGTCCGGAGAAGGGAAGACTTTGCTTTGGTTGAGGAGGGTAGGACTGGAGACCTTCTGGGCAGGCTAGACATCCGCAAATCCATGGGCCCAGATGGGATGCACCCACGGGTACTGAGGGAGCTGGCGGATGTTATTGCCAAGCCGCTCTCCATCATCTTTGAAAGGTCCTGGAGAACTGGAGAGGTGCCTGAGGACTGGAAGAAAGCCAGTGTCACTCCAGCCTTCAAGAAGGGCAAGAAGGAGGACCCAGGCAACTATAGGCCGGTCAGCCTCACCTCCATCCCTGGAAAGGTGATGGAACAGCTCCTTCTGGATGTCATCTCCAGGCATATGGAGGCGAAGGTGATCAGGAGATCACCAAGAGGAAATCCTGCTTAACCAACCTGACAGTCTTCTATGATGGAATGACTGGCTGGGTAGATGAGGGGAGAGCAGTGGGCGTTGCGGACCTTGACTTCAGCAAGGCTTTGGACACTGTCTCCCGTATCATCCTCCTAGGTAAGCTCAGGAAGTGCGGGTTAGACGAGTGGACAGCGAGGTGGATTGAGAACTGGCTGAAAGGCAGAGCTCAGAGGGTCGTCGTCAGTGACGTGGAGTCTAGCTGGAGGCCTGTGGCTAGTGGCGTCCCCCAGGGCTCAGGACTGGGTCCCATCCTGTTCAACTTCTTCATCAGTGACCTGGATGGGGGGACAGAGTGCCTCCTCAGCAAGTTTGGTGAGGATACCAAGCTGGGAGGAGTGGCTGACACACCTGAGGGCTGTGCTGCCATTCAGAGAGACCTGGCCAGGCTGGAGAGCTGGTCAGGGAGGAACCTCCTGAGGTTCAACAAGGGCAAGTGCAGAGTCCTGCACCTAGGGAGGAATAACCCGAGGCACCAGTACAAACTGGGGGCTGACCCACTGGAGAGCAGCTCTGCAGAGAAGGCCCTGGGAGTGCTGGTGGATGACAGATTGACCATGAGGCAGCAATGTGCCCTTGTGGCCAAGAAGGGCAAAGGTATCCTGGGGTGCATTAGGAAGAGTGTTGCCAGCAGGTGGAGGGAGGTGATCCTGCCCCTCTGCTCAGCCCCGGGGAGGCCTCATCTCGAGTACTGTGTCCAGTTGTGGGCTCCCCAGTACAAGAGAGACATGGAGCTAGTGGAGAGAGTCCAGCGTAGGGCTACGAAGATGACCAGAGGGCTGGAGCATCTGCCCTATGAGGAATGGCTGTGAGAGCTGGACCTGTTTAGCCTGAGGAGGGGAAGAGCGAGAGGGGATCTTATCAATGTGTATTAGTACCTGAAGGGAGGGTGTCAAGGGGACAGGGACAAACTCTTTTCAGTGGTGCCATGTGACAGGACAAGGGGTAATAGTCAGAAACTGAACCACAGGCAGTTCCGCCTGATTGTGATGGAGAGTTTCTTCACTGTGAGAGTGACGGAGCACTGGAGCTGGTTGCCCAGGGAGGTTGTGGAGTCTCCTTCTCTGGAGATCTTCAAGGCACGCTTGGATGCAACCCTGTGCCATGTGTTCTAGGTGACCCTTGGATTAGATGATCACCAGAGGTCCCTTCCAATCTTATTGATTCTATGATTCTATGATTATAAATCACTATTTTTTTTTTGAAAACGAATCCCTTTAGGTGTTTTTCATCAAAATACTGAAATACTGCTTTTTAGTTTTTTTTTTTCTGATTACATTTGCTATCATTGATGATCATTCTCTTGATTGCTTCTCTGAAAGATTACTATCTTTAGCTTCCATGCTTCTGCCTCAGTGATTCTGCTCCTAATTTCCTGACTATTTGTTGCATTGGTGTTATTGTGTGGACTTTTCCTCCCTTCTTCATTAGACTCTCCTGTGATTTCTGTTCTTGCTCAATGTACCTCTTTGTTCCAGGACAATGCTAGATTTATAGCAATCTCATACATTTACATGGACGGTTAAATGTCTTCCTAGAGGTAGAAGTTAATTATTGTATTGTGTGTTATACAAATTAGCAGTGTCTAAGCGTCACTCCACTTCTAGGACACTGTCTGCTGGGAGACATTCCTTGCTTGGTAACAATGGGCAAATATACCACTTCAGGCTAAATCTCTTATCAGCAGTGTTAGGAAAAAGGAAAATAAAAGTATTTTTATATGTATTTAGTCTTATGCCCTTGTGCCTGCTACTCTATTGCAGAAAGAAAAAGACATTTTCCCCTGCTTTCCTTAGCTTTCATTGCAGTATGTTAGTCTGCTGCTAGCATCCAGGGACTAGGATTATTATTCTTGTCATGCAGTCATTTTCTTCCCTCTGCTGACCAAGAGCCACAAACTTGACAGACAGAAATTCTGATATATTTGTGACTGTTAGTTCAAAATCCATACATGGTAGATGTTACATATTCTCAACGAGGAAAACCTTCTTTCTTTGTTTAAAAAAAAATGATGTGTCCCCTAACAGCCTTTCTAACAGCCTATTTCCCATATATTATTCTAATTTTGGCTGTGGGAATTGTATGCTTGTAGACAGATGTTGAATGACTATTCACATTTCATTTCTACAAAGGCAAATGTTCTATTTCTATTCAGGAACAGCAGGGAAAGCCTGACCCAAGGTAGCTGGTAAATGACTTACAATTTTACTTGACCTGGAGGATCAGTGATTTTTGGAAGGTTTAAGGATTCTAGAATCAACAAGTATAAAAAGTGATGGCCAAGCCATGCTCCTAATGAAGTCAGTGACATAATTTCTTATTACTCCAGTGGAATCAATTGTACCAAGAGCAACTAAGAAAAAAAGTAAAAAAGCAATAATTATTTTCTTGTTGTAGCTGGAAATTGAGTGTTCTTATTTTTAGCTTATTTTTATTATTTTAGTCTCTGTTTTATCTCTTTTTCCATTTTGGTCCTGGTATAAATATCAGGCTTCGCAATGTTTTCCTTTTATAAAGTACACTTTTAAGTTTTTTTTTTTTTTCCCCAAGTTATGGCTACTTTAGCTGCTTTTATATATGAAATTGAAGGATGCATTCAGATGTCCTTTATGGGAAGAGAATTAAGTTTTTTTTTCTCTCTCTTACTTTCTGGTCCAATAAACATCAATTTATAAAACATGAAATAGATCCCACAAGGCTAGAGAATACTTAAAAAGTCAGTAAATATGGCAGTGGTCTAGAATATGGGTTCAAATATCTGCTCTATCATCCAACAAGCAAGTACAATTTGAACCGAGCTCTTTCATGTCTGTTTACCTGTTGCCTTCTCTCAGGTTTTCAATATCAGAATCACAAAACTTTACTTGGGCTACCAGAGCAGATCCCCTGGCTGAAATGAGTAAGTTTAAGTAAACAGTGTAGATAGAGGATAACGTACACTGCTAAAAGTAACCTTTCCTTTTATACAACACATTTAAATTAACCATTTTAGGATCTAACAGAAAGTGCACAGGCGGTAAAGGCATTTTCCTGTATTTTGTTTGCTTCCTCAGTTGTCAGAAGATAGTTTTCTGTGTTAAGCAGGCACTCACACTGTGAAAGTAGGTTTATTTCACCAAAGATGAATTAGCTCCTTCCTGACATAACCTGACAGAAAACATCTAGGTGCTACAAAGTGAGTGCACTTTCCTTCAGCTGATTTCTGTTCAAGCACTTTAATGTGTCCTAGCCTACTAACTGCACTAGCCCTACCGCAGTATTTAGGTTATTGACTTATTTCTTCAAGTTTTCAGTCCAAGATGAGCTTTAAATTGAAAACATCTAGACGCGGGTCATTGCAAGCCCTAGATCGTTACATTGTTCTAGAGCCGCCAAGCTGGATCTAAGCGCTGGGACGCTGCCCTGTTACCGCTGAAGCGGTATCTCCCTCCTTCACCCTACCTAGCAAACCCTCCCACGGCCCTGCCTGCTCAGCGCAACCCCGCTCCAGCGGACAGCGGCCGCTTCTGCCGTGCAGCGGCGCGGCGGGGAGGGCGGGGGAGGCGTGCTGGGAGGCGGGAGCGGCGCGCGCTGCCCGTCACCGCGCGCAGGCTGCCTGCGCCGTTCAACGGTAGTGCGGCCCGCGCGCGCCCCGGGCCCGCCAGACCCCGCCGTCGCCATGCCTGGCCCCCACGCCGTCGCCTAGCAACCTCTCCCTCCCGCCCCCTCCCGGCCAACCGGCGGCGCGCTTCGGCACCGCCCGCAACCCGGAAGCAGAACGAGTGTTGCCCCGCCCCGCCGCTGGCGCGGCGCAGCGGGCCGGGCGGCTCGGCCGGACGAGGCCCAGCCCCGGGCGCGGAGGGGCAGCGCTGTCCCGCGTCGCGGGCCTCTCCTTCGCGCAGCGAGGCAGGTGCCTGCCCGCTGCCACCGCGCGCGGCGAGCTAGCGTCGCACCAAGCACGCCCCGCAGTGCAGCCCGGGTGCAGAGCCCCGTGTCCCCCGCCCGGGGGCGAGGCGCCGCACGCAGGAGCTCCCTACCCCGGGGCGGCCTGTGGCTGCCGTGCCGCGGCAGGGGGCGAGTTGCTCCTCTACGCTTTCCTCTAGCCCAGCCTGCCGCTTTAAGGCCCCTCCCGGCCGCCGCGTTAGCCGGCCCGGGCCCGGTGGCGGCCGGCGGAGGAGGGGGCTCCTGAGCGGCGGCTGCCAGAGCCAACGGGCGGCGGGGAGGGGGGCGGGCGCTGCGGGGGTGTCGGGTTAGAGCGAGGCGTGACCCGGCTGACAGGCGCCGTGCGTAGCCGTGCGGGCGGGCGCGGAGCCGGGCAGCGGCGAGCAGCGCACGGCAGCGGCGGTCGCGGGCGACGCGGCGTCTCCCCGCCCCATCTCCTGTGAGCCTGGGGAACCTGCAGCTCAAAGCCGCCGCCAGCCACAGCACCATGTACCCCGGCAACAAGCGGAAAAAGCTCTGGCGGGAGGAGAAAGGTACTGCTGCCTCCTCCCGCGCCGCGCCGCCGGGGCAAAGTCCTCCCGCTGCCCCGCGCCCCCCGCAGGCTGGTCTCCCAGCGGGACAGGCCGGCGCCTTATCCCCTCCCTTCCCGGGCTGGCAGCGAGTCCCTTCCCCACTGCGGCGGGGGGCTGCCGCGGACGCTTGTGCCTCTCCTGGGCCCCTCGGTGCCCGCCTGTGCCCTGTCGGTGCGGCGGCGCCCGGGCCCTCCTGCCGGCTCCTGCCTCCCGTGCGCTGCCCCCCCACCCCGCTCCAGTATGTGTTTTGCCCCCTGCTCTCCTCTCCCGTTGCGCTTTTCCCCGTTCCCTCGTAGCGGGGACAACTTGGAGCGTGTCTCTCGGCGGGGGTCCATTCCCCGCCGGCCCCGGCGGGGCGATGCGCTGCCCCTGCCGCTGGCTCGCGCTGCTGGCCGGGGCGGCGCCGTGTTGCGCGAGCGCGTGGTAACGGGCGTAACGGCTGCTCGCCCGCCCGCGCACGCGGCCGTTGGGAAGGGTGGGGCGGCGGGCAGGTGCGGGGCGGCCGCTGTGGAAGAGGGGCGCCGTGGGCCCGAGGGGGGACGGTGTGCGTTCCCTAAACTCCCTTCGCAAACTCCGCTATTGTGAGACTTCTTTTTTTTTTTCTTCCCTCTTTTCTGAAAGCTGTCAGTATTAAAATGAAGGGGAAAAAACTTCCAACGTGGGTAAAAAAAGAACACTCAATTTGTGATGAAATTCTGCTGTAAAGCTACCACGTAAAGCTACCACGTGGAAAAACTTGTATTTCAGATAGGAAAGAAGTTGGATTTACTGGAAGGTGCACACATAATCAGAATATACCTTTATTTTTTTAATATGTATGGCTTCTGCTGTTTATGGGGGAAAATGGCTCACTTGTATTACCAGTGCTGTGCTCTATGAGTTCATAAATCAGTGTTGATGCTATCAGCAGGAAATGTTTAGGCTCTGGTAAGCTTACTGCCCTCACTCTCCAGAAGTCTTAGTTTTTAATAAAGAACTTCTCCCTTCTCCTTCTTCCCTGCCAAGGTTATCTTGTTTTTAAAACCTGAGACCGAACATGAAAGTTGTCATCTTCACAGACAGCATGGCACAAGCATTGTATGCTCACCTTGCCATTTTGATTTTTTGTATTGACCACCTGGAAAGCAATGCAGTTACTAACACAGTAATTCACCCATCAAAAGTATATTACTGGCATTGGCTAGTAGAAATCTTTCCTGAAAAGCTAGTGTTGACTTAGCCTAAAACTCCTACAAATAATTCAAAAATACATAAGGATGAAGAACAAAACTTAGTGTGATCTGCTGGTGTATTTTTTTTCTTCCTTCTATCGTTTCTGTGATGGGGTACTTGAAGTCAAAAGACAAAAGATCTACTCAAGAGATGGAGCTTATCCTCTTTGTGGCAGAAATGAAATATGCAGCTCTGAAGAAAAATACAGAAGAAGAACAAATAATTAGTAAAGAGGTTAGCTTCTGTCAAACACCAGTCTGGAAGTGAGTTACGTCTCCTATTGTTTTCTTTCAGAACTGTCTTTCAAAGAATGTTTTTACAGTTCAGGTGAGACAATCAGCTTCTACCACATAGCTAAGTTTGTGTTTGCAGCAACAGAAAAGATATAGTTAACTCTCCTTAACACATGTTTTTATATGTAATCAGCTGTTACTAACTTATGGGCATCTTTAATGCTGCATGTTATTTTCTAAAATACTGCCTTTTTTACTGGGGGCAAGTGAGGAAGAGATTATGGTAGGGTCTGGTGAGTGTTTCCATTGCTTCACACTGCCCCTGCTAGTTCTGTTGCCACGATTGTTACGGGGAGCTTCTTCCCAGGCTGGGACAAGTGCGAATTTATATGTGGACTGGCAGGTTAACTTAAGGAGGGGGTCAAGTTAAGCAGCTGGACTGCAGGGTGGAATAAGTGAGATGCAGGTGTATGTTGTCATTTTCTTAGTCTACTGTGATGATGATGGTGTCCATCAGTACAGTGAAAGCCATCACCTCTGAGGTAAGGTCACAGTAGTGAACGCGAAATGCAGCTTAAAACCAATGGTGAGATTTTTCTGTCCAGTAAAAATGTTTCTGAGTGCTACCTAGCCAGAACTTGATGCTCACCAAGCAAACAGGTATGAACAGTGTTTGCTAGTCTTCTACTCCAGTAACTGCTTTCTAGCATTATGTTGCTGAAGTTGGCCCTGGATCTTTCAAGTGAAGAAAAACTTCTGCATTGTCATTTGCATTACTCTTCAACTTGTAGCCCTCTGTGACCATTATTATCAAGTATTTTCTTTACTACTTTCAAAACTTTAGAGGCTCAGTTTCCTTCCCTTTTCCCAGATTCTTTTTGAAAACTAATATTAGGTTGGGTCTGTCTGTACTATCCTCGTTTGTTCTCAGCCCTATGTAAAACTAATAGCATCTCCAAGTTCTGTTCTTCCCATGAAGCTCTGAAATTATTTTTAATCTTTTGTATTGTTTTTAAAAAAATTCTTAAACGAGAAGAAGAAAAGAGATGCAACTTGCTACATATTGAGTTCAAAGCAACTGATAATAAGCTTGATTTCCTTAATTACTTTTGAGAAAATTAAGAAATGGTCCTTATTCTCCCAGGAAGGATTTTGTTGGAGATCAATTGAAATGGAATAAGGACAGAACTAGGGCTGGTATTGGAATCTTACGCTGCAAGATTAGTCTGTCTGTAAACTTTGAAAACACACTTTATTAAACTACATGCAAGAAACTTCAGTTATTGGAAGCATCTTCTAGGAGATTTGTGTGCAACTAAAACTTTTTGAAGTCTCACTGCTGACTTGTCAGAGTCAAGTTTAAAACCTCTCTTCTTTAGAGAATGACTTTTTTTTTTTTTTTTTTTTTTTTTTTTTTTTTTTTTTTTTTTTTTTTTTGACTTTGGTCGTTGACTTTGTACCTTCTTCCAGAGGGCGTAGTAAAAACATTCTGTGCTGGTTAGTCCTTTAAAGGTGATGCATATGTGTCTGTGCATGTGCACACATAGTGTATCTAATATCTTCAGGTTTTCCTTACTGTAATACTTGTAATGTGCTTGTAAAATATCTTGTGTTTTGCATGTGTGAAGATTAGGCAGTAGAGCTAAGTGCATATCCACTGTGCATAATGGCAATTGTAGTAACAGTAGCAGTTTTTTTGTAAATATTCAATTAAGATATCAAGCCTGAATAATGATAAAGATTTTTTTGTCAACTGAAGTAGAAATCAAAAATATAAAAATGTTTCTATTTTGTCATGCAAGTCTGCCACTTAGATCAAAGCTCTCCCCCCCAAAAAAAAAAAAGTTTTTTTTTTTTTTGAAAACTAACTTTCTAGTGGTGCAGAGAGTAATCGTATAGTCAAATAACCAAAGGCATATTCTGAACCAATTCCAAATTTCACTCATTCAATATTCCTTCAACTTGGTATGAAAATACAGTTTGCTTTGTGTCCATGTGGTTCTGGATCTCATAAGTCAAATATATTGATCTACTTTTCTTCCTCCCACACTTCTGAAAATACTTGAATTATCAAATACTGATGGTTATAAAGAGAAATTGTTACTATGGTTCAGCTGCAGTGCCACTGCCAGAACGTGTACAGAAGCTTGATAGGTTCATGAAATACGCTCTACTATTTTACTTTCCTTCCTTCTTCCTTATGGAAAGACACATCTTGTGCAGAGCTAATACTAAGCATTTAAAAAATACAGATTGCTTTCTTCTGAGCATATCTGTCTTGGTTAGTGAGATGGGGAAGTAAACAGGCTTGTAAACCAGTGAACAGCGTTTAGCAGCCCGCTGCTGCTAATGTTGGATCACTGTGATTTTTGTAACGTTTGTCCAGTGCATGGAAGTAGGCTTATCTAACACCTGGGGATTCTCATCAACCACAGTATGTCACTCAAACTTGCATACTTGTATTGCTTACTCTTGGGTAACATGTGTTTTAATGTTTTCTAAAGCTATTGGTGGTTGGCCCAAAATGGGGTCAAATGCTGTTGAATGTGTCTAAAGCAAATGACAGCAGATTTCTTCTGTTGAAACTTAAATAACTTGAAGAACAACAAATAACCAACCTAAAACCTTTTTTTTTTTTTTTTTTTTTTTTTTTTTCCCCTCCCCAAGAGTCTAGAAAATCATGCAAGATTTGCTTAGGCTAGTTTTTTTTGTAATATATTAGCACATGCTTTGTTAATTCTGTGCCATTCTCCCTATTTCTAACTGCTGGCATTTGTAAATCTGACTTAGTAAAATATGTAGCAGTTGTGATACTCTCAGGGTTTTTACAAATATTTTTGGTTTATGAACACAGAATCTAAGGAATATATTTTAGTACCTGAAAATTTATATAACAAGTTTCATATTTAGTGAACCTGCTGTTAGTTGCCTGATCTGTGAATTAAAGTGACAGGAAGAAGTAGTGCAGTAGTGGTGGAGGGAGGAAATTTGGTCAGCTGAGAGAGCAGTGAAGAGGCATTTATTTTTGCTGAACTGGGATGTCCAGAAATAGGTGTATGCTGTTTTTCAGATATGCTGTGTGTTCAGCTGTTATTTGTAGCTATTTGAATCACCCGTGCTTGTTTCCCTCAAACAGAAACTGTTTGCATCAAGGACACTGATTTGGTCGCGTTGTGGCCAATGTGCAAGAAAATAAGAAAGCTGGCAAAACACTTTTTTTCCCCCTTTTCTTTCTTCCTTAAACAGAGCGTTTGCTGAAGATGACCTTGGAGGAGAGACGCAAAGAGTATTTAAGGGATTATGTTCCACTGAAAGATATTCCAACATGGATGGAAGACATAAAAAGCAAGAATGAAAGTGATGGTAAGTAAAGTGAGGGATCTTTTTAAATGAAAACCATGCTGTTTTCTTAGCTTGAAGTTACATTTAAGAGAACTAAGACTTGAATTCCTACTGTTAGTGAAGTCTACCTTATGTGGGGACAGAACTGCTTCAGGGAAAAACCCCTAAATTTCTTGAAGCATTTCTAGTGTCCTCTAATACTGCACATATCACCAAACAGCCTTTAAGTTTGTAAAATAGCTATTCTCTACATCAGTTCTATTTGCAGATACTATGACTGCCAGCCATCCCTAATGAACGTTGTTATTAAAACTAAACTAGCACGATATTATGGGAAATCTGAGTGAAATAGTGTTCTTGTTGGTGGCTGAAAAACAAAGTGTGCAAACTGTGGTGCTTTATGAAAATTCTGGAACAAGAAAAGATTGGACTTGAAGGTTCTGTTGAAAATAGCATTTCTTTCTTGTGGTCCTATTTCTTTTTTGAGGGTGAGCATCAACGTGACCTGGAAAACTTCTTAGTGTGTGCAGCATTATCATCAGGGTTTCCATGACAAGTGGACTTGTCCAAATTAAGCGTGAATCTGACTTGCATCTCCCCCCCCTCCAAAAAAAAAAAGGAGATATTAAGCAGTTTAAGCAGATATGAACATAATGGTAAAAGAACTACCTTATTCTTCTTTCTCCACATATGCGTGCAAGAAGAGGGACTCTGATGTGGTCTCCTCCTGCTTTTTCTTTCTATATCTAGTTATCCTACTTGGCCAAAGCTTGTTCTTGGAATGTTACTACGAGGACTGAAGTGTTCTCTGCTGGCAGTCTTCCTCCTGCAGATACAGCACCAGTTTTTCAACACTTTCGTTATCATTAGGGGTGAATGCTGACCAATATGAACAGATGTGTAGAGTAATCTTGTGACTGCAAGAGAATATGGTCTTTCTGGTAATATTCTACAGTGATATGTAGCCTGGAACTAATTAACAGTTTTTGATAAAATGAGAAGGCTGTAATAAGTTGAGGGAGCTGGTGGATGTTGTTACCAGGCCGCTCTCCATCATCTTTGAAAGGTCCTGGAGAACTGGAGAGGTGCCTGAGGACTGGAAGAAAGCCAGTGTCACTCCAGCCTTCAAGAAGGGCAAGAAGGAGGATCCAGGCAACTATAGGCTGGTCAGCCTCACCTCCATCCCTGGAAAGGGGATGGAACAGCTCCTTCTGGATGTCATCTCCAGGCATATGGAGGAGAAGAAGGTGATCAGGAGTAGCTAGCATGGATTCACCAAGAGGAAATCCTGCTTAACCAATCTGATAGCCTTCTATGATGGAATGACTGGCTGGGTAGATGAGGGGAAAGCAGTGGGCATTGCGGACCTTGACTTCAGCAAGGCTTTGGACACTGTCTCCCGTATCATCCTCCTAGGTAAGCTCAGGAAGTGTGGGTTAGACGAGTGGACAGCGAGGTGGATTGAGAACTGGCTGAAAGGCAGAGCTCAGAGAGTGTTGTCATCAGTGGCGTGGAGTCTAGCTGGAGGCCTGTGGCTAGTGGCGTCCCCCAGGGCTCAGGACTGGGTCCCATCCTGTTCAACTTCTTCATCAGTGACCTGGATGGGGGGACAGAGTGCCACCTCAGCAAGTTTGCTGATGACACCAAGCTGGGAGGAGTGGCTGACACACCTGAGGGCTGTGCTGCCATTCAGAGAGACCTGGCCAGGCTGGAGAGCTGGTCAGGGAGGAACCTCCTGAGGTTCAACAAGGGCAAGTGCAGAGTCCTGCACCTAGGGAGGAATAACCCGAGGCACCAGTACAAGCTGGGGGCTGACCTTCTGGAGAGCAGCTCTGCAGAGAAGGCCCTGGGAGTGCTGGTGGATGACAGATTGACCATGAGCCAGCAATGTGCCCTTGTGGCCAAGAAGGGCAAAGGTATCCTGGGGTGCATTAGGAAGAGTGTTGCCAGCAGGTGGAGGGAGGTGATCCTGCCCCTCTGCTCAGCCCTAGGGAGACCTCATCTCGAGTACTGTGTCCAGTTGTGGGCTCCCCAGTACAAGAGAGACATGGAGCTAGTGGAGAGAGTCCAGCGTAGGGCTACGAAGATGACCAGAGGGCTGGAGCATCTGCCCTATGAGGAATGGCTGTGAGAGCTGGACCTGTTTAGCCTGAGGAGGGGAAGAGCGAGAGGGGATCTTATCAATGTGTATTAGTACCTGAAGGGAGGGTGTCAAGGGGACAGGGACAAACTCTTTTCAGTGGTGCCATGTGACAGGACAAGGGGTAATAGTCAGAAACTGAACCACAGGAAGTTCCGCCTGATTGTGATGGAGAATTTCTTCACTGTGAGAGTGACGGAGCACTGGAGCTGGTTGCCCAGGGAGGTTGTGGAGTCTCCTTCTCTGGAGATCTTCAAGGCACGCTTGGATGCAACCCTGTGCCTCGTGTTCTAGGTGGCCCTGCTTGAGCAGGGAGGTTGGACTAGATGATCACCAGAGGTCCCTTCCAACCTTACTGATTGTATGATTCTGTGATAAGTTTCCTTCAGTGCAGTATGGAGGAGCTAACAGACTTGCCAATACTGGTTTCATCAGCATGTAATGCTGTCATCTATTCCTAAAAGCAGCTTGATTGATTCTTGAAGTGCAAATGTGTATCAAAAGAGCTGAGCTAGCTGTATTACAATAGTAGCTGTAAGCTTTTACAGTAGTTTTTTTTTTTCTCCTATACATCAAGAAGTTTGTCCACCTAGGAAACAAAGGTTGCATCAAGTTGGTACATCAAAAGACTTTTCCAAGTTCATTTAGGACCTCTTTCTGTGGGAATATTGAGTCCATCTGTTAATCTATCCTTCCTATCCTAAACTATGTTTTTCTTTCTGAGTACTCTAGAATTCTGTATAACTGGTGAATTTCACAGATTTGATTCTAGTTTGGATGTTGAATGTGACAAGATGTGGATTTGCATTGTGGTTGTTGTTATACTTCTCTTAAGCAAAATATCAGTCTAATATGTAGGTATAGAATCGTGCCAATGGTAGATTTAATTTATCATACATTCTCTTGCATTCTTTCTGTTAGTACCTGGCACACTGCAAAAAATACTGGAAAACAGTAGCTGAGCTGAAACACTTTTTTCTTTGTCTTTTTTTCCCCCTTCTCTGCTACTTAAAGCTTTGTTATACTGTGTATTCAGGAGGAAAAAGTAGTAACTTTGTTTTCTTTTATGTATTTGTTCAAAATAAGCCATGTAGAGCAGTGAACATATAGAAGATTAGGCTGCTTAAGAACTTGAACATTTCAACAGATCATTGCAATTGAAAGAAGTTTGTTAATGTGACTGTATCTGTGTCAAACTTTATTTCTCTTAAATGTTGATTTCATTCTGAAGGTATCAAGAATACTTGAGAGCTGTTCTTCTGTACTGAAATATTTAAAAATTAGAGTTTAGGTCTGCTTGCTGATGAAAACTTCTGCTTCATATACTGGAATGTATGGATCGAAACCAGTACAATGTAAAGAAGACTGTGGAGAGGACACACAAAGTCCCTGTGATCAAGTCTTTGGTGGCTTGAAAATGCCATGCCCAAGTTCTGCTATTTCTTGCAGTGACGAACTAAGGAGATCTGAAGAGCAAGGGGGAGGGTGGTGGGAAATCAGTGCACTTGAGAAGCCAAGAAAGCAACTGATCAGGAATAGGAAAAAGTTCTCTACTATTTACTGCTAACACTATATACTGTGAATAAATGACAGATTAGCAAAATATTGAGAAAAGATGATGAGGTGAATTGAAGGAAGGAACCTAGAACAAATAAACTGAAATAGGTGTGATCAATCACTGGCTAGAAGTAAGAGGTTGTATGAAAAGAGGAGAGCACCCAGTACCAATAGATAAACTAACTGGTAATGAAAGGTGTTCAGTACTGTACACTGTATAAATTTTGGGACTGATTTTTTTTCTCCGGACTAAAAGTCAGAAAAATCTCTGGATGAGCACTCCAGAAGTTTTATGGTATCAGTTTTTAAATATGAATGGGTTAGTGTGTAATGGCTTAGTAATGTGGAGTGTGTTACGAGATTCCAGTTAGACACACCTCTTTAATATCTGGAGGTTAAACAGATGAATATTATAAGTTTATGGGTGGAACTGTTGAAACTGAAATAGTCCAAAATTTTCATGTTGGGAAAGAACCAAGCTGACTGCTAGAGTCTCCCTACGTGTTCTTTTGAGTAAAGTTTGGAGAACATACCTTAGTTTGAGGAGGACAGCATTTCCCTTTTGCATGAAATAGCATTCAGAATTAAACTGTGAAGACTACCAGTAAAGCCTGGTGTACACTGGTCTTAAGTTAGCTTTGATAAGGCTGGAAACCTCTATAATTGAGGGATGCATAGCACTCCTCTCGCACCCCTAGCAAAACTGTCTGAAAATGGTTGGAACTTGAAAGTAACTGTTTATAGTTTTGTCCTGGTTTAACTCTTCTATGATGAAGACAAAAATCAACAATTTTTATAGGTCTCTTTATATGGAGGTGAGTCTTGATTAGTCACAATAAATTAATTTGTTATATATTTCAAGATGGAAATTGGCCAATATTTTTGATGCTTTTTGACTGGAGGAAGAAGGGGAGCAAATCAGGGAAATAAGCCTGATAATGTACTGCTCTGGATTGAGGGAAGGAGGCAAGGCTGCACTGGCATGTGTGTTTCCATAAGGACTGCATTTTCAATGTTTCTAGCTGTTGGTTTACAGTTTTGCAAAGTTAGACAAGTGGCCCTCAAAGATGAAGTATCATAATATCTGTTTTTCTTCCACTGCTATTATTGACAAGTTGCCCTTCTTTGCCTCATGAAGGGAATGATAGGAAGGGAAATAACTTCCTGTTCTTGAGGTAGCTCTGTAAACACAGAAGCTTTCCTGTTTTAATCAGACTTTTTAGCGAAATGAGAAATTGTGTGCTTAGAAAACTAAGAATTTGGGAATTGTTGTTACTGAGTTTGTGCATCATGGTAAAAAAAAATGCTTCAAAAAATGAGATGAATTACATAGTTCAACTCTGAATATCTGACAATCCTGCAGTATGCTAGCCTGGAACATTCGTTTGTGTAGAAGCAATGCCAAGAAAAATGATGATTTTGGGTGATAAAGAGGTTTGCTAATGATAAGAACTGCTTTTGATAAGATGATTCAAAGGAAGGCAATAATAACTCCTGAGAGATGTGCGGGTTTGTGGGGTTTGTTTTGTGAAAAGATGTTGAGGTCTGTAGGTGAAACAAGGTCTTGAAACATGTTTAGATGTCTTGACTGTCTCTGGATTTTCTTAATATGCTGTATTTTTAGAAAATGATATGATTCACGTGGTATTAAAATTTCAGTGTTAAAGTGGATTAATTTGAATGTATAATGGTAAGGTTTGGATTTATTAAAAGTATCCTGGCACTTTGAATCAGTAGCTTTCTAAATAGTCCAAGTGAACTGACCCAAGATTATAGAGACAAAGCGTCTAGATAAGCACCTCAAGATACTTACTGTTTAAAGAAATTATATAGTAATACTGAGCTCCACTGACTGATGTTTCTTGACGATGAGCTAAATATAGGTGATACTGGCTGTTTCAGAGCTGCTTCCTGTGACAGTTTCTGATACGAATATTTGTTCTGTGATAATTGGGGATCAAGTTGATGATTATTGTAAATAAGTCATCAAACAGCTAGCAGAGAGTAATGACATTAGTAAGTCCCAGTGTACAGTGGCTACACAATACAACCAGTAACCTGAAAGTGAGAAATCGCATCTCATTCAAACTACTGATTATCTTCAATAAGTCGTTAGGAAAAAAAAATTCCAATAGAGCATTATGATTTTTTTCAAAAGCTGCCTGAACATCAGTGTGAGTTCTCCTTGTAACTGTAATAACTATGTAGATACAGTATACTTAAAGATCACTTCTGACCATCACCTTGCATATATCTTCTTTCCTTCTTCTAGTGACTTGGACAAGTGACCTTTAGAACAGAGTTGTACATGAGTGACAAGGATAAAAGTAAATTGAGACATCTTAGCTCAGTGTGATACTTGCTTGCTGTCTTTCAGTTGAAACAGAATTGTGGTTCAACTACTGAAATTCTTGGGTTACCTTAGTAATTCAGGAGTTCTTCAGTTGAGTTCTCATATGAAATTGATGCAACTTGCACAGTTCCACAGTTCAGGATCACCTGTTACTACCTATGACTTTGACTGTGAATTCCAACTTCACTTCAGCTCAGTGCTGTATTTGTTTTTGGCTTTGTTTTTTGTACGTTGACTTACCATTTTGTTATTCTAACTAAACATTTTATCATAAATTGTCTTGAATTCTCTTTTCTCTAGTATGTTTAGGTCAGGTAGCTATGTCACTTAAATACATGTGGGAAATACTGCTTGTTAATTGCTATGTATTATACCTGATGGTAGAGGAATCACACTAAAAGATTGAAGTCCTTTCTACATAGTCTCTATGAATTGTATGAAGATCATGATAATAATGTATTTCAGATATTTATATGAAATGACTTTTCTTTTATGGATGTGGCTGTAAGCCTGAGTGCTCATTTTTGTTGTCTATCTTTGATTTTTGTTGTCTGTCTTTGTTGTGCGTATGTTAAGAATGCAGTAAAGGAATTGGAATGGTAGCAGCCATTGTGTGGCAGGCATGGACCATGTGTGCAGCTTATTGCTGTGTTCTGAAGTCATCCAGGACTTTGCCCATGGCATAATGTACAGTGGCTTAAGGCTAAGGTGACTTACACTTGGTTGCAGTTGAACTCAAAAGCTACCAGAGCAATAGGAAATAACTAGAGTACTGTGTGCTTTGCTTGTTCCAGGCACTTTGCTGTCTGCTGCAGGTCAGGGATCTGCCCCAATGGATGCAGGATAGGAGACCAATGCAGAACTGACAGTATCATCTTGAGACTCTGCACACCTTATATCTTTCTAAACATACACTTTAGACGTTCTTTCCAAAGATAGCTTGAGATGCACAAAGACATGAAGATGTCTTTGGATGCAAATTCACTTGAGAATAAATAACCTGAGAAGTAATAGTAATGTCTGTGGATTTTTTTTTTTTTTTTTTTTTTTTTTTGGGTGGGCTTGGTAGTACAGGCAAGGATTACCATTTACCTAGTGGTATTGCTAACATAAATGTGTATACAATTCAAACAGTGAGTTAGCATAATGGAAAAAACAGTATGGTAAACAAAAAAGAACCAATGTGTGTTCTGTTGATCTTGTAGCTCCCTGATGAGCAGCATGTGTTTAACCTTTATAAGATGAATTAATTGTGTCACCAAAAGGTGACACTTGCATTGCCATTTTCTTTAAAGTGCTTTGGAGAAAAAGGGAATCTTGCTTTCAGCAAGTGTGAGAGGTGATTATGATAAAGCACAAAAAAACCCCTCTTACATAAATTAAGAACACATAATCTACTGCACCTAATTTTCTCTAAGAAAATAAATCTATTTTTGATACCATTAAAAAGACTTTTTAAGCTAGTATTCCTTGATTTCTTTCATGCGTTAAAGATGCTTACAAACTTAATGCTGTGTAGAAGTTGATGAGTTGTCATTTGTGGCCCTTCTGTATGCCCCTGAGGGAACCCTTTTGTCTTGAATGGCAGCTGTCTCCTTGAGCAGCAAGAATTAACTGTAAGAAAGGACTCTGCTCTCAAAAATAAATTAGTACTCCTACTGAAACTCTACAGGCTTTCAACATTCTCTAAAGAGTAACAGTAGGTGGAGATGCAAGGGGGAGTTAAATATTTATCTTTGAAAGAAATAATATGCCTAATGTTTAAGTGCTGGTCATTTAACTTAGAGTCTTGACCAGATTGATAATTCCAAAACAATGCTGTCCCCTGAAATATAAGAACCAGTCCTTTTCTGTAATGACTGTATGTTATTACAGAATGAAGTTGAGTACAGAGGTCCTTAAGGAAGTACCAGCCTAGGTCAGTAAGTCCAGATGATGCAGTGCAGTGTCAGCAGGTAGGCTGGCTGAGGTTGCAAAGAAGTATAGCTTTATCAACAGTGATGCTGTGTGTAAGTCAATATGTACTGTTCTTCAGAAACAGCTGAAAAAATAGAGGTTTTCTGAAATTCCAGCTAGGAATTCTACAGTGGCTGACTTGACTAATTATCAAGACTACTAAGAGGAAGAAGAAGATAATATTTTGAGTGATACAACAGCCTAATACAGATGTGCAGAGACTGATAGGTTATATATCTTTCTTGATTTTCAGTAATATATGCTTATGTATGTCTGGGTTTTTTCTCCTGTGTGGGATTTTTCTCTTTTTGTGTATGATGGATGATTTTTTTGAGGAAGAAGATTTAAAGATCAAGCCTCAGAATTAGTTAGTTTATTCCTCTACAAAGGCCGTTCCAGTAAATCTGACTTTGCTCAGTGTGGTAGCTTGGCTAAAGCCATAATTTGTGATTTAAGATAAATGGTGGTATATGTCCTCAGTCTTTTGCAGAGAAATGTGAGGGAGTGTGCCAGCTGAGTAGAAACCATGTGGGTGATTAGCTTAAGACCAAGACAACAGATAAGCAATGACAGAAGTACAACTTGCTAGTCTTGACCTCGTGCCCTGATGACTGCCTACACTACTTTCAAGTAGCTTTAAGTACAGACAGAAGAAGCTTGGGTCCGTCTGCAGAAGATAGGGAGCCTTTCTGAATTATTATATCACTTCAACTGAGATTTGCTGCCCGATGCTAATAGCGATTAGTGACCACATCAGCGAAACCTGTCAACTATTGTTCTCTGACTTTGGGAGGTTTGCATCAAGTCTGAAAGTACACTAGTGTTTTTCTCTGGGGGTGATTAAACTGCCTTGATAAGGTAGCAGTGTCACTGCCATAGCTTAAGCTCACTGTGCTTTTTGGATGATGTTAACCAATTTTCATGCGTAACTACTTAACTTCATGCACAGTTAAACACATGATCATATATGTTTAAAAACCCAATGACTGGATACTAAATAAGCTTGATTTCTCTTGCTTAGATCACTAGAGTCGAATTGATTGATGAACTGACTAATACCATGAACAAGTTGTAGTACTTCTTATGTGGATTCTTATGGGGCTTCCTCTGTGATGTGGTATCTAGATGATATGCAGTCACAAAATACTCTGGCTATAGAATGCATTAGTCCAATATAAAGTGCCACCTACACATTTGCTACATGTGCAGAAAATGTCCTTTTGTGGTGCAGAGAAGGCTTAGTAATTCAATTTAAATGTAACTTTTAATTTTGCACAGCTTAAACTGTTGCAATTATAATTTTAGGTGTGGCTCTATTTTACTAAGATAAGTCCCCTATATGAATGTAGGGGAAGAAACAAAAATTTTGTGCACTGGAAAGGTCCTGAAGCTTGTGGCTGGAATGTGGCGCATCTTAGGTTTGCAGAAGTGCATGTCGTAAAGGCCTTTACCAAAGGTTCCAGATGTTTTTATGATAGGACAGTATAGAACGCACATCTTGAAAAAGACTTTTCAACCTTGCATTGATATAGGCAATATGTTTATTTCTGAAAGTGTCAGTAATTCTCTACATACAGCTTTACACTAACAGCATCTCTTAAGAGTTAGTAATCACGCACGGAGTTAGAAAAGTCTGTTCTATAGTTTACCAAGAGGAACCTGTCCAGAAGGCTCGGTCCATCCATAACACAGATATTAAAGTTTAGAACTTTGTACATCTGTTCTGCTTGAACTTATTTACTTGCTTTATTCTGCCCCTTATTTTATTCATAGAGGCATGTTTGTGGAATATATGGGCCTTTTCTATTGTTTTGATGCCCCCCCCACACACATTGTTACTGCAGTTCTTACAGGACAAAGTTTTATAAGCATATGTAAAATAATTGAATCCAATCAGAATCTATGGTTTGATATTCTAGGGTTGTGAGATATTTTTTTTTTTGTTATTATTATTCTTTTCAGGTAGACAGGCAGAAGAAAGTACAAGAGCTAAATCTTAACTGCCAAGGAGTGTGTACTGTGTTCTATTTCTCAAGTGCTTAAAGAAAGCCAGTAAAATTTATGAGTCCTCTTCAAACATTAAAGACTTAGTTCTGTAGCTTGCTTTTGAGACTAAAGTCCTATTATTTTTTAGGGTAGCAAATAAGGTGTGTATATATCTTAAAGAAAAGGTAGAGGGGGCAGCATAAGCACCACTCAAACCAAAAATCTTAATGCAGAAGACATTGTATTCTGTGCTTATATTAAAAGATTAGCTATCTGTCCCCTAGAACTAGAAAACTGAAGTTCCTTCTCTTGTTTGGTCAGCTATTGCAAATTTGTGTCATGCAAGGAGGCATGATAATCCCATGGATGATAATCCCTGGATGATAATCCCATGAAATATTTGTTGATATTTTGCAGAAGTTTGATAGTTTGCTGGTAGAAACTTCTTATTTCCATCCTCCCCACTCATGCATCTGGGGAGGAATAACCCCCAAAATGCTGTATTTAGCAACTATAGAAGCTGTTGCCAAAGTGATAGTGGTGAATTTGAAAAGTGGAGAATGTAGAGTAAAAAATGGTTGCTTAAAAAGCTAGTGAATTTATATGATTTAATATTATGAATTTACCTTAATTCTGCTTGATGCTACATGTGCTGCATATACCTATAAAATGAGTTACAGTTCTTAGTAAAGTAAGTACTGCTCAAGGTGTAACACCTGATTGCACATAAATAGGCATTCTTTTTTTCCAATCAATTTGTGAAGTTGCATTAAAGAAGAAAACTGCACTATTAGTAGTGTAACTTTGGAGCGAAGGTTTGTAATTACTTCAGAAACTACTGGATTGTTTTTAACATACCAGGATGATACTATAAATGCAGTGGTATTACTGAACCAGAAACTTTAGAGTGAATGTGATCTACTTGGTAGATACTTTACAGAAAGTATCAACGTATTTCTCTGAGGGAATAAACAGAGTGTAAGAAGTATATAGTTTTTCCCTGTTTTTGAACTTCTGTTATTAATTGCAAGTTCTCCCAGTATAAAGTAGAAAGTGAATCTGAGATGATACAGTGTAGTTCTTGTCCCCATGTGATAAGCGGTTTATTTAACATACTTCAGTCCAGCTTGCGCTGCCATTCCAGGAGGAGGATTTGTGTATCAAAACTCTTTATATTCCTGAGAGATTTGGGTGCTGATAACGAAGCTTGGACCAGAATTTAATAAATATGCTATCTAATGTCATTTTTATTCCAATGTATAGTGACAAAGCCTTGAGTCCCTCTGAAAGCTCACATAAAAAAACGAGGTACTGGCTGAGTGCATTTCTTTAAATGTGCAAAGTAGCTTTTTCTGGGTCACAGCTATTACAGCAACCATGCCTATGGACCCTAAATAGTGAAATCTCAAGCCGGCAGAGGCAAGCAAACCATAGCAGCTGGATGCTGACTCTCCAGATAGACACAAATACCTTAGGGCCCCAGCCTACTTACATTGCGTCTTTGCTTTGTTGCTGTACATGCCACTGATGTGAGAAGACTTTGATTTATGAATGGACAATTGTGTATCCCTGTAGACCAGGTTGTATCACAAATAGGGATTGAGTATGCATTCCTTTTCTTATTCTCCTTGTTTGTTATTACTGCTTTCTCCAACTTTCTTCTTTTGTACTGTTGCATCTCATATCAATTCTTCCCTTGACTTTGCCAAAAATTTCAGAAAAAGACCCAGCCTTCAGCCTTTCAGAAAAATACCCAGAAAGTATTCTCTCTCAATCTTCTTCCTCAGACTTAAAGGGTTATTTTTTCACCCCCATATTATTTTGCAGGGATAAATGAGTTGTATGGGATTGTTTGAGAAAGGGTAAGAACATAATACTGTAGAGACTATGCAAGACCTTTGTAATACAGAAACAACTGCCTCAGTGTTGTATGGTTTGTTAGGACTGACTGGCTATTTTTTTTTTTTACTGGTTTGTATGATACAGTGGTTTTGCTACTCAATGTCTCTGCCGTGCCACTATATTAACACGGGCCAATTGACTTACACCTCTCTAAAGGAGTACTGTAAATAGCCCAGAAGTATTTATAGCAGTTGTGAATTCCGTTAAAGTATAGTTCATTTGATATTAGCTTGAAGAAAAATCTTGAATGGGAGAGTTCACAGGACACCTTTTGACCTGGGCGATGGGACAGAGTGCCTCCTCAGCAAGTTTGCTGATAATACAAAATTGAGAGGAGTGACTGATCCACCAGAGGGCTGTGCTGCCATTCAGAGGGACCTTGATAGACTAGAGAAAGGGACAGAGGAACCTCATGCAGCTCCATGAGGGACAGTGCAGAGTCCTGCCCCTGGGGAGGAATTACTCCATGCACCCCTATATGCTGGAGGCTGACTGGTTTCAATGCAGCTTTGCAGAGAAGGACGTGGGAGTCCTGGTGGACAAGTTGACTGTGACCCAGCTATGTCCACTCGAGGTAAAGGCAACCAACAATAACCTGATCTTCTTCAGGAGGAGTTTTGCCAGGCAAGAGAGATGATCCTTCTCTTCCCAGCCCTGCTGAGAAACACCTAGAATACTGTGTCCAGTTCTGGGCTCCCCAGTACAAGATATACATGAGAGTGAGTCCAGTGAAGGGCCATGAAGATGATTAAGGGACTGGAAGATCTCCTATGCAAGGAGAGACTAAGTGAGCTGGGACTGCTCAGCCTGGAAAGGTGAAGATTTCAGGAGGATCTTTGAGTAGTATGAACATCTGATGAGGGAGAGTAAAGATGACTATTTTTGGTGGCACTCAGTGGCAGAATGAGAGGTAATGAGCACCAACTGAACTGAAATAATTTCTGTTTAAATATAAGGAAAAAAAAGCCTTCATGGTGAGGGCAGCTGAAGAAGTTGCCCAGAGAATCACAGAATGGTTGAGGTTGGAAGAGACCTCCGGAGATCTAGTCTGACCCCCCTGTTCAAGCAGGGTCACCTAGAGCATGTTGCACAAGATTGTATCCAGATGGGTTTTGAATATCTTCAGAGAAGGAGACTCCAAGACTACACCAGCTCTCTGGGCAACCTCTTACAGTGCTCTGTCACTGTACAGATTTTTTCCCTTATATTTAGGAGAAAATTCCTGTGTTTCACTTTCTGCTCATTGCCTCTTGTCCTGTTGCTTGGCACTACTGAAAAGAGTCCAACCTCATCCTCTTGACACCCTCCCTTAAAGTATTTGTAGACATTGGTAAGATCCCCTCTCGCTCTTCCCTTCTCCAGGCTCAACAGGTGCAGCTTTTGCAACCTTTTCTCATTTGTAAAACAAAACATTTTGAAAAAGAATTAGAGAAGAATGCATAGAATAGCTAATAGAATAGTTGCTGCACCTTTTCCTGTCAATGAATATAGTCAGTTTTTTGCAATAACATATGAAATATATTGCTACCTTCCTTATCAAGGTAATCAAACTTTATGCTATCACTTGAATTCATTTCTTGTTCAAACTGTAGCAAAGAGTTTTTCTCATGACTTGCAAAGATTAAATATAATTACCAGTTCAAAGCAATGGACAGAGTCATGCTGTCAAACTTAATTGTGAGGTAAGAGAATACAGTCATGAATCAACATTGTAGTACTAATGTGAAGGTAGCTTTTGGTAAAGGTCGTAAGGTACTTGTTCTACTGTCCTATTTTTGGACAAGGTAGTATTCTGTTTCAGTACTGTGAAAGTGAAGATAAACTTGGTCTTAATGTCTTTGCTTACTGCTAATGCATAGAGTTCACCCCAAGATTTAATATGAGTATGTACACAATTGCAGCCCTGTGGTGGTAGATGGGAGGGAGAGCTAGAGGCATGGCCCCTTATTCAGGGAATTAAACAGACAGTTTGATTTCATGTGGAGATCTAAGATTAGGTTGACTCCAATTGTGGTACTCTTTCAAAGACAGTATTGATGTGTTATGTGTGTTTTTTCTTACAGCGTTACTACACTAAAACTTGCTCAACTTTTTTTTCAGCAACCTCCCAAAAATGGAGCAGTGTAATAGTTCAGCCCTTTTGTTGAGAATTCTCCTAGCAGTAGGAAGGGTGGCTTGTATTTGAGGTTAGTGCTGGGATTCTTGTCATTTGCTAAGGCACTTTGCCCAACACTGTTTCCAGTCATACTACTCAAGAAGTCTTTGATATGGGGATGCGGGTTTCAACAAATAGCCTTTGTAGCAAGGATGAAATAGCAAGCATATTTTTTAAAATTTGGATTAACTTATTTCCTTTAATGATTTCTAAAGCTAACTCCAAATCATACAAGTCTCTTATTTTCAGCTTCGTCACCTTCACTTCAGTATGTTGCTTCTGTTTTTATGAATAAGAGGAAAAAAGCTTGAGAAATCTGATTTGTTAAGCATAATTTCATTGTGATACTACAAGCTTGTCAGCCATGTTGCATTACGTCCTTTTCACTTGTTCTTCCTTTAGTTTATTCTCATATCTACTTTTGGTCATGGAATGCTTAAAACTTTTTTGCTGTAGGTATTGCTTTATGCTGTTGGGTTTTTAAGTACACACAGTAGTAAAAATAGTTATTAAATTTAGTTACTAATAATAGTAATTAAAAATTAGTTACTAGTTATTAATAGTAAAAATAGAAGAGTGTTTGTTCATTATCAAGCAGTTTAAAAATGAAAATATATATATATTTTTTTTAACAGAAACTCTTCCAGCTGCAGTATTTTTTGCCTCTCTCTAGGTGAAAGCTCCTTGGTATTGCTGTAGGGATTTCTGTAAGTGGATTTTTGAAAATCAAAAAAATAAAATAAAATCCAACCCTACTTAGGTGTGCTACACTTTAAAACCCTTTGCTTCTCAACTCAAGATGAGAGATTAGGTAGGTCACACTCAACACAGGTATTAGTCAACCATGATATTACATATTTAAATTTAAACCTAAATCTTGAATATTTATATGCAATGAAGGAAGAAATATACGTACCTAAAAATACAGGAATCCAGTTAAAGAATACGATATTAAAAAGGAGCTCTGTTGAAATACCTCTCTACTTTTGCATTCAAGGTTTTCTTTTGGGGAGGACAGGGGAATGTTTTCTAGTTAGAGATGAAACTGCACATTTAAAGCTTTTTCAAGTAATAAATATTTAATGGAAACTATGCAAACATTCTGGATATTTTAGCAATGACCAAGTTCAAATTTGGTTGGACAGTGATGTTAGATCTGTGTCGTCCTTTTACATTGGTCTGTGTAGTATACCAGAATACCATGTGGTATATGCCCTTTATGGGGGCTCCCTCTAGTGAGATGTTAGTTAAGTTTTTTTTTTTTTTTTTTTTTTTCCTTCTTTGTTCTGAAGTATGGTTATTTCCAAGACACAGACTGTGTTTACTTAATTTAATGTGCTTTTTTAAATACACCTATAAGCTACTCATGAACGGTATATCTGTCCTTTTCCTTTGGTGCAAGCTGAGTAGAGTTGTAGCGAAGCTGAAGACTAGGACTGCCTCTGTGTGTGTGTCGGGAACCTCACTAAGCTGTGTTTTTCAGTACAAATCAAGAATGTAAAAGTAGGTGGTTAATTCCTCCAAAACTGTTATTGTGTACTCTCTACTTGTCATGTAAAAATTTAGAGCAGCTGAGGAAACTACTAAGGAAAAGTGTGGCTTTAAAACCTTTTTATGAAAACCAAAAAGTTAATGTTACTGTAGCTTAACTGGTTATTTAGGCAGTTAATGAAAATAAGAGTGTTTACATATAGAATCATAGAATCCGTAACATTGGAAGGGACCTCTGGAGGTCATCTAGTCCAACCCCTCTGCTCAAGCAGGGTTACCTAGAGCATGTTAGACAGGGTTGCAGCAACAAGCACCCCCACCTTGTTGAAGCCCAGGCTTGAACCAGGGACCTTTAGATCTTCAGTCTAACACTCTCCTGGCTGAGCTGCTTCAGAGTGGATGGTTTGCAGAAGATTGAGATCGGAAAACAATTGAGGAACCTGACTGTTACTTGAAAGTATGCTTACCTATGCATATCTGGCATAGGTGGGAGAATAGAGCCCCGTTCAGTAGGAAAATGGGAAGCACTGAAGTAAGATGGGGTGTGAGTGTGAAAAGCACAATAGTAGTTTTCCTTCAACAAAATGTCTTAGGATTGTTGCAAACGAAACACAAGCCAAAGAAATTGTGAAAAGGCCAATAGCATGCCAGAATAGAAGTGTAGTAACGCTCTGGAGGAATCTGGGTTGGGTAGACTGAAGAACAGAAGACTGGGATGGATCTGAAGGAAAAGAGTGGATGCAGGATCCAAATCTTCAGCTATTTATATTGAAGACCTTTTGAACTCCTAATATATTGCTGTGGGTGATAGTGGTTAGAGAGTTTGTGGGTTTCTACTATTGTGTATCTTTAATAGTCTGAGCAAAACAGAATTTGGAAACAGTATGACAACTCCATCTTTCAGGCAGCAACATCAGTGACTTACTGATGCTGCTTCCAACTATGTGATAATTGATTTCACTCTGATAGAATCTACAGTAAACTTGTTACTAATGCTAAGGTGAACTTTTTTTTTTAAGAAGCTCCAGAAAGCTGTCTTCATTTTGTTTAATTTCTGTATTTGATACTTCTCAGTATATTGCTAATTTTCCATATAGAACATTATTTCTTGATGTTCAATCCAGATGACCTCATAAAGACATGGAGATGATTTGAATAGGACTAATAGGCAGAAAAGTTTGAAAATTATTTAGATCAGAAAACTGGCAAAGAGACCCAGGAGAGATACTTGAAAAAAAAATCAAAACCTAATTTTATGCATTACTTCCATGTTGGGCGTTTCCTTAAGGTTTCTATTAGATCCTCACCTGCTTGTGAATATGGAGTTTTCTAGCATATGTGGTGAGCGTGGGCATCATTTTGCATGTGTCTGTTTCCTTTTCTTGTCTTCTGAATGAATGGGCTTGAATAGAATACAGTTAAGCCTGTGATCATCTTAAGATTACAGTTCTATCATGCTGTGGAAGGAATTTAGAAAGATACTTAAAAGGTTTGCTGGTGAATAGTCCATTTGCCTTTCTCCTTAATTGTTTTCTATGTGTACCAATTAATCATTTGAATTTATCTGAGCATGAACACTCTAAATGGTTGTGAAATCTGCTTGTATGGGAGATTATCAGTTTGGTGATGCTTTTAGCTGAAGATCTTGAACTAATGGCTGTTTATTCCAGAGAAAAGGCTGTCTGTTTCTGGGAAGTTGGGATCAGATTGTCTCTGGAAAAAGACATCCAGACCTGAATTTTACAACATATGTTCGCACAGAGTCAAACAAAAAATCCCCACATGTTCTGTATTCTGAGGTATTAAGAATCTTGTGCTGTTCTGTAATGTTACAAGGTGATCTTTAATCTCAGTGCTCTGTAGTGCAGCTGTCTAGTTTTACTTCAAGTCAGTAGCAAGGAGTGGAAAGTAGAGAGAGGTGGGATTGTAGAGCTGAACCTAAACTTTCTTTTCCTTGGGTTTGTCTGATTTACAAACCTCTGTGGGGCTGGACAGGAGTAAATGTGAACAAAATAATTGAGACTCTGCATTTAATTTTGCTGGTGTGCAGTCTTCTGTGTGTAGGAACAGCAGGTTTGGTTCAGAAGTCCTCAAGAAGAAGAAAAAGTTAGTCTCAGGTTACTAAACCAGAACGAACTTCACAATGAAAATGCCACAAGTGAGTGAAGAGAGGATAGTGGCAGAAGTTAGGGGGGTGAGGAAACGACAGAAAGATGGGGTTTGCTTTGTTACTTTGCTTGGAAAACTTTTCTTGTCAAAACTCTTCAATATAAATTAATGAAGCCCATTCACAGCTAATGCTTTTTAAAAATCAAAATTGGCACTCTTGAGGCCTAGTAAGTCCAAATACTGTGCATTACAATCTGAATTGCAATCTGAGGAATTTCTGGAAAGGAGAACAAGAACAAGTAGCTTGTGGCTATTTAGTAGGTACTACCTGATACGTTTGGGAAGAAACATCCTTGCTTGCAAAATCACCTTCTAATATCATGTTAGTTGGACACTTTTTACTGACTTGGTTGGGGTGCTGATTTTCTGTGTATACTTTGGCTTAAAAAGGTAAGTATGGCTAGACAGGATCAGACAAAAATCTGCTAACCCAGCCTCCTCTTTCTGTTACGGCCAATGAACGATGCCAAAAGTAGAGTATAGGAGCTGAGAAAGCAGATGGAAATACTTTTCAGTGATTCTGTTTTAGCTTCCATCGGCCTGTAGATAGGGGTATTTTGATCCGGCAATAGTATCTTTATGCTTAATATGCTCCAAAGGATCTTTTGGTATGAATTTGGCTAGTTGCAGTCTGAATCTGTATGATTCTTTGCTGTTAATGCCGTGGAAGAGTTTCATACTGCATGAGGTGGAGGGATTTCTCTTTCCTCCCCCCTTTTAAATATGTCATCTGATAGTTTTATTTTAATGCCTCTTAATTGTTGGCTGCTTTTCATAACACAACAATCTTTGAGTTCACATTCTCCAGCTTACCCCTCTCTCCATCCCGTTGCATTACTTCTTCAGTGATCTCTTTTCCAGTTTGCAGAATCCTAATTTACTTTGGCCTTTCTCTGTGCTTTTTACTTGCTGAAGTAAAGTCAGAACTACGTGTAGTTTTCTGGATGTGGGTGTTCTGTAGGTATATGTAGTGATAGGAAAATGTTTCTTCCCTCCTTCCATTTTTCATGCCATTAAGTAGAAAGCAAAGCTGTCAAAATTAAAACTTGATATGGAAATGCATAGGAATTACTAGAGGAAAAGACAGGACAACCTTAGGTAGTTATGACTCTAAACAAATGCTGTCTTTTTAATAGCATTTTATTATGTTAAATTATGAATCACACTGGTGCAGTTATATATTAAATGACTTCTGTTCCTTCAGCTCAACATAAAAACTGCATAAGGCTAGTCTTTTGTTTACTGCTGAGTGAATTCAGTATCAAAATTGGTCCAAGTTAACTCTACAGGAAAAAGGAAGTCCCTGTGCCATGTCATAAGAAAACGGTCAGGTGTAAACTGTTTAGCTCAGTGTCCTGTTCTGATGACCAATCACAGATGCCTCAGGAGGAGTATAATAGCAGGACAAGCATATGGTGATATTTCCTTGTATGTTCCTAGCCACCTGTTGTTTGTACCTTGGAGATTTTTTAAGACAGAAGTATGAAGCTTAATAGCGCCTGATGGAATTTACTTCTATGGATTTGTCCAATTCTCCCCCCCCCCTTTTTTTTCTCCCCTATTGGAAGTGGGTTTTTTTTTGGCATTCTCAAAAATGAATGGGATAAAGACTTTCTAAATTTTTTTTCTTACAGCCTGTAACTGCTGCAGAATGGTTCTTTCTCTTCAAATACAAAAAGAAGACATCAGTCAAATCCAGAGTCACCTGTTTGAATTCTAATCTTGCTGAGACAAATTAATTTTGGTTGTTATACCAGCACAAGACTTTAACTCTGGGAGAGTCCTGAAATTCGGCTTCTCTCAGTCCTCTGGTGGTACACCCAGTTATATTTTTCCCTGTTTGACTGCTTCCTTTCCAAATGAGGGCAGTACTACTTTAATGGTCTTAGGTAAATATCTTTCTTTTCAGATTCTGTATAAACCTGACTTCTTCAGCAATGTTCAAATGTGTCACTTCTGTTCTAGTGTACTTGTCTTAAAAAAGAGAGCTTCTCTTTCTGCTTTCTTATCCTTGAGATTTCTTTTGATTAAAACTTTCCAGACCACTGGTACTTATTCTTTCAAAAACTTGTCTCCTTCCTTTCTTCTTTCACTTGCATGAGGTTTTAAGAATATACTTGCTTTTGACACAAAGACAGAATTGTAGCGCATTACCTGAAATATTAATGCGCTTATTGCAATTCAAGTCCATTTTTAATCTTGACTGGTATCTGTTCACACAACATAAAACTGTCCTAAATCTAAGGAGAACCTAAGAAAATGATGATTTCTGGTGTCAGTCATTTGTGCTGAAGATAGAATAACAACAACTTCTAAAATATATAATACTTTATTTTCTTATTCCTACTTCTTGTTGCTTGTAATGCTGACAGTTTTGAACTTCTTTGAATCTTGAAGAATCTTCTTTGGCTTCCCCTACAAGTTAAAATTTAAAAAAGAAAACAGAATCAAAAACCAACTGAAGTTCTTTCCAAATATCTTTTTATCTGAGGTGTTATAGCTGTTTTTATAAATTAATGGTCACAGAAGATTCAACTTACTAAGGTTAAGATTGGTTCTGTGATTCTGTTACATAGAAAATAGCTTTAGAATATGAGACATTTGGTGCAAGAACTAAAGTGAGGTGAGCCTGAATCAGAAAAATACTGTTTTAAGAAAGTCTGTTAGTGTTTTGAGGAACACCTATGAGGAACTTGATTCTTGCTCAAAGTACTTTTTTCTCGTTTTTTTTTTTCCTTTGCTTAAGCAACTTGAGCCTTAACTTTTTTCGGTCTCACCTTTTTCCAAGTATTTCGTAAGCATTTGAAATCATTTTTCTTTTCTCCAAGTAATTCGTAAACCTTTCAAGTCTTTGATCTCCAGACAAGTTGAGGTTGTTTTGGTACCATGATTGGAGGAGAGGTTAGGCCTCATCAGAGCTTGGCTCAATGTCAGGATGCACATAGATGTAAAGACAGGGTTGTGTCCTCAATACTTCCTTCTGTCTGTCTTATGATACTTCCTCCAAAGCATGACTCTGAGATATACTAGTTCTTTTTGTGCTTTCTTCCCTTTCCTCTCATTCTCTTTGCTTTCCTAATGCATACCCAGCTTTTTCAGTCTTCTCTTACCATAATTTATTTAGCCTTGATCCAGATTCTCAGCCTGGAAACTGTAATTCGAACACAGGCCAGCTCCTTACTGCATATCTTTGGCATAACTTTGTGAAGAAAATGCTTAACTCGACAGCACGTGTCTCATTCCTGCTTACGTGAAAGTTAACTGTCAGTTCTTGTGAATTAGAGATTCCTAGAGACACCAAAATTATTTCAGAAGGGAAGATATATTTGCTGGGCAGTCAGTTTACTTTAATCCTTAAACATCTATCAATTGAAGAAATGAAATATTATTTGTGCGCCTCAGTCATAATAGTAAAGCAAACTTTGTGTAATAGTTTGTGAGGCAAGTAAGTGTGCTTAATTTCTTAAGAAAATTGTTACATAAGTAGTCTGAAATATGGCTTAATATCAGGTCCAATTTTAATCTGTCAGAATTGATGACTTCCACATGGTAAATGAAATTCTCATCTGTTTAGCCAGTTTTCATTGTATGCACTGGCTGAAAGTGATTAATTTCTGCACTTCGATTTTACAAAACAACTTTTGAGGAAAGTATTAATATATCTGAAAGCATTACCTGTTAGCAGCCTAAAGCTCTAACCTTCCTAGCCTGTTCTGCTTGGTAGGTGCAGTTCCCTGTATTAGAGGCTGCTGAATCTGATAGCCCAGCAGAGTGGAGGCTGCCACAGCTCCTTGTTTCCAGGCCCAACCGCTTGCAGGGTTGACAATGCATTTGAGCCCAGTAGGGGTACACACAGGTACACTGATACAGCACACATACATATAACCATGACTTGCCACACAGACATAAAACAACACTTGCACAAACAGCACCAGTGGCCTTATCCTGTTCTCCTGTCTGCCTGATCGAAATGAAAGCCCATTAGTGGGAAATACATACATATATGTATATACACACACACAATACAATATACATACAAACATACACGTGTATGCATATATATGTGTATATATACACATAAACAAACCCTGCAGTGCTTGGACTGAGATGCTCAGTTGAGGTGGTAGCTCTGCCTGAATCCTTGGTCTCTGCATTTTCTGACACCTGGATGATGAGACCTGCAGCCCTGCTGCACTTGCTAGTACCCTCCTGATGATTCACCATGAAGTGTCCATGGGCCTAGTGGCCCTTTAGGAGGAGCTGGTCAGGGGTTTGCACTTCTGCTGGAGTTTTTAGGGTTCCCCTGCCACTGCCTCTATACCCCTCTGAAGGGGTTACCAGCCTTCTAGGGACTGGTGGCTCTCCTGCAGTAGCCCTGATATCTATAGGTGCTTCTGTGACATGCAGGTAGCTAGTGGGAAGCTGAACATATGGAACAGCTCCAGTGATGATCTATTGGCCTGAGTTTAGCTTCAGAACTGAAATATTTGATTAGTGTTACCTGCTAAATAGAGTGTGTATTTCTTACTGAAAGATGCAGATTGAAAATGCTGGTAATAATTTCATCTGCCTCTGGTGCTTTAGGAAAGAGTGCCCCAAAGTGTGTGTATTCTCAATTAGTGAGCAAACCATTTTTCTTAATGTGTTCTCCTTTGCCGTTCATTAGTTCCAAGGAGCTTTTTGGAATGAGCATTTGAAGACAGGTCTATGCTGCGAATGAACTTATGAAGTTGTTGAGCATCAAATCTAGGAGAAGCAGCACTATTGTGTGATGAGTGCCTGGGAGAATTTTAGGCAGATTACATCAGTTAGTTACAGTGTAAATTCGGTATTTAGGATTGGTCTTAAGGTTGACTTTAACCAACTGAAGCTGTGTGATAGAGAACACTATCTAAAATGGACCTGTACTAGAGCTGCATATATTCTGGTACTTACTTATTAAACGTATTCCTAGAATGCATTCTGTGTTTTCCTTTGCTATGCAGAGTGGAGCTTGTTTAGGTGTTAATTTGCAGACTGCTTCTCTCTCCTCCTGCACTTGGAGTGTGCTGTATTGGAGGGAGGAAGGGGGCTATAGAGGGCTGTAAGATGGGAACATGGTCCTGGGGGCTTCCTGAGCCCAAGGGAGCACATAGGGTCCACACCCTGTAGGAAGAGTGGTGCTCTCGGGGGACAGCCTCGTCTCCTGAGAAAGCAGCACAGCTCCCAGCCTGAGGGAACTGGCAATGCAAGTGGAGAGCAACGTTTCAGATAGCAGTGGCTTGAAGGTATCTTAGGTATAAACATTAATACAGGATAGGCGCATGATCTGACAGATCCTACAGCTATAAATATCTCCGCTGTGATGTGGTGTTGAACTTTTTGTTTTTTAAGTAGTAGTATACTCTAAGTAGATGGCTAGCTTAGTGCATGCTGTTTCTCATCAAATCTTACTTTTGAGCTTTTTTCACTTGTAAATAAATTTGACTTGTTTTGAGGACTGAAAATTATTTTCCACTTAAATTGTCACTTCAGCAGTTCAGTTCTTTTTCTGGCCAATACATGAGCCTAAGCCTCTCGTGGTTTGGCTCAAATTTGAAAGAACTAGTATTCAAAAACCAAAGCAAAGCAAAAAGGAAAATCCACCAACACAAAGAAACCTCACACCACTTTTCTTAGTTCTCTGCCAATGACTTGGATGTCTAACAATGCACAGTCATTTTGAGCTTATAGGCCCAGTGCGTTTCTAGAAGTGCTTGAGGTCACTGAGCAGTTTTATAGACTGAAGCAATGAAGTGGTGGTTTAGCAGAATTAAGCTACTTGTTACGACATCTTTTAGTGATTATTTTTTTGAAAACTCATGTATGTGATGTCTTTCCTGTTCTTCTAGTTGAGCAGTTGAAGATGGCAAACTGATAGACTCCAAGTTTAAATTTGCTTGTGTTTCTTTTTGTTTGTTGCGGAGGGGGGGAAGCAGGGAAGGTTCTTCTCTCCCCTGCCTACTATCAGGACTAGCTCAGAATTTGGGGTTGTTGGTAAACTACATGCTAATGGGTTCTTATATACATTCTGAATAATTTTGGTTTGTGTTTGGATCACTTACTGCTTCAGTGGTATCCCAACTTCCTTTTTTGGTTTTGTTTTTGTAATTTATACCACTGTGGTTACTGAAGAAAATTATTATTGATATATTATGATAGAATTAACTCCAAAAATGTGCATGAGTATACAGATTTTTAATCAAACAGTACTTAGGCAAAGACTCAGTGCTTCATAGTAGCTAATGCTTGAAAATGAATAGCAAAAAGTGTAATTGTAGGCAATTGCCTCTGTCTTTGTGGGTTACTGGTGCCCTCTGGAGACAGAACAGAGAAATGTCCCAGGCTGACAACAGGGACACTTGCTTTGAGCTTCTGAAGAGGGATGTTATAATTACATTTGTAATCCAATTTTATTACTTTCTTTCTTTGTAGGTGAAAGCACTAAAGGAGATCCACAGGGGAAGAAAAGTCTGAGTGAGAAAGTTTCTCTTTATAGAGGTGATATTACATTGCTTGAGGTTGATGCCATTGTTAATGCAGGTATGTAACTAAATGTTTTACGTAGTTCTATCTTAACAAATCCTTTATAGCACTGTTGTCCCAAAATCTGGGTTCTGTAACCCGGTGTGCAAGCACCCAATAGACACACAGGGTCGAGATATTTGTTTATTTCATTTCTGCGCAGAGATGGGTGCTAGGTGGTAAATCCACAAAGCTAGCACACCTTCTCCCCCTCTCATTCTTCATTTATACACACTTTTCAGGGAGTACTTTATACAAATCTTTCTATTGGTTACAGTTTCATTACATCAGGTAATTGCTCTGCGCTTGCGCTTTCACATTCTTGTTAACTAGCATAGGAAGCGAAGAAGAGGCGGTAACATCATTATCATGTCATTTCCATCTCATTATTCATTTAGGGGTGTGAAATTTAATATGTTAATAAGCCTTAATGAACCTAAGGTCACTTCTGGATTATTCTGCTGTTTTTGTCTTACCTACCCCTCGCAATCTTCAAAGCGCTGTGGTTTCATCAAGGTTATTTAGCTGGAGCTGGTTATCCTTTGCAGTACCGTTTTTCTCTCCCCCTTGTCCTTGAGTCTTGTTAACTATTTGCAAGGTTTTTCTCACAGTATTTCTCTAACAGCACTACAAATTTTGAATTCTGAAAAGCTGCATGAAACAAAAATTCTGTGCAAAGCTGTCTGGAAACTTTACATAGCTTTTCTAATTTCTGTATATTGCATCTGTTCATCCTCTGTGCCTTTACTGTGACCAGAATTATTTTAAAGCTTTAATAGTGTAGTCACTAAGAGACAATAATTCTCTTTTATTTTTTTAACTCAACTTGAATAGCTGATACTTCTTGCTTTATATTGTTGAAATCACAGTTTAGGTACTGAACTGCAGTACATTCCAAGTTGTTATAAATCAACCTGGAAATAATTTAACAATAGCGTGATAAGAATCCTGACTTTGTGACTTGCTTACTTGTTTTTTTCCTAAGGAAAATATAATCTTTCAAGTTTCTGATCATTACCTCCAAAGCTCTAAATATTTTAAGACATAATTTGGTTTAGTGAACCATGTCTACAACAGAGGTGAAGAATTGCATGTAGTAGGTTCTTGTGACAAAAGACTTCAGAGATACTTTAGAGGTGCAAAAAATGCCTAAGTAATGATTTTTTTCGTGTATTATATTATAATCAATTAATTTGGTTAGTTTGGAGAGACTGTGGGAAGATGTTCTTTTATCCTTTCTCCCCTCCCCTTGCCTCATCCACATCCCCAAAATAGCATAATTTGTGTGTCTTGGGGATGGAACTTTTTTTTGCTGGTATTTGGCTAGCATTGTCCTTAGTGGTTAGGAGTATTGATTCACTTCAATAATTAATTTGTGGTATTACCTATATATTTTATTGGAAGGAAACATATTGCGGTATCTTCTGTGTAATGGAAGAAAGTACAGAACTCTCCAAGGTTGAATTGGCTGAAAGTAATAGGTTTACCTAGCACAGTAAAAGACTATATAGAGATAACTGTTTCAGGTCTAGGAAGAACATAACTTGCTCATACTATGTGGATGCTAATAAACCTAGTCCCTTGTACTATTTGATGTTAGTTCTATCTACATAACTCCCTTCTGTATAGTGGAACATGCCAAGGGATTTAATGGAATAGAAGTAGACTCTTTAGTTGTCATAACATCCTTTTTCATCCTCCAGCAAGTAGAGAGGATGGTATTTGCATGCAAAATGTTTTTATTAATTTTGAGTTTACTGATAGCCAAAACCTAATTAAAATCAACAGATTAATCCTTTTTGTGAAATACTGATACAAGAAACCATCCAAAACCACACCATAAAGCAGAGTCTCAGAGGTCTGAAGAGCGAAATAACACTCTTGAAATAGAAGGCTGTTACCAAAAAGAAAGGAAGTTTTCTGTACTCTGTGTATTCTGTGCATAGACTAAGAGGAGTGGGATGTCGGTGTACCAATAGAAGTTCAGATTACATGTTGGTAAAACTACTTATTAGAATAGACAGTGGTACTCTGATAAATTTAACTGATACATAACAACTGTTCTAGATCAGGATATTAGTAATGATGGGTTCTTGTAAGTCTTATTGTCATTTTCTTCTGTAATCTTTAATAAAGTTCATAATATAATAACTATTATGAATTGTTAATATTGTTAGATTAAAATAGTAACCTGTGATTACCCTGAACAATCAAGTGTTCTGTATATGCTGATACATTAATTACATCTTAAATGTAAGCTTTCGATTTACTCAATGTTCACCCAACATGTGAAGCCTAGAACTGATCCTCTTCCTTTCTGTAAACAATTACTACTTTTTTTTTTTTTTAGTAGTAAAATTCTCAAACTTACTATGAAAGATAGTGGAAATTAGAATAAGAAAAGATATTTTAATTCAAGATCCATGTTGATTGTGCAAAAAAGTCAAGTTGTTGCACTGAGAGATTTTGAAATCTAACAATTTTTCAGTGAAATTGTAGTGTCTTTTAACAAGATTTAGTTTCTCATCTCTCTTATGGTTTTGCAAAGAACACAGTTTTATTTGTGGAACAAAAAATTGTCTAAGTCTGGAAGAGAAAAGGCAAAAAAATCTTCCTTGAATTTCTGGCATACGAGAGAGTGCTTCCTCCCTCTCCCTTCATTAAGTTAATGAAAGGGTTGGTGGATGTGTTATGTGGCTAAATACCAAGAAATCACTGATCCCAGCTGGAGGAGGATTCTCTATTCTCTTGGACTTTTAGAAAATAAGTAACATTCAGTATGTCTGTTAGAGTAGTCTAAAAAGATTTTATGCTAAAAGAGGTCAACTGTGGAAATAGTGGAAGTAAAAGGTTCTGGCTTGTTCTCACATTATCAAAGTAGCCAATTTTGAAATCATTCAGTTGTGATCAGAGTGAAGATCTTTTTCGTCTTTTAAAAAGTGACTGCAGCACTGAGATGCAGAATGACTGGCAAAGTAGCTGGAAGGAGGAACCAGTGTGCTATTTTTGCTAAAATCAGTGTAAATTATGTAACCCCATTAGTACATTATGTTTCCAGAATGGTTCCATGCTAGGGGTTCCAGAATTTCCATGTTAGTAATTGTACTGCAGACAGGTGCTAGTGCACCTCAGTATTTTGCCAAATGTGTCCTGTTACGTTACTTTCCTTCCCTCCTTTTGAAGGATTCTGTTAAGATTTGTTTAAAAGTCTGACTCTTACTCCTTTATCCTTTCTGCTCTGTCACTATTATGCTGTAAGAATTCAAACAGTTTCTTCCTTGAGGCATGTTCTTCATGGCATAAATACATGATAACTGACCTTTTAAACAAATTAAATATTTTTGGATGCCTTTTAATCTTGCCTCCAAAAGTGATGTAAGCACCTGGAAGTCAGATGACTACAATTTGTCAACTTTCAGATAACCATGTGTGTCTAGGGAAAGGAGTTTGTTATGTTTCCCCTGCACCTTTCCTCTCAGCTCTTTTAATACACATTGTATCTGTGCTGCAGATGCTTCTTGCTTGAAGTATTTCTGTAGACCAAATGGATTATGTGCAGAAAAATAGTTTAGATAACATTGTACTACTTAAGCCACAAAATGTGTAGTATAATACCCTGCCCCTCAACTTTGATATTAACTACCTTAATATCTTTTAAATATTTCTCTGTGGTACCATACAGATTTAGGAAGCAAGTCTTGCAGCTGGCAGTTAACTTAGTAGCAGTCCAGAATAAATTGTTTATGTCCTCAGTTGTGATTGAGCAAATTACTTTCCTCTGTGTTTGCTTGCCTACTGTCTCTGTTTGTTAAACTGTGGATCTTATGAATCTTATGATGTTCTTGTGGCTTACATGGGTAAGATAAAGTAACTCTTTGATGTTTAATGAAATTTTACAGAAATTGCTGGACTATGTATTATATTTTTGTTCTTCCAATAATCATGGAGCTTATTCTCCTCAGTTTTAGGTGTTAGGCATGTTGTTTGTAAAGCAGCCAATCCCAAATATAGAAAAAAGCAGCAAAAGCCTCAGAAAGGCTTGAAAATCAATTGTGAAGTATTTGTAATATTAGCTAAGCACTAAATATTATTCTCCCTGGATTTTTTAATAAACATAGGAAAAAATCAATACTTTTTTGCTATTCATAATATATGTTACTTTTGTAATCTGAAGTACATATAGGAGCTGAATTGTCAAAACGTGTGTGATACGTATGTGTGTGTACTTTAGATGCCTTAAGCAGCAGTTCACTACTGATCTCAAATATATTGATGCATTCATTCATTACTTAATATATGCTATTAGTTCAGTTCTAAAATAAGATAGCATGTACTAATGTGATTGTGAGTTGATTTTCATTGGGAGCAAGAATGAGGGGAAAAGGAATACAGATATGTGGAACAATAAGGCTCATTCTCCCTTATTTTTATTTGATTGATAGTGGTAGGGGTGACAACACTATAAGAAATGGTATGTCTTTTTAGCTTTGAAAACTATTTTTGGGCATCTGTACAGAGGTATGATACTGAGAATGAAAACATTTCATCTGCAGGAAAAGGAACATTACCATCAGTTCTATTCAAGTAGATGTTTCTAGTAATAAGTGTACAGTGCTACCTGTAAATTAGCAACTACCCAGTTGCTACTGTGTTAGCAACTAGAAGGTTGTTCCCTTTGTAAACTGTATGTGACCACTGGAATTACCCCTAATTCTCCCAAATTTGGGGAAAAACCTATTACCTTTTAAAAGCAGTATTTTTATGTTTAGGAAGATAAATGCAGTGATATCTTACTCTGATAAATAATGAAAAGGGTTAATGGACAAAATAATTAAGCAAATTTTTTATTTCTTTTTTTCCTGCTGATCTCTGATGCTGGAAATCAGTTACAGAACCTCATACTTATTCAACAAATGATTTCCTCTACAGGAAATAATTTACATGTCTGAATTGAGACTCAGGAGTCATTTCAGTTAAAGATACTAGTTCAAAAGCAATAAACTACGCAGTTTCCTTAACTCCCTTTGTATATTGTGCAATGCCTACTGTGAGACAAGATATGCAAAGAGGATGATACCTGTTGGTTGTTCAACGGGGAAGAGTATTTTCAGGAAGTGGTTCATGTCTAGATTTTTTTCATAGATCTGTAAGAATTTTAAATGCTTGTTGTGCTCTATGTCCCTGTCCTGATACTTAAAGCAAATGGTACTGAGGAAAAAAAAACACTCCGTTTTGAATAGGCTATGTTTACTTTGCTTATTGTGTAAGTCGTTCTGACTGGAGTTTCTGAATGATTAGATTTACAAAATGAAATAACCACTTTTCTATTAGATCTCAAAATTTTCTAATAAAATATACTTTCCTTCCTTCAAACTTTTGATTTCAGAATTGTATTTAGTAATAAAGCAACAGATTTTATGCTAGACTTCTTTCCTCATCCTTCTCCTCCCCTGCCCTTGACCTTGCAGTATAATCTAACTGCTTAATTTTACGATGCGTCCCATTTTTGTTTTGTTCAAAATTAAACCTCAAGGTAGAGGTATCTAATGTATTGAAATTGTGAACTGAATGTATTATCTGTGAATTATGCTTAAACGAATATGTAAGCATAGATACTACCTGAACTATGCCTTTCCACGTAAACAGCTTGTTAATGTGCAATCAGTCACTGCAGTTGCCTTGAACATGATGCTTAATGAACAGGTGCAGAAAAGAATGAATTCTAAATCTGAAACAGATCTGGCATCAGGCAATTTCTCTGATTGCTGTTCCATTTCATTTGGCAACTTAATTTATCACACAAAAAAATTATCTAGTAGGTTCTGAAGGAGAAATTAATTCAGAAGAGGCCTGTCTGAATATTAGAAAGGTGTCTGAATCAGTAACAGGGCCTGAACTAGTACTGCATATATATTTAAGGGTCTCCTTTTTATAATAGTGGTCAGTAGTCCTTACTCTTAAATTTATAGTTGAAGAATGACTTCATATTGATTCATTTTAAAAATAAATCACTCTTCAGATGTTCCTGCTGTTGACTTAAATGGAATCAGCAAAACAAACAAACCACCCTTGAGTTGCCTATAAGATTTTTTCTAATTATTTTGTCCCCTCTATGGAATGTTTGCACTTATTAAATTGTTTAAACTGGACTAAAATGTTTCCTTAATCTGGGAGCTTGTTATTGATTTTGATGATGAGTAGCATGTTTCATGAGCACACTCTAAATGTTCTATTATCTCTGGTGTACAGATAGGGAAACTTAAAACTTGTGTTGAAATCCTTTGCAGAGAGTCATCTGGCAGATTAGTCTGAATTTACTGCTTTGCCTTGCAGTCCACACTGCTTTTGTGTGTGTAACTTCTTCTGAAAATAGAACCAGTAATGCTAACAAATTGTTGTTGTTAATTTGAATGTTTTCATCTTCAGTGTGAACAAGTTGGCTTGAACGTAAAGGTTTTTCAATTTAAATTAAAACTGGTGCAGTAATACTTGTGTGTTAAACTCCAGATCCATTTATATATATTCTCCATTTCTTTTATTAACAGAAGAGTCCATGTCAGTAGCTGAAAGAATCAGTCATTCTTGATAATCATAGTATGTGTGAGTCAATTTGCAACCAGTTTCTTTGAAAAGAGCTTAAATATTGCTGGTGAATAATGGGCATCATTAGTTGTTCCCCTCTACTCAGAACTGCTTTATTCTGTCTTAATTTTTACACTATAGTTCTTCTCTTTACTTTAGTACTGATTTGGAGGGGGAAAAAATCTTACATAAAGTGATTGTGATTAAGATGATGAAAAGTATGTCCAGAGGTTCAGCTTAATTTAGGTGGATTATTGTAGTTGCTGTTTTAGTCGAACAACAGTTGCTCTAAGGATGTGACAAAGGGTTAAAATGGGGACCACTTCAGAAATGTGTTGCAACAAGTGATCAAAATATTATTTGGTGTATTTGCAAAATATGATTAGTGTAACTCAGTTTAAGAACAAGAAAGAGAGAGGATCAGCAGTGTTACAGACAACTTGAGGATAGAGTTTTTCCTTTTTTGGAGCACTTTTCAGGGTCAAATGAACTGTAATCTGTTAAAAATGCAGCTTTTGTTAGAAAACTAACATTTGGCTCAGTGGGGTATGGACTGATTAACTTTTTCATTTTCTGGTAGTGACGCTGGTGCGGCAGTAAGCTTTGAGGAAAGCAAATTCGCATTTGTGATGAATCTTGCCTGTCACTTGTGTGCGGCACCATTATATCCTATCTGGAACCCATGCTCAGCTGCAACTTGGTATGGAAAAGGAACTGAGCTTTAACACGAAACAATATATATGTGTGTGTGTATATATATGTATGTATATATTTATTGGATAGCTTTATCAGGTGTGTTAGTGCTTACTGACTTTTAAAACTTATGTATATTGTGGCATGCTTAAATCAGCAAACGTTTTCTGTATGCAGATGTATTCTACAAGTTTGCTTATAAGTGTATTACTTAAATAAAAGAGAACTTCTGGGAGCATGTATTTCTCGGATGTGTGCCTAAGCATTATCCTGTCTAATTGTGTGCTCTGCCTGAGAGCAGGTAGTGTCAGAGACTGTAATGAAGATCTGAAGCTTCCATGTCTATGAGGACAGATCTGCTGCTCAGCCTGCCATATGGCCAGATAGTGCAAATAGGCACATTAACAAGCAGTGGGATGCAAGTATTCAATGACTTACTGAGAAGCCATAAAAAAGCAACAGAGAATAAAATATACTTTCTATTGGAACAGTGCACTGAAAAGGATCCTTAAATTAACTGAATGTGGACTGAGCCACAAGGCTCTGTCAAGGCAGACTGAGTTACAAAGCAATGTTGTTTCACTGTTCACTTACTCATCTCCTTACTGTTGCACAAATTTGAGTGGATGAAGTATATATAAATACCCTGGCATCAAGTCAGATGGCCAAGTATATTTTACTAGATTTTTCCAACTGGATTTAGCATAATCTCAGAGTCTTCTGATAATCCAACAAAAAATGGACAAGGTAAGACACATTTCAGTAGCTTAATCTAACCTGATGGACTATGGAACCTAGATTTACTTAACACTTTGGTCTTTACCTGGTGCTGGTGCTTTCATACCACTGTTTACCTGGACTGGTACAGTCTCCTTGTGTCTTTGTGCATCTGATTTTGAGCCCATTTGTTGTCTCTTAACTTACTGCATCTTAATTTACTGCTTCTAAACTCCCTGGGGCAGGAACTGTCCATATAAACTTTGTGCTGCTGACTTTTTTGTTCATTAAAAACAAGCAAACCAACCTACCAAGGTGCTTGACAAATAAAAATAAAACACTTTGAGTAATGTTTTTACAATCTCTAGAATAGAGAAGGAATTGGGTGGGAGTAGAGAGTACTATCTGCATATCTTGCTGATTGCCAGATTTACAAGAAACTCTGCGAAAGGCGGTGTAGGAGACTGCTGGGTTTGTGTTTTCATTTGCTCACTAAAACCATGAAGTGCTGCATGGGCTCTGCTGGAGATGCAGATTTCTAAATGTTCAGTGCTGAAGGGCAGTAACAGGCTGCAAAATGTCAGCCCTCTCCATTGAATCATCTCATCTCAGATTCTCTGCCTTGTGACAATATCCATTGCTTCATTTATCTCTGGTGGCTGAAAGGATGGTAACTTGAAATGATTGCTCCTGTTTGTAGAATTTTGTTCCTGTGTTCCGGAACTGTGATATGGCTTTTATTAAACATGATTATTGATCCTTCATGCTGCAGTTACCCTAGACCTTTTCTTTTATGTGCTTTCCAGAGAAATCAAACAGAGGAACAAAAAACTCTGTAAAGTTAGATTTCTTAAAAGCCTCTAGCTTCTTAAAATTGTAAAATATTTGAGGTACTTTGAGGTACTATGGGATGCTATGAATGCTTCCTGACAGCAGATGGCAATAGTGTTGCTGTTATTGTGAAGCCACTTCTTGGCTGCAAACCTTAATTTTCCTAGGTACAAAATCAGTACTGACTTAAAGCAGAGGAAACAAAAAGCATGTCTCCTAAGACTGCTTATTGGATGGGCTATTGATAGGGTTCATACTTACTAAATGTCTAATACATTTTCTTACGTGTGTTAGTGTGTGTCAGAAAGACAATGTGACACAAATATGGTTCAGAAGAACCTTAAGCATCTGTTTCACTGTATTTAGCAGCGAATCTAGGAAACACATTGCTTTCAATCTAGCAGTGTAACTGTTTTGAGTCATCCTGAGTGCACTGATGAATGATGTGAGGTAAAGGTAAGAGACTAGTTAAAATAACTTTGAACAATTGTTTCATAATATTAAATCCACTAAATCCACTTTCAAATCAAGATGTTTGGGGGAATTATCTGATGGTTTTATTTAAAGCTAATTGCAACAGTATGTTTTTAGTCAACATACACAAGTAGTATGTTTTTTGTCAAGCTTTTACATTAGAGGCTTAACACCTTTCTTTTTTTAACAGTTGAAAGTTGTTAGTACCCAAAAGAAAGGACTTTTTAAAAGTCTCTTGTCCCTGCAATGACACCAAAATCTTGACAGCAGGTAGTTAGCTGGTGTGCTAAAATTGTGCCTGTCCTGCTAATATTGTCCCCTCACACTTCTCTGGCTATGTGTATATATTTGCTTTTTCCTACCTTTATGTTCTAATTATGTTCTAATTGTAAACTTACTGGAATGGAATAGATTGTGTCTCTGTTATGAATTTGTACATATTGTAGGTAAACATGATGTCAGTCAACTTAATGATACGTAATAGTTACCTTAGGAATTAGTATTTCTGTGCCAAATTTAATTGTATTAAACAGATATAGATGAAATTTGAAGAGGAGATACTGTACTTTGAATGGACAAATCACAGTAACTAAACTTTAAGTTTATCTGATCTCATTTACTATACCTAGAAAATGGAGTTACCTGCTTACCAAAACTATAGTGAGAGCTGATGTTCAGAAATACCAGTGGGTTATAGTCTGGCTAACCTTATCTCTCTCGATTTCATTCCTCCTTCCCAAAAGGCATTGCTTTGGTTAAGTTGTCATAACTACTGAGTAGAAGGCTAATGCCTTGTATTCTATCTGTTGTTAAAATTTCTGATTTCCAGTTCATCTAGTGTTTTGCTGTTTGCAGATTTTTATGAAGCTTTCCAGAAATGCTAGTCACTTTAAATATAGTTTCAGTTGCTTGTTATATAAATAATTATGGATTGTGAAATGTAGTTTAGGCTTTGTTTTGACCTACAGCTGTTAGCTTTTCCTTTTTTTTTTTTTTCAGAGAAGTCAGTTTCTTTATGATGTGGAAAAATATTTCTGACCTCAAAATTAGTGTTAGGAGCACAGTTTAGCTTTAAAATCTGGACTCAAAACCCATTTATGTGACTTGTCACAATCATACAGATTAGGAATTACAGATAAATACTTATCAAGGCACAGAGGAGGTTTGTAAAAAGGCCAAATGTAGCAGACTTAATTTTTCCTTTGATTGCTTATATATGTGCATCTCCAAGTGCTTGAGGCAAGATAACTTTTGCCTTGTATCACCAAGAGAGCCTTGTTTACTAATGGTTCTAGTAATGGCCCTGACGAAGCTAATTATAGCTGATTGCTATTAGGATTTAACCCAGCATTGGGTCACCATTAGGGTTGTCCACCACAAGAAGAGTGACTTCTCCATCAGACACCTAATTTCTGGCAAAATAAATCTGCTCAGATGGCCCACACTTGGTGTTTGGGTAGGGCTTAGAGCCCAAAGCTTTAGGCCGGTATTCTGCAGTATCAAGCTGCATGTCTACTCCAGACTAGTCACTAACATTAGTAAATTAAAATGAAACGTTTTTCCTGAATACAAAGTGAATCCATTGACAGAAAGCACAGGGAATAATTTCAGCTGAGATTGTTTATCCTTATACTGTTATCAGAGAAACAACGTAGGGTTGTGGTTCCCCACTTTTTTTTTTCTTTGTGGTGGCATCATCTGAGTCAAAACAGAATTTGAACAGAATTTGAAACTGTTCATTTGCCTATGCTAGCAATATCTCTTCTACCTCCTTATTTTCTCCCTTCCTCCAGTGCTAGCAACTAGTGGGACAGCTTGTGTTGGCTGCAGCCTTCTGTTTTACCCTTTTTACTCATATCCTTTTTGGTGAAATGAGTGGGAGAGGAGAAGTACAAACCATGTTGCCTTCTCTCCTCATCTTTGGAAAGGCCCTTATGAGGTGTTACTGGGTGTAGTTCTCATAATTGCAAATCAGTAATCCCAAATCATGACCTTCAGCCTTGGTTTTGGCAGCAATAGGTATGAGGAATATGTGAAGTTGTACTGATATGTATAAAACAATTTTGCCTTATTCTGGCTAGTGCTAATCAACCAGGACCGCAGAGTTTTGTTCTTTGTTCTCTTTCTTGTCAGCCTTTTTAGAAATCCCAGGCTGTTCTACTTTGCCTGGGGGTGACAGAGAAATGAATGGCTCTTCAGTGGCTTTGCTGTAGATACCTTGCTTCGGGAATCTCCCCTGAGTGCCACTGGAGTCACTTCACATTCCACAAGCCCCTGATGACAATTAAGTCAATTTGCTTGTCAAGCACGATGGAGCTAAGTTAGGACAAGTTGTGTTTTTAGCTGGAATACTGAGTGAAAAGTTTACTCTATGCTTTGATTGAATTGAAAATTGAACCATATTGTTACCTGTACATTGATATATTGACTCGGTACATTGGTACAGTGGTAAGATTTTTCCAGTGGTATTAACACGTTTGCTGGACTTCTTTATTTTTCTTAAATCCTTGATTTTATTTTACTCTTTTTGTTGAGAGGAATCAAAGCAAACATGTATTGTGTTTGGTGCAGTAGAGTGGTCAGACACTTTCTCAGTAGTAAAGGATCTAGACAGAGACTGGCAATTTGGGGGCCTTAGCTAAGGACCTGCCCACTGGAGTCGGGAAAGGACCTGGCTTTAACACCTAGCTTGAGAAAGAGGAGATAGACACTTTTGTATCTGGAGGTCTTTCTCAAAGTGGTCTGTAACTGGATCAAAGGATTATTTTTGAAATTTCTCAGCCAAATGCAACTTTCCTACTACTGGAAGGATTTATTTGACTTTATGATTGTTAAACAAAGTTCTGTGAGATAGTCTTACCAAATACACATTTTTCTTAATTTCTTTTTTTTAGCTTGGTTCTAATTTTTCTTTAGTCTGTATGTGAATGCAGTGCATCAGCCTGTAGTTCTTCTGAGAAAATGGAAGATGATTTAACTTTAAAAAGTTGAACTTGAGTGCTGGCTGGTTTGTTGTATTGAAATTACTTTATGGATTTGCTTAAAAATTTGCACAGGATTGTTGAATTTTTTTTCAGGCTTAAGATCTTTTATATAAATTCTTTTTACTATAGTATTTCATTCTTAGCGTCTATGCTGCTGCATTAATTATGTGTATATATTCATACTCATTGTTTTTTATTAATCTTGTTTAGCTTCAGTTTTAACCTTTTTTTTATTTAATTACTAAGTAAATAGTCTGAACTATTAGTGCTTTATTTGGCATTGAACAAATGCTGAAGATAAATCCTGTATAATTAACCTGACTGTGGAGTTTGAAGTTATGATTCTCAGTTCTGTTCACTCATAGTTCACCCCTCTCAGGTACATACAATGAATCCACTGCTAAATATATTTTTGTAATGTTAATGGTACACTGACGTACATGAAAGTATTGTGCTGATATTATGAAGTTACATAATCTTTCTTTTAACTATCCATCCTTTAGATGTTCTCTTCTTTTTCTGTAAAGTATCACATTGAATTTTCCTGTGATGAAAAGCATAGATGCAACTGTCAAGATACCTAATGGGCAAAGGGACTGGAAGGAAAGGTGTGTGTTTGTTTGAAATGTGACTTATATTTTGCTTGTTTTTTTCCTTTGGAAACCTTGCTGTGAGAAGCTTCTGTGTTAGTGATGGGAGGGCTTCCATTCTTAAGTATCTAAACTATATTGGTTGAAATAAGAAAAATTTAAATCTGGTACTTCTGAAGTATTTCTCCTCTTTTGTCCAAAATGTTTGCTTTTCATGGATCATGGACAACTTTTTGGACTTAACAACTTACTCTTTCAAAGTTTAATGTATAGTAGTTCGCAGATTTTATGGAAAATGCTGTTTTTAAAATAAGGTGGCATGTTCTTTGGATAATTGAGGCCTTGAGCCTAGAAAAAGCTGTACAAGTTGTTAAACAGTAGTGTAGGAATAGTCATGTTCACTTTGGCAGGATTGCTCTTACATAAGTTGAGAACATATGTCAGTCTTAAAGTGATGTGTTAAAGGGTTATTTCTCCTTTGAGTATTTTTCCAATATTTAATAAAAAGGCACTAATTCTTGTTCTGTTTAAAAGCTGTTCTCTAATCACTGTAGTTCATTATTTCAACTTCAAAGTATAGTCTGTAAAGAGAGGCAATGGGGTGTATCCATATCTAGAAATTAAGCAATAATCATGTAGTTTGTTTCAACAGACTTTGTTCGTTAGTAAGTACAGTGATCCATTATAAATAGTTGTTGCAGTTACAATGTTCTTAAGATTCTGAAGTTTAGACTCTCCAGAAAAATTTAAGTACATATTCCTGCTTGAAATGCTACTGGTTGTACTGAATGCCCTTCCAGTGTCTTGGTGTAATGGTAACTGTTCTGGAGAAACATTAAGAGATAAATACCATGTATATATGCATGTATATGTGTATAATGTGTGTATGTTTGCATACATGAATTTGACAGATTTACCAATATTTCATGCTTGTGCCAAGAGGAAGGAAAACAACTCTAGACAGATGGGGGGGGGGGAAAAAGACTAGAAAAAGATTTCTTTTGAAAATCAAAAGTAATTCTGAGAAATTGGGGAAAACAAGAAAAGGAGAAAAATACAGCTGACATGCTGCACACTAGTGAGAAAAAGGATTTTAGCACTCGAATACAGGTGGGCATAAGCAAGTTAAATTGCTGGTAATTTGATGGTTTTGATTTACTGAAACTCATCTGACAACTCAGTGGATCTAGCTCATAGTGACTAAGACAACATCTGCAAATCCTGAAGTTCTACCAGTAAACTTTAGAACATGAAGAGATGGATGCTTCTTATTTAAGAGCATATGAGAGAATGTTAGTGTGCTTTAAAGGTGCAAATGAGAGGGAATTAGAGAAAGCCATTTGACTAGGATGTTGTGAGTTGGAACTGTAATGATACACCAATTTGGAAACTTCTAAGTAATAAAAATAGTTAACATTTTATTTTCTGTGAGAAAGGTCTTTTTGTATGCTTTAATTGTTCCTGTGGAAACTGCAAACCTAATATTGTCCTGGACAGATAAATGAAAACCTGACAGTGGCCACTCAGTGAATTTACATGCACATTCCTGACCTTAGTGAAATAATTTAGCCTGAAACTATGTAATTATGTTTTTTGCCAATAGTGTGTGCAAGGTAATTGTAAAATTCTTGCATATAATAACTGGGGGGGGAGGATTATTATTTTTAAATATATTTTTTTATATATATATATACACCCATTCTTTTTTCCTGGTATTCTTAGTTTTGATATATGAAACTGAACTATCTGTAAAAGGCTGATAACTTTCAGTTCTGCTTTACAATCCAAAATGTACTCATATTCTAAAAATTGTGCAAGAAAATGGCGCAATGTAAGAAAAACTCTAGATATCTTTGTACATGGGATTTATTTGCACTTCTGTTGAAGTTCCTGTGCTTCATATGTTGTTCTTGAGTACAGATACAGCCCAGTGCTCTGATGCATACTAGTGTTTAGCCAGTAAGAAAAAGTGCAAAGAGATAAATCATAACCAATTGACTATTGATGTTTATAGCTGATCTGAGAAATAGCAAACACTGTAGTAATCCCAGGTGCCTTCAGATTATACTGAGAACAAAAGGTAAGTGATCTCAGACCAATATTTGCATGTGCTTTGGCTTCTAAAAAACATCCTATGCTTAACAAACGGAGACAGAGTTCAAATGACTGCTCTGTCGTTCTTCAGATGACTGCCACACTGCTTTTGTTTCATCTGAACTATAGAGACTTTCTATCGCTAGAGTGTGCTAGCATTCCAGCTCCTGGCAGCGCAGGCTGGCTGCGAGCTGCCCACTTTCCCTGCTGCTTAGAGACGATGAGTTTTTCAACGTGTTGCTCTGCTGTCACCTGGGCAACTGCCTGAGTTCCCCAGTTATTTTCTTTGTGCGTTACACCATGCTTCCCTGCTCACTGGTGTACCCATGTGAATGAATTAGTTGGTGGCTTGTTAGCAGAGTACCTGCATGCCCCTGAGGAGTGTCATGTCATTAAGCATTATAACGTTGCTACTATTGCCTTTATTTTGCCAAATAGGAAGCCAGTATGAGGTTGCCAAACTGATGGCTTTGAAAGACTTGGTGTCAACAGCCTTTAGTTAAACTCTTTGTAGGCACTGTGTAGTAATTTTTATGGAGTTGGCCTTTTGAGCTTTGTGGTGATAAATATGTGAAAGAAAACACAGACCATCCAAATTAGCCTATCTATGGAAGAATTAGAACACAGAATACATTGTTCTGGATCCCAAAGTTTTAATTCCACCTTTTAAAAAAATTTTAAATGCTCATCCAAATTACTTTTCTGTAGAGATAGAAATTGAAGGCTTTTTAAAAAAAATATATATATTTAATGCTATTATATTTGGTCAGGAAAACATCATACGTAATTAAATCCTTTCCATATTTTGGTAAAGGCCGAGGCCTTTTGAATATCTAACTTGAGGGGAAAATGCAGACTGCAAAAATGTAATTAAAGGAAATTTTTCTTTTTTTTATTATTTTGACTGTCCTGACTTAATTAAAATAACTTCGTCCTCTAATGAAAGCTGAATTGTGTGAAATATAGTAGGAAAACCATAATTTCTTCTCTTCAATGAAGATTGTGGCTGACAGCTCTCCTCCAAGGGTATAATGTCAGTTTCTACCATAGTAAAAGCTACGTGCAGGAAACAGTTTTCCTGGGGACAGATCTAAAGTCCAGAGGTTTTATATAAAAACAAAGGACCATTATAGATCTTAGTACGTTATACTTAAAATGCAATGTGACATTAACTTGTCTTCCTTAACTGTATAAGTTAATGCATCTCTCTTAAATAACTTCTAAAGCCAAAACCCTATTGAGAAAAAGCTCTGTGTTTTGTTTACATTTCTGTTCTGGAACACAAATGATAAACATTGCCTTCAGGTAGAGCATTAAATAATAATCCAATCCAATAAAAATGCTGGTAAACTAGTCTCATAACCCCTGTATAAACAATAGATTATCAGTTGCCCAACCTAAGGGTGGGGCTACAAGACAAACTTGTGTTTTTACTTGCAACTGCATATGCTATTACTTGTTACAGTATTAATCTAATAATTCAGTCTCTGAAGTGGGCAGGATGTCTTGTGTAGTTTAATAGAAAACTGTAAGGAATATGGGCTTGGATTAGGAGAGCTGGAAAAAATACTCTGGTTTACTGAAGCCTCCTTCCTCAACCCTCTGTGAATACAGCCTGTCTGATGACTTTCTGTCCACGTTCAGCATGTGGACAAAGTGGCCAAATCACTGACCGACAATTTCTAAGTGGGGTTAGAGTTTTATGGCAACATGAAAACATTGTTTAATCTTGAAATAGTTATAGCTGCTACTATATCTGCAATTTGTGCCAGGTAGTCGTTTCCTTGTCCAGAATAATGCAAGCTAAAACCAACCCTCTCCTCCTGCAAACAGGTCTAGCAGTTTAATTTTGTTCATTCAGTGTGTGGAGGTGTTTTGTCCACCATTAAAGAATGTCTTTAATTCAACATGATGAACATAATGTTGGCATACCAATTGCTGAAACATTTAAAAATTGCTTCTCAGCTAAGCAAGGAATGAATGCTCTTTTTTAATTTTGCTTCAGTAATGTGAGGAAAATGTTTTTTTTTTTTAATATATATGTTAAAGTTGTAAAATTTTTTGGAAAGCTAGCAAATGGAACATAACTATGAAGAAATTAAAGTAATTATACTGCAATGCTTCACTAGGAACAGAGAGCAATCTGGGATAAAATTATTTGGATAGAAGCCAAAGCCACATTTGGTTTCATTTTAAGCTTAAAACTAATTAAAGTTGTCAGGTCTTACAGTGGTCAAAGGTTGCTTTGCTGCTACTTGAAATAAATGAATCTTTTTTTCTCAGTCAGTAAAGCTAACAACTACATGTTTGCAGCTGTCTTCGTAACCAAAATAAATCGCAAGAACCTTCTACAACAATATGTGTGTTTACCTCTGTGTATGCCTAGCCTGTCAGGTAGTATATTCTGGTCATAATGTGGAAATAATTTTCTCTCTTTTGGATGCCTCACTAACTCTGCCCTTTAGTCATTTGTCTATGGTTGCCTTCCCCTGTGTTACTTTATTTCATTTTGGGGAGGAGGAATCTTTATTAATAAACTTCCTCATGAGGTGTAACTTTAAGATTCTCTATTTCAGAAAAGGTGATTTGCATCATTCTACATGTTTAAAGGTATAAGTATATAAACAGAACACTGTTCTCAACAGAGAACATATACAGATCCCTAGAATATAAGGTCTGCTAGAATATATTTTTAAAATCTCTAAAATATTCTTAACTTTTAATGTCATATGCAACATACATGACTGAACTCATGTTCAGTTGAATGAACTATTGGTCATGAAGATGGTCATGTGTTTGCCACTTCTTAAAACTGTAAACCCTGAAACTAATGAGTTTTCTTGTCACAGTAAAAACTTGTTTCTCCCTCATACAAATGGTGACACCTAAGTATTGAAAATATGCTTATGGCATTTTCCACAATGGAGAGCCTATACTCACTGTCACTAGCAGGATTTTTACAAGAATCTCTGTAGGAAAGAAGTAATGCTATGTATAATGAGAATACACTATCCATATATGTTGCTTAAAAATTTGAAGCCATTAAAAAATGGATTTGGGAGATTTTTGCCATTACGTGCACATTTTTGTGGAGATCAGTGTGTATACTCAAAGCTTGATATCATGTTAAACTGAATTTTTACAATCCTACATTTTGTAGTTCTTTTATTATGCTTTCCTATATGACACAAAACAGTACTTTTGGTATGCTTTACATGTGTATTCACAAATGCACTGAGGTATTAAAAAAAATATAGTTGAGCAGGCCATTCTTGAATTGGTGAGATGTAAAATCCAGACACTTATTTAAATCATGGAAGGGCTCAGACACAGAGCTGGGCAAACATCTGTGTTAAAATAATGTTTTTTGCCTGAGTTGCTGACTAAAAATAAATCCTTGTTTTCCATTACTTATCAGTCCAACTGTTTTCCTTCCACTCAAAAAAAAAAAAAAAAAAAAAAAGAGAAAAAACACATTGAATAACTGCCTCGTCTCTCCTTCCCTCCACTTTAAAGCAGCTTTATTATTAAATTTAGCAGTATCTGTATTTGGAAATGGAAGAGGAAAGAGAGCTAAGATAACATAGATTAAAGAGTTTGGCATCAGTCAAAGCTACATGAGGAAATTCTGGATATATTTCACTTTCAAATGCCACTTTTTGTTAAATAAATTCTTAGCTCTAAGGTTTTACCCACCTCTGCTATAGACTTAACATAAAATTTAGTTATTAAGCTTGACTAGCTAAATTGCAGCTCTAGTAATGAACAGTTTATCCTTGCGAATTGATTTTTTTTTTTTTTATTATTCTTTTTTTTTTTTTCTTCTGCTCTGAGCAGCTCTGAAGTGGTACTTTAGGTACACAGTCATTTATTTAACATGTGATATCTGTTGTTAAATGTTTGACTATAATGAAGAGCATTGAGGAGGCAAGCTTGAAAGTGTGAGTTGCAGCTGGATGTCAGTTGACTTTGTGTGCTTTTATATAGTATCGCAGCCCTGGTGTTCGGTTAAATATACTGGGATAAATTGACTTTGCATGTTACTCTTCAAAAAAAATTAAAAAAAAAAAAATTTTAGTGGATATTGCAGGTTATGTGGAGTTGCCTTTGTATCTATTAACTGTATTGCTGAAGATGTTTATCATATATGAAAACTGTGAATATATAAGACCAAACAGTGTAAGACTTGCTTTGTCTTTACGATGTCTGTGTATAATTTCAGTAATAATTCAGCATAATTATGAGGTAATATGTTTCCTTTTTTTGTGAGCTTCTGTTATTGTTTTAAACTTACATATATATTAACTATAAGAGAAACTGTTCCACATAAGCTTTGAACAGCAGCTTCACCAAAGAGACTTATTAAACTGGAATGGAATGGCAATCTCATGTGATTGTAACAAACCCTATGGGATCGAGATTACTTATAACAGGTATTCACTAAAATAGGATTTAGCAATTTGTTTTCTCCAACTGGCAGGTAACCAATCTGACTGGAATGTCAGCTTGTAAGACGTACATGGAGATTCCTCTGATTTGATCCGTGTTTTGTGTTAAAACCTTGAAAAAAATGTACTCATGCTAAGCATGTTTGAAAAACACAAGAATACACAATTGTGATATTTCATCTTTTTATACGATACTCTTCAAAGAGCTTATTAACAATTAACAGAAGAAAGTTCTTGTCATCTGTTATAAGCCAGAGGATACTGATCATGTTATCTGGATATTCTTGTCATGTGTAACTGAGGAATTTGTCTGTGGTTGGTACCAGTACTTCCTCAGTGTGTTTTGAGAGCCTCTGCTGCCTTTGCAGAAGGGCAGTGTCTTATGCTCTCCTGTAAACCTGGGAAAGGGAGAAGGGGTGTTGGGGGGGGCAGCCTCTACTCCAGCATCGATCAGCAGCCTTTAAATGCTAAGATTTTTCTACAAAAAATACATTTTAAATTGTACTTGCTGTTCTGACTCTAAAATTCCTGAAGCAACTTTCTCCTGAACCACTCATTTGTAGCAGTCTTAATTCCTATGGAGCTGGAGGGGAGGCTGGCTACTTCTATAGTCTTCCAGAGAAACAGAGGTAATCTAGCTGTTAGGCTTCTTAACCTCTAAATCTCTTTATTGAAAAAGCAGTTAGGCAGATTCATAGTCAGTGGTTCATAAATGCATAGTAAAAGAACTGGACATAAGTATGCTCTGTAACATCCTTCCTACAACAGTTAGAGATGCTGAGGGAATACACTTGGGATGGACTGCGAGCAGTAGTCTGACTGATGCATTCTCCCTGAACATTACCCCTTTTTGCTACCATCAGAGCAAAACCTGGGCTAAATAGACCATTAGTTTTACCCAGTAAGGCATTTCTTAATAGTATTTTGTCGCTGCTAAAAACTACTCTTGTCAGGCTTCTCAGGGCAAGTTGATTTTCCCTCCTTGGCCTGTCATCAGGAATAAATTTAACTTTGCATAAACACCTTTGCATTTATTTCTAATGGCACTGAAGTCTAGAATTATTCTTCCTTCCTGGGAATGAATAAGCTAAGTCTACCTTCTCTAAATATTTTTTCTTTTCATGTTTGTAAGTTGCCTTTTAATGACTGACGATTCAGTTTTTTCAGCAACATATAATTATTTAGTTATTTGGAATGCCATGGAGTGAAACATAGATTTATATATATTTATATACACACTCACACTAGTAGTTAAAGCCAACCAAGACAGTTACCTGGAGCTATGCACAGTATTCCTGTAGAAATAGTCAAGTGGTCTGAATGTGATAACCTCTTAGGGACTGGCTGCACATGTGTAGTTGGTGCAAGTTGCTCCAAGGTACATTGATAGGCAATAACCATTGAAATAGAGATGTACATCCACTTTTCTTAACACAGCATTTTAATCAAGTACAATGTGTATAGGAGAAAGTCTGTTAAGTTGTTCGAATGTATGTAATACAGTTGAGACTAATTTTGTCACATGAAGCACACAGTGGGTTGACAGAGAACTTGTAAATTCTCTTTAAAAACTGTCCTGACAAACTACATTTTCTAGATATGGTTAGCAACTCAGAAGGGCAACTTTGTGTCAAATACCAAGACGCACAAGCCCTAGAAAAAGTAAACAAATGAAAAAAGACATGAATTAGCTTGTTGTGTTGTCCAGGATGACCTGTTTCTCAGTAAGCTTATGGTGATTGGTTCCTACTGCCCGCTAGTTATTTAATCCAATTTTTAAAACAGAAAATTAGTGGAAAAGCTACTAAATATTACTTTTAAAAACAGAAGGGCTTTGTTTGTATATGCTTCTGGTTTTTGTTTTTATCATTCAGCAATTAAAATGAATGCAGGTATTTATTTATGAAGGCACTAAAGCTTGTAATAATAGTTTTCTTGCTTGTTGCAGGGATTATTTAATCTTTCTTGAGGGTTATCAATGTCATGTCAGAAATGAGCAGCAGCTGTGTGCTGAGTATGGTGCTGGGTTTTCCTTGTTGGAATCTGAGGATTAAATTATGATTATAAAGGAAGCAGGACTTCAAATTGTGATGAAATAGTAACCCTAGTGTTTAAATGTTTTGTATAATCAGTGAAGTTTTTATACTTTCAGTATTCCTACATCAGAAGATCATGTTTCATTTTAAATAAGATTATGTATTTATAAGTGATGCTGTTTTCCTGTCAGTAAGTAGTTCAATGTTGTACTGAATATTTACTTTTTTTTTAATTTACTATTGGTAAATAGTAAATAGGTTCTTCATGTTTCTTACTAACACTTGAACAAATACGTATCTGCTGCTTTAGAATAGAACATCCTTAAAGATTCCAGGTTGCAACTAGTAAGAGAGATTATTATTTAGATTATTTTGATTGACCACAACTGCTAGTTCTGTTACAATGCAGTTACAAGCCATAGGCTGATCGATGCACGAGCACTTTCCTTGCCAGCTGTAAATGAAATAGATAACTGGCAGCCTCTAGCACAAATGCCTCTGCTTTCGTCTGTGCAGTCTGCAGTATAAGGACAAAAGGGGAGATTTTCTAAAGCAGCAATGATAATTGGGAGCTGAAATCCCATTGACTTTTAATGAACGTAAGGGGCAGGCGTGTTCTTTGTGCATCAGAAGCTTGCTTCCTTTTTCTGAATAGTCTAAGCTGCTAATAGTGGATATGTTTCTATGCTACCTTCTGGATGGCGTTGGTAACAAAAGTTGTCTAAGTTATTCTCTTTACTGTTTTGCCTGAACTGAAATGTAGATCCTGTTTACTTCTTCCCATGAAGAAAGCTTTGTAATCACATGCCAATCTCAGTACCTCTCCTGTATGTAGTGTGAAGCCTTGTTCTCTGTATAGTAAAACTGGTTTAAAGATAAAGCACTGAGAACTTATCGCTCTGTTGTTTTGTCATAGAGCACTAAGTATTGTGATAAAATATAGTTAGAATTTTCGAAGGTGTCCTGTCATTCTGTCATACAGGAAAAATTATACCTGGCATCCTGTAAACGGTGCTGGAAAGATTGCTTACAAGTAATACTAGAAACACCTTTCATGTACATATATATATGCCTCTGCTTACAGGAAGGGTTGTTTAGGTTCCAAATACTTCTTGCTTCCTTGAATGACAGAAAAAGTTAAGTGAGCTGAAAGGATTGCTCCCTTCCATTGGCCTGTCATCTTTGGTAATGAGTGCAGATATAATGGCAATATATACATTTTACTGTATTGCTGCTAGCTTGGAGATTTTTTTTTTTTTTTTTTTTTTTTTTTTTACTGTTTAGATCTTCAGGGGTCCTTTTCTCATGGTGATGAAAGCTGCTGCCCTAAAAAGCAGTGGTCAGTACAGACTTGTGCAGTTTACCTCAGAGTGCACAAGCAAATTTCCCTTAATCACAGAGTCAGGGTCACAGCCTTCTTGTGCAGAGATGTGGGCAGGCAGTGTTACTGTTTTAGGGAAAAATGACAAATGAAAAGCCTGAGAATAAGTTTGAGCTTTTAGATATTCCAGAAAAGTATGGAATTAAACCTAGCTTTAAATCTTAGTGTTTGCAGTCTCCTAACTGTAAGCTGATTCTGGTCTGCATTGTATATCACATGTCTTCAGTGTTAAAATCTCTGAGAATTTAAATTTAAAATGATTTGGTTACTTTCAATAAAACTGCATTCTTGATCCCTTCTTTTGTGTTTGGAGACCTTTGTATTTTGTGTATTTATTTTGATTGTAGTATTTGGTTTTAAAACATGAAGCTACAGGTATCCAAGAATGGTAAGTTTAGTTCAGGTGGTCTAGTTTCCCTTATCTTTCCTTCCCCCTTGCCTTCTTTCTTCTGTAGTCAGTGGAAGGATGCACTGAGAAAGCTTCTCCAACAGACTGTTCTGATTAGATAAAACATTAGGCACTTGCTCTGGGTCTGTTCCAGGAGAATCTTTCTCCACTGACTTGGAGGAGGAAAAGGGGAGATTAGGCTCCCCAGGGCAAAAGTAGATATTGTGAGTACCTCCACTTTCTGCATTATTTTAGGGATTAAGAAAGAGATGCATCTGGCTGAGATGTAACCCTCACTGATTTTTTTGAAAAAGGTCTTTGGATGCATTATGGATGAAGCTAGAGTCACAGCATTTTTTAAATAGTTTATCTAGTGTAATCATGCTATATATGAATGCAGTATCTATACCTATACTACTTATAATGACTAAGATGTCCACCACTTTGCTTGTGGCATTTATCCATAACTCAACAATCTACTTTTTTTGTACAAACATGAAATGATGAATGACCTCTTTATAAAACTACAGAAAAACAGCATTGGAAACTATTGAAAGCGATCTAGGCTAACTATTTGACTTAAGCTTCATAAATACCTGCATCGTGCCTCAACTGATCTTTGATGAAATTGCTGTTCAGAGTTCTTTGCTGAACTTGTTCATCTGTGAAAAAAATGGAAAAAGATATTCTTGCAAGTGCATCTGCTTACCTTGGTGTGCAGAGATTATTGCTACATTGCAAAAGGATTTTTAGTTTAGCATACTGCATCAGAAAACTCAGTTACTAGAAACTAATGTAGCTCCTGTAACATTATGAAATAGTCTATACTAGTGTTCGTTCTTCCTGATATTTAGAACATATTTCTCTCAACCTGAACAATTACTACTGGAAAATTAAATTGACATCTTTTATCTTAGCTATTAATGTAGCACACTTAAGCTATTCTGTCTGCATCTCTAAAATTATGTTGTTGGGGTTTAATCTTTTCATTATATAAATGGCTTGCTATTGTAAGAACTGATTATGGAAGCATAACTCAGAAGAAACTAATCTTGCATGCCTGTGGGGGACGGGGAAGGAACATAAGGGCAGAAGTATGGTAATATCTGTGTCACTTATGAAGAAAATGATTGAAAAGAAGGAAACAGCGAGCAGTTTTAGCCAGGAAAACAGTGTTCAAGTGGCTATTACCAATAGATTCTTCATACTGAAAACAGACTGCTGTTACCTCATGTATTGTCTTTGTTATCTGTGTATTAAGTAACGTTTGCCCAAAACCTAAGCTGTTTTGAGTGTTTTGATAACTGAGAATGTGACAGAAGGTTATTAAAAAGTAGAGATCTTGAAAGTCTCCAAAATAATTAAAATGCATAAAATACAAGGAAGTAACAGATGGCAAGCAAGCGTTTGAATTAAACCAATAACTCTTTAAATACGTAACCTTAACAGCTAATGTATTGACATGGCAGACTGTACTAAAATTCCTACTGGCATTGTTTTAATGACTGAATGAGCTAAAATATAGCTTAAGGCTATATTAACAAAATATTATTAGTTTGGTAGATTTTAACTTTGAACTCATCCTTCCTCCCCTACAATCCACATGGATTAGAGTCTTCTGGCCAGTGTTTCACAAATTGTTAAATGGGGCTGGCAAATGAGAAAGAGAGCTTTTTTAAGTAATAGGTTTTGCACGTGACTTACAATAAATATGTTCAAGGCATGGATATATTTTAGAGAATCTGTGGATTTTGTCTTATCTGCTGCGTTGCTGAGCCAATGTCACATTGGGCCTCAGGTGCCTGGCACAGGGACCTTGGAATCCACCTGGGGGGCTGTTGCAGTGCTGTCAGACTGCTGCTCCTCTGAGAGGCCTCGCCTGGGAACTCCTCCCCGAGGTCCTTCCTCCCTGGCTGTCCCAACTGGTGTGTAGTAGTTGTCTCCATCCCACTCAGGGAGAAGAAAATAAGAAAGTGAGGCAATCACTGATGCAAATTTGGCATCAGTGGCACTCTTTTCTAACCTCTCACTTTGAAACCTTAAAGCAGTTTAGTTTCCAAAATGTTTTATTCTAAAATTTAAATTATTAAAAATATAATGGCCTTTTTACTCTCTAACCCATCAAAATTAACATGTAGTTCATAAAATACTTATTTTTGCTGCCTGTAACAATTTGATTGCTTTAGATCATCAGTATTTTTCACTGTTAACAGGTTGTGGATGGAAATTAGGTATAAAAACTTCGTGAAAGTTGTGATACTACTCTGGGTATGATGCTATCCTTAGGACTAGACAGAATATCTGCACAAGTTTCTGTCTGAAATAGGAGTGATCACAGAATAAACTTACTCTAAAATAATACTACAAAACTAAATAAAACTGACTCAGAAACCTGAGATGGATTATTTTTAAATGGACAATGAAGAACTAAAGTATGTAAATAGAGTGTATTTGAGAACAGTTATTTTTTTTAATAGATCAGAATCACTGGGTGTATTTTCCAGTGGCTTAATTGACATATTAACTAAAAAAGATGATCAAGATTCTAAGAACCAAATCAGCACTTTGAAGTAAAATTGTAGCATCAAGAAACTTCTAATTTGTCTAACATTTTATCCTAAGCAATACTTTCACTAGCAAGACTCTAGTTGCGTCTGTTTTATAATTGAATAAAGAAAACATTACAGGAGCTGCATCACCAGAGATGTGAGTTGAAAACACCGCTTGTTAGTTATCACTTTCATCAGTGACTAAATGTTTAGGTGCAAAGTTGGACATCACACAACAACAACATCAGTTTTCGAAGGTGTTTTTCATATTTCTATTTTTACAAGCTCGGTCAAACCAAGGCCCTGCTTCCTGCGGTAGTATCTTGTTGACTATGTTATGACAGCACTTAGAGTACAATGACTGTTCCCTGACTCCTCAGCTATGAAGGTACAAATATAATTTTGCTGTATTTAGATTCATGAGTAGGAGAAGTAGGTTCTGTTGCTAATTCTTCAGTTTGAACTACAAAATTTAATGATATTAGAGCCATTAACAGTATATATATTGTCATGGTAACAATGTGATAGTGCAGGTCTAATCAGAATTTTTCTTTTGCTAGAAATGATTTAATGGAGTACTGATATCCTCTTACTACTCATTTCCATAGCAAATTTGCATATTTTATAAGTAAATACATTTGTTGAAACATGCCTATTATTTCTAGCCTTGCAGACTCCTTTGGATATCCAAGCCAGGCTGTGTTATTTGGTTTTGTTGGGAGTCCTGTGCCGGTCTTCAAGACAGATCCTGTACTCCTTTCCATGTGTATAACTTTCAGAAGACAAGCATGTTGTGGAAGTGAAAATTTTCCTGAAGGCCTTTATACATTTTTGGTGGTGATAATTCTAGTTGAGCAGAATTCCTTGGAACAATTCCTTGGTATTGCTAAATGTTATAACTAATGCAATTTCTTCAAAAGTAAGATAAGTAGCTCGGGTTTGGGAAGCGGAGCTCCCCTGTAGGTAGAGGAGTTAAAGAAGCAGAGGCAAGGAGAACTGTACTAGCAGAAGCATCCACTCTAGCTTGTAGCTTTTCTATTTGAGATAGAGTTGCCCTGTGTTGTCTTTGAGTCCAAACTGCTGCCTCAAAAGGAAGAACAAGTATAGTTTAAACTCCAGCCCCCCTCTTGTTTCTGCCTCTTTTTTAGGGAGTTCAGGGAGCTATGTCTGTTTGGACAGTCCTTGTCCAGAATAAATGGCCAATTTTGGTGGAATAATAACTTTTTTCCTTAAAGTTCATATCATTTTATAAGGAATTCAGTATTTGCAAATGAACAGGATTTGTGAATGTGCATACTGGCCTTCTCTTGGTTGTATCTTCTTTTCTTAGGTCCTGACTTCTCAGTGCTTTTGCAAAAAACCAACATTTAAATCTCTAAATAATGTATATATACCTCTTAAAGCAGTATCTTTTAGAATAATTTCCTTCCTTTCCTGATCAAAATTTTGCTCTGTTTTCTGATTTAAAAAAGTAGAATATTTTTGAAATACAAGGGAGGTTCACTCTCATAGAGTTCTAATGAAAAAGTTTAATAGGATATCAAGATACTGTCTAATGAGTCCATCAGTTAAAAGTAAAAACGATGATTTTCTTTTTTGTTATCAGACTATTAAAAGTAATACTTCCTGATCCTTCTTGTGGTAACTTTTCTTTTTCTATTTTTTTTTACTTGCTTTACAATAGTAATGCTTGTCTAGTCATTAGAATATCATTGCAGATATTTTGAATAAATTGTTGATAATTTTTTCATTTTGAAGGAAAACAAATTTAAGAGTGTATTGAGTTATGCCAGTATCAGTTTCTTAATTCCTTTTAATTTTGTGTAACTGTTTTTCCCTCCCTTTTTATGTATTGTACGTGTTCTCAATTCAGACATGTGGAATTAGAATTACGTTTGCTTTTCCTTAATGTATTTGTTTTCACCTGTCTAAAGATGTTAAGAGCTTGACAAATGAAAAAGAAACTTACTTCTTAGGAAGTAAGTTGGTGTGAGAATGATCTGTTGAAAGCCTGAGAGTCTTAGGCATGTATTATGGGCAACTCTGAAATTTTCCATCTTGGACTTGGGAAAGAAATTAAATAGTTTATTTTAAATTAATGTACTGAGAAAGTATTTGATGATGTTTTAAACATAAATACCTTGATATAGGAGTTATCTTGTTAAGTCTGTTTGACAGCTGTTCATGAATGAAGTTTTTTCTTTGCTCTAGAGCTAGTGTGTTCTTGTTTGTTCTCTTTGCTTCAGTGTTGAAATTATGAAATGATACGCTTCAGTGAGTGGATTTCTTTAGAGTCTTGGAGCAGACTATATAAGGCTGTCATTGCATTGGAATGTAAATACAAAGGAAAAATTTAAATCTGTTTGAGACTGCAACATAATAAAGAGGGATGGGAATAGTTATAGAACTTGGTCTCCTTATTTATGTCAGTGTTTCCTTATAGGTGCATGGTACAGTGAGATTACTTAAGCATTTTAGCTAGAGTTAGAGTAAGTTAAGCTTAAAATAACACCATGGTTCTCCTTGAAATCTCCCACAGGTCTCATGAAAAGCCTTTTTTAACTAACGCTTGGTTAGCTAATAGTAGAATGACTGTGACTTTCAGGTGTATTTTAGCAGAGAGGTTGCTGTGACTCTGTTCTGTGCTCTGCCATCAGCATTAAACCTAAGTATGAAGAGTGTTAACTCTTCCTCTGTCAGGCTTCATTCATCTTATGTTTTAAGCATTTCCTACAAATAAACAAATTATTTTGAGTTATACTTGTTCTGAATAGATATGTTCAGAATTCACCATGCCATTTTTCTCCTAAACTATGCGGTTATGCAGCTGACAGACTGGAGAGGCATCTCTTATATGACAGGAGGAGAACTAGGGTGTGACATAGGTGTAATGAAACCCAAGCATGTTATCTACTTATTTTTGAAGAGTGTGGTTGTGAGAAGAAGTTATGGTTTAGAAATTGGAAAAAAATTTGAAAGAATAAATGTCAACTGAATAATAGGGGAGATTTTGGAACATTCTCCTGAGTGAAATAGCCTTAGCAGCTGAGCTCAGTCGTATGAAAGAAAATGAAGCAAACTATCTGCTAGGAACCAGCTCCAAGAGGAGAAATGGGGCAACCTCATACCACTTCCTTCTTCTAAAGTGGCAATAAAGACTTTGGACATCAGCAGTTTTGGCTTTGGGAAGCAAGCTATTTGATATGCCTATGTATAGCTTTGGAATGCTTAACAGTAATAGAATCAGAACTATGTTATGGAATAAAGTTTATAATAAAGTGCTGCTGTTAAAAGGAAAAAAATGCAAATGAAAGACTTCTGTTTCATTCAGATCAATTAATGTGTTAGAATGAGCTACTATTTGATTCAGCAAGTAAGACTCTTACTACCCAGGTCATCACGAAGCAAAACTGCAAGTTAGCTTTTGTATGTTGTAAGCACTAATAGTATTCGTTTCCAAGAAACTTGCCAGACTTCTTGTGAATCAGTAGATGTTTAAATTAAATAAGTCTTGAAAAAGGGCAGCAGTGAAGCGATCTGTGGGATAGGTTTATAATCAACTGATAATTTAATTAACGTAGCATCTTAACTACTTGTCTCCAGTTTAATATTTTCCAGATGTTTGATTTTTAATGAAAAGCTCTTTGGAGACTCATGAGGAAGGCAACATCTAGAGGGGAGAATTTATGGCAAGTTTGTATGGAAATAAAGAAATACTTATTTAGTAATTCCATATCAACATGAAAGCTTTGGGGGTTTGGACAGTTATATATATCTATAGATATATATGCATAAGTTCATAGAATGTGAAATTGAATAATAAACATTGGTGTTCTTATCCTTCTAGAATGAAACCAGCATTAGTTCTGTCTTTTTGAAAAAAACAAAACCAGAAGACCTCTGCCTGGGCAAGTGTTAAGCACTAGTTTATACTGGGAAACATTTTTCTTAATTGGTAATCTTTTTATGGAGTTGGATAGAAATACAATGTTGTTGAATGTGATGCACACAGTGGTCAACCTTGAAATTTGTCAGTCTTGCCTAAACACAATTAAACTTGCTTTTCTGTTATCACAGAATCACAGAATGGTTGGCATTGGAAGGGACCTCTGGTGATCATCTAGTCCAATCCCCCAGCTCAAGCAGGGTCACCTAGAGCACGTTGCACAGGATCGCATCCAGGCGGTTTTGAATATCTCCAGAGAAGGAAACTTCACCAGCTCTCTGGGCAAGCTGTTCCAGTGCTCTGTTACTCTCACAGTGAAGAAGTTCCTTATACTCAGGCAGAACAGCCTGTGTTTCTATTTGTGCCTGTTGCCTCTTGTCTTGCCACATGGCACCACTGAAAAGAGTTGGACCACATTGCCTCAACACCCTCCCTTAAGGTATTTGTAGACTTTGATAAGATCTCCTCTCATTCCTCTCTTCTCCAGGCTAAAAAGGTCCAGCTCTTGCAGTCATTCCTCATAGGGCAGATGCTCCAGCCCTCTGGTCATCTTCGTAGCCCTACGCTGGACTCTCTGCAGTAGCTCTGCATCTCTCTTGTCTCCTGGGGAGCCCAGAACTGGACACAGTACTTGAGGCCTCCCCAGGGCTGAGCAGAGGGGCAGGATCACCTCCCTCCACCTGCTGGCAACACTCTTCCTAATGCACCCCAGGATACCTTTGCCCTTCTTGGCCACAAGGGCACATTGCTGGCTCATGGTCAACTTGTCATCCCCCAGCACTCCCAGGGCCTTCTCTGCAGAGCTGCTCTCCAGCGGGTCATCCCCCAGCTTGATCTCGTGCCCAGGGTTATTCCTCTCTAGGTGCAGGACTCTGCACTTGCCCTTGTTGAACCTCAGGAGGTTCCTCCCTGACCAGCTCTCCAGCCTGGCCAGATCTCTCTGAATGGCAGCACAGCCCTCAGCTGTGTCAGCCACTCCTCCCAGCTTGGTATCCTCACCAAACTTGCTGAGGAGGCACTCTGTCCCCCCATCCAGGTCACTGATGAAGAAGTTGAACAGGATGGGACCCAGTCCTGAGCCCTGGGGGACGCCACTAGCCACAGGCCTCCAGCTAGACTCCACGTCACTGACGACAACCCTCTGAGCTCTGCCTTTCAGCCAGTTCTCAATCCACCTCGCTGTCCACTCGTCTAACCCGCACTTCCTGAGCTTACCTAGGAGGATGATATGGGAGACAGTGTCCAAAGCCTTGCTGAAGTCAAGGTCCGCAATGTCCGCTACTCTCTTCTGATCTACCCAGCTAGTCATTCCAACAAAGGAGGCCATAAGGCTGGTTAAGCAGGATTTCCCCTTGGTGAATCCCTGCTGACTACTCTTGATCACCCTCTTTTCCTCCATATGCCTGGAGATGACATCCAGAAGGAGCTGTTCCATCCCCTTTCCAGGGATGGAGGTGAGGCCGACTGTCCTATAGTTGCCTGGGTCCTCCTTCTTGCCCTTTTTGAAGACTGGAGTGACACTGTCTTTCTTCCAGTCCTCAGGCACATCTCCAGGACCTTTCAAAGGTGATGGGGAGCAGCCTAGCAACAACGTCTGCCAGCTCCCTCAGTACCCGTGGGTGCATCCCATCTGGGCCCATGGATTTGTGAATGTCAGGTTTGCCTAAAAGATTTCTAATCCAATCCTCCTTTATCCAGACTTTCTCTTTTTTCTACAGGCTCGGGGATTCTTGAGGGCTGCCCTTAGCAGTGAAGACTGAAGCAAAGAAGGCATTCAGTAATTCAGCCTTCTCTGAATCCTTTGTCACCAGGGCCCCCGCTCTATTCAGCTGCGGGCCTGCATTTTCCCTAGTCTTCCTCTTGCTACTGCTGTATTTGAAGAAGCCTCTCTTGTTGTCTTTGGCATCCCTTGCCAGATTTAATTCCAAACTGGCCTCATTGCATCCCTGCGTACTCTGACCACATTTTTATAATCCTCCGAAGTGGCCTCTTCCACATTCTGTGTACTGTCTTCTTCTGTTTGAGTTTTGCCAGGACCTCCTTGCTCATCCATGCAGGTCTCCTGCCCCCTTTGCTGCACTTCTAACTCAGAGGGATGCACTGCTCTTGAGCTTGGAGGAAGGGATGCTTGAGTACTAGCCAGCACTCCTGGACCCCACTTCCGTCTAGGGCCTTAACCCATGGGATTGCTCCAGGTAGGCCTCTGAAGAGGCCAAAGTCTGCTCTCCTGAAGTCTAGGGTTGTGATCCTGTTTATTGACTTGCTTCCTCCATGCAGGATTCCAAACTCCACCATCTCGTGGTCACTGCAGCCAAGGCTGCCTCCAGCCTTCATGTCTCCAGCTGGTCCTCCTTTGTTATCACTGATAACAAAGTTATCATTGATGCTCTGCAGGAGCCACCTGGACTGTTTGTGCCCCTAAGTATGTTGTTTTTCCAGCACATACCAGGGTGGTTGAAGTCCCCCATGAGAACCAGGGCCTGTGATCGTGAGGCTACTTCCAGCTGCCTATAGAAGGCCTCATTGACTTCCTCTTCCTAGTCAGGTGGCCTGTATCAGACATCCACAGCAGTGTCCCTGGTGCTAGCCTGCCCTTTGATCCTTACCCATAAGCTCTCGACTCGCTCTTCCTCCACCCCTAGGCAGAGCTCGATGCATTCCGGTTGCTCCCTGACATAAAGAGCAACTCCATCACCTTGCCTTCCTGGCCTGTCTTTCCTAAGAAGCATGTAGCCATCCATGATGGTGCTCCAGTTGCTTGCTATCCCACCATGTCTCTGTAACTGTAATGAGATCATGGCCCTGCGACAGCACACAGATCTCCAGCTCCTCCTGTTTGTTCCCCATGCTGCGTGCATTGGTGTAGAGGCATTGTAGAGAGGTAGTTGTGCATGGAGGTTTTGCAGGAGAGGTGCAAGGGGATCCCCTTGCACATCTCATGTGCACATCGCCAGCTGCAGGGACGCGGTGGAGGCCTCCTGACTGGAGCTATATTTTGCTGACTGCCCTGTTTTTATAAATCTCCCCTTCCCCCATCCTTCCTAGTTTAAAGACCTCTTTACCAGTCTGGCAAACCTGTCAGCAAAGACATGCGTGCTCTGCTTAGTGAGGTGAATCCCATCTCTCCCCGTCAGTTGTTGATCTTGGAGCAGGATCCCATGTTCATAGAAACGAAATCCCTGTTAGTAGCACTGGTGGTGCAGCCAGTTTTTAAGTTGGAAAATCTGTCTATGCCTTCTCCTATCCTTCTCCTTTATCAGCAGGACTGAGAAGATCAGCTGGGCTCCTGGATCCTTGACCACCATGCCCAGAGTTCTGAAATCCCTTTTGAGTGTTTCCAATTTGCCCTTGGTATCATTAGGACCCACATGAAAAAGCAGAAGAGGATAGAATGTGGTCAGAGTATGCAGGGAAGCAGTGAGGAAGGCTAAGAGCAGAAGAAAGGTTATGACAGGGCTTAACTTACTAAGCAGGAGAGTTCCATCTTAAGTATTGTAGCAGGAATGCAAATGAAAGCAAGAGCTATTACTTTTGAGTTTTGTTTTGTAGTAGCATAGAAGAGAGAAATAAAAAATAGGGGCAGTTAATGTGATTCTGAGAAACTTAGCTTGCAAAGAGAGTCTCTCAGTCATTGTTAACACCCTTCAGGTAGAAAAGGAGAGTCTTGATATGTCAATACATAGGAAGGATTTGATTTTGTAATACATTATAGAATTTTCAACGAATGATTTGCATTTTTCTGTCCACATAAAAATATTTCCAAACCAAAAAATCCCTTGTAATAGTGATTTTTTCACTGCTGCATGATATTGCTACTGTTTCTTTGAGTGGCAAAGTGAATCCATTTGTACGTTTTCTTAGTAGAGTAAGATACCATAATTGTAAGCGGTAGAACTGAAACCCCAAAAGAAGTAGAAAATGCTCTTCTGAAGTCTTGGCTTAAAGGGACAAGCAAAATGCTTTGAGATATGTTAAAGGCATTAATAGAAAGAATTCCTTCTATTTTTTAACTTAAGTATTAGTTTAAAATGCATGTTTTTCCATGTTTTATTTCAATTATCAGTTTTGTTTACAAAAAAAAAAAAAAAAAAAATCAAATAGAAATTCAAGCCTGGACAGCTTTAACAAAGAACACTTGTAATCAGGAGTTCTTACATCCCAGGGTAGTTCAGCTACTTCTGTTCCATTAAGTAAGGTTTAAACATATCTAGAGATACTTACGCTTTTAAGGAAATCTCTCTATACCTGCCTTAAGACACACGTAATACCAATACAATACATAGCTGTGCTTGAGCAAGAGATGGGCAGTACTATGCACTTCCATAGTGCCCCCTGTTAATCCATTTGGAATGCCAGGAGGCATCTCAGACTCCATTCTTCTCCTCTGTTACAGGCAATCTTGTGTTTTATGATTTCTGTTGTTTGTTTTTATAGTTTTCAAGAATAGATAATTTTTTGATAAATTTCTAAATCTAGTGCTGCTTTAAAAATGTTTTATGACTTTTAATGTAGTCAGTTCATTCTTTAGTTTCTGTATGTGATTTCTGTTGATCAAGTTAATTTCTTTGTTCTTACTATTTAGATAGCATGCGCAAAAACTATTTGCGCTCAATGGATATTGCAGAATATTGATGCAAAACAAAATTAAACATTAGGTTTAAGTAATGGACTTGTTTTTCATACTTCTTGCTTTATTGTTTTCTAATATAACTAATCAGTGAATATTATAAACAATTTATATCACTGACAAATAAAACAGGATTAAAATTTTATGCATGACAGTACACAGACTGTTAATGCTTAAGATGCAGTTTATTTTTAATAAAATAAGTTTCTATTTGCAAGTATAACCATATTTCTGAATGCTGCTTGAGTTTTATTTGTTTTTTCAGAAGTTGTACTAGTTACTTCACAGTTCTTTCAGCCGTAAACTACTGGTTCAAGTCCCACCCTGGAAATCTGAGACTGATGTTCTCCCTTGATAATGAAGACTTTCTTCATTCAGGAATCCTAGAAAAAAATATTTAAGGACGGTAATTAGTAAATCTTCAGTAGTGAAGTAAGATTTCCTCCCTCTCCAGAGGTTCCTGGAAGCATTTGTAAACCTTGTCTTTCTCTTCTGCATGTAGGTGGCATGTGACTCAATGCGGTGTATACTTACCACTTTTGTATACTCAATTTTTCCACTACTAGAAGAAGAGCCTATTTAAAAGTAAAAAATGGGGAGAGGAAGATTTAGGGGAAGTGCTAAGAACTGCACTGCACATAGAGTAGCAGGCAGCTCTTTCATCAGACAGCATGGTGTAAATAGCTCAGAAAAAGGATCTTTGTAGAGAAATCCTGAAAATTAAAAGCAGAGTGAATACCATGATAACAGCAAAAGCATTTTGTGACTCACTCCTTGGTGAGTTGGAGATTTCTTTTTCATTTACTTTCAACCTCTCAATGAAATTAATGGTGAAGGAAGGGGTGACACAATTAGGCAGAATGGCTAACGGGAAAGGAGAATTGAAGGGAGCACATAAAGGGTGGACGTCAGTAAAGAGATTTAGAGGGAAAAACAGGTTGGTGAGATTTAGCTCTCTTTGAGGATGGGGATACTTTAGCCAAAGATATAAAAGCTGTTCTTTTGGATTTCTGTTTTGGGGGATAGAGACCAAAAACTATTTTCTACAGAGAATAGAAGTCTTAAGTTTCTTTCGTCATTAATCAATTCACAGCTTGTCCCTTTTTTAAAAGAAATAAACCCAGTTATTACTCCTTTCAGTGAGATGCAAATTATATCCAGTAATATCAATAAAGTTCATACACAATCTGCTGTGTTCATAGTTTTGGCTTTAATGACCTAAGCTAATTATACCATGTAATAACTAACCAAGTAATAATAAAACAGATTTTTTTTCCTTTTACAAGATGCTCTGGGCTTGTAGTTCTCAAATTTAATACACTCATGTAATTACACGATGTTACGAGTGAGCTGAAAACACTTAAGTTGGAAGTCGTGTTAGGTGAGTGCACAATTTTGTCAACTTTGTTTACGCTTGCATAGTCTGCACTTCTGCTTCTGACAGAAAGGTTGCTGACTTGCAATATACTCAGAGTTGCTGAATTTCGGTTGTCCAGTTTGAAAGATTGCATGCAAGAAAGAGAAGAAGAAATGTAAATGTGAATTGGGAAACACTTTTTTAAATGAGCCAAGGGAAGCTATGACTTTTTTCTGTAGTAATATATTTCTTCTGCAGAATAATACAGATGGAATTAGTCTCAATTTCAACTGTCCAGGTTGGTCCTCTGAATTTCTTCTACAGGCAGTGGAGTGAGAGAGCATCTCCACAGGGCAGTTTGACCTTTCCTAAAATAGTTATCTCAAAGCTAAGGTATAGTTTTCTTTGCAATTACTTACTTCTCTCCATTGACTATAGGCAGAAGCGGAAACTTTAGTTTAAGCTGATTATCTACTTGGAAGTAATGACTTGCGACCTACAAGATCGTGATAGCTTTTAGCTATATCATGACACTTTTCTGAGGAAGTTTGTGTGTACAGTCCTGATGCTGACATTTGCCAGCTTCTGAGTGTCATACTTCGCGGCTGTAGCCTTTTTCATGTAGCTTTTTTTATACACGTTAGGGTCTTTTTGTATAAAAGACACCCAGGATCTCTATACTTAATAACTTAGTTACTTAAGTTCAAGGAATGTGGATGGGATGCAGACCAGGCTGGGAAAGAGCACTTGATACCAGGTCTCTTTTTCTTCCCTGGAGGGCAAACACAATGTCATAAGATTCAACAAAATTGAACGTGCTGAAGAAAGTTGAGTTCACTGCATGAAGACAGTGTGCCAGACACAGTGACAGAGAATATTTCTTCTGAAAACAAAACTAAAGAAATTGTGGATCTCCTGTGTTAATACTCTGGAAATGGTCTAGACTTAGTTCTGATTTCTAGGCCTTTTATAACAGGGAGTAGATCAACATCTGAGGAGAACCTGTGGCGATGGCATGCATAGAAGAAAAGCACTGATAATCAGTTGTTTCAAACTCATTGCCACATAGAAAAGGTTGACAATTTTGGCTGGGTTCAACTGAGAGCTGGTAACGAGCTGTATGTAAGATATTTCACCAGTGTTCTCTGCTGTTGAACAGATAATGCAAGGGGTCACTAGTGAGCAAATGGCAGGCAACACATCTCCTCAGGAAGGTACCTTTCAGTGTGAAGTGTCTCCACTGAAATTTGCATTTTATTTGTGAGTTGCATGAAAGGCTCAGATTAGGTGTTGTATTCTAATTTAGTAGTCTGTCTTCAGTTTCTTCTTTCCTTACTTTGCCACTGTTTTGTGTGTTGAGTTGTAGAGTATCTACTAGACACAAAAACATGGATCAGGAAAAAATAGGTAAAATTCAAACTTGCCTCCAAGTACAGTGTCAAGGAACAGATCAGAGAAAGAAGGTGGTGCATAAAACACAGCTGATACCACCTGCTTACCCTACCCTGTTCCAAGTTACAGTTGACAGAAAATAGCATTGTTGACGCTGAAGAAATGAACATGATACATGATGATGAAACACTTACTCAGTTCAACAACTTTATGGTTCAAACTTCCATCTGTGCTAACACTTCTGCAAATATTGGTCAGGCAGGGGCTAAACTGCAGAAATGCTTCCAGGCATTTTAAGCCAGCTTTGTGCTGACAGCTTAAACAAGTCTCAGGAAATCAGTTGAACAATTCCCAAGAAACTCTTGGCTAGTAAAACACCAGAATCTGAAAACATTAATGAAGATGGTGATCATGTCCCAGGTCTCAAAGAAAAAAAATTGAAGCATTTAAGACTAAAAGTAATTAGAACTTTAGTTGTTTAAGGAGCTTGTGTGAGCTAAAGACATCAACTGTATGGGTCCAAAATTTTAAAGAAACAGAACATAATTGCTTTTGTGGGATTATTCATCATAATCCTAGGGTCTTTTTCCCAAGCTGTAATGGTTCACTTTGGTTCATTTGAATTCATCGTTTCATATATGAAGTTAGGATTGTGATTTTCTGTCTTTAACATTGCTTTGCATTGAATTTCATTTGCAGCTTCATTGTTCAGTCACTCAATTTTCTGAAATTCTTTCATAATTCTTAGATCAGGTTTTGTCCTTACTTCCTTGATGTTGATCTAGTGAAAAGAAATGCATCTCTAAGGAAGTGAAACCACACTTACTTAAAATAAGGTGAACAGCCAGCCTGTATCTTGAACAAGACAGAAACAGAGTACGTTTTAAGGAGAATGATTTAAATTTCTCTGAGAGCCTGAAGGACTGCACAAGAGGGGCTGGCTGTAAAAGTGGACATGCTCTGTCAAGGAGGCAGTACTCTTATGGGCACAGTCCAGGACATAAGATGTCACAAATGGAGAAAGCCTGGCAAGGTGGGTGTCAGGAAAGCCTATGCGTTAGTTGTTGACAAAGAAAGAAAGACTTTTCAGACCTTAATCTTGGTCTAAACTGGTTAAATGTAGTTTCTTCCACTCATTCGTCATTGTCTTTTATGAAAATTTGTAGTCATTGTCTATTTCACATAAGTAAATGGAGACACTTACTTGTATTTAGTTGAGCTTGGCTTTAGTTGATAACCTTGATAATTTAGTTGATTTAGTTGTTAACCTCAATTTACATTGAGGTTAAATCATTTCTTGTCAGCCCTTAAGCTCTGGGTCCTTAACAAAGTGCTACCCTAGCGCATTCTCCAAATATCCAAAGATAACAGTATATATCCTCAGATGAGCTCTGTAGACTTGGTTTAGCAGATACGGGGCGAGTGTGGAGGGACCCAGCCAGTGATGTGACTGGTGGTAACTAGGAAAGCTGTTTGATGCGGCAGGATTTTGCAGAACATGCTTGAATACAAAAGGTCATGAGGAAATACCATTTATCTAGCGTACAGGCACTGGAAGTCTTCATTAGTTGATGTGCCTCGTGCTATGTGATTTGAGGCAGGCATGTGATGTTCTATCCTGGTAGTGTGCTGATGTATGGGCATGGTAGTTTGACTGCTAGCTCTGCTCCTTGTGTTTTCTAACTTAACAGTCTTTTTTATAGCTTGGATTAATCTTAATGATCTTCTCAGTTTTTCTGTTTTCTTGCTTTTTGCAGAAAGTAAGAAACAGTGCCCTGTAAAATAACATCTTTATTTCATTGCAAATAAAAAGAATTTAGGGAGCAGCATGTAGGATACTGAAAATATATCACAGAATATATCCTGCAGGGATAAAGGCAACCAAATGTAAGTGGATTTAAAAGTGTAGTTTGACCAACAGAGGGTTGCTCTTGAAGTTGGCCAATTAAAATCAAATTGAAGCTTAAAAAAGTAGTAAAAATTAAACCATTTTTGCATATTATATGCTAAAGGTTTTATATTTAAATTTTTGAACCAACTATATTCCTTCACAAGTGAGAACTCTTAAGCTGAAAGACAAATGGGCTGTTGTACCAGTCTCTTCATCGGTTGAAGATGTAACTTTATCAGCAATATAATCTGATTATTTTACTTTCTTGAAGAGTTGGTAGAATGCAAATGACAGCGACTCTGCCAATAGATACCTGATATTTCATGTCATTAGAACTAATACTGCGTTTGCCATAATGTTACAAAAATGGCTTTGACATGCTTGTTTTCCTGGGAGTGAATTCCAGATGTTAATTTAGAGTCTGTCATCTGCTCGTTTTTGGTATTTTTGTCAAGTTACAGGTCAAAATTATGACTTGTTTGCTGTCAAGAGAATGCCAGCATTTGAAATACCAACATTTTATGCTAAAGTGCTTTTCTGTAATCTAATCTGCAGTCTAATTTGCATTTTACCTCAACTTGCTACATAAAATGCATATATAGTGTGAATCTGATAATTGTATGTGACCGTTCTTGCACATGTGTGCACACTGTTGGGATTCTGGTATGCAAAACTGAGAGACTATGCAGCTCTGAATTTATTCTTTCAGAATTTGCAGAATAAGTATGCTAGTCTTGGGAAGCCCATGCTGTCTTTCTCTTGCAGAACTGTTGAAACTCCTCTGTGATGCAGTGATCTTGATTCTTTTTCTGTAGCAAATATTGGGTTTATCACTAAGTGAAAAAAATTTCAGATATTAACTGTGGAATTGCAAACTACATTCTGGTAACAGCAAAAATAAGTTTCACATTTGGGAACATGGATGAACAATGTATACTAGCAAATATGCTAGGATATTTTTTCTGCAAGTCTGCATTTGAATAAATGTAAAATTATAGTGAGATGTGACCTTACTCTAGAAACACGTTATAGCTTTTATTATTATGTTAACATTAGTTAAAGACAAGTACACTTAATCTCTTTTCTGGTCTTTGTTGATAGCTTTTTTTTCAGAATTTGTCATTCATCTCTCACTGTAGTTTTTACCTTCTCCTATGTCCTTCCTTAACTGAGTAGTAAAGCTGTATATGTTTTCTTCAGATATTTTCTCCTGTGGATGGATAAATGTGTGTGTGTGTGTGTATACATACATACATATATATATATATATATATATATATGTTTTGTTCATATGTTCCTGTGATAATTTGTCAAGTAAAAATAGTATGATTAGTTAACAGGGCCTATGCATATTATGAAAGCCTACTTCTGATTAATTTTTCTTCCACATGAGTGTAACAGTCTCCTTGATTTCAAAGTGCTAAGGCTAAGTAAACCTGTCAATAAATAAGACATTGCTGAAATACCTGCAAAGTATCATGTTGTCTTCTGTGCAGAGCTCCTGTGAAGATTGTGGCTGTAGGGGCATATGGAGCTAATGCAAACTTCAGTAAGTCAGTTCTGTGGTAGAAATGGTGTCTGAAAATACTTCCTACACCTTTATGGAAGCAATACATAAAGCGCAAAAGCACTCAACCATCTTTTCAAAGCATAGTATCTGTGTGTGGTGTGAGTCGTAGTTTTGAGTTTGGAGTTTTATGAAAAGCGCATTAGCGGCATTTTGTTGCACTCAGGTGGAAAAGTAGTGCAGAAACAAGTATGGTTGGAGAATCAGGTTCCCTTGGGTTGTCATTTTTGCCTGAATGACTTTAAAGGAATTTGTGTTGGTGGTGATTAAGCCCACATGAGTGAAATAACGTGTATGTACAACTGATCAGAGTAGTAACAGTTCCTGTAATTTAGCTTATACTAGCTATGTGCAAGTCTTCACTATAAGTTGTCATACTTGCATTGCAATTAGTCTTGTTACTGCAGTTCTGTAAAGTCATAAGCCAACCATTCAGGACACTAAGTGGTTGTTTATGAATGCTTGTGTTTTCTAATGTGTTTTTCTTTTGTTAATGATGCATTAAAATATGCAAGTCTTTAAGGAATTGGTGAATTGGTTTCACTTTTGCAAAATTTGCTTTAAAGGAAATTTTAGTTTTGTAGTGTAATGCCACAGTAATGAATAGATTACATTTGAAAGTACTTGGTCATATACACTATAGAAAGTTAAAAATACTTTTGTTCTTCATTTAGCTTCCAGTATTTTGAATTTGCCTCAGTCCTTTTTTTAGATGCATACCTTTCCCTTTTTTTTCCTTGCCAGGTATATGTTCTGATGCTTTTACTTAGCTTCCCTCTTAAAAAAAACAATGTCAGATGAAATTAGTACTCTGTGAGTTGATATTTGGACTACTTCTCTGAAATAGACCATAGTCTCACTTTGGAACTCTCAATAGCAATTAATTCTGGTTGGTATTTTTAACCATTCTTTCTGCCATTTTGAGTTAAGTTAATTCATGCGCATTAGTGCTACAGATATCTTTCTTTCCATTAAAATGCTTCAGCTCAATGATATCAGAGAAATGAAATAATGAAAGAGAGAGTTTTTTGGTATGTAATTAGGAAAAAAGAGAAAAGAACAGTAACAAATGTCTCTAATTTATTACCGAATGAATGAACAGGTTTCAGTGACTTTTCAAAAGGTAACAAAAATCCCTTGTAGCTCTGCTTTTATAACTGAAAATCTGGTTGAGTTGATTAAATGTTAAGAATAGGAAAACATTTACACTAGTATAATTAAAAGTTGCATGTAGGTATGCTGCTTCCTCTTTTACCATTTTACCTTACTTATATAGAAGAAACTAAAATTTGTTTTGACACAGTTATAATGGAAATATTTTTTTTCTGTAAAGCTTAAAATATTGAGGAAATAGACCTTGTTTTCCTTCTGCAGATTACCTTTTATCTGTTGGCTTTAGTCAGCTTCAATTTTGCAATTGTTGCTGTTACGCCTGTTACTAAGAAGCTTTTTAAATGCTTTAAACTCCATGCTTGTTATTAGGAAACTTGAAAAAACTTTTACAGTCCATTTCCTGCTATTTGCTGGGCTTCACTGCCACCACAAAGTCAAATCAGCTCAGAGCGCTTGGCGAGCTGATGTTTCTGGGGAGCTAGGCATCACCAGGCTCCTAGTGTCTCCGTTCTCCTGCTCTTCTGCGGGCAGAGACATTTAGACCTTGTCTCCCATGAAGCAGGTCAGAAGACTAGTACATTTTCAGAATGATTTGAAATGTAACCTAATGTGAACTATTGCTTGTATATGGAGACTGGCACCAAATTTGATTCTCCTGCCATGCATATAGTTATTTATCCAAATGTATATCTGCTGGTAATTGGCAACCTTGATTTAATCAATTGCTATTTCCACATTTTTAAGATGATTAAAATCTACCTAAAAAGCTTAAGGTTATAATAGTTGTTATATTTTCTTGATGTGTGGATTTTTTGGTAAAGGGATTCTTGAAGTGGTTTATGTACATCACCCCAGAGGGAAAAGAATTCATCCATAAGTTTTCAGTTACCTCTATTAAAAGGTTGTGTACACTTGTTGTGGACTCCAATAATAATAAAAAAAATCTTCATGCAATATATCCAGGTTGCACATATTCTTCTTGTTTTTTCCTAAAGAGCATGGGTTTTCTCGTATGGTTTTTAGTTCTTCTGCTTTGTGCTTACTGCTGTGTGCATTAAGTGTACACACTGTTCAAAGGAATAAGTATACTTGAAAAAAACAGGTTAATACCTAAATTATAATTTTTCAAGCTGGAAACTGGAAAAGATTATCAAAAGAGAGTATGAGCTTGTTCCAGGCATTACTTTTTCCCCTGCCTGTTTAGCTCTCTTCTGGGACCTAATTATTCAGTATTGGATGGTAGTGCTCTTTCACCTGTTCAGAGTTTCGGGAAGTGTAGGAATATGTGTGAAAACTCTTAAGATTATGGAATAGCTGCTCCTCACCCCAGCAATTTAAATATGGTACATGCATGATATTTCATTTTCTTGCTTGAATCTCAGTGGCTTTATCCCTACTGGTTATAGTAGGGATTGGCAGACCTGTTATTTGCAGCCTCTTGCATACCTTGTTGTGGTCTGTAAGAGTAGCTGACCCTGCAGGGAAGCCTGGGAAGCTGTTGGAGGATGCCAGTTATTACTAGTAATTGGATTTTTTTTGTGGGAGGGGAGGTATAATGTGCACAAGAGTCTTCTGTTTCCATTTTGGACTTAGGGGTTTCAAGGGGAAATTAGAGTTGCTTTGTTAAGGCTTAATGCAGACTTAAATAGTCACTGCAGCTTTGCATTTTTACATTGTAATGTAAAAATAAGTCCTGCCTGTCAGGCCTCTCATGCATTGGTAATTTGATACTGATTAAAAAAAAAAAAAAAAAGCTAATTTCAGTGCAGAGTTCAAAGTGCATTTTAGAAGTAGGTAAAGAGGGGATATATATATCTCTATTGATGTGTGTGTGTGTGTGTGCGCGCGCGCACATATATACATATGCATGTATATATATCTATTTCTATAAAATATATGTGTATATATAATCCCTCCCCATATGCTATAGATCTTAGACATTGAGGATTAAATATTACTTCCTTGTAGAAAAATCTTTCCTGTTTTTGAGAAACACTGATACATGCTGATCTAATTATTAGTAACTATTTATGATCACTTAAAGCTAAGATTGCAATTACAGAACAATGCTTCTTTGATAGTTGAGGTGTAATTGTTTTCATAGAAAATGTATTAAAGTTATCAGTCTTCAAGTAGAATCTGGCAGAGAAAGCCTGTGTAAGCTTCAGTGAAATAAAATCATAAGCGAGTAGGCATTTGTTCAGAGTATTCAAAAAACACTTTTTTTCCCCCTCTCTTTCTCACTAACGTGCTTTTCTTGGTTTTCAACAACTACTAAGTAAGATATTGCAAAGGAAAAGAAAGAATTTGCAATGTGCCAGGAATTACAGGGAGTCAGTAATACTGTGAAGAATTTGCCATTAGATCCATCATTGTGTCCACTACTAATTTATATGAGATTTGGTAAGTGATACAAAATTGGAATCTGTTGTAATCTCTTGTTTTGTCTCGTGGTGCTTTTAGTGGATTTTCATATAGTCATAATAACATTGATAGGTTGAATTAGGTTTGTTTTCATATCTTCTTTCTTAGTGCTATAATGAAACGAAGTTCTCTTGGTTTCTGTATCTCGTGTTTCATGTAGTATGCTGCCAACTAAACATAAAAGTTACTAAACAGGTTTTGGAGCAGACAGTTCTAATATTGATTTTATTGGTAAACATAAGCAGAAGTGTTCAGTAAGGGCCTCTGGAGCTTTCAGAGGTGGTTGTTGCCATTTTAACGTAATACTTCAGAGTACTGTGTGCTTTTGGCAAGAAAACTTCCTAGAAAACTTACTCCTGTCACTACTAGCACTGCTACCAGCCAGGGAATCTGAGCAAAAATCCTCTTTGCAGTACATTCTTCAACTAGACCTTGTACTGGAAGAATTTGTTTACCAGCTCTAGTTGATCCATAGTCACTTAGGTTGTAGGAACTGGACAAACAGTTCAGCCAGTGATTTTATTGCACAGGGAAAGGAGGGAGTATTGAGAAATATTAGTAAGTGTTTTTCTTTAAAGAATGAAAGAGGAAAGAAAAAGAAACTTTGAGTACTGCTGACTAAATCATACTCTTTATTATAATAATGTTTAGCTTATGGGTTGATAGAAATAGAAAAGTAGTTACTGTTTTTGAATAAAGATTAATCATGTCCTATAAAGCAGCTTTATACCAAATAGCTGGATGCCAAAGAGAAGTTCTAACATGTCCTACTCAAAATATTGAACAGAAATGTTAGGGGAGAGGAAGGATGATTCGTAGTGATAAAGCAGTGAAAATAGTAGTAAAGAGGAAAGTAACTGCTTCAGACTTCAGCAGGGATGTTTTCCGGTAGGAATGTTCACATAGTAGTATGATGCCACATGACAGTGTGATGCTGATCGCTGTGAAATAGCTTAATTGTGCTCAGCTTTTTCACAAAACTATTGGGAATCTCTAGGGAATCCATTTACTGCTTGTGTATGGGTTGATACATTATTTGCATTTATTTGGCTTTGAAGAGGATAAGAACATACAGTATTTAAAATTTATTACCCAAGCTGTTTGAACTTCAGGAAGACAGTTTACATCTGGTGATGCCAACTGCTACTACAGATATTCTTTACTTACCATTGTTTGTTAAGAAACACATTTCTTTAACTTAAAGTTTCTTAGAGCTTTTACTGATAGAAGAAATATTGAATGTAGGGGGTTTATTTTGCCCGGGCTGGGGGGAAAGAGGGTTGTGCTTACTGAAGTTGAAAACAAATTTTATCAAAATCCCTGAAGACTCAATCAGCTATTCCTAAGGCTCAACAGAATAATCCCATGTAGGATATGTACTGGCAAAGACCTGAAGTTTTACATCTAGGGAATGTGAAAGTACATGGCAGATTTCTTAAGTTTTAGAGAAATTGAGTCTGGGAGGCAGAATAGGTTGATAGTTAGGTGAGTGAGTTTCTTGTCCCTTAATAATGATGCCCTGAAAGAAATTTGTCAGCTTAATTTCAAAATGTTGTGATCATGAAAGACAGCAGGCATCTTCAAAAGTGTACCATTTCAAAACAAGGTCAGAAATTACAAGGATAGAGCAATCTGGTCAGGAAATACAGTATTCCTTCGTAGTTCTCCCTTACAAAACACTCTTTTTGGTGCAGCTTTTCAAGTGTAATGGCATGTGATTTCACGTAAGACATCAGTCAATAAAGAATACTTCAGCTAGCTTATTTGAATTGAAAAATACCTGAGGCATGTTATTTTCTGAAAGAAATTCATATTTAAGAAAGCAATTCAGGTATTATGTAGTAAGTGATTTTACACTCACAGTAAAAGTGCTGAAGTGCTGAGTTGAGTAAAATAGTTGTATGAGACGGATGAGTAAAATGGAATGAAACTCCTCTTAGAGAAAAGTAAGCTGAGAGCGAGGTACAGTAATAATTTACGGGGTGTTTATCTTAAGCATTTATTTATATATCAACACAAATGGTAAAATTAGGGATTGATACCCTAACCAGAGATGGCATGATAGCTGTGAATCAAAGTCAATTTTTTAATATGATCACTTCTGCAATATAAAAATTTTCAGAGTGTTTTAAACAGTAAGTTACTGGCATGTTCACTTTCACAAGAAGCCCAGATACTATCTAGAATAACAAACTTGCAAGAATTGTTTATATGATTTCAATATTCATGTTTAATAGGTTGTATTGTAAATCTTGAATTGTTCTTGTTTGAGCCTGATTACTACAAGAACTTGTATCATTTGAAGAGTAGTAGACTTCTACCACATGTAATTTTTATTGCCCATTTAATTTGCAATAACAGTGTGTGTCAACATTTTTTATAAACAAGATAGTATTTTTTAAATAAACTCAGATAACTTCAGTGATACTAAATATTAAAATTCTCTTGGACTGTATTTATGAGTTACATGCAGTGGATTTTTTTAAAAAATTATTAATTGGGTAAATAATGATTGCTTGACTAATCTGAACAGTTGTATATTGTGTCTGTAGGGTACAAAAATTATCAGCCTTTCTTTGCAGCTGTTCCCCTCTGAGAGAGCACACACTGACAATCTCAATTAAGTGAAGGATTTTGATACTGCTTATATAATAAGCATTGTCAAAAATGTCTACAGTAGTGTATTTTACTCTGGTGTCTGCCACTGCTCTAAATTAGTAAGTTTTTTGAAGTTCCTTACATAAAAGTAATTCACAATAGTCAAATATGACACTGATCATACTACACTGTTCTTGGCTCTCACATACAGGGCATGCTACCTGTATGGAACACTCAAAAGCTGAAGAAAAACCCGTTGTGTTACAAAAATGATTTTTTAACTGGTTAAAACATCCTAGAAACCTGCAATATTCTGACTTTCTCAATATTTTCATGGGAAGTAGTATTTTAACTATCACATAGTGTCCTGAGTCGCAGAATTTTAAACACACAATATGTGATCATTGGGTGTGTTATTTTAATTTTCAAATGTTTTATGTATAGGGTCCAGGACTGCCCTTGTTTTATAAACATTTAAAAGCAGTCAGTCAATAGTAGAAATGTTTAAAAGCAGTCAGTCAATAGTAGAAGTACTGTTCCCTGTATTTAAACAGACAGCAAAATCAAAGTGTATTGGGTAATGCAATACACATATTTTTTTGAGAGAGAAAGAAATGAGAAAAAATAGAAAATGCTGACTTTCTCTTGTTCCTGTAGACACTAAGCTTGAATTGAGCTTTAGATGGCCAAACTTGGAATGGGTTAGGCCTCACAGAGCCTTATATGAAACTTGAGTCAAAACTGTAGAATCTAGATCTTGATAATTAGATGAAAAGTCCTTATAATGTTTTTTGGCTGAGATGTTTCAACTTGTTTAAAATTAAAGCTTCTGTTTTACTATTCACAAGAAAAGTCCTTCAGGCATGAAGAGGAATAGTTACAGTTTTTTCCAGTTTCGTTCCCTCACAAAACATGAGGATACCTGTGTACCTTGTACTTTACATAACAAAATGAAAAAAATGACCGAATGTTTTACTGACTGCTTTCCGTGGTCTGCAGCAGGCACCAACCAAAGAATAATCCTACTATCCTTTGTTAGTGAACTTGGTAGAATTATGTATTGACCTAACAAATTCAGTGCATATATTGAGGGAAGAATGAGTACAGTTTTAGAATTCTAAATAAAAATATCTAAAATGTCCAGCAATTTATTTGTGGAGTGTCCACATAGATGTGTATTAGGAAAAATATGTTGTTCTGCCCACAGGAGTAGTGTTGTGTTTCCCGCAGTGTGCTCCCCACTGCTGTCTTTCTACCTTCCCTTCCTCTCCTCAGCTTCTCATGTTTTCCTCCAGTTTTCCTTGGCTACTGGCTGGACCAGTGGTCATGTGTGCCATGACTGACTGTCTGCCTGCATGCTGGTCTGTAAGGCTTTAGTGCCTTTGGTGCCTGGTGCTCTGGTGCTTTTCTTCAGGTGAGATATTGACCCATATTCCTGCAATCCGCACAGACATGCTGATTTGTTGCCAAACATGCGTCTGAATCTCTTTATTCTCTATGCCTCTCTTGAATTTACTTACAGGCTCAAAAGCTGCTCTAGGGGGGATGGGTAGAAAAGATGGCAGCCTCACAGAAGTCCCTTTCCTTAGGGCAAGAGTTAAAATATAAAAGCAAGATGTCCCCTTCTCCTCCCCTCAGAACTAAGAATATATTTGCGTTGTACTTGGCCCGTTGACAGCAGCTAAGCATCCTGTCTCCTGTTGCTTCCTCGTCCATCTGCCTTGGTGGGGTGAGGCAAGTGTGACCCCAGAAGCTGCAGTTAGAAGTCATGTACTCTTTCAGACTGGTGAATGAGTGTGTGATCATGTAGCCGCAGTGAGCCCCGTATCCGCTGTCCCCTAGGAGAAGATGCGGGGCATGTGCTTTGTTAGCCCCCGCTCTGGAGACCTTCATGTGAAGAGCTGATGGCCTGGCTGGCTCTTCCAGCCCTGTGAGCCCCAGCAGCTGCTCCTGTGTGCCTGGATGTCTGACTGTAATGCCATTTCAGACGGTTTGGGTATGTGAAGCCATCCTCATGTGATGGGCGCGCAGGATGGGAGTATGGTGGCAAACCGTAGGCGCCTGACACCTTTCTGCTGCTTGCACCTGGGAGCTGGGTGGCATAGGCCAGGTGTTTGAAAGGGCACAGGACACTTATGTTTAGCCTGCTTCACTGTTTCGGTTGTTCACTGCTGTTCTTTTTCGTAATACCAATGATAACAATGGCAACATGGCCTTGTACCATTATTTAATGGTTCTATCAACTATATATGTAACAATTTATTGTTGTTTTATAAGGTACTTTATCTCCCTCAGGCACAGATACTACTTACTGACTTGATTTTAGTTTCATGGGACACCATGCTATTTGAGCTCTCTTTTTCTACTCTTTTGACCCTGATTGCAACTGCACTTTCTTCTGAATGTGGAAGACTTGTCTAAGTACAAGTAGGCAAATACTGATAGCCACTTCTTTGTCTGTACAACTGTAGTGTTGAATCCTTGTTTTCTTCCAAACTGAATGAGATAAAGTTATTTCTTAGGCCTGACTTACGTCTCTTTGATACAACTACTTTCTAAAACATTGTGAAAAACCTGTGTTCTCTGCACCTGAGCTGCCTTAGCCAGTATATTCTGCCCACTGTCCTGGGAGAACACAGGCAGATGGGGCTCTCAAAGGCTGCCAATAACTCAAGTTCTAGGAAGCATGAAATAATATAAGTCTTTTATTTTTACTTCTTAAAAAGCTTGTTGTTAATGGTGCTTAGTTCTTCATTTGAGAACATGGTTTATGTTTGTTAAAATAGTTTCTGGACAAAAAGTCATCTGAGTTGAAAACAAAATATGTGTTTTGAGAAATGTAATAAATATGTGTGTGTGTATGTGCAGGAAGACTAGGTTTAAAAAGCATAGTGCTGTACCAATTTGTTACGTGTACTGGCAGTTTCCAGGCTTTTTCAGTTGGACACTGTCATTCATCAACATTTCTCATTTCTCTTTAATAATCTGTAAGTGATAAAGGAACATGAGATGTAGACTGGCTGTGGCCCTTGGTCTTATTCCTGTTCATAATAAGTAAGAAGTACACATAGAAGTAAAACCTTCTATTTCCTTTTCTGAGGACAAACTTTGTCAGACATTTCTGCATTCATTTAGAAAATTTCTGATACTTAGTACAACAGATTGTTTTGCACTGGTATCATCAAATTTCATCAGATCTTCTGTCCTCAGATATTCTTGAGGTGAATCTGTTTTTCCCATGACTGTGTCAATGTGTATTTCAAGACCTTCTTGTATATCGTAAGCTTTTTTGGCTTTCATGAGCCATGCCAGCATTGTATTTCTCAAGATGGTTAGAGAATGATTATTTTTTCACTTCAGAGTTAGTCTTCTGAGGAAAAAAAAATGAAAGAAGCAAAGCACAGGAAGATTGACAATATGTCACAATCCTTGAATATGTAACAGCTGCAGTATGTTCATACATTGCAGGAGCTCTTGCCTTTGTGAGCTGACTTACTTTCTTTACCAGAGTTCTGAAGTTGATATATTTCTTATGAGAAGTACAGACTGAGACCATAAAAATCCAAGATTTTGTATCTATTGTGCCATATGAATGGTGTCTATGAGTAGGTTTACAAATTTGCTTTTTTTTCACCTGAGGCATTCAAAGATAAGTGTTTCTAATTTCTCTGGATAGATCTGTCTGTGAGGTAGTCCACAGGCTAAAATACTTAGTTTATTTGGTGTATGATGTATATAATACCTAGTTTATAGAAATGGGCTTGTCAATTTAGCAGAAATAGATCAGAGGTATGTGGCTTGCTTTCTTTTAGCCTTTCAGAGCTTAGTTCGTTGTCCAATTAACTGATCAGTGCCAGACCACAGTTACACAACAGGACAGATGGCCTCAGCCGATAACAGTACACATACCAACAGTATGGATGGTCAACAGATAACGGTACATGTATAAACAACTACAGTATGGATGTTCAACAGGTAACAGTATGCATTTTCAACAGATAACCCAGTGCAAAATTCCGCAGTTCCTAGATGCTTGTGGTGTGAATCCGCAGTATCACTTCCCCATTGCTGACTAGGTTTCTTCAGCAATCATGGGGTCACTGGAGGGCTACAGCAACCTCACCATGTGGTGACTCCTGCCATGGTACACCCGTCTGTCTTAACTCTTGGGGAGCACCCCAGAGCAAAAGTCTCTTATGTGGGCTGCCCCGTTCTGAGTCCCACTGAGCCCCCACTTGCTTGTGGGGCGCCTATCACTTGACTTGATTGATAGACTTAAAAGAACGATCTGTTAGCTTGAATTTCTCAGTAGGTCTTTTTTTGGAGAGCTAATAGAGAAGATGGTACCAGGGTAAATGTGATAGTAGCTGGAATCTGTGGGTCCTTTGACCACTTGTTATGGCCTGCCCTCGCTATTTCTTGGGTCAGCAAGTTCCACTGGCTCTCTACTCACTGGGTAAAGAAAAACTTTTTTTAACCTGTTTTAAATTGGTTTCTTCCTAGCTTCAAGAGCCCTTTAGTTTTGTGGTGTGGGAACAACAGTTCTGCATTGAGCCTTTCCACTACCTTTGTAATTTTGTAAATCTGTACTGAATCTCATCTCAGCTTTCTCAATTTGCTGTCTCAGCTGAGGAATCTCAGCCTTCCTAGTCTCTCTTCCTAATGCAGCTGCATGTGTTTGTTTTTAGGGGTGTATGTTTGTGTGCGCACGTGTATATGTTTTTAATTTTATCTTACCGTACAATCTAGTTGATCCGTAAGACTTGGCAGTGATTACATTTGGTGTTTACTGGGAGCAAAGCAGCAGTCAGGCTAAACCTTTTCATCTAGGAGAAAAAAATGTGTTTGTAGAGCTGTTTTTTAAAAAAGACATTTGTAAATAACTGAAAATTGTCTTCAATGAAAAATCTCATTGTGAGATGACAAAAACTTAATGTAAGAGTGAGGCTAAGCTGCTGTATATGTGTTTTAATTGATATGCAAATAAATCTTATGCTGTACTAGAATATATTAAAAAAAATCGAATTCACAGTCCTGGCTATTTGACATAAACCTTCTGGTATCTTAATGATAAAAGTAGACAGGATTAAAACTGTCTGTTTAGACCTGAGTTTCACTTCATTAGTTACATTTATTTCTTAAAACCTCAAATAATACCAAGATGTTAATGAAGTACATATACTTCATCTACTACTGTTTTGTATCTTGTTTTTATTGGTTGGTTTGTTTTTACTGTTTGGAAAAATATCTTTTCTTCCATGTAGCATTCTAGAAACAGACATTACATCAACCCACAAATAAGTTTAGAACTAAAATTGTCTGAGCCTCTGTTTGTTTGTTTATTTATTTATTTAATTATCCTGTGCAGAAGAGCCCTGGGATTATGAGAAGAGGAAGCTGCATCTTAAATACACAAAATTAAATACACTAGAGAAATTAAAAATCTTTGTTTTGACAAATTTTACCAACCTAAGAGTATCGAAATTGCATAGAAACACAATTAGGGAGGCTAATTTGAAAAAAACTTTAAAAAGTACAGCATAATTTTTTAGAAGGCAAATGTTTTTGTTGCTCAAGTTACTTCAAGTGCAGCAGTAAGTACATTCTTACTTTATAAACAGACCTCAACAGGTATCAGCTTAGTGTTTTTTTTCCTCATATTTTTTCCTCATTATTTAACACTGGGTTAGTTCTGAGACTTAAAATACTAAATCTTAGAATCAGATATCTTCTTGGTAGTCCCTCAGTTCTTAAAATATGTATTGCAAACTGTACCAAGTGCTGCACAGAACAGCTGAATGCATTCCTGGAGTAATCTTTGGGTAGATTATCTGTAAGAACTTTTTCTAGACTTTCAGAATGTTTTTACTTGAATTAGATGCTAAACATTTAGTCATTGTAAGAGCTGGATTGTGTGTGAGTAATTTATTAGTAGCTCTTATTTAGCTATGCTTGTTTTATCTTAGGCTCCCGCCACCCCACACATGGAAATAATAAGCTCATATTGTTTGCAATTGCTTGACGGCATAATCTTCTCTTGACTTATCACTGTAAAGCTGTGCTGTAGTCTCATTTCAGCAAAGTACCTTTCCTGAATCAAAGCGATATTCTTCTATAACCAAAATTAAAATTCCAACTTGTAGTTACATGTTCAGTGTTGTGTCTCCCACCTTGTCGCACTCCCACAGTGCCTGTCACACATCAAATATTGCATATTGCTTGCACAAGAAAAGCTAGGAAGTTTTTAAGGCCATTGCCCTGCAGTGCAAGATGTAGGTAGCCTGCACAAATGCCTCCCTCATTTGCAGTGAGTTGCAGTATCTGGGTTTACATATTTAGTTCTATGTCAATCTAAAATGTGCCTTTGTTTTGGAGACTGTTTAGTCAGTTCTTACAACTAGCCTTTTCTTTAGCTGCATTTTCTGTGTCCTCCTTCTCCTGTAAAGATTATTATTCTCTTAAAATAACTTCTTATATATTGTTAAATTTATCTCTGTTCTATCTCAGTGATCGGTTAGCCGATAACAGTAATTATTTAGGCTGTATAAAGATACTCGGTAGGTTGTCCTGCATGGGGATATGCTCTCTCCACTGTTTTGAATGAGGTTCTTGTGTTGTCAAAGCCAGTGCCTGCCAGACTTCCTAGGAGTTTTAGGGCTGTAACTCCAGTTATGAGCTAGGCATCTTAGGGTTTTAATTTTTACATTTTTATGTTTGATGTGCTGAGCAGATTAACACGAATTCTTGTAACTTTTTGTATCGGCTCCTTGATTTTGTTTGCTCTTCTTTTATTTCAATAAACAGTCTTCTGTTTGCCTGTCTTTACTTTCTCTATTTACTCGCTGTGTACTTCCTTCATTCCTTACAGTCTTTTTTTTTGTCAGTGATTTCTTCCACTTTCTTGTTTTACAAGTTATTTTAAGCAGTCTCTTTATTCTCTGTTTCTTTGTAACGTTTAGCCATTTCTACTTTATGTATTCTAAAACTTCTCCAAATATGTATTTGCTTACCTCTTAACTCTCATCACTACTCCTCTCACTCTCTTGCTGTTCATCATATGCTGGCACGTGCTTATATCCTCTCATATGCCTTCAATTTTCTAGCTCCAAAAACTGTGTTTCTCTCTGGTTCCCAGCTGCTCCGCTCTGCTTCTCTATAATTTTACAGAGGAATGACGTTAGATTGCCTTTCAGTGCAAACCTTGATTTCTTCCAAAAAGAAGTTGAAATGAGCAAGCACTGAGCTCGGCCTTTCCAGTAATCTGTGCAACTAAGAATGAACTCAGCTTCAGGATTTCTTACATGAGTGTCAATCTAATGCCCCAAATGGAAAACTTAGTTTGGTACCTCATTTTATATGTTAAGTGAATGTTTTTCCAAGCATACTTGATGTAACAAAACATGATATGCTTTTCTATGAAGATGTATTTTATATAATGAAATATGAAGACAGCCTCTAGATACTTTCCATTAAAATAAATCGGAAACTTGAAGAAATATACTACTTTTCGTCGTATATCTTAAACAGATTATGGCCAGCAGATATTTTGAAGGTCTATGATCTTTAGTCTGTCACTTCCTTTTTTATCTGGCTTAAAGCACTATGCAGTGTACTAGGAGTTAATAAGTTTTTTTTTTTTTTTTTTTAAGTCAGTGATTCAGGTTGCACTTACTGGAAATTGTATATATATAATATTATTTTTAAAACAGATTTTAAAGATTTAAAAAAGGGAAGTTGAGGCATATTTAAAAGTCACCTGTACTTAATTTTGTACCTGTATTTAACTTTGGACTAAATAAATTTTTAGCATATCCATTTTGAAAGTGTTGGTGGGGGAGTGGGGTGATTATATCTTTCCTTCAAGACCACTCTTTGAATGGCAGGTTTATCAGGCATTTAGTAAATGATCAGTTGAACATTTTCCCTCTATCTTAATCTGTGTAATGTCTCTGTACTTAGAGTACTGGTGGAATTGCTGATACTTACAGCATCATTTCTTCTTGGGCACATCTAAGTTGAGAACTGGGCCCCCGTGGAAATTGTTTGTGTTGCCAGCCATCCCCTGGCACAGAGCTATGTGGGGTCCCAATGCCAGGCAGGACTTTGAGGTGGATCTATATAGAGCTTTTCTCCAATAAATACTGGAAGTCTTTGAAACAGGAAAAAAAACAGGTTTTATTATACTATAAACTAGAATTGACTACTCAGAAGTGAAGTGATATGGGAAGGTGTAAAAGAAATTAAAAGGTTTATACACACATCTTTCCTTGACCGTTGTGTCCTGGCAGGTGGATTCATTCTCCCAACCTTGATTTCAATTGCTTGCAAAGTGTGTGGCAGCAAATGCTACCTGGTCCTCTACTGTGCTTTGGGGATTTGTTGCCATCTCTGAGAGTTGGCCATTCCTTCCTGCAGTCTCCAGTTCGGTTGTGAATGTCACACCCTTCTCCTTCCAAGAGGCACTGCACAGCCCAGTCTTTTTAAAAGAACATAACATTATTGTAAACAGAAGAAATATAGTAAATGTTGTCTGTCAAAACAGCATAATTTAGTTTCTGTGTTATCGGTAAAGTTCCTAAGTTGTTAATAAAAACTGTTGTTCTGAATCTTTTACTCTAAAGCTCAAAGAATTTAATTTACTCATGGAAATGAGCTCTATGGGAAAGTATTCTAACGGAGGAAAGAGCTAAGGGATAGTGAAGTATAAACCTTACCTTGAACTCATTTTAGTGTTCTCTCTGTTTTTTAATAAGGACATAAGAAAGGTTATACTGGTCCATCTGGAGTAGTATCGTTTCTCCATGACTGGCTATAGTGGGATACTGAACATGAGCACACCAGTCTTTTCCTAGAGTTTTCTCTCAACCTGTTTTGAATTGTAGCTCAGGGACTTCTTGAGTGTAGGTGGTCTCCTTCTATTTAACGTTTGCCGTTTTTCTGCTGTGAATTTGTCAGGTCACTTTTTGAGCCTTTTCAAACTTCGCTGTAGCTTAGCTGTATGTATCAGCTTCTTTTCAACTCGCTTCTTGCTAATTTAATTGATCTTTGCCTAATTCTTGCATTGGAAAAGACAGGGAAAAGTTGTTCCCTATCCTCCTTCTCTATGCCAGTCCCAGCTGTAAGACCTACCACTTCTCTTCTCAGTTGCCACTTTGCAGGCTGAAGATTCCAGTCAATTATACTTAAACTGTCAGCAGATTTCATCATGTTACTAGTAGCCCCAGGTTGCATATGAACATTGAACAGCATGGGCTTGAGCTCAGGTGCCTCTGTGATTTCACTGATGAGGTATCCTTGTGTGTGAAAACTCACGAAGTGTTCCATGTTTCTATTTGTTGCTCACCTTTTTAACCACGTTGATATACATGTGAGGGCATCGTGTAACTGAGAAATGAGGACGTAGTAGTAAGCATCATATTCTTTTTTGATTTCAGTTTTTTTTTATTCTGATAAATCTTTTATCACTTTAGTTCTTAGACTTTTGAAAGACAATTTGTTCTTAGTGCGTGTTTAACATGAGTTGATCAGGAAACAAAATCATTCTAAAAGGACTGAAAATTCATAAAACTTAACACATTGGGACAGAAAACAAAGAATTGAAATCTCTTTCTGCTCCTGCCTGACTCAGGTTTCTACTTCAGTAGCAGCACTCAGAGCAGGAAAACTGATTGGTGAAAATTATTGTAATTTTTATAAATAATTATGTCCAAGAACAATTCAGAATAGGAAGGCATCTACTTTCACAGTGATGCTATAAATGACACAAACCTAGTAGTAAAATTTGAGTTCTTTGAGGGACTTAATCCCTTGTCTTCAGTATGTGCTATTATATATATTTGTGTCAGCATACTCTGTTCCTGTTAAAATAATTGTGTGCTTAGTGAATTGCCCAGTGAAATGGCAGCCTAGTAGGCAACTTTGCAATTATAGATCAACAGCATCCATATTCAAACAGAATATGTATTTCGTTAAATTTGTTAGAGCTAGAATGCTATAGTCTGGCTTTTTGTCCAAGGCAGTCTTGAGAAGTGCTTGATCATTTAATCGTTCTGTTCAAAGGATAACTACAGTGCCATTGAATGGGAATAATACAAAACTTCAGAAAGGGTTTTATTGAGTATTTGAATTTTAACATGGTAGAGAAAAGAAATGTTTCTCTCTGATTAAATTTATGTTTGTCTTGAAATTTCAGAGAGAACAAGTCTTGGTTTTTTACTTTGTACAATATTCTAAATAAATTATATTCATAGGAAAACCCGTATTTATATCTACAGTCTTGGAATGAGTACGTTGACTTTGACACTTTAAATGCTTGTTTTTATATCTCCTCTGCATGTGGGGAAAAAGGCTCATGTCTTGAAGCAGAATGATAAATTTTAAAGGGCAAGAGAGTATATTTTATTTCCTTCAGAAGAAAGAACAAAAAAAATCTGTAGACTTTTGGTTTTTTGCTTTCTGATCCATATTTGGGAGAAAAAAAACACACTGACATTTTGTAATGAGGTATATTTTGAAGCAGATGACTGGAAATACAGGTGACCTGTTAAGTTCTGCCACTCTTCTCTCCTTTAAATATGTTAACGTGCCAAAAAATCTTTGACTCACAGACATAAGCTTTGAAAATCTTGCATCTAGAGGCCTTTTCTTACTCATTTGCCCTTAAATACTAGTGTCTAATTACGAGCTACATTAGAGATTAAATAAAAGGAAGAAAATCTGATGCAAATGTGAAAAATTTTCTTTTTGTATTATAGGCCTTCTAGGGGTTCCTTTCTAACTGGAATAGTAATAATGACAATTAAAATAAAAATTGCTGTTACTTAAGGGATCTTTTCTAACCCCAGAAACTGAACAAATTGAAGTTGAAAGGCCCTCTCCAATTAACAAGTCATGTTTTGCTCATGTGCTGAATGATACATTGAATAGCCAATTAATTACAGCTATTTCAGTTTCTGTGATTTTAGGCCAGATCCTATACATTGCTGTTTGTTTTTTTTTTCCTCCTCTAATAACATATTGAGAAAATAAGCACACCAAAGATAGTGCTGATAATTTAGGAAGACAGCTTGTACCTAAATATCACAATTGCAGAATTACACTAAAATTATTATATTGTGTATACGATGAATTTCTAAGTACAGTGGCTTCTTTGCAATGACACTGTTTCTTCTCTGGATAAAGGCTTGAAAAGTAAGTGCAGCACTGAGGAAAATGAGGATTGTTAGGAGAGTCTGCATATTAAAATGCTTTTGGAAATTACTGCAAAGGCTAATTGTCAATTTTTTTCTGTTAATTGGATCATGAAAGTGTTATATTTCATTAAAACATATTTACTTGTAGAGGAAGGAGTGCTAGATTAGATAGAAATGTTTAATTTTTTCTATTCTCATGCTTTAATTTTTTGATTAGGGAGTTACTGAATGGCTACAAGTTTGAATGCCCTACATATTTGTTGCCTCAAAAATACTTGGGCTTTGTGGTAATGTTGTCAATAGATCTAATTTAAATAGAGTCCTGATTTCCATCTTTGAGGTATGGGGTGTGCTTTTCAACTTTACATCTTCGTTTCGTGGTAGTTAGTATGTTAATCATGAAAGAATGTGGAGGTGGTGAGAAATTCGGCTGCATATTCAAGAAGATTTTTACATTTGATCAAGATTCTTTCAGAAAGCATTGTCCTACCAAACTGTCTGGGAGCCCAAAATAAAGGCTATTAATCTTTATGTATTTATTGTATGTCCTGCCTCATCTGAAGGCTCTGTCTCAAGAGACATACTTGACTTTTCTTCTTGCCTTTTTTTTTTTTCCAAGTTTGCAAGGTCAGCAGTTTGTTTCACTAGATGCTGACTGTGGTTTTCACTTGACCTATAAACTACGCATTGCACCCACAGAGCTGAAATTTGTGCACCTTATGTCCTTATGTACTGATTTCAACCCTTAGCAATGAAAATATTGGTTTAAAAAAATGTAGTTATGAAATGAATTTTGGGGTGTTTTTTTTTTCTTCCTGACTTTAAATATTACATAATATTCTCCTTACTCTTCAAGCTTTGAGTGAAGCCTACAGTCAGTGACAGATGGCTGATCAAGTAGAAAACATGTGCATGAGCTATGTTATTAGAAGTGTATGTGGCCGAACCACATTAGTACTATTCTCACTTGTCATGATCCTGAGAGAGGCTGATAATGCTTATTATGAAATGTTGAAGTGACAAATTAGCCATTAGGATTTTGTAGTCAACACTTTTATTAAGTGCATATCATTGCAGGGCATTTTGACCTCAGAAATTAATGTAATAAGGATATAATATTCTGTTTTTTACCACCTGAAAATGTTATTCTTGGTGGGAGGGGGGACTTAGTGATTATCATATTAGAGGCAGCATCTTAAAAATAACACTCAGGATTTCAGTATATACTCCTAGTTATGCTGAACTGAACAGAAAGGTACAGACTGTAGAGGGGGAAGGGTTTCCTTAGGAGGCAGAGGTGAAGAACTCATGTATGCTCTGTAAGATCAGTTTCAGGGATTGCTAGGGCATGGGAGGAGGATGGTGGAAACAGTTTCACAGTTGAACCAGAGGAAAACCAGTTGTTAGTGCTGTTTATCCCCTTTGTTTTATGTTGTTGGCTGGACGAGGTTAGAGGACAGCAGTATGCAGCTATACTGTGTTTGGATGACCACTGACTATGAAAATAAAGTATATATGTGTATACATATTTTTTTTACACGGGCATGGACACAGACACACAGAGACCCTTTCCCCCCCATGCTCTCTTTAACTTGTCCTGCTCAAAAACTGTAGCAAATACGTTGTTTCTGAAATGGTGATTGCTGTGGTGCTGGCAGAGATCCAATGAGAATTTGGGGACTTTTTCAGTTCCTTTCCCTAGTATTTTAGGAACTGTTAACTTGAAGGTTGTATATACTGAAATAAGCTTTAAATTCCCAGGTCCTAAATAATATTCTTTTCTCCATCTCATCTAAAGGAGCAATAAAGGGTGCAGGAGTGATTTTGGATCTGCAAAACTGTATTGGAATGAATTAAGTGCTTCTCAAATGCAAAATAAATAGGCATATATTGAGTTCATCTACTGTTCAGTTAATAAAATATGTCTGCTGCTTAGAATCCATTTCATTTGGTTATATCTGCACGTTATAAATAGTTCTGGTTTCAATTTATTTTAACTTCAATAAAATTGTTTATTTGGACATTATAAATTGAATTGTCAATTTCATTATCCTCCTCATGCAGTTCAATTTCAGGCTCACCTGAATAAAAAAGTATTCCAGGAGATTCTTTTTTTAATTGAAAAGATATGTTACTACTTGTGGGGTTTTGTGTGTGTGTGTGAAACCTATGTAGAAAGTTGCACAATTACTAATAATCTAGGTTTTCCCTAGTGCATATTTTTTTGCTTGCTTTAAGTATTTGCAATTAGAAGCACAAATCTCAATGGGATAATTAAAAAATAATTTACCACTTGGAAGAAATGGGTCTCTTCAGATAATCTGTTCCTATTGCCTAATTATTAGTAATTTTTGGTTATTTAATACCATTTTTCCTGATTTGACATCTGTATAATGTAGGAGCATGTGAGAACAGAAACTAAGTCTGATGGTTGACATGTCCTCTATTCAGTGTGACAGAGTAAGGTGGAAAGAGATTAAAAACAAAATTGCCAAAGTAGGACTTGCATATTACTGGAAATTCTATCCTGTGTAAAAATAAATGAATAAATAGATATATCTGCTCACACACAAACACAGACTGGTGGTATAGCAGCTGTTCAATTGTTTTATGTCATACAAGCTGAAAGACCTGACTGTTGCAGTGTAGTATGCATAAGTTTAATACAAAGTTGCTGTGAGACTGACTGTGAAACCTACATTTTTCCTTCTTAATTATTAAGCTTTTACCTCTATACTTGCTAAGGAAGTATTTCTGTTGAAAGTTAGAATGCATTGTGAAATGAAATCATTATGATAGCTGAGAAGGAGCCCTGTATCTGTCTCTGTGGAATGCTGTGCTAGTGAACCTTTGCTATAGCTGGTTCCAGTTACATAGTTCATCATTTTAACATTTAGTTAACCTTTCTTCTCCATGAATAGAAGTGTTCCCACACCTTCTGAGATGCCCTGGGCACTGCTTCCAGTGGCAACTTCTGTAATACTGTTACAGACTTTCAGAACAAAGAAGATGGATTTTTAATTGAAATGCATAAATGTATCTTTTTGACTTAATATAAAAAAAATCACTGTTTACTATTCATTCTCATCTGACTAACATTATTATTTGCAAACTAGCTCAGATAGTCACACTCTCCAGTCTACTACACTTTATAACAATAAGAAGTATGCTTAAGTTTAAGAAGTATGCTTAAGAAGTTTATTGCAGCAGTATGTGTAGCTTAATCCTGCACTGTGTTAGTTCTTGTCTGGTGTTACACTTAATGTGTTCTGTATGTTTCAATTGGCTCCAAAATGTTTATCAATGTTAAAACTATTCATGAAGCATATAGTGAGCTACCATGGAGATGGAGATTATAGGATCTAAAAATATTCTAAAATATTCTTTATCTTTTAACGTCATAAAAGCACGCAGGCCCACAAATTTGGATGAAGAGAGAAGAGAACATTTCAGTTATTAGTGTACTTTTTTGTTCAAAGCAAACTGGCATTTTCTGTAGAGTAGTTGGTGTGAAAATTTTCCTCCTAGTTGTTGGCAAGAGGTTTGTACTTATGCGTGTGTGTGCGGAATACAAATTTAATATTCTCTCTCAAGTAAATAACGGTCACGAGCTTCAGGAAGAAATTCTGCTAATAGAGCTGTGAAGCTAGAACATGTTGTTTCCATACTTCTTTCTCCTGTAATTTGGTGAGGAGGGGAGTGGAAAGGAGGAGAAATTGTCTCTTTCCTGAATGTTTGTATGGTATCTATCTGAGTGAACTTGATATGTCCAAACCCATCTACAGTGTGAATTGCTGGGGGGGGGGGGGGGGGGGAATGGATTTTCTTGGGTGATGTGGGGCAAGTGGGCTGCCTGGAGAGGAAGGAGGGTTTGGGGCCCAAGCGGAGATCTCACAGTGGGCTGCGGCTCTGGCAGCCAGGGTGAATCCTCACCACCACAGAGCCCCTGGGAAAGGTGCTGAGTTTTGGCTTGCCCCGAAGGGCTACCATTGCTCCCTAGACTTGTCTGCGGGGGGAAGGGCAAGGGGGAATAGCTTGCAAAGCTATCATGCTCCTCTCTGGAAGGGACTGCTTTTCCTTGAAACTGATAGCAAATCTGTCTTTCTGATGTTTAATGTCTTTTTTTTTAATTATTTATTTTTTTAATCTAATGGAAATCTTTAGTTGTTCATGGGCACCCAGAGAGCAATGATATAAATAGAGTGCATGCACAGAACATAAAGCGCATGTGATAATTATTTTGTAGCAAATGGAGGTGAAATACATGACAAGACCATTATGATAATTATTAAATCTGATATTCAGTTTGGGTCTTGTAGCTGTTATGCAGTGGTAGAAAGTTTATTTTATTTGGTGGAGACAAGGTTAGTCCAATTAGCTGTAAATATGGACATACTTATTCAGAGAAAAAAGGGCACCTGTCAGAGTTCAGCGATAGCTTGCCCATATAGCTGTGATCTTTATTGATCCAGAAGCACAATTTCATTTTTAAAAATGCTCCATGTTGCTTTTGTTGACTGCAAAGCAATAAAATCATATTATACTTCAAATTTTTCTTAATGAGAAAATAACTATATCGCAATTTAGAGAATTATTATGATAAATGGGCAAAATCTGCTCCCATCTCAAAAACTAAACATTTTTCTATTCAGCAGCCACATAGTTCACAAAATATGATGACAGATGCAAACAAACATGTTTAAAAAACCCATACAATAAGACCACAAGAGAACTTTAAAAAAGAGGGAGTACAGAATTTGAAATGAAGCCATCTGTCTCTTTATGTTACAAAGCATTCATTCTCTTTGAGTATGTAATTATGTATCTGGCTTTTCTGTTACTAGATTTTTGTATGAAATTGTCCCTAAGAAAAATAGAGTTGATTTAGTATAATGTAAAAATAACTTAGTTGTACTACTGAAAATTCTTCGGAGTACTTGGATGGAGCAGTAACTTTCTTTACTGTTCTACATTTAATTATCACCATCTCTTAGATGGCCTTGTATAAGACTAGTGGACTCTTAAGTTTTAACAGTTTACTCATTTGGTGGTTTGTCAGCGAAAAACTCTTTCATGCAATATCAATTAAAATTTGGCAGATAGGAACAATACTTTCTTGGACTTCAGGTAAATTCTTCAAATCCTGCCACTTTCAGTGGCATTGATTTTGGATTTTGTAAATGTTAATTGTCATGTTAACTTAAAATTGAAAGAGCAATTGAATTGAATTTTTATTATGAGCAAAATGAGCAAATTTCAGTACTTAGCCTTCGTACTACTACTTTTTTTAATCTTTTTTTTTGGGGGGGGGGAGAATAAAATATTAGCATTACAAATAATGCATGCTTAAGAATCATTCAAATAAGCCATGCTCAGGACTTTTCTGGCACTTGTTTCATTCAGTCATATAAATAAATATATATGTGTTTACATGTGTGTGTGTATGTTCATGTATTTTTTTTAATATATGCACAGATATATATATGTGTGTGTATTCAGTATTGTGACTTAGTACTGTAGTAGAATTGAATAGATTTGAATAGATAGTTTTTACTTGGACCACAGCTGAAGTATAGTGGTGTCCCAAAGAGAGGAAAGACAGTATACAAGAATTTCTCTACTGCTGTTTAAATTACTTTATTGCTTACATAATTTACTTTATTTTAAAATGAGACTTTTAAAAGAAATATAGAATAAATGTGAAATAGAATCTTCCAGTGTAAAAACTGAATTGCTCTTACCTCCCTGTATTAGTGCTAAGCTTTATTTAAAATTCTTCACTGAAGTGGTCACAAGTATGAAAGCAGTACTAGGATGTATTCTGGCACAAAAACTGATAGTGCAGTTAAAAGAAATATTAGAAGAAGAAAGAGTAAACTTTGATCTTGAAGTACTGAATGCACTTTTTGACTCTGAGAACTTGGGAGCCTTCACCATATCTGTCTTAAAAAAAAAAAAAAAAGAAAAAAGAAAAAGAAAAGAAAAAGAAAAGGAAGAAGAATAGTTCAGTCCTTTACTTAGTAAATATCCTCAACTCTTCTGCTCAGTTTTTATTCTACATGTACCCTGTCATGGTTTAGCATTCAAAAGTTTAGTGGCGTATGTGTGAGAATACTAGCTTTGAAATACGATTATTTACCTTTTTCAATTCCTGTCAAACTGCCTCGCGAGATCATGTTTGCCATCAGTTAGCTTAGCAGCTTCTTATCAACTTAGAATCATGCACCTTCTGTGCACTTGTTCGCTACTTTCATTTCTGGACTAGAGCTACAGTAAGTTTAAGGAGGTTATGTGGGATGGAGGAGAATGAGGTGCCCTTTAGATAGTGATCTACTCATCTATATCCAGGTTCAGTATCAGCTGATATCTGACTTCAGATATCCAAACATCTTTTAGTTGATGATAAGGAAGACAATCTGTTTTTTTCTATATACAACCAGAATGAGTTGACTATTGAGAAATGAAGAGTTGGTTTCAATCTACATTTTTAAAACTTGCCCACAGTTTTGGCTCTGAAAAAATTCTTTTATATTTTCTAAGTTTTAGCAGAGTAAGATTTTTTTTTTTTTTTTTTTTTTTTTTTTTACTTTCAAGTCACTTTTATGTGAAAGGTCTTTCCTTTGTTCTTACTGTGGTTAGGTTCTGTTTTAATGTGCTTGTTACCATCGTTGAACAAATGCTGATGATCTGCAGTTATTCTTTTTCTTAACGATAGTGTTCCTTTGGCTAGCATCCATTCTTGTGCTCTACTCCAGTCTTTCAGTAGCAGATGGTTATTTTAAAAACAAATATTAATACATTAATATGCAATGCTCAGTGCAGCAATTTGAGAACACAGTTAATGTAATTTTCCCATCCTATAACACTTTCTTCCTTGTATGCAAACTTTGATGGAATAACTGCAACATTCCTGTCAAAGTGAATGTTAATTTCCTACTGGCTATAGGAGTCGGTAACAATTTCAGCTTTGAAAACTGGCACTCCACAGCAGGGAAGGGTAGCTTGCAGTATCTCCAGAAAACATGAAAATTCTATCATTTTCAAGATTATGCAGGATTTATTACATTCCATGTTAATGACTTTTTTATTAATTTATCAATTTGCCTTTATTTTATATGGCAAACGCTGAATACCCTTTGTGAATCTATTTGAAAGTAATCCTGGAACGTGGAAGAACTTTAATTATGATGCTGTAGATGCTACAGTGAATGGAAGACAATTGGTGTGTAGTTTCTACTTACTGACAGAAAACAAGATATTCTGTATGTAAGACATTTCCAGTTTCAAGCATTTTGTTACGGGTGTCTACACACTGGACCCCATCCTCTGCGAGAGAGGGGCATTTTTGAGATGATCACTGTTTTGTATTGACTAATCTCAGTATTTTATTTCCATGTTGTGAAGCTTACTTTCCAGTTAATTTAGTAGATAAACTGAAGTTTACCAGCAAGTTAAATTGTTTAACAGTAAGTTTTTCCTTTAGTGTGAACTTTCCCAGCAGATGTTCACTTTAAAAGGCTGAAAAGAAGGCACTTGTTCAGTCATCTGAAGGATGCTGGTCTGACCACAGTCAGTGTGCAAGGCTGTGGAGCTTTCCTGTGGGTCAGCTCCGTTGTTGTAGGTTCTTTGTTGTGAGCGTGCAGAGAAAGGTATGGAGGTTTTAGGGCAGCAATATTTACTTCTCAAACACCTATTCCCTATCGTGTTCAGAAAAAAAAGATAGTAAACAACATGAAAGCATCACACCACACTGTGCTGATCTTAAAAAAAAAGGGGGGGAGGGGGTGGTTCTGGTGCTTCAGAATCAATTGGAATTTGCTAATTTGCTGTCCTGAGGTGTTACAACTGTTAAAGTTCACAACTGCCTTTGTTTTGTCTTGTTTTTTTAAAAAAAGCTATCAATGAAGACACTCTCCACCCCTAAACTGACCAAAAATAAATGATTCTGTTGGTTTCAGTAGGACTAGATTTCATCCTCTGGATGTTCTTGTGTTTTTCAAATACAATACACAGCTGAAAAGCATTATAGAGTATTGAACATAATCAATGTTATTACAGTTCTACCAGCAGTGCAACAGAGGCAAATGAAACCAACTGTGGTTGCATGCATTAAGATCTTTTTTTAGTTAATAAGTTATGCATTTCTTTATTTCTTAAAGTCCATTATTTTACTGATATTGTAATCACTTTTTACATGTTAAGGCTTTATCTCTGAAAATATTACTTGTGATATTTACACAGGCACAGTTATTATATAGGTATTTATGTATGATACTGACTGTTAGTTGATATTTTTTTTAAGGAAAAAAATTACTGACTTCTGAATCACATATTTTAGTCTGACTATCAGAAAACTTCTATTTTAATACATTCTGATAGCTTTACAAGTATTTCCAGAATGTGAGCTGATAAACAACGGACTTGGTTTCCCTAAATAGAAGCCATCTTATAAATGGTTATTAAAGATAATTGAAAATTTGATGGCGGCGAGGGTGGGAACTTACAGATGAGTTTTGCTTTAAATTAAAGCTCTTTGCTTGGGAGAAATATTGGTGGGACAGAACAAAAGAATATTGCTTATTGATCATACTGCTCAGTTTATTGCTTTTCTCTTGGTCAAGAAACACAGCCTAGAGTTCCTCTGCTGTGCTCTTCTTTCCTGAAGAAGTGGAGAAATACTGTTGTAGTAAAAGGAGGATTAATGTTGTCTGTGAAAGTTGCCACTTAGCCTAAAGGAAAAACAGAATTATGGTCAATAAGAGTATTGATTAATAGACTTTCTTTATTTAGTATGTTTGAACGTTTGCTTGGTATCTGTGAACCCTCCTATCAACTTGTGTCCAACGTGGCTAGCCTTACAGCAGCTTTTATGAACTTGTAAGGAAAACCCATTTTCTTCTTCCCTGCCATCGCCTCACCTACTGTCCACGCAAGTCTAGCTGCTCTTTCCTCTGCTATTACACATCTGTTTCTAGACTTCAACCAAATCTGTAAAAATATTTTGGAATAAAAAGTGTGATGAAAAGAAGTAATTCTTGACCATACATACCTTTTTTTTTTTTTTTTTTTAAAAAAAAGAAAAAAGTGTCAGGTTTTATATTCCAGTGAGTTTTCTCATTTTACAATATACAGAAAGTAGTTAGTATTTCTCACAGAATTAGAAGAACAGCAGGTAAAGAGTTGTACTGAGAGTCAGTCTCTGAGTTCTTAGAATGAAAATAGATATGCTAATTGTTATCAAGGAATGAAACCATCATCTAATTTCCTGTAGTCTGATAATTTTCAGTTACTTCTAACTATGGCTTGATTTGAACAAACCACATAAAGTGAATAATTTTATGTATAGGATTATTCATTACTGCAATCTTAGTTTGCCATGATCCTTAATTTAATTTACTATTTCATATTATACCATAAAGAATTAAAGAAACCTAAAACTATAAAAGTAGACAGGTTTTAGGAATTTCTATGTACTATTTGATATACAGTCTTTTTACTAATACATATTTAATGTCAACTGTGTAATTTTTTAGTAAATAGTTCTCAAATACATGTGTGTTCTCAAACTATTTCACAGAGCTTTTTTTTTTTTCTGTATACAGTTGTTGCTTTTCTTTTATGGACAGTCCATGTATGCAATACATGAGTTGTAGTATTTGTGATGACATGGCCACATTACTGATGACATGCCGAAGAAGACTGTGTACTGGTATTTGTTGCTGATAATCAAATTAACATTTCACAAAAATATTGACCTATGTTTAATGGTTTGCCATTTTTGCATATGCTAAGAAGCACTGTAAAAACAGGGCTTTCACATTTAGCTTCTTAATGTTTTCATTTATTGTAGATGCTTGAGCAAAGAAAAACATGTGACTTACAAGCTGTGCTCTCTGTTAAAGAGTGTACTGAGGTTGAATATTACAAAGATTCCTTTACCACAGACAGCATAACTTACATTTGAATTTGGGAGCAAGGTTTCTTTAGAGGTCTTTCAGATAAATGAGTATTTTCTTTCAAAGTGCCTTTTGGGATTAGTATCTCCCTAAGATTAGTGTGTTGAAAACCTTCTGCATGGCAGTTGTAACTCTCACCTTGGGAAAAGTTCTTAATGGATTCTCCCTTCTCTAGGGATAGTTACACAGTTTTACCTTTAACTAAACAAACTGAATATAAAGTATGTATGATATACATTCTTTTGCTCTGAGGCTGGTTAAAGGTATAAAACCAAATCCTACTTAGAAACTGGTTTGCTTTATCTTAGTTGTAAGGAAATTAAAAGAGAGAAACCCAACATCCATAAATGAAACTTTAGAATTTGTTTCTAATTGAAAGATGAATCTCTTTGATTACTTGCCACCTTTTTGAAAAGACCTTAGTCTTTCTGTAACAGAATCTTTTGTCTTGGAGATATTTTACATAAATTTTTTTCGTTTTAAACTCTGACTGGAACATCATAATATGGCAGCTATAAAGTAATGCTGGTAAAAATAATTGTTTTTGTTAACATACTTGCCATTATGGCTGTACATCAAACCTTGTGCACAAAAATCCTGTGCAGCTTTAAAGTTCTTTGATGAGCAGTCTCTAAGGATAAGAGATTAACTTCTTCCCCCTGTAGACAAAGAGTTCTTATTTTTCCTCTTTACATGGGACCTTATCCAAATGTCATCAATGTCTATGGAAACCACCCTTTTGACTTCAGTGGGAACTGAATGAGGAGCATAATTTCTATGGCCCAGGAAAAAAAAAAAAAAAAAAGGAAAGAAAGAAAAATTTGCAGCAGAGGAGTAATTGCATCCAGATGAGGTTTTCTAACCAGTTGTGAAGCAGCTGGTGGAAGGGCATCAATCTGACCAAATTCAGCGTGCCAATTGTTTCTGTACATGGGAAAATCTGACGCAATCTGGAAGTAATCAGTACGAAACCAACAGTTCCCTTTTAAATGAGTTGCAAATAGAAAGACTAGAGAATCCTCAGTATATAGTATGCTGTGCACACTGTGTTGTGGAAGGCTTGCTCCAAACTGATGGAAAGTAGCAGCACCTGCTGCCCCTGGTTCCTGGGGAAGTCTCCTGTGGAAAGCCACCATAGCGCTCCTTGTGCTGACTCTGGTGAGGGCCTTTGTGTTTCAGGAGAGATCTGAGGTGCCTTTTTTTTAAGCTAAGTTTAATAGTAACTTAGCTTCTAGAATTTTTCAGTTTGCTTTTTATATGCTTCAAGGTTATATGTGACACATTGTACATACATCTTCTGTTTATCAGTTTTGTTTTATTGCACGTGTGTGATGCAGGGTGCGTGGGCAGCTGTGCCCAAACCTTCTGTGAATGTATGAAGTGGAACACTTCAAGTACTAAGAACAACATAGCCTGGTAACTTTAGCATGAAAGTCCTTGCTCTCTTCTAGGTAGTTTTCAAGACCATAGGTGGGGAATAGTGAAGGTGTCAAACCCTTATTTATGAACTGATAGTTCTGTGTCAGTTACCCTCAGCTGGTTTCCCTTGCGTGGCTGATATTCCTCTCTTGATGATATTCTCAGTGCTTGTTGTGTGAGTGTCTCTTCTGGGGAGGGAGATGGCCTCCCACATGTCCGTGGGTGCCATGGGGCAGCGGCATGCGCAGCCTGGCCTCCTCAGCCAGTCCTGCCACTCACCACTTGTGCTTTTCATCCGCTGCTCCTGCCCTGGTTCCTGGGCCCCTGCCCACTTGGGGCCTCCAGGAAAGCGAAAAATTAAGAAAAATGCATGGATGGAAAGATAGCAAGAGGTGATATACTCTGGAGCTTCTAGAACAGTGAAACGAAATTAACTTTTTAAATTTTATTATGACTAGTTAAGCTGCAGTATAATATAATAAATCTCTCAGCATTATATAATAAAATCAGTCAAAAGATGACACAAGCATGAACAATGCAGTAATGAAAAAGCCTTGCAAGATTCATATTTAAATTGGATTGTGCTTGTTTGATTTATGTTAGTGTGTAAGTACTCTCAGCTCAGAAATCTATGTGGAAGAATTGACAGCCTCCTATCTTTCATTAGTTCTCTGCTCCTTTTCTGTGTTTTTGAAGGACTGGAAGTGAATTGCTGAATATTATAAAAGCATTGCCAATTATAGATTGCTGGGAGTGAATAAGTCAAATTTCTTGTGCTGTCTGAGAATATAATCAGGTACGAGCAAAAAGTCATATATTACCATAACATGGTAAATGATGGAATTGCTCGATTGTCTTAAATTTACTTGGCTGAGCTTCTTTCTTGTCTCAGATGCCCACAAAACCCATCAGCAGAAGACTTTCACCTGAGGAGTAATACATCCTATAGGAAGCATTCTTCTTGTGTAGTTTAGATTGAAGGAGACAGCTCTTCCTATGTTGATATTACAGAAAACAAGGTAATGTGCAGGTATCTTCTTTTCAGCTGATGTTCCTGATGTTACTGCTGATGTCCCTGTGGTACTGATAATGGTGGTGACTGCTTGCTCATGTGTAAGATGTGTAAGCCTGCGAGCAATGCAAACATCTTTTTTTTGCCTTTAGATTACTTTTTAACAGTTATGAAGCTAGATGAATGTTTTTAATTTGTGGCTGAGAAAAATGAGAGGAAACAGAAAAGGCCTGTCAAGTTCCATACCAATTCCTTCCTTTGTGTCCTGTCCTTATTTCTGCTCTCCCCATCTTTTTATATAAATACCACTTGATCGATGCTTCATCAATATGTTGTTTTCAGCTGTAGTGTGCAAATATTGTCAATATTTGTTTTATTATTCAAATGCTAGTTAACTCTTTCTACTTTGTTTAGCGTAATAAAGTGAGTATGTTTTATGCCTGTGTTCTGAATAAAAGTGCCTAGCTGTTAGAAGTTGGTATATAATGCAAGTGATAAGGAAAGTAACATAATGCAGTTGGAAACATTAAAGCATAACCATATTAAAACTGAATATATTTTCATAAAATGTAATCAGTTTAAATGAGGAAAAAATAAGCTTTGAATATGAACAGGATAATGCTAACTGCTCTGAGAAGAAATTGGATGAAATAGGATCTTCTGAGTGCTCAAATATATTTGTGCTTTGAGAATTCTGTTGGCTTCAGTTACAGAAGTATTTTAGGGTTTAGTTATTTTTTCTTCTCCTGATAGGTCAGGAAAATTTGTGCAGTAGCAGCAAAGCAATTAGGAGTGCACTCTTGTCCCTAGTCATGTGGTATGTGTGTAATCCCATTGCTTTTTTGTTGAGGTACACATCTGTACTATCTTTTTAGGACTACATATTAAATTGAGCGGGTATCAGAATTCACTATTGGTCATATCTGATGTAAAAGAGATGAGGATTTCTCATGCCTGAGCATGCTGGGCAGCTTGGTATGCTGGTGGCTGGCATGCCGCAGCTTAGCCTGTCCTCACATAGCTTGCCATCTCTAAGGCTAGTATCTGAATGGAACATGAGTAGGAAGACTTCCTGAGTGGTGCAGAGATGAGGTAACTTCTTAGGCTTCAGTGGGATCCACATGACTTAAGTTACTGATCTGTATATGCTTATTTATGTGCTGATGCATGAAAAAAAGCCAGCCTTGTTTGAGCCTTCCATTTTGGACTGGATTAATAAGATGCAGAGAGGTAATGCTATTCTCTTCATGGTCTTGTTCTGCCCCCATGCAGGCATATGCATATTTTTTGTGAAGGATGAATGTCAAGAGTATACATGGTCTAAATTCTAGGCAGTTACACATACTCTTCATTTTTCATATGCAGCTGTATAAATAAGTTGTGTAACATAATTTGTGTAACCAAAGCTAATATATTTGGGACAATGGAAAAGACTACAATAAATATGTTCATAGTCACTTTTTTCTAGGAATTTTATTTTATGCCAAAAAAATGAAATCGGGTCTGATCTATAACTATCTAGTTGCCCTTTCTGCTTGATTCAGTATTGTAAAAGTATTGTTGGGGCTCTGAATTTAGCTGCTTCAGAATTCTTAAGCACCTGAGTGAGGCTATTTATTGTATTTTGAGAAGGCATCATGTTATGTTTTCTTTTTTTCATGAAGATCTCTGCTATCTGGTATTTAGTTTTCTGGCACTCAGTTTTATGGCTTCCTTTGGCTATCCTGCATTTATATTAATGTAAATGCTCTTAAGGGATTTTTTATTAAGTGTGACAATATTGTTTGCATACAGAGTTACAGATAAATGGTTGGCTTTTCAGAAGTGCTCATTGTTGGATGAATCTCATCTCATTTAAGTCTGTGGTAAATCCTTCATTAGTATCAGAAGTAGTATAGTTAAGGCAAGACATGAGCACTTCCTGAAAATCATATTCTAAAAAGATGTCTGTCTACCTGCAGGATTGACAGGATAACAAGCTCATTGCCTCTGTTACAATACTAGAATTTTACTATTTGCATAATATAGAGCAGTAATACTTATTTTACAATTCATGAATAAGCCTTTCAGAAAGTAGTTTCAGACATGAATGAAACTTGTGAATGCTTCTTAAATAAATTGCTGGATTTGAGTCCATTCCGTTGTGTATCAGGAAGCCAAAATTATACTCAGATGTCCATGTCCAAAAACAGAGCATAGGCATTTGAGCATAAATAGTTTCAAACAGGTGTGGCTGGGAAGTGCTGAAATGACTCTGTATTAAGTTGTGCACACAATAGGTGAACGTGGCTATTCATTTGCATTGTAAACATATCAGTTTAGTTAATTAGGTGGCTATGAAGGGAAAAAGCTGGAATTAAAAAGAATGGCTCAAAATAAACCTGTTTTTGCTATTTTATTGTTATGGGATAATGCTAGTACTGGAAAAGTCCTGCATGCTTTAGAGCTGAAAAAAACCGATAGGTTTAGAAGGAAATGCTGTGTGAGAGGGAAATTATTTGCAGTCTTGGACATGTGTCCACTCTTGAACGGGAGAACAAATCCTGAGTGCATATTTAGTTAGATTGCTCACTAGATGACTACCAGAGGATAATGAACTGGTAGTTGAGATGCATATGTGTACAGACCATTCTAAAATAGCTTTCCTTCAAAATGCTTTCTTACAATTTTTTTAGAAATACAGGGGAATTTTATTCTAAGAGGCTTCTAAGTATAGTGAGAAACTTCCAAAGGGGACATAAGCACATGCAGAAGACAGGTGAACATGCTAGATTGATCTAGCTAATATATAACATACTGTAACTTGAGAGTCAGGTTACAAGGGAAAAACTGGGAGAACTTCCACTGGGTTTCTATAATACCAGGTCTAGCGCTTCACTATTTTCTGTGACTAAAGATGTCACTGGAACAACTCCTGTGGTTGTAGTGCTTGTCTTTTGCTTAAAATGTAAGATAGAGTAGGAGGTGAGGCATATGAAGCATCTGGTGGTATTCTTGCACCGCATGGCTTTGTTTCTTAATGGAAAGACCATGGTATTCACTTACGACATTAAAGTTACGTGCAGATGAATGTGGAAGTGTTTGCAGATCCACTTACAAAAAAGCGATATAGAGAAATGGAGAGCTGAAATACAGATAGAGAAAGGTAAATACATGTATAAATTGATAAGCATGATAAAACTTAAGAGCAGCTTGGGTAATAACTTTCTGCCTTTTTCTTAGTAATTAAATGGTCTATTTTTATTTAACTTCTTTTAAATAATGTTATAATTAAGCAATAACTAATGAAATACAAGTTTGTGCTTCAGCAATTGTCTGCAGCAGACAGAGACATGCCCAGAGCAAAGACCAAGGCACTTTGTAAAATTAAAGATTGAAACAAAGCAAGAATAATTATTACAGAAACAGGAAACAGATTACATGAGTGTAAATGCAGATTGCATTAATTTTCTTAATGTTATGCTGAACTGAAAACAGGTAAAATTAAATGTGTATCCTTTTAATGTACTTGCTATATCATCATCACAAATTTTAAGAATTGCAACTGTAACGAGATAAGATGATGCTATAAGGTGCTTTTAATTTTAATTAAACTTTACTTTGTTGGAGAAATGTATATTTAAAGAATTAAAGCGTTGTTCACTGTATAATGTATTTCCTTACAGAAAATGAGTTAATTACAAGTCATGTATATTTTGAAAGCTGTTTTGTGATGCTAAAAAGCATCTTAACATGGATTATAGAAACACTGCCACTTTCCATTAAGTGGCTTGTTTCCCTATTCTTTAAGGACTTATTGGGAAAACTAGAATATGATGATGGCCTTTTTGTATAAGTTTTAGTAAAGGGAGTTGCTGGTCTTACCCTGTCTGTGTGTAATGTAGCTTATTTCAGTTTCTGTTCTTCTTCAGGGTGAATTGCTGGCACAAATTCTCAAAATATTTGAGGTAATCATGTACAGTGATTGCATCATAGTAATCTTGTATCTTCAAAGAAGTATTTATATGGTGTTCAATATCTTAATTATTGAAGTATTTCAACACTGTGATTCTTGATAATTTATCAAAGTTTATTTCTTGTCTGTTAAGCTTGTATATATGAAGTTACTTCTGGAGTTCTTCAAGGATCAGAGCATGTCTTATTTACTATTTTCATTAGCAGCCTTTGCAGAAGAATGAAAAGCATGCTAGAAAATTAGCTGATTCCAAAGTTGAGAGGTATCTTCATTGTAGAGGTGGATTGGATTATTTTATGAAAGGAATTGCTTTGCTCTGGCATTAGTTGGTTTCAGGGGAATGCACTTAAGGAGAGATGATATTAATTTCCCCAATAAGCTCAGTCTCATCATTTGGGAACAGCAAAGGATGACGGTGATTTGCTTGTATTTAGAAAGATGGGTTTAAATTGTCATAGGTCAAGAAAAGGCAATTAAGATGATGGTCAAAGGATGGTAAGCCTTTTTAAGAGTAGCTTGAAAGAGCTTGGCCTTTTCAGCCTGACAAAGTGAAGTCTGAGAGGCGATGTAAGTGCTCTCCTTAAATACACAGAAGAAAGAAAAGCTTTGAGTTATTTAAGCCAAAGGATGGTTTTGGCCCAAGAAGAAAAGAATATAAATACAGAATATATTTAGAATGGAAGATGAATTACTTTCCAAACCTCAGAGGTGTGAGCCTTCTAGCATGAGTAGTGAGAGCAGATCATCTTACCTTTCCAGAAGGCATTTGATCAATTCATATTGCTGCATGATATCTTGCTTTTGTAGCAGAAAGCTGAAGGAAGGCCTTTTTAGTCCCACAGCTGTGAAATCTCAAGGTGTTTTCCTCTACAGACGTAGCTACTAGTAAGTCCCAAGACATCGTGTTTGTACTATTTCCTGCCCTGGAAGAGGAAAGATGTGGTGCTTCCCTGTGGGAATCATACTTTATGCACTAATTAGCTTTCGTAAATCCAAAAGGTCAAATGTTAGAAGGAGGTTCTCTTCAGAAACTTGTGCTTAGTAAAGAACAGTGATTTGGGAGCTTACTTGAAACAATTTAAAAGAAAGAACAAAGCTTCTAAGAAGAAATATTTTAAAAGCAAACGTAATGATCCTCCTTTAAGATTTACTTCTCTTGATGGTTGCATGGGCAAGCTAGACTTCTACAGACACCTGTGAGTTGGTGCCACTCTTGTCAGGTTAGCTCGACTGAAATAAACCTTTCTCTGAATCTTTGCCTGCTCTCAGGCCTTTGAAAGGAAATAACTCTTTAAAATTTACCAGAGTGTTTGTGGAGTTTTCATTCTGTGATTTTTAAAAAGGTTTTTAAATGGGGGGAGGCAAAAATGTCAACAGCTTTAAAATATGATTATTTAATGGTCTTATGTTTTGAGCCCATGTTTGTGGAGCGATAGCTTATCTTGAGCCGTTCTTTTTTTTTTTGCCTGTTTCCCAGGAGAATGACTCCTATTGTTAAACCAACAACTCTTTCTGTATAAGTCAGCATATAATATTAATAATGAGCTTCTGTGCTATAGTTAGAAATGTTGCACATATTTCTTAGAGTAAGAGGGGGGAGTAGAACACTTCACCTAGATTTTTTTTTTAACCTAACATGTGAAAAAGGTGAGCATCTAATAGAAAAAAAATGTACTTTGATTAATTAATCAGAGCTTTTTCAGTTTTTGTTATTTAAAATACTGTGTAAAAGACTTGTGGGTTGTGTCTTCAAAGGCACCTCTTTTAGGATAGTTAAAAAGGAAGTTACTGTGAGATAAGTGTACTCTGAGAGAATTTTACAGAGGTACTTGAAAGTAAAAGCTGCAAGCTTTTATTTTTCTTGTGGACTCACAGTATGTTCGAAAGTGCTCAGCTGTGATAAAACTCTGCTAACAGCAGAATTTTATCACAGAATCAAAAGGCAGCAGAATTAGTGCCGATAAGTACATACATATCTGTGGTAGGCTTGGTTTACGACAACCTTCTTGACTCAGTGGAATTTGTCAAAGTCTCTATAAGGATCATAGCTACAAGATAACACCCCCCCCCCACACACACACCCCGAAGCAAAGTAGTGGGAAAGGTGTAAAAATAGTTCACGGAGGGAAGATGATAGCCCTTCTCCAGGGCTCTTGCTTTTGGCTTGTCATGTGAATTATAGAGCATCACCTTAGGAGCTCCTCCTGTTATTTCTTCCAGCAGCCTCCATTTCAGCACAACACTACTCAGGAGATGAGGTAGTCCTCGTGTTATCACTTAATGCTAGTGGTTTACTGAGGGACTTAAGGCTCAAAAATGATCAATTGGACATCAGCAATTTTGTTTTGTCACGATACTAACCATTCCTATAATGCCAAAAAAAAAAAAAAAAAAAAAAGAGAGAGAAAAAGATCTAGTTTATTAAATTAGTCTTAATGTTCTGACTTGCATCATATTTACTTCCAGAATTTGTGTTTTTTATTAAAAGACACCTAATGTTACTGATTTTGCATAGAATGATGATGCTGTATATAGGAAACATTTCAGACCATATGTTTTTATTTTAAAGCATAATGACTGACTGAAATATAAATTCAAGGGAAAAATGAACAATTGTTATCCATTAATACTGTTTCAAAGAGAATGGAGAGTAAAAGGAATTTGAGCCTAATATTTTTTTCCTTACTTGCGCTATGGCTGTGTGCAGGTTTGCTTTGAATTTGAGTGGCAGAATCCATTCTTTTATGAGTTCAGTGTCATGGGAAGAGCATTCTTAAATGGACAAGTAAATATAACAAATTTTGCAATGTGAAACAGAAGGTCTTGCATAGATTTCAGTATTTGAGAGTTGTGTTCTGCATGTAAGTAGTTAATAGCAATGTTTTCTTATGTCCTTAGTACATTTTACATTATATTGGCATATTGTGCTGATACTGTCTGTCTATGGTTTAGCGAAGAACTACTGTCAAGTGTAAGACCTCCTTCAAGTTAGTAGTTTTAAAACTATTCAGTGAAGAAACAGTATTACAAAAAGGCTTTAAAGGGCTACTTAAAAAAATGGTCTAGACCTAGAAATACATACTTAGATCATTTTTAAATTGCGTTGGAATGTGGAAGTCAGTCACTACAGTGGGCAGAGTCTTTATTTCCTATTAGTTTCATTCTAACATGAAATACCTGAATTATCATTGCCTTTTGCTGTATAGAGAATGTTGTTTCTAGGCAACTACAATGATTACTACTGCAAAACGGTCAATTCAACAACAAAAAAACAACAGCATTTTGAGGTGTACAAAGAACCTGTGTAATCAGCATATAATAATATACCACGAGTGTTAAGTCATGAACGATTCTTTTACCACTATAAAAATAGTCCACCATTAGAAAAATGTGGGTTAACACACAAGTGAATGAGTGTTTAAAAGGTTTGGCCTACTTCCGAGTACAAGTATATCAATCAGATGCCTCCCTGTTGTGTTTCAACCATTCAGGAAAATACTGGCAATTTTTCGTTTGCTGTGAAAGTCCTGTGCTGAGGTTGCTAATCTGTGAGGGCTCATAGTGCTGCTGTCACCGTTCAAGCCAGCAGGGTGATTTGGATCAGCCTGCACGGTGTCCTGGCACTGATGGCATTGTTCTTGTTCGGATGTTTATGCTGCACCCAGAAGGGGTAACGCTTAAGCCCTAAATTTACTCCATTTACTCGTATTATGTCATTTGGGTACGGAATGCCCTAAAATAACCCTGATACTCCTTTAAAGATTTCTGTGAAAAGAGGTAAAAGTTGTTTTCAGTAATACTTTTTTCCGTCTTACAGGAGTCATGTCTTTCACCTTAGCATAGTGTTTGAAATTTCCTGGAGGAACTGAGGCCTTCCCTTCCTGTTCTTTTTACCATTATGCCTGTGGTTCTTTAAATGCAGCACTAACCCATTTGACCAAATGGTAGATGTCAGATGACATCAAATGATAGAAGTCTCTGGGGTTTGTTTGTTTGTTTTGAGGTGAGATGAAGTAGACTTTTTAGGAATCTCTCATCTGTTCATGGAGAATGAATGTAATGTTGCTTTCGGGCATGTTTATTTACTGTATGCTTTATTTCTTTTTGTACTTGTTTTCTAGACATGAGTAATGCTAATTTGCATTTGCACTATTGTTTTATCATGATTACTAAGTGACTGGATATTGTAAAGATTAGTGATGGCATTTTGAAAGACTAGGTATTTTGCAATGTTCTTAAATTCTGTACTCTTCCTTGTTTTTCTGATTGAGATAGTAGGTCAGACTTCCGGGGCAGCTTCCTACAAATGCAAAAACAATTTAAAAGTGATCCCTGGCCTGTTTATCAAAGATGAAGGAAGTAGCAAATGCAGCTGTCTGGCCAGATCTGGAACAGCTGACAGCATGTACAGAAAATTCCTTCCTTACAGGGGAGAAAAAGCTCTTTCTCCCCTTCCCTCCCCTCCCCCCATATTTGCCTTTTTTACAGGTTATGAGGCATGAGGACAAATGCTTTGGCAGGCCCTACAGCACCTGTAAATGCTTGGCATGCTTATTTCCTTTTTTTGAGGAGTGGAAGTGGAGAAGGTGGTGGTGGGCAGCAATGAGTCAATGGGAGGGAGCAGCAGGGGCGATTGGAACAGCAGTATCTGGGCTCTGTGGGAGCAGGTACTCCTGAAGCATAATGATCAAAATTAGCTATGAAAGCCTCCCAGCTTCTGTGACTTGTAAAACAATGTTTTGCAAAATGGCAACATTGCCCACAGTCTGAATAAGGAAGATGGTTATTTCATTAGCACTGAGATGGTCCGTTTCTCCACCTTTTTTGAGATTGCTTTGCTGAAGGTCTAGAGGAAACTGTTCACTGTGGGGAAGACTGCAGCATGTACTAGATGGATTTATCAGTTGTGACATAGTGAAGGATTGGAGCATATTCAAAAGTGAACTGTTTCTGCATTTAGGCATTTCCATGTTTATTGTCTTGAAGTACCAGCTTGTTCGCTTTATAACACAACTGTAGAGATTCCTGTATATGATTTCAAAAAAACAATTTATATTCACAAATTTAAAACTTAGAATGAAGTCTGTAACATATGTATTTTACATAGTATCTTACTGAATCTAATAAGCAAAAGAGAATAAGATGCCTTTTCTTAAGAGCTAGCCGTATTTGCTAAGACCTTTTCCTTGAAAAGTATTTTGCCACTGGAATCTTTGCATCAGTCAGTTGCTGCAGAAGTTTTACGTAATCCAAACCAGGATTTTGTCAATGAAAGAGACACTACTGAAGTATTCAACTTGTTAAATGTGTTTAAATTCATTTGAGTGGTTATATTAAAGGATGAAATTAGTCTTTGTTAGTGTAAGGACAGGTACCAATACTTTAGGTAAATATTTCTTAATTTAAGTATAACAATATTTGATGTAAAGTTGAGTGTCTTCTATATTGTTAGGTGTTCTGTGATTCTTGCTCAAATAAAAAAGAAAAGCAACATAGTGGATTTCCTGTCAAAAATGTGCTGATTGCGGCAGCTTGCCCAGAGCTAAACCCATTGTAATAAAAACTCCTGGACTGGAACGTGGTGCTGTTTATATTATTTGGCTCCCGAGTTGTTTTTGCAGTGTATAAACCCAAAGCAAACAGCTGTCAGTTTGAAAGCCTCTGAAGAGCCTTGTCGCTAGGCATTGCTGAGCTCTGGTGCTTGGATTCTTTGAAGAACATGTCAGCTGGGCCCTGGCAACTGACAGTGGAGGCTGAGTCTTAGGAAGCTGAAAGCATTGGATTAGAACAGCTTACATCTTTTGACTTTGTACCGGATCATTGGATTGAAATCACTTTGATAGATACTTTTGAGGATTTGGGCTTTTTTTTTTTTTTTTTTTTTTTTTGGAAGTCTGGGTTTCTTGCCCTTTAGTTTTCCAGTGACTCTAGTAGCTAGTTTGAAGTGCACATTAAGACAATCAAGCCTTACTTTCTGTATCAGCATCGTGTTCCTCAGTGGGACTCAGGATATAACCATTAGATCTATATCAAAAAAAGACTCCCTTCTCAATGTGATATTGTTGCTTTGGGAACTGGATGCATTACTTGCATGAGCAGCTGTATAGGTTCTTGTTCTGTCTATATAACTAGTTTTGTGAAACAGATTTATGGAACAATCTACTTGTAACATATTGTAGCACACTTTTCTTTTTCCCCGGTTCACATCTTAGTTTAATGTATCTTCTTACTTTCCCCTTTCTTTAACACACTAAAAGCTAAAATGGCAAACCATTTTTGTGCTTTTAATATTTAATTGCTAATGTGATACAAATACTAATAAAGTTGACAACACAGGGAAAATGGTAAGACATTGAATTTTATATTAGGTTGGAAGTTTTAATTGCTACAGCATCAGAGATACAGCTGTATGCCTTGACTACAGGGTAGAAACGTGTGTACTTTCTACTGAATTTCTGCTGTTAACAGAACAGTGTTTCAGAAGGTTCCCTCCTGTCCCCTGTAAATGCCAGATTATTTCATTCTTCCAAAAGTAGTAGAATACTTTATCTCTGAAACTTTCTCACAAAGAAATTTTATTCCAGAAAAAAAGAGAGCTTGTCATAGAGAGATTTCCAAATCAGCAAGACTGAGAAGCTGTTTAGTGGCTTTGGACCTTCAGTCTAGAGTATTTGTCATAAACATGTGTCTGACTTCATGAACTGTGCTGCGCATACCTTCATTTACTTCTATGGATAATATTTATTGGAGTATATAAGGAAGTCTATAAAGAATGTAGACTATAATAATAATAATAATATGCAAAATCTTCAATTTTAACACTTTTTTGTGGTATATTTTCTGTCCAGAAATTTTATTTTTCTTCCTTTCTTTGCCCTTTCCTTTCTTATATTCTTATATTTTTGTGTAACAAAAAGGTTTGTCAAAGGTTTGTTAGCTCTGGGTTCAAGTTACTAGTTCTAAAGTAGGATTTCTCTCTCTCCCTCCCTCCTCCCTCCCTCCTCCCTCCCTCCTCCCTCCCTCCTCCCTCCCTCCTCCCTCCCTCCTCCCTCCCTCCTCCCTCCCTCCTCCCTCCCTCCTCCCTCCCTCCTCCCTCCCTCCTCCCTCCCTCCTCCCTCCCTCCTCCCTCCCTCCCCTCCTCCTTCCTCCCTCCCTCCTCTCCTCCTTCCTCCCTCCTTCCTCCCTCCCTCCTCTCCTCCTTCCTCCCTCCCTCCCCTCCTCCTTCCTTTCCTCCCTCCTCCCTCCCTCCTTTCCTCCCTCCTCCCTCCCTCTTTTCCTCCCTCTGTCCGTCCGTGTGTAATCTAGGTTGAATACAATGCACAATTCCGGAGCTGCAAGGTACAACTTAAGTTGGTCATAAGAGGAGGAAATGAAAAATGTTCCCAGGTCACAGAAAGAGTTCTGTTGACAGCTAGAGGGTTTAAGCTGATGATAGCTAGGGTCAGGTATGAATTCAAATAGACCAAACCATAGAATTTCTTTTCAGGTAAAACTGTGCATTAAGTCACAATATCTATGCTTGATAGCTATGTCTTTTTTTTTTTTTCTTTCTTTTTTTTTTTTTTTTTTTTTTTTTTTAAGTCTGCCATAGAGTAGCAGTAGCTTTCAGATTTTGGAGCGGTGCCTATTACTGTGCTTGGTTGGAGGTTTGGCTGCATTTGGCTCCTCTTAATGCTTCTCTCTGCACCAGAGTAATGCACTAATCAGAGCAGCCTCATAATGTGTTAGGTCCCCAGGCCAGCATATAATGGACAAGACCTAAAGGCTTATTGACATGAATAAGCTACGATAAACCAAGTAACTGTTCTTTCTTGGATATTTTTCAATTCTCAGTAGTAGAAAAGCTGGATGTAAGTTGTTCTGTGTTGTACCTCTCCCCTAAAGTTCTAGTTAATTGACCCTGTTTGATTATTTGGACTTTCTCAATACAAACATAGGGCAGGAGGAGAGCAGGAATGTTGAGAGCTTCTAGGAATTCATTTTTTTGTTTTGTTTGTTTTTCCTTAGAATTGTGTATCTGTAAACTCAGGTAATAGTTGGAGATCTCCAGGGTAAGTATTTTGTGATGTGCCTACCTTGGATTTAATTGCAAACTCTTTCAGAAGAGTTTAGCACCATTCTGTGCATATAAATAAGCACAAATAGCAGTGAAGAGTTTTATACTTGCAAATCAGTCATATTTACTACACAGATGCTCTCACTAGGTTTTATGTAAAAGATGCAGACACACATAGAGCTTAGAGGTAGATATGGGCTTGCTTAGTAGCCAACCTCCTTGACCTTTCAGACTACCAATTAAAAACTTTTCCTGTAGTCAAAACCATTGCAACTCGGAGCGCTGTGAGTGGTCTGTGCATGACGCTCCCAGGGAACTGAATCCTTTGAGGCCCCACTGCTCCAACTGTACAACGGAGGCTTGGCCTGTGGTATTTGAGAGCCTTTGAGTATCCCCCTTTGCCAGCTGCATGATACAGACGTGGCCTGTAAGCCATGGTTGACCTGCTTATAAACTATGTGCAGCTACAGAGCTATGTACTGGCCTCTTCAGCTTTTCTCAAATATTTATGTGAGGAGCTTGCCTGAGCTTAGCAGTTTGACTTCCCCAGTGGTATTCTTCTGCACTTGACTTTTCACTTCATTTGGCCATCAAATGATGAGTTTGAGAAGCCAAAGTAACTTCAAACACCTGGGACTACAGATTTTTTGTTGCATTCTGTATGTCATTTCCATATCAGGAGAAACAAAAAGAGTGTTAATGGACAAAACAGATAATGTACCATTGAAAAGTTGTTACTGTAAAATAATTGCTTTAAAGACATTAGGCACAGAGATTCTGCATTATCAGCTAATATCCTAAAATTAGGTTTACTTGCTATGTTAGCACTTTGCCAGTATATAGCTTCCTATTTTTTAATAAGTTTATTTTCCTTGTGGGCAGTAAAGTATTCTACTGGGCTTCAAAAATAAGTGTCTTCATTTTTTTCTGTGAAGATTATTAAAACTAGGTTAAACAAACAAACAAAAAAAACCAAAAAACAAAAAATCAAAAAAGAGTTCCTGCAGTTGTCTGCATTTTTGTTCTTGTTAAATCTATGTAGAAAATAAAAATAGATTGGTCGGTTTCATACTTGTGTCTTATTAGGGGATTACAATGCAAATAACTCTTCTTTCTCGTGAATGTAATTTAAATAGGGAGTGAGCATACAATGTAATAAACACTATCTAAAAGTGCCATATCGCTTGTAAAGACTGGATTTTGGTATCTCCTTCTGCAGTAATAGTGATAAAGTGACTTTTAAAATCTTCTTCGTTTGCATAACGTCAGTATTCATGGGTACACATATAGAGATATATCTCATCTTATGCTGTAAGGTAGGGATACTTCCTCTGATTCCTTTTGAGCTACTTATTCTAATAACTTACAACACAATAGGTTTGATACGGGCTACTTCACTTCATGTTATCTAGGCTGATAGATTTTTGTTTCTAGGCCATAACCTGGTATGTAAATGCAGTTGCACACATGAATCTCAAAAATCAACTAGATCAGAGGAATTGTATGGAATTTTAGAGGAGTTGTACTCCCCTAAAATTCCTAAATTTTACATAGGATCCTATAATGCTGAAAACTGATGCAATTACTCTAGTGAAGATCTTCTAACAAAGGCAAGATTTAAAGTTAAAATCCTGTAAAGCATTATTATAAGAGTTGAAAAAGTTAATGGGGTGCTTCATTAACCAACAAAGCCTGCCTTAAGTACGTATTGATGAGGAATAGACTTGAAATTAAAATTGTGCCAACCAATACACTTCTATATTTGATAAAAATTGGAAGCTTTGGAGTTAAGTGACTTATGCTTCTGTTCCTTCAAAAAAAAACAAGACCCATACTTACACCCCCTAGAAAACACTTGCTTTCATCTAAAAATCTGGTTGCACAGTAGGTGTTTATCAGAGACTAACTCCACTGGAGGAAGTTAGAATTACATAAATTGGCTGTGTATTTCTTATCTTACTCATTTTTTATTTTGCTTAAGTTATACATAATATATCCCTTTTGGACTTCTGTAAATGGTGTTCCCCATATTTAATGATTGAACAGCACCAAGTGGTCCCTTGGTTTTGAACAGTTAAACCTTCCATAAGTGCATCTATAGATATGTATTTCTTAGGTTCAGAAGGGGAACTGAAATGTATGCTAGCACTTGGCTATGATACTCTCCTTTGGTTTTTTGATTACTTAAGAGGGCTGATCAGGTCAGAGTATCAGCCTATATGAATACTATCAACCAGCTTTAATTAGCCCTATTAAAACACTTCCCTACTGAGAACTCTAACTGAGCTAGAAGGTTTCGGTTCTAATTAAAAAAAAAAAATGTATTCAGCTCATATTGTAGTAATATGACGTGAGGGGGTTTATACCTTGATCCCATTCCATTTTCATTCTAAGAAAACACAAAGGGGCTCTAAAACATGGTTGAGGCTGGTTAATACACTTTACTTCTGAAATCCTGTAGTTTAGGTTTCGGGTATAGTTTACAGAGAATACCTGCTTAGTTTGTGAAATGTGTTGTGTAGAAGTAAATCCAGTCCACTAGGACATAATCTGGAATTGCTTGTAGTGCATAAAGGAGAATTTATTGGTAGTATGTGTATGACAAAGGTTCATCTGCTTGCAAGCTTCTGGTACGATTCATCCTTTGAGAAGGATGCTGGGTCAGAGCTGTGTGCGTCTTTGCTGTGGCCTTTTACTGGACAACTGATAAGCCGAAGAACTGCCAGAGGACAATTTTTCTCATTCACTCTTTCTCGCTTGTTCTTTTTATATTTTTTAACCAATTTGGTTGAAGTGCTTTGGTGTTCTGCAGTAGGGAAGGAATGTTCTGCAGTGATCATTTAAAGACTACATTAAAATGAGTAGTGACCTATCTTGCCTGGTGTCAAATGCATGTGATATTTGTTCTGAACTAGATGCTCGGTCACTGTTTTGCTGAGATCCACATGCTTGGTGTGTTTTTTCTCCGGGGGCGAGGAGAAGCAGGACATGATTTGTGGCTGTTATATGCCACAAATATATATAGCCATATAATGGCCGTTAGAATGAAAGCAAGTGTGTGTGTGTGTGTGTGCTAAAAAGGGATAAAACAACTGTGGTCAAAAATCTTCACTGTCAGTGAAGGAACAATTAATGAAACAATTATTCCCAAGTTGATGCTGAAACGCTAAATTGTTAGGGTGCTTATATCAATTTGTAAGTAAAGCATAAGATATTCATATCATTCTGGTTCCATCCAAAACTGTCTGGAACAAACCAGGTTTGGATAAATTGAGGCAAATGGCATTTACCAGTTCACTTTTGAAGATCTTACCCAACTTTAGTTTCAGGTGACTATGGACAACTTTGTCTTCTTACTCAGCTCAGACTTCTACGTACAGGCTTAGTGTGTTATGTCTTCACTACATTATCATAATAGGAAATTCAGATTTATTAGTTTTGCTCATTTTATTGATTTTGCTGCTCTACATTCAGTTTGTACAGCATTGGCACAATATAGCTTGCGTGCTAACTCATGTAATATCAGTAGAGCTAGTAACTCTGTTCCAAACCAAAATATTTTGATACTGATAGAGCAATGAGAAAAGAATGTAGTTGTTGCATTTCAGGCTGTTTTACAAACCTAGGAAATGAAGGGAAAGAATAGCTTACAAGTGAAGCAGGTTTAGGTGCAGAAGTTACTGTGACAGAATGAATATGATTTCCAAAGTACCAGGTTTTTTGGAGTCAACATTTTGGTTAAACAGCACAATGAGAAATTCAGAATAGGATTATAAATCAAAAAAGGGTCAGCAATAAAGAATGTAGAATCATAGAATCAATAAGGTTGGAAGGGACTTCTGGAGATCATCTAGTCCCACCTCCCTGCTCAGCAGGGTCACCTAGAGCATGGTAGACAGGGTTGCATCCAGGCAGGCCTTGAAGATCTCCAGAGAAGGAGACTCCACAACCTCCCTGGGCAACCAGCTCCAGTGCTCCGTCACTCTCACAGTGAAGAAGTTCCCCCATCACGTTCAGGCAGAACTTCCTGTGCTTCAATTTCTGACCATTGCCTCTTGTCCTGTCGCATGGGACAACTGGAAAGAGTTTGTCCCCGTCCCCTTGACACCCTCCGTTCAGGTGCTCGTACACCTTGATAAAATCCCCCCTCAGTCTTCTCTTCCCCAGGCTAAACAGGCCCAGTTCTCGCAGCCGTTCCCCAGAGGGCAGATGCTGCAGCCCTCTGATCATCTTCGTAGCCCTACATTGGGCTCTCTCCAGTAGCTCCATGTCTCTTTTTTACTGGGGATCCCAGAACTGGACACTGTACTTGAGATGAGGCCTCAGCAGGGCTGAGCAGAGGGGTAGGATCACCTCCCTCCACCTGCTGGCAACACTCTTCCTAATGCACCCCAGGATACCTTTGCCCTTCTTGGCCACAAGGGCACATTGCTGCCTCATGGTCAATCTGTCATCCACCAGCACTCCCAGGGCCTTCTCTGCAGAGCTGCTCTCCAGCGGGTCAGCCCCCAGTTTGTACTGGTGCCTCGGGTTATTCCTCCCTAGGTGCAGGACTCTGCACTTGCCCTTGTTGAACCTCAGGAGGTTCCTCCCTGACCAGCTCTCCAGCCTGGCCAGGTCTCTCTGAATGGCAGCACAGCCCTCAGGTGTGTCAGCCACTCCTCCCAGCTTGGTGTCATCAGCAAATTTGCTGAGGAGGCACTCTGTCCCCTCACCCAGGTCACTGATGAAGAAGTTGAACAGGATGGGACCCAGTCCTGAGCCCTGGGGGACACCCCTAACCACAGGCCTCCAACTAGACTCCACGCCACTGATGATGACCCTCTGAGCTCTGCCTTTCAGCCAGTTCTCAATCCATCTCACTGTCCACTCGTCTAATGCACACTTCCTGAGCTTACCTAGGAGGATGTTACGGGAGACAGTGTCCAAAGCCTTGCTGAAGTCAAGGTCCGCAACACCCACTGCTCTCCCCTCATCTACCCAGCCAGTCATTCCATCATAGAAGGCTATCAGATTGGTTAAGCAGGATTTCCCCTTGGTGAATTCATGCTGACTACTCCTGATCACCTTCTTCTCCTCCATATGCCTGGAGATGACATCCAGAAGGAGCTGTTCCATCACCTTTCCAGGGATGGAGGTGAGGCTGACCAGCCTATAGTTGCCTGGGTCCTCCTTCTTGCCCTCCTTGAAGACTGGAGTGACACTGGCTTTCTTCCAGACCTCAGGCACCTCTCCAGTTCTCCAGGACCTTTCAAAGATGATGGAGAGCAGCCTGGTTACAACATCCGCCAGCTCCCTCAGTACCCATGGGTGCATCCCATCTGGGCCCATGGATTTGCGGATGTCTAGCCTGCCCAGAAGGTCTCTAATCCTATTCTCTTTAACCAGAGCAAAGTTTGTGCCTTGCTATGTAGTCCCTCTGGCAGGTGTCAAGGTGGTTGAAGTCCCCCATGAGAACCAGGGCCTGTGATCGTGAGGCTACTTCCAGGTGTCTCTAGAAGGCCTCATCAACTTTCTCTTCCTGGTTAGGTGGTCTGTAGTAAACACCCACAACAGTGTCCCCCATGTTAGCCTGCCCTTTGATCCTTACCCGTAAGCTCTCAACTGCCTCCTCCTCCACCCCTAGGTAGAGGTCAATGCATTCCAGTTGCTCAGTGTATGTAAAAGGTACTTGGCATAATATTTTAATATGGAGGATGCTGATTAAATTAACTTTGCACATATGTTTAGGCTATCTTGGGAAAAAACATTCCTTTATATAAGAAATTAAATATTTAACAGTACACTGAAATAACAGGGAATTAGAAGACAGATAAATTTGATGTGGATTAATTTTATTTTGATAAATGTGAGTAATTTGCTCAATGTGATTGTCTCAATTTGATTTGTCTATGTATGAACTGTCTAAAAGAGTGCAGTAACGCATGGTGCTAGAGAGCACTGCATACTACTGCCATACTACTGTGTTAAGCAGAAGAGTCATGAAGAGCCAGACTTAACATGGAGTGGAATTCTAGTCTGTACAAAGTTTTTTTTTTTTCTTTCATTGATATCGATTGATGTAAGATACCACATCTCCCTGTAAACCTTGTCTGGTTTTCCACAGATGATGGAATCATTTATCCTCTTTTTGTTGGAAGTAAACCTGGAATGTCTAGACCAACTTAATTGAAGTTGCTCTGGATTTGCATACTACTGTCTCATAGTACATAAATTTTATATGAAAATGTTCTTGTACTTAAGATTCACATTCAGATTTCTTCTTCCCAAATGGTAACTTTTTATAGCCTATATAACCTCTGCATTGGAATCATCTGATGCACCATTAGTGGGCTACCTTGGGGTGATCTCAGAAGAGGCATGGGAAAACACTTACCGAGGTTTTTTTTTGCCCTTTCCACAGAACTAGTTTGGAGTCAACTAGGGGAGATTTTCTGTGAAATCCTCCCCAAAAGTTTGACAATCCAGTAAAACCAATTTAATTTTGCTATTTGGCAAAAGAATAACGTTGCCAGTGACCCTGCCATTGAACGGATCTCAGACTGAAGTTTCCCTATATGCTACTTTACATGAAGAAAAACCAGTCTGTCTTCTCCATCAGCGCTGGCTTTCCATTCCCATTTACTGTGTGGGAAACGTTTTGCAGAAGAGCATAGTGAGGCTCCATTGGCTTACTCTTGGCTTTCTCACCTTCCTCTAAATTTGTACTTGATGAGAAAGTAAATAGTCCTGTATAGCGCATTACACAGAACCATGCACATAATTATTTAGCATGATATGCCACTTTTGAGATCATGAATCCAGTGAGTTATCCAGCTAAAGATGTGTTTTTGTAAGGTCAGTAGTGAAGCACAGTGTTATTCCTCAGCTGTAGACTGCCCCCTCCTTCATTGCTTGGAAATTGCAGTCTTTTTGAGGGTGGAGTTGAGGAGACAGTACTGTGACATGGACGGTTTGGGCAGAAACTTTTCTGACCACATATGGAGAGTGCAGTGAAAAGGGCCATGTAGGTTTGGAAATTCTGAGTCTGTGCAGTTAGATGGATCCCTGGGAAAAGGGTAGGTTACAGTCTGTTGAATTCATTGATCTCAGTGTTTGTAACTCCTTTTCTTCTTTCATCTTCCATTCTGTACCACTTTTGCAGAAATGGACAACTTAGGCATTTCTGAAATTCTCTTAAAGCAGTTGAATTGCAGTTTGTGTACATTCTTTGTCTGTCAGAAACGTTGTGCAAAATATTAAGTATTTGTATATCCCTCTTTTTATTTGCTGCTGTAGTTGAGATTTATAACTCCATACCTTCCCTCTCTTTCATTATTGATATACTTGTTTTTACAGTAAATAATCATAATAAAAAAGAAATCTGGTAGCGTGCTAGCCTGCTGAACAAAGAAACAGGCAAAGCCTACGAACTGAAAAGTAGTAGCTTCTGAGGGATTTCCTACTAGTGCACTGCAGATGTGTGGCCTATGATTTTAGTATCTTAATTGCATTAGTGCACATCAGAGAAAGGAAAACACATTATTCTGCACTGATTTTTCAACTTTATTCATCAATAAGACCAATTTTTTCTCATATTTAAGTATGAAAAAGTGATTAAAAAAAAAAGAGAAAGCTTGATACACATAGCATTGGATCAAGGCACATACAAGACTGGCCAAAGGGCATACAATGCACTTTGGTTCCTAGGTGAAGAAACAAATGATTATGGCAACAAAGAGTGAATGAGTGGCTTGGGGTTTAAACACAAAGTAGCTCATACTCAGTAGGAAGCCAAAAAGAAACATTTTACCTTACAGATTTATTATGGATTTTCTGGAAGATTGTGACAGTAATGGGCAGTATTCCTGACTGTAATGACAGCATTTTTAATAAACATCTCTATACTGTTTTTTAGTATATATGCTTTAAAATAGCTTTATTTCCGTAGTTGGAATTTACACTATATTGTTGTCTGATTACCTTTGTGACTAAATTGTTTTGAGATCTTGCTTGTATTGCCTGTTTCTATCCTCATTTTTTTTCTTATGAACTGTATTTGCCATACTTTTTCTATTCCAAGCTATTTCTAAGTGTTTTCTGTCAGTCCTCTTGCCTTTGTCTCCCAAATGCCTGTGATCATCCATCAGTATTTTCTCTGTAATAAGCAACTAGTTTTGGTAACCAGAAATCTAACCATAAACTATATCTACCTCCTTAGTATGTGCAACCTAGTGTGTTTCTCTTCTTCTTTATTAACTCCTTCTTAGGAATTTCATTATACTTACTTGCAAGTATCAGTTTTACTCGATAAGAGCTTGTCTCATGCATGCAGTTGGCTTGATGATTATATTTTAAATCGGATCTCACCATTTTTGAATGGATACATCCAGACAGCTGATATTGCCCATTACTACACACATTTTTGTTTATTGAATATTGTTGAGGTTTACAGATTGAATAGGCCCAACATTATAGTTCTGTGAGTTTTTCTATCCACTTCTTAATCTTCTTGATTTGCCAAGTTTAACATTATTTTATTAATACCAAAGTGAAAAATGACCTGTGCTTACACTTACAAGGATCTCAGATGAACGTTCTGACTGCTCAACACGGCAAGAAAATTCACTTTCACAGTCAACAAGTCATCTTACTCAGTAGAACACAAAAGTTAAATGGTCTGTAACTTCAATATTAGCAAGGAAAATACAGTACAAATTACTAAAAAATACTAAAATATAGAATTGTGGTCAGGTATCCCCACTACATTAATCGCAGCAGTAGCCTGAAATTTGAAACTTTTAATAAAAAGTTCTTAAATATAAATTATATGGCAAATGTACAGTACATTGCTTTGTCAGTTCTCTCAATCCAGTGTTTTGCAGTAGAATAGCAACCTTTAAAGTCAGTCTTTTCTTGTTAAAAAATCAAATCAGTCTTTCATTTCCTTCAGTATCATGAGTGTGAATGATCTGAATCTGGAATACCACTGTCTCTGTAGCTTCTGTTACTACTGCTTTCACTGTGGCTGTTCTTATACAGATTCATTCCATTAGGTGGGAATATGGTATGTATTACAAATTCCTCCTTGGACACTTGATCGCTATTTATTGGTATCATCTGAAAAGAAGTCTCCCTGATTTCTAGAATGGAGTTATCCTTCTTAGTTCCTGCTTCAGCATAGTCATCCTTTCTCCTCCGTCCCTTGCTGTACGCACAGTTCCGTGAGAATAAGGATCCATTTCTATGAACGTACCAGCAAACTAATGCCAGCAATGCTATAGCTACTAGAGCCACAGCACCTCCTATAATGGCAGCCAAAGGTAAACTGGAATTTTTGTAAGGTTCTTTCTCTTGTTCTCGGTTCAGGGTTGTTGTAGGATTGTACATTTTAAGATGTGCTGTTTCAGTCTCGATGCATTCGGGAGTTTCATCTGACAGATAGGTGTTACTGGTTTCCATGGGAACCATACATATACGGTATGGTGATTCGGGTTCCAGAGCTGTAAGTAAATAGTCATTTCTGTCTCCTGTAACTATTGTTTCAGTTATAGATCCAAAGGCAGGACTGTGACCCATCTTGAGCCAACTCAGTCTTAAAGCAGTCATTGGTAGTGCAACTTTCCAAGAGATATGTATAGTCTCTGTACTTACAGATTTCACAAATATTGTTATAATTTTGCGTACTGGGCTTGCTGTGGTTCTGTAGTTCTTATTCAGATTGGGAGTTTTTATGTCTGGTTGTTTGGTCACAGAAACTGGCCAATGTCCTTGGGCTGGATATAACGTGTTTGGTATTGCAGTAGTGATTTGGATGGTGCTTATTGTACCATCATCCTTACAATCAAACAGTTCTGCATTGAGGTCTTTGATAGCCATTCCACGTACTTTTTCCGGTGCCTGACACATCAGTCCACGTACATTAACCTTTAAAGGTAATGATTGTAGCCAGTCACGTACCCATTTCATTTTGCACCCACAGTGCCATGGGTTGTTGCGAAGAAACAATTGAGTGATGTTGTCCAGATCATCAAAGACACCCTGAGGTAAATTGCTAAGATTGTTATTGGACATATCTAGTCGATACAATTGCCTTAAGTAAGAGAAAGCATTAGGTGGCACACGATTGATATGGTTTTCTTGCAGATAAAGCTTTCTTAGATTTGTTCCTGGCAAGTTTACTGGTGCAGCTGTAAGTGAATTGCGGACCAATGACAGTTCTGTAAGATTGACTAAATTCATGAAGACTTTGTCTCCTAATCCATGATTATTCAGAAGATTCCCATCTAAAACAAGGCGTTTTAGATTTGTGAGGTCTTGAAGGGACAGCTCTGAAATTGTGGAAATACGATTATCATCCAAGCGTAGCTCTTCTATTGTTTTAGGCAAACCCCAGGGAATGGTGCTAAGGTGATTTCGAGAGAGAAAAAGAAGTCTGAGATACATGTTGTCCCGGAAAGCTCCATCTTCAATGCTAACTGCAGAAACTGAATTATCATCCAAATGCAGTTCTTCCAAATAAGGAATTTGTGAAAGTGAATCATAAGTAATGGTCCTTATATTATTTTCCTGCAAATGCAGTTCTTTAACATACTTAGGGAGGTTGGTAGGGAATTCATCTAGGCTATTGTGGTATAAATATATTCTTTCCACCCTAAGCAAGTTCTTCAGTTCTGAAGGAATCCCAGCATTATTTATTTGATTGTTCTGAAGGAAGAGGGTAGTAGCATCCTCTGGGATTCCTGTGGGGATAGATGTCAAATCGCGGTCATTACAATATATGTAGCCCACATCACAGCGACATACTGAAGGGCATGGTTTGGCACTGACAGAGTAAGGTGCAATGTCCAGTAACAGCCCTATTTTAGTCCATATTAGGAAGATGTTCCAGGTTACACTAATCATGGTCAGAAATGATGAGATTTGTATACAGTTCTGATCTTCAACAATCTAAAAAAACAAACAAACAAAATTATTCAAATCATTATTAAAGAAACTGCAATGACAATTCAACTTCAGCATTACAGAGGACATCTGAAATGCATATACTAAGCTAAAATTCAAGCTTTTAAATACATGGTACTTCCTTTTCCTTAAATCAGTAATTGTACTTCTGCCTGTACTAACTTAACTTGATTTACAGATTATTCTCTATTTTAAAATAACTTTAAACAATATAATTGAGTATGTCTGATCTGTGAATTGTTTTATTTAAGCAAGAAGGCTCTTTCTAAGGATTCCTCCTCATTTCATATATAGAGACAATTTCATGTCGTAGATTTTTTGAGAATGGAGTAAGTACAGAGCAGAGGTCAAAGCAAAGTCCAAGTAAATGATTCTACATCTGAAATATAAAAAGTAATTCCTAAGTCAGCTAAGTGAGCTTTAAAACCTTTCCTAAGCTCAGAAGTTCTGCGGTAGCATTATTTTGGAGGTTCAGAAGAGTCCTAATGGTAATTAGTTACTAAGTAGAGAACACAGACAAAAGAGCAAAGACCAAGTAGTCTCTTAAAATTCTTGAGTGCTCAATGTCTCACTGTATATTTTACAAACACTATAGCTTACTTTTAGTCTTGTTTCTCAAACTGGAATGTTTAGAAGGGTGAAGGTAACAATTGGCTGCTTCAAAGTTGGCAGAGCTGTTAGAGCTTTCTAGTTGACTGGATGGAATATTTCATTACATGCTTAAATTCCTGTTTAAATATTTGTCATTCTCAAAAGTCTTCTTACTAAGCAATACACTAGTAAGAGACTATTTGACAGGTTTAACTACATTTTCACATCTTATTAGTTCAAACTGTGCAAAGTAGAGTAATATAAATTAACTCTTGAGACTGAAATTAGAATTTGCACTGGTAGTGTGTTTGTACATTCGGCTCAAGTAATTAGCATTTTTATAGCTTTGAAGACAACATAATTCAATTACTATTGTAATTACAGCTGTGAGAACTTCTGTAAGATGACCTATACATTAAGTGATGTTATGATCGTCTCTCTTGTGGTTTTGCTTATTAATTGAACTTTATTCTCAGAGGCATGAAAAAGAAAATAAATTAATATTGATCCTACCGTATTTAAAAGTATGAGTAAATTTTGTGCTTCGGGATATCCAGTAAATGATTTTTTTTTCTTGCGAGACACTTTGTATGGTTTACTCCATGTAGTTGTTTTTTCTTGACTGATTTTACTCAAATGATCCTTCTTAGTAGGTATGTTTCCAGACTGCTGGCACTATATTCAATGAACATTCCAACAAAGATTTATCATGGTACATAAGCACACCAGGCTGTGGAATAGAAAAGCTTCAACTTCCTGTCACTGTGCTGCAGTAAGATTTCTATTTTTGTCTTCATATAAGGTCTGTGAATGAAGAGCCTCTATTGTTTGGTTTAATGCTTTTAACAGAAATAACTTTCTTTGTAATTCTTACAAACTCTCCTGTGTAGAGTAGTAGTCAGAGGTGGTAATTTTAGCTCCACATGATGGAAACTATTCATTATGCTGAGGCTTGAATGAGGATAGCCTCTTCAGGAGGTCAGGAACAGGGTTTTTTCTATCCAAAATTATCCAAGTATACAGTTTGTACAGTAGCTACATCCTGATACATCCACACCTCTTTAAAAGAACCATTTTCCAACTTTCACTTTTCAATACTTCTTCAGAATTCGTAATGCAGAAAAAATTCCTTCCTTGCAAAAGAATGCAGGTTATTTTACTGTAGAAATTTTATTTAATTCAGATGGTTTTCTTCATAAGAAACAAATATATGTTATTTCCTTCCAGGAAAACTCTCCTTCTAAAGCTTTCCTTGAATTGTTAATTTCCTGTGAAAGTAAAAAACAAAAAATTGCAATTAATAACTAGTGGACACTAGTACCCCGTTGCATTCTTATATAAACTGAGCTATGCTTACTATATACAATTAGCACTTCTCTTTTCAAAATATTGGTAATTCAACGAAATACAGACCTGTTTAAAAGTGTATGTTGTTTAGTCTCATGTTGTTGCAGTTTTGCTGGAGCTATCTTTCTTTTCTCCCAGTAGAAGGTAAAGTCATCCTCAAACAACAGACAGTGAAAAAATACTTGTAAACTTTGCTGCCTTTCCCCCTTGATTGCTAATGGAAGTCTAGCCTCCTTGGAGGAGGCTGAACCAGCTTGCTTTTCATTCTTGGTCAACTGAGGTAGACAATGATCCTCGTGCAGGTTTTGTCTATGAAATGTACTCAATATGGCCAAGCTGTATGAACTTCTGGCTATTCTATTTGAAATGTTGCACAATGGAATCAGTATTTAGACTAGTATTTTATAACAGTCCACTAAACTGAGCATGATCCACAGAATTAAAATGCTATGAAGAAACTGCATGCAGAATTTACTTGCTTAGCTCCTCTAATATGAGTATAGCTATAGATTTGCTCCTGGTCCATCATAAAGTATTAGACTTAAACATAGTCTCTGTTTTAAAATGGTCTTTTGCAATTTCAAGCAAGCATCATGAAGTCCTGATTTGGCAAATCAGTAATACTTCTACAGCAACAGGAAATTTGAACTGATACAAAATTATTGTGACATAAACACAAATTATTTTCATTTTTCATGGAAGAAAGGTGACCATAAAAGAAAAAAAAAGAAAAAAAAAAAGGACCCCACTTAAAGATCACGTGCACTGAGAAAATGATAAATCCTTTTTCTTTGTGATGCTGCTTTCATGTTAATCTGCCCTTTCTTTGTGCTCTACTTTGGTAGAGAAGTATGCTTTATGTAAGGTAAAAACTCAGTCTGCATGGGCATATTTTGAAGTAATATGGGAGCATGCTTTTTTTGGTGGGGTGGAGGAACATGATGCTTGAGTAAACCCAGTAAAGAATCCAGATTCTTTGCAACTAAGTAGTAGTCAACTTTCTTGGTCAACATTACTCAAGTGTTTGTAGACACAGAAGTCCAGAATCTGTTCCTAAAATTACAAACTTCAAATCTATTCCTAAAACTCAGAATTCCTAAAACTTTTAACACCTATATAAAAAACTGTTTTCCTGGAACTAGAGTGAAGTGATGGAGGCATATTGTGGAGTGGAAATATATATTTGTTGTTAAATAGGCCTTTGAAGGCTATAATAACTTTTAAGAATTTATTAAAAAGAATCCATTAAATTGCTGTTCTTTAGAACTTTTAAAGCTTTTAGAAATAGGCCGTAAAAATACATGTTTTACTAAGCAAAACAGAAGCTCTAATAGGCATAAGTCTTGCAAGAAATTAAATGTATTTGTTTTACCTTTTTAGATTATAAACTCTTTCCTCTTTGCTTCATTTTATAGTCAACCCTCATTTATTGCCAGTGTGGCATTAGTGGAAAGGTAGGATTAAAATGAAAGCTCATCGAGTTCTTGGAATTTTTTTATCCTTTCTCTCAAAATTACATGAAAACAAGACAGAAAAATAAAATCAGTTCTCTGGAGAAGATGACAGTGTTTCAAAAATGTGGATTAAAACTATACCCCCCACTCTCTTTTCTAAACTTAAAATAGTTTTTTTCAGGTTTTGATTGTTTGATATCTTGCACTTTTTATCTCAAGCCATAGCTGAAAACAATGTTTTTGCATATCAAAGGCTGCAGTGATCTGTCTACAGAAAAGAAGGGAATCCTGCTGCCATGCTCAAACTTTCCTCTTCTTAAGCTGTCTCTGCATATTCCCTGACATCAAGTCATTATAGCTGATCCTGCAGGGTGAAAAGTGACCCGAAAAGTGACCCCCTCTGGTACAGACACTGTGTCCAGGTTTCCACAACATCAGATTGGGAAGCTTCACGGATACATGATTTTGAAAGAACCCATTAATTTTGAACAGAGCAGAAAAACATGAGTTTTAGAAAGTACATGTTGAAGTTTATTTTTAAATGCAAAAAGTACTTTTTGTTAACAAAAGTAAAGTTTGCACAACTGAGCAGCAGCTTTTATGCTTATCTTTATTCCAAGTTGAATATTTTTTCTTGAACTTTGAACTGCATGGTTAAATCACTTTTCCTGGGACATTGTGTAAGCAAGTATTACAGATTGTCATAATGTGTGAGACTTGTGCCATGTACTTATTGCTGTAGCACAGCTAAGCAGAGGAACATTTTATTTTAAAACGTTCAAGGTAATTTGCACTATACAAGAAAAATGCACTGCAGAAAAAGTTTGTATTGATTATAACATATGGAACCCAGCTGCGTGGTCTATCTAGTACATAAGCAACAACAACAGAAAGTTTTACTACATTGGGAAAGCTGAAATTTTTCTAGAAATGGTGCTAAAGAAATCTTTTCTTTCTAAGATATGATACAACATGAATAAAATGAAGACCTGCCTGAGCTGAGGTCACATAAGGCTTATTTGAATTTCTAATATACCTCTGTGTTCTCTGACAGGAAGTATGGTAGCTGTGAAAAACAGTGGCTTATTTCTACCTATCGTTCAAAGTAACAAGGGGAAGGGAGAGAATGTGCTGACTGACATTTCTCGGTTATAAATGACAAGAGTAACTTTTAGAATTAATATTAGAAAATGTATATTTCATAAGACTAACAGTGACACTTAATCAGTGTATTTTTACTTATTTATTATAAAATTTGCTTTTATTGCAATATTACCTCCACATTTATTTAGAATCTGAAAAGCATCAGAAACACAAAATGTGTTTATAATCCTCTAAAATACTGGTGAGATATCTACTGTACATATTGCCCATTTAGTTTACAAAGGTCATGGTTCCTCTTAAATAACTTCACAAAGTTTCTGAAGAAGTTTCATACTACTAATTTATACTTAAAACAACGCACATACTTTGTTTCCTTAGGTGTGTTACTCAGAGTTAGCTGATAGTGACAGCAGAATGCTTTCTAAGCACTCTGTCTAGAAGCTGAAATTTCCACGATCATCATATTTCAGGAAGGTGCCCCATTCTTTTGTTTAGTGTTAGGCAAGCATAGGGTCCTCTAACTGTCTTTTTAAGGGCTAAAGAATGTAAAGGTTTTTGTTAAAGTGACAGTGAGCTTTTCAGAGTAGGATGCCTCTGCATGCTTGTAAAATTTGGCTTTTTTAAAATGTAGATACAACTTTATTTTAGCTTGTAGAAGAGTATATTTTAATTATTTCTTTACCCTTTCCTTGTGTAGTAACTGAACTTAATATTGTCTTTGTAGTTTTAAATAGTATCCTTAAAAATGCAAAATCAGATGTGATTTTTTCCCATCAAATAAAAATGAATTGCAATTAGAAAAGGATCCTGAGTAAAAGCTTAACTTCATGCCTTTCTTCTACAGCATAAAAGATGAGCAGTCAGTATTTGCTGTAGAGGATGCAAATGAACTGAGAATTCTTCAACTTATTTTCTGAAGTTTGCTTTAAATCTTTCCTGCTTTTAAAGTTGTTAGAGTATGAAACTTTTTTCAACCTATTTATACTCGGTTTTGTCTGCTCTGCTTCTGTGAAGGTTGCACATAGATTGCTTAAACCAAAAAAGCACTTTGGGGTATGGGACATGCAACTGCTTTTTGTTTTAGTGCTCCTTGACTGTATCCAACTATGGCTTCTAGGTTTTCTGACGAAGTAAATTTAAAAAAAGTAGAGAACAAATGCTGCCATTGTTTAAAGGTAATATCTTTTCTTCTTGACAAATTTAGGTAGAATTGTAGCTGCTATGGAGGTCCTAGAAGCAAAGCTGAGATGAAACAAAAGATTAAACATATATAAAAAAGAAATTACTCAGATACTAAATAGAGCTTCAGTACTTTTATTTTTTTTTCCCCATCTTGAAATATTTTGGTATCTACTTTCCCATTACCATATTTGCTTCTTGAAATGTAACACAACTTTGAAAAAAAGTGAAGCTGTAAGATTGTTTAAATTCTTGTAAGTAATAACAGGAAGAACATGTTTTGTGATGATGTAATATGCTTATGGAATGCTTTTCAAGATGCCTACCCTAAGTGATTTTTTGATCACTTATTAAAAATAAATGTAAGCAATCATGTATTAATTCTTATGTGCATTCTTGTGCTTTGAAGTGAGAGTAAAAACTTCAGAAATGCTAGGCATTAGCATAGAGGTTTCCTGCTAGAAGGAGACAAAGATGGCCATCTACCAACTGAAGCCACTTGAAATAACTGTAATGCAAAGTCTGCAAACTCTAGCAATTGCTTTGATTAGTCACTGTTGCCTAAATAGTATTTTTCAACTTTCAGGTTTGATTGCAAAGGGGAAATGAAAAAACAACCCAGAAACACATCTTTATTTTGTTCTTGCTGTAAAATGTATATGTTTTATTTTTAAACATTAAAGCTTGCTGCGAGTTTACTACAGAGCTTTTGCCCACTGGGGGGTGGTACACACTACAAAAAATGAACTTTTTTAAAAGAGTCACAAGTCAGATGTTTTTGCTGTTGTCCAGTTTTCTCTGCTTTAATTATAACAAAGTCTCCTGTTGAGAAAAACAGAAGCAGCCTCCAAAGGGGGAGGAAAAAGAGTAATCACTCTTTCACAGAGTTTACAGAATCTTATTTTCTACACTGACTTTATTTAACTACAGTATTTATCTGGTCACTCACCAATTAAAGAAAATAGTATGAATGAATGTATTAAAAAAAAAAGAGTAAGAGCTAGGGTATTAAATACATGCTAAGGGTTGATCACAGTTTCTGGTATATAGGAGAAGCACAGAACACAGGAAGAAAACAGACTTACTAAATGTAGATGGGAAAATACGAAAGCTTTGATAGCATGATTAGAACTATGACTGTACATCTTAAGGTAATTAAATTGCTTTCTATAAATGTAGGTCTACCTGTTGTTTCTGAAGTACCTGAAAAAGATGTTAAACAGGACTGCATTGTACAATTTTGGAATAAGTTAAATTTGAGAGGATTTTTTTGAGGGAGGGAGAAAAGGGCACTCAAACCTCTTAAATTTGAACTAATATGTGGCATATATTGACAAGACGAATACATACAGATATCTCTGTATTTATAGCAGACAATTCTTTTCTTTGTACACTTGAGTTGACAAATGCATTTTTCACTCTAATTCAAAGAAATGTTCATTAAGATGCCATATCCCCAGGCAGTAGATGGTGAGCATAATTGATGCTTCTGTCTTCTTGGACAGTATATTTTAGGAAATATAGTCAGGGTCAGGATAATTAATTGTTTTTTAAAGTATGAAAAATTTTGATCTCTTATTTTCTACACTTCATTTCTGTATAGAGAATTTAGATGATAATACAAATTTTGAGTATTCCTTTTCTGAGTGGTAATAAGAAATACCCTTCGCATTTCAGAGTTCAGCTGACATCTTTTGGAGGAATTTAAAATTAAAGTAATTCTGTATTTCATCATTACTGCTGTGTATAAAGTATTCATCTGTACTTTGTTAACTGACCAGAATTGATCCCTTTAAGAAGGGAAGTGACTTATGTTCACTCCCAAATTAGTAACCCATGGCTAACAATACTCCATGAATTAGTTAATTATACGCAGTCATTATTGCTGTAACATGTTTGCAATACTTCTTGCAACTTTGACATGATGTGATAGGGTTCTGCTCAAACCCCTTTGTGGACTAAGGGATTGTTATTTAGGCTACTTTAAACAGAATGATTATACCGCAAATGCAGCTGGTCTTTGCACAACAGTTTTATTTGCTAGTGGTCTGTTTTTTGAGAATTAAAGAAGAAAGTCAGAAAAGCCCATCTAGATGATATAATTCATCACAGATGCTGGAAAACAGGACTGCTGTTTGTAGATGGTGCTCTCTGAAATGTAGGAATAGTCGGTCTTTGCCTTACAAATTACCCTAAATTGCAGTCTGTGGTCATATTCAAGAACCAGGATGGTAAAACAAAGGAGTATGTTAACTCTAGCAATTGTGAGGCAAGATTTTCTGAGAAAATAATGTAGAAACAAGGTGTACAGAGGAATAGATAAAGTATTTAAAACATTTAACAAATGCATTTGTTAGAGGTTTGTATGATGGCAGATAATCATTTAATAAATTGAAAGCAATAAAAAAGTTCATTAAAACTACATAAGGACATTTTGAATGCTGTGAAGATTATCGGGTAGTTCTCTTCCCTCCCCCCCCCCCCAAAAAAAGTATTTTTTGAGGAGACTTAGGCCTGTTGCATTCTTTCTTCTTGTATGTGCAACCATTTTGTTCTACATACAGTGAACAGCGACTTTGCGTGCTAGTCTACACAACACGCTCGTTCACTCAAAAAATACCCCCGTATTTTTAAATACATGCGGCAATGGGGGTGCAGTTTTCAAGCGAATCTAAAATCTCTACACCGAATAGCACCAGGAAGCTTTTTGCAAATGCCTGACTCTTGCAATCTGGTCCTAGCACACGCACTGCCCTCAAGCTCCGCGCTGTTAGTTTGCCTCCCCGACGTGTTGCCTTACTATGCGGGTCACATACTGCGTGTGTCCATGCAATGCATCTGCGCTGTGCACGGATGCGGGCGGAGGAGCCTTTTGCTCTCTCTTCCTCCGGAGTTGAATCGCACGGTTCAGCCGCGCCGCTCGTTTTTCCAGGGCTGCCGACTTGGCGAAAGTAATGCAGGGCTTCAAGCCTAGGTGTAGCTGTTTGCTTACCCTGGGCGGGCGCGGGGCCGGGGCCGGCGGCGGGGGCTCAGGCTCGGCCCCGGGCCGTGCCGCCGGCGGGAGACGCCGCGGGGCTCTCGCCGAGCCTCCCCGGCCGCGGCCAGCTTCGCGCTCCCTCAGCACCACCCCCTTCCCCGCCGCTTCTCGCTCCGCGCAGCCCCCGCGCTGGCGCGGAGCAGTCGCCCCCGGCACTTACCTCCGCGGAGCGCAGCGGGGCGGGGAAACCCCATATACAGTGCGGCGGTGGCGGCCGCCGTAAATCCACTCGAGGCTGGGGCAGCACAGGCGGGCCGCGGAGCGGAGCAGGCGCTGCGCTAGCGCGGGGCAGCCGCGGAGCTCGGCGCGCGCCCTCAAGTTGCGGCGGCAGCGGCGAGGAGCGGGGGGCGTGGCCTCACGTCACCAGGGGCGGGGCCGGCGGGAGGGGCGGGGCGGGGCGGCGGGCGCTGCCGGCGCTAGGGGGAGCCGCAGGCGGCGCCGTGGTGGCGGCGGCGCTCCGCGGCGCGGGCATCCCCGCCCCGGCGGCGTCGCCTGGCGCTTTGGAGAAACTGGCTTTGTTTTCCGTGGCCGCTGCAAACATGTTTTTGCCTACGCAAGGGCGCTGGTCGTCCCCGCCGGTGCACCTCGTTGCTCTCCTAGGCTTGTCTTCGGAAAGGAGCGGTCTCCAGGTGGTGCCGCCTTTCAGGGTAGCGGCAACGTGAGAAACCTGAGTAGGCTGTGTTGGCCCCGAGCTCGGAAGGGAGCATTCATGTCTGGTTTCAGGAGTTTTCTGCAGGCATTAGTGCTCCGTGCTCTCCAAACTCACAGGGTGGGTAGCAAGTTGCTTGTTTTTCTGCTCCACCCTGTGTAGCACTTGCTTGACACTACCTAACTCAACCCCAAAGGGGCAGCAATTAGGAAAATGAGGCCCTGGAGATCTGCGATATTTATTTTTCAGAGATATATAATTGCAAAAAAGCTCTTCTCACAAAGAAAACTTTAAAAATTCATGGGAGCCAGAAGAAAAAGCTGGAAAATACATTACCTGGATGCTTTCTCCTAAAATCTAGTTTCCTTTTATTAGTAGCTTATTAACTCATACGCATGCTGTGGTGTTTAGGAGATGCAGTTGATGTTTGCAGCGCAGTTTTTAACCTTTCCATCTGAATGCTGGCTTCTTTCAGGGCAGGCAGTTGCTACCTTGGCAGGTATTGTGCTCTCTTTGTTAGTTGTGGTTAGATTATCTTCTCCATACCCTTGTTTGACGTAGCATTTTGACCCCATGTGTTCGTCAGCGTGAGGTGATGGTATCAAAGTGGGAGGCAGGCTTGTGATAAGGGATGTGTTGACCTCAACTGTTTGGCAGCTGCGCTTTTCCTTGGTATCAGAAGGCAGCAAGGCCAACCTCCATTAAGTTTAAAGAGAGCTTGATTTCTTTAGAGCCTATGGAAACCACTGGAAACTTGCACTGTCTGTCCCAAGTTTTCAGTACTGAAATTCCATTTATTTACATGTTAATACAAAACCTTTTCTAGTTTGTGCTATGTCCAACTATCAAATCTCACCTTTTCTCAAGAGGAATTTTAGTTATTTTTGAATACTGCTTGTTGTATCTGATACTTCGGTATTTGAAATGTTTACCTGTGCCGTATTTATTCAGCTGATTTAAGAAATAATTCTAGATTGATCTTCCTAGAGAACTAGAGATTTTTTTTCTTCTATCATTTGAATTCTAGCCTTTCCCTTGAAGAGAAAAACTAATAATGCATTGATTTCAAGTTAATGTACAATGCTCTATATCTTTATTACTAGTCCTGGCAGAGCAAGCAGTGTCTTAATCAGTTCAGTATATATGATTATATTGCATGCAGATTTTAACATATTTAAAATAGGTTTTGTATATGTGTGTGTGTTTTTATATATATACATGTATATTTGTATATACATGTGATATACAAACATAAGGATGTCTAGTATTACAGTGTGTCTGTCTTTCATTGTGGAGGGCAGAATAGGCTATGGTAATACCAAATGCATTTCAAGATGCTCTGAACATTCTGTAGTGTTTTTTTTTTGTTTTGTTTGTTTGTTTTTAACCTGAGATTCCATTAAGATTATAGCAGCATTTTTCAAAAATGCTGCATGTTTGGTCTCTCGCATGTCTGACTTAGTTGTATCAGTAAACAGATTTTGGCCTACGTTACTGTGACTTGTTGCTAAACCTTAATGTACGTCTGTGAGGTATTCATAAAAGATGTATATGGTACACATTCAACTATCTTTCAGTATTCCAAGGCTCGCCCAGCATTTATGGCACCAGTTGGAAATTACAGTAAATATTTTTGGAGAATTCCAAAGGGCGTATGAGAAATAATTATATTTTGCCAGGTCACAGCTGCTTGAGAATACTGAAAAGTTTTTAATATGCTATCATAAGTGTATTTTTGACTACCTTCTTATATACAAACTCCTTAAATACACTTCTTAAGAACATGGTTAGCCTTTGAAATATTCTTCACAACAAACTGTTGTAGAACTATTTCAGAACTTGAGCACATTCTTATATTCAAAATGTACAACTTCAAGGCCTCTTGAATACCAAGAGAATTCAGGAACTGCATTAAAACTGATGGAATTACTCTTACGTGGGATATAAAAATATGCATAGGTAATATAAATGTATGAAACCTTTGCAACATAATGAGTTCTTTTAATTGAATTTCCTGGTTAAAATAGTCTCTTCACCTATATTTTGTATATAAAATTAATTAATGCTCGTGACATGGAGATTAAAGTTGTTGTCAGACCTATAGGGAAATTGCATTTGGAAGACGTGGCAGCTTTGTTAACACTTAACGGGCTCAGAGAGTTGAAAGGATGGTATATTAGACATCCAGTGTATTGAGACTGGGTTAATGTTTTCCAAATAACTATAATGCAAGCTTATAACATACATATGTAAGGTGCTATTAGGTCAAAGAGATAATGATGCTTTTTTTTTTTTTTTTTTTTTTTTTCCCGTAAGCACCCTGCTGGTATGATAAGAATCGCAGTTCTAGGAACTGCCCTTAGCCAAAGGTTGACCTGAATGACTCTTGCTGTGATTTGTGGGGCATTTTGGATACCCTTTATTCTACTGTAAATTGAGTTCCAGACATAAACATTTATGGGCAGTACCTTTATGAAATGTTAAGAAACCAAATGCATTGACCGGGAAGTGAAATCTGAGATCACTCATTCTCCGTGTAGAAGACAGAGAGCTGTCTTCCAGAATGGAACGGAACTGCTTCTTCTTTGAGCTTCTCAGGAATGGATACCAGTTAGATAAAGCTGGGAATAATAGTTTGATATTCAGTGTGGTACTTCGAAATAAATGTTTGTGGTTTTTAGCTCTATTTTTTTTAATCAGATTATATTGATTTTCAAGGCAGGCTGTCCTAAATACAAACTAGGCCTTTGTTTTTTGTAGAGGCATCTAAGAAAAGAAAACTGTGTACATACATGAACTTTGGTATAATGTATGTCCTTTCAGATTTTCTGATGTTACTTAATTACAATTTCTTAGGAAATAAATATAACAGTTTGTAAGTGTAATAGAGTTTGATCTTTAAATGATCTGAATATTTAAAATTAGAATTTGATTTTGAAGAAATTTCTTCAAAAGGAATTATCTGTTAAATTCAGCTTTTGGCATTACATACAGACATAGCGGAACTCATGAAAGTTTATGCAGCAACTCCATGTCTAATATGACAAAAATGAAGAAAGTAATCATGCAAGACAGTCCACAGTAGGACTAAAAAAGTATGAAGAGTCTAAAGCTTGTGTAGAATTAGTTGTGCGCAAGTGTGCTGCTTTTTTTTCTCTGACAGAGGAATATTTGAGAGGTAATAGGTGTAATTCTAATTATTCTTTTGTCTGTCTTCAAGGTCCGGGAGATTAAACCACTGCACCTGTGTTTTCTGCTATTCCTTTTCATCTTCTCTCCCTGTTTCTCTTTTCAACTCTCATTAGTAGCCCCAGGGAAAAACCCTGTCAACTCAGAGGGACCCCTGATGCAACAACCTCTCTATTTTTCCTAAGGGAAATAAATTGTTTTTCTTATGAGATTGTGTGCAATCGATAGCAAAATTATATAACTTAAAGGGCTACATTGAATTGCAAGTCTACGAGAATACTGTTTATTTGATTGTTTACAGAATATATAGAAATGGACAGAGTGAGCGGATTGGGTAAAGACTATACTAAGGAAGTTCATTCCTAATGCTGGTTGCTTTTTGTATATAGAAGACTTTTTTCCCTGCTTCTAAGCAAAACTACCGTGACAAAGTTTTTAGGAGAGATTGAAGCCAAATCTTTCAAAAGTACTTATAGCATTTTTTTGCATCTAAACTTGACAAAGTAAGTGATGCTGTTGGATGAGAACAAGCTTCCTATACACTTGATGTAGGCTTTGAAAGATCTCTACTAAACGTCCATTAAAGGAAGGAGAAATTCTACTTTGCCTAAATAACCTTGAAGACTTTAACTGTGATTGTTAGTAATGTCCAGTATGTTCCAGGAAGAAGCTTGTTGAAGACAATCTGCCAGTCTTCTCTCTTGTATATATTTCTTGTACTGACAAATTCAAGTTTTTATTAATAAAGCCTATACTGAGCAGAACAAAGTGGTAAATGCATTTTTATGGTGGTATACCTATCTCTATATAAGGGCTTCTTGTAGTATGGAAACACTTAAAAATAAAAGAAAAAATCCCTGAAAAGGTGAAAAATTCTGGTGCAGTGGTGGTCTTGGGCTCTTTTTCTTGGAACTTTAACTGCTGTTTATGTAACAACTGCCAAAAACTAACCTTTAAGAGAGATATGGAAGTCCATGGTGATTTGTTGCTTACTAAGAAGGGACTTGGAATGGATCCTCTCCTTACTGCTAGAGTGTCTGTTCGTATTTCCCTTGGTGGTGTCTATATATGTAAACTGTTAACTAATCCTGTTGTTGACTCTTTAGATATAGCCAGATGTCTGCCTGTATTTATGTTTTCTGTTGGTTTCATTAGGTCTAGCAGGTATATATCTGTTTGAAGATCAAGTTTGTTTTCTTCATTACCTGAGAAATTGAGTTTTCAGGAGACATTTTGGGTGAAAAATCTTTTTTGGGTGTTGGAAGTTAAATGCCAAGTACAGAAATGCTACCGTGAGTGCACCTAGCTTACAAGTGATATTGAAGGATGTGGATGAAGTGAGGATCATTTCATTTTGATTTAAAAAATTAAGACCAGCTCTCACATTAAATACTATAACTTAAAATGAGTCACTCAGATATCTTCACAGAGGAGCTAATATTCCTTGATGATGGATTTTTATAGTGAAATTTCCCTTTTTCTGGAGTAGAAGTTTAAACAATCCACATAGTTAAAAGACTAGTTTTATTGGTACATAGTTTTCATAAATTTCACTTCTTGATTGTTATTTTCTGAAAGTTTGAAATTCACTCTCATTTTTTCAAGCTTAGTATTTTCATGTCCCTGAAACTGTTTTTCTCCTGCTCTTTTCTTTTTGTTTTTACTTCTTGATAGCCCCAGAGTTTTTGTAGCATCACTCTCCTCATCATCGTCAGTCTCTTTCTGCTTGTCTTTCAGTGTCTGCCTTGCCTCTTATCCAACCTTCTCTCCTCCTATTGCAATGTGCAATAGTTGTTCTTCAGCATGTCAAACACGTGCAGGCACTTCTACATTTCAGCTCTTTATGTATTGATATTCTGCTATATAGAAGCTCTTTTTATGAACTCTCTTCTATCATTTTATATGTTAAAGAGTTTCCTACCCTCTTTCCTTCTCCTATTGGTGGAAATTAGCTAAGCACTTCCATAAAGATCCAGTCTTGTAAAGTTATGGTGGCCAAGTTCTGTGCAGAGATACACTAATTTGAATGTTTAGCATACATTGTAACTTAGGACAATTGCCTAGATACAGTGGTGGTGAAGGCTTTGGGTGAAAGTTTGATTTCTCTAATAAACTACCCTCCCTGCTGCATGCAAGTCAATCCCCCCGAAGCATCAGCGTGCTCTTTCAGCCAAAGTACCATTCCCATTGCTTGCTTGCTTTGTATCTAGTCAGTGTTAACCTGTAGCAATAATTTGCATTATTTGCATTTGCTAATTTGCTTGTATAACATCTAGTTTTGAAATTTGAAAGACTGAGTACTAGTGTTGCGTGTATGAGTAACTCAGAAGTGTTTATTCTCAGGAAGGACTACATTTGCACTGTTTGAATAGATTTGTTTAGTTGCAAGCAGGGGTGATTATTCTATATTCAGTAAGAAAAAGCATTTCAGAAATGGCTTTGCATGTCAGGCTTTAATGCCGTTACACAACTCATTAGCAGAAAGTTATAAATCGATACCATGATTTAAAATGAGTTAAGAAGTTTGGAATTTCCCTGGCCGTGAGGAGTTAGATTTGATGAGACTCTGATTCAGAGGATATGCGGCAGAAACTTTCTCAGTTGTGAATGCTAGATACAGAGTGGCTTGCCTGAGATCATCTCCAACAGCATCATCTGTATGAGTTAATGTGGTAGTTAGCTTGTCTTTAGCATCTGCTGGCTGAATGTGATGCAAAGAACTCCTTAATCTAAACAAAAATAAAAGGTAGTTTATAAGATTCATTTCTTTGTATAAGAAAAAAAATTGTATTCGTTCACATTTACATTTCCAAGCTGTGCGTTATTAATCCAAATTTCACCTTTTACCAGTGAAATTTTGTGTGGAACTTACCTAGAAAATAAAAGTGTATCTCCTTCCGAAGTGTTGGCATACTGAATGGAGTCATACTGTTTTCTTAGAGTGTCAGAAAGCATGTTCATGTTGAGGGTTTTCTGAGTGTTCTAGAGCAGCCTCTTTTCATTTCTTACCCATGTCCCAGTTGTAAAGGCCAGAGAGAATGGCAAATAACATCGATGTATGGAGAGTAAATGCTAGTAAGCATTTGCCAAGAGCTTGTTGGTAAAGCAAGGAAGTGAAAAGAAGGCCTGAGACTCAGGAGCTATTTTGAACAGGTAATGTGTGTGTGTTATTTAGTTAGTATGCTTTGCTGCTACTGAAGATGAAATTTCTTGAAGTGGTGAGAGGCCAAGTTTCATGGGAATTTGGTTCTGAAAGTCATTTAAAGCTTTGTATCAGGAGCAGTGTTCTACAAATTTTTTTGCCCTTAATCCATCCTAATCTCCTTCCTCAAAGTTTTTGTTCTTTGGCCTTCTGTGGACATGTACTAATTGCTATTTCCAATCTGAAAGCCTCTTGGTGGGGAACATTGGAAATCATGAATAAAAGCAACCTGTAGAAAATCATGGGAGAACTCCAGCTTTGTGACTCAGGAGGATGAAGACATGTTGGCTGAGCGGCAGGTGGATGTTGTCTTTTTCAGTTGCCCGATGTGACAGGACAAGAGGCAGTGGGCAGAAATTGAAGCACAGGCAGTTCCGCCTGAACGTGAGGGGGAATTTCTTCACTGAGAGAGTGACAGAGCACTGGAGCAGGTTGCCCAGAGAGGTTGCGGAGTCTCCTTCTCTGGAGATCTTCAAGGCCTGCCTGGATGCAACCCTGTCTAAGGTGCCCTAGATGACCCTGCTGAGCAGGGAGGTGGGACTAGATGATCTCCAGAGGTCCCTTCCAACCTTACCAATTCTGTGATTCTCTGTGGCAGAGCATGATGTGCAGCATGTAAGAGAGCTGTGTTATGCCTGAGATGGTGATAGCAGGGGCTCTGTTACGAAAACAGAATCCGTCCGATTACATCTGAACTGTTCAGAGGAGAAGTAGGAGACCGCAAAAGGCAGGATGGAAGTTTTGAATTACCACAGCTGCCATTTGCCAAGACTTTCATCAAGATCTTGTATTTTCTTCAAGATCTTCATTTTTCCTCTCACCTTGAAACACTTAAACTAACAAAAGCAAAACAATTCCTTCCTCTTCATATACCTGAAATACCGTATTTTTATCTCTCCTAGAAGTAGTCTATATTGTAATAGCTTAATGTCAAATATGGTGGCAGGAAAAAGGTTTCAAAGGTACTTGACAGTCTCTCCACGTGCTCCTCCGCCCTAAAACCCACGATTCTTCAGCAGCATTCAGTGCCACAAAGTTAATCTTCCTTCCCTTTGGAGAGGAGTTTGAGAGGAGAAGCACGCACTCTGTCTGCCAGTAAGCAGAGTAAAGGCCTATAGTGCAGTCTGTAGTATTGGTGATGCCGTAGGCTTGGAATAGAGAGGCAGATAGAGAGATCAGTGGTATTTGCTCTTGAAGGTGGTTTGGCTTTACATTTCTTGGCATTGTAGTTTTGTCTCTGGAAGGATACACATCCAGAATATAAATCAACTTCTAATTATCGTGTATTAAAATATAACTTGTGGGTGCAAAACTCTTTTTTTTTGTATATGGCTGTGAAAGCAAATGCTATTAATAGTGTCAAAGGGCAAGTTGGACTTACAGTATGAATTCAGAATGCTATTTTTGTGCTTCTAATTAAAGCTTGATTTTTATCTGTTTGTAGACAGCTAATCTTTCAGATTCTCACACATGGAACTTGTTGCTCTGCTATTTAATTTCCAGTTATTACAAAAAAAAAAAATCTTAATTTGAATGAAACAGACCTAATCCCCATTTTTTTTCTTTCCCCTCTCCCCTCTCTTCCCTCCTTTTCTCTTCCCTTCCTTTGTTCCTTCCTTTTCTTAACCTTACCTTAAAAGTGTTTCTTTAAAATCAGACATTGCTAAAAACACCAGAGGTACCTAAATTGACACCTTGTTTGTAGTTATTATATACCTGCTGTTAATGCTCTAAACCTTTGCTTTTGTGCTTTTAGTGTACTAAAACCAGAAATCTGCCATGCAAAAGCCAGTGGATGCATTGCCTCAAATCCAAAAGAAGTTTAGGAAGAACTGTTAAAACTGCATTGTGAAATTACTTTCATAAGGAAATATGAACTTATCTATAACATATTCATAGGTGAGGGATGAAAGCTTCCTTTGTTGTTTGTTAATTAGCATTTGAATTTATTTTTATTTTATGTTACTTTATTGTTCGCAGCTCTAACAAAACCTATTTCACTTCACCATTTTCCCAGGGGATGTAGAGAGAACTCTTGATTGCAATTGTAAATTCTCTAGTGAACAAGTCATGATTGCTATGGATTGTTCAACCAGAACCATTCCGGGGCAGCTCTGTACTCTCCGCATACAGTGCGACCTAGAAGCGTATAACAGAAGGGGACCCATGTTACTGAGCTGAGTTCCCCGATACCCCAGGCAAGCACATCTAAAAATGGGCTTTGACAGTATAGCCGAGCTGTTACAATGGTCGGCTGCTAGCACAGAGGGCAGTCCTGTCTCCTGCTTTGTATTAATGCTTGGGCTTGGCTGATCATTTAATGAGCCAGTTCAAGGAACTAAACTGCCAGAAAATGAACCTATCCCCTCCCCCCACCCCCCTAAAATGAAATATTTTTTCCTGGTATTACTTTTTTGAACCAGCTTGTGATGGAGCCAGACAAGTGCTGGTGTCTGTGCCACCACAAGACTATCCTCTTCGACTGCAGTTTGACTGTTAGATAAGACTAGTTGCACTGTAAAGCTGAAGCTGACTTATGAGATCTGCTTTAACAATCTTGCCAATATGCTTTAAAGAAAGATAAGAAAGTAAAGTTTTAAGCCTCAATAAGGACTGTATGCTGTGTTCACAGGTTTAATGGAAGCTCTGTGTATGTGAGTATGTGTGGGGAACAGTTTCAATAGAATATGTCAGCTGGAAAAGCAGATGATCCAGCTCTGAATGACAGTCAGTGACAGTGCACACCAAAAATTGCTGCTGGCTCAGTTTTATTTGTTTATTTATTTACTCCACCATTCTGTGCTGCCTGCAAAACAACTGTAAAGCAGTGCTGAAGCTGTAGCTAAGGTCTTCCACCCACCATCACCGTTCAATAATTGCTTTAACACTTCTGCCTTAAAGCTGTCATATAAACTTGTTCTTAGAAAATGTGCATGTTTGGCATATGCAACTATCAACTTTCTTAGGGTTTTAGCTTGTCATGTTACTACAAGAACAATCTCTTCTTTGCTTTTTAACTTCTGAAACTAAACAATACTCAATTCTTTCCGTAACCTGTAATGCTTCATTTACTTTATTTTTGAAAGTGATGGATATTGTAACATGCTAGGACTGTTAGAGCAGAATTGCGTTGTTGTTTTCCCAGTTATCTTAGGGATTTTAATACGTTGGTACAATGCCTTTTTGAAGGGACTATTGGATTGGCAAGGAATCTGGCAGTTTCATCAAATTGTGTGGCAAGCGTTCATTTTGTCTTGACCAGCAACCCTTTGCTTTTTTGTGATGTGGTGCTTATGCTCTTTAAGATTAGAAGTAGAAACAACCTCTAAAAACTGTTGACAAATTGTGTAGCATTAGTTCTGTTAGTCACCTGAACATCAGGCTTATTACTTTGGTATTTCCAAAGACAGTACCATGCATGAATCCTATGTAACTAAATACGAAAAAAAGCTGAGCACTTTGTATCTAAAAGTATTTAGGGCTTTTTGTCTTCTTGGAAGTTACTGGAATTGACCATCACTTGCTTTTGGAATTCCTGCTGGAAAAAAACATGATATTAATGCCGATGTGTCTCCAAGGTCCACCAGAGCACACTCAGATTTGCTGACCCAGAGAGCAAGGAGAGATACTGTGTGTTTATGAATTTTTACTTCAATTAGTAAACATGTTGCTGGGTTGTGTTTCCTGCTTACAGCAAAAGCAGAGGTAATGAGTGTGAGGGCAGCTCTGCAGCAAAACTGTAACTAATTTACAAGAAAAATGATGAGCCATTTCTGTAACAGACACTGACCTGTTGCTGGCCAGTGAAGTGTTATACCTTTCCTCTTTGAAACTAAAGAAGTTTAATGGTTTTTACCTGAAAACTTTCTGAATCTATGCAATAGCTCTGTAATACTGTAGTTATATGTGTATATATACATATATATATATTAATTTCATGTCATAGCAGAAATGTATTGGCTGGATTATATGGTTGAGTCCTTTCAGGATTGTTTCAGAAATGGGTATTGTAAATTTTGCAGGCGTTTGTATGTTGTTTAGGAGACAGATGTTATTTGACATCTTCAAGTCATTTGACTTTTCCACATGAACAGTAAGAATACTCCAGACAAGGAGGACTTGAAAAGCTGTGTTGTGAATTCCTCTCTCATTGCTTGTCAGCTCCTTTTCCTCTTTCTGAACAGCTTAGTCATCCACTTAGTGGAGTTTCTGCTTTAATTTAGATACTTCAGGCCTGTGCTTTGGGTCTATTATTTGCAACAAAATTAACAGAATATACCTTTCTAAAATTTAAAAGAATTTCTTTGTAATAGATATATTGTAGCAGAGAAAAGGAATTGGTTAGAAGTGCAGGGGTAAATGTTCTGACAGAATAAGAAAAACGGTGCCATTTAAAACAATCAGGAAATATTCTATAGCTTCTAGAAATATTTTTATAAATGAGTGTGACTGCTTCCCTGTGAGTCTGTACTCTGCACATGTGTGCATGTGTATTCCTTACATCCCAAATAAGTTTGATCAGAGAGGCTAGTTTCAGGCAAAAACGTTGTTAGGGGAGTATCAGCCCTTGAAATGGCAACTATCAAGAGATTAGAAGTGACTGAAAACAAAATCTTGTAAAATAAATTCTAACATAATTATAACATAATTTGCTGCTGCTTTTACTCTGCTGTGGCATGATTAAGTACTGAATTTGAATCAGTTTTCTTAAAAAGAAAATGCTTAGTTTCATTCCACAGCACAATTGGTAGCTAAATAAAAGTTCAGACTGGATTTTTTTAGTCCTTTCCTCACAGAGAAAGAAAAATGTATGTAAAGTCTTTTGTATTTTGCAGAGAGGAAGTTTAGCACAATAGGCTGTTGGAGGAAAGCAATTTTGATCGTCAGTTTTCTGTACTACTTATTACAACTGGTCAGAACTCGGTTTTAATTAAATTTTAGGGATAAAGGACAATAGCGTGCGCTAAGGATGGCGAGTCAGCTTAAACTTAGAATTTCCTGGCTTTTATCCATTTCTGTGCAAACTCAGTACTACTTAAAAGTATGACTTCAGACATGATTCACTTGTATAGAAACTAGTAACTGTTGAGGTTTTAGATTTTCAAAGAATCAGTCTTTTGACTTACAGAGTAGGTATTTGTTTATCGATGGGACATAGGAATGTTGCCCTCCCACTCCGTGCAGATCTGCCGAGTTGTGTGGATTTTTTTTTAACAAAGGTTTAGCAAGTTTGCTATTTTTTTGTTATTTTAAAATTAAAATTACTGTACAATAATTTCAAAAGAATGCTTTATTAAGAGCCAATGCTTTTCAGCTCTTAAATGAGGAGTCTTTACAACCATGCTGTTTTCTGTCAGATTCAGAGAGGACAAAAGGAATCTAAGATACTATCACAACATACAGCAGGATCTGCTGAATAATGGAGGGTGTATAACCTCTCAATTAATTTTTTGTATCCAGGCTAGCACAAACACCCTTGGAAAGACATCTGATCTTCAAAGGTGACATGAAGAGCCTAATACCTATCTTAAATAAACTGTTGTATGATTACTTTCCTAACTACCCTCACTATTAAAATCAGTTCTCTCTAGTTTGTGAATTAGTCTGGCTTTATTTCGTTTTGACATTCTCTGCAAAATCAGTATGATACTTTATGAAAGTTCTCATACATTCAGATTTTTAATGGCTGCAGATATATCACTTAACTTTCTGTTGGATATGTGTACTGATTATATTCCTTAGCTTGGCACCAGTGAAGCAAATTTGCTCAGTCTTAATTTCTTCCTGTAGAGGTTTTCTAGAGCTTTTTTAGACCCATTAACGTGTTTTACACGGCATGGATACAGCTATAACAGTTACAGCTTCAGCTGGTGCTCTACAGATCATTTTAATTCTTTAGTGACTGCATCCACACCTCTGTGTAATTTTTGTCATGTTTTCATTTCAGATTGGCAGTCTAAAGACTTTTTAAACAAGTTTTATAGAATGCTTTTTCTAGACATAGCTAATGTATAACAAAAGAAAAATGAAAAAAGCTATCTTATGGCAAGCCTGGAATTTTCTTTCTGTATTCTTTAATAATCACAATCCTACCTTAGAAGCCTGAACTTGTACTCCTGCATTTTTATTAATGAAAGAGCACTGCCATCTCAGTGTCTGCTTCATGGGGCATGTTATTTATTAGATAATGGAACCTTAAATAAAGTAGATGCATTTTGAAGGATGTGAAAATACAATATTGGCATAGATTTAATTTGCCTTTTACATAAGTATTTTTTAAATAATATTTTTCCTTGAAAATAAGTTCACATAATCAGCATACTGCACATACACATACTGCACAGGTACATAATGTACATAATATATATGTGCTTATGTACATATAGCACATACATGACTTCATTTTAGCTCAGCAGCAGTGATTACCTACATGAGTGTAAAGTAAAAGTTTATCAAGCAGAGTCCTCTTCTACAGCACAGGAGAGTCATTCCTTGGCCTAGCATGGAAAGCAACAGACATCATTGTGCAAGATATAAGGCTACTGATTATGTGAACTTATTTTCATGTACCTGTGCAGTATGTGTTTCTCAAATAATGAGAGAAATTTTAAAAAATTGACACAGTAAATCAGCACATGATTTGAAGTACTTCTGTATCTATTGGCTTTTTAGTTGGTATTTTAGATTAATTTTATGGTTCTACCTGGTATGGGTGGGTATATCTAAAACTTGAAAAGCTTTCAGACTTACAAAAATATAACTGTAAATTGGCTAATTTTAATCTAGAACTAATTTTCATTGACTAAATTGTAAACTAGTTGAAAATGGAGGCTCCTGTGAGTCTTACTGACACATCCTTAAAGTGAGCATTGCTAGTTTCATAGTACATAATTGTATAAACAATATTAATAAGCCTAATTAATAAGACTGTAAATATTTGGATTGCTATTTGTCATAGCATTTTGTTAGGGAAAGTTCCTATACTTTATTCTAATTGAAAGGCATATGCTGCTTTTACAGAGATGTTCAGAATCAGTATATTCTGCCTGCTTATTCCCACTCATTTTCATGAATCATTTGAAAAGGGATGAAGGAAACAACTGACAATTTTATGAAATGCAATCCCAGAAAGACATTTATAAACACTTTCAGAATTATCCCTTTCCACTCCTCCTCTCAAAAGCTTGAATTGACAATAAACTTGATGCAAGAATATGAAATTGATACCAGCTGCCCATTTTTTCCTGTGTCTGTGCTGTAAATGCTGCAGAAAAGGTTGTTGAGTAATTTTGTTCAATCACAGATTATGTATTGCTTTTCCTGAGACCAATTTTCTACTATAGACAACAAAAGCTCCAGCATTTTTTTTAATCTAATAGCTGAAAAATTATTTCAGCTAGTCTTGCTTATCGTATAACAATAAAGCTTTAGGGCAATTGACCTGATGACCTTAATTCCCAGGAAACTGTCACATTTCTTCTTTATTCTTTTGTTCAGCCTAACAATGCGACCCAAACCACTGCCGAGCTTTAAAGTTTCTCAGCGTTGTAAGGTCAAGCTTCGGTCGCCATAGTTACCGTTCAGCTCCGCGGGTCAGAGGGCAAACAGATTAATGATGTCTGACACATCCTTAAACGGTTCTTACACCGCGTGGCCATGCGGTAAGCAGCTGAGCATATTTGATACGGCAAAGGCCGCCTTAAGTCTTGCTGATGGGAGGCTCTTTGGAGGTATCGCATGGAAAGGTCTTTTCCGCCGCGCGGGAACGCGCTGCATCGAGCGGCGGGCTGCTTCGGCTCACGCTGTCCGAGGAGCATCGAGGCGAGGGGAAAAATAGCTGCTGCGACTCCGTGCCTTCCTTTCTGGTTATCTGATTCTTTTGTCCACGATTCAGTCCAGTGGTTAAAAGCCACAGAAAAGATATGAAATAGTAAGCTGGGAGAATATATTAACATTGTTGATGAAATACTCGCTCTTTGCCTTGCAGCAGTAAGATGACACATGACCAGTAAGTAGTGGTTTATACTTGCTTTTTGTTAGTTATTAATAAAAGTCCTTCTTCATATGTATAATAGACAAACATATATTGAAAACATATCTAGGTTCTTTCTCTAAATCGTGAGACTTTTTAAATTGAAACAGGAAGGACGGTTCACTTAATGAATTACGCAGGTTCCACATGGAATAGGCCTGAGTAGTTTTGTCTAATGTCGCACATTTGTGTCAGTTCAACAAGACTAAGCAGTTATAGGATCATTTTAATTTAAAAGCAAGAAGCTCTTCCCTTTATAATAGTTTTTGCTTCACACACCTGCACTATTATGCTTTTTACAGAGAATGAGGAATGTTCCACTAAAATGAGGAGCCGTGGATTATCTTACGTCATCATTATGTTAGACTGAAGGGAAAAAAAACCCTAGAGCAGTACTGTCATACGCACTGTCTGAATATCTTTAGCAACGCCCTGATTCTGAAACACCATCTGTGTGAAACTAAGCCTTCCGTGAATTGGTACTTCAAACGGAAAGCCGACTAATGGCATGTTTGAGTCACCAAAATGAATTAAATGAGTGAAAAGCAGTTCATCCTGAAGTATGTAAGCAAAATGAACATTTTTCATTACACGTATTCTTCCCTTCATCAAAATCCATTATCGATTCATCATTGTGATAGTCGACTGCAGGAAAATAGGGAGAGTGGATTTGAAACTAATTTGGTCGAAGAGCGGAGGTCAGAGCCTCTCTTCAACTTGGTGTGCTGTTTCTGGCAGCTGGCAGAGTAGCGTGGATCCCGGGAGGGCCTTCCCTACCTGCAACTTCTTCACCTCCTTTTCATGTGACCAGCAGAATCACATGGTATTTTCGACACACTGGAAATAATTGTAATGGAAGAATTTGGAAACCAGATGATGAGCAAAAAAGATACTGATCTGTCAGGGCTTATTCTCTTCTGTCATATTAGTGGGAAAACAAACAAATATTTTCTATATTTCAAACATTAACATGTTACTTCTGCCTCTAAAGGGTGGAGTCCTAGGTTTTTTGTTAGTTTTCCTAAGCCTATTTTATCCTAATGTTTGGTATATAAAAGATTGCATTCCTTTTAGGCTGAAGTTTCATGAATGCAAAGTTGTCTTTATATAATATTAATGAAGAGTGCATTATTCCAGTGAGCTTTAAATAATTTTGTTGTTGCTCTAAGGGAAAAGGAGGGATCCCTTATTTTCTGATTTTAACTTTTCAGTCCAGTATGATATATTACAGCCTGTTCTGATTGACTTGGCCCAATGTAAAGTTTCCTTTTCTTCTGTCAAACGTTAATGTAGTACTTGACAAGTAAGTGTTATGCCCCTTTCGTTCTGTTCTCGTTGCCCTTCTCCCCCAGGGCCAAATGGTTTCACTGATACTCTTTCATCCTTCTCTGTGAAAACACTCTGTTTTATCACCTGTTTTTTCAGTAAGTTTCAACTCCTTCAAGTCCTCTGTGGTATAAATTCTTCTAATTTTACCAGGGTTTAGGAAGCTTTCCCACATGAACTTAGCTTAAGAAGTTAACTGTTTTTTTTTTAAGACTTTTTTTTTAAAGTCTCTTAAGAGTAACTCATTTTGCCTTATGTTTGGGAAAACTGCAGACTTTCATGTATGTTACACACCTAGATGTACTAAATTCTGCACCACTGTAACTTAGCCTGAGGCATAAAACCAAACTGGAAGTGGATATCCACATGCAGTAGACCAGGGTGAAAGCTGTGAAAGCAGAAAAGGAATTTGCATTGACAATAAGTTGTTGCTAGAGCACTATATATTAAATGAGTGAGACCTTGCTACTTCCTGTGGAATAGTGCTGGTCCTTGTACTCCTGCCATCCTGGGACAGTGAGAGCTGTTTTCAGTGTTGTCTTTTTAATGCAAAAATACTCTGCAGCAAGATGAAGAAAGAGAAGCAGCAGCTGCAAACTCTTGTTTCCCTGCAACAGTGTACATCTTTCAGTGCCTTATCTATAGAACAGCTAAACAAAGGTATTTCTTAATGTGGCAAGTATTGAGCTCATTTGTTTCCTCTGGGAGTTGTCAAATATGGTGACTGACATTTAACTAGGCTGTGATCTATTGACGATCAGGAGTGACACTACTCTTTACGATCATTATTTTGAATCAGTTTTATGTGATTGACCAAATCACATAAATAATTTAAAAAGCCTTTATAAACATTAGCCAGCTACTGAAATGTGTCTGTGATGTGGGAAAATGCAAGTGTGACCTCATTTTATATTTATATGGATTTAGGCTTTGGAATACAAGTTGTGTGGTAGGTCATCAAGACTCTGAAATCACTTGATTTCTAGAGCCTTACTGTGTGCATTTCACACATGTCACATTGATGTTAGTATCATTCGTAGCTATGTCTGAAAGTATGTTATTCTTCCATAACACTGGAAGAGAAAGGAAAGACTTTATTTCTGTGTCCCAGGGATGAAGAATTAAAGGAGTTTGAATATTCTTGATCAAGAGTTGACTTCATTGGAAGCAGACTACCAGAACCTGATAGAACAATTGTAGAAAGAAAACAAAACAAAATAAAACAAAATAAAACAAAATATTCCCCCCCCCCCCAAACTGCAGAAAATACAGTAAGAGGAAAAAATATATTACAGTGATTTCTGGCTGTGAATTTTGGTGCCATATCCTTACATGATAACCACTGGAAACAAGCTAAACAAACTTTTGCTAAGTTGATAGTGAATTTGTTTGATAGATTTTAATTCACATGTACTTTATTGTAATCACATACTGTGATGTATTTCTTGTCTTTATTGAACACATGTATCCTTCATGGAGTCCAGTGCAAATGCTACATGAAAAATGGCAGTGGAGGATTTGTACAATCTTAATTAACCTTTAGCTGTATGTAGATAATTTCTCCTCAAATTTAGGAGTGTGTGTTCTGTAATATTTGTGTGTGGGAGATTAGAAGTTTGGCACTGTGATGCTCTGTGCTCTAGTGTGGGATCCTGTACACAGGCCTGCTTCATCTGCATACTTCCACATTCTTACCTGGGGGCCTGTTTTTCCAGGAGCAGGGCACATATGTCATTCTGCATCTGCAGCTATTGGTCTTGACACTGTTTTTGCTATTGATGCCTAAGGACATCGATTCCTGTCAATATGGAGAGGCATTGATGCCTACAGATTTCCACATATGTCATGTAGGACATGATATGATCTGTGTATGTTTGGGAAGGCAGGGAATAAAAGTTAATGAGAATTGGGAGAGTTAGGTGGAGGGGATGGTTTATATCCAAATAGAAATCAAAAGGTAGTCACTGACTTTTGCAGGGACATGCTGAACAAGGGGCGTGTTCAGCCTGACAGGAGCAGGGGAGCCCAACACCTCTGCAAAATCTCCACACGAAGTGACTCCCTTTATGCTGCTTAAGAGATACCTTGAAGGGACTGATAGCAGAGTACAAGGCCCATGGTTTTCCTTATCTGCACTCTCCTGCTTTGAACAAAATCATCCTTTCTTTTGCTGCTGCTTTTAGTATAGCTCCACAACGCCTCTGTTTTTCTCATGCTCTCTTAACGTTACCTCATCAGTAGTTCTGTGTCCGAGCTTTCATTTGCAGTAGAAACGCCAAGCACCGTTACTGGCCCATGTCTTCTCCTATCTTAAAGTAATTCTTCTTCCTGTTGTCTTCCGGACAGCCAGTGCTAGCTGCTTCAAAGGTCTGGTTTCTTTCACGGAAATAGTTGATAGAGATGGCAATTTCCATAATCCTTTCTTGATGTTAATAGAATAGCTATGATGTATGTGAGATATAATTCTTCTGGTTTTAAATTTTCAAATATGTAAAGTTGCCTGTGTCTAGAATATTATTAGATTAGGTATCCATTTTTTTTCAATTAAAAAGTTGGGTAAGATGAGGCTGAAGACAAAGTTTCACAAAGAGAAATCTTAAAAAAATACTGAGTATTTTAATTATTTTTTCAGGCTATTTGGTTATAGGTTAACCTTATTTTGTGAAATGGAGTTGCTCAAGCAAAACTTACAGTGAATTTTAGTCTACTTCTGAAGAGCAATTTTAATGTGCTGTAATTAAGTAACTTCTGATAACTCCACATTATCGTGTACAGTTATTTTTCTTTTTGCTTGTTAAACTAAGCTTTCTCTTGGTGGCTACCACAAAGCCAATTATCTGTTTCTTAAATAAAACCCACTGCTAGGCTTATCACTGTATAAAAATTAACCTGTTTGGATAAAAAATTTCATGATTCATGTCTCTCAAAAATGTATTTGGGAAATTTGAAATGAAGACTCTTCTTTTTGATGTGAAGCCCATTGTAATTGCACTGAATTGAAAGTGGACATTAGATTCTGAAGTGTATTCTCATACCAGTGTCCTAAAAAATGGGGCTTGTGCAATTGCAGGTGAGGTGCAGGTGCATGTGTGGTTGTGTACAAGTAACTTCTGAAACTGTTTACCAATTTAAGGCAAATATGACTTAAGTGATGGGGGAAACTTTAGTACCCAAGCACACTGACATGCTGTTTTTTTTAATATGAAGTTTAAAATAAACTTAAGTGTCATATCTGATCTGGTTGTCTACCCTTATAAATGGTATCTGACAGTGTGGATGTAATTTGTGTACAAAAATCAAACAAATGCTTAAGGCTAGGAAGTACTACAGCTTCTATAATATCATAAACACAAGCCTAATGGGGGCTGCTTGTTCAGGCTGCCTTTTTCTTCTTTATTAGATCCTGTCATCAACTGTGCGCTATTACTTAGGTAGTATTTCATTTCAATTTCAATCATAGTTAACATCTTCACTTTTTTTAAAAAGCATCTGATATTCCTTTTAGGTCAAGAACTTGTTTAAAGTGCCCAGGAATCCTGTTTGCAGCTATATATATGGTTTTCAGCTGTGATTATGATCCTGTTTCTCAAAGGTATACCAGAGGAGAAGCACAAGGGTGCTTCCTCAAATCTTGCTGAGGTCTAAGAATGGCAAAAACAATTTAGAGACTATAAAACTAATAATGGCAGATTTAGAGAAACTCAACATTTGGGAAGGGTTTGTGGCAGCCAGGTTTCCTTGCAAATGTTTTAAAATATAAACAAGTAGTGTGACATACCTTATATTAAAAAAAGGGGGGGAGGGGTGATTTAGAAGCGGAGGAGGTACAAGTGACGCATTTTTCCCCTAACAGAACTGGAACAAGGTAATCACCTTCGAGAAAGCTTGAAAATCAAAATGCATAAACAAAGTTCAATTTAGTTGTATATGTATATCCTTTTAACTGAGTAGACCAAATTATTCTGATTCTTCCTCATTAGAATTTAGACTTCCTGTTTCTTAGCTGTTTATATTACCTTCCATTAACCTACATGTTTTTAGTGAAAGTTTAATGTGGTCTCTGAAAATTGCTTTCATCACTTCTCAATTTTAAAATAAGTATCAACACTGGATTACCGTGTTCCTATAATAGATTAGTTTTAATCCACAATAATGTAATTCAGAATGACTGAATGCTTTTAAATGAAAGTTTAGAAGTTTAATTTTGTTTTGATCTTTGATTTTAAGAGATTTGTAGCACAGGTAAAAGTGTTGTTTGTATTGAATAGTAGAAATTGTATATTAAATTAACTTAGGATTTCTTTGCTTTTGTGGTTGAGATATCTTGTTGCACTTCAATGTAATATACTTAAAAAAGTAAATCTATAAATTGAGTAATCTGAACTTCCTCCTTCTGTGTACAGCTTGAGTTTGAATACATCTTCTGTTTTTTCAAAATCATCAGTGATGAATACAGTCTAATGATCTGAGAATGTATATATATATATATATGCATATATCTTAAGCATTGTTGTTTGCTGAATAATTCATGTGAAAGCTCCTCATAAAGCTTGTCATGTAATGTACCTTAGAAAGGTATTACCATCAATACCTGACATGACTTTGATTTCCACTAATGATACATAACCAGTAAGACTGCTCAATCTGTCAGTATGTATAAATCATTGTATCTGAGTGGGCAAAGAGACCACTCTATTCAGAGTTAGGGAGTAGAATACCCAGATCCATCACTGGTAAACTTGATTTCAAATTTTGCTTTGTTCTTCTGATTTAGGTCTTTGTTTATATTATATATATTATATTGGATGAGTTTGGAGCTAGTAAGAGATGAATCTGAAAGAGAAAATGAGCAGAAAAGCATTTATTTAATGCTAAAATAAAAGCACATAATTCTAGTTTGAATAAGGAGAACTAAAATATATGGCAACTAAAGGTGAATTAACTATAGATAAACTACTAAACAGCCATTACATTCCATTTTAGAAGCAGAATAAGTGCAAGGGAAAAAAAGCAGGGAGAACAAAAACAGATTTTTGAAGCAAAACACAAACAAGTCACACCAAGAGTAAAGATGGAGACCAGCTCAGTTGACTGTATGCAAAGATGCGGTGGCTAATCGTTTCTTAATGCTTGGCACTGACACAGTGTGCATGTGTGCACAGTCACAGGGTGTGCATTCATGGTATATTTTATCCTTATTTCCCAACTGAAGAAGTAAAGATGCTTTACCCAGTGCTGTGGAAAGAATCAATATGGAGACAAGGTTAGAATTTAATCTGACCAGCTTTTAGTGTAAAGGAAGCATAGGCAACCTATAGAATGTTTTCTTGGGTAGAAAAATTAATCTGTAGAGTAAATGATGTGTTTGGGTAACAAATACCACAGACTTTGTAAGAAGTTAGTTCATGACTTCATCCAGCAGTGGCAGTTCCCTTCGCAACCACATCATTGGCTGATGCTGCTGGATCAAGCAAGGGGAATGAAGGGCACTGGAATTCCAAGTTTCACAAAAAGTGAAGAACACAGCTATAATGCTTTATTCTGGTAAGGGGCTGTCTTAAGTCTCCTACTAAATATAACAGCTTTTAAGAAGGAAGAAGCAAGGAGCAGTGGAGTGATAGGGCTGCAAGCACTGAGTAGGATATGCTTAAAATAATTAAATATTCCTGAAAAAAAAAGCTTTTTGATACTTACAGAAGTATTGCACAAAGGGCATAGGATGGTCTAAATGTATCCAAGCCTTTTAAATTTGTCACACTAAATAAGCATCCTGGAAAATAAAGTATTGTTAAGGGCTGTGTGACACAATGTATCAAAAACTGGTTAAAGAATCATGAGCAGACTAGTGCAAGACAACACATTCAGTTGAGTCAATTATCTGTTTACATTTTATGGCAGTCATCGGTATATGCTTCTTCTCATTGAACCTGCTTGAAATGAGGGATGATAAACAAACATGTTTACTTTAAGGCAGTTCTTCGTTGAAGAAGTTCAAAAAATCCAGTGCATAGAAAAAACTAAGATGGGAAAAAAGAAATTGTTTTCTTTGAAAGTGAATGTGTTTTGGGCATCCAGGAAAAAAAAATGTGCAGGATGTGAAAGAATAGAGCAGTGGTGAACTAGTGAACTGGTTGTGCTAAATGTGACTTAGTAGGTAGTAAATAGTAAAATGATGAGAAAAACTTCACAACTTAGTTGTTCTGTGGAGGATTCAAACTTGTTTTTTTTCTGGAAGCAAATATGACAACTGGAACTCATTACACAAAGCTAACAACCACCTGCCGTACTGAGATGGGCTAATGCAATGCACATGGGAGCTGGCCTCCCTAGTGAGCAGGCCCTCTGTGGCACCCTGACCCTCAGATGTGAAGCACCACTAAATGCAGCTACCGCTGTAAGGTCTGTTTTACCATCCTGTTCCTCCTCCTTTTGCTCCCAACATTCTATTCTTTCCCTTTTTTCTCCCTGCACAGCTCTCCCCAAGGGATGGTCTGAAGCTATTATGCAAATAGAAAGTTGCTCACAGAAGCGCTATTGCAAAGGGAGCTTCAGTTCATAACTTTAATGGTTACTCTTTACCTCAGATTCAGAACTGAAGTTCTTCTGTAGAAAACCAAAAGTAAGCTAATACTAACTTTTCTTTACAGATGAGAGGCTTGGAGGATGTTAGACATGGATAAAGTATTGAACAGAACTTAAAGCAATGCAGTATCTTAACTGGATCCTATAAATGCATTTATTTCAGTACGATAGTTACCCTTTTATCCTTGTTTTGCAGTTTCTAAGGCACTATAGAGAAATCATTTAATTTCTATGTTTACTTTGAAATGAGCTAATGCATAGTGCTCGATTTTCTGTTTTATGGCATGCATTACTGCTTCAGTGTATTAAAATCCTTAGTTCTTTAACAAGAAGAGATCTGTTGATAATTGAAATGTAAGAATCAACTCTCTAAACAAAAAAGGGACAGATAAATTTTTCTCTATGCTAAAGTAAACATTGATTAAGTAGATTGTATGGAAATAGAAAAACAAAAACAAAAAATATTTCTGACTTTAGATTCCCTTCTTTCAGTGAATAAGGATATTTAGCATGATGCAAGAGATGCCATGAGTCTGTACATGTGAAGGCAAACCCTAAGCATTAGTTTCTTGGTGCTTACAGCTTTCTGGCTTGAAGTGAAATTATTTGCACATACTGAAGAACCAAAAATGAATAGCCCAGATTTATTTGGTTTTAATAAAAGGAAAATGATTTTTAATTGACTAATCTAAACATATCTCCTATTACAGTCTTAAATAGTCAACACTGCTTTTTAAAAAGCCTTTAAAATGGAAGAATTTTTCCCTTCTCTTGTAAAGCTGTGCTTGCAGGGGCTTTCTCTGAAATCCTTGAAGCCCTGCTGGAGATACCTGACCCAAGTCTTTGTGCTTTGTGCAAACCTCATCTATTGCTCCTGTGTTTTTAACTTTATCTTTGTAACTGTAGCATTAACTTGTAACAGAGCTAGCAGTAAAGTTCCACACAGACATTTGATTGCTTTTTTTCCTCCTTAATCAGAAACAAATATTCCTTTTGATTTTGATTACTATGTTATGATTTGCCTGTTTTTCATGGATTTTCAAATTGTACTGGATGACTAGTCACCTCCGATTATTGTTCTGTAGTGTAGAATTTTAAGAAGAAACAGTACAAAGATGGAGATTTTTCTAGCAGCTATATCAGAGTTGTATTAGATCATACTCAAGAATCGCTGAAGAAATGTTCTGAAGAAGCTTATTTCTGCCAGTGATGAGCTGTTTATTTGATTGAATAGATCAATCCATTCTGGACAGCTCTCAGTCTTGATGTCTGCTTCTGAACCTTTGCTTTTCCTCAATGACCTTCAACTCTGATTCTCTTTTCGGTTTTATTGCTTTATCTACTGTGCTCTTTCAAGTTTTGACCTATGTGTTCACTTCTCCCTTTTGAGAGACTAGCGTTTCATTGCTTTGCTGGCATCCACTCAACATGAAAAGATATAAGTAGGCTACTGTTTCTCAATTCTATATGTTTTTTTTTTTTATAATACAAATCCTTCTGGGAAAGTAATTTATTTTAAAATCAGGAAAAGACATCTAACGATGAATGATGAAGTTCCTTTTGTCCAGAATGGCTAATAGAAGATTTATATATATAAAAGAAACCTCAGTTGGGAGATGGTTGGCTGAATATAAAGATGAAATTGCCAGAATTAATATGTTCGTATCTGTCCAGTTTTTGACATGAACTTTGATTATCACATATCCTGAATTTGGAAATCTGCTGAAATTTTTCTACAACAAAACAGAGGAGGGATGTCTTTTAAAATTTTCTGAAGATGTAGCCTGAGTTACCTTTTTGATACAAATCACAGATTTTTTTTGCAGTTCATAGATAAAGCATTATTTTTGGTATATCCAGATGTGAATTATGAGTAGGAATGCTTAAAACCTGAAAACCTGAAGCTGAAAACCTGAAATCAGACTATTGATTGAGATTAGAGATTTTTAATTCTCTATTTTTACAAGTACTCTCAACATACCGTAGTAGACTAATCTCACACTTTTTTAAAGAACTTAAATTACATATATCATCCTGTTTATTGAACTGAATATAACATGCCCTATTTGTATAGTTAGCACTACTTTAATATTAATTTAAAAACAAAGTAAATTTGGATCAGTGACAGAACACTAAAGCCAGGAGATTTGAATTCCTTCCCTAGCATCTATTGCATTGGTGTTTATTTCCCTGGCTCAAGAACGTGTAGGTAGGCAAGGAGTTTTTATCCCTAACTGCAAAATTTTGCTAAATGAGCAGTCTGCCAGTAATTACGTAGGCATATAATGGTGTTATTCTTTTGTAATATTTTACTCGCTATCCAGGAAGAAATTAGAATATTATCAAGAAGGGAACTGGGTTATCACCTTAGAACTGATGCCTTCAAGTTTGTCAATTTATTCATAATAGTTTAAAGGTGAAAGGCTGTGCTTTTTTTATGTCACTACTGCAGACAGCAGATCAGACAACATGTAAATGGCCTACATTTAATTTACAAGTTTAGCATCATTTTCTGTGAATCTAAAATACCTATTCCAGTTCTGTTTTATAGAAGATGAAATTAATATCCATACATAAAACCTGTGTTTACTTGAAACTTGAAAATGTAATTTAAAAAGAATTTCTTCTGTATTCCACTGTAAGCATGACAGTCTATTTCAAAAATAATGAAAAACTCTGGTCCCTGTAGAATCTTTGCCATGAAAAAGGAACTTTTTATCTCTATTCCAGTTCTAATGCTTATGCACTGCTTTGTGTATGTGTCAAATCTGCAAAGGTGTCATCTGAGGTACTGTGTGTTGGTAAGTGGCAGAGATGATAAAAAAATGAATTTTCTATATTCTTCTAAATGATTTGTATATTGGTGACTTTTTTTCTTCCTGTGTGATGGCAAGGAAAAGAGAGGTGTTAAATTCAGGCATATAAGGCAAATAATAAAAGATGTTTGCACCTTCAGAAAAACCCAATCAAAATGGTAGTTTGGCCAAATATATGGTAATTGTGTAAATTCTTATAAAATGAATAACTGGCTTCTTAATGCTGAGCAAACACAATTCTCTTAGCCTCTCATGTACACTTGCGCTCTAGCCCCAGAGCTATCTTGGCGGCAATTTGCTGGGCTTGCTTTAATGTTTCAATATCTGCCTTGTACCTGTGAGCCCGTAACTGGACCCAGAACTCCAGATGTGGTCTCATCAGTGCCAGATAGGGGGGAATAATCATTTCCCTGGACCTTCCCTAGAATCTTGGTAGAACAATCCAGTATGTGTTCAGCCCTGTTTACTGCAGAAGCACGCTGTTGATTGATACTAACTTGTTGCCCTCCAGGACCTGCAGGTCTTTTTCTGCAAAGCTACTTTTTAGCCATTCAACCCCCAGCTGTTACTGGTACACAGAGTTACTCCATCTGAGATGGAGCACTCTGCATTTGCCTTTGTTGAACTTCATGAGGTTCCTGTCAGCCCATTTCTCCAGCTTGTCAGAGTCCCTCTGAGTGGTAACTCTACCCTCCAGCATATTGAATGCTCCTTGAATTTGTTGTCATCTGCAAACTTGATAAGAGCGTACTCCATCCCATTGTCCAGGTCACCAGTAACGACATTAGACAGTGTTGGCCTCGGTATCGATGCCTGCAGGATGCTATAACAGTTAAACTTTGTACAGCAGAGACCAACTCTCAGAGCCTGACACTGCAGCCAATTTTTCAGCCACCTTATTGTTCATCCATTCAAACCACGTCTCACCAACTTGGCTGTCAGGATGATATGGGAGACTGTCAAAGGCCTTGCTAAAGTCAAGGTATATGATATTTCCTGCTCTCCCTTCATCCACAGAGCCAGTCATCTCATCGCAGAGGGGCAGTTAGGTTGGTCAGGCATGATTTGTCCATGTAAATCTAAGTTGGCAGTTCCAATGATGCTCTGCAGTGGCTGGATAAACACACTAAGGTGTTTCTTACAGGTACAGTTACATTCTGTGCCATGCGTGAGGATTCTTGACATAGCAATGAGGTAAATGGTTAGAAATGTCATGGCCAGCACCTACTTTTTTGCCATATTTAGCACGGGGAAAAGCTTGGTTGGACTCTGGCTATGCCAGCCAGAAACAAAATGCCCGTTCTATTCCTGGAGATATGACCATCAGTACTTAGGAATCCTATGATAGATCCTGAAACATACCTGCAAGACTTCTGTAGGGTTTTTTTTTTTTTTTTTTTTTTTCCTGCAGGAATTTCTCATTTGAACAGTTTAGTCTGTTAACTGTGGTTCCCTTTAGTGGAATATCACTTCTAAGCATGAGAGGTAGGATCCAGCAATCTGTCTTACATCAGGAAGGTTCGTATCCTTTATCTATCACTGGTCAAAGTAATTTTGCTGCATCTACTATCTGTTTATGATAGTCCTCAATATTTAGATCAGATAATGCTCTTGCTGTAGATGCTATTCCTCTGTACTCTGATTGAACGTGGATGATCTCTGTATAAGTGTTTATAGTAAGGCCTTGTTTTTCTAGCACTTGCATTGTGTGCTTTCATGGAAGCTTGCATTTCCACAGTTCTTAAATAGCTTTAACTTGCTATAGAGGATACCTCTAATCTCAAACTCATATTTTTGGATGAAACATCCTAGCTCAAGGTAAGATCTATCTTACCTACTCTTAGACATCTAACTTTTACATGCCTTGATCTGAGCTAGCTCTCTGAGGTTCCTATTACAAAGAACGGAGAGAAGTAGATGTCACAAAATGGTTCATTTTGATCAACTTAGGAATTCAAAATAAGTTAGAGTAACTGTTAAATTAAGCCATTTATTTCTGCCCATCATTTTATACAAGCTTTGATGTTTAAGTTTGAACGAGATGAGTGAAATCCCGGCTTCTTGTTGATTATACTAGATTCATATATTCTACTTAATTATGGATGCTTCTCTTACAGGAATGGTTCAGTCTGTTTAATGTCACAAAGCAAATGATATATGTTTTTATAAAGAGATTTTGAGGTTACTGATATGTTACAATTTAAATGATTGAATGTTTTTTGATGTGACAGTTACATAGCCTAACTAGAAACTTGTATTTCCTAAGTTCTGAGGAAAAAAATCTGAGGAAGGTCAAATGGGTAGCACTGCGGAAAGATAGCTGACAGCCCATTCAGGGTCGTCTGAAATTTCCAGGCACAAATAGTATACAAATGTTGACAAGATACAAAAATGAGTAATTGTGAATGATTTTATTTTAATCTTCATAATATCTACTTCGTATTTTATATTTAGTGATATATTTGCAATTTCCACTGGAATCCACCACTCAAAGGTTTGGGTGTTGGAGTTTTTTGGCACTTGTTGTCAACTTGTTGGCACTAACTGTCAAAAAAATTTTGTTTGAAATGCGGAGACTGGCAAGTATGCTTGAGTTAGCAGTAAAAGCAGAAATAAAAGTTAATGTAAAAGTCTGAATTTATTACAAAGGTTTTTTTTTTCCCCTATAATATTGTCAACTATGTTTGACGAAGAGGACTGATAGCATGGAAACTGTTTTATCTAAGGAGTAAGCAATTAAATAACCAGTTGTTCCTCACAGAGAAGATGCATCTAACACTGATTTATGAGATAATTCCCTGTAAATCTAGACAAGATCTAAATACTCGTACTTTGAGATTTGCGGGAACACTCCATTGTTCAGGAGGAAAGAGATTTTGACTTGTCGTTGAGACTTGCTGTTTATTTTAGAACTCTTCAAGAGCATGATAGTATTTGGAAGATATTTTAATAGCAAGTGAGGCTGCCACATATACATGATAAAATGGGTTTTATCATGTACTTCTGCAGATCGCCAAATGGATAACCCTGTGTTAAGTGTAGAACTTATAGATAGAAAGGCATTGAAGAATATAGTTCAATGTTCAGTAGCATACCTTTTATAAGAGACAATGAAACCATATCATGGTGTTTGGAATTGCATTCATTTATAGTTCATCACCAGCACTTGTGAAAGTAACTTCTACTAAAATATTCTGATTATTTTCCATGCTGGAATGTAAGAGCTCTTAAGGTTTTATGTAGCTTTTATTTTTTGAGATTTCCATTCTGTTTTGAATGACTTGCAAGGAGTTTTTTTTTTCTTTATGCGTATTTTCCTTCACCAAGAAGGAAATATTGCGCTTTCAGAATATTAACCCTTCCAACATCCCTGTATGATACTCATGCATGAATATTGTCTCAGTTTACAGGGCAGTTATTTCCCCAGAATTACATGAAAATATTGCAAGATCTCCCTTGTTCTACAGCTTATGCTCAAAGAGCTAAGTGATGCTTTTCTGTGCAGTGGCAGGCTTTTTTGGGTGAGCCAGGAAGTGCTGGTCACATCAGAAATGTTTTTACATGAAACAACTATAATTAAACAAACTTCTAAGGATATAATTGCAGTATTCCTGAAAGGTGAATGAGATCTTAATCCACCTCATAGTAGAGCTCCCTCTGACTTCAGTGAGATAAGATTACATTTCAAGTATTGAAATGCTGTCTAAAAAACCCAACCTTTTAATACAATTTTAAAAATATCTTGTTAATAATAAATACATTTCTATCATCACATCAATATAAATCAGAGATAAAAAGATGGATAGTATTTCCATTATATGTTAATATTTAACTGACTCCACAGATTTTTGTATATATAATAAATGAAATTTTCTGTCTGAAAGATTCAGCTCTGGATCTTAGTAGCTCTTCATTATAAAGTTTCTATATGGTGTATAATATTGGAAGAAGATTCCTAAAGTAATTCTAAATAGTATTGGAGCTCTCTGAAAGCCTTTTAATTTTTGCAGTGTTGTTGTAAGAGGGTGACCTTTCACTGCTTTAAAAGAAAAAAGCAATAGTGCCTATTACAGGAAAGCAAATGCCATCTGTTGTATTTAGACTAAAGAGTTAAGAAATCATCCAGGAAGACTCTTCCTTTTTCTCATTGGTCTACAAACCTAACTACATGTTAAATCTTCCAGTAATAGGATCTTTAGATCATTATAACAACTTGTTGATCTTCTCAAGTGAAATATTTAACACGCTAAAATATATTACCAGTTTTTATTCCTTCCTGACATTAAAAGACTGAATGAAATATTTTTATTAAAATCTGAAGTGCTGCTTTTGTTGTTTGGTTTCTTTATTGCAGTTTGTCTTGTAAACTTACAGCTTATAAGAAGGTCTTAAAGATCTTTAAGATCTACTTATTAGAGAACTCAATGTAGTTCTGACTGCCCATTTTCATGTTAGTCTAAGTTTTATTAGTATCACTTATTTTAGAGAGAAGATGTATGTAATCCTTTTAAACAACAGGAGCAGCAAAGATTAGTTTTGATTTAGTCGTGCAAAAAATAAAGCATATACAGTTCCATATACTAATTCATTTTTGTAAATGATTCTGGACTGTGAAAATTTTTGTAAAATGGTGGTCTGTGATTCTTCTTGCTGGAGAACTATGAACTTTAGGATCATCTGTCAGATTTGTTCTCTTCAGTTATTAATGCTGGATTTTGGTTATTTTTGTGGTATTTGCCTACTTTCTGTACTTTTTAACTGTAGCTCATGAAAGCCTGCCTGTTTTGTTGGTAAAAGGAAAATGTTTACCTTTTTATGATGTTCCCATTTATCTCTACGGCTCTTGCCTGGGGGTGTGTGTGTGTATTCCTTTGCAGATACGAATTATACTTTCTAGAGATCATAAGTTTTTTGAAAGTGAAACAAAATGATTAAACTGAAGTCAACTATAAAATTTGAAGCTGCTGTATCTGTTTATCCTCATAGTGCTTAATCCTTGACTTTGCCTCAGGCTACTAACCCAAGCTGGTTATTAATTCCTTAAAAATTCCCTGAGCCAGTGTTGCTGCTGTTATAACTTGTTTCAGATTGAAGTGAAGTTGATGTTTTTCTTAGCTGCATCATCTTCTTGCTGTAATGTGGTATGATCAATTGGTTACAGCAGTGCTGGTATTTTACCATGTGCATCTGAAAAAATTCATTCCTGGTATAGCAGCTGTTTAGATTTCTCAAACTAAGGTTTGGTCTGCCAGGGACATAAACTACTTTAATGAACAAATTTCACATCACTTTCACTACTTCAGTGAACAAATTTCAACTTCTGGCATATATTCTCTGTGTAGTTATAGAGGACTACTCATTTGTACATTAAGTGACCTATTTTGAAAGAACCCATGTTTGCACTAATATGAAAAAGAAAGAAAGCAGCCTACAAGATTGTGATCATAGGTCACTGTGCTGTTGGAAGAGAAAAAATGAGGAATCGTGGTTAAATACAATAACAATTGAAATATTATGAACTTCTTTTTATATATATTTGGGGATTGATTTCAGAAATTATTTCAAAACGTTACCAGGAGAAGGATGTCGGCTGAGTGTGTTTGTGTCAGATGTTTTCCTCTCCTGAACTTACAGGCTAGCTTCTTCCAGCCTGGAATTTTATCTTTTCTGTTTAATAGAATCTTTCTTACAAAAATCTAATAATATGCTGTAAAATTACCAATTAGCTTCAGGAGAAGCAAAACAGTCTAGCGAATTATTTGTTAGTGATGAAACTGTTCCATTCCTCATTGGTTGGCATGAGCTGTCTGATAGCCAGTGTAGTGCAGACAGTTTGTGCTGCCTGAAGCCCAGTTTGATGCTGACTGACTCAGCGAAGGTGGGGGAAAACTGGCAGAGGACGGATGTGGTGGTTTGTGGAGCCTCTACTCTTCTGCACCCAACACACAAATGAGCTGATATTCTGGAAAGCTCCCAGTGCCATAGGAATTCCATGTCACCGTGCGTAGCTCTGTGAAGGCCTTGTGAAGTAGAAGGAGCAGAATGTTTCCATGCAGGTCTCGCCATCTATTTGCTACGCTCCCATTTAATTTAGGAAGTTACCCTTCTGTAGACCCAAAGGTTATTTACTGCATGGTTTACATCTACATTGTTGGGCCTTCGAGTGAAAATGTTTCAGACTCGTCATAAAATCAAATTAAATATGATAAGCAATAGCGTAATTAGCTTTACCTTCTGAAATCATTATGCCACCATTTCAAGAATGGGAAGGTGGTGTAGGAGAAAGAAGCAGACAGTCGTCTGGATAGCCAAGCCATTTTGCCAGGTCTGCACTTAAATATCTGAATGAATTCTGTTCCCATGGGTTCTTTGAGATGTGCCTTTCTTTTTTTCAGGTAAAAGGCTTTTCCTCTTTAAAAAAAATCACTTGAAACCTTGAATCACCTAAGCACCTGCAAAAAAATCCCCCCATAATATCCCCTCCTCCCAAATTTTTGTCTAAAGGGAAGTTTGGTCTCCAGGTTCCTATTTCAAAAATGAGTGTGTTAAAAGCCCACTGCATAACTGAACTGCTACAAATAAAATCCCAGTCTACTTTTATTAGCATCCAGGAAATTATACCTAGCAGTCGTCTTGGAATAAAAATCACCAGGTGCAAAACAACAACCAAAAGAGGCTGTCAGTTACAATATATAGTAATATTTAACAATCTGCTCCTCACTTGCTCACAGATGTCCAAAATAAATAATATTTCTAAATGTCCAGATGTGTCCAGCTACCATCTCACCTCCAGGCTGGACACAGAATTGTATTGGTAGCAGCCTGGTGTGCACTACCACCAGGACAGCTGTGCTCGGGGGCATGAGTAGATGACTCGTAGCCCAGTGGGCACTCAGATGACTTTCCTCTTGTCACTACCCATTGGAGAACTGATTTCACACTTATTAATTAACCCTGTTAATTATCTCCCCATGAACTTTGTTTGGCCACAGCTAGGTCTGAGGTGGGCATTGTTAGGTCTGGATATGTTTAGCTGTGCTGCTGAAAGGCACCAGCTCACGTTGCAGACAGCACTGATAACCTAGTTTGTAATCCTCTTCCTAGGGACAACACAGAATGTTATTGCAATGCATCTTTGTATCCATCTTTAAAGAAGACTTAAATATTAAAATAATATAATGAAAACATTTAGTCTAATACATTATGTTTATTATGTTTCATGGACCTATTTGTGTCTTTTTCTATTTGTATCACATCGTTGTAAAGCATCCTCTGTGCTCTTGGTGCCGAACACGTTTCACATTATGATCTAAATGATAGTTAATCATTGTAGACAATTAAAGTAGAACTTGTGTAAGGAATGCTGAAATTTTGTAAGTATTAAACCAGAATAGTGTTTTCTGCAAGACTACTGTAATGAATATAATGTGAAATAATTTCAACCATACTAAACAAATTTACTAAATATAATTCGTATGTAGTATCTCACCAATTTCCCTATTACAGCATTTGCAGGAGACAAAGTTAACAAAGCAGTTAAGAAGTCTGTAATTAAGAGGAAAGTAGCCCTATGATGTGTCACTTCCTGGGCAACTATTTTTGAGTTGGTAAATGTAATCTCTACTTCTAAGTTTAGTTTCAGCATATTATTTATAGTGTTGTCCAATAGCAGCATAATGGCTTACTTAAGTCAAGGATTCCTAAATGTGATGTATAAAATGCTAGTAGTATGCAAAGTGTGTCAGAAATTAATCTAGACACTCAACTGCCTTTTCTCCTTGGGACAGGGGAACACTGTCTACTCTGGTAGCTGCATAAGCTTTCCTTAGACCTGAAAAAGTTACTACTTTATGTGGAAGAATAAGGGTCTAGAGTGGGAGGACAGGGCCCAGTACAGAGTGGGGAGCTGTTTCTATTGCTGACATAGTGCAGCAAACTTCCTCTTTTGGATAATGGTGATCCCAAAGCAAAATACATTGGAGAAGCCTGGATTGGAGTGATAGTTTGTGAAAGCATTGGAGAAGCTAGTTCAGACAGCTGTTACTTTATATGCATTTCAGCTCTGAATTAAATGCTGGAAATGAAATCTTAATCTTGAAAAAAGTAGAACACATTTAGTTTCAGTGTTCAACTTGGCTCTCTTGCTTGCACAAAGATTTTTGAAGATTTTGAACATTCCGCAAAATTGGGTTCAGTGTCATAGCTTAAGCTATGTCAATCTTTTTGTTTCAGCACAGTTTCCCATTGTGTACTGAGATTCAGCTCCCTCAGAGCTGGAATACAGTCTCTGATAGGCAGGAGAATTAGCAAGGGTTAACAGACAGGGTGGTTGATCAGAATAGCTAAATTTTCATAATGGTGCCTGTGTTTTCAGAACTGCATTTGCAGTGCTTATACTGCTGCAGGAGAAGGCAGTGAACTTTTGGCAGAGAGATGGTGAGCCAGAGCTATTCAAAATGTGACCGAAGTCTGCAGGGAGAATGGGGAGGGGGCAGAGATGGAGGGAATAGGTACGTATGTTGGATTATGGATCTGCTAGTCAGGAAAAAGGTGAGTCATTTTCTTCCTCCCATTATCCCACCATTGTACAGCCCCTCTCTGCTCCCTTCCTTCATATGCAGCCCTTATGGCATAATCTAGCTGTTTCAAGAGGGGTTCTGCTCTGGAAGATGTCCCCTTTCTTCCTCCACAAAGCTACCAAAGATTATTGAAAACCTGTTTCTGCTGACTTTAGCAACAATTTCTGTTAAACTTTCCATCACCAATTCCTATGGTGATGCATGAACAAAAAACCACAACTTGACTTTCAGATCCAAAGCTGTTTTTACAAGGCGGGCTGCTAAAGACAAACAAAAGAAACTATTTTCTTTCTAAACTGAGCGTACTTGCATTGAAAGTCAACGCGAGATTGTAAGGCCAGAACTCTGATGTTTATATATGCAATTGCTTATGGAGCAAATTAAACAGTTTAATAATCTGACCACTTCCTCTTCTGTCTTCTCTAAAGGAAACATAATGCTCTTAACCCCTTTGTGTTCCTCTCAGCCCATCCCTTCACCTGAAAACCCTTAAGGGATTTTGTCCATAAAATCCGCACCTTTTATTAGCTGTACCAGGCACGGCAGTTGGAATTCCTGGAATGAGATTCAGGGGCATTGTGTGACCACTACTGCCATTATACAGATGGTCATTTCTTCCCTTGCTAATTAATATCAGCTAACCAAGGGAAAAATTAAAAGCTGTCATGTGCTTCAAAGCCTTTTCTTACAACCTCTGAAGCTAAATAACCCTCAAAAAGCAGTTGGTCAGGGAAGTGAAGTGGGTTAGTCTCTGTTGATGCTCATCATTGCCACAAACAAGACTAGCCCTCCTCCAAGGAGGGGGAGTGCGGGAGGGGGAGAGGTGTGAATGTTTTCATCAGAAGGTGCTTTTTATCACCCTGCCTAAGATGAAGAAACTGACATTCTTGCAGTGCCCTGATAGGGGGGGAAGGATTACTGGATCCTGAATTAGGTGGTTCAGAAATGTGTGTACTTTTTTTCCAGTCCAAGTAATTCTACATAAGGCCTTGGGGGTTCTGCAGTAGTGTTTTTATGCCACCTAAGGTGTGAAATTTGTACTTTCCAAGCCAAATAAGATATGCTTCAGCTTTATTTCTGATTTTTTTTCTTTTAATCAGCTTAATTGTGATATTATGTGAGTTAATTTTATTTTATGATAATAATGTAATGCAGCACATAATGTATTGAGATCCTGAGTTTAGGTTTGGGGTTTTTTGTTGTTTGTTTTTTTTGTTTGTTTGTTTTGTTGTTGTTCTTGTTTTTTTCTTTTTTTTTTTTTTTTTTTGGTTGAGTACCTTTTTTCCAATGTGGGCTGTGGTTTCTTTACAGTAAGTTCCTGCTTTGGATGCAGAGACTTATGTCAGATTCACCAGCTGCTGCTCTCTCTAAATAGGCCGTTTGCCAGTACCAAGGATTAGCTGTATTACTGTTTGTCCCACCAGTTGTTTTTAAAATCTTTAACTGCAGAAACATCCTTGTGTGCTCTCCCTGGATCTCAATTTCTGATACTTCCCATTCCTCACTTGCCTTCTGGTGTTCCATTGTGCTTGCACTTTAGATATTCAATTATTTGTTTTGGAAAATGCTTTTGTAAATAAATTAAATTTTCTTACATGCTAGTAACCTCCCATATGTATGTCTTTTTATCTCTGTGTCTTAGATGATATCTTTTCGGGAGAGGGTTTTCCTTCCCCCACCACAATGACTGGAGTATTTAGATGCTGTCACTAAAATGTTTCTCATAGTAGGGTGAATCACTCACTCTCTGTTAATCTAGGATGAGAAAACAGAAGCAATAAGCAATGTTTGTCTGAACCATGATACACTCGACTTGTTGAACATTTTAGTATAAAATCTCACAATAGTGAATTGCTATAAGATTCTATATGGTGTTGCTATAGAAACATGCCATAGTTTGGAGGCAGTGGTTTTAGGAAGTGCTTACCCTTTTCAGTCTGTTAGCTTCACTAATAAAGCTGAATTGAAATCCTAAACTGACTCCTAATTTAAGGTGAATTGCCATTGTGGTACCATACGGCTATATATGAAATGAGGCAGGGATTTGCCTTGCAGGGTTTGCCTGAAGTACTAAGAGAATGCGTTTCCACAGAGGAGCTGAGCAACTGTGAATAGATGGGAACCTAGGGCTGAGCACCTCTCTGACAGTTCTCAGAGCAAAGCTATACCCATGTTATTGTTTGCGCGCTATTTCTGTGCTTCCACGAGAGCATCTTGGGACATATCATGGGTTTCTTTCAACTAAGATACTTCTACAGTCTTCAACTCTCCCCCTTGCCGAAGTTAATTGTGACAGTTTTGGAGCAGGAATGTCCTCTAGGGCAAACAGTGGGAAAGTTACTGGGAGACCATGAACATGTAGATGCATTTGCTGCTGTACTCCCTACAAAGATGACAGGTTTTAGTTCAAGTTTAAAGCAGAAGTATGAATTATAACCACAAACCAAGCCAGATTCTCCAGCCTATACTTACAGGGTCTTTGTACTTGCATCAGAGGTGATTGTATTGGGCCAAAACACACGTAGGAGCCAAGGTGAAGTGAGCAAATACAGACTATAGTGCTGTTGCTCTACTCCAGGCTAGCTGCTTCTCTCCAAGCTGCAGAATTTAAATTCTTTAATCACACTGGATTGTACTGAACATGAATGTTAAGATTCCCAGAACACAGTTATAGAAGATCTATTCTCAAACCAAAAAAAGAAAAAATGCATTTTGAGGCCTGCGAGATGCATGTTGTGAGTGTAGGGAAGAAAGGTACATGACAGGAACAAAAGAGTAGCCTGGCTGGGAAAGAAAACACGGTAGTTTTAAAGTTATCCATTCCCTCTTCCCCCTGAATACCCTTCAGACAGGATCGTCTGGGTCTTTAATCTAACTTTTGCTTTTTCCAAACTCTGGATTTTGCCAAGGAGCACAACCATGATCAAAAATGTGTGTGGAGCTTTAGTGTTTTCAGGGAAATAACTGCAGAGGATGCAGTTTCTCCCATGTTTTCAGCAGCATACTGTGGAGAGTAGACTACCCTTCAGCAGTATAGCATGATGCTCATAGCTGAGCTGCTAACCAAATCAATGTGTTAGAGTTTATGACGAAGACGAGGCTGAAGGCATACTTAGTGGACAGTGTGCTTTGGGATTTAATTCCATGTAACAGTCCCCCCAGCCTATTAAATGTTTCCTAGATTATACAATAGACAAGTTCTTCTCTTAATGGCAAATGAGAAAGTCCTTGAAAAATCTGTTGAGTTTCAGTCTTTATCAGTAGCTCTGTGTGATAGTAGTATGTGTATATTTAGGTTATTAGTATATATGTTGGGTGAATGAATAAGAAAAGGCTTTAATTTAGATCTCTGCTTGATGTGGTAGCTATCATGAATTCTTTGTAGGTGCAGATAATGGTGCCACAGCAGTGAGTGGCTGAGTTAGCTGTAGCATGCACATAACTATACAGGCCAGCGTGTGGTAAATATTTTCTGAGAGCTACTCAACGTGAGGAGCATTGCTGCTGTTTTGCCTGCTGATGCTGCACTGCTAATCTTGCCCAAGCCAAGGGATTTCTCTTCAATGAACGCTAAACCTTCCCTCCTTGTAATTACGTGTTTCCAGCCAAGAACTCAAAAACATCAGGTGATTTCCTGGGCAAGTGCACTTCTTCAGCATTCGTGCAACATCTAGCTAAACAATGTGTCCTACTCAGTGCATTGTGCAGCAGTATCCCACAAATGCCACTAAATATTCAAACATACTTTGGCTGGATTCGAGATCACCTAAGGCAGCCGAAGTAATAATAGGAGGAGGAGGAAAAAAACTGGTTTAAGAAATGCTGAACTTCTGTATATTTTTATAAGTATGTATAAATATAAATATTATAAAAGTTCATTAATAGACAAAAAGTCTTTTTAAAAAGGCATTAATTTACCATTTGAAACTAGATAGTTGTAAAATTCTTCAAGAACATGCAATCTGGGAATTCATTGGAGGAATATATCTAATTTGAATTTTTAAAACTGTCTTAATATTAATTTCACAAGTAAGTTGGATTTCTTGTGTTCCTCTTAATGGAGTCTTACATAGTGCACAAGCTGAAAGATTCGAATTTTTGTTTTTAATTATGGTAGTGTGTCCCTTAATATTTTGATGCATAAGTTGTTAGTAGTTTGAATGGCAGCAGGAAAAGGTGATTGTTTTATGCTTCGAGAGATGGAACCTACTTAGCAAGCATCCTATCTATAAAAAGCTCTTTTCTTTGTCAAGTGCCATGTTTCATTTTGTACATGACACATAACTACAATGGCACATGTCTCTGGAGACAGAAAATACAAAATCCTATATTTTTCTGGAAGCATTTCATTGTCCCACGCACTGATACTAAAGATTGTATAAATGGTGTCTGTTTAATTGTTGGCTCATTATGCTGAAGAACTGATGTTGCTATGCCACTAAATGATGCTCTGTGTTGAGGAGAGGAAATGTGCTTTCTGACATTAATGAATTTAATGAGTACCTTAAAAATCAACCAGACTTAAGAAAGTTAAAGAAGGCTAGCTATAAAAGCTCCCAAGTCCAGCTGGTGAGAATTAACTTTTCTGGTAACCTGAATTGTGATATCTGGATGACATTAGCTTAATTTGAGGTGTGAGTTAACAGTGTGTGGTCTTGAAAAAAATGGTTTTATTGTTCCCCAAGCCTCATTTTTTTTAACCCTTGTCAGTAGTAACCGTTCTTTAGATGATTCAGTAGACTCTTGTAACAGTCTATTTTCTCTGAGTATCTCTTTTATGTCTTTCCTACATGTCATCTTGCTAGACCACATTAGCGTGCAGATGATCAGCAGCAGATTAAGTGTTGCTTACGGGTAACCAGCTGTGGGCTAGGCACTGATCCAGCAAACCATTAAGCATTACCTAGTTTCATTGACATCAATGGTGACTATATGTGTTCTTAAAGGTGAACATATGCTTCGGTGCTTTAGTGAATCAATCAACAAGGAAATTGCTAAGTCAATGCCAGGACTATCATGAAGAGGAGAAAGCTTTCTTTTCCTTACTAGTGCTTCTGCAGTGCTGTCCAACAGAGCTTTTTGGAGATGTTACCTGGAAATGATTTCAGATTTTATTATGGGGGAAAAGTATGACACATTTTCTTGCAGACAAGAGTCATGATTTCACAACAACTTGACTCAAAATTTATGAAGAAGTGCTTATATCTGACTTGGGCAAATACTGCTTTGTCCCTAGGTAGATTTTGTCAAGTGATTGTGTCAAAGTTTAAAGTCTGTGACAGTCTGTTCGTTGGTTGGATGTGCATTTCTCATGTAAAGAGGAATAAGACTCTCTCCAAAAGTAGGTTGCTAGCTCTCCTCTGAAGAAAATGTTCTTTGCTAGCTTCACTTTTGTGTTCTAACACAAAACATTTTATGTCTGCTTTGCACATCTTTTTAAAAGAAGCATTTCTGTCTTTCGAAGTTGCTGCTAGAGTTTCTGAACTTGCTTATGAGATGGATACAAAAAGTTAGGACATCTAGCATCCTCTACTTTTAGAAAGTGTGTTTTGTTGTTAGATTTCAGAAGGTCTGGGGAAGATAATAACCTATTCTCATTGGTCTGCTGATTGCTCTTTGTGTAGCATTTCCTTATGTATTTAGATATCCTATGGTTCAGTAAATAAAATATGCAGATTCATTAAACACTAAAGAAAGAAAAATGATGTTCATCATTTTGGCATCACTTCAGTCTTTAGTTTATTGTAGATATTAAATTAATTCTAAATTCAGAGCACATTCTAAAAATATGCATAAGTTAAATTATTTAATATAGTTTTCTTTTATAAACGTCACAGAAATCTTATTAATATTGCCTAAGTAAATTGTCTGGTTTTGCTTTATACTAGCCATAAAGAAAGGTATATGAGAGAGTATATGAGAAAGGAACATTCAAAGCATAATGAATAAAAATAAATTATTTTTCAGATGTTTTTAAGAACCCAGCCCATATACATTCACATTCTAGTAATATACTCCTTTTGTAAAAGAACTTTTAAATTTTTAAGATGAATCAGGATCATCCTGATTTCTTTTGTTTAAAAACTAACACAACTCTGTAGCATTTTGAAAATAAAAAAATCAAATGTTAGGAATCAGAATGGCTTTAGTGTTGGCGCTTATTGAAAATACTTGTATGCAAATACATAAAAACAAAAAAAATACACATTTAAACTGAAATCTATTGATTTGGATATTATTTGAAGGTAGCGCTCTGTGTGGCAGAAACAGTGTAGTGGATATGCATCCCATGGTAGGTTGTAACCTTTCTTATTATCAGTTCAGAATTGGGAAGCTGCAGATTCCTAGAAAGTTATGCTGATGAATTTAGGAAAAACATTTTTTCTTGCTTTAATCTCATATGTCAAACTATAGTATACTGATGATTTCATATCTTTAAAGAGTCCCTAGCTCTCTTCTCAAGATTAATACCTTTAGTTTTAAACTCCAGATTTCAGGGGGAGATGTGTCAGTTTATGTGAGAGCTGCATTTCAGATACTCTTTTAGAATTACTAACACTGAGAGGTCAAGTCTAGTTTCCTGAAAGGAAAATCTAAAATGATATGAAAAGACTGTTCTGTATATAATAAACAATTTGGGTATTAAGCTTGTATACTCTATATGAAAATCATAGCTTCTCTAGGATACAGTGCTTTTGTGCTTCAATAAAAGAGCGTTTTTATAGTGAGTTAATATTACAAAGTAGATTTTTTGAAATAGTGCTTACAAAAGCCTCGTAAAGAGACTCTAGGTGAAGATGTTGAGTTAAATTTTGGGTTTTTTTATTATTATTATTCAAGTTGAAGATGGCAATTAATGTGGTCTTCTTGATCTTTCTGGGTTTAGTCATTCAGCATAAAGCATGAAGCTCTCAATTCAAGCCTCCATACAGAGAGTGATTGCTTCCTACTATGCTGAATAGGGCTGTTTCTGAACTGCAACTGTATCTAATCAGCAGAGAGTGGGCTGACTTCACACCAGTTATAGAAAACACATTTTCATAAGGTTTCTTTGCTGATAAATATCTAACCAGAACTTTCTTATGTGTTGTAGTGTGCATGGCTATTGAGAAATGTTTAGAAATGCATGTACGGTATCAACCATACAAATACAGGTTTGTAATACTTCTTAGCATATTCATTATGAATTCTTGAAATGTTAAGTTATCTCTGTCCTACAGTGCATCTGTACTGAGCAAACTGTGGCTTGGAGCCAAATCCATTTTACAGCTATCCAAAAACAGTCTTGTGACCAATCAATCAAGTTTACACTTATAAAATGCCCATAGTGTAAGCACGTAAGGCACTGTGCATAATCCATACTAATGTAAATATGATATACTATCTCTGAATAGTGAAGTCCGGTGAAAATTAGACATGTACCTCAGAGGTTCTAGGAGATAAAAGAATCTGGTTCTGTAGGAGGAGATGGTAACACGTGATACAAATGCACAGTTTGTAAGGCAGTCACACATTTAAGATGTGAATGGAAAATGAATTGAATGTCTGAAGCAACTTAAAGGATAGTGAATAAGAAGATTTTAGAAATAGAACACAATCAGGCAACACAAATTTCTTCCACAAGTTAATGCTTAGTTCTGAGGAGAAGGCTGTCCTGTCCTCTGTCACAGTTATCTTGAATATTTGATTCCATGCACTTCAGTTGTAACTAAAATTTACCTGTAATTATGTATATTGACAGTAGACAGCCTACTTCTGTAGCTGTAGACAGCTCAGTAGATGATACTGAGAACACTGCATATTAGTGAGGTGTAGAAGCTTACTTTCTTTAAAAAATGAAATAAATACCATGTCACGAATAAGAGAGAGTAAAATGCAGCCCATAGTGGATCTGGATACTGGGATCTATTTCAGATCCAGTGAGATCAGACCTTCATCTTCTGTGATTATCTCACACATTCACATGCTACCCGCCGGGTTGCATTTGCTAGGTCTTGACTTTGCTTCCCAGCAGGGAGGTCGCTGTGGCCTGGGGAGGTTGGGTGGAAAGTCGTCGTGGTCTGTGTTGTGCTGGTGCTCACACTTACTAGTCGCAGGTATCGCTGGCCGAGGTGCAAGGGCATCCTTCGGCACTTGCCTCCATGCATATCCCTGATCTCCAGGACCTTTCCTTGGCTAGGGTCTTTACCACCTTCTTTCTGGGATCCCAAGCTTCTCATTTTCCCAATCTAAATAGCTTATGTGCAGAAGCACAGCATGTGATCAACCTCCTAATCTGTATTTCCTTTTCACGTCTTTTTATTAATTCTAGGATTCAAGATGTGCCACTAAAACTGCCAGTCAGCCCATACTGGATGCAGCTAGCATGTGGCAGGCTTGTGCTTGAAAGATCAAAAGTTCAATTTTGGCCATTGCCCTGCTTTGCACAGCTCTCCCCACAAACACACAATCATCTGCCAGCTTTTAGTGTACACAATTCAAGCTAATTTTTGCTGCCGACACCTCAGCAGTTGGCCATTGGTAGGCTGTTTGTGAAGCTATGAGCATCCAGCGGTTCTGAATGTGTTGCAGCAGTAATGATTGAAAGAAAGCAGTGGTTTTTAAGAGGGGGTGGAATAGTTTAGACAATACAGACCTTATTTTAGTACAACAATTCAGTACTTATTGTGCAGGTAGAAAGATTACTTCCTGTTCTGCTAATTCTTGGCTGGATAATTGACTGCCTTCTTGAACTTCATCTCCGGCGTTTTTAGCTTTTGTTGATAAAGATGCAAAAAAGACAGACATGCACGAAAGGACTGTATATAGTGTATAAATAAGTTTTGTGGAGCTAGAACATCTAGTTGAATGTGCCATTGATTTACCCTGGCACTAATTCCTGGTGAGTAGCACATTTTGAAAGTGGCTGCAAGTTGGCATATTTGCAGGAGCATTGAATCCTGACATGCAGTAACCGTTGAATTAAAAACATGATATGCAGTGAATCTGGAGAGTCTTTGAAAATGAGATATCAGTAAAACCTATGAGTTACATTGTTATTCTCAGTACATACAGCATAAAAAACCAGAGTGAACTATATATGTAACCAATAGTGTACAGTTGATGGCATAGATTTTTCTTGGAAAATGTGTTAGTGATGCTCCGTGTATTAAGAATTTGTACTCAAAGCCACTTTAAAGTCCATATGGTATCTGTTAGGATTGAGTTAATAACAATAACATAATTATGGGTATTATAACTTTAAAAAATTGAATGTGGAACAAACATTGCTTGTGAGCAGCAAGTTCTCGTAAGAGATGACAGTTGTTTTAGAAACAAAATTATAGCTTATTTATTGCATATATATATTTGAGCTGGGCAAAAAGCAAAAGAATGAAATCTGTGAAAGAACTATTTCTTGCTAAGTGTAATTTTTCAATAACAAGCTAGTTGTATACTAATGAACAGTAAGAATGAGTTTATTGAAAATAATGTATTTCTGTAAGATAAGACACATTAAATACAGATTCTGGCTGCAGAATCTGCAAAGTGACAGGTTTTTCTTCTCCTTTTTTGGAGGGAAAAGAAGAAAATGGGGAGAGGAGTTCCTTCAGAATTCTGACTTTCCGCTTTATAGTGGAAAAATTTTAGCTAGGATAGATTGTTGTAGTCCTCAAATAAAGCATTTCAGATTTCTGTAAAGTAAGAGTGGATACATCCTTTGCCATGATGAGCCCAAAGGGGAGAGGAGGAAGGAGCTTCATCATACTTTGTATAAATCATGAATATGTATATTTGTATAGCTATAATGAAATTTCTCCACATTCAAATCTTGTAAGGACAGTGCTGACCTAAACCTCCCTCCTGTGCCTCTGCCCTGTCCGGTTACCCCAAGCTTTAGATGTCAGAGGGCCCCCAGCACAGACCAGAGGGTCTGCAGCGCTGTGGAGAGGGTTCAGCTCTGTGCGACTGTCACATGCTGGACGTAAATAGCCAGTTGGCCAGCGTAGGTCTCCATAACCAGCAGCACAAGCTTAGGTCTGCGTTCGCATGTTCCCCCCACCCCGTCCCTTCTCCCTCCCACAGCACAGTGCTGTTCATACTTGAATTCCCAGAAGAACACCCCAACATCCCTCCAGCTCTGCAGAAAATAAAAAAAAGTCTTCACTGTGGGCAGGAGTTGAAAAGATTGCTTGCAAGAAGATTAACTCCATCAGAGGTTTGTCTTTTCCCACTTTTCCATTCTTTTCTTACATCTCTGACTGTCTGAAATAGCAGTATCACTTGCAGATTCCAGGTGCCTGAAATCTTTTCGCACACTGTAATCTTGGCTTTGGAAATGATGGCCAAGCCTTTAGGACAGATTTCAAACAAAAATGTTGTAACAAGGAGTATTTTAAATGAAAGTTAATTTGTTCTAGCGTTTACTTGCTTGGGAAATCTGTATCATGTAAGAATTTTTGGAGCTTGTCGAGGATGCCAGCAAATCCAAAGTTTTAACTTGCCTATTGCAATTGCAGAGGCAGTTGCCCTCTCACAGAAATAAAGAAAAGGTGGGAACTTGTAAAATGATCCTCAGGGGGCTGGAGTGGGGACAGGAATTGTAATAGTTAACTTCATTGTTGCAGATGAGCTAGAGCATGTTTTTGAAGGAAAAAAAAAATCTACATGAAATACAGAGGTACAGTCATCTTATGACAAGGCTTATAAAGCATCAAATTCAGGCACAGATACAGTACAGATAAAAACTAGGATTCTTAAATACAAAGAAAAAAACCTTTTGTTCCATGTGAAAGATCTTACCATAAAAAGAATTTTCAAAATATTACAAGACTGTTAAAAACTGGCTTTCCAGCAGCAATTAATGCTAAATTTCTTATATGTGCTGTGACTGAGTTTCCCATTGGTTATATCTCAGAAGTAAAACTAGGAACAAGAATGACAGATCAGATTTACCCTGCAGTGATATTCTGACAACACTGTTAGACCAGTTCCCTGTAACAGAGGGGGAAGGTTGATAGTTAGATAAGTTAGGCTATAAAAGTCAATTCAGCAGTTTCAAAAATCTGAATGATGTGAGGAAAAATACCTGTGAATAGAAATTCTGTATAGTCCCAAATTCTGTATATGCCATTTGCATTGTTAATGTGTCTGTGGACACCTGGACGATGGACCATTGCCTGGAGAGCTGTTGCACTGCAGTATAAAGGAAACCAGTGAGGAGGGACCTGGAAAAAGAGAATTCAGGGAGTGGGCAGGTTTCAAGTTGTTCAGCGATTTCCTTGCTAGCATGGGCTTAAAGGCCAGCCTGAGGCTAGGTTCAACTCTCATGTTTGTCCTGATTTCAACTCTGGTGTTGGTCTTGCTGGTGTTTACTTGTATTGAGCCGAGTGCAATGGGGGTTTAAATAATTAATTTCTAAGATAACATGATAGTTTTGCTGGATTTTACCAATGTTGCGTTGGCCCCAGTAATATGCAGAAGTACTTCACCTACTCTGATTTCTCATCTTACTTGTTACTCTGGGATGTTATGAGTACTACTGCTGCAACCGCTGCTGTTTGTCATTGCTGTTCCTGAACCTAGCGTTTGCTGACTGAACAAGCTGTCTGTTGTGATGAATCTTTTGAAGGATTAATTTAGGAAATAGTCAATCTTTAACACTGATTTATAGTGATAGAACTGACTCGATGGAAAAAAAAAATCTTGCTGATTACATCTATGCATGTTTTGTAGGTGCATACTGACATTCATTACAAGTCTTCATTCCTCTTAAGCTGGAAGGCTTCTTTCACTTACCTGGACATTAAATCTACTATGAGTGAAGATTAAACAGGTCTGTAATTAAGGAAGCATAACTCAGGACTCCCTTTTGCCTTGTTGACATAGTTGGCTACATCTGAGGCTTATCTGCAAGCCCTATGGTGGTGAAAATGGGCTAATTTATAGCAAGTCTTTATGCCAACAGAAAGGAGATGCAATAGGATCATATCAGACTTCATTTAAAAAAGAAATCTCAACCATAAGAAATTTCTACACTGGACTTGGGTAATCTCCAAGGTGATCCATTGTTTTTCCATATGTTTTGAAAATTCCAAACATTAAAGGGCAACTTTATATTTTATAAATTGTAATAATTATCAGAAATCAGTTTTCAAATTAATATTCTGGTGCCAAAAACTCATCTGCTCTTTAATTCTATAATATGTCATGCAGAGTTTTAATAGGACATGAAGAATAACATTGCTCTGGTAACACAGAAGGGAATTGCACTGAAATACTGATTGCCACAAAGACCTGAGAATTTTCCTCTGCTCATTTCCATTGTCAGATATGAACCAATATGGGTTTCAGGAGAGAAATGCCTACATGATGCAATACAGGCTGACTTTTGCTTTTGTGTCTTTGTGGCTCAAGACTAGATCAGGACCAGATCAGCACCTCTCTTGTCATCAAAAAGAGATACTGAATAAAACTGTTCAGTATGAAAATGGTCTGTCTTGATTCATATACGTTCAAGTAAATGCCAAAATGAAAACTTTAAGTAGTCAGTCATTCAATGATCAAAAGAATTAGCTGAATTGTAATAGCATGCTGTTTTAAGGTCCATTGTTTGATTAAACTTGGTTAGGCTAAACTGAACTTGAAAGTAAAGCAACCTCAGAATCCGAATGTATTTTCAGACAAATAACTGTATATTGAAATGTGCATTCCCTCTTAGGAAATCTGCTACTGAAATATTTGTTCTTTTGGTTCTATATCTCCCTGTTATCTTGAAGATGATTCCTTGGCGATCAAGGAATCAAGCCAACTAGTAAAATATAAAACATAAAATTCATATTCAAAAATGTTGACAGTGGAGGAGAAAACTGCTTTTCTACAATCTTGATTTGAGAATGCGATCTGGCTTTGGTTTAGTCTGAGTCTGAGCACTGTACAAACAATTTAAGGACTAAGGGGATGACCTTAGTCCTTAAGGTTATTGTTTATTGTTTTTTTCTGAACATAACACTAATGTGTAAGTAGAAAAACATACCTTAAACTAGCATACTCCTTTTTTTGTTCTTATTTTTTCTGTCTAGTCAAGATTAGTGGGTTGATTAGATTGTGCACATTAGTTTGACTCATAATACTCACTTTAATAATTAACCTGTTTCTCTGTGTTTTTGTTTGTCCAGTTGAAATATTGATATATTGATTGAAATATTTTTATTTTGCAAAAGAATATAGAGAGAGTCAATGGAAATTTTATCACATTGACTTAGCCAGAGAGGTTGATAATCTGTTAGTATTGAGGGAAGAAATAACATCAATTCAATTTGTTACAGATAAATGTAAAGAATTTTTAATGCAGTCTAAATAAATTGTATATTGATAACAGCAGCAACACCTGAAGAACAAAAATAGCTCAGATAAAAAGGTATTTATGAAAACAGTTGTATTTTCTAATAAGTAATCTTTAATCTAAAAGTTTTACCTAATCTAATCTTGTCTAATCTTAAAGTCTTATCTAATAAACCTTTCAATATTATTCTGCAAGTCCCATGTTTAAAACAAGAATTAGGTAAAATTTGGCTATGAATATTCAAATAAGGTTCTTTAATATGCTGGAAGTATAACACCTTCTACTCCCACTCCAAGTCTTGCTTAATATTTTTCAGGTCAAATTTGCTTCTTGCAGTAGGAAAATGACAGGACTGTTCTAAATATAGTAATGTTTTGTTTGGAACACATTCAAATTCATTTGTTTTCATTTCATCAGCAGTTAAAGAAGAGCTTGTCGAGATGGAACGCATACCTTATATCTCAGGATGATCAGGTCAAAATGCTGTGACGTATAATTTTTTTTGGTATACATATATTCCAGACAATTCCATCCTTTTTATTCTCATCAGAATCAAAGTATATTAAAATACTTGCTTTACCTAAGATCTGCTGTTCCCCAGGAGTCCTTTAGCGTTATTTTAACATGGTGAAAAGTACTACTCAATTTAAAAACACTGAGGGCAGAATTTGTGCTGATGAAATTTGCTGCTTCTTTCTTCTCCATGTGGCTCAGTCTCACTCTTCTTTCGTTAAGAATTTTCATCTTTAAGTTGAGGTGCTTTTGTTGGCACACTTTGCACATGGATGAAGCCCTTGCCATGAAGATTGGTAAGATCAGTAAGGAAAAAGAAAACTCATGTCACAGTTGAGGCTAGAAAGGATGTGAAAAGGTCTCTGCTGTTTGGTATAAATAAGACTCATAGCAAAGAAGTTTCTTGTTTATGGAAGATCAGTGACTAGCTCATTCTGGCCAGATAAAATTTTGTGAAATTTTAGGTGGGGATATACAAACGGATGCGGTGCTCCCCACCCTCACCCATCTTGTCTCAATCCATTCCTCCATTGTAGAGCCACAAATTCAGCCTTTCCTTTCTGATACCACCACAGATGTCTTTGCACACTTGTAGGCTTTCTACACAGCTTTATTTTACCAGTACCATTGTATTTTGCCTGTGACTTAAAATGTACTGTGGAAATTCCTGTTTACAGTCCTTAAGTTTTTTAAAGGTATCTAAAATGTTCACCCAGAGTCTGCAGTGACTTTTGAGAACCTTGGTCTAAAGCTTCTGTATTGCAAAAGAGGTTAACAAAAAAGGGAATTTAACATGAGATTTGTACAAGGTAGCAACTCATTGGACGGGAAAGATGGAAGGGAAGGAGACGCATTAGAGTAGAACATCAGTGGCATAAATAAAGGTGTTATCAATGGGAGAAGAGAAATAGAATAGAGAAGGGTTAGGAGAAAAGGTAAGACGGAGATCTGGTTATATGAGGTTCAAGATGCAGAATGTTAAAAGGTGTTGTGAGGTTTGTCTGCCTTTAGGGAGCTTATAAGGAGAGGCAAATTTGAATGGGCTATGAAGAATTGAACGTGCTACCAGGTTTTTTGCAGTAATTTTGAAGTCACTGTGTATTCCTTCAAGAATCGCAACTGATTTACACAATCAGGAATTTGGCCTGTAACCTCAGAGAGCCTCTTGATCCTTTTGTTAACTGTGGGTAGAAGAAATACTCTATGAAAAACTGAAGAAAAGAGACTGGTAATTGAAGGAAAACAGAGAATATGGAGGACTGCAGGAAATACATGCAAGGTTCAAGGGGACAAATCCCAGAGTAATGTAGGGACTTGCCCTATAAAAGCGATCAAAGAAGACTAACTAAAGGAAGTAAATGGCAGCAAGGTCTGACCGATTATCTCAAGCTCTGACAGGAAGATTTTTCCTCTTTTATCTTATGCTATTCTCTGAGGAAAAAATAAATGACTTGATTATTCAACTGTGAATAATTTAAAGGGTTTGCAGGGTTGAGACATTAAATAAAACTTTACAAAGTGCAGAAATATTTTACACTGAATTCACTTAGCAAAACAAAAAAAATAATGAGAGTCAGAGGAGGTTATAGTCCTCTTTAAAACAATCTGCTGTAAATTTGACTTATTTTTTCCTGCCCATGTGAAAAATCCGTTCCCTTCTAGCAACAGTAGATGCTAACCTAAGGTTTGGCAAAATAATTTTGCCCTGACTAGAGGTGACAGCTGCAATCTCATGTGATAGCTGTTTGAAATGAGCAGCTCAGGAGAGGTGGACCAAGACCATAAAAGGCACACAGAAAGAAGATAAGACTATTGCAGAGAAAGTAAGTGAATTCTTTACGTCTCTGGAAGAAACTGGAGAGATTCATACTTCAGAAAACTTTTTTATTGAGGACTTAAAGGATCTGTCTGAAGATGAAGCAACTCTGAAAGAGGTTATGAAACCAAGTGACAAAATGAGCAGTAGCACATTTCCAGGATGAGACAGTATTTCCCAAAGTTCTGAAGGAGCTGAAGAATGAAAAAGGTGAATTGCTAATGATGTAAACATTTAGCTAAAACAGATTTAGTGTGTAAGGAGGCAGATGTGATGTCAGTATCGTAAAGATGTCTTGGGAGAGCTGGGAACTACAAGCCTGCTAGCTTTGTATGTGCTGAGCAAATTACTAAAAATGGCAATAAAAACTAAAAAGTTTTAACACCTGGATAAAGATAGCCACATTGAAACAAACAAAAGCTGGACTTTCTGTGGAGTGGGAACTAGGCTTAGGAAACTTATTGCCAAAGGATATTGTGATACAATAAAGAGAGACTTGACAAATTCTTGGAGGAGGAAGCTCCTGAGGATTATTTAGAAACTATAGCCAACAGAGCAACTCTCTGAGCTGCAAGCATATTGAGTATTGAGAAGAATAACCATATTTGGGAGTAGAGTACTTGATTATCTTCTTTTCTTTAGCCATCTTTTTATAGCCTTTGCCAGAAGTAGGATATCAGGCTAGTTAGATCTTTTATTTTAAATAGTACTTGGGCTCTTTTCCTCCAGAATACCATGTGCCATGTATGAGAGGCAGGTTAAAGAAAAATAAATACACTGAAGAAAACCTAGACTGCTCGAGAAATGAAATAAGAATGTGCTGAAGGAGGTCAGGAGAGCAGTCTTACATCCCTCATGTTGTCTGACTGAACCCCTCTCTTTCTCTCCTTCTCTCCACAGAACCACACAGTTGTCAATAAGAGGGCAAGGAAATGCTTGAATGAACTCCTCTGAGTTTGTCTTGGTCTCTGAAGTGGTGAAAGGAGTTGCACAATCTGTTTCTTAGCCCATGCTCTGGATTGCAGTACAAAAGACATGGGTGGGAATGTTGGGAAGGGGAGATCAAATAGTAGTATTTGCTTTTGTTTAGTCACTTACATTCCTTACTCTTAATTACATATTATTAGCTTCTGATTTTTTGCATTACCACTCTTTGTGTCCCTGTAAGCAGCATTAGCTCCTTCTTTGGGACTGGGGATCGTCTCTACTCTGTTCCCAGGCTAGTGTATAGAAGGAGAAGAACAGGTGCCTCTCCTTAGGGCAAGATCTTTCAGATCTGGTTTTGCTGCTCCTTTACGAAGTGGCAGGCTGTCTTTTTTTTTGCTGAGATTAGTGGGCATGAGCCTGTCAGCAGAAGTGCTCGTTTCCCAGAAGCAGGAAGTGGAAAAGGCAATTGCGGGGGGGGGGGGGGGGGGGGGGCAGGATAAAAAAAGATTAAGAAAGAAGTTGTACATAAAAAGCAAAGTTGACTTCAGACTATCTGTGAGCCTCCATGTTGCTGCAAAATAAGTCTTATTGAAAATATCAAGTATACTTATCAGATCATCTTCTGGGGAATAAATGGCTCAGGTAGCTTCATTTTTAATTTAGTCAGCTGCCTCGTGATAATAACCCTCTTTCTTGGAGGGGCCCAGTTTCTAGAGTTAGACTAAGTAATGATTTCCTTTCCTGTCTTCTTGCAAGAAGAGACTGTATTTTGATTTTTTTTCCTTATTCCATTCCTAAGGCTATAAATCAGAAGAGTAGTGTATAAACTGGAAGTGTGGAGAAACTTGATTTCCATTTCTACATCCACTAAAGTATTAAAATAGTATGATTAGGAAAAGTCCTATTGAACTTTCCAAATTAAAGTATTGCATTAATATGACTGTACAAAATTTTAAGTTGTATTAAGTTCTAATTCCTATAGAACTCATGCAGAATTGATACTTTATTGTCCAGGCACAGTAAAATGTGATAAGGTACTTAAATCAGAGAAATGCATGTGTAAATAATCAGGACACAGAAAGGGTATAGAATGAAGTGCAGGTTGTATGTAGGTCTTCAGAATATTACATTACTCGAGCAAGTTGAGGCAACTGTCTTTTAGGGGGCTGCTTTTCATAGCACTGTATCAGCCACTTTGATACATAAGCATCATCAGTGGTGTAGTGACACTCATCAGGATGGAAATGTAATCCACTCTGCATGTAGCTACCACTATAGTGATGTTTCCACTAGGTAAAGCAGGCAGATAATGCTGTTGAATTTAGAAGGCTGTAACTTTTTTAACCTTAAGCATAGTTTTGTGGGGCTTTTTCTTCCAAATCACTTATTTTTTGACAGTATGCTAAGACCATTAAGTTGTTTAGACTTGTAGTTAGTGACAGAGAAAGCAGCAATAGTCAGTCTGATGCAAGCACCAGAGTTGCTTAAGAAAGAAAAATCAGAGGAGAAATGTGGTTTACAATGAAATCTACTTAACACTTTTAATAATAAAAGATATATATGTCTTTTATATGTACAGTATAAACTACTATGGACAGTAGTTTGTATTGCAATGATTTATGAATTTATGATTATAGAGATGAAAGATAAGCAAGATTATAATATTTTACGTTTTCAATTACAATTGTGTTGAAGCCAACAGAAAGACAGTACGATGGAAAAAACTAATTAGGATCTTAAAAGAAAAAACAACCAAAAGCAAAAATTAAACTCAACCTTATATATAAAGGCAATATTATTAACAATTTTTCCATTGTTACACATTCAGTAGATTCAGTTTTAATCTAGAATAAAAGATGCTGAAATAAACTTACTAGAATGTGAATAATCATCCTCAGGGCGTGAGAAAGCACGGAGGAATACCTGTTTGTAAAAGTTGTTCATTCTCTGGCAATCAGTATTTACTCATTTTAATTAGAATATAAGATAGCCTCGCATAATTTCCATATCACATATTAAAGTTTAGAAAAAATACTGTTTATGCACATAAGTAACACTTCTTAATTTCTGTCTTTCGAATTTCTAAACTTACTTCTGATTATTCTGAGATGCCTCAGCAAAGCTTCCATTGAATGTGATTGAACTTGAGATATAACTTGTTTAATGATTCTAAATACTGAGTCGCTTGAAGTTAATTAGCTCTAGGCACCCAAGTTTGAATTCACTGTCTAGGTTTTTGTGTATATGCATACATACATCTCTCTCTCCATATTTATAAATATCAAATGTTAATAAGAACAGTATACTTCTTAAATAATGTTATAAATACTTTCAGATAGGTAGCTTGTTATCAGTGTTACGGGCATGACTTCTGGAATATACCCTTTATTGCAGCTGTAGCATCCAGTATCCCAGCTTTGTGATGAAGCGAGGTGTACTTCCCTTGGAGCAGGAATTTAAATCACTCCAAGTAAAAAGAAAAAGGAAAGATGCAGATTTTTTAGAAAGTACATATGCAGGGGGCAGTTTGCTAGGAAGGCTGCTGGTATAAAAATGCTTGCCAGTTCTCACAAATAGTATTTAGTTTGAATTGCCTGGTTTGCGGTGGGATCCTTATTTAGCTCAGCAGCCTGAAGAAACCAGTAAAAAAGTCCTTCACTGTATTTTCTCCTGTCTAAATTTAATAAATATAATGTTGGCCCATGAGATTTTTTTTCTTTGTTTTTCTTTCTTCTGGAAAGAGTTTGAAAAGCGGGTCTGGCCAGAGTTACACCTGAGTGACTTTTCCCGTTAGTCTGATGCTGTTAACATAGCAGGATTTTCAGTGACAGTAATGATGAGGCAGAGTGATGCTATTAAGTTAAATGGTTGCCAACCTCCTGATCCTTTCAGAAGTAGTAGTTTTGAAATTCATGGCCTTTAAAGTCGTGGTTTTTTGAGAGTCAGGATATCAGCCAAGAATTTATTCAGCTAATGCTTTCTATTCTTTGTGGCTTTCGTTCAGGAGGTTGTGTAATTGGTGCTTTGCTTTTGCTTCCCAATTGTTTAATTTTTACTTCAAATGTATCAGCTTGTTTCACTACTGTTGACAATGTCCTTTCACTTGAGCAAGAGGCATCTTCTAGTGTTTGTTAAAGGTGTAGTGATGAAGTGTTTTAAGTGCTCCAAAGGTTTCCCCTTTTAATTATGTCAAAAGAAAAAAAAAAAAGGAAAAAGGAGACACAGATAAGCAGACACAGATCTGATCTTTGTTAGGTTTTTCTAGCACTCTTAGCACTCAGGCAAAAATAATTGAAACTTGCTCTGCATTCCCTATGTTTAATTAAAACATTGTGCATTTGAGTGCCAGAGAATGAACGGAAGTCTGGATGAGCACCTTTTGCTTACATTTTTGTTCATGCTTCGTCCTTCTTTTGGCTCTTCATAGCTGTGAATGTGTCAATGTTTCAGTGGTAAAGACTTTCATGCTTTACTACGTAGGAAGAATAAAATCAAAGAAGAGGAAAACAGGATGAAGAAGAGAGGTTGCCAGTAATGTATCTCATTACATTCTCTACTTTTTTGCACAACTCTCAGCTTTCTCCTTTACTTATTGGATACTTGCTTTGGTCACCTTTTCTACCTTTTGATCCCTGATGGGCAGCATACAAAACACATTGTTTCGGAACCTTCTTTGTAAGATGAAAAGGGGACAAAACTCATGAAACAGATTTCTGTTAAACAATAGTGTTGAGGAATGACTACACTCCACTAAATGATCTACCTTGAAGTGCAAGATACTGCACAGAACAACTATACTGTATATCATGTAAACATTATTGCTATATTCTTCATCATGTCCTGCTTAATCAGTAAGAATTTGTATTGCAGTGGAAAGCATGAGTTAGTGTTCAGTGTTCTCTGACTTGCCTGTCAGTGACTTGAAAGGTAAGCTGAAAGCCATAGCACATGTCATGAAATATTGAGTTTTTCATATTTGTACAAGCTGTTTCCATTCTGTATGATTTTTCTCACAAGTGGCATTTTGAAAGCATCACGTTTTATGAAGAATAAGTATCTGAATGGTTTTATTTCTGGAAGGTTTATTTAAGGAAAAAATACCCATACTGTATCTATTGTGGGAAAAATAAGTGATATATGTCTCAAAATACACTCAAAATACGATTCTACTTTGGTGAATTTGAACAGGGTCTCCTGAAGACTTTCCTCTCCTGCCTTTCCCATAATCAGGATGTATAAGCTCCTCTCCATAAACTTAAGAGCTGCTCACATGTTCTCTTTCAGAAGAATTTCAGGGCTCTTGAATACCCTAGCTCTGATGACATCCAGGACTCAGATTTCCTATGGCATTTGATGATAGCCTGGAGAGGCAGAAGGTACTGGGCTGTGCGTTTGGCAGTAGTATTTCTTCTTAGAACTACTGCTTTATGGAGAGTTTGATCTACACTAATAAATTCTTAGTACTTTATTTACTTAGGTACATAGTAGAATCTGTGTACTTAACAATTATTAGACAGAATTATTCTTTAAAGATAATTTCTCACTGTTTTCTGGATGATGTATTACCGATATTAAATTTCTAGTTTAAGCATCATTTTTAATCTTATCACACCCATTTACAGAGCCCAGCTTCGCTCCCTCTAGAGAGGGTCTCAGAATACTGGCAGATCAGGTTTATACAGTAGAGCCTCCAACTCTGTCATTAATTCTCATTTCCACTATGAAGTTCTGTGTGTTGAAACCAGATGTTGTCATCAGTATTCCTCAATGTAAATACGTGATAAATATCAAACAAATGATGATAAGTATAGAAGCTTGGGGCTTAAATATAAATGCTGGTCTTCAAACAGTGTTAGGAGAAGGGTAGCTGTTTGACTTACTGCAGTTAAAATGTAATTGGAATATAGGATTTTGTTGTTTTATTTGTTGTTAATTACATAAACAAGCAGTAGAAAGGATGGGGAAAGTACATTTAATTTGCAAAGAGACAGCTCTTCAGAAACAAATCCTGCTGAATTTGAGAGGTTAAAATAGTACTCAGTGAGTGCTAAATTTAACTTTTACTGTATTTCCTTCCTGGAGATTGATTAAGTTGTCCAGTCTCAAGGGCATAATTTTTTTCACTTTGTAATAATCATTGCTATTCAGTATCCAATTTAAATTCTTTACTGATACAATACTCATGACGAATTTTTGTAAATGAAGCTTTTTGCATATTTATCTGTATTGTATTTGAAAAAGAGCTTAATATTTAGTTTTATACAGCATGTATACCTTTGTATCCTCCAAACTTCTGTTTTTCAGTAAATAATGTGATTCCACAACATGTATTTCTTTACGCTTTCATAATTAAATTGCCAGCATTTAACAGACACTGAGGGACCAACTTCAAATAATCTATCTGATGTCTCATAAAATGTTCTTACAGGCTTTGTTTCTGAGAGGAAAAAATAGCATAATGCATATTAAGGGTAATGGCTACTCTTCAGTCAATTTACCTCCCAGTCTCTAGTGACCTATTAACTCTCAAGCTATCAGATAAGATTTGCTAGTTAGCAGCTCCCTTCTTTCTCAAGAGATCCCTCTGATAAATTTATTTAAATCTGAATTTGTCTTGACTACGCAGGATTGTGTTGTAGGTATCCATGAAGGATGACTCTGAAAAGTTGTGAGGTTGCAGGCTGTATTTATTGGGGCTTTGAGAAAAAGAGTTGTTGTCTCAAATATAAGTATTGTTTAGATGACATCTGGTTTAGGCATCTACTAGTGGCTTCTTTCCATATTTGCTTTCTCTTTAAGTCACTTTAATCTGATTGCTGGAAACTGCACATGCTAAAACTGGAAGACAAAACATCAGATTGCAGTGAAAACCAAGCTCGACAGCAAACCGGAAGGGGGCAGGCTGACAGAGAAGCAGATGGCGTGGAGATGGTAGGACAGCAACCAGCCTGGGCAGCACAGCGCAGCGAGGTGGAGGCAGGGGCACTGGAGGAGAGGCCCAGGAGGAGGATGGGGAACTTACCACAGGGCACTGGCTAAGAGAAAATGTAATTACTTGTGTAGAGTCGTAGAAAGAGAGAACACCTGTAGGGCTTAGCCCAGAGAGAGGAAGCTCTGTGTGGAACTTGCGAGGACACTGGCTGGTTTTCCTCTGCATTAAAATCCAGGAGACAAGCAGTGGCGGTGGCCCTGAGGCTAATGTCTCACGCAGGCGCCAGCATCATCTCTCTGCTCAGTAGTACCAATTGCCAAAGGCCTTACAAGCTGACTTGCAGTACAGCAGCAGTACAGATTCTGGCACTCTGGGCACCACTGTCTTTATTTAAACATATGTGCATTCTTAGAAGGATAGAGTGATCATATAGGACAGTCCCTTCCAGGAATCTCAAGCCAGATAAAAATAGCGAATAATGTGAAAGTGTAGCTTTTACCTCTAAGATCATACAAGTCAATTTACACTTGTGTTTGTGGATGTGAAAAAGTGATCTTTGGATTGGTCTCTGATGTACGTCCACTTACTCATGACAGTATCCTGTGAGCATTCCAGTTCTCCCTTTGTACCTGCTGCTTATCTGTGGTTGAGGCTTAATTTCTAAATGTGGATTTCTTGCTTAGGAATAGTTGTATGGGTGAAAAGTAGTGTTTTTTTTACCGCGTATTGCTGGACTGTATTGTGCCAAAGCAAAAATGTAGATATACTTCCAGGCTTCAGTATAACTGTTCAGTATTTTGAAAAAGACCTAGACCATAAGCTACTACTAGTAGTGGTCACGTAAATCATTAGTACTGCAACAAGTCTCACTCTCACTTCTTAGACTCTCAACCCAGTGTCCTAAAGTTTCTTGAGACCTTTTTTCAAATATTTTTGGTTTTATAGACAAGCCACTGTTGTTGTTGTTTTTTTTTTTTTTTTTTTTTGGTCACTTAAATGTTATTTGCTATCTCTTGTTCTCATACATAGTGCAGATTTCCAATTCTAAATATACATGATGTAAATGCTGTAAAGCTTATCAATCAAACAGTATTTCTGAACTTACAGAAGGTTATCAACAAAAGCTAACTTTTAACCTAGATGCCATCTTACAGTCACTGGAAAGATAGAGATCCTTCCACAGAGAAGGGATGTTTAGTGGCTGCATACACTTCCTGCTCCAACATGCTTTCTAGAGGAGCTGTTGACTATAGAGGGAACCAAGGAGATCAATACATTACCCTAAAATTACTGTGTGTGACCATCCTTCAAAGTATAATAGTCCAAACTGTTACTTACAAATTCCTGAATTTTCTGTGCTCATGGGGTTTCAGCAGCATTAGTTAAAGTTGGTTAAATTAGCATATATTTTTCTCATTCTATATATTTGCTATTAAATTCTTCAAATGCAATCCATTGAAAAATAAGAGCATTAAACATTTGAACAGTAATAAATATCTCCAGCCTATGTTCCAGAGACAGTATAGGTAACCGTTAACAAAAACAGAATAAAGTGGACAGAAGAAAAAAGGAATATATATTGGGAAGAATCATGTGAATAACTGGCACTGTTTGAAACTACTGTAAGTTTCAGTAGTTTTGATCTTCAACAGAAGAAACTAGTATTTTAAAATTTAACTCATTTAATAAGGAATATTATACAGAATTTTTAGTTACAGGATATTTTAATTGCCACTGAGTACTCGTTCAAAGTATTTCTTGTTTAACAAAATGAAAAATGATAATTTACTTTCAAAAGGTAATTTCAAAAATATTCCTTTTGGATGTAGAGAGTTTTCTTGTGGTTTCTAGTCTTTCAGAACAGGTAATGTGAATGAACAGTATTTTGCATTATTCATAATTAACTTTATTCTTTCTAATAAGCTTTTAAAATAATATATTAAGCTGGAAAATGTAATCCTTTTCACTATTTTTTTTTGAGGGGTTAGAAGACTTGCAGATGCTAGTAAATTGATACTTGTATATGTATTCATACATGAATACTTGAATAGATACTCATAGATGGTTATCATCAATCACTGAGGTAAAGATGAAAGAAGTTTCTTAACCCATTCACCAGTCATCTTTATTAAGATTGGTAAAATATGGTTTATATTTTGGGAAATAATGCAACATTCAGATATGTCTTGTTGGCTTTTAATCATCACTGTTTAACAAAGTTGATGGCCATCAGTTTTATGTCTCCCATGTCTGTATTTAAGATTTACTGGCTGAATATGATCTTGATGACAAACTTAATGAAAGTGCATATATGGAAAAATACTTTTCCAGGATGGCAATAGTATTATAACATTTCTGTCCTTCTTATGCTCTTTGTTATTGGCTTGGAAAGCAGTTTGTGACTGGCCACTCTGAGAAACTTGTTCAGGTGGAGAAAGCCACTGCGTTGTTTTTTCCCCACTCAATCAGTTGGCCCAGTTTAGGTCAAAAGTCCCAAGATCCAAAGTATGTATGTATGAAACAACTCCTGTATTAATAGGTAAACAAGAAGTAAACAAACCCCCCCAAATAACCCAGCTGTGGCAGAAAAATATGTACCACTCTTTTTTTCATCTTGTTAGCACTAGTCCTATATTGTTTTCTTTCAAAGTGCATTAAATTGATTGCACTAGAATCATTTAGATACTCTTCTCTATATCGGTTGTGAAAACACCTACTTCTATCTTTAGATGGCATTTCTAAAAATGAGGAACTTCTCAGTGAGGCCATATTCTCAAAGCTCAAAGTTTAATTTAAAGCCTTGTTTCTCAAAGCCTAGTTTAGGACAGAAGAGGCCCAAGGTCAGCATGTACCGAGTCACAAGCCAGGCTGTTGTACTTGTACCACATCACTTCCCAAATTTCTAATTCCCTTCTGTTCCAGCTGGACTGACAGGCTGGGTTTTTTCATGGAAAGGGTACTGGGTAAGGAGACCAGAAGGAGCACACCCATGGACATTATTTGGTAGAATGAATAACTGGCTGGAGGAGAAGGTCAAAGCATCTGATAACAGGGACTTTTATTACTTCCTTCAGTAACTGCAAGAGGTATTAATTTTGACTGTCAAAACAGACTAAAGCAATATTTAGGAGCTGAAGATTATTCATTTAAATTATGAAAAGGCTAAAGTTACAGTGATGGATGTTTCAGAGAATGCAAGAGGGGACTAAAGTTATATTTAAATGTGAATCCACTGTGAGGCTGTCATAACATCCCTAACAGTAAAAAGTGAAATTGCTGAGCTATAAGATTTGTTTTCTGAAGCTGTATTTATGACACATTCTGGATTCTGCTTCTACTGTATTTTTCAGATTAGAGAATTTAAACTTTTGAAGTTTCACTGTGTAGTAAGTACTGACACTTATGGTGGTTGTGGCATTAGAACGTTCCACACAGTTTGGAATTTCGGCTGGGTCCTGTGGGAGGTTGATAGGTTGTATGAAAGGAGCTTGAACCTCCAAGTGGGCACCCTGCAGAATTACTGATTTTGAAGAATAGGAAATAAAAGCTAAGTGCATTTATTCTTCTTAAGAGTCCTTTGGGTCCACCGATGGTTGAATTTATATTTATGAAAAGATGTTTCTCAGAACAGAACACATTTCAAGTCTCAGCTTCACTGAGGTGGCAGTGATAGAATAGGTATTAATATTCTCTCCATTATAAAAATATGAATGTTTCATTTTCTAACTTAGCTTTTTCATTTTAAAGGACTATCTTAGGTGCTTACAACAAATATACTTTGTTTCTTTTAAAGATTAATTTGGAGATTGTAATGGTGGAATATATCAACTGATTACATTTTTAACAGTTGACTTCATGCTGTCTTACGAGATACAGTTATTGTGGGCATTGATAGTGAGTTTTTTCCATTTGTAACAGAAAATGTATGCAGGATGGGAGTATCAGATTGTTGAGACTGTTGAACATCCCCCATTAATGTGCGCAAGTGCTTTTTGTGCTTTTTGTAAAACTTTCTTTAGGACCTATTGCAGTTTTTTATAAATATACTTCTTTTAAAAGTGTCTCATAGATATAACCCAAGCAATTTTTGCATGACTAGTAAAAATACAGTGTAGATGTTTTGATACATCTTCTGGGGGAAAAATACAGACAAACAGGCAAAGTTTTTGGCAGACATGCCTTTCTCACAATTCTTGCCTCCATTTGTTTCCTTCTCATTAATGTTTCTTATATTCTCTCTAATGCTGTCTTCCTAGTCAGATTTCTAATTGTTGATCTTGTAGAGGAGAAATAAATTTTATCATGAATGGATGAGGCAAAAAAGGTATCAGTTGGTGAAGCTGTACTAATAGATTATGCTTCTGGAACATTTAAAGTTTAGATTCTTGCCCTATTAAATCAGTGAGTTTTGTTAGTATTTCAGAAGTCAGAATTTTTAAGGGTTTGCAAACTACATGCTCTATAAGCTTTGTGCATCTTGAAGAGAAAAAATGTTGAGGAAAAATGTGGCAAGTGACTGGATAAAATGCCCTCTTAACTGTTTATGATAAAGCAGTTAGGAATGCTCAGGATACATGAAGACATCTCATTTAAAGACAACCTAGAACTTTCAAAAGCTTCTATTGAAATGCATTGTCTTATCAGACATACTTGATCCCAGTATCACTGCAGTCTTCTAAATGTTGAAAGCTTGTTATTTTTGAACATAGGTTGTGAATAAGTCACTGCATTTACATAAGTTTACATTTTGATATCGTTGATTGGATAGTCCCTTCAGAAGAGCACAGTAGAATTAGATGCAGGTATGATGTGTTTACTGAGGAAGATAACACTTTCTATGCAGTTCTTTACAAACTAAGGGCTCTTTTAAAGATTTCATGGCTACAAGTATTTTGGAATAGAAAGAGCCCGTTAAAAAGTGTATATGTTGTGTTGCAAAAAAGTGGGTTAAAAGCTACAAATTATTTTTTAAATAAAATACATGATTTGCCCGTCACCTTCCCATGTTTCTCTGCAAATTCCAGGATGCTAAATACTGCTAGGCTTTTTTTTTTTTCCATCCTCAGTTTTAATTACTGAAAGATTAGTGAAACAAATTAGTTAAAAACTTGTCTTAGATTTGACTGTTTTTATTTTTGGAGGACATATTTTGTCTGCATTAAAACAGAATTTATTTCTCTTTTCTACTGGATATATTGTAAAATACAAAACTGGATGATTGGTGAATTCAGCAGAAAGAAAATGATTTTTTGTAATATTTTTAGCCTTTTAGGTGAGGGATTGTCTCTGTTGCTCTATTTTATGGCAGCTGGTTTCCTACTTTCTGTAGTGACCAGAACGTCTTCCAGTAATAGTTACCACTTTCCTGTACAGATAAGATGACTTTGGAGTATTGGTAGATTGTAAACTAGCATTTTAAATGAGATTACTGGGATTAGTCATGTTCACAGAGAAGATTTAAGGTGGACTTGATTTAGGTCCTTAAAATTACGCAATGTATCATAAAGCCATTTTGGTCAAAAAGAGAAAATAATTAAAATAAGATGTAGTGAAAGAATAGATATTTTGTGTATTTTAAAAGAAATAAATTTGTATACCATTGCATTTTTCTGAGCAGCATGTAAGTTTCTTTCTGGCAAGAGAAGAGAAACATAATGAAAAAATCAGTTTCTAAAGAGAGTTTTATAAGACTGAGAAATGCTTTGACTGTGAAAATCAAGTAGAGGAAAACAGTCACATGCATACTTACTGTACAAGTGTATGTGTAAATATATATTTAAGGTAACAGAATTGTTTAGGAGACTTCATCTCAGTATTTTTATACAGTGTGAAAGAAGTGTTTCCATTAGCAGGTTATGCTTTTTCTTTCGCTCTTTTTCTGTTTTAGGAGTTCTTTCATTTTCAACTCAATCCAGGACTTCTTCACTAGGATCTGTGGTCCTCCTGGTGTTATTCTTCAATTTGTGTTCCACTAAAGTGTTTTCCTACACCTGAGATATTTATCTCCATATTTTCCTTTGGTTCCTTTCTCCATGTGAGCAGCTGGAATACTTCTGGTTTAGAGACCTAACAAGAAAGGATGCTAGGCTCCTAGCCTAATTTTCCTCTCTGCTTGCATGGAGAGCTCTGCTACACCTGAGTTTTACAGCTTCCTTCTTCTGGTGGGAAAGACATTCTGGGCAGTGCGTGTTCTACTTTTCCTTTGCCTTGAATAGCAAACATACACCTGAAGGCTGAGTAGGAAATACAGTTTTAGGTCGGCAGTAGAGCTGGACAGGACCAATGTAATCATGGTTTTGCAATACTGAAGTAATAAACCCTTCCCCAGTTTCACACCTTGTAAATAGCCCTGAGTTTTATTTTTGACTTGTGGCTTGCTGTTTCCACATTCTTCATTTCAATAGCTGTTGTCATGAGATTATTTGAATTTGATTTTAATTTCAATCACTTCTTCTTCCTCAAGTGCAGTATCAAACCACTTCTGCCCCGTATTCTTGTACTACCACATGAAGCATTCCTTCTTTGTTCTGGTGTGAGAAGTGAGGGGATTTTTTGTTGTAATTTTCAGTAATTAAACTGATTAGAATTAAACTGGTGGGGAAACTGCATTTGATTACACAGGCAATATAGGGGAGGGGAAACTCATCTAACTAACTAGGTTCCTTTCCAGTCTTTAGGCTTTTAATAGCTAAGTTAATTTCCTAGAGGAATATGGGCTGATTTAAGGAAAAGCTATAATCATTAATTGCAGTAGATCTAATTTGTTTGAAATATAAAAGAAAGACTGTCTGGAATTTCAGGAAAAGTAAAGAGCCGTACTCCTGCAAAGTTATTTATTGCAGTCAGAGTAATAGATTTTTTTCTTTCCCCTGATAAATTCTGCCAACATTTTTGTACTATTTCTGTCAGTTATATGTATCAGTAGGAGTGATACTCTTAGGTCAAAGGATTATTAAGGAGATAAATTAAGAGGGCATCTCTTCCTACAAATCATGAGCATAAGCTTACGCTATGTATTTAATGTCTGTGACACACATTAGCTGGAATGCAAATTTATCGTGAATATAAGAATCAGAAAAGATGTTTTGGTGTTCTTGTCTACCTGATGCTTCAGAAAATCGGCAGAAGATGCAGTTCTTCTCTAACTATCCACTCAGCCATTTCTTTGCTGAGGTGGTTATAGAATATGAGGTGATTGTAGTTGTTTTCCAAGAGAAAACAGAATTTTCCATGTTCAGTGTAGGTTTCTTTAAATTGTCGTTTGATTTCCTTTTCACTGAGGGTTAGGGCCTGTGACTGGTGTTTTGGGGCCTGTCTCTAGTAATTGCTACTAGAGAAGTCATTTCATATGGAGCTGGAAAAAAGATTCATCATCCTCTTCTCTGAGCAGCTACAAAACCATACTTTGTCTGCCTTACAGCTGTGTTCACACATAGTATAAGATGCATGTAATATGCATCTTACTGGTCACTGTATTCATACAGGCAAAGTTTCCTATTGTGCATAATTCAGCCTTTATTTTCTCAGAACATTTTTTCAGAAGTACTCTGCTGCTTCAAAATTATGTTATCATTAAAATAATTAAATTAAGTATTTGCTATACACCAATTAGATTATAGTATCCCTCTTTTTGTTTCTTGGATATGGAACAAATTATTGTGGGTACATATTAATGGACCTGAATGCAAAAGGTCCGTATGAAGGCTTGGAGCTTTTTAAGGTGCTCAATTTACATGATACATAGAAATAACAATTGTTAAAATAAGAATGTATCGTATATCTTTGTTTTAGAAAGCTTGGAATTGAGTTTTAGTGCAGGCAAAGGGTAAATGGGTAAATGTGTTATCTATTTATTTCTTTAACATGGTGATACTGATCTTGAGACAATGGGCAAACTGCTAGTAGAAGCAGTGAAAGAACATGTTAGTAAAAACAGCAAGTACAGGCAGTTCTTGTGGTTTTAGGTAGGGGCATAGCTAAAAGCTTGTGTGGTGGGATTACTTGTGGTGGTAATTGTAAATTCACCAAAAGGATCTTTGCCACAAGGGGGTGAATTCGTATCATTTGCCTTGGGTTCAGGTAACAGGTGTTCTGCATTACCAGCTGATAGTGCCTGTCTCCATTGATTCTTTAGGAAAATCACTCTTCTAAATGTGGTCTTCTGATTTGCATCCAAAATATGCATCTGTTCTGGAGAGTTCAAATATGTGTCTAACTGGAAGTAGTGCTGCATGAGATGGTAGCATGAGTACTGGTTGATATTGGCAACCATATCAACATTTGCAGAAAGCAAATATGGGAAACTTTAGGGATGACTCTTCAGTGCATAATGATAAAGTTATTGATTTGCTGCTGTTGCTTGAATATTTCTTTTTCTGCATGGCATTATTAACACGTCAGTGCAGTCAATCTACCATCCTGTTGTCCTTCAGAGAAAATGAAAGATTCTCCTCCTTCTAACCTCAGTAAATTTTTCATCTAAAGCCTTAATACTGTTTCTGCCAGGTACTACCTGCTTGAGTACACACTCTCATAACGGAAGTGCCTATTTGTGGCAATTCTCTTTTTTCTTTTTTTTGATAATAGCTTTAATCTTCTTTGTAACTTAGAAGCGCCTGTAATCATTGTTATAAGGAGCTATATTGAGCGTATAACAAAACTATCTGACTCTTTACCTTACTTCGCACTCAGACATGGGGGCCATGGCAAGGATCAGGTACACAGGTGACAGTCAGGAAAATAATGTTGCAGGGCTCTGACTGTTTGCTAGGCAAGGATCTAGACAGTATGGCTCTAACCTGACATTTGGTGAGCTATCTCATGAACTCTGAGTAGCTGCGATTAGAAAACCCCCAACAACCTGACAGGAAAGAATTGTCCCACACAATCTGAAATCCCGTCATTCCTACTGATTTCGTCTAGGCTCTTGGCTATGCCATGCCTTTGAAAATATCAGCAGGCCTTCACATCGCTTTAATTGCTGGTGAGCTCACTTTTCTTTAAAGTTCCTGAATAGAGGAGTTTTTTAAGTTTTCAGGACGTGTGAAAATGGTAAGGTAACAATAAAAATAATTATTGGGGGGGGCTCCTTTATTTTTTCTAATTTTGGATTATATTTTTCAATTTTAAGATTTATCATGGATAAATTATTATGGTACAGTAAAATGGAGAGGCTCATCAATCTCTCACTAAGCATACTTACTTTTATCTTAAAAGGGACGATACCTGGTATCTCTAGTACAATAAGTTGATGACTACACTTTATTCCTAATATCTCTTATGGTCTTCTCAAGATCTTTTTAACTTTCTGCAATACTCAATTAAGATAAAGTATGAGTAGTATATTTGACAATAATATACAGATAGATTTTAGGACAATGTTCTTATGGACAGTGCTAAGATGTATATTCCATATTTTCCTGTAGCTTATTATTCCTGGTTTAATCAAACTATCTAATTTATTAAGTTTTCCTTTTCTTTATAAAGCAACTTATGAATGTTACCATTACAAAAATATTTAGCCTGATAGCAGCAATATAAGCCTATACTTAAGATCAAAAAGGTAAAGCAAAATAGATTCTGTGTTTTTCTATACCAGATTCTGAGTTTCTCTTGTAATCTGACTCACACTGACCACAGCAGGAGCTGTTTCTAATTGCAGGCTATATAAAGAAATGGTCATTAGTGAGGTTATATATCATACTCATGTGCAGAGAATGTTGCATTTGCTCAGTTGGATATGTTTTCAAGTAGACTTTACTTCACTGCTTTACTTGCAGGGTCTTCAAATCTTACATGTCTATGCTAGTTGCTTGCAGGAGCTTATAATTCATTGTCAAAATCTTCCTTCCGGGCTGCTCTTGCAAAAGCAGTGAGGTAACACCTTGCCTTCCTCTAACTTTGCAGAAAAATTTACAAGTGAAGTCTTGTCTGCATAGCTGGAAAAAGTGCAAGGGCTATTTGGATAGGGAATGAGGTACTTTTTTGTTAACTTAATATTGTTCACGTGTGTTAATTCCCTAAGCAAAAACAACAGTGAAGGCAGTTCATTTTTTCTGAAATATGCTGACTGATGTCAACCCTAGAGCTGTAGCTATGCTTGCTGTTGCTTTGAATGCCTTGGAGGAAAATGGAAGTGCCAGGGGGTGTGCCTATACCACAGGCTCCCTTTTACTACTAGACACCCTCAGGAGTAATGTTCTGTTCTGCTGTCAGGCCCCAGGTATCTTCTTTTTAACAGTGGACTTTGATTTCATAATGAGCCATGGTCTTTTATCATTTTGAAAGCTGAATATTGAATATTAATACTTCAATGCTGAAATATCTTAGTTTCTATTACGTTCTGATTTCTTCTTGATTTTCGTAAGATAGTTGTTTTTTTCTTCAAACTTTTTGCAATCAGACAACAAAGAAATTATTTCACTTCTAGGAATAAATTTTTTTACGATTATTTCCTAACAAAGGAAATTGAAATGAAGTCTTGTAGTTTTTAGTTCGAATGTTAAATGACTAACATACAGTGATGATCTTGTATATGTGAAGACTTTTGGAGGTCCAGGGGTGGTTGTAAATTTGAAAAGACAAAAGCAAAGTAAGCACAAAGAACTTAACTCTAATTTTTCTATATTCCACATAATATGTTCTAATACTTCTGGAATATTGGAAAAATGCATGAATTGTATAAATTCCACAAATTATTTTGAAAAAATTACTAATAGAACTGCTTTTGTCATAGTGCAAGTAAACCTAGGACTACCTCTTACTGTTTTATGTACGCTTTTAAATATTGATGATAACTTTATGAGAAAGGGTTAATTACATACTGTAGCACTTTGATTTCCTTTAATGTTACATTTAGAAACAACACAAATGATCCAAATTATGAGATGAAGAATTGGCTGTAGTAAACCTGAATATTTTTTGCTCACTATTCTGCCCTGAAGTAATTGCTTTTGCTTTACATTTCAGCACAGCTATTTTAAGTTATTTTAAAATAACTTGATGATCTAGAAGGCAACTTCAAGTGGTTGAGCAAACCACAAATTGACACAGAAAATGGATGAAATCTTAATTCATAGTTGTCTTTTTAGCAGCTGGTACTTTATGTTACAATTTCTCTACCTGTGTTTTAGAATGAAATTATTCCTGCTTTGTGCATTTCTCCTGTTTGCTCTGAAGAATGAGAGAAACTTGAAAAACAGTGTGCCTTCCGAAATGAAGTTCACACAGAACATGATGGTACATGATTCTGTACCTAGCAGTTAGTTTTAGGCCTTTTCTATTTCCTTCCCTTTCAAATTACAGCTTCTGATTCAACACACCTGTCATCTTCTCCCTCCCAAGGATGAGATCAGCCTCATAAAACAGGTTCTTCTAATTGTTCTTCACAGGTGGGAGTGGGAAGCCTTTTTCTTTTGTATCTCCTTCTTTTCTTTAATTAGGAATAGATACCATGTTATTGATAAAAAGGATGGAACTCCTGTTTTTCTGGATTTCACCTAAAAATGTTTTGCTGAGTTCTGTTTGGGATTGAGGATTCTAGTATTTCCTGGTGAATATTATTTTTTAAAAAGTTTTTTTTTTTTTTTTTTTTTTTTTTGAGGTGTTCTTTTAAGTTACATTCTTTGCCATGATTGACTGTCTTTCCAACCAAGAAGCAATTATGGTAGCTTGAATTCTCAGGCTACTGTAAAGCTTAGGGTTCTTCTTTAGGTGGAGCTTAAACTTCAGTGTGTATGGAAATTTCTTTGGAAATGTTTAGTATGTAATCTGTGCCAAATGCTTTATCTCTTGTGTTTTTTTGTCAGTTAGCATGTGTTCAACAATTTAAATTTCCATTATTTTTCTCTCAGCCTGCCTTAGAGTAATCAGAGTATTTCATTATAAGGTAAAAACCTGTCATTTTGATCCTTCTAGTTTGAAGATATACTTTCAATTGATAGCTGTGTGCTTCTTTTGATACTGACTACTGTCTTGTTTTGTGCCTGTGTAGGGTTTTTTTTTTTTTTTTTTTTTTTTTTTGCTCTTGGTATCAGATTTCAGAGATGTTTTGTATGTGACTGATTAAGCTTAATGGGTGTAATATATATATTTTAAAAATAGTTTTCTTGAATAAAAGTATGGTATAATTAGAGTTGGTAATGTATTAGAGGAAGAAAAAAAGCTGAAAAGTTATGACAGTTGTTCTTTCTGTATTGAATTCAAAATGCTGCAAAGGCAATTTCCTTGTCAGACCCAACTCCAAAAGTCTCATTAGTGTACTAATGGTTTTTTGCTTAATCTACCTATGAAATAGCCTTTAGAAGCTTGAAATTTAAGGTAATGACTACTTCATTTGCAAAGATGACAAAAATTAGTTAAAACAATTTGGTCTCTGTAGAGAGTTTGTGAGAGCAAGGAGTAGAACAGCACAGATTGTATCACCCGAATAAACGGCAAAGCCGTTATTACTAGGTCCAGATAGAAAATCTCTACTTTTAATTGCCCAAAGCTTCCTGTTAGATTTTTATTAATCTTTAAACCAGAACAAATTTGCAGTATGCACTTTCAGGATCTAAGAAAGAAAGTCAGGCACTGAAAATGCTGGTTGCTTTCATTTACATCCCATTTGACCACCACAGGCGATGGAAACTTCATAGAAACAAATTGTTTGGACCCATTAATTTGTGCTTCGAGGCATCTTGTCTTTTCAGAAAGAGGGCTTCAAACTGGTACGTTTACCCATGATGAAAGGAGACGGGGATCCTGTGCGGCCACAGAGCTGCGAGGCGTGGGCCAGCGGCAGGCAGGCTGCTGAAGCAGGTAGTTGCGAGCCGGCCGTTTTGCCTGATAAAAAAAGAGGTTTCAGGCGGGGTCTGCGGAAGTGTGTGAACAATTTTGCTGAAGTATTTTTCAGTTTCTTGGATCTGCTTTTATGTTGGAGAGATTTTAAATAGTAACTGTGACATTTACCTGTTGAGATGATAAAGGTTTAGAGAGAGGTGACTTGTTTGTAGAAACTGGCTGGATGGTAGAAAGCAGTGGAGGAAATTGCTGCTGCCGGTGCTGGGGAGCGTTTCTCGCGCGGCCTTGCATGCGCACGGCAGTCCAGGAAGCACCTGAAGGCCGCCTTTACGAAAGGCATGTAGGTGTCTGAAGATGCTAACAGAGGAATTTGCCTAAATGTTTTGAGCTGATCCTACTTCATAGGCTGGGAGGCTTTCTGAGTTTCCACTAGGCCCTTCTTGGCATCCTGAGGCACTTAATAACTCTGGAAAACTCGCTTAAAGACCCTGTTGTTACAGCAGTATTTTTCTCTCTCCTCATTGTAGTGACTTTGCATGCGAGGTAATTCTTCAGGTAAGGTTAATTACAGTGGTGACTGTACCGTACCCCCAGTGTATGTAGCTGTATTCTTTTGCTATATATGCTTTGAAATTACTTCATGATCTTTAAGCCTAAAGCTTTAAACTTTTTACTGTAAACCACCGGAGCACGTCTTGCGTAAAAATGGTTTAATGTACAGGGCATGGCTGCTAGCTCACATTCCTCCTTTGTTCTCCCTGCTTTCTTGAGAAAAGATCAAACAAAATGCAGTGACAGGTAAGGATGTCTCACGAAACATGCAGAGAGATGTGGCTTCCTGTTCTGTAGATTAAAGCTACTCTGTTCACATGCTGCCTGTTGCGATGTTTTATTGATGAATGGAAATGGTGTCTGAGGCAACAGTGTCTTGCATCTGATGACATTGCTGGTTATAAAGATGTCGGCTTGAGTAAATTTCCCAATTAGAAAGTATTGACAAAAATATTTGATCTTTTTACATAAAAATAAGCTCAAACATCTGCTGCCAAAGTCAGACAATATCAAGTAATCTTTTGAAAGTCTATTTTTATTATACTGACAGATGTATGGCTGCATGACATAGATGTCAATTTAAGTTACTAGTGCCATTAATACTTGACAAAGATATGTTCCCGAAAGAATTTACAGTTTTAAAATGTTGTCAGAGGAGTATATGCCAACTAAAAGTAACCAGAGTTATTCAGCTATGTTGTTAAGAAAGCTAAAAGCCTGTTATCTCCAGAGACATCACAGAAATATGGTATTGGCATCATTTTTATTTTTTAAATTCAACAGAATTGACAGCAGGAAAAAAATCATTGTTACATCTGTAAACATCCATGTAAGCAACATCCTTTTTTCACTTTTTATATCTTTTGGGAAATAGTGGAGGAAGATTTTCAGTTTCATTTGAGGTGAACTTCTTCAACTCAAAATTTCAAATAATCCTACTTTTTGGCAAGGACGTTGTCATATAGAGGACGCTGAAGAAAATGTCAGCACTTGTGCCAGAATTTCTGGTCTGTGTATTCAGTCAAAAAATATTGAGAAGCCATATGACTTGTTAAGAAGGCTGAAATTTGAAACATTCACTTCCAGTTCATACTTGTCAAACATGCTGGTATACTCATTATTCAAATTTGTACATTTTAGTAACTGGAGATTTCATTTCATAATGAGAAACTAGGCTTACCCTAAATTCTTTCCTCCCAGATCTTCCTCCATCCCCCAGAAGTGTTTTGGAAGGAATTTGGTTGCTTAGAGCAAGAAGTGAGTTTGCTGGGTAGAAGAGACCAGCTCTCCTGGAGTTTGTTTCGTAGTGCTGTGCTGCTTTTCCTGTGGCAGAATAAAAAATCTAGTCCTTTGAGATGCTCAGTCAGGTGAAGTCTGGCAATTTCTGGTTGAATCCAGGGACATAAACATCTCATTAAGGGCCAAATCATTATGCTCAATGAACAGGCTCATTTAAAAAAAAAGGAAAAAAAACAGTGTTTTCCTTAGAGATGAGCCTGAGCTTTGTAGAAATGCTGTTTACTTATGATGCTAATGCTTCTAATGCATCTGTTCTCTGCGCTGAGGCAGACTGCAAGGAAAGAGGGTAAGATCTGCCTCTCCAAATCTAGAGGTCGAGACTCCTTCTATAGTACTGGAGATGTGCAGGGTCTGCTGTGCTGCAGCATGTCTCATCCTGAAGCCAATATTTAAAATACACCAAGGGAATTGCACCAAATACGTGCCTGTTTTTCTCATTGAAGCCTGTGTTAACTGGCTTCAGGTATTTAAAGTTAGATAAGCTCTCACCTCTGCTGCGTCTTGCAAATGACAGCGATAGCTAAGTGAGGTACTTTGGATGAAGTCTTATAAACTTGTGTAATGTTTACAGTCTGACTGGAAAAGTATGTAGTCGTGGCTGTCTGACCATTTTGTGTCATGATGCCTCTTACTTAAGTGAGTACATGTTAAAATTACATTTCAAAACCTATTTTGACTGGATTTTCAGAGTTAATGTGCAGGAAACTGTTAGATCACGGTTTTTAAGGACGCAGTTTTAGGAAGGTTGCATGGGTCAGCATGCAATAAAATGAGGTACAAGAAGTCTTTACTTCACATTTCTTTGGAGCTACTCTCGTGCTTATTTGTTTTCTTTCACTGTTCCTTGTCTTGAAAATGGAACAGTCTTCCTCTTTTTTCCCCCTCAAGTTTCATATAACTTCAGAATCATGTGTTTAAGTCTGAAATGGAGAAATAAGGACAAGAGGTTCACCAAGATGGATTTACTAGTTGTCTACAAATGTTGTCATGTCTATTACTTAAGACTGGACATGGCTTGATTTATGTGGAGGAGTTGTGTGTGCATGCAGGGTAATGATGCAACCTGGACAGCAGTGTGGACTGCATCAGGTTTTGGAGAGTGCCACAGATGGTTGCTTCTATCTGTATGGTCCAACCATAGTTGAACCTTTGCAGCAGGAGCCCATATAAAGGTGTTTTGCTAGGCTTAACATTTTAGGAGCGCTGATGGGTGAAATTCAAGTGTGGGTTACACTGGGTGCCTGAGAAGAGAGGCCATATTTGCTCCTACGTAATGAGATGTGATTACAGCTGTGTGGCTGTGCCAACCTGCTCTCCGAATCCAAGTTAACTGGTGGCCCTCACAATAGAAGGTGAAAATTGTAGTGTCGAGTGCTCTGGCTGGGGAAGGGTGTTCTTAAGATGCAAAGTGGCAAGTTACTTCTTAATGGTAAAACTTTCTCAAAAGTGAAAAAGAGGTATAGTTTACTGAACCTTTTGGTCACAATTAGAAAAATCAAAAAATAGAAGCTCTCATTTTTTGAGTGACACATTATGTTTCTGGAAGGTATAATGCAAATACAATTGAGTCATGGCCTTTCCTGGCATCGTAGGAAAATAGTTTGATATTTCTTCTAGTATGTAAGCATAATGCTTAAAAGAAAAAAAGCCTATAAATTATTACTGCATTTCCAATAGCTTTAATAGATGTACTGAAGCCAAAAATCTGTTTGAAACATTGTTGCTGTTTCTATAGAGAAGTGTGTGATGCTGATCTGTGCTACATGTTTTTAGCAAGTTTTAGAAAGGATTAGAAAGATGAACATTGTTGGAAAAACTTAATGAGAGACACACGATTCTCTGAGAAGCCAACAAATGAGAGTTTATAGTGGGAATGTTGGCTGGGTATCAGAAGAAGTGTTTTCTCAGCAGTGGAAACTTTTCTAACAGTGAAATTTAGCAGACCTTAGATGTAGCTCTCAAAGGTAATATTTGAAATCCTAGAACTCGATTCATTCTGAAACAAGAATGGAAATTGTACATTCATCTTAGCATGCCAAAAAGAAGGATCTTGCATTGCAGATCCATGGCATTAGATAGCATTGTTATTTTTATTTTCTTCTGATTTGAAGTATGTTGATTTTTATCTCAGAGATACATGTTTTACTGCAGAGAAGGTGATGTTAGCAGTTAAAGGAGTAGTTTGGGAGCTGCTGTAAAAATGTCTGGTCGTTTTTAGTTTGTGTTTGTCATTAATACTGAATTTCACTGAGGACTAGAGCAGGTACCTATATAGAAATTGAAGTTCAGTGACACTCTTCACAGTATGTCTGCCCAGATATTCATTACTATTATTGCATCTTTTCAAAGGCAATTTGTGTGTGGCAATATTTGTTCCCTCCTTCTTGCTAAGCAGGGTCACAGTAAAGTAGCTGTGCCGGTGATGTGTTAGCAAAATAATTGATTCATAGGGTGTAAATGTGTGAAGGTTAAGTTAATTGAAGATCTTGAGGTAGTCTAACAGTTTGCCGTAGCCAAAAGAGAGATGTCGCACTATCTGTGTTATCTTCTCTTTCCTACTCACACACACCTGCAACTTGTGCCTCTCTTCATACTAGTTCACCTCAGTAAAATGTCAGAAAACTGAACCAAGAAAAATAGTGGATAGTTTTCAGCTGATTTACTGAGTTGAATCTGAAGGAGGAATCTTGAGTATAAAAAAGGGAGGATGTCACTTGCCAGGGATGAATGACAGAAGGGGAAGGGAGGCAGGAGCCTTCCCGTTTTGTCAGCAGAAGGCTGTGCCACACCGGTTCAGCTTCAACATGGAGTGAATGGGGTGCTCAAGCATGCACGACTGTGCTAGTTTCTTTTTCAGTTTTCCATTTTGTGTCTGTGCCCTTGCTCCAGTCTTTCTGTATCTCCAAAAAGCACAAATGGCAACAAAGACTGAGTCAGCAATTTAGAATGTTTTAGAAACAAAGATTTGCCCAATCTTTCTCCATCTGACCTTCCAAGGAACTAGATCCAGGCTTCAATCAGAAAGATGTATGAGAACATTGCTCTAGGTTTTGCCTGAAGGATCTACTTGTTGGATGAGAGAAGAAACTGCTAGTCCTGGGAAGGATAATTCATGTACTTTGTTTCACTTCGTTTTGAGAGATAATGTCAGTTATGCTGGATAAACATGAGAATTTTTATTCCTTTAAAGAGCACTGTGTTTTAAATAATCTAGAGCCACTGCTGCTTGAGTCACTGTAAAGACAATACTATTAAAGATATATGTTGCTTTTTAAAAGTTAGAAATCTCTCTTTTATCCTGGTTATGGTATTTGGATGGAAAGTTTGGCTTGTCAACTGAGACAGTTTCACTGCAGTATCAGGGAAGGTGAGCTGCACAGAGTGATTCTGAAAGTGGATGTTAAAGGTGCACACAGAGAATCTACAAAAGAAACTCGGAAACCCGAGTTAGCCATCCATCTTTTGTAAGAATCTCAAGCAAAATGATGGGAGAAAAACACCAGCAGGGAATTTGCTCTTTAAAGCTGTCTAATTAGGAAGCAGAGGGAAATTTTAGAAAAAATAACTTGTAACAATAAGTAGTTTGGATAGTGGAAAAAAAAATTCTTCTACATATCTTACTGTCTGCTTTTGTCCTGGAGCAGGAAGTGGTTTGCTGTCTTGCTTCTCCTTTACTCATCAGTAAGCCATAAGAAATACCAGTGTCCATTTCTTTTCCTGTTGCTTTTGCTTTTTCGTCTACGTTACTGTATGAAGGGAACTTGTGTTTCCCATATGGCTAATGTGACCACTTTGCTCCAGGCAGGTTTAGAAGCTTAGGCTTTTCTTCTGTTTTTGCCCAGGCTGTGAAAGGAAAATGTGTGGCGGGGCTCCGACTGTGCTAGTTTAACTTGAATGACCGTCTTGGATCACCATACTCTGAAAATTGCTTTCCATAAATGATTTATCTGTTTTTGACACAGATAGCTGGGTATTTGTGTTACAGAACCAATAAGCATATGAGGTGAAATCATAACTTAATTGAAAACAATGATAAAAGTCTCTTAGTTTTCAATGGGTTCATCATCATTCTCTAAGGTCCCCTGTCACAGAAAATGAGGAAAGCTAATCATAAGTTGCATCAAAATCTGTTTCTCTAAAATGAAGGATAGTTTTACTTCATTTGTTAATCAAAAGGAAAATATGATTGATAAAACTATAAATTCAAGACTGCAATTTCATGAGGTATTCAGTGCATAAAGCTTTTGTAATTACAATTTTATTTATTAACATATAGATTCAAAGATATTGCAAAATGGTGTAAAGGTAAATACTGTGATTATAATCTATTTAAATAAAAAGATTGTGTTTGCACAAAGTGTTTTTGGTTAAGTGTAGAGTAACAAAGTTATTGAAACAAACAATGGAAAATCTTATCTGTTTTTGGTTCCGTATGCATTTAGGAATCTGAATGCTAATGATTCTCCTTTTGTTCTCCTTACAGCTAATTCCAGCCTTCTTGGAGGTGGAGGAGGTAAGCCTTTGCTTAATACTGTCTTTATTCTTAAACATACGTGAAATACATGCTGAGGAAATGTAGAGCTTAGTTATTTATAAGCAATATGTGACAAGTTCAGAAGATAGAAATGTAAAATTACTAAATGGGAAAAATCACCTAAGTCAATAATGTTACGTACAGTCAGGACAGAGGGTTTGTGACTGCTCTTGAATCCATCATACCCTGTGGTTTAGATTAGCCCTGATCTGCATAGAGGGCTGACTGAAAACATCAGTGAACTGAATGGTATTACCTTACGTTGCGTTTAAGTAGTTAGGATTTTTATTTAAGTTACTTTGAGGCGAAATTGAATGCATGTTAAATATTTTTCTAAAAAAAAATATATGTTAAAAATTAAAAGAAGGTGAAAAGTCATTTTAGTAAATTAATGAGGCTTTTGTTTGCCAGTTCTTTTTTTCTTTTTAATTGAATTGTTCACCCCATTCTGTTTGCGAGAAGAATCAAGTTAGATTTTGATACAAATCTTTTGTGCCTACAAGAAATTTTACCAACGTATCTGCTAGTAAGACAGAGGCAGAAGTGCATATAGTGAGTACTGTTTGAAAATATATGTATGTTGTTTTCTTTAAGAAGACTGGTTCTATTTTGCTTTTGTAATACTGTAGTACTGTGGCCATAGGAGCTTACATGAGTGTTAACAATTCAGAAAAAAAAAAATCATACTGTTTTAGATTACTGTTAAAAATCATTACCGTTTTAGGTTTTCTGTTACTTACTGTGCCTCCCAGAGGGAAGTAGAAGAGCTCAGTTCTGGAAATATCACAATGTAGTAGCAGTACAGGCAGCTACTAATCTTTCTTCCTGGCCAGAGTTAAAAGGACTTGAAGATCAGAGCTTACATATGCAAGGGTAGGGGGAAAGGGCTCTGTAAAAAGACAGAAGATTGCTGTTGCTTGTGAGACTGAGGATAATAAGTCAAGACTTTTGTTTTAACAACCTTAACTGAAGAAGCAGCTATTCTTTGTGAGCCCTGAGCAGCGAATTTTCACATGAAAAGGTGCTTCACAACTGCACAGAGACATTTAAATACAACTATTCTTGTTTCCTGCTTAGATATCTTGTCATTAAAGCACAGAGAAGCCTTACCTGATAATCCTGTTGGATTAAGCTATTTCTTCTGATTTGAGTCAATTTTTGCAGTGTACCAAATTTTTCTTTGTTTAAAACATAATCCTTTAAAAGGTAATCCTTTACCAGTGATTCCTGTTCATATGGAACATTCACTGTACCTTTTCTTGAGTGCTTATTCTCAGCTGGTAACTTAAAAAAAACAATGCAAATGTTCAAATTCCAGTCAGGTTCCTAGAGCACTGCTATTGTAAAAAGACTTTGGTTATTGACTTTCAGTAGTATCTCTTTAGCTGGACTCTGCTTCAGAAGGTGATACCCTTTCAGCATGACACTAGATAATGGGGATCTCCTTCTTCACTCCTGCGGTGGCAGACTGGGCAAGTCTGTTTTGATGGTCATTTGAGATTTTTCCTGTGATTTAGTGCTCCTTTTTCTGCTTTCCCAGTTGTATCTCTGAATCAGATAGCTACACAATTCAAAAACTGCCTTTTGGGACTATATCTGACCAGTATTTTGTCTAGTAATCGTGGAAAGTGAAAGACACTTCTTCAAAGAAGACAAAGCACTTCTGAATCTAAAATAATTTACCAAGGGAATAGACAAACAAGCTAATGAAACTTCAGCTATAGAAACAGCATTCCTTGCAACCACTATCCATCTGGAGATCCAGATACAGAGCCAAATTGTTCTCTGCTACTAAAAGTATCTGTCTGGATGGGAAAGAGTAGGATTTTATTTATTTATTTATTTATTTATTTATTTATTTATTTATTGCCTAACTCGGTTCTTTACCACTTGGACTGATATTTTTTCTGAAAGAATGTGAAGTCAAATTGTTTACAGCAGTCAATAATTGTAACATTTCTCCACCTCGCATTTTGCTTGTTTGAGCACCTACATATTTTTTGCCACTGGTTTAGTTCAGTCTGCATGCAGATTAAAAAAAAAAAAGATGAACCAAATCACCAAATCTCACAGATGTTTATCCCAAATCCTTTAATCTGCAATGGACAAATAATCTCATACCCCACTGCTTGGGATACAAGTAAAATAACCAAATTGATTATTATATAGCTTAGAGTTTGACTGACTCAAGAGTTTAGTAGCAAGCACTCTGAGGTGACGATGAGCCACACTCAGGTTGCTGTCTTATCCCAGCTCACTTCCACTGTAGAGTAAACTAATTTAGGCTTTCCAAATCTCTTGAAGAAAAATCTTGACAACAGAAGCATCTTTTCAGCAGACTCCCTGCTGAGAATTTCACTCTGAAATGGTATTAATTTTGGACAGCAGCCATGGGATGTTTGAGCCTCAGTCCTTGAAAATGTGTACTGACCTGCTCTTTTAGACAAGAGCAGTCAAAACTTTTTCCAGGTTGGCATTAACTTGGAGAAGCAGAAATAGGACACCTAGAGCCCAGACAACTCAACTCCTGCATTATGCTTGTGACCGATTCACCTTGTCTGAGAGCTGGAGGAGAGTGAAACGAAGGCCTGTGCTGCGTAGAGTCAATATTTCTTGGGAAACTAACCTGTTATTGGGAATGTTCATTTTTATATAAAAGAGAACATTTAATTTTCAGTTGTAAGGTTTTGGATTTAAAATAATAAATACATTTTTCCCTTTTCCAGAAGTAAGTGGCAGCATTACTCTGTGTGAAATATTACCAGTGAATTATTAAAACTTTATTACATATGTAACCACCAGCCTTCTTTTAATTGCGGGTGCTGTATAGTTATGATAATGCATAACTATTCCAGTATAATATACCAGTATAGTTTTTTTCCATTAATAGAATTCAGATCTCTTCAGTAACACTTGTTAATTAAATCTCACTTTCACTGTTGGAGGTATGAATACATACCTCAGTTTTACAAAGAATGAAAACTAGAAATCTGATCTTGTCCATGTTCATGTAAAAGTTTTTGTGCTTTTAAGCTTATCTTATGAAAGATACCTTCTTTGGAGAAGGTGGGGATAAAACAATTGATAGTTTGACGGAAAGAGGTCCCTTCTTAAGATATATCATGAGTTCTGGCTGTTCAAAAATTGAAATGCCCTATTTTGCATGGCAGTTCTTTTTTTCCTTTACAGTTTTAATGGATTGCAAGTATGTAATCTCATGTACTTTGTCCATTAAAGCAACCTGAACAAGATCCAATTATTTTCTTCGCCATTGGTGTTCTGGAGTCAGTTTTTTGGTTTGTTTGTTTGTTTTTTGTTTTTTGTTTTTTTTTTGTCCTCCCTTCCACTCCCTGCTACCTCTTTTCCAGTTATTTCCTTTGTGGGTTATTTTTCCTTTACTTTATTTGCTGATTGTAATCAAGTTCTTGTTACATGATAATTTCTGGATTGCCTTTCTTACTTTGAGTTTGAATTGAGGGTATATATAAAATAGTAAGCTACTGTTCTCCCCCCCCCCCATAAAATTTTATTGCCTATGTTATTCATAGCGGTGGAGAAGTAAGCATTACTATTCAATGTGTCATCTTATTAATGTAATTTTTGTTAGCCTTGTACTTGAATGTGGTAATTTGTATTTACAAAGTCTGAGAGGAGACAGGCTACATTAGCAAAGCATTCTTTTGGTAGCATTCTTTGGACTCAAGTCAATTGCCCCCAAAAGTCTGTCTACTTTGCTGTCTCACTTGCTGTGTCTTTCTCTTTTTGCCAGTATAACTACATCTTTTTAAGGGCTTTAAGAAAATTAAATGCTATACAGGCATAAGTGTGTTAGTTTATCTTAAATCTAGACCAGGCCTATCTCTCCAGCTTACCAAGATACAGTTTGGCAGGCACATCATTTTAAGCAGCTGTCATGATACAGAGCACTTGTATTCTCTTCATGAATACTGTATGAAATTGGGGACAGTCTATACTTAATCAGCCAGGCCCCATTCTGAAAGTGGGATTTGATTGCCACCTGGGTTGACCTTTACCTCATTGCATTGTAATAGTGGCAGAAGCAAATTTTACTTTCTCCTGCTGGAAAGAAATTACCATTGACTGACTTCTATCCAGGAAAAATGGTCTATTTGGAGAGAAGTTAGCTATTCAATGTCTGCAGCCTTTTTCTGAGGCTGAGCACAAAATCTCATGCCAGAGGAGATAGAGTTTGCATGTGGCTATGTGCACCACTTCAAAATGGGAGCAGCTATTAGAGGAATCTAATGAAATATTCTTTGGAGCTGAATAGAGATGGGCTGAAAGGGGAAGACTGGAATAGACCCAGTTGTTCAAGATACTTGTTGTTTTTCCAGCAAGCTGGTGAGCAGGTGGGAGGCTGTTGGCATCTTTAGGACATATTCAGGATGTATTCGGGGACTGGGAGTGAGTAAGCAGCACAGCCATTTGGGGAACATTTAGCACCTAGCGCCCCTTTAGTAGGCTCTGCGAGATGCAGGCACGGGTCTGGCAGGCATGACACAGGGCTCAGTGGAGAGCTGTACCTTTCCCCAGTGACAGCTGAAGGCCTGATTGGGACTTTGGAGCATCAGAAAGCTCTAGGTACCAGTGTTTAAGCAACTGAATCATACTGTTCGTGTCCAGATTTGTGGTGATTGCTTGAGTTGTCCATCTTCAAAGATGGAAATGGCAAGTGTTTAACAAAACCATCATGAATATTGCTAGTTCTATAGAAGTACAGGATAAATGCTCTTCAAGTGCTGCTACAAAGTTACTTGTGTTTGCCCACCACCCTGTCTGTTTGTTAATTAATTGCAAGCTAGTGAGTTCAGAAGGCCGATGATTATCTGATCAGTAGTGGCAGAAAGGAGCAGTTGACATACATTCTTTTAATATCCCTTTTCTTGGCCAAAGATAAAATGTTTACTATCCCAGCTATGACTTAGATACACTACTGGTCATTTCTAGCCAGCTTCTCCTTAAAAAATACTGATTTTTTTTTCACTATCTGAATAGTAGCTTGACATCGACTTACTTGTCAGATGAATATTCATTAGCTTTAGAAGTGAAAACTGTACAAGAGAAAACTGGAGGCAGGAATGACACCCCATAATAATACACAAAAATTCTTTATAAAGACTAGCCCTATGCTAGTCCCTTCAATTTTACATCAGGTAGAAGACAAGCCTGTGCCATCTTGAACCAGGACAAAATGCAGTTTTGGATTTCACAGGGCTTGAGCCTGATATTTACCTAATTTAAATGCAAGTCAAGCAAAGGTTTAAATCCAAAGTTCAAATTTGTGCATGACGTGCACATAACATCACAATATCCCTTGAGAGAAGAAAAGAGTTAGAGAAAGGAGCACAGTCAAGGTTCTTTCATGCAAGAAAATAAGCAATATTATTCTGTATCTTGTATGTCAGCTTGTTGGCATTTCCTTGTATCATGTCAAATAAATTTGTCATATCGGGGTGTGCTTGCAACAAATGGCTACATGGAACAAACGTGCTTCTTTTTGGATTTCATCTAGCTTCAAAAACCTACTTGCTTTGTACACTGCATCATCGTTTCTTAGGTATTTAGGTAATAGTTATGAAGATACAAAAAATTTCCTAGCAAATAATGTTATCTCATAGCAGTGGACATCAGCCTTCATTCCTAATAAGTCTCTTTCTGGCTGTTGCATCTTGTAAGATTTTCTGCTAAAGTGCTTTGTCTCTTTTTACTATTTACATGCTGGTTTTTTTTCATCTCTTTAAATAGACTGGAGTTTGGGAGGTGCTGTATGCACCAGCTCTCCCACTATGACAGTATGTCAACCAATTAAGATTTTAATATTTATGCATTTCTGTATCTATTTCTGTGCCACTGTAATAGCAGTTGATCAGGGCAGTTGGAAGCCCAGTTGCTCAGGGTGGAGGGTAACCTTTTCAAGGTGTTTGGTTCAACCGAGGATCATCATACTATTTATAAGATTTTTGTTTGAAAAGTGCCAAAGCAAATGAATTTCTCTGTAATTTTACCTGTTTTATAGAATTTGTTCAAACTTCCTATGTTAACTAGGTCTTTCTATAGGTGAGTTATTCTTGAGACTTCCTTTATTTCTTTCTTAAATCTATGTATGTATGTTTACTTTTTACCTTCTGTTATTACAGTGGGTATCCACATATGAGTTTTAGCTCAGCTTTAATTAAAATTGATGGAGGGGGTTCATTTTGTACTGTATCTGGAGACACAGTGATAATAGCTAGATAAATAAATAAGCATAATTTATATATAAAAAAAAAAAAAAAAAAAAACAGCCCACACTTCCCTTTTTGGAGTTGCTATGATTGTATTTAAAATGTGCCCTATTTTAAAGTTTCATTTTTAGTTTATATATGATGTATAGTTTGCTCTTTACCTAGATAGGGTGCTACTTTTCTTTTTCCAGTTATTTTACAAATGCTTATGGTAATGTGTAATAATCATAAACAAGAAGTCTCTGGATGGATTTTTAACAATTTTAGTTGTATGTTCCCTAATTACATCCCGTTAATTACACTTTGCCAGCATTTACTTCAATAGCAAAACATTTTCTTCTCCCCCCCACAGGAACTGATATCTAAAAGTGTTAACTTTCATGTTTCATGGCATGTACATATACGATGACTTTTTTTTAATGACAGATTTTTTTAGATATGTCCAGCCAACAGAATAGGAACGTGTCTGTATGTTTCTGTCATGAATGTAATGTAAAATGTAACATGCAGATCACACATACTAGCTCGTCTCTGTTCTCTACGTTTTGATGTTGCTGCTGTCTTGACTTAATTAGAAAGTGGTATGACATGATTCACTCATCAGTTGCTGAATATGTTGAGTCCACAAAGCTCCTGCTTAACATGGGACTTGTTTCCTAGTCTGGGGGACTTGGATCTTCCATAGGCTGTCAGATTGATTTTCCCTGTTTTCTTTTGTTTTCAGATAATTACATTATCTACTTAAAACTAAAAAATGAACATGCATGGTTTCTTCCTCTTATCTCTCTCTGTCTTTCACTCCTATATATATATATATACATATATTCAGACGTGTATATGTGTGGCTGTATATTTGTGACTGAATCCTGCAGTCTTTTCAGAAAGACAAACTTTGTGTGCATATGTGTACGTGCACATATGCACACATAAATATATGGTACTAATTTTTGTTAAACTAAGACACACCTTCAGTTCATGGTCATAGAGAAATTAAGATGCTCGTGATAAAAATCCAAGGAGGAAAGGCAAACGTTTGTATAAGCAATATTTTTCTTTTTTTTTTCCTATTAGAGATCAAAAGCCTTCCATAGTCCACAAATATCACATGATGTATATGGCAATTCAAAATGTTTTTTACTTGAATTGTACATCTGCTCCAACAATGTCAGTCATTTTTTTACATATAGATAAGTGTGTGTCTTACAACGCTCATATTTAAATATGCAATAGGCATTTGTGTATTTGTATAGATATATATTTATAGGTATATATATGTATTTTCTCAAGCTGGAGGACAAATGCAACATGCAGTTAGCACATGATGGTTTGTAATTTGTCCCAGAAATTTTTCAAGTGCTTCTGTGTACTTTTTCATATAACAACGGCTATATTAAGCAGAGGCTGTGTTTATATACAGAAAATACTTTTTTTTCGCTCATTCAACAAAGTGCTGTGCGAGCATCTTAGGTATTCACCCCCTGGCTGAAAGTGAAGAGCACGGCTCCTGAGGCGGAAACAGAATCAGGGAGTGTAGGAAGTGACACATGTGGCCATGTGTTATGCTGAAAATATAGCAAGTCAGGCATTTCAGTTCATATATTTTCCAGTCTACAGAAGTCAATTTTAAAATAAAGTATTTGGTTGGTTTCTGTACAGAAAAGTCTGTAAACTGAGGCAGCTGTCAAAGCTGTTTGGTTCCATGCACAGCAATCTTGACTGTGTTCCTTTCCCTGAGAAAAGGGAGAAGTCTTCACACTGCAGCATGGACATGTTTTATTAGGCTTGAATAGTGGTGCTGGTGATTTTAAAACTGTTTTTTTGAGTTTAACAGCTGCATCTATTCTCATTTGTCTTGTAACAAGGTTGGTATATTATTCAGTAGGAGGAAATTGCTAAATTCAATTTGAAACATTTTAAAAAAACACATCTATCTGTTTTTACAGCAGGGATTAAAACAAATAGAACAAATGAAATAAATGGATAGTGGAAGTACTTGGCTTGTAAAGAGAGATGCACTTCTAAATACCAGACCATTTGCTGAAGCTTTCACCCTGGTATGGGGAAAGAATCTCCGTATGTAACAGAGACTTTTTCTTAATCAGTAGAGCTTTCCCTAGGAGTGTCTCTAGGCCCAAAGCTCCTCACTTTACATATCGAGAGCATACAGCTGGTATAAGAGCAAGGCATGAGAAAATTGCAACAAATATTTACTCAACTTTGTACTTAATTTTTCAGAATTGAAGCATGAAAATTTGTATCCTCTAAAAATTAGAGATTGACTGTGAAATTGAGAGGTTGTCATCTTGCTAATGCCACAGCTCCTGTAATTGCAAGAATGTACAATAATTTATTCTTTTTTTCCTAATGAAAACAATTATTTCTTAGTTGTCATATTTTCAGAGAAAATCTTCAATAAAACCTAGGATTAAACTAGAGCCAAGCAAAAATAAAATAGCAACAATAGTGATACAGAAAGAGTTTACAACTCTTTTGCTGCATAGAATGAAAGATGATGAAATCAGAATTGCATTTTCCTTCTATTTCAAATTACCTAGTCTTTCCACAGAGCTTCACCTCTTATTTATAGCCTGCTCTTTGCTGATCACATTTTTTCCAATGTTTCTTTGTTCTGTGTTAAGCGCTTATAAATTATAACATGCTGCTTTTCAGAAGCCAGGAAAATATCCAGCAGAGCATCTGGCAAAGACAGTTGAATCTCCAAAAGATTTGTCCTTCACTGTTCTCTGTGTGCCTATCCATACAGCTCTATTCTATTCAGTTTTGAGAACCATCTATCAGATGCAATATTTAGTAGATATTTAGTGCAATGAGTTTTTGACATAATACAAAAGAAACCCAAATATAGTGTCTGATGAACTATTTGCTAATAAAAGATTAAAATTCGTATGTACATGGAACTTGGCTTTCAGAGCCAGTGGAAACTTCCAAATCCCAGCCAGTCTCTGCAGTTTGCTCACTGATCCAGCTGGTTGGTAATGCAACCTTCTAAAGCAATTTCTCCTTCCAGTTGCTAATTGTCATCCTCATGCCATAGGACAAGCTGCAAAATGGTCTGCTTCTATGCTTTGTGTTAAGGAACAATGAAAAAAGGAGCCCATTCCTAGGGTTTCTACTTCATCATAGATCATTTTACAGTTTCAGTTTAGACATTATTTTTAGAGCTGGTTTTACTGGGAAACAGTGAACTGATATGAGGAGGAATGAAGGAACTGGAGATGGGAATGGCTGAAGATGGCTTTGTTATGAAAGAAAACACATGATGAAACCTCATCTGTATGAGCTTTATTATCACAGAATCAATACTCTACAAACCTTTGGTGCATTTATCCTAACTGCACTGTAAATAGAGAAGTAATGTTTTCTATATTCTACAGTAGAGAAAATGAGATATGGAACCCATGTGTTTTGCAAAAGGTCCAAATAGATAAAGTGTAAAAATCAAATCTCTGAAGGCAAAGTGTAGCTCACTGGGGTTTAATAATGCCTGTATCTGTTTTGCAAATAGAATGAATACAAATTTTAATTTTAGTACTAGGAAGTTTCATGGGTAGAAACATGATGGTATTTGGAAAAAGAAAACATATTCTGTTCAAAGCAACATTCTCATAATGAGACCTTAATTAATGGGTTGCATGGCAAATTCTCTAAGGAATGGCAGGAGGGCCACCAATTAGAGAGGGGGTATTACTCTATGATCAGTTTTACACTGACCAGATAAAATGTTTCTGTGGGAAAAATCTGGTGTGTTATAATTACCAGTGGTAATTATAACCACTTTAAATAAATAGCAATTCATTGTTCTCATTTGGGGCTTCTCTGTGTAAATTAAAGAAGGGCTGTTTACTTTTACTTTGAATTTGTATATTATTAATAATAAAGCATTTTAAAATCTTTTTGATTACAGAAAGACAGTCTTCTAGCTTTAAGAAATGTATTAATTTACTATGTACCAGATCTAACCTCTTTCAACAGCAGAAGGTTTTTAATGGTTTACCATTAAAAATACTAGGTAATAATTACGTGTAAAATAGTTTAGGGTTTTTTTTTTTTTTTTTTACAAAGTTGCTTTATTGACATCTTTTTCCTTATTCTTACATGAATACATTGTAATGTGTAGTGTTTATAATTCAAGTTTCTTTTAAAGCTAATTTATCTTTCTAAAATTCAAAATCAAATTTTTGTCTTTTGGACTGATGAAGCTTGAGTGTTGTAGTTTTGGCTAAAGACACAGTAGCAAAGAACAAAATATTTTTCGTCACACTTCTACTGTTACAGTTTAGTCTGTTCCTTTTATATTATCAGCTTGTTTCTCTGGGCTATATACAGGCAGCTGTTTTAATTTTTACTCAGCAGGGCTGCAACTTTAGCAAACTCATGTAAGCCTCACAAATCATTCACAAATGTGAATGATTAAATCAATTATGTCTTGGCTGAGTGCTCTGTGAGGGTATTATACACACAAAATGTTAAAAGAATGCTATTAAGGTGCAAAACCAAGTACTTAAATGTTAGGAAGTGCCAAAATTAAAGTTGCCTGCAGGCTTACAATCTCTATGCATATATGTATTATGACACTGCCTTTAACTATATGATTGCGTTGTTTTTTCCAGCTGGAATCTCTTCTCAGTTATCCTCTTTGTTTAGCGTAGTCCCATATTTTACTTATTATATACTGAAACCATGGTCTGCAAACCCGTATTTGTTATGGTACTTATCAGTATGGTATATGATTTCATAAGTAAATTAAAAATTTCGTAAGTAATTCATTTGTCTTCCCCAAAGGATTAGTGATACCTTTACACCACTATCACCACCCCAATAAAAGCAAAGTTTAGGGTTAGAATTCTAATTTTAACTGTCCAAGTTGTGCAACAGGGGCCTAATTTCTATATTGCAAAACACAGGTCCTGTGAATTTGGAATGATTCTGCAAATCAGAGCTAGGATATCAACTTAGGCTGTAATGAAACATTACAAATTTTCGGACTGTGAAGTCACCTTGAAGTTCCCACCTTCTTCTCTCTGTCTTGTTCCCAGTCCCACTACCTATGTTTTACAATTCACCACTCCTTTAGTCATTGAAAAGTCTTTTGGCCTAAATGTATATATGAGGAAGAGTTTGGTTTTAAGGAGAGTATTTTACTGGATTTCAGATTGTGGTCTAAAAAGGTTTGCTTTGGCGTAATTAGGCAGCAGAAAGGTAATGGAGAAGAGAAGTGATGGGTATGGGAATGTTCAAAGGGAGAGGAGATGAGTGGTAACTTCTTAGGCCAAGCTTATAGCTGGATAACGGTAATGGGAGACTCTGTTGTCAAACATCTGAGGGTGGGGAGTAAGAAAATAAGATACAATTAGCAACATATGTTTGAGGACGTTTTGGTGGGAGTGCTTAGGTTCAAGAATCTTTTGGTAGGGAGAGAATCCAAGACAGGCTGTAGCTGCTAGACCACAATGATGATGATCTTGTACTGCCCATCCTTAGAGGCAGCCTCTGTTATGAAACACCCTTCTCAGTCTCTAAAGTAGATTGTAGACCGAATTGGAAAAGATTTTTGTGAAATAATAAAAAAAAAAGATAAGGAAATCAAAGATGAAAGTTTTACATCTCGTGTTTTCCCAGTGCATTGATACAGTATAACTAAAAATGGTCTTGTACGTGATTTTAGAAGGCTTTAAAAAGGCGAAAAGAAATACCTATTTCCATTGTGTGACAACTTACTGCTTCATCAGCAAGGTTTTGTCTTGTGCCAGCTGATTCCGTGTGTGACCGACAGTGGGAGGCAGTTACCATGCATGTGAGCCAGTCCTAGCTGGGGAATGAGACTTACTTTGCCAGTTCTACATTTTGTGCATGTTTATTGGCAGTAGAGGACTGTTGAAATGTTGGAATACTAGGTTCCATGCCACGGTTTTCAGGGGAGTATTAAATCATCAGTCTTTTATATTTGTTCCCCGCTAAATTTATAATACTACTGTCCTTGTACACTCTGAGATACTCTTTGTGCAACAGTGATTTCTTTGGCTGTGTTGCTTCCTGTTCTCGTATTCACCCTCCTGACCTAGTTAATCCCTGTCTTTACATCAAAGGCTTTCCTTACTGCATTGCTGTTTAGCCAGGAGTAATGCCATCCATTCCTGGAAAACCTAATCTATTTTTTCCTTCTCTTCCATGATCCCTACTCACTTCTCCTAAGCTCTTAAGCCATATCCTAATCACAGACTTAGTTACCAGTCTCTTACATCTTGGATCTTGCTATCCACTCCTAATTCCAGATAGTCCCTTCTCACTCCCTTTCACCAGCGTGTACAGTAATGAAGGGAAAAGTGTTCTGCATAGCCAGTAATTTGTCGAGCCAAGTTAATTCATTACTTAAGCAAATGAAAGAGAAGTGCCAACTTCAGACTAGCTAGAGGTAAAGAAAAGGTTTATCAAAACCTGTGGTTACAGTTGTCATCTTTGTTTAACTTTTAATCACAATTTTGATTTAAAATAGTAAGCCCAGTCTAGCTGTACTGTGGTGGTCACCTCTGTGTAACGTTCCATGACTCCTAGAGATGAAGGCAGTATTGTTGGTGTAAAGGAATAAACCCCCTGGTGCTACTAACTTCTTTGTATTTCTTCACCCTTGATGATTTGGCAATAATTTCTCCACAGGGATTATTTGTTCAAGGGTGGGACCTCTGTTCAATCCAGATATAACCCAGCTGCAGTGGAATTTAGCCTCTTCTCTGGGCTTGCAAGCAATTAGTGCTCCAGCAAGGACTGCCTGCCCTCCCAGTAGATAAAAGATTCAATAGAAAACTTGTCCCTTGAAATGACAACTTGACAAAGAATTAGCAGATTTATTAGACAATTATTTTGAGTCCCTTTTTACAGAAAAAGAAATGTAGCATGACCTCACCAGAGACTGAGAGGAGACGTCTTGTATGCAGTTTATATCCATACTTCATTTAAGTTTATATGTAGATAACTATTGGAATGGTTGTCAAAAAATGGATGTTCTTAATAACATCAGATACAGATAACAGTCCTATGTGAGTTTTGAAGAGAATTTTCTCTGCTGACAGTTCAGTTTTTCATCAGGAGCTGGAAAACTGCAAACATAAGATTATTCAAATAAGATGGTATCTGCAAATAGGATATACTAAGCAAATACTGTAGAGTTCATATGCAGTGTTTTTGTAGTCTTCTCCCTTGAGAGTTGATTCAGCAGAAGTAGTTGAATTTTTTAACATAAAGAATGTGGATGTTAAGAGGAAATTGTTTCATTGTAAAGGAAAAAGTACCAACGCACATCAAATATTAAGTAGGATTCTCTCTTTCAGTATTAGTACCCAAATTTGATGCTATAAAATCTTAACAGTTGTGGGAGAGCTCCCAAAAGACTCTTGATTATATCTTGTTATTACAGCATATGTGAGGCCATAGTACCCCTAGTTGCCATAGTTCCACAGTGAATCAAGAAAATAATGTTTTGTGCCCACACAGCTGGATAAACTTATATATCTGTAAATTTTAAAGAAATAATCTTATGCCTCAAAGTATTTTTATGTGAATTTTGCTTCAAAAATTCATAAAATGACCTTCTTACTTTGTATTTCTGATTGCATGGTAAAGTTAAGGGTCAGACCACAGATTTGCCTACTGCTTCTTTGGATTTTCTTTATGAAGCGAAGCCTTTTTTTCCCTCTTTCTGCAAAGCCAAGTGTGATTGCAAGCTTTTATTAATGCATTACAGGGAGGGCACAAAGCCCACAGTGGTGGGTGTGACAGGTTTACCATCAAGCATATGGTGGTATGTTTTCAAAAAAATTTTGAATTCTTAATTAAATGTTTTCTTTCATTTATGTTGTCTAAAATCTATTATTTCTTATTGAACAAGTTGTATCCTCTCTCTTCTGGAACTACTATCAGATAGCAGTTTAAAACTTATTTAGCTATAGATGCTCGCTTTAGTTAAATGTCTCTGCTGACAGAGGAGACATTGATGAAGGCTCATTTAGCTTTAAGTTTGAGTAATGGTTAAGTAACTTTGCAACTATGAAATAAGCAGGAAGGCTCTAGCAGCTTCTTAGACTGAATTAATGCCCTAATACTGAGGGAATATTTACAATTTAATAATAGAGGAGAGTCGATTAAATATGCAAAATATTTAAATACTCGCTTTAAGCTCACATTAACTCCCGGTAACCTAAAGTGTCCTGGTGTTTAAAGATGAGCAAACTCACATCAGGTTCAGTTGGGCCTTATAGCAATATGCTGATTTAATATGAGATCAACATTCAGATTCACAAGGTGATGATGTGTACAGTTGTGTTTAGTCATACTGAGTTTGGTCTCTCAACTGCTGAAAAAGTTTAAGCTCCTTGTTTAAAAGCACAAGGCAAGAGGAACCCTGTGGGTTTGAAAATTTGTTTGTTAGTATCGTTCCCCTGATAAAGATGGCAGATGATGAGGAAAATTTTTATTTTATTATCACTGTGGGGATCATTTCTCTCCTTTGTGTGAATCTGCATACATACATCACACCTGCTGATCTTTAGCTGGTCCAAGGAGGAATATCTTAACTATTTAAAAAGATTTTATATGTATTGTAGATGTACACGCATATATATGTGTATGTATATACACCTATATTTTTATAGATTGTATGTACAATCAGAAAAGTAAAGCTCCCTCATACAGTATTACGTGCTTAGGTGATTTGTGATGGATGCTTGCCTAACCTCTTTCTCATTTTCTACTTACTAGTGACTGCAACTTCTGTAGGCCATCTACTCTAGTGCACCACTGTCTTTACCACTGGAATATCTTTTCTTGAAGTACTAATATTTTTTTAGTTCTTGCCTGAAATTAAAGGCTTTTTGTTGATTTTGAGGGTGAAAGGGAGGGGAAGCTGGTGCTGCAGTTCAGCAAATATTTCAGGCTACTTCATGAATCAGCTTCAATGGATGAGAAGGAAAATAGACACCAACAGCAGGAAGGTATAGGAGCCTATAGGAGCAAAGTCTGTGTCCTGCCCCTGACTCTTTAGGATACCATGGATGGAGAAGAACCACCACCTTTCTGTTGGACTAAGGTTGTACAGCAGTTATTTAGGTCTTCCACAGATAACAAATCTTCTCTATCGTTTTCTTTTGTGACTGGTCTTAAGTACTTTGTCCTCATCCAAGTGCATCTTGTTGATGCTCTCATTTGGCCCTATGTATACATCTAGAGAGGTTGTGCAGAAGGTCAGGTGGGTCCATGATGTGCTACTGCTTGCAGTTACCAGCCTTGGGTGTCGCCGTTCAAGGTCTCTGGCTGTCTCCCGACATTTGCCTCTGTGCATGTCCCTGGTCTCCAGGACCTTTCCTCCAGCCAGGATCTTCACTACCTTCTTTCTGGGACCCCAAGCCCCCTGTTTTCCCAGTCTAAATAATGTATATACAGAAGCCCAGCATGTGATCAGCCTCACAGTTTGTGGTTCTGTCTCATATCTCAATTGAGTTCAAGATATGCCACTTTAATCTGGGCATTACCAAAATCACCAGCCAGCACATCTTGGGTGCAACTGGCACGTAGAACACCTGTGCCTGAGAGTCCAGAAGGTCAGTTTTGGACTTTCTCACACATGCATACACACGGTTATCTGCTGTCTGTTGGCCTTTGCAATTTGAACTAATTTTCTCCAACACCAAGAACATAAACTGAGGGAATGATGCATATGATAGTGATCAGGTCCTGGATCCCTTCTTTTTAAAATATCAGAGCAGTATGGAGGTGTTAGTCACTTCTCCTCTATTATGTAGTGCAAGGCACCAGGTTTTAAATCATGAGTACAAAGTATACAGTGAATTTGTATTGCGACATTTCAGAGTCTAATCTGAAGATCTAACAACTTTCTTCAGGATACATTAAGTCATTCGTAGTATCTGATTGGTGAGGAAAGCAGGAATCTGTGAGGCAGCCCACAAGTCTAACGATGAGGGATCAGGACACACAAAAATCTGTACGGGCATCATTATTTTCTAGGATGCCCAACCTGGTTTTGCTTTTTTGGTGCAAAATGGCCATAAACTGATACACACCTTCCAAATTTCTGGAGAGAGAGAATGGACAACACTGTTCTGTACTTTAGAAGTACTACAGGTACTTCTGCCTGCTCCTTTGTGGGCAAATTTTTCCCTGTGACAAAGTTGCCCTGAAGTTAACAGGGAGCAAATGGCTGACTCCTCCTCATCTGTGGGAATAAATCAGACATGAGCTTTGTAGACCTGGTAGTTAAGTATTTTCATTTGTAGAACACTGACGTATTAATGATGGTAATTTTGCATTTGTTACTACATGCCTAATCTAATTAGGTTTTTCTTACGGTACGATTGTTGTTTTCTGTATTTAATTATGTAAGCACCAAGTGCAAATGTTAACAGTAGCTGAATTCAGAAGGAAACCTTTTATGTGTGTGTTACGCAAGACCTTTTTTCTATCTTTAATTTTGCAGTTAAAAAGAAAGCATACAATATTTGGCTGTTTCAAGGATTTGTATTAGCATTTCTGATTGATATACTTATGAAGCACTAATGAGGACTAAAAGTTTATATTATTTCAGTTTAAATGTGTTTAAAGCTATTTACGAGGTCTACAGATTTGGTTTCAGGTGTTGCAATAGTTCAGAATCCTTTTCCCAGCTACTGCTGGTTTTGCGGGTTGGCAGGCTTCCCACACACCAGGACAGATCTGCCCCTGTCTGTTTGAAAAGGTTTGAACTAAGTAGGGGTCTGTTGTCTGAATCTGAATTTCATGGAACGCTGGTAAAACTGCTTCTGTGACTGCTAGCCTAGCTGTGAACTTTTTGCCACTGTTTCAACAATGCTTGTTTAAAAGTTGAAAGAGAGTTTTCGATAGAATTCTTTGCCTGGAATAATAAATTCAAGTATTATTTTTAAAGGACTTGAGCTTTAAAATAATGTGAAAGACTGCTCTGAGGCAAATAGCTCTCAACTAAAAAAAAAGCTGAAATTGTGAAGTTAATTTTTAAATGAAGAGAACAGTAAAGCTTTCTGCATGCACAGTGATAATTGTGTTAATCTACTAAGTAAAAATAAAACTGATAATTTTTATCTTCTGTTTGTTCATTAGTAATCTATATTTACGTAAATTTGCCATTAAATATAATAGAAAAAATATATATTTGTTCTAAAGCTACTATATCTGTAAAACATTCCTGTCACTAATGTATGAAAATTGTCTATAGAAGTGTTTTCCAGTCTTTTCTGATTTCTGAACTGCTATACATTTTGTAGTGGGATTACGACTTGCCAGTGCAGTGAGTTTAAGCCTTCTGCTGGTGTACCTTCTTTTCTTAATCGTCTTTTCTAGGTTCCTGATAAATAGCCTTGTAAGCCCTCTGCGGATCACAAGTCAAAAGTAATGACCTTGAATACGCTGCCTTTCATTTAAGGATCCTGATGTAATCCAGTGCATAATGATCACTTTTGATCCTGCCAGAGTTTTCACGGTTGAGTGTTGAATCGTGTTTAGAATAGAAACCTAGAGGTTTGTACTCTTCACATGAATGCTGATGTACGCCTGACAATATCCAGTGTTTTTCTACTAGATCCAGGCAAACAGGCCACATCTTCTAGTTGTTTTATCTTAAGGTTTCTGGTGTTGTTTATGGTAGAGGTTCTCCCCATCACTGCTGTTGTTCTAAGAGAGCTCAGTTGTTTCAAGTTTTGTTGTTTCTTAGCCTTCAAGTTTCACATTTAAACTCCGCTCCTTTGATGGTTTATCATAAAATTTGTTCAGAGGCTTCCATTTTTTAAGGTATTCTTTTAACTGCTATTGATTATGCATTGCATCAAAGAAAAGTGGTTGGAAACTTTAAAACCACAAATAAAATATACATCAATGGCTTACAGTAATGAATGCTAACATAGTGTTTCTTTAGAAAGAGGCCTTTAGGGATGGAAGACCACGTTTCAGGTGATGTGAAAAATAGTAAACTTAGCTTCTGGGAATGTTCTGCTAGACATTTATATTATTAGAATATAAATCTAATCACTAGATTTAGAATAGTGATTAGGTTTAACTAAAATTAAATGAAAAACATTAAAATAAGTATGTTTAATATTGGTTCATAGAAGTCTTCATACTAATGTCAGGGTTAATTGATTCTTTCCAGCAATGAGATCTGCACAGGGATCAGAAAAGTAACTTGTTATTTAGTTCTTTTTGATTCGTCTTTTTATTATTCCTGTTCCAGTTTTTCAACTTGTGGCCACCAAGTAGTACAACAATATATTTGTATGATAATACATAAGCCACAATACCACAATATAATGGACGCTATTTCCATGTAGGGATGCATGGAAAGAAACAAAATAAGACTATCTTGGGGAAAAAAAAAAAAAAGTGCTGGCCTCATTAGATGCAACAGTGTCTGAAATGGCCCTTAAGCAACACTTTGGCTTCTCCAGCTTCACAGCATGAAAACACATCCAAGTAAGTTATATTATTTCAGGACAGTGAACAGCTTGCTTCAGATCCAGAAATTGTGTTTATTCCTTGGTTTTGATTTTTCTCCCAAATGAAGAATGTCAGTCTGCACTGTTGTTTACATTTAGATCTCAAAACAATTAAGCTAAAACAGCTTCATAAGGTTTACAGCCAGATTTCTCTCAGAAAAAGCTTTACATTTAGTTTCCCAAGTCATGCAGCAAATAGACTTTTTTATTTTCTCAAGTTGGTACGATTGCATACGTGTTCATCTTTCTGAATAGATCTGAATGCTGTTGATTTTGAACTGTGCATATTCGCAAGGAAACTTAGCCATAATTTCTATACAGTTCTTTAATTATCTTTATGAGAAGAACAACTAACTGATTTATTGTATCTTTAGAGAGACTTTTATCTTACTCATAGGTCTTTTTTTCATGGAAAAAGTGTGGTAGGAATCAGCAGGAACTTGTTTGCCTTTGGTACCAGGATCAGGTACAAACAAAATTCAGAGACTCCTTGTATTTTTGGGGGGTCCTTGTACTATATCCATCTGTGAAGAACTTTTCTAGTCTGAATTGAGCTTGATTTATAACATAACTGTGTTGCTGAAGTGCGTAGTCACAGAAATGTTGCAATATGAAAGGAACTTCAAATAATCCTACTGTCACAAAATTTTAGGGAGCCATCCTGTTCTCTTTCCTTCCTTTCCCATTTCTGTGTTTCATCATCCTACTGCTGTACTATCACTGTACATATTGCTCTGTGTCCTATCATGTATTTCTTTTTTCCTCTATTGCAATAACTGCCCTTTCTTTCTCGCCAGACAAAGCCTTCTGTGTAATTTTCCCTTAGAATGAACCACTGGAGCTGACTTGCTTTTCTTATGGGGTAAAAAAAATTCAGAAAGGTCATAAAGCTTGAGAACCTTTTAGCTTCCTTACAGCTTGATCCTGAATCTACTTTCTCATTTTCTGTAGCTGATCTTGTTTTCTCTGTGTGGGAGGAAAGGGGAAAGCCTGAGGTGGCTGTGTGAACGAGCTGTCTTCTGTACTCCCCTGCTTCTTCCTACCATTTCTTAGCAAGGGCAAAGCCTTGTTTCAAGCAAAAAGAGAATGTTTTTGTACGAGTGTGTGCTATATGGGTCATATGTACATGTGACTGAACAGATGAGAGCAGCTGTTACTCAGCTACTTACATGGCTGACTGCCATCTTGACCTGCTGTCCAGGACTGTATGAAGACCTTGTGATGCATGGGCAACGCAGGCCATCCCTTTCGTATCCCGTGTGTGTTTGCTCCTGGGCATATCCTGCCTGGTCTCTATTTTTCTGCTTCTTTCATCTTCTGATCTGAGCAAGCCCAGTGTGGAGAGTCCCAGAGTGTTTTCTGTTTTTCTCCTGCTTCTTAGGGGACAGGGCAGATATGAAGCCAGGTAAATGGGGGTTCGATTTCTTGCGTGTTGAAAAGGACCCTGGTTCTCCTTCAGACCCTGGTAGTCCCTCTTCCTGAAGTTTATGCCTAGAGAGCTGCTGGCAGAAACCTGGGGGCCGTATCAACAGCGAAAAGAGCTGCTGACAGTCTTGCAGGCAGTCTGCTCCCTGGAGTCAGTAAGCGGCCGGTACAGACATTATCAGATGTTAGGCTGAGAGAAAGATCTCTCCCCCCGCCTTTCCAGGGCTGATGCTGTTATCTCTGATGGCCCCTGGGCCCTGTCTTCCTTCCCTCAGTAGCAGCACTTGAGATGAGCGTTGTTCTTCTGCCAGTTTTGCAGGTGGTACAACCACGGTTTTGAGCTCTGCTGGCAGCTGAGGTTGAGAAGGCACCAGACAGGGCTTAGCCACTGTTGCATATACAGTTCAAAATAATTTTCTACTTCCTTGATAGTTCTTGATGAGTTTTATTCAGTCCCACTCTAATCAAGTTGAATGTTCTAACATGCTGTCTTGCTTCGGACTTTTTACAGAAGGCGAGTGCAACTCTTCTTTAAAAGAAAAAGAAAAAAAAAATCCCCTTTCATCTTTCTGGGGAGATCACTTTATTCATGTGTAGTGACCTGGCTCAACATCTGAGAACTAGTGTGTCACTGAAAGTTCCTCATTATGGTCCCGGCTTGCCGACCACCTGGAGTGCTTCATTATTAATGTGAACTTCAGGTTAAATGTTTAGATCTGTGCAGGTGCATTCACACTATTCATTCCAGGCTAGTGACACATGCCTAGTGGAGATATAACAGCGCGTGAGGCTGGATGTGTCTAAGGGTGTATGGAACACTTACTATTTTGACACTAGCCAAATGAGGAATATAAGGACTGAAATTTGCACTCTGTGTTGATGATCATCCTAACTTTCGTTTTTCTTGACAATCATACTTTCTTATATGGGTCCTTAATTTCAACACCTAGAGAAAAGAAGTAGAGGCATCAGGGAGGATAAAAGGGAAGCCACACTCAAGTTTAAACTAGTAACAGAAAAGACTTAGTTCCTACTCCAGACATGAATATATCTTTGGATGTAGATGTTAGTTACATTGCAACCAGATACTGCAGAGCCCTCCAGATTGTTACTGGTGGTAGTACAGGATGTAAGTAATTCTACTGCTGCAGCTCGGATGCTGGTAAGCTGATGGATTTAGGAAGACTCTCGCATCTCCTTTCTGAAAGCTTAATTTTGACTGTATTTCAGAATAGTTGCTCAAGCCACCGAAACTCCACCAGCCAGCCAACTTTGCATCCTAAAACCAAATAAGTGACCTACCAAATTAAATCTCCGATCCAAACTTGTTTTGTTTATAGTCTAAATAAATAAAACAGTGGAAGACAACAGAGTATGTATCACTATCCAGATGAATGCACAGCTCTGTATATTTGGAGGACTATTCATTATTTTCCTTGTTTTTTTTTTTTTTCCCCTATTCTTTTTCAAGGGAGAATTACTTTGGGGATTTCTCTCTCTGTTATTTTTTGTTTATTTTTAAAGAGATGTGCAAATAGGAGAGGTGGGAGAAGAAGCGAGTTCATAGAAGCAATGAAGCTGGAAGGACAAAGGGAGATGGGTTGAAAAGGAAGAGGAAAATAATGGTTACATATATTAATAGGAATGAGAAGAACGGGAAATTTGAGTGTGGGATTGAGAGCAATGGGAAGTGTGGGCAGGAATAAATCGGAAGAAAACTTCTGAAACATCATTAAAGGAAAGTGCTAGTCTTAGTAAGATAGCATCTACTTTGCTGGTGGAAGACCAGATCTTGACAGTCTGTAACAGAGTATATCTGCTTAAAACACGTAACGTATGTTAATGCTCTTTACAAAGAACTAAAGCACCAAAAGGTATTTTCTCAATAGCTTAATATTTTAATCAAGAATCTTTCTTAAATGCTGAGGGATTTTTTTAAATTTTTTGGGGGGAGTTTTAAAATCTTACACAATTAGATATAATTTTGTGTGGTTGAAGTCTTGAGAGTCATTTGACTGTTTTTAAGCTGAAAACATGTCGATGGTTTTTTCTTTGCACGTGTTAGGAGGAGTGAGAGTGCCCTGTTTTTCTAGCAGGTTATCTTAGCACCTACTTTAGCTGAGTTGAAAATAACATATGGTTTGAAAATGTGAATTGCCTCTAGGGTTGAATTTGATTTCAGTGACTAAGGTTTAGTCATGATAGTCTACTTTGACTTGAAAAACTGATAGAAAATCAATTCTTCTGGTGACACTGTTACCATCACAGAATTTCATCAGCATAGCATTTTTGAAAATTTTAATTCTATGCATAAAGTTAATCCATACATTAATTCTCTCTCATTTGTATATGAATATCTCAGATCTGACAAATCAATGTACAAAGTATTTTAGATCCACGATTCCACTCCTGGCCAGTATTATAAGAAGATGGAATCATTTTGTTATGCCTAGCTCTTGGGCATTTTGTTTCTCTTTTCTTTTTATTGTCAGTAAATTAAATGCCTTGGCTTAGATCTTGTACATTTGCTTTTTATGGCAATTTTGCCTTTTGGAGTTTTTCTCACATGTGTGAATGTATCTTGTAGCACTTTAAAGTGGTAAGGTACTATTTAAAAGCTAAAACAAGGCTGAAAATTTACTAAATAGTTGAAAATTAATTAGATGGCTATGAAGTGATTTTAATTTGTACACTATTATTTTTTCATTTATACCCCAAAAATATTTATGGGAAACCATCCAAGATTTTGTATGTTATATTTAAAATGTGTCTGGTGAGTATTTTATGTGAAATAATTTATTTTTATTGCACTCTGGAAAAGTACATGTCTAAGAGTGAAATTATTATTATACATGATTATAAAGCTCCAATGTATAAAATGGGTCCAACGGTCTTCAATTTGTTATAAAGACAGGACTTTAATGGCAAAATAATGGTGCTGATGTGTCTGTAACTTTGCGATTAGATATTAGAAAGGTATCGTATCTTTTGACTCTTTCTTATGCGATGTGACATTGCTGCCCCAGACATTTTTTACTGCATGAGCAATCAACGTAACTGAAAACGAGAAAGCATTCTTGTTAAGAGAAGAAGCAGTGTAGATTTCAATAAGGTGGCTTCAGAAAGCTGTCACACAGGTATTTTACTTGAGACGTTCTGGTTTGACCTCTTCCTCATCACTCCTTTCTTTTGTCAGATAAAACAGAGGAGGAGAAGTTTGTAAAACCCGCAAGAAAACTGGCAGTTCCTTGTAGAGTGTAGCACTCTCTAATTTCCATATATTTTCCTGCAGAGGAATGGCTCTCTAAGAGCACATTAGCCTTCAACCTTGGCAGGTGTAGAAGAAAATCTGCAGTATTATGATTGAAATGTTATACCTGCTTATTCTAGAACTGACATGATAGGTGATAAATGACAGAGGCATTACTGGGTCAAGTGAAGTCTTTGTCGTAATCCCTTTTCCCCTTACTTTTAGCTGGTGCAGCACAGAGAATCCTGTTTCAAGGATTATTAACATCACCTGCCACTGAATTCCTTTGGGAAGGACAAGAGTGCTTTAGGTTCGAATACTGACTTTGAACCATGCAGGAAAATGACAGAGTCTCTGAAGATACTGTAATGACTGCTTTGGTTTCATTATCTGTCAGTCTTTCTACTGTGAAAATGTATTACTAAGGATATAAATACTGTTTCTCCCATTTTAATGTAAAACGTATTAATTTAAAACGAATTGCTTAAACCCTTGAGTTTTGCAGGATTTAGACATGCAGCTTGCCGCAGTAAATTGTGCAACGAGACTTAACTGATATCTGGGTCTTCCTTAGTTTTGGATAGCGTGAGTAGAATGTTCTATCTGCCTAATACCGGGATTTTGTACTCATCTTTCCAACATTTTGTTTTTCTGTAAGTTGTAACTTGTATCCAGTTCATCCATAACGCAGATTCTCCTTGCAAGAACACTTGTGGAAGAATTATTTCTCTTTTTGGTCGACTACTACTGTTCTTCTTTTCCTCTGTGATTCCTGTAAATTGACTAGCAAGGAATACAAAAGCCCCTCTGGTGCATCCTGTGGCTCATGCATGAGGGATGCACGCTGCAGAGCAGAGAGGTCTGAAGAAAGATGTGCAACAATATTCCACACTTAACTTTGCCTCAACTCACCTCCCATTCCCAAGCTGGCTTTTGGACTTCTTCAAAAGACAGATGAGGGAAAGGTGGGACTCCTTTTAATTGACGCCTTGCACCTATGTGGCCCATTTCCTGCTGAAACTATCTAAAGCAGAGCGTAGAGAAAACAGTAGTCGTAGGTTCTTCTCATATCGGTTTCTGATTGTAGATGCCTGTGGAACCGGGGAGTGAATCTATCCCTTTGTATTTTTAAGTGAAGTGAGTGCTGATTGACTTATCAGGTGATTACATGCTCAGGTGCAATGTTGGAAGATATAGCTTGATTCTTAGTACTGCGGCGATGCCTAGGAGTAGCTTCATATAGCACAGTGAAGACTATAGTCATGTGTATGTAGAAATTACATTTCTGAATTTCTTTCAGAACCTTGTTCAGTATCAGATCTCTTTATTGGTTTTCTTTTGGGGAATTTTTTAACCTTACACTTGCAAAAAAAAAGGGATTTTGCAGCTTAAAAAAATAAATGCATAAATGCTTAAAGAATCTGCTTCTAAATAAACAATACTAAAATGCAGTAAAATTAATTGCCTTTTGAGGATATGTCTGTCCTTTCTAAGCTCAGATGTCATAATGTGCCTAAGCATTAAGGATGTTTCTACTCATCAACAAGAGCTTTAAGCAGATGGCACACTTACGGAAGGCACTGCTGCTATAAATATGAATCCTAGCAGATCTTTTCACATCAGTGCACTCTCGCTAAAAAACAAACCAGCAAACAAAAAAGAGCACCTATATTTGGGACCTGGGTCTTGACTACTGCCTCTTTTGTGCTGCTTGAAGACGTTTTGGAAAGTTTTCAGGCAATACCTATATAGGTACTGTTCACTAATGTTACTGCTTACTTATGGGATTTGTATGTGTGTTTCTTGAAAAGTGTTTTTCAATATTTGAGTCCTAGCATATTATGAGTCAATTTTTTTCTCTTAATTCAGAAGAGGACTGTTGGAGAAGAGAATTTTGAGAAGTAATCATTATGCTGTGAACCGAATATATTAGATTGTGATTTCTGAGCTAATCTTACAGTCTGTTTTAGAAAATAAGAAGTGAGGGCCATTTTATGCAGTTTGAATAATTGTATATATATATATACTGTATGTAATATGCTGTAATAGCTGCATTTACAGAGCAGCAACTCTTGGTGAAAGCTGGCAATGGGAATGGGTTTCTTGTGCTGTGCATTAATCACACGTTTACAAGAAGTGACTCTTGGATTAAGATTACAGTTTGGAGAACTGAAATAATAGCTACCAATAGATAATAATAGGTTTTATTCCCATCAAATCACTAGCGAAAACAAGTTATTTTTGGAATACTTGAACTGATAAAGTCTGGGTTCATTTGAAAATGTGGTTCTGTGTTGAATCTCAGTTCAACCAAAGCTTTTTTTCCCTGCAGTTTGGGCATCTGAAACCTGAAAAATAATTACTAATCTCTGTTTGTCAGAGAACTGATTAAATATTACTAGATTGAAGCTTCTGAGTCTGTAAATAGAGTAAAGAATACACAGTCATAAGCTGAGAAAGATGGGGCTGATTGATAACCAACAACAGCCTAGATAATAAATATGAGCTTGAGTTTACTTCTTTTATTCATAGAAACATCATTGTATTGGTGTAAATTAAAAGCATTATTGCCAAGCTGTGATGAATCTGAAGCTATTAATTGTCTGCAAATTTGTTGGTGGCAGTAACCTGAAGCTTAGGTATAATAACTTGATGCTGGCTTTTTTCATGCTAGAGACATGTATGTGTGTGTATTACTATTTATAGAAATGTATTTGTGTGTATATGTGTAAGAAATATAGATACAGGTATGTACTTAGCTATTTTCAGTTCAGTTTTCACTGTTCCTTTTTTTATACAATTGTAATGGTTGCAAAGGGATGTTGCAGTATGCACAGCCATGGGTGGAAGATGGGATGATTTATGGTTATGATAAAAATGGTGTGCATCGTGAGAAACATGCTTGAGAACTGTCAGTTAAAAGTATCTGAAACAGATAACTTCTGGGACTTGTGAGAAATGGAAAGCAACTGTACAAAAAAACTGAGGAGTGTTTTGAGGTGATAGATGGACACTAAAATGATTGACAAGCCTCTCAACATGGGCCTAATCTTTGGAAGGAGGGAAGTCTCAGGACAGTTCTTGTTTATTTATTCCATCTCTAGAAGCCAAGTTCTGGGTTTCTCTGAGAGGTCAAAAGACTGCTTTAGACTCCTCTCAGGGCAAAATTAAATTGATTCTCCGTGGGTTATCTTCTCTGTGCTAGTATGGGCCTAACTTAGAAAATAGAATCATATTCTTAAAGTTTCTATTCTGCTTGCATTTTATAACAGTCTCTCCTCGTATCTTTTAAAATACCACTGCTCATGTAATACTCTGGGTTTCTCTCTAGCTGGATTTGATGGTGTCCATATGTCAATGTACATAATTTAGGAAACAAGGATAATTCATAGGTGAATACCAGAAAATAGCAAAGGATATATTGTTGCTCTGATTTCTGCAAGTCAGAGAGGAGGAGGATAGTGTGTCTTCCTCCACTATGCCATTGATAGTATAGGGAGAAGAGGAGATGTTTGCAGGGCTTGGGAGGAAATGGGATTCTTGTTAGAGGAAAGGCAAGAATAAGATGAAAGTGAGTATGCGTGACATTCTTACATTATCTGGGTTGCTGCTGAATCGTGGTGGGAGACAATACCACCTTTCAGGGTGCAAGATCGTCATCCTGTGGTCTGAAAAGATCACTGGAAAGGTAGTTCAGAAAGCAATTTTTAAACTTTTTTTTGAAACATCACGGATAAGTTAGTGACAAGTGTTTTCATTTCATTGTGTTGATTCAAAGACAAATGGTTTGTTCAAGAGTATGTTGTTGCAGTGAAGGCAAGCCTATAGCAGCAAAATTGCAACTGGCTGAGAATGTGATACCCGTGGGAAACCTATAGCCCTCTAAGGACATTCAGAAACAATAACAGGCATAATTATAAACAAACCAGGAATATTCTCAGCCTTTTCAGAGGAAGAGAAAAAGAGTCAATTCCTATGTATGCAGGATTTCTCTCAGCACTGACTATGTGCCATTGAACAGGCAACTTCCGCTGTACCATACTATAGAATTTTTATAAACAATTGTAGAGCATTACAAAGATAGTAGAGATCCTCGTTGCCAGTCTGGAGTATGCAGTTTCTAAAACTGAAAGAAAGATCTCTTAACTTGCAAGAATAAAAATCTCTCTTTATGCTATATAGGTCAGGAACATAATTTGTTCTACTTCATACAGGAATTTTGATGACCAAATCAGACGCAGAATTCTTGTGTGTTTTATTTTTCATTGGTGTTGTACATCTATTCCCTTACCACACTTTATGGTGCATATGACAATCTGTGTTGGAGCAATGTCATTTGAAATCATAAAAGGTAAAGAGAGTACTGACACATACCTGACTTTCTTCAACACATACATTTATCTATTCCGTAAGTGCTCTAAATAACAAAGAACTAGTCATTTTCATTTTTTTTAATGCACCTCAGCATTGTTATTTGAAGTTCCTCTCTCATAATAAGTAAGTGAAAAGGAAATGAGACTTTGGAGTTTATAATGTAAGCACACACCATTTCTGTAGTTTAACTGAACTGAAATTAAAAATGTAAAAACATAATTACTGTTATACTTTCCATGCATTCAGACTTAATACTGGGCTGGCTAAGCTTGCGCTGCCTTTGTTATTACAGACATTAGAATGGTTTTATGCAATATAGTATTTCATATCATAAGGATGAATGTCTTTAATTCTCTGCTGACTTTTGGACATAGAAAAGGAAAAAAGGATTTCACATGAATCGAGATCATTTAAGTCTCTTGATATTTCTTAACTTGGAGATGGGCACAATTCAATTTCCTGGAATTAAATTTCAGTGTGGTTGTGTATTCTCTGCACGTGACACTTAAGTCTGTGCTACATGTATGGAAAATAAAATGAGAAATGATAATAAAATAACTTAAACATAGCACAGAAATTTGCAAGTTGGGGCACAGGCCTTCCCAGTCCTAAGCTTGTCTCTCTTCAAGTATTTGAATCTTCTTGGCCATTTTTTTTTTAATTCAGAACTGTAAAATTTAAAATTTTATGAGGTTATAAAATAAAATCTGGGCCTTATAACAATTTCTTTTTTGCAGTCATATCTTTCTTTGCATTCTGAGTTTAAGAGCTGAAGTGGGACTTGTATCTCATTTCTGTGTATCTTCTCTTTCAATACTTCATCGGTGTTGATTTTGCCCTCAATGTAGGTGTTTATATTGTGATACAAAACTGTAGTTCCATAGTTCCATATTTTTATTCCTCTTCATTTTGGCATTTGTCTGGGTTGGTGAAGAGCCTGCCCACACAACCAAATGCCTATCAGCTTAACTTTTATCTCCTATTGCATTTTACGTTGAAAAATAGAAAATATATTCTCTGTGGTTTTAAATCTAATAAAATGGCCTAGATTTAATCAGCGAGCAGCATATTTAGATTAGCTTCATAATCCTAACAGAAGGAAGTATTTGAAATACATTTTGTGTGTGTCATCTTTAGATGACAGAGACTACTTCACAGGAGTCTCCTTTGGTCTCTGAGTTGCAATTAAGAAGCTTTCTCTCCCCTTGCCAAGAGTATAAACCAGGGCATAGTAAATGAAATACTTACCACTTGAGAAATTTCACCTACACTGTCAAAGTTTTATGTAGCCCTTTTTTTTTTTTTTTTTAATATGGAATGCGGATCATGCTATCTAGTTCATATCTGTGCTTAGGAATGAAATATAGTACGGAAGAACTACTTTGTGCTCAGTGTTTGTTGTAAATGTATCACATGTAGAAAGAATTTGGAATGACCATACAGTTTTGGGCCTATCAGATAATAACTATATTAGTGCCCTTAGGTTAAACATAAGTAACACCACAACCTATTAGTATCAAATGAAATAAAAAGCATAATTGACTCTTAAAAGTTCTAGTGTAGTTTGAAATATCTAAGAACCTTGATACATCTATCGGGTAGGGAGGATTTTGTGAAGATTGGCCCTAGGTTGTTAATGATACCGGACACTGAATAATTAAAATGCAATATCATTTTCATACTGGGAGGAGATTCAAAATGACTTTGTAGCAGCACTTCTCAGATTGCTTCACGTTCACAGCACTTATTTTTAGAGAGAAGTGTCCAGAGAAACGTGTCGAAACCAAATACAATTAAAACAAGACCTTTGAGAAAAGGTTGGTAGATTTGGATTTTTTTTAGTCTGAAGGAGAATAACGATGTATTGTTTTGCATGTCTAGTGGTTATATGAGAAGAAATAACTGCTTAAAGTTGTAGCAAGGGGATTCTGATAGGGAGGTGTCTCAGCTACATAGCAGTAAATACTAAACAGGCCAAGAGGCTTTTAAACATTGAGCAGATACAGGTGTGGCAGGGATGCTGTAGGTATACAGGTAGCATCAGGGCAGATGATGGACTGCATGACTTTCTGAGGTCTGTTACTAGTTACTATGAATTCTGTGTGCACAAGTATCTCCTTTACATAAGTATATCGAGAGAGACTTTTCTTATTCAGGTAGAAACCTCACAGATCAGTTCTTAAGAATCCTTCACTTCTTTCAGTTTATCTAACACTTTAAGAATCCAGCCATAGGAATTACCAGATTCTAAAGAAGCTTTATTGCTTTCAGATATGGAGGGAAATGAAAAGGTTGCCTAAGCTACATGAACCATTCAGTGTTTAGTCTTCTCAGCATGTTGGCTGGAACATCTCCAGGGCCATACACATGTTCATGATACTTTTCCAGTGATACAGCGCCAAATACCTACCTGCCTACTAAATGTGTTTTCATAGAATATTAGCTAGATAGTATTCTGAGAAGGAAAAAACATTCTTAAAGTTAGGCTATAGTGTATGTTGATAGTCAGTGCAGGCATGTGAGACTGCTGCTATGTAACTGATTACTTTTAGGAGTATGTAGAAATGGAAAAATAGTCTTAGATTATTTTCTTAAGCTGTCCACTACTTAAAGTATTTGTTGTCACAGTCACAATTTTAAATACATATACAATTATCAGTTTTCGTTTCTAAAGATGTGTAAATTTTTAGTGGAACTGAAATTGTAAATGACATGCTGATGTGTTCCAAATTTGGTAAACTAGTAGCAGGTTCAAGTACTACAGAAAATTGTGTTCTCTCTTATGCCTTAAAATTGGTATGCCTAAAGATGCCCTTACTTAAGAAAAACAAAAGGCTTGACAGCTTATGTGTGTCTTACACACGTAGTATTTTTTTCCTCCCTCTTTTTCTTTCTATCTTTTGTTTTTATATTTCCTTCATGATTTCTAGCTTCAAGTCTAGATAATAACAAGTAGTGTCTTCTCTGTGTTTACTGGAAATTTCAGCTATATATTGTGAACTTTCTCAGTGTTTAAATCTAGGCATAAGAGCTAATTAACAGCTGAGGAATGTCTTGCAAGTTTCAAAGAACACTTGAATTAAGAAAAATTTGGTCATAAAATACTGCTAAGAGTAACTCTAAACAATCTGAATGAATATTGTTTTCTCAGAGGCAAATTTCACTCCTGTGTTACTAGAACATTATTTTGGTACTTTTCTATAATAATATCCATGAAAAATGGAGTAAACAAAATCAGGTTTCTTAATTAAAAAAAGGAAAGCGTGATATAGCCAGGGGACTTAAAAGTTCTGTAGCCATCACTATTTGCACGCTGCAAAAATCCTTTCTCCTCTATGAACATTACTTTTAAAGGTGACTAATTTCTAGGATGGCCTGTTCGAAGAGTTGAAAAATTATACAGCTTCAAACTATTGATCCTTTGTATACAAATATATGCACTTTTTCTACTAAGTTATTGGTGGGACTGGAATGATTATGTCTGATATTAGATCACTGTATACAAAGGAGAGACATTAGCTTCTTAGTCATTAGATGTTACGTAGGTTCTGTCTGTGGTTTTAGTGTGGACTGTTAGCTGCATAAAAATTCAGAGCTTGTATACTCTGTCCTTGGTTCCACTGTGCTGTTTCATAAATTGTTTTTGTTATAATGCTATTCTCTATACAGTAGAGAATAATAGCTTTTTTTCGTTTGCTTTATATGAATCAAACATTTTTCCACAAGTCAAATTGCCCAAGCAAGTATTTTTATAGCTCATACAACAGTGTTACAAGCTTTCAGTATTAACTTAGAATTGTATTTTTTTTTTTGAAGTATAAAGATAGTTCAGAAGTCCGCAAACTTTTGTTCCTATTAATAACAGTTTGGGTCATAAATCCATTCCACAACTAGACTGAGGCAACCAGTTTGTTTTAAATCCTGTCAGGTGGTTTAAGCCTTTCAAAATTTGGAAAACAATGAGCTAGAAAATTCAGACTTAAGTCCTGACCCAGGCAGATTGTACCCATGGTTTCTTGGTCGGAAAGATTTATGCCAGAGGCACATTCAAAGGTAACTATAGCAGACTAGAGAATTTTAATTTCAAATAAAATGATATGAAGGTTTATGCTGTTATTCACTCACAGTGTCAAATGTCATTAATCTTTATGTCAGTATTAGGGGTTTAAGAAAAGCTGAACGCCCAATTACAAAGTACTTACAAGGTACTTACTGCGGCTGTTCAAGGAAGGATGATGGTGGGTGGATGAGCAAGTGAAGGGGCTGCTTGCACAGTTCCTGTCACTAATGATAAATTATATCCAAGTACAAAATTACTATTTAAACTAGTGATAATTGTTTTACTATTTCAAATGTTAGTGCATTAAAATATTTGTAATTTGAGAGGTTAAAAAAACAACATTACAGATTTTCTTTATGACTAAGTATTCCAGAACTCTTGTATCAAATAGGCCCTTTTATTGAAGTTCATCTGTAAAGTACAAAACACTTCACCTATCACTGAAATGTAAAAAATGCAGAAAGTTGAAACGCATCAGAAAAGGATTAGAGATTGATGAACTTAATATCTGAGAAAAATACTTAACATCGTAATGAGATCAAAATGAAAGGGCAGCTAAAAAAGAGCCTGGGTCAGCTTTTAAAGTGTAATAGTCTTTGCCTAAGATCCCGCTCCTTCATGCTTCGATTTAATCTGTCGGGGCAAAAGGGCAAAGGTTTGCCTGATTGCTGGGGAGGGTGCCGGATGCATGACAGAGCAATTTGCTGAGTTTCTCTGGATGAATGTGGACAAAGCTGGCATGTCTTTGCTCTTTGTCTATGTGAAAGTAGCCTTTAACATAGTCCTTATTGTTCACTTTTTGGGTCACTGAAAGTCATTTATAAGGTATTTGTGATGAAGGCAGCACATGCAACTGTTTTCTAATTTGTCTTAATTGCTTGTCTCCCCAAATGGCTAACTCAAATTTGTACGTGTTCAGCAGGTTAGAAGAAAAGTGTTTGTTCACATATGAAATCTCTGTAATTGCCAAAAGCATTCGAGATGTTGGTGGGTGATGAGCATTAGACCACCTAAAATCCTATTTTCTAACTCTTCTCACTTTGAAGTGCTTGATGATAATTTTACAATTTGTAGCACGTGATTGAAATTGGTCCTTTTTTCCCCTGGGAAACATTGAGTAATTCCAAATTCTGTCGCCGGATCTCTCTCGATGATGGTGTGGATATTAACCCTATGTTGTTGTGTTAACAACTTGAAGACTCCAGTTTGCCTTGGAGTCCAAAAACAGGATGTGTCTCTTCAAAAGTTAAGCTATCTTGTACACAGAAGAATTTCTGGTAGCATAGATGCATCTCTAAGATTTTCTCACTTTGCCAAAATAACATCATTTCTAAGACAGGATAATTCTGAAGACAGTCTCTTCTGTTTGGTGAGATCACATTACTAATATGCATAACTTCTAAAGGAAATGGAAAACTGCTAGCTTTGGGGGTTTCTAGGTTGAGGCATTGATTCTGCACCTGAGTATTCCAAATAGAGGGACTTTCCAACCAGATGCAATGGTCTGTTTCCGAAATTTGTCATATGTTTGGAATCATAGTCCATACAAGTATCTACTTGGTTTTAAAAGTTGAATCTCTTTGTACACTTTGCAGAAATAGATCAGACACTTTGTGTGTTTTGCTTCATTTGACTCAACTTTATTGTATTATACTTGCAAGGCACTTCCTCTCTTTCGATAATAAGTTTACCGTTAGCAGAAGTAATTCAATGTTTTTTATACATCTTGTGTACGATACTGATGTTCAGTAAGTCAGTGGTAGTAGTGACAAATGTCTTGGATCATGATTAATTTTATTAAAGAATGGCGAGAGTACTGATAGCCATGAAAGTAGAGGAAAAGACTTTACGAAGTATTTAGGCTGTTACCTACAAGAGCAGTCTGCTTGAGTCTGTGTGTAGATTCATTCTCATTGCAGTTCTGAGCACCAGAGGGAAATGACTAACGAGACTACAGTAGGTCATTTTACTGTCAGGGTTTGTGTCATCATAGCAAATAGTCAGCGCTAAGTATTTAAAGGAAATGATGAAAACCATGGAGACACTCTGGGTCTGATTAGTGATTACTAGAAGCTAATGGAGTCATGCATACAGGATTATGGATTGTCAATACTTCAGGTTGTGGAAACAAACTATTATTTGTCGATCATGCTTTATAATTACCTTAGAATCATCCTCATTGCGTATCTTAACTGCCTATTAGAACAGTTTCAATTGCTTTTCCTGGAGAAAGTGAAAAGTTTATGCAAAAATATCTTACGCAGCTCATACTGCATTGGCTACTGACCTATGTCTGGGTTGGTGTCAGGACGCAAGAAAGTAATTCAGCAACTGAGCATTGGGAATGACCAAAGTGTGAGCCCTGCTCCGAGACTTAATGTAGGACTCCTGCTCTTTTGCCATTAATGTCTATGCATGCAAACCAACAGTTTTGGTTTGATAGTCAGAGCTGCGTAATACTTCCCTTCCCCGTGCCTAACTTGTCTTTTGGGGAGTCACAATTTCAGCAGTTTGCCAGAAATGACAGTATCTGCAAAGCTCTGAATATGTAAGAGAAATTACAATTATTAAAGAATACTAACATACTATTTTTGGAAATAGCGCTTCCTAGCCATACTTTTTATGTGAACGTTTGTCTAAGTGCAGACCTCTATTACATTTGTGCCTCCCACATATCAACTGAGTAAACTTTCCATTTTGCCTTTCAGTATTTTGTACTGTATCTTATGATAAATCGATATCCAAAATTTTAAACAGCTTTGTTTGTAATATATTCACTATTTTTCTTTTATTTTTGGCGTAATTCCTCTGCTAACTCTCATGATGACATTTAATCTGGTCTTAACCCTGCCTCTGCCCTTTTAGGTGGCATTGCGTATGAAAGAACAGGAATGGCAGTTGTATCTAAATATTCAATGTATCTAAGGTCATTTATGTTTAAAACCCATAACAATATATTTCTTTTCTGAGCTAACCAAACTAGGTACACGATGCGAGAAAACCATACTCCTAAATTCAGATGTTCAGTTGTAAATATCTCCTTAGGCAGCATTAATACAGTACTGAAAAGAAATAAAAAGTATAAAGCTTTAAACTCTAAGTACATTCTGACATTACGCAAGGGCTGGAAAGACTCTTCTGTTGTTTCTTCTTGTCTGTATTCAACGATGGGGGATGTATTTTAAGGTTGAAGAACAAATAAAACTAATCTGTTTCACTCATTCTGGGTCCAGTTCCAGGTCGTAAACTGCTGGATTCCTACAACTGTAAGGTGAGGGCATTCAACATCTTGTAGATCTGATTCCTTTGGTGTTACCTATGTCTGTTTTTCAGAAAATTATTTTCACGTCATCTTTGAGAAATTTTCACAGGAAATTCATTACCCCAATTCCTTGCTCAGCAGTCCAAGGAGAAAGTCTGAGAAGATAAGTAAGCTTCATGTGCTTCAGCCTGAGGTGCCTCTGTATGTGGGTGCATAGGGTCTTCCCCACCCCTTGCTATTCCTAATGTTTTTGAAACACGCTTGTTAGCATTTGACAAGACTATAGGATGCACTTTGCTTATAGTTATATGGATGGTTTTGATTTGATTGCATTATTTTTCTTTGCATTAAGATCATAAATGCCCTGGTAGATGAAGAACTATACTGAAGTCTTGATATCTGGAATTATGTGATATCATGAAAATCACATCTTTCATTTGAAAAGTTACTGTTTCTTATGCTGTAGAGAGTGAATTTCCCAAAGTGATGTGTGAAAGGGAACCTTATACTGGATATAAGAGGACACATATAGCATGGTCCTTCTCTGCATAGACTTCACTAGCTTTCAGCAAATCTTGAAAATGAACCCTGAATAGATCAATATCAAAATAATCTTAGAGTTTTTAAAGATTGTACTATGTAAGCTAATTCAAAAACTACTAATGTTTGGACAGTCAATACTGGGAGTTAGGAATCCTCTTCTGTATTTTGACTGCAACCTCTTACTACCTTCAGTTCAGGGAAAAGAGAGTCTGCACAGAGTGTTTGTTCCAAGTGACTGCTGCTTGAACGGGAACCTCTTTCTCCATCAATTAATCATTCACATTTTGGGAATGCAGCCCTTGAACCTCTTCCTTCATTCTGCAGTTCCCTGTTTCAAATTCTTCCATCTTTCCTTCATTTGTGACTACATGCTTGAAGACTTCTACCTGTAAAGCTAAAATAAACCTTGTATATTCTCAATAGAGTGAAGATAGGGTCCAACTTGACTTAATGCCTATTCTTCCATTATTTAATTTTTTTTATTTGTTTGTTTGTTTTTTGTTCAGTAATAAGCACAGTGGAAAATTTCTCTCTTCCTATGATAAAGTAAAATACTTCAGCCAAAGTATTGTCTTTCCAACATCAACTTGGTTTTGTGTGATTTGCGTCAGGATGGCATACTTGCAGGTACACAATCTGCTTCATGCCTGGAGAAGATAATATTTAGGAAAACAGAGAGAATATATTTGTTAGGGGAACACTTTGTGTTCGGTACAAAATGAAATTGTATTAGGTATTTATTTCTAGGCCAATCTGTTCTTCTGCCTGTTGTTTGGAGAAAAGTTTGAGAACAGTAAAGCCAAAATTGCTTTGTATATTCTAAATGAAAATACTCACTTTGATAAAGAGCAGATCCTTCAGATGCATAGGCTACATAAATTATACATAAATTACAAGAGTTAAATCAAGAGAAGCCAAGGATAATTCATGCAGAGTCCTACATACCTGAAAGAGTTAGCAATCCATCACTCAGGCAAGGCTATAAACATTTCTGCACAGGTAAAAGTTGGCATTACAAAAGGTCCAAATCAAACATCAGGTTAGCTAATAGGAAGAACCCTCTATTTAAATACCTAATCAAATTCATGTGTTGGCCAATGTTATATCTGTTTTTTCACTTACACTTTAAATATTTTTCAGCTGAAGTTTAAAAACAATGATTTGTTTTAAACAGCTTTTAAGATAAGAATTTCTTTGTTTTATGGACAGAGTGGGGAGATAGAAGAGTAAAGAGGTTGGAGGGCAAGTTATGTCCTTAGTCGTCTTGGTTATATCAGTTTGTCTGCAAATGTAGGTTTTGACAGCCTAATACTAGTTTATTTTATGGATCTGAGTTGTAGAGAAGCCTCTCTGTTCCCTTGTAAATAAATCTCAGAGTTCCCAAGGAAATAGAAATTTATTTTCCAAAAAAATTTACAACAAATTAACTTTTGACAGTGAAGGATATCTATCTAGAGCAATATGCTTCTATTTCCATTGTGAAATAAATATTTTATTTTACTGTTGGCTGAAATGATTTATTTTTGCACTGATTTTCCAAGCAAAAAATAATGATGAATTATATAAACTAATCTGAAACGTGTTACACACAACCTTTTTTTTTCTTTGCATTTTGTAACCCTTTCCATCATTTTAAATTTTTATGACACGAATAGAACTGGATAAGTAGGTGAAAATTGATGTACCAAACCTGCTAGGAGTAGAACTGTTCATTTAGATTGTCAAGTAAGTCATCCTTCTCTCTGATGCTAGAGAAACGGCACAGCATGTTTCAGGCGATTAAAGTAAATTTACTGTTCAGTCTTCGAGTGCACTATTTTAAAGTAGTGTATACTGAGAATAATGCTTGAAAATGGGGGAAAAGTGAATGTTATGAAAGTGAATGACATGCAACATTCATGTAACTAGTATTGGGGAAGAAAGGAACCAAAGGTGTGTAAGATAGTTAAAATAGCTTGTGATAAGAGCAGCTTTTAAGTTGGTTGTAGATGCACTATTTTGATTTCAAGTGACCACTGAATTCTGGCAGTCCTGTTCGAGAAGCCAGACTTGGTCCTGGGAGCTTGTCAGGCTCAGACAAGTGAAAGCCATGTTACAAAACAGAAAATAATGCAGGGAGAAGAGAGAAAAGGACGGGAAAAAATGTCTAGAAAGGTCAGAGATACTCTCACAAGTATTGATTAGCTAGTTTTCTACAGATATACATATCTTCTGTTTAAAAGTATCTGATTTATTGTTCTATGAAAATAATAACAGTTTTATAGTAATCCATTCTAAAGATTAATTATTTAGGCCCATTATTAAGGTCAGTATATTCTTAACCTAATCTTTAATTTACAAAGGTCATAAAAATATCCGAACAAGGGCAAGACACTGTCTAGAAAGCAGATATATGAGCCAATACCTTTGAATCTCTTCCAAGTGGTTATTCGGGCTGTGGATCCAGCTCTGCGTCTAATAGTAAAAAGTGGCTTTTGGGAATCAGTTCAGAGAAGATTATCCACTTGATCCGGAGCTATGCAGGCAACATTCCCAGTGCTCCTACATGCGAATTGCGACTGTCTCAGCCCTTGTTCTAGCCCCCCTAAAGACTCCAGCCTGCCCAAGTTTGATAACAAAGATTTACTCTTCCTGCTGCATTCGGTGCACATATACTTTTTATTTGACTTGATTCAGGGAACTGTGTTGTGTTGAACCAGATCAGAATTTGTTGCTCCCATGATAGTCTGTGAAATGGGTCATACCCAAATAGCACTAGAATTGTATAACCAAAGCTGGTGACTATCATTTTTAGCAAGTATTTTGAACAATGCTAAAGCAATTTAGAAAACTTTTTAACATATAAATTAGTTTACAACACCTATGTTCATATTTCCTCATATAAGAAAGAAAAGGTTTTGTTTGATAGGAAAAAGATGTTATCTTCAGGTAGTCTACATTTCTCTAAAGCAGAAATTGTAGTCAGTGATACAGGATACTAGGAAGCCGCTGCCATGTTTCACAGCTGAGGTTTATAATGAAAAATGTTTTCTTATGTTCTTTTTATTTTAACTTGATTCCTATCTATGAGTTTGTTTTTGCACTTTTAAAATGTTTCCTTCCTGTTATCAGCGGATGTTCACTAATTAAAAGCTTTCTAATTGTAATGGAAATCAAGTATAGAGAAAGGAGCTGAAAATAAGCAAACATTTATAACTAGCTTGCAGTCATTCTGGGTTGTAGTTACTTCGGATAGATGGATGAGTGGAGTTATTAAAAAAAAAAAAAATCGGTAGAAGCTGTGGGTGAAAAAAATAGATAAAGCAGGACTATACCTGTGACGAAAAGCCTTGTATGATTTGGTAGTCAGAAATACAAAGTCAATTAGCAGTGTGTTACTTTCCTTTTTCTCTCAAGAGTATTAGGATGACTACGTCTAGACACATCAAATACTGCTACTCTTCTAATTTTGTTCTCGTGGTGAAGGGGTATAACGTTGCAGCATTCTGTTTGAAAATAGTAACTAGATTTCTGTTCTTGCCAAGATGAAGAGTTGTGTAGGCAGTGCGTTACTGCTTTGACCTAGCTCCCTGTCTGCCCTCTAGCATGGGGAGGGTGCTGAAGGGGTGCAACATGGTAAAGGAGGTCTCAGCTCTGGTAATTCTGCAGCCGTTGACACAAACCGTGGCTGTCGCAGATCGTGTCGTGCGCTCTGCGAGGCCGCACTGGCCTCTGAGCGCTGTCCCTTTGAAGTTTCTCCACTCTAGTGGCTGAATATCGACTGAAGATCCTAAGGGCCACATGGCAGCATTACCTGGCAAATTTGTTTGTTTGTTTGTTTGTTTGTTTGTGTATTTATTGGGAGGTGTATCTGTAGTATTAATGGTGTTCAGCAATGTATTTGAATTTCTTCATTTCAGATGGTGATGTTCTGATAAAAATGGTAATAGTGGAATTCCTCATGACCAAGTATATGGTGATTTCACATACCTATTTCTGTTGATTTTTCTTTTCCTTAAAAAAAGAAAGGTTGTAGGTAATAGTCCTTGGAGAATAAACTTGTCTTGTTTGACAGTGGAAAACATGCACTTATTTCCATTATCCAATATATGTGCCAAAGAGAATAACCACTAATGAGAGAGGTACCTGGCAAGGGTGCAAAACATATACTAATTACTTTTGATGGGAAAATTAAATGTTAATTTATTTAATGTCTGCATCTGATATATTGAAGACATTTACTATTAGTAATGATAGGAAAAATCAAGAGCAGCTGCACATTCTGAGGACCCATCTCTTGGAAACTGAGCTGCGATCACTGATGTGTAGCTTTTATTATTCAAACAAGTATCAGTGTTTTGCTTCATTTTTCAGGGCTTTTTCCATTCGAGTGTTTCAAAAGTTTGAGTGTGATGGGTACTTGACAAATGCACATGCATTTACTAAGCAACACCTATATTCTCAACCATACAGTGACATTCATGATATTAATACTTAGCATTGCTAAAGCCCTTTTCATCATCAAAGGACATTGCACAAACGAATTGGAAATGTTAATCTTAGTGTACAGAGGAGAAAAAACTAAGCAAAATAATTTTAGTGCATCTTTAGTGGTGAGATCTCTGGGGAATTAACCTTAGATTCATCATTTTTCATATTTCTTGTTCCTCTAGCAGCTGTACTGCACAGGGATTTTTCTATTTCCTGTAGTTGTGGTAGGAGAATAGAGATAAAGGGATGAAAGAAAATGCAGAACACAACATATGTACTTACTAAGCCTCAATGAGGCTGCTGGGTGTGGGATCTTGTGGGGCAGAGAGGAGGGGCAAAGGATGTAGGAAGAAGGAACCTCTCCATCCCCGCGTCGAATGCTGCTGCTCTCCGTGTGATGTGGGTTTAGGAAAGAGGAACATCCCTGAGATAAAACAGTCTCAGAACAGGGATTGACTTGACAGCAGCCTGTAAAACCAGTTGCATACCAAGCTCTCAGAGGCTGGATACATTCCTGATCTCCCCATTCCTGATCTCCCTGTTCCCACCCTTTTATATCCCGTCCTGTCTGATCCACAGCTGTGTGTTCAGCACACTCCTTTTCATCTCTTGTCTCTTAAGTGCTTTTTTCTTTTTGTAGCCTAATACAAACTTTATGACCATCTTCCTTTCATTTTTTTCTGTCTTTTGTTTGATTCCTTATTCTCTTTGCATTTAAATAGACCTTCTGATTATGCCCTTTCATATGTTATCGTTGTTGTTCTACTTGGCTAATAATTTCATTGCAAAACATCCTTCCAACTGTAGGGAAGAAGCATGCGTAGCTCGCATGATATTCACTGACCATCAGTATTTACTTTGCATGTTATATTGGTAAATCATCTGTTTTGTTAATTCTTGGGAGGTGGGACTGACTGCTGTATATTGAGCATTTATTTAGTGAAGGCGGCAGTCATTTCACGAAAGATTTTTATCCGCTCAGTATGTATCTGAGTGATTACAACTTCGTAGCTCAAAAGCAGTATAAAAATGCAGTTTGGTGCAGTGCCAAGCATTTCTTTTAAAGGTTCAAAGCACTGTCAGCCCTCCCTGACTTCAGGGCAGGCAGCAGGTTATACTTGCCTGGATCAGATTGCTTTACTGCGACAATTTATTTCAGTATGCTCAAAGTCAGAGGAGTATTGGGTGTTTGAAAAATCTCAACCATAAAATTTTAAACATATTGCTTATTAGCTGAGGTTCCCAAAGATGATCCTTGTCTTTTGCATACATCCGTAGTACTTAAAGATAAGTGTGAGAGCGGGAGAGGGAGAGAGAGACAGGCAGAGAAAAGTGTGTGTATATGAATACATATGTATGTGAACACACATGCACACATATTCATTAAATTGACTTGGGACTACTTTTGTGTATTCAATATATGAGGAGTATATGTTTTTTTGCATGCTTCAATGGTGTTCCAAGTTACTGTTTTAAGAGAAGAATGAAAAATATTCCAAATACAATATTTTATAAAGTTACTGATACTCAAAATAGCTTATTTTAAGCTATGTAATGTAATAATAATATGAGTTAGTATAGACTATGATAAAGAATATAGGGGCAGAATTGTCTAATCTTGATTTTTTAGCTGCATTATTTGCTTGAACACATTATTCGTTTGCTATGGTCAAAATTAAAAAAAAATCTGGAATTGTTTTCTTAGCCAAAGGAAAATATGTGAACAGTAATAAGAAGACTGGCCATGTCAAAATCTGGAATCATTCTTCAAATTTGCTTTGAAAATCAAGCTTTTAACGCCAAGCAACTGGCTCTCTCAAGTATCTTGTTTCAAGGAAAATACAGCAAGCAATAAATTGCAGTATCAAATGGCCACTGTAACTAAATCTCGTTCTTCCTTCAGTGGCCTCAGGACAATTGGTCTAAAGTCTGCTTTACAGAAAAAGGCTATAATTACTGTTTCAATTGTTTTACTTTGCCTGGGATCTAGAAAAAGTGGTTCCTCCTCTCTTGTCCTTTTTATGGATATTTTAGCTTCAACTTTCCATGTATGAAAGCTATTTATACCTAAGTAGACATATTGTCTGTAAGTTTTAAAAACTAGAAGTGACTAAAATATAAATTGACAACTTGGTCCAAGCTGCTTCTCTTGATAAATTGAGCCACATCAAAATGTGTTATTTATAACATATAAATTTCATATTATGTACTTAATGAAATATGTACAGAAACTCAATTTTTTACCTAGCAAGTGATCTGCTGATGATACTTTTAATTTTAGTAATCTTAAGGTAAAAGCTAATTAAAAAAAACGGCTTGTGAATTCCTGTGAAATTTAAAACTTTTCCAGTTTCCTTCGGTTTTACTGGAAATTAATGTTTTACAGGAATGAGGGTGTTGCCAGATCTAAGCAAAGCTGTTTCTACACAGTTGCTGATATTTATAACCACAGTAGAGAAGAGACTGTTTTATGAATGTTGAGAAAAGATCAACGCTAGCACATACCAGATGGGTTGTATCAGGAGAACATTTGCTAACAATACCTGATATTAAAGACCTGCTGATACCTTGTGGAAAAGATTGAAAGATGGTTCCAAACAGATTAAAGATAAAGGCTTTTAATGACACAGGTTTCACAACTGTATACATTGTTTTAGTGGACTAATTAAAGGGATCTCATTCTTTGAATTAGTTGTTCTACTTGTCAGTTTATTTGGTCCCAGCTCTTTTATGAGAGCATACGTTTTGAAGTCAGCTTTATAATCTTAAAAAATCCAACAGCAGAAATCTAAAATGCATATTCAAAAACTTTGGAGAGAAAAGAAATCATTTGATTATGTATTTAATTGAGTTTATGAAGGAAGCACAAGTTGAAAAGATCATTTTATTTGTATTGTAACTTTGTGATATTTCAGGATGATATAGCTCCTAAGAAAGGAAACTGCTTAACAGTTTGGAACAGGAGATGAGAAGGAATTCAAAAGCATAGAGGTGGAAGTGCATTGTAGACTATCTTTTTTCCTGCAATGCATGTGTGGCACATAATGGATTTTTAGACACTAACTCATTCATATTCTCATTTTTAAAGAAAATTTCTTGTTGCTGTAATATGAATTATTTGAAAAACAGTTCTGTTGAAATTTACTCTTAGTACAGTGCCTCTGATTAATCTTATGTAGTCCTGTGGTCCTCATCACAGACAAATGCAAGCATGCTAGTATTTTAGATGTATTAATCTCTTTCACACTAGGAACTGATGCAGTTCTTTGATGTGAATTATAAATTAACAATGATGATCCAAAGTGATGATAAGGGATTTAAAATTGATTTTCTTAATACTAATGAATGGTCCTACCTCCTTATGTGATACCAAAGGGAAGAAGCATGCTTAAAATGTTTACAGTATTGCTTACTTTTATAAGTAGAGCTAGAAGCAAATGCTTTTAAGATGGCTTGATTCTTTGCATACCAGCCATCTTTTTGTTGCTTGTAATTATACCCACCAATTTGTTTAAAATGAAATATTCAGTGCTGGGTGTTTATGTCAGGATTACTTATTTTACATATTTTTCAGATAAAATGGCATTCCATTTTCCAGGAATAGGACTGGAGTCATTCTTTTCTTTAAATAGCTCTTGCACTCCTGAGTTTGAGAGTACAAATTTGATATTTGGCAACAGAATGACCCTTTGCTCCCCTTAGCATAATCTGTTGTTATTTAGACAACATTGAAGTAGTAATAGCTTGCTTGTACAATGTGTGTAAATTTTAACAAATACATTCAATAAAGTGTCTAGCTGTCTGGAACACTGTCTACTTCCATGAAGAAAGAGACTTTCTAGACAAGTGTGTTTCCATGCACATCATAATCTCTGACATGCAAATAATAATGCAATTTCATTAGGATGAAATTAAACTGAGGAACATTATTAAGCACATAGATACTTCTATGTCAAATCTTACAAATTCTACAAGGATATTTTTATAATTCAATTTTCATGCATGGTTTTGAGAAGCATGCAAGCATGTCTGTAAATCAAACAAGCCATTTGGCCTCATGCTGAACAACAGGATTTTGAATTTGGATTAGTTATTGAGCATCATCCGTTCTTTGTACTGAGTCAGGCAGGTGTCATTTGGGGAAAAGCAGTCACCAATGCAGTAAAATACAACAGGCTGAATTAAGGATGTAGACACAGAATTCAGACTAGCATTTCCTAACTCTCAAGTGTTTAGCCATACAACCTTAATCTTCTCAAAGCATAATTTTGATTTAAAAAGTAAACATTTTCTATGTAGCCTGTGGTATCCCTATCAAACTTTGCTGAGACAATACATATTTGAAAGACTATGGAATAATTTGCTTTTATTACACATCTTAAGTTGCTTTGAATCTGTTCATAACGTAAGTCTATATTTTCTCCTGAAATTTGGTTGGTTAGCGTTTACAAATGTTTCTAGATAAGCCTGCTTGTATAAAGCATGACTGTGAATACTCATCCAGGTGCTCTCCAATTGTTTCAAGTTGACGTTTCCAAATGCTTTCGCAGTATGGACCCCACTTTAGGACAACCTTCAGATTGTGGATTCTGTGTATTCTACTTCTGACTTTCTATATAGCCTTTCTGCTTTATCAACAATTTGGCAGTTGTTCAGAAGAAGAATAAACGCTTCAGGGATATTTTGTGTCCGTTAATGCAGTTCAACACTTGAGGAGGACCCATTGCTATCAGATAATAGCAGACCTGTCTGTAAAATTCCTTGCTAAATGCCGGTGATTCATAGCTGACAGTATGAGGATCCATTCCATAATGATACTTTACTCACAAATCCTGTTGATTTCAGATGATGAGCTAAGCCTGCATTTGCTAACTTGTCTAAATTAGTTATCTGTCTCAGGAACTTTTTCATCATCACAAAAATCTGGCTCTGAAAAGAAAATGTACTCATCCTTCCCGAAGGTGAGCTGCTGTTTAAGGGGCAGACTTGGAGCCAAATGTTGTCTCACTGTTGAAGAGGCTTTGCTGGATAGAGCTGAATGCTCCTAGCTTGTATGCCTGGAAAAATTAAGGTATCATTGACATTGTAGCCAGTAAAACAGAAATTCTAGTAATGGAGCCCACAGCAACATTAAATATCTTTTGCTTTTAGAAGAGAAACTGTAACCAGAAATCTCTATTGCAGGCCATTATTGCTGCCTCAGGGCACAGCTTATAGGCTGGAATGTAGGAAAAAAATTCCCCTTCCAGGTAAATAAAAATTACATTTTGAAAACACCTAATGCAGACAAGAAATGTGGTCAGACTGGCACTTGCTTAACTCGCTCTGTTTTAAAACTTCACATGCACACAAGCTAAACCCACATTGTGCATTTCCTAGTATTTAGGAGTTGGGTTGGGTTGGTTTAAGCTTTTGATATTTAAAACGTGTTCAGACTTCTGCTTTTCGTTTCCCCGTTTGCTCCCTGCTGGCTGCCGAGGTTGCAGTGCCGCTGGGCCGGCGGGGGCCCCAGGAGGTGAGGCATCCCTCCGTGCAGGGCGACCCCACGGCGCGGCGCCAGGAGGAGCAGGCTTCCCAACTGGTTTGGAGAGGTCTCCAAAGAGTTCCCCTTGGGGAGCCCCTCTGGGAAAGAGAACGAGCCCTGCCGCCCAGGCTGCGCCTGCCACGGCGCTCTGTCCCGCTTGTGGTGGGGAGCATCACCGTGAAGAAGCGGTAACCTCCTGGTTAAATTTGTTCGTCGCCTGGCAGCGGCTACCACCACCGTTTCCCTTTAGCCTTTTCCTTCTGCAAACAAAATTTTTTTCAATTCCCAAGCAGAGTAAATGTTGAGAGGTTTTTTGTTGTTTTTGGCTTTTTGGGGAGGTCCTTGGAGAGTACCGCTTTGAAAATGAGACTTCTTAGGTCATCTCTTCCAGCTCTTGGCACGCTCAGGATTGTCCCGCAAAAGCTGTGACAGCTCATCCAACTTAGTGCTCCGCTTCCCCCTGGAGACTGGACTTCAGACGATCATCTAATGCATCTCAGCATCAGCTCCCTTGTCAGACGTGCCGCATAAATGCCTCGATTTTGTAATGGGTTGTGTCAGCTTATGACTCACGTTTTAAAGGAAGACGTTCCTTTACCTGTATTAAAAATAAGTTTTAAAAAAGCTTTTTTAAAAAAATCTATTATTTTACACCCTGTTAGAACAATTTCTAGACATGAACAGATTAATGGAGGCACAATCATGTTTGTTCTGTTTTCTTTCAAGATTCTGCAGTACTTGAATTGCACAATTTGTTTGTTTACAAAGGTTTATTTCTGTTTAATGCAAGTAAAAGAAATCTAGCAGTTGCATGTTTTACAGGAATCCTCCTCTACCACACAGTATTTCTACAGGTAGAATATTTTTTACAATATTTTGTCAAAAATAGCTTTTCTGTTGGTAAATTTTCATTGGAAAAAAATCAACAGTGTTTCTTTTGTGTACTCTTAAGCAATTTACAGCACCCCATGCCAGAAGTTGTTCCAGTGGTTAATTGTTCATGTTAATTATGAATCTCATTTCTGGACTCAGACTTTAACCATTGGAACTTGACTCTGTTTGCTATATCAAAGAGTCTTTAATGTTGGATATCTTTGCGTGGGTTGTAGTGGCTAGTAGGAAGAGCCTGTATTCTCTTTCTTTGGGCAAACAGTTTAGCAAATTATTACCCATCTTGTCCTGCTAGCTTCAGATACAGTTATTTCCAGACAGAAGCATCTTGGTTGGCTTGTGTTTTGGGTGATGGAGTTTGTCTTGTGTGGCTCTGGGAAGCCACGCTCCAAGGTCTTGCTTCTGTTATGTGCCAGTAATTGGCAGTAAGAACTGATATGTAATACCAGGCATGTGAGCCTGTATTAGAGTCCCAGGTCTCAACTGCTGGTTTGTTTTGTTTATAATGGGGCATGTGGTCCTTTTTTTTTTTTTCTTCAAAAAGATACTAGAAAACTCTCTGATATTTACGTGACTATTTAAATAAAAATAAAAATTTAAATTTAAATTATGGTTTGGGGAAGGGGGGTTATTCTGTGTTTCCTAGATAGGCGTTCATAGTACTTAATTTGGTGTTTTTATCACCATGTTGTGACCAGGCCCCTAAGGAGTTTGTAAACGGCAGCCGCTTCTGTGTTAAGTGATGTTTGGATAACACTTGACACATGGCCATCCCGCAGTCAGCCTCCTGCGCAACGCTGCACCCTGGGCACCCTGCAGATGTGCACCCTTTGAATAGTGCAATGAGATCTCATCAAGAATTTATAAGCTAGGGGAACAATGATAAAGTGATAAAACCAGATATAAAATGCTAGGAAAAATCTGAGGAATAAAGCAGCAGTCTCTTGCATCTTATATAGTAAAGGTTAGAGAAAAACAAGACAGACACACTTTCACCCGCTCCAGCTGAAGGAAAGAATGACACCTCACCCGGGTTTTGTCAGCTCACGCTTAGGTGAGATGAACTGCAGCCGAACTAAACCAGACGCCCGCTGCTGCTTCTGTGCCCAAGGCACGAGAGACTGCTGTTACGGGAGGAAAAGGTAATCTTAGATTCTGATTGTTTTTTTTATATTTTTAAGACAACACAGCTGTGAACTGGTCTGATGTCACCATCTGCAGATACGATTTTTTTGTGTATTTGACCTTAACTTTCAATCTCTTGGCATTTTAATACTATTTACTTAGATTGTGAAAGTATTTTTATAAGGATTTTCACTCTTCAGTTACAGACATTTCTTATGATTTTGAAAAAGCATGAGATTTCACCTCAGACTTTCTTAGATTTGGAAAATCTATTATTAGTTAGAATTTCTGTCCTAGTGACCTTTCCAGTATCTCAGAGAAATAGTCTCATTCCTGTTGCATTGACTTCTTTTAATTTAAATCTATGTTTTTTCTTTCATCCCTGTAAAATTGTTCTAGATGTTGAGGCCTTCTCAGTTTTACAGGGTCTCTAATGATAAAACCTTAATACTAACTTTGAGGTCATAACATATTTTTGCAACCAACTTCTAAAAATCCTAGAAATAACATTTTTAATCAAAGTGATGGCAGCACTTTACATATGGTTACACAGACAGCACTGCTAAGATGTACCAGGGAGGTATAGCATTACCTTTTTGAAATTTGAGGTGCGTTTATATAATTTATCCTGTTTGTGTCACATAAGGAATTGAAGCAATGCTGCAGGCAGTTAGTGAGGTAAACTTGGGTTTATAAATATTAACATTTGCAGAATTCTTCTATATATATTATGGCATTTAAATATTACTGTGCTGAACTGATACTGATGCTGTTAATCTTAAGTCGAACAGAGATTGTGTGGTGATTGCTACTTGTTCGAAGTAGAGTTTACATAACTTCTTGCTGCAATGAATGCCTTTTACGTTGTCTTTTCCAACCTATGAAATGTCATTTCACATTTATGTTTTTATTCTGAAAGAAGCAAAATATATTTCCATTTCCTAGACTATTGAACTTCCATTCCCAGTTTGTTTTCAATGTTATTTAGGCTTTTGTGGTGATTTGTAATATCTAGACTGCTGTGATACTACTTCTAGCTCTCCCTTTGCCTTTCCTCTTATGTGGTGAGGCTTCTTGGAACTCATTTTCTTTTCCTAGCTGTTCCTTGGACAGCCGGACACAGGTGCAAAGCAGCTTTGCTTGTGCTGAAGGAGCGCTGTGCTTAGGATGATTTTCAGTTCTGAGTGAGCCAGGAGTCTTCCCCGCAGGTCAGCCCATTACTGCAGCCCGCCTCCAGTACTTGTTATCAGTTTCCTGATTATCCTCTTTGAGGATAAACAGAGTATGTTGAGTCTCATGCTTTGCCCAATAAGGAATTACAAAGACACTATAAGCAAAAATAGTTGTCTGAAACAGAAGAAAAGCTTACAGAAAGAATGGTGTTTTTAAGGACAACAGGATACCCAAAATAATTCTGTGGTCAGGTAGATTGGATTACACTGGAGGAGGTGGTAGGTAAAGCTGTGGCAATACTCTGATCTGACTGACCACAGCTCAAAAGCGGATCCTCTGAAAACTTTTAATTGCAGTGATGCAAGAAAACAGAAGAGCCTTTAAACTCAAAAAGCCACCATGTATTTAAGCATAAACTAATCTAAGACAGAACTGAATTAAAGAGGATTGTTGACAATCTCCCCCTTTGCCCTGGCAGGCAGTTCCTTGCTTCTAGGCTTGGTTTCAGTCACCTCAGTCAAATTTTTTGGTTGCAGCAAAAGCTGTATGGTGCCCTTGAACAGCAGGAGGTTGACGGGAAGAAGCTTTTGGGGGCAGGCAGTCTGATTCTGGTTCTCAGAACCTTGCTGTGCTTCCTGCCTTTCCTGGCTGCCCGGCCAGCTGGCTGAGAGCTTCCTCTCTGCAGGCAACTAAGAACTGCTCTCCCCCTCTCTCCATATCCTTTTTCAAGCAATGCACCATAACTTTAAACTGGGAAGTAAAACAAAGTAAAAGATGACTTCTCTTAGGAGCTTCCTTTCAATTCTAAGACTAGAAAAAAAGTATTTTTGTTGTAAACTGCTTTCAAATTGTATCAGTTTGTCAGAATTGTTCTGGAGTGCGATTGCTCTTGCAGTTTGGATTAGATAGTAAAATCTCTTGCAAAACCAATTTCTTAGAATCATAGAATCACAGAATCAGTGAGGTTGGAAGGGACCTCTGGAGACCATCTAGTCCAACTTCCCTGCTCAGCAGGGTCACCTAGCACATGTTAGGGTAGCATTCAGGTGGGCCTTGAATATCTCCAGAGAAGGAGACTCCACAACCTCTCTGGGCAACCTATTCCAGTGCTCCGTCACTCTCACAGTGAAGAAGTTCCCCATCACGTTCAGGCAGAACTTCCTGTGCTTCAATTTCTGACCATTGCCTCTTGTCCTGTCGCATGGGACAACTGAAAAGAGTTTGTCCCCGTCCCCTTGACACCCTCCCTTCAGGTGCTCGTACACCTTGATAAGATCCCCCCTCAGTCTTCTCTTCCCCAGGCTGAAGAGGCCCAGTTCTCGCAGCCGTTCCCCAGAGGGCAGATGCTGCAGCCCTCTGATCATCTTCGTAGCCCTACACTGGGCTCTCTCCAGTAGCTCCGTGTCTCTTTTTTACTGGGGATCCCAGAACTGGACACTGTACTTGAGATGAGGCCTCCCCAGGGCTGAGCAGAGGGGCAGGATCACCTCCCTCCACCTGCTGGCAACACTCTTCCCAATGCACCCCAGGATACCTTTGCCCTTCTTGGCCACAAGGGCACATTGCTGCCTCATGGTCAACTTGTAATCCCCCAGCACTCCCAGGTCCTTCTCTGCAGAGCTGCTCTCCAGCAGGTCAGCCCCCAGCTTGTACTGGTGCCTCGGGTTATTCCTCCCTAGGTGCAGGACTCTGCACTTGCCCTTGTTGAACCTCAGGAGGTTCCTCTCCGCCCGACTCTCCAGCCTGGCCAGGTCTCTCTGAATGGCAGCACAGCCCTCTGGTGTGTCAGCCACTCCTCTCAGCTTGGTGTCATCAGCAAACTTGCTGAGGAGGCACTCTGTCCCCTCACCCAGGTCACTGATGAAGAAGTTGAACAGGATGGGACCCAGTCCTGAGCCCTGGGGGACGCCACTAGCCACAGGCCTCCAGCTAGACTCCACGTCACTGATGACGACCCTCTGAGCTCTGCCTTTCAGCCAGTTCTCAATCCACCTCGCTGTCCACTCGTCTAACCCACACTTCCTGAGCTTACCTAGGAGGATGATATGGGAGACAGTGTCCAAAGCCTTGCTGAAGTCAAGGTCCGCAACGCCCACTGCTTTCCCCTCATCTACCCAGCCAGTCATTCCATCATAGAAGGCTATCAGATTGGTTAAGCAGGATTTCCCCTTGGTGAGTCCATGCTGACTACTCCTGATCACCTTCTTCTCCTCCATATGCCTGGAGATGACATCCAGAAGGAGCTGTTCCATCACCTTTCCAGGGATGGAGGTGAGGCTGACTGGCGTATAGTTGCCTGGATCCTCCTTCTTGCCCTTCTTGAAGGCTGGAGTGACACTGTCTTTCTTTCAGTCCTCAGGCACCTCTCCAGTTCTCCAGGACCTTTCAAAGATGATAGAGAGCGGCTTGGCAATAACATCCGCCAGCTCCCTCAGTACCCGTGGGTGCATCCCATCTGGGCCCATGGATTTGCGGATGTCTAGCCTGCCCAGAAGGTCTCCAGTCCTACCCTCCTCAACCAAAGCAAAGTCTTCCCTTCTCCGGACTTTCTCCCTCACGTCCAGGCTGCAGGATTCACGAGGGCTGCCCTTAGCAGTGAAGGCTGAAGCAAAGAAGGCATTCAGTAATTCAGCCTTCTCTGAATCCCTTGTCACCAGGGTCCCTGCCCCATTCAGTAGCAGGCCCACATTTTCCCTAGTCCTCCTCTTGCTGCTGACGTATTTGAAGAAGCCCTTCCCGTTGTTGTTGACATCCCTTGCCAGACTCAAGTCCAGCTGGGCCTTAGCCTTCCTCGCAGCATCTCTACATACTCTGACTGCATTCCTGTAATCCTCCCAAGTAGCCTGTCGCCTCTTCCACATTCTGTGGACTTTCTTCTGTCTGAATTTGGCCAGGAGCTCCTTGCTCACCCATGCAGGTCTCCTGCCCCTTTTGCTGCACTTCTAACTCAGAGGGATGCACCGCTCTTGAGCTTGGAGGATGGGATGCTTGAATAGTAGCCTGCTCTCCTGGACCACCCTTCCTTCTAGGGCCTTAACCCATGGGATTCCTCCAATTAGGTCTCTGAAGAGCCCAAAGTCCGCTCTCCTGAAGTCCAGGGTTGCAATCCTGCTTGTTGCCTCACTTCTTTCCTGCAGGATCCTGAACTCCACCATCTTGCAGTCACTGTGGCCAAGGCTGCCCCCAACCTTCACATCTCTAACCAGTCCCTCTCTGTTGGTGAGGACAAGGTCCAGCAGGACACCCTTCCTTGTAGGCTCCTCCACCATTTGCAACAAGAAGTTATCATCAATGCGTTGCAGGAGCCTCCCTGGACTGTGCCTTGCTGTGTAGTCCCTCCGGCAGGTGTCAGGGTGGCTGAAGTCCCCCATGAGAACTAGGGCCTGTGATCGTGAGGCTACTTCCAGCTACCTCCTTCTTCTCATAACACAATTAAAGTTTCCATTTTTCTCCATTAAACCTGCCATTCTTACCTACTTCTTAGGATATATGTAGACTGTGGTCACTGCTTTGATTAAAAGATGAGGCAGATCTCATTTGAGCGTTGGCAATAACCGAGAGCTTTTGGAGCATGGAGTTTAGTGTAGACTGAAAAATCTGCTTAAGAGTAAATACCTAACTAGTTAACTTACATGTAACTCTGCTTTGCCACAGGTATTTTAAAAGTGACACGGATATCTGGATGCTGCACTGCTTAAGTTAAAAGCTTCGTCAGTTGGTTGTTGCAGAAAACAAGCAGCCTTCAGAGTACCACACACCCATTTGGGGCTCCTCTTCACTGCAGCCTGGTACAGCCTCCTGTAAACTTAGCACTGCTTCATGGCCCTTCCTGCCCAAATTGAAAGAATTCAATACTCAGAATTCTTATTTTAATGTCTAGTGTCTATTCTTCACATACTTGTGATGTGCCAGATGTGTGCGTAAAATTCCAGTACTTCCTTGGCTGTGTTCTTGGGCTTGTGTGTGTTGTGGAGGAAGCAAAGACTTCTTAAGCATCTGAAGTGATGAGTTTCCTTTGGTTCTTTTACTGTTTTGTGAAACAGTTGTATGAGACTAATCCTTACCAAAACAGATTTTACTTTCTTGGAGAGATGCAAATTTATTACTTGACCATCAGTTGATGTGTCTGGCTGCTGCGCTGCTTCTGTAGTCGGTTGGAGCTTTGCCCTTAAACGTATAATCAACAATATAACTTACGCTATAACTCATGAATGTCATCCAGATTAAACTTAAATTACTATGCCTTGCTCAGGACTGCTAAAAAGTACCTTTAAGTTGTAAGACTGAACTATATAGCTTCTCATAATATCATCGTCACTGGTTCCAAGTTCTATGATTTGTTGCATGCAGTGTGTTTTGACTACTTAAAGCTGTTGATTATTCCTAAATTATCTACAGGAAGAACTGTAGTTGTGGTCTTTTGACAGCAGTGTGTGGATCTTTTGTTTTTGTATCTATGAAACTGCACTCAAAAAACACGTATGAGGTTTGTTCACCATTACATCTTGTTCATAGAGCTTTTTGGTGTAAATTATTTAACCAGATATTTGCTCACCAAGAGAAAACAAGTTCAAGCACAAAGTAACGTAGTGCTCAGTTATCAAGTATTTAATTCTCAGCAGTGAGCTGTTGTTGCAACAAGTTTTGTTTCTCTGTATGACATAGATACTGATTAAATAGGGGATTAACTTATACACCGAAATATGAAAAGTAGATAAATTATAGCAAGTAGAAAGAGTAGGAAGATATTAAATTGCTGCAAGTAATAAACAGAAATAATATCAGGTAGCTTTTAGTATTTTATGTTCAATATGGCTTTCCTGTTTTTGCTGGCAGTGACGTTATTAGATCTGTCTCCAATTTGTTTAAAAAACTTGCCCGCATCCACTTTTGCCCTGGGAGCAAAGTGGAAGCGGGCGTTGCTCGCTGGAAGCGCTGGCAGGAGCCTGCTTGGGGAGGCCGGTTAATCCTCTCGGAAAGGGGGCCAGTGTGGTACGGGCCAGGGCAACAGCACGTTCGAGAGGCATCCGTCAGAAGTGGCAAGACTGGAGCAGAAGCAGCTGGCGCCGGCGCCCTTTATTCGGGCAGCGCCTTCCCTCCACGCTGCAGCAGGGGCTCGCCGCTTTGACAACTGATATGTCCTGCATGTAAAGACACTGAGATCCGGTGCGTAAAGGCTGCTTCACCAGCAGCCCTTAGATTTCCAGGGAGTCTGAAACATTTCTCTCAGACATGGGAAATGCTGTTAGAAGCCACGTTACTAAATGGGATAGTACACACGGCTGCATCAGCTCCTGCAAATGACATTTGTACTGCTTTTTTCTGTAACTGTGGAAAACTAAGTCACAAGTCATCAGGTTACCAAGTATCTTGTGGCTTCCATGCCTTTACAGTGAAAAACCCTCAAGCAGATGGTGCTTCACTGCTTTGCAGCATATCATTGGATATTGGTTATTAGATCCCACCATTAATAGAGTTTGCAATATCTGCCCTGCTATTCCTCCCCTCAGCTTGCCATCTCATCTGCTCGTTACAGCCTTCACCACTGCTTTTCACTCCATCACCCCCTAGTGTGATTTCATTTGAGATTCTTTTTAATAAAATAATCTGGGAATAGAATGGTAATAAAAAAAAAAAAAAAAAAACTCGGTGATTTTGTAGTATCTTCATAACAAGGCTAGTCGCTTAGTTTTTTTTTTTTTTAATTTGTTTGCATGCAAATAATTTTTAGCTGTGCTCTCTGGATGTCTGAGCCGGGGTCGGTATGTTCTAGTAGTAAATTGCAAAATTGTTGCTGTTTGACTTTCTCTGCACACTTGGGCTTTGTTCCACTCCTGTGCCCTTCTGTTTCCCCCCTGCTGCCCCAGCCACCACCTACATACCTGAAGCAGGCTGGCGGACTGTTTTGAGCTAATTCTTTGGGTAATGTAATCCTAGAAGTTTGTGAGGAAGGAGACAGCAATTTACAGTGTAAAAATCATATCCTTTCACCTCTTTACAGATACAGATTAACTATTTGACTCATATTTTTAAAATGTTCCCATCAAAGAACATGTCTGTCTCGTATGAGCCAGAAAAGCGAAACACTGGAAAAATATACAAGCATCTGGAAACAGTGCATTGCACTGGAAATTCTGAGTCCAGCCCAGCTATGGTTTTTGCCTACAGTATCCATATAAATAATTTTAAAAAGACTTGATTTTTGTGAAGCCTAATTCTGTTAGATCTGATATGCCTTCCTGAACCTTTTTGCTTTTCTCTCCATTTCCTCAGATCTGGAATTTTATGGAAGTTGTTTATATCCTCCTCTTCTACCCTGCCCTTCCAATAACTTTTTAAAGAAAGTCAAGTATTTCTGGCACATATGTGGCTTTCCACAGGTCAGCTATGCTCCCCGAAACAGTGATTACTTTACCAGATCAATATTCTTGGAAAGATTTCCAAAAAGTGATCTAATAAACTTTATATGTTAATTCAACAAGTACTTGGCGAGACAGAAGGATGTTATTGGAGTTAATATTCAAAGAATATGGAACATGCAGTGTCTTACTGTGCTCACAGTGCTGTTACTCATTTTAGATTTCGCTGCCTGCAGATTTTTGCAGCCTTAGTTTTTGCCCTGGTCTGTGATAGTAATTCTTGAGCTGCAAACATGCACGTTGAGAAAGACAACATTCAAAAGTGGCTTTCTCCAGCTGTATGCTCTCTGTGCATGTTTAGCCATTGAGAATATGTACTAGCACACTTACTTTAACTGGATGTTTAGCTGATTGACTCTGTCATCACCTGATAGCTTTCTGGGGACCTGGGGATTTGGGGAGGCCTATCAGAGAGTGGAATGGCCCTTTATCAAACTTAGGCTCAGTTCTTCATCCTCCTTCCTGAAATTAGCTGGTTGTTTCTAAGGTAGAAAGATAGACAGTAACAAGGTAAAAACTTTAACAGGACAGTAAGTACCTCCACAGAGAACACATGATATCCTGAGATACATTGGGATCTTGGAAAGGACTATCTTTGTCTTTGTCTTTGTAGATTTTATACACACACACACACACACACACACACACACTTTCACAGCTCCCTGAGAAAAAGGAAGGAAATTGGAAATTTTCCTATCTATCTCTGGTGCTCTGGTGTACAGGCTAAAAAGTTGGCCCATTGTCTTAGAAAGATAGAAATTTTTCTTTCTTTACTAGTATCTCATTTTTTTGTTCCTTAATAAGTGCTTAGCATAGTCTAGCGCTTATGCCTAGTTTGTAGAAAAGTAAGGGTCGGTGATGGTAAGCCACATAAGGGGAGAATGCATTTCTCTCTTGTTTCTTAGCTGTTGCTCTACCAAGAGTCCTTGTTCCACTGCGAAGTTGTATCCTGCTGCCTCTGATGTCAGAGGAGGGTTTAAAATTCTCTTATATTAGCATATACATACATGTGTCTACACACAAGCACGCAGGATATAGCTGTAGCTCCAGGTGGCTCTAATTAGTGACTATGGCATGATTGTGCTCTCTCTGCCAAAATGGATCAGCAAAAGACGAACCCTGCTCTGAAGAGCTCACGGAAGACAAGAGACAAGAAGCTGATGTAGAAAGCGGGCCTGGAAAGCACAGGGTAATGGAGAGGTTATTATGAATTTTGGGTAAGGTAATAATAGTCAGAGTGTAGCAGCTAGGAAATCATTGTTGAGGAAGTCTTCGGGCCAGCAGCTGGAAGCAGCTAGCTTGTTGAAGCAGGCTGCTGTAGGTGTTTACTCTGGGTGTTTTATTTGTCTGTAAATCCATACAGAAGGAAGGGAGCAGGATCAAACACCTAATACTGAAAGCAGTAAGATGACATGAATCTTGGGTATAACCATTATTAGAGTTAGAAAGGAGGCAAAGTGTTTTGCCTGGGTGTGCCGAGCTCACGAGAGGAGCAGGGACTTGAGCGTGGAGCTGTCTGTTGCACGAGGGCGAGCATGGTGAGAATAGCTAGCCTCGCGGCTTGCAGAGTAGGGCTGCCTGCCCTTTCTATCCTTGCTCTGGGCGGTCTTCAGTCCCCTCAGCTTGCTGGCAGGAAGAAACAAACGGAAGCGTTTCTATCTCAAAGTTTTCTTCTCTTTACCATTAAAGAAGGTGTGGGAAATAGCAGCTGTAGATATTAGAAGAAGAGGCAGCTTTGCAGACACAATCTTTTTTCTCTGTTGGTAGCAGAAGACCAAAGGCTGTCTGGTGGTGCACCAAGGACACCCAGCAGCGTTTTTCGCCCAGAAAGAGGCTATTGGCTTGTTCTGCAAGTGGAACATTTTTCTCAGCCTGTTCCCTGACAGTGCTATTGCTTGGACTCCAGATATGTTTGACTTTGCTCTCTAGTTTTATCTGCAAATTTGGCAGCAATTATTTCCTTGAGAAGATACTATCTTCAGGATGTAGCATTTGGGGTCAAAGCTTCTTTCTCTGGCACTCTCCTTCCTTCCTGTGGTGTCTTGATGCATCACATCCTCTCATCTTTCCAAATTCACAATGGGCAAAGAAATCGGTATCTGTTTTTGCCTATCACTCCCACTGCTCAGCAGCTTGATTTCTTCTTATTTCTAGCCTAAGAGAGAATGTACGTCAACAGCAGAGAGTGAGGTTTGAGGACCAGAAAAGGCAATGTGAAACGCTAAAGTGCTTCTGCTGTTACCTGTGCTGAACATGGACTTCAGCTATATGTTAAAAAACATATAAAATCTGCTCTTTTTAAGCTGATTGCAGGAACTGTACTGATTCTGTCCCCATAAGTCAGTAGTCATAGAATATCAAGCAGTTTTTGGAAAGAAGATGAAATATGGTAGTCTAATACAACATCCAGTGACTTTAGTTTCTTATGTTTAGGTATGTTTCTTAAATGTTAAGGTTCATAAACAAATTAGTTTTAGCTAGCACATAATGTCATGTTTAAAAATATTAAATTTAATCTATAATCATGAAACTTTTTTTCCCCCAGAGTCTTCATGTATTATGTAGTGTACTCAATTTTGGGGTATAGATTTTCAAGATACTAGGCTAAACTATACATTTTTCTCCTTCCTGATATCCAAACATTTCGAAGTGTGAAAACACTGTTTGTTTAGAATGCTTAAAGGCCATCTTTTCCTTTCTCCGGTGTTAGTCAGCATTAACATTTGCTTGGGTAATACATATCCAAGTTCCAACGTCATAACAAGATCAGCTGGGTAGTAGAGGTCCAAGCTGCCTTGAATTCTTTTCAGAAAAATTCCTGAAATAGAAGCCCCCCCAAATAATTAATTATTGACTTTAAAAATAGGAAGAAAGAAACAAGCTACCCCCCCCAAAAAAAAATAAGTGCTACCTTCAGAGAATACTATTTATCCACACATGAAAGGGTAGCGACCTGTGTTTCTCATAAAATAAAGATTATTGCAATTAACACTTTTCTATAAAGGTTTAATTCTGAAACATTTTCCACTGAATTACTCTACTACTCTGTTACTCTAAAAATGAACTTTTTTTTTTTTTTAACTATTTCCCTTCTCGCAACCTGTCCTTGAAGAAATTAAATAACATTGACAATTCAGACACTTTGGTAGAGAAAACAACCTGGATGATTAATCTGTTTAGTTCTCTGACTGACATTTACACAGCTAATTGTGTAGTGATGATGCTTCTTTAATAGATCTGAATATTAATGGAAGATTCAGTTAAAGCTGAAAGTTGTTTGTTTAGGAATATCACTGGAGAAATAAGAATGCTTCATCAACTTCAGGTTTTCATCACAGGTTTCATGCCATATCATGGAACTTAAGTGCTTTTATAACTTGTAAAAATTGCTTCAATATTTGACATTCTGTGCTTCAAGGAATCCTGATTGGCAGTTGATTAGCCTTTTGCTCAAGTCATTATCTTCTTTAGTGAAATTAGTTGGCTAGAAAATTGCATTGTAATTCATCAAGGGGAAAGTAACGTTTCAAAAGCTCTTGAGAGTATGATCTTTTTTATTTAGTATGCAATCTAAATCATTTTCCTAACATGCTCTTTTAAAATGTACTATTCATCATATTATAGCAATATGTATCAAATTACTGTATTTGTTTACTCTTCGGTTCTTCAGTGAAAACAGGTGATACCTGCTTTTAAACTGACTCATGAGTACTGTAGAAAGATGAGCGTACAAGTAATAGAGTTGAGCCTTGAATCAGAAAAACACTGGAATTTGAATTTAAAAATAATCTGAATGTAGGTAAAATTCCTCTATTATTATATTTAACACAATAATAGGTGCCAGCTTTTTGATTCAAAAGGAGAACTTTTGGGAAAATTTGTAGCAATAAATAATATACAAATGTTCGGGGTAAAGTGACAAACGCGTATTTGTAAAAAGAACCTCAGTCTTACAAAGCCTGTAGTGTACTGTGACAAATAAGGCAGTAACTTTGATAATGGTATTACTCATTACCTAAAGGGAAAACAGGGTGCCTGAATTAAATTGCTAATTAGGTGTTAAATATCTAATTTCACCTTCCTGCTTACACACAGTGGGAGGGATGTGGAGAATGCCACCTTGCTGTTGCAGGGCTCCACCTTGGGCAGTGGCCTGTGGGGCAAGGTTTGGAGGAGCAGGTTGGAGGTCACCTGTAGCAGGTGGGATTTTACCTCCCCTTGGGACAAGGAGCCGGCCCACCTTCTGCTCGCTGCTTTTCTTGCCGTGCAGGTGCCTCTGAAGGGAAAACTGAAGTGCGGCAATGGAAACTGCACCATTTTGAAACAGTGATGTTCAAACTATTTCACTTGCAGACACCCAAAATGTCATATATGTAGATGGACTAGGGCTAGTGTCTGGAGATTGTCCTGCTTTGAGTGAGCAGCTGGACAGTATGCCTCCAGAGGTCCCTGCCCACCTGTACTTCTAGGACTGCTTTTATTTGGTTTCCTTCTTGTCTTTTCCTTCTTTTTTGCTATTCTTATTTTACAATGAAAGCAGTTTTCTGTGGTGTTGCAGCCCACAGTGGAGATCACTCTCCTCTCATTTTCTTGTTCTCTTTTGCCTTTACTCCCCCTTAAGACGCCCAGCTGTGGGTTAAGATCATGTGTTGTTAGGCACAAAGAGATGGGTATTGCCACCATAAGTGTCGCCAGCTGAGTTAACTTTAGATCATGATATAATTCATTGAGGTGCTTTTTGGGGGGTGTTTTCCTACTTTTATAGCATGTGCATTCTTTAGATATTTTAAAGCAGCATCTTGATATTAGAATATTTAGATCAATTAACTATGTATTTAATTGGAATACAGCCAACTGTATACCTATAAAATTAGCTACTGTGCAGTTATTTTCCGATAGAACTTGAATCCTAGTCTGCTAGCAGCACTTTCCTATGCTGAAAGACAGAAAACCTTTTATCATTATATGTTGATTCCTCCTGTAAGGTAAATGTCTGAAAGAAAACATGTACATTAGATGAGATATGAAAATCCTTTCTTTGGATTTAATATCAGATCACTGGATATCGTTTAAGAGCTATATTAAAAAGCTGCTTTTGCATATAGCTATTGAAAATAATGGCACTCTGCTAGCTGTCTCATATGGCTTAGCAGTGTTTCTTCTCTGTGCAAGAATATGCTTATTCTTTCTTCATAGCGTTGCCTGCTACTTCACCGTGCCATTATCTATTGCTGTTGTAATGCTGCTGGTGTATTTCCACTGCCAGAGGAGTAGCAAAAATCATCTGGGCAAAAACAAGACAATCTAAATTGAATGTGCTATAAAAGGTCAGAAAGAAGAGTTACAGAAAGTTGACCCCTTAGTTTAAAAGTCAGAATGTTTTGCATGCTTGCATGCGTCCATCCGTCTATGTGTGTGTGTGTTCTGTATCTTTCCTATTTTAATTGTTGTTGTTACAATAAACACATCAGGTTTTTCCTAATGTAAAAAAAAAATGAAATTGTTGAACTGAGTAATAAAACAGCCTTAGGTTATACTGTATTCAAAATATTTGTCTGAAGATATAATTAAAATTAATTAATGCTTCTGGTAATGGAGTAATTGTCCCCTAAAGGTACAGGGCACCAGGCTGAGGGGAAAAAAAATAAGATCTTCCAACAAAGAAAACAAAATAAATTTCTTTAAAAGACAGACTGCTTTGAAATTTGATCTATGTTATTTTAACTTACCTCTCAAGCTTATTAATTGCTTATTGCGTTAACAGCAGAACTGCATGGCTTCTTCAGGACGTGTTGCCAGCTGCTGAGCACGGGCACAGAGCTAGCAGTCCTAGAGGACAGGCTCTAACGCAAGAAGCAGCAGCACTTCTCATGCGTAAAACACAGGAACTGGTCATGCCTGGTCCCCTCCATCCCCCTAACCCCCAAGCTATTATGTTATAATATACTTAATAGGAATATCACAGCCTTTAATTATTTACAGAAGTCACAGTGGTGAGCAATGTAATGATGATAATGCCTTTCTTACCTGTAGTCCTTCTATCTGAGGAATGTGAAATGCTTTACAAACATTAGTTAAGCAAGTATTATCTTTACATCAGTACTACTAAGTGGTCCTACTGGAATAATCAAGTTGTTATTAACTGAGGTTTTTCTCCCTTTTATTCACATTTCACGTGTTAAAATAATTGCTTTGTTTATTGTGTGCTCTGAGCTCCTGGTTTTTCCCATTTTTTTTTTAACTATGTGTCTTTTTTTCTTCAGAGTTAGGTTTTGGAGGAGGGATCTTTCATTTTTAAAAAATGCTAATTCTGTAAAACTGAAAAAAAAAAAACAATATAAGAATTTGTAAGGCTTCTGTTTTCAAATTTGGATGCTCTACCGGCCTGGCTCAGTGCATATTGCACTGGCTGGAGAATATGGTGCTTTTTGAGGTTTTATAGAATTGCCCTTTTAAAGGGGGGGAGACATAGAATTAAAAAAAATATTTAGCAAAAGTGGTAGATAAGTGTATATAGTTCTAAAGCTTCTTGGCATGATTTGTGTAACTGGTCTGTCCAAGAAAATAAAAAAGTTGCAGACAGCTTTTCTCTGACCTGACAGGGTGCCGTAAAAGGCGGTACTCGCAACTCAGGAGGTGCTATCTTTCTAAATGCTGCCAAAATACATGGTTGTGCCGCAATACCGTACTCTTTTATTAGACTCTCTAAACAGGAGAAATGGGATTTACATGTTTCGTATCTCATCATCCAGAAGTAGTTGTGCCCTCTTTGTTAGGGAAAACTGTATTCTGATTCTCTTGCAGGATTTCACTGTCGGATGCGAGACTGCACGGCAGCGCTTGCACCGAGGCCGTGATACAGCAAAACCAACAGCAAATGTTTTCGCTTCGGCTTTGCTGATTTTTGATGGGCATTTCGTAAACTGTAGTGGTGGTAGGTTGAGATGTTGCCCAAAGGGCGCAGGATATCTCACAGATATGATGAGATAGGCTTTTCTCAGCTTCAGCCTGAAAAACGTTGCTCTTCTGTAGCGTATTTCTCATCTTTTTCACTGGCAGACTTATAACACGACAATGCCATGTTTGAGAAGATAGAAGGGCATGTGATATGTTCTAGATTGTCACTCCAGTTATTTGTTACCGTTATCAATCCCAGAAGAATTTTCAGAAGTTTTGCATGGAATTCGTAGTATTTCTTTAACTTGGTAATATCAACTAGAAGCATAACAGAAGCTCTGAAGCATAAGGAGAAGAAATCAAATGTCATGTTTTCTAATCATGCACACATTCAGTTTTTTTTTTTTTTTACAATGATTTTTAAACTGCACTGTATGAGGTCAGCTATGTTCCTTGCCTCTTCTGGGGAAACTCTGCATGTGTTCCTGAGTGCAGTAACATCACTTTTATCATGCTGAAGAGGAAACCTACAAAAAAAAAAAAAAAAAAAAAAAGAGAGAGAGAGCGAGAGAAAGAAAGGAAAAAGAAAAGAAAAGAACTACATTTAGGCTCTTGGGAACTGTAATGGTTTTAATTCACTAGAGCACTCTTGATATTAGCAGATACCATTTATCATTTGCTTAATAACTGTCACGTTATGTTCTAACACTGAATAATCAAAGGTAAGATAGAGAAAATACCTTTGTCTGTTTAAAAATGCCATTTGTTTCTGTGCAGTCTTTTAAGAAAAGAAGCTGTATAGCTATATATATATATAAAGTATATTGGCAGCATGGATATCTAGGAACAACTTGTTTGTTCTTGGAAAAGGCATATGTTTGACAAAAACTTAATTGTTATTTTCCCATACCCATGCAATGAAAAGTATGTGTTGTAGTTAGCATGATGCTTTTGTGCGTTCATCCGTATGTCTAAATATTCAGGAGAGAATCCCTGCAAAATTTTCATTTTTGGGAAAACCTTCCAGATATCTGCATACTCTTTGTACTGTGCAGTATGGCATTACACTTAGTTTGGGGGCTCTTGAGGAATCATACATATTTTATCCTTTGTAAATCTGTTTCTTCTTCATTTTGGAGCAGATTTTGTTTTCATGTGTGGTGAAGCGCTATGTAGTCCAGTGTAACTAAATGGAGCGCAAGAATTGAGGAAACGGCAAGTACAACAATCACACCTACTGTAGCAGAAATGGGAGCAGAGCCATGAATAGCTAATTGACTGTAGTGATGACTCTGCCCTGTGCAGACATTGTTTTTGAGTGTATTTCGATAATGGTTCATTTTTAACCCCTTCTCTCACAAAGCTGAAAATCAGGATACATTTCTTTAAAGAGTTTGTGGGACTGATGACAGCATGGGTGAAGTTTCTTTCTAATGCAAAGAGTCCTGCATGTTGCAAGAACTTGCTGCCCTAATTTTTTCCTGCATAATGGGAATGGTTTGTTTTTTCCGTGAAATCTATTTAGGAATGTTATTTGTAGGTATAAGAACAGTGATACTGCCTATTGGGATCTTCAGGCTCATCCTGGCATTTTTACTGTATGAAAAGCTTTACATATCAATCTCCTTTCTTCCTTCCTCCAACTTGTAGTCCCTGTGACTTCTTTTGCTGGTTTTGTTTTGTTTTGTTTTGAGGTATAATAATCCCTTGGTAATATGATTCTACTATTAAGGGACTTCTTCATCAATTTAAGTTTAAGCACATCCTTAGGGCAGTAAGCAGAAAAACCCACGTTTTTAGAGGAAGGAAGAGGCTATTCTGGAGCTATCCTGCAATGATTTTTAATTCCTTGTGGGAGTCTAGAAATCACCGTGGCCAAGGTGAAGCCTTACACATTCAGGCAATTACCATAGACGAGCAGGCGAGTTGGATGCAGAATCACAAAGACGTTTTATAATGTGAAGATGATGCCATGGACTGACTAAATTTTTTTCATACTGAAGAACCTTGTTTTTCTTGAGTGATGCTCTTAAAATTTGGCCCTGTGTTTTTAGGGAAGAAGTTTAACTCTTGATTCATGGGAATTAAAACTTAATTAAGCCTTTTTTTTCTTTCTGAGAACCTCTAGTAATTGCATTCTCCTTTAAAACATGCAGCTTTATGAATAATACAAGTGAAAGATTAAACACGCTTATCGAAACTCTCTTTTCACTTTTTATTCTGTGTTTTCCTGGGGTATCCATTTGAAGTATCAAGAAGACATTATTAGTTTCACTATGATTAAATTTACAGCATCTAAATACAGTGAATATGCTATTTCATGGAGCTGTTTTGTTGCTTTCAAGTAGTTCGGCTTGCAACACTAGCTCGACTCCTCTTTGATAGTTAATCTATTGAACATGAGAAAAAAGGCTGAATGACTTCTTAGCCAATAGCCTGCCAATAGATGGGAGAGGGGGAAGTTCAAGTGCTAATGTGCACCGAGTCATTTTGTCAATCACATCCACAGTGTTTGCTGTATTTCATAAATACTGTGAACACACATACACGCACTTCACTTAGTCTTTCACAGATGCGCAGCTTGTTACAGTGAAACCTGGACTCCTTGAAGACAAATACAGTTTTGTCAGAGGTTTCTTGTCAAACTGGAAAGGCAATATGTGATAGTATCCATTTGTTTGTTGCTTATGTCCCATCTGCAGTCTGAGCAGGCTGGGTATTTTGGAACGCTTCTATTCTGATTTCCATGTGCTTTCTGCCAGCTGTCTGTTTTCTACTAATAATTAATTTCCATCCTACTATTTATTCTACTGATTGTTTGCAGATGTGTTTGACAGAGGGGTGCGTATTTCAAAATATGTAGCTTTCTACAGATTTCTCCTAATTGATGTCCAGAGAGAAGAGAATGCCTCTCTAAAGGAAGGGAAATCTGGGGAGATCCAGCCATTACAAATATTGTTTGGCACCATGTGCCTGGCCAGTGTTTCCGATACAGTATAGCATGAGCAGCTTTTACTTAGCTATCAAACAGAAAAAGATAAAGGTTGGAGCCATGCAAGAACTGAGTTTAGAGGAAGTGAAGGAAGACTGGAGACTTGGGGCTTTCTGGATGCATAGGGAGGGTCTGGAAGGCATTGCAAATACCACACACCACTTTACCCCCAGTTTCCCTCTTTGTTTTTCCCTCTTTGGTGTCTGTCTGCTTTGCAGAGTAACTGAAATCCCCTAATAAAAAAGCTGCTCAAAAGGTTGAGGAGTTGTTTTTCATGGAATGAAAATCCTTACATTCAAATTATGTATGCTCAATGAGATTTGTATTGCAAACAAATATTATTGTAAAATCTGTATCTGTGCTGACATACACATAATATATTAGTGGAGAAAGAACAGTACTTTGGTGCTTGACAAACAAAATTTCCTCTTAGTTTTAAACAAAAAATTGCAAAGTTTACTTCATTGGAGAAACTGCCTTTCAAAAGGTTATGAATGTCACTCTCTTACCCTTTTATTACAGTCAGGCAAAGTAAGCAACTATGTCCTGCTGGGTTTTATATACTACCATTTTTGTAATGTTTTTGTTAGGTTGTTTATGTAAATACTATCAATAGGCAAATGGATTTGTTCAGACAAAGCTATACTTAAACACCATGTGTTGCATACTAGTTTGAACTAATTAAAATCATATTGTGCAACAGATCAATAGATCAGGAAGTTGGCCTTCTAATTAGAAAGGGTATTTATTAAAAAAAAAAAAAAAAAAAAAAAAAAACTTTTTCTAGTTGAAAAGTAAGGGCAACATTTTAAAAAGAAATCTTGATCATAGGAAAAGGAATCAGCACTGGTTCTCTGCTGAAAGCAGTGTTAAAAGCCAATCCTTTCTTTTTTGAGTATGCCATTTTATATGTTGAGAGATTTGAGGCTTTTAAATTGTTGTTTGTTAAGGATCTGTGTATTCGTTTCCCTTCCCCCCAGTGCCTGCCCATATTATGCATGCTTCATTTTGCAGATAACAACTAATAGCCTGACTTCCACTGGTGGAGGTCTGACTGGAGTATTGAGATCTGTGTTACATTTGTTGTCAGGTTAGACCTTTCATCATCCTTAATATTTAAGCTACGCCTCTTTTTTTTTTTTTTTTTTTTTTTTTTTTTTTTTTTTTTTTTTTGTGGTTTTTGCTATCGCCTCAAATAGGTACCTGGCCAAATGGAATAGGTGTTGTGTTGAGACTCTTCGAGCGAGCCTTTTGTGCCAATTATTGTTTAGCTTTCATTCTTCCATTTTAATAATTGAAAAGCATTTATTTTCAATAACATATAAGCGTTGGGTGTTGTTTCACCCTGCAGCATAAACATAATTATTAAAAATAATAATGATAGAAAGAGTTTAGATGGTAGAATAGCTTCTCTTTTTTCTGTAGATTTTCACTGCTTTAGAAGGAGGAAGGTAGATCTGTTTCAACCTTGCTTTTGTTCTATAAAGGAAAGTTGAGCAGAGGTTGGACCGCCGGACATCTCATCTAACCTAAGTTATTCTCTGTTTCTGTATAAGTTGAAAGTAAAATACATGAGCAGTATTAAAACTTTTAAATCTAAAATGTCTGTTTATTGCAGTGAAAAGCATTACCTTTCCATTGGACCATGAGCGGCTTGCCTGTACAGCTTGATGCTAGAAATACTGAAGCACATGAAATATTTACGGTGTGGGATTGTAAATTAAGTATAACTCTTTTGGAGACTGTCTTACAAAGTGTTTCACCAGCATATTCACACCTTCTGCTTATTCATTTTGAACAGAGATGTGTATTTCACAAGTACTTAGCTGTATACCTTTTTATATACAATGGTGTATCACCGTGCATTGGAGGGGAATTACTTTCCTTGATGATCTTCCCATCAGAAATAACTAGAGCAACAGCATTAGATTATTTAAATCATTGGGATGCTTTAAAAGAGGTTCTCCATCACTCCTTCAGTTGTGTTGCTTCCAGACACTTTGTCCAGAGCGTTACCACTGGGAGCAGACTGTATTAGTCATTGGAAGACGAGGCTTGTTTGCGCTTGTGCCCGAGGGTAACTGCTGGCTGTCTTTGTTCTGCCATTGCTCGGCTCTTTGTTAGCGCCTGTTTACAAGTCAGACCTTCAGGGGTGAATATCCTGTCCTGCTGACTTTCCTGAGTGGCAGGTGCAGAGTTTGATGTGATTAATGCTTTGGTCTTTTGAACTTGGCTTCATCTAGCTCGCTTGGGCTCAGGAACAAAACTGTTGCCCTCTTACAAAGCAGAAAATTTTATTACTCCGGTGTGAGAATCGGGGCTTTTGCCCCTTAGCTGCAGGTACACTAACTCTGACATTGCTAAAATTCCTGAAATTTTCAAATAGATTTCAAGGAAAAATAATATTTGAAGGGTGCATTTACCTTGGGGTTTTAGTTGGGACTTACCATGTGCTTTCAAGCAAATCCCTTGACTGTCCTCAACTGCTTTAGCATTTGGTGTCATTGAGTATTTAGGGGCAGGTGAAGCAGAGGGCTTTGCAGTAAAGCTAGGCTGGAGGATGTGTGCTCCAGGAGCCCCCAGTGTGTCCACCTGAAAACTGGCGTTTGGGCCATGGAACAAGGTGAGAACTAGTCCCCCCCAAAAAGGTAAAGACCACCTACCTCCTCACCTCCCCAAAACCTTGATATGTTTATAGTATTATAGCATGGTTCTCAGTCACAGCTGTTTTACTCTGCAGATGTGTTCTTTTTCGTCCTCAGTATTTGCTAACACAGATGTAGCCAAAATGTTAAATGTAGTATTCATCTTTAAATAGAACAATGTAGATGTGGCTTAATATACTCATTGTATGGATGGCAAGCTCTCCAAGCTTCCTTGCCAAATTCTCCTTGCTGCCTTTTTATATCCCTGCATATAGCTTCCCATTTGCAAGCCTCTCTCTGCCTAGGAATAATATGAAAAGAAGGAGGCGAAGCTGTTCTTAAAAGTTTACTTTCTTACTGTAGGTGGAGTAATATTAAGACTTTATGTTGAAAATTATATTGCATTTGACACTGTTGGCATAAGCTGTTAAGATCTCTTAAATGGGGGTAAAGATTGTGTTCTATAACAGTTTCCAGAAAGGAGGCTGCTTGCAATGTAGGATTAGCACCTGGGGTCCGTCGCTGGTACAGGATGTGGAACCTGGATATGTTCAGGCAGCGTTGCGTGCTGGCAGCTCGTGAGGAATGATCCTCACGCTTTACTACCTGGCATATTAGAATGATCGCTTGCTTCTAATAGAGTCAGACTACATTTAGTTATGAAACACATATGGTTAAAAAAAAAAAAATCAAAGTTAATGAGAACAGATTAACTCTTTATTACTTCAATTTCTCTGCAGGCTTTTTAAACTGGAACTTTCCAGCCTTTCTCTAAAATACTAGAAATTTACTTTTTTCCCTTTAAATGATAGCCGGAGAAGAAAATTTAGACATTTAGTATAAGATGAAACACCATAGAATTTATGTTGTTCATTCTTTCTATTTGTGATCATATGCATTTTCTTTGAAAAAATTACTGGTATATATTGGACATATGCACATGTTAATATCTATGTTTACCGTTACTTTAACAGGTTATGGTTGGGCTGCCTTTTGCTTTTAAAATCGTGTCTCAGTGCTTGTGTATTATTTAGGTAGTAATCTCAGACTGTAGCAAAGTTAGGATGCTTTAGATAAGTTGCTGCTTCTCTTAAAATTCCAGTTAGTGCATTCTGGGTCCGTGGATCATTGCTCTGGCATTGATGTCGCTCACGCATTAGTTACTGCAGATTGCAGCTCACAGTGTTGGCAGTGCGGCTTGTTTGTTACATGTGACGATCACTTTATAAATGTCAATAAAATCAAGACAAAAAAACTCTAGTACAACTGGAAGGAACAACTCAGTATTTTCCTCATTAGTTCTGGCAGCAAAGTAGTCTTACAAAGCAGTATGCAATAAAACACCAGCCAACAGAGTCCCACACTGTGGGCATAATTACATATTTTTGCTTGCTAATCAGTTGAATTTTTCTGTGTACACTATTATACTTTAATGGTTCTGTTGCGCTACCAAATTTACTACAATGTTCTCTTGAAGAAAATGGCACATAATAATTTTGTTTACTACAAGAAGATATTAAACTAAATAATACATAATGATGCTGCACAGATTAACCAGCTCTTTATTTCTTCTGTTCCGTATCTCTCCTTTAATAGTGTTTTAGGACAAACATAAAATTTTTGGGGAGGGAATTACCAGAATTACTGAACTGGTAAATACAGCCATTTGAGTGGGCTATCTTGTTTCTGACTCGAAAACTGTTAGATTGTAATTTTAAGCTGAACTTAGTACTTTCATTTCCCTTCCCACAGCTCAAGGAGCAAAAGGAGGTTCCAGGCAGTGCCGTAATAAGTAAGCAGTAGTAAGCTCATTAATTACAGGCTTTAACTTTTTTGTTGGTTAAAAGTGCTTGTGTGGGACTCGATTAAACAGGCTGTTGAAGTACAACGCTCTGAAGGGCTGGATAGGGAACAGCTCAGAGAAGTTCTCTGGACAACTTGGGATCTTAATTCTACCATTAAAGGTCACTTGCTATTACAAGGCTTTGTCTCCTACTCACATCTTTTTTTTATTATTATTTTCTGTTCTAAGTAATTGCACTGCAAAAAACAAGTACATTAGGCAATGCGGAAAGGATTTTTTTAATCTATCATCCTTCCTAATTTTTTTCTGATCTTAAATAAAAAAGATTTAAAAAAGCACATCAAAAGTTGTCCTTCCTTTTCTTTTTATCATGGTCATGCAGTCACTGAAGTTTCGTGTTGTTATTATGAACAAATCTGTATCAGAAGATCCTAGATTAGTATAATACTTTTCAGCTTCAAAATAAAACTTTACTGTCACAGACATTCTGTCTAGCTGTAAAAGTGGAAGGTAAGGTATAATGGTGATAGCTTATCCCCTTAACACCATGTATAGCTAATTGTGTGTGAAAGCTGTAGTGATGCCTCTAATTTTTTCTAGATTTGGCAGATACTGTAATGAACTCTGACATATTAGTGATTTCTCAGAGAATAAATATCTTTCTTTCTTTTTGTATTTGATTTGTGATACTGCTCTGTATCAGGATATAATACTGTTATTGTAAGGGAAATTGCAGTTAGTAGATGTAGTCTTTTTCCATGCAGCCTGAAAACATTTGTTATTTCAACTTTGGTGCATGTTGGTTGTGACCTAGGTCTTTGAAATTCCCATTTGGAAAGCATTTTTCTTAGATTTGATGTACATCTTAGATTTGATGCACATATGGTTTGTCATAGATTCCAAACAAGAAGACTGAATATTTAAGTCTTTTTCCTGGTAATTAGTTCTTATGCTTGTCTTAAAACCCTGTTTGAAAGAACCTTGTTCATAAATCATTTTCTGGTTAATCTAGTGTTTACTTTTTCTTCCATGGTATTTATTCCATTTGAATATATTGTAATGTGTTCAATTGGATTTACCTTTTGCAAGGCAATTTTTGTATAATTAATACTGTTAATTAATCTGGCTTCAAATAGCACTTCAAATTGAGAGGATGTTTCTGTGATTGCAGCCTGAGAAGTATCTCAACCAAGGTTTCTCTCTTCAGTGGTTCATGATAAAAGCAAATTAACACAACTGAAAATGGTCCAGGAAATAAGTAAATGAGACATTACTCTTTAAATGGTTCCTGGTATTTCAGTAGTGTTAACCTTATGCACACAAGAAAGTATCTCCTTGTTGATGCTTAGATGCTTAGTCTTACTCCTTTGTAGGTTAAGTCCTTTGTATGTCCTGGTGGCTAACTTTCAAGCCAACTTGTTAACTTTTATGTATACAGCGAGAGATACACACATATGCATACACATACTTGCACACACATATATGTATATGTAAGTGTGTGTGTGTATATATATAAACATCTGATCAGAGGGCCATTTGGTCATAATCCATGCATCAAAAGCATCTTAAGTTTAAATTATGATAGTTCTCTTGTAGGAGAAAACGACACACTCTGAAAAGCCTTTGATCTACATTAAACAGAGTGCATAACTATTTGTCAGTGTTTGTCACTATTAATACCGTTTCAACGCTTGCTCTATGCGTTGGTTTTCTCATCGAATTCACAGCCTAATTCAAGGACTTTCTTGACATGCAGAGCTCTCTGGGAAGTGGATTCTACCTGTATAAAAGCCATTCTCTCCTTGAGTAACTGTACCTGCTGAAATGGCTAACCGCTTGTCTAATGAAGGGAAGCCTGTTAAACTTAAGACATTTTTTTTCCTAGGAACGTGGATGTGCAAGACATCTGTAGAAGCACTGCTTTCAGAACTGGCCATGCTTTATTCCTGTAGCTTACCTTTCCCCTATTAATTTCTTCATCTTCGCTCTTTCATGGATAATGTATTGCTTAAACCTGCATGAAGATTCAGTGACGGTGAAAAGTCAAGCTGAACCCCTATTGGTAAGAGAGAAAGGGAAGAGAATACTCTTCAGAACAAACAAGCAAAAGAAAATGTGTAGAAAGTCTGAAGTCTTGAAAGCTTTTTCTTGGCAAACCTGACCATGTTTTGTTTCTTGCCAGTTTAAGGGAAGTGGAGCTCTTCAGTTACATGGAATTCTGCTTGTATCTCATCTCTCTTCAGTCTGCCTTAGGCTCTGCCTTCTCCTAGTTTTTTTCAAAGTTTTAATGTGTTTTTTTGCTCTAGTAGTGATATACAACCTGCTGGTAGTTGATGCACCGCTGTAATTAAAGAGAAACATTGCATTCTCTCATGACAGTGTCTAGTATAATTATATTTAGTTGGAAGTTGTACTTTCGTACAGAAGCTTTCACGTTTCTGATCTGCAAAGACTTACGTGAGAATGCCTTTGCTTCCATATTCTCTGAAAAGAGAAGCTGCTAGATCTCATTCCTTTGCATTTCAGTGGGAAAAAATGGTTAACGTTTGACATTATTTTACTTTTGTTATACCTTTAAAACTATCTAGAAATGACATTCCAACAGCCTGTTCGAATGTGAGGATGCACCAACAGTTATAAGGTTCCCTTTTACACAGTCACTGTACAATTATTCCTCAGTAGTCGGTTCTGTCTGGATCCTTGACCCATGCCTGACAACTATTAGCTGATCATAGTGAATAAATTTGTATAATCACTATGTGATTACTGCTTAATAACTGTACTCTGAATATGCAAATATCTGTTCTGGCTAATACAATTCATCTGCCATGACTAGCCCACATACTTAGAAATTTCAAAACGTTTGCAAGTAGTAGAGCATGCCGTTGCAGTCTCCTGTCTCTTCATGTGGAGCTCTAAAATGCCAGATCGTACAGAAAAGGAAAAGATGCGTTAATAAAAAACTGAATCAAATTATCAAACAACAGAGAGGAAGTGCCTGTCTATATTTGTTATAAAAGGAGAAAAAAAGTAAGCACAAACTTTCTCACCTCACTATATTTTTTCTACTTTCATTCACTTTTTTTAGGTTAGCAGCATGCTTTTACTCAGAATAATGGTATTTATTTCTATATTACTGGTGCTGTCCACATTCCACAAAGGACAAGATACAAGATACAGATTCAAGTGCTTACATGAGTTTGAGGTGCTCACACAATGCTCCCAGAAAACAAGTCCCAGTTAGTGTCTGTTAAAATGGCAAATGAAATTCATTATTAATAAATGTAGAGTGATACATACAAGGGAAAAAATATCCTAACTTCCTCTAAAAAATAATGGGCTTGCAGCTGATCATCATCATGCAGCAACAAGATCTTGGGCATATAATGGACAGTTCCCTGGAAAAATATGCTCAGTACTCCGTAGCAACGAAAGAGGAAATTTAACATTAAGAATTACTAGAAAAGAAACAAAGCACAAAAGAAGGAATATCAATATATACCAGTTGTACAAATCGATGGTGTGTTTGCTTCACAAACATTGTGTGCAGTTCTGGTGCTCCCATCTCAGAAAGGATACAGGAGAACTGGAGAACAGAGATGAATAATCTCTATTTGTCATGAAGTCTGGGGCAACTTCTGCTCGGAGAATGACCAAACAAGTTACGATTCTTCAGTCAGGAAAAAGAGGTCTGAAGTGGTACGAGAAAGATGTCTGTAAAATCTGGTATGGCATGGAAAGGGTCTGTTGTTCACATCTTCTGCTGTAAGAACTGATGGCCCTGAATGAAGACATTGAGTAACAGGTTGAAAACTGACGTTCTTCACCCCATAGTTAGCTAATACCGGGAGATATGTATGTTAAAAGCCTGTGAGAACTCAATGAGAGCTTCTTCAAGTTCATAGAGGAAAAATGAGTTGAGAGTGATGCAGAAAAACATCTTGGTCAGGAGGATTCTGAGGGGATTGGAAGAACAGTCTGTGTAAACACCGCTAGCTTCTCTCGCTCGCACTCTCTCTCTCTTTCTTTCTCTCTCTCTCTCTCGCGCGCTTTTTGTTTTGTTTTGTTCTTTTTAAGCTTTTGCCTTTGGCCAGTATCTAAGATAGATTGTTGAGATGGGTGGATCTTGGGTCTTGGAGGTTTGTCCATTCCTCTGTTCTTAATTTTATGTACATGCAGTATCAGAACATTAGTGAATCCCTGGTTTTTTTGCATGTGAGTATCATTGCACTTTCAGACATGATTCTTGGATTTTTCACTTTTACTCAGAATTTCACTTAATGCTTCAGAAGAGTGTAGGAGGAAAAAAGAGACTGACTTGTTCTACATACTAGACAGAGACTGATATCATAGTAGTAGCCTAATTTCATCAGTAACCTAAGGGGCATTGTGGCAAAGGAGAGTTACAGCAAGATTTTAAGAATAATAATGTGGATATTTATAGTGAGCTTCTCCTATTATTGAGAGAGGAAACATGGAAGTGTTTACTTAAAAAAAAATGATGAAAAGTGGATGCAAAAGGTTGGCACCTTGGTCCAGTTGCAGCTTGGCATTGACGAAAGTCAATGTGGAGTTAGAAATGAGAGTCAGGGAGAGTCTAAGTTGCAGAGGGCTTTGAAAGTGAAAAAGTGTTCCAATGTATATAATAGTAATTTTTTCGATCATATGACAGAATAATGTGCAAATCCCTGATGTCATCTTCCTGAACTTGTACAGCATCATTAAGTTGAAGACTGATTCAGAATGCTAAATATTAGAATTAAATTTATATCTCCAGAATAGATAGAGATTGTTACTGACCTGTTAAATCAATTCCCTGCCTCTTCAGAGGGACACAGCTATAATTTCTATCACCCGTTCCTATTTTTAATCAATTCTATGTGATTTTTTTAGTGAAAATAAGAGGCTATGATGGAGGGTTACATGACACCTAACTTCAGAGTTCTTTTCTTTGTAGTTTTTAGTTTTTCCATACAGACGTCTTGTAAGAGCACTCTTACCATGAATTGAAATCCAGGACAGAAGAAATAGACATCCTAGAGGTGAAACATGTTTAAGACTTGTTGTCCTTCTAATCTGTATGGTATCCAGCTGCAAATGTAGCACTGTGACTGTACAGAAGGCTAAAGAAAGGAGGAATAAGAAAGGATTCAGGAGTCCCCAGAAGACCCTATTTCCTCGTGATGATACCACATGAAAAAATATGCAGCTTCTTAAGAGATTTTGATTCTGGAACCTGTGAGCAAGTTCAGATGAATTTGGTTTAGTAGTATAGCCTGAAAGTTCACCAGACTTCTGCTTATCACTTCAGTTATGAATAAACAACAGGCAGATTTTCTGCTTGCTACAGTGAGGTATTTAGGCTTAGCTGTCTCATTTCCATTTGTAAATGAATATGCAATGTCAGGTGTCTCAACACTAACACAATTAAAAGGAAATGAATGGCTTCTTCGCACATGCCTTAATGTCAGGGTTTTGGATTGGGAAGAACTGGAGATGCACTGTTGGAGCCTTTCCTAGTTCTTTTTTTGCTGCCAAAAGTGTGACATTCAGACAGGTTTATAAGACCCATGTTTCTCTGAGCCCTTCTGCTGCTTGAGTGGGCTGACAAAAGTGTGAATTCTGTTGACGTTATAACTCTGTCTGCAGAAGTGGAGTGGAGCACTCGGAGACTAAGAAACATGACATCCTAAGTGTGAGAGAGAATGAACACTCTATTTATTGCATAGCTGTTTATGGAAGGGATTTACCAGTAATTATTGCCAACATGCCAGAATGGGTTTTATTTGACTTTATATGCATTTTTTAATTTAAGTTTCTGATATCCCAAGATATTTGACTGACTAAAAAAATCTGCGGCCAGCATGCGTAGGTTTACTATTATTTTCTATTTTTGTCGAAATAAGAATGATTGTTTTTGTGCACTAAGTGTAGAACAGAGTTAAAATTTAAAAGATCTGTGAGTAAATGAGCTTACTTGGAATCAGTTTTTACTTCTTTACTTTTACATGTCGTCCTGCTAGTTTGTATCATGGATACTGGTTATGTTGGATCTTTCAGTTGCTGCTCTTATTTTTGAATGTGAACTACATCTAGATTAAGGACAGCTTTCTCATCATGCATGCAGCTGCTTTTAACAATTAATTCCAGTCACTTTTCATCTTAATAACTTAATTCCAGTGACTTTAATAACTGATGTTTTTTAATGTTAAATTTGGAAGATTTCATCTAAACTATATTCTGAAATATGAGTTTCCCATGTAATTCAGTGTATGACCTTACAATAAGGCTAACATATTAACACATGTATTATTCTAAGTGGGTTTGTTCTTTGCTGTTCATATTAGAATAAGGGCACTGTTCATTTTTCTTGTTACTTTGCATTGCCCTTACTCTGCAGAGTGGGTCAGTGGTGGGAGCAAGGAGGACCTGGAGTTCTCAGCAGTTCCCTGCTGAGCAGGGAGGTTGGACTAGATGATCTCCAGAGGTCTCTTCCAACCTTACTGATTCTATGATTCCACGATTCTAAGTGTGGCTCTGTGGAGGCCTATTGTGTAAGCTCAGTGCGTTGATTCCTAAATGCAGGTTAAAGTCTTTAAAAACTTTAAAGAGGATATGAATGGACACCTAATCAGCAGCTTGAGTTTCAAAGATTTGAACCTCTTTAGTTTTCTGTCTTGATTCAGCTGAGACACAGGCACTTAGCATTTCTGAAAATAGGGATATTTAAGAAGCTACAGATTTAGATTGACTGTGGTAAAATATGACCCTAGATCAGTGAAATAGCCATCTCAAAATATACAGTACCTCTAGGCTTTACTGTGTTTTAAAAATGGAGAATTTTAAAGCTAAGTTGGATCATATTTTTAAACTTGAGTTCCTGGCTAAAGAGTACTGTAGAGGTGCTAAGTATTTAGAATTAATTATGTGGGGAGGCTATAAACCAGTGCATTGATTAAAAATCAGTTCATTAAACTTCCCAATGTGTAGAAGCCCCCTCTGTAACATAAACTACCGTTTCTAGCAGCAGCAGCTGACTGGCATCTGTGTTGTCATCTTTTGAAGATTGCCACTTTGTTCATGAGATGAGCAGCTGTTGTCTCTTGCTGGGCAGGATTTATTTCCCTGTCACATGAGTCTCAGAGGTGCTGTTGCGACTTTCGCAGTACTTAATTCCCATGAACTTCCTAGAGATACTTCACCAGTTTTGCAGAATGAAATTGCTTTCTCTTTTGGTTTCCAGCAACGTCCTTTGCAGTGGTTGTTTTGGACGGGTCCGCAGCTCCTGAAGCCGTGTTTAACAGAGGTGTGCTGCAGTCTGGTGCAGCAGCATCCTCCTATGTGTCCCTGACGATATACCCACTACAATGACTCTCCTGTGTCTGTGTTCAGGCCTGGCATTTACCATGCTGGAAGAACAGTGCTGCTGCATAGCTAAGTCATGCACACTGAACTTTCTTGAATAAGTAAGTGTCCTGAATTTCCTGCTGAAAACCAGAAATAAAAATCCAGAAAACTACCAGAGAACACAAATTAGTATGGAAGAAAATAGTGTATAGATTCTTGTAATATAAGATGATAAATCTGCATATGTTGTTTACACCATAATTTCCATTTATCTAGACTCAAACTGCAAGGTCACAAAAGAAGTTTGAGGCTTATTATTCCCAGAAGGTTTGCATTATTTTGCTGTGGTGTTTGATTACCTTACCATTTTTTATTACCATCTGCACTACAAGGCTAGTTTTGCTGAGGTTATTTTTTTAAGCAGCATCCCATGACACCCTTAATTCTGTATTTCCTTTGTTTTTGCTTCATTTGCAATTTTAAGAGATTTTCAACAAGAATAGATTTATTCTGTATTGTATCAGTAAATTAGCTTGTTCTTACTCTGTAACCTTAACCCTGTAATTCTGGAGAAGAAAGTTGCTTTACAAAAAAAATAAAAGACAAGAGACTTAACCTTTTATCATCCTTTATCGTGCAATATAAAAAAATGTTGTTAAAGATTTCCATTTTTTAACTCATTTTTTTTAGAGCACTGTCATTTTGTCTGGGAGTTTTATTTTGAAACTTTTGGTTTTATCCAGGTATTTTTATTTTATTCAGGTGACATCTTTGTGCATTCAAAATCATTGATTACAGTACCATTGAAAAAATTTTTCTTTATTAACTGCTTTTGCTGAATTGTTAGGAGAAGAAAATACTTTCCCTAGTGAGTCCTAAAACATGTGGATGCATGCAATGAGATAGCTAATATTATTTTTAATGAAAATGTTTAGAGTAGTACTTCTAATACAAAGCACTTTAGTGTGTTTTTTGTCTTTAAAGCTTTAAGCAAGCATGAATAGCTTGAAGCGTACAGCAAAATCTCAAGCTCTTTATATCGTACTTTAGCCCTCAAGATATAGTTCATCTGCATAGGTCTTCAAAATTAAGAAACTCCTTCCTCTGTGCTGTGCCATCCAAGCCTTGGTGAAACAATACATCTACAACTGCACTTTGTATTGGGTCTCCACATGCATCTCCTGTGTTTTTCTGACCATCAAACCTCACAGGTGGGATTGCAGGGCTCGTTAGGCAGGATGGCAGGCTGTGTTCAGGAGGTGAAAGCTGAAGGGAAGAAGAACCATTCTGTGGATGTTTGCTGCCTCATGGGTGGCATCAGAGCAGGGACCCCCGGCCCTCTGTCAGGATTCATTTAGTATTAATGTGATAGAAATAACTTGGCATATTGGCAAGAAAACCATATCAAGAAGTACAGTTTCAAACAGAGCAGTTAGCAACCCTCCCTCTGGTACTGTCAAGTGTTGCCAATACTTAGAAATGCCAACCAAATGCCCTTGTCAGCTATGACTAATGGTCTTGTCGGTGGCGTTTTCCCCACATCTGTCTCATAACTGCAAGGTGACAGCTCACTTGTGTATATAAATGACCCAAGGTATGTATATGATTTCCAGAAACCTGGATGGGAAGGCAGTATGCAGAGATCTCGGGAAGAAATCAGATTTGAACATAAGTGCCTGGATTTTTACAGCCAATTACATAAGGAAATTCCAGGAAAGGAACAGTAGGTTATGGCTTAATATTTTCCGAATCTGTTTAAAAAAACACAGATGAGTATCTATTCGATACCAAACTAATTCGATAGCTGAAATACTTGTAACCAATATATCAAAAATTCTTTACTTTCTTACAAAAGCAATTTTCCTCTTTACTGCACAGTAACAATATATCTTTGGTCATCATCATCTCCTCCTGAGGTTGTTGCCATTATCTGTAATTTCCATAAAGATATCATGTTAACAATGCTTATCTCACTCTTAGCTTGTGTTACTAGTCATTGCAAACTTTCAGAAAACAGAATTTCTCACATGAAGGTTTTGTGCATCCCTTTTCCATATTTTTTTTGAAGAAGTGCAACTAAAGCATGTTTTAGCAGAGACAGAAGTATCGTATTTAGATTTGCTAATCCACTCTCTTTGCCAGTTTTTTTCTTGATGTTATGTAGAGTGCTTATATTTGGCAAGACATTTCACTGCTTGGGTTTTTGCTATGAGAATTACTGAGTTAATATTATACATTCCATATATTATTGAAAATACAGAATATTTCTGCCATAATTTATTCTCATTAAATGGAAAATGTACACTTAGAGGTCATCTGATCAAATATTTCATTAACTATGGTGGAAAAAAGTTATTTAAAAATTTTGTGAATCTGAGGGGGGGATTATTCTTCTGTGTAATCCGTCAGTGGACTATATCAAAAGCTAATGTCTAAGTTTCCATCTCTGCATGTCCAGAGTGTTCAATCATTTCCTGTTATGCCACCTTTATAAGAGAAGCGTCTGCATTTACTTGCTTGTTTTGTTGGATGCCTTCCATTTTCCTTGCCATATGCCAAACTGGTTATGATAAAATGAGTTTTCCTCAGTTAAGAATTTAATTTTTTTTCAATTACCTTTCCATCCTACTGGAGGGAGCTGAACGCTTTGTTCATAGGCAGTAGGTGCGGACCTGTGAGGGAAGGAGCGTGAACTTGCTGCAGGAAATCTGCAGGAGGCCATCTGTATTTCAGTTTCCTCTGCATTACAAGTATGCTAAAATAAATGCAGTTTGGGGAAAAGAGGTTGATTTGTCCAAATTGTATTCCCCCTTGATTATATTCTTATATTCCCTCCAGATACCCCTGAGGTGAAGGGGTTGAGGGTTATGCGTAAAGTGTTAGTCCTCAGTCTTGGTGCTGTTTTTATGTTAATGTCTCAGGAAATATTAATGTTGATAAAAATGGTGGTGCTTATAAACATATACTTGAGTTTCATTGCATATTGGGTTACTTATCGTGCTTGGTTTGGAAAAGCATTTCGTAATTAACTTAAAATAATTGAACAGAATATTGTGAGCACAGGACAGATTTCAAATGTTCTTTTTTTCCTCTTGAGGTTACAAAACATTTTTTCTTGCATTAACATCTTGGAGTATGTTAGGAGGAGATTTCAAGTACGTTTAAAACAAAAGTTCAGCTAAGGTAGGGTAAGAACTCTTCTCACGTTAGATAGTGCAGAACTTGCTTCAGGCTGGTGGCTTGACACACATTCTTTTAAATGAGAAAATTTTAGAAAATTTCACTGAAAGTTTAACAAGACATGATTCTGTAATTATCTTTCTGACTAATATAAAGTGTTTCAAAGTGATGTTTTGAAAATTAATGGCACTAGGTCCAGGATGAGTACATCATATTAGAAGGAATCATTTATCCAGTTTTAGTATGAATATGAATATGAATTTTAACAATTAACAATGGCATAGAATACCTTGAAAAAAGTCATAAAGTTTTCAGCATTCTGTAAAAGGCGACTTCTCCAGATAACTAGGATGGCTAATTCTTTTGTTTTCTTTTCTTAAACTTTTTACTATAATTACAGTAAATGGTATCTTTGATTGCATGTTGAGATGGCAGAAATGCTGTGCCAGTGGGGTTTTGGGGTTCTGTTGTTATTGTTTTGGGTTTTTTCACTGTTTGCTGCTATTCTTTTCCTGGCTCCTGAGGGCAACAAGAACTGTGTGCTTACTAATTTTCTTACCTACTTAGCTGCAATTGCAACCTTTAGTAATTATTATTTAATTAACTCCAGAGTATTGCATGAATAGTGCAAAATAAATAAGGTTTTTTAAAAAGGTCAAAATGACGTATTTTGATAAATTTCAAATCCAGAAACATTATTTCTAGATTTTTTTGAGAAGGCATTAATAGGACAGTGATTTGAAATAGTCTGCATAATACTAGAAGAATTAGAGGTGTAGAGTAAAAAAGAATTTGATAATTAGCTGGAATCCGCTTTTCATAATTCATAATGAGAATTTCCTAGAATCTTGCACAGGACTTGTTTCTATTATTGATATTTTAATTCTACTTTGCATTTTCTAGGTATTCTCTTTCCAATTAGCTGCTGTTGACTAAGTTTAACTTTTTTGTTGTTATTCAACACACAACCTCTAATTTTAGCAGGAAAAAATGTTTGTATATACTTGGCTGTCTATGTATAAATCAGTAAATCTCCACTGTGCATATATAAATGAGCAGTAAATGTTTGTGGCCATACATTTGTGTGAATGCCATAAAGACTGACTTTTAATAAATAAATTTCTTGGTTTTATTTTGTAGTAGATGGCTGTATACACAGAGCTGCTGGGCCCTACTTAGTTGCTGAATGTCGCAATCTGAGTGGCTGTGAGACTGGACAAGCAAAAATTACTTGTGGATACGACCTACCTGCAAAATGTAAGTGCAGTCTTTCTCAGCATTTTTCATGTGTGTGTTTGTTTTAACCACGTGGAGCTAGTATGCATGTTTTATCTCCCTGTAGTCTAATTTAGCAAGGTATTCATTTTACGAAATTAGCAGCAAAACTTAATTAAGCGTGCTCTGTAATGTAATGTCCTTCCCTCAAAGCAATTCAGGCTTTTCTAAATTATTATTTCACCTATGTTACCCAATGAAAACCTACACGTCTTTCAAATACAAAGCATCTTTCATGTTTATTTTTTTGCAAGCTAAAACGTATTCTTTCATATGCATCATTAAGGATCTGAAATGCTTTATGAAGTATGAACAAAATATACATTATCATATTTAAGTTCCATCGAGACAGTTTTTGGAATCTTCACGCAGACTGTTGGTTGTGAATACTCTGAGAGCTAAGGAGATCAAAGTGATGTATTGTGTTTTCAGCTGCTGTGTAGAGGCTGATTGGCAATTACTGTGAAGGCATCTGTCACACTTTAGCTTTCAGCGGCACACGGGTCCGCGCTGGAATGTTTTTGCACTTTCAAAGTGGAATTGTCAAAATTCCCATCCTGTTGACCTTGTTGCATATATGTTGAGCCAGTCTTGGAAAAAAATTAACATACTGACAGCATGTTGCTCAGACAGTCGATTATATAAAACACCAGGAAACCTCTTCAAGTATGGGTCTTACAGGAGAATGTATTAAGATGTGATGATACAAATATCAAGAAAGCATTACAAAGCACGTATCAGTAGAATTCAAGCTCTTTGTTCATATGCAGTCTGTGCTAGGAACGTGGTACATTCAAATACATTCAGATCTGCTGTCTTAGTCTACCAAGTCTATCAAATCAAATACGTAGTGCAGTAATAAGGATCTTTCAGGTTCCTGTGGCCTTTTAGTGCCTTAGGTGAAAAAAGAAAATGTTGTTGATTCCTTCTTTGATGATGATGAGTGCTACCAATTATTTCCTTGACAGAGAAAATTGCTATGTACTGGGAAACTTTGCTATGTTTTATACTTAGATTTGCCACATGTTATTGATTAATTGTGAAAGATTAATTTGACTTCAGAGAAGAAGTTGAGCTAGGTCCAGGGAGGTAGTTATGTAGGTAGTTATGTGGTGTTGGTATATGGCCAAAACCTTGACAAGACTCCTGTATAGCAGATAGGATTGTTAAATAGATGACATATTGTACTTTCCTGAGAGTTATTCACTTGTCCCTTTAAATTAAAAACAAGAGAGGGACCAAAAAAAAAAAAAAAAAAAAAAAAAAAGGTGCGGGTCCATGGATGCATAATTGCATAATTCCTCCCATATACTTAAATGAGAAAAATTAAATACAAAGAACCAAAGCAACAGCCACTGAACTGTGTTTGAAATGGTAAAGATCATGTCTGAGGCATGACATCCCTTTAAATTTTATAACAGTTTAATGCGTCTTGCATCCATTTTGCAGGGTGGGATCTTGTTTACAGCCTATAGGAGAGTTTTTCTGATTTGTTCTCTTTGTAGGAATAGTAAATGAAACAATACAAAAACCCTTCATCACTTGAAGTCTGTAATAAAACCTATATCCACAGGTAGAAAAAAGGCAATATCCTACCTAATGAATATTCTTAGAAATTAAAATTCAAACAATCAGAGATGTATCTGTTTGTATTTGGTCTTACATCAGCATGTGATGGGGACGAGACATATTAAGTGATAAACAGGAAAAAAGGAAATGTGCAGTTCGCAAGTGGAGGCTGAGAATTAGATACTCATAGTTTCTTAGATTCCATTTTTTCATTTCTATTTTCATTTTGCATTATTTTTTTATGTTTCATGAAATACCTTTGTGTTCACCAGCTATTATTTTTTCTTTTCCTCTTTGAAGCTCTTGATTATAGGCTCAGAAATTATTGTAATATATTGTAGAGCATTCATTTGAAAGTGTTGAAACAACCAAGACTCTGTCATGTTTCAAAGAAATTTGGAGGCACTTGGTATCTTTTTGTCACTCTGTGTCAGTTTGTCATAATAGTATGACAATTTGACTATAGAAACAATTTTGCATCCGATTTTTGCCATGAGACCAAGAACGTAGCAGAAGGTCCAAAATTTACCATGCAGATGTGTGTTATGATGCAACTTTGTGTCAGCAACTTGTTTCGAAGTTGTAGGTAGATGACCTGCTGGCTTCTGTAATACGAGTTTGCTTTTCACTTACCTATTTGTATATATTGGACCAGCGGTACTGAACCATTAAGAGTTGGTGTAGTGTAATATTGTCTCTGCTCTTCTTGGGATTCTACTTGGGTGGATAATATAAAATGTGAAATGTATTTCCTAGCACACTGGATTTTTGTGTGTGTGTGTGTGCGTGTGTGTGTGTGTGTGTGATTCAAAAGAATGACTGTTCCAATCATATACCCTTGGGATCTGAACACCTCTAGTTCTTGGTCCTGAAAAGGTTTGCTTGGAAGCAGTTTGGTGAACTCAGCTAAACTGCTTCAGGACATGGCAGTCCACGTATGGGCTCTATGATGCAGAACTTGGGCTTGGACTGAAAACTCCACGTTGAAGAAGATTCATACATCATGCAGCCATGCAGCATGTTGCTGCTGCTTCTTCTTTTTCTTCTTTATTTTTTTAATAGACAACTTGGTGGAAGCTAGAATAAGTTTGATATTTGAAGGAAAGTATGCTTTGTTAGGAAACTGGTAGTTGGTAAATAAAATCCTTTGGCAATCTGCTTTATTATCTATTCTATTTTTATTGTATACTTTGCTGTGTTTACCTATCTTAAATAAGAATGCCTGATGCCTAACTTCTTTATAAATGAAAGATTGAAAAATAATGGCTGACTGAAAAAAAAAAAGCCAAGCATTATGTTACAGCCTGGCCTTCTGCGGTTTGTTCTTGGGCTGGTAGTTGTATCACAGTCAGAAGTCAGTGTGTGAAATACACAGGTAACAGTACATGTAATACATAAAATAGTTGAATTTTTTCCTGTCTTTCTAGCCGAATAGTGTGAACAGATTAACATGTCTATAGCCTAGAGATGGTGTTTTATAAACTTTGCAAGATATGTTTTTGAAAGCCACAGAACAGTCGATATGAAAATAGAGGTGAAATCAAATTGAGTTTTTTAATTACTAGTCAATGTAACATTCAGTACACTTTTATAGAAACCAGTGTAATCACCATCTGTCTTCTGTGCTACAAAAGTCTACACAAAGCTCCCCAAAATGCCAACTGAGTTATTTACTGAACAGATAATTTGGTTGATATCATTTATTGTTGTTTTTTAGCAAACACCTGTATAGGCACTTGCGTTTTCATACTGCTTTGCAGAGTTGGAGAGAGAGTGCTTTTTGCATTAGGGTATTTTTCTTTAGTGCTCTTCCAGACTCATCACAATTACTTATGTACTTCATATTGTTGTTCCTTTTTAAAGAAAAGTTAATTCTAAATATTGTACAACTGATTTTCCAACACTGAGCAGTGCTTTGATAGTGTCATGCTTTAAATAGCAGATGAACAGGATCTGTTTAAAGCTGTACAAATGCTTGTTTTCTTTCTCATTTGATTAATAGTCTCGTTGGCTCTACTGGCAGAAAATGGTCTGACTGTGAATTGTGTTTATAGCTGGAGCTGAGGGTCCACAATAGTCTTACGGCTTGTTACCTGTCTATAGAGGTCCGCAATAAAAAAGAGGCTATCAGAACACATTTAAAAAATACAGTCCAATTCTACCAGGTATTTAATGGGCTTAAAACCAATTGAAGGTATGGTGACCACATCCAAAGCAGATAATTGGTACACTCACCCTGGCAGGAAAAGGGCCCCCAAAGTAACTTTTTCCTACTATTAGTATTTGTAGTAATCATTTATTTCTTTCTTTGAAAAATGTTTGATAATAAACCCCTCCAAATCTAGGAAAATAAAATCTTGTGGCCTCTAATATGGGATAGAGCAAACCATTGGTAAATAAAACCTGGAAGTAGAAGTACCTGGCTGCAAATGGCTAGGCAGTTTTTAATATGTTGTTTTATGTTGTTAATAAAACTATAATATTTAGAATAAATTTTTCTGCTTGCTTGATATTTTTAGTACTTTAAGCAATGTCTTTTAGGAGATGCCATTTATATGCATAATCTTTTGGTCCGAAGCTACTGTGTAGATCAATCTGGAGTAATAATGTGAATGTGCTCTCAAAGACAATGCCTGCTGTGAAATAAGGAGTTAGCAGGAGCGCTAGTATTAAACACAGTAGGAGAAATCGGGCTTTATTTTGTTTAATCAGATTAAAAAATGGAGATTAAAAAGTGTACTGCTACTATCATATAGATATGATTTTCAGTGTTTAAAAGATGAACGTTTGAATGATACGGTTTTAAAGTAAGATGATAAAGGTAGTCATTTAAATCTCTGCATATTTGCTTTGAGATCGCTTACAGAATTGTAATTAAGGTTAATTGTACAGAAACACAACTCCAAAACTGTACTCCAGAACTCCCTAATTGATCAACTAGAAAACAGATTTTTTGAGCATAACATTTAAATGTATTATATAAATTCCCAGGATTCCACAAAGAGCTTTGTTTCAGGTTGATTTATTGCACTTACTTTAAAAACTTTGATTTCATAGAATGTAAATTTTGATTTAAATAATTCTAAATTTCTGATGTGCCAAGAGTAAGAAAGCTATTTTCTTCAGCAACAGAAGAAAGGAACCATTAGCTTTGCCTGATTGATATCACCTACTTACATTTTGGGAAAGTGGCTTTAAGTATGTGAATCAAAAAAGTGAATAATCCGATGGCTCGAACAGGAAGGCGTTCAAGGTGAGCCAAGAGAGAGGATTGCTTAGAGAAGATTAGCATGGCTGTGAGCTCCCTGTTGGTCAAGGATTTTGATCTTTTCCCACCACTGCTTTTTAATATTTAAGGGAAGATTGTAGGCCAGCGGATGAGCAACTAAACTGAAGTTTGATGAAATTTCAGGTGAGAAAGACGCCCAGCCTGTGAGTTACTGCTGAAAACACGATTGAGCTAGAAGAGGCTCTAGAAGGATATTTTCCTGAAATAGCACTGAGCTGTAGCAGCTGTTTGTTGCCCTCTTTGTATTTCTCAAATCTTTATCATAGCTTAAATATTTGAAGCAAAATTTAAAAGAAAACAAAGCAAGTTAATGTTAATCAAAGTTCTAAGACCCTTTTTTCAGTTGGTATTTTTGTTTAGATTTCTGTGGGAAAGGATATTTTATGGTTAACAAAACCATTTATTACATATTTGTATGTTTTTCTTTTGAGTTATGTCTACATTTCAAAGCTTTTTATAAGCTCAATTTATATATTTTATAGCCCTCTTGCAGATAAGTGCAGTGATGTCTTTATTGTGTTCTAATTTGGTCTAATTGGCTTTAGTCCTTAATGACCTGCTATATTCACCATTAACAATAGGATACATTGCATATGCTGCAAATATTGTGGAAGGGAAATATTAATGATTACTTCTTCAACGTAAGATGCTGTTTAGATTTTAGAGAGGGTTTAATGTTACATTGTAAAGCTTTATGGCTTGTCTCTGCCTTCTGTGCACCTCCTCCCCACACAGACCCGCACCCAAAAGGAGAAGGAGAATGCTCCCGGGGGAATGTATTTATCAGTTTTGATTAAAGAAGGTCAAAGATCTCCCTTTCTAAGTTCTCAGAGCTGATCATCAGTTTGGGTAGAAAAGAGCCTAATGCTGTAGCTACCCGTGGAAAAGTGTGGATATGAATCAGCAAGAATATACAGTGTTTTTCTTTGGATATGAGCCTAGCTTACATAAATTTTTTAGTGGATAGATTCTTTAAAATTTAACTTGTGAACGGACCAGTTAATGCTCTGCGTAGTGTCACGCTGTATCCCTGTTGCGGTTAACTTAGGGTGCCTGCTGCTGGGAAGCCTTGGTTCAGCTCAAATTGTTTGATTAGCGACTGCAGGCCCTGCGACTGCAGAAGTGTCGTACTGTTGATCCTTACTGTTAAATCTAAACCCTCTTCTTCTGGACACCATTTGTCACCATCCACTCATCAAACAGTGAACTCCAGGACAGGAGCAGGTGCAGACAAAACTTATTAGACGATTGAACATTTTCTTCGTAGTGGAGTCCACTGTTGGTTCGTACTGTGTGTGCTAATAGGATGTAATGGTACGAGGTAGCGTGATGGCCAAGGGTGTACTGGTGGGTTGGTACGGCAGGGACCAGCTGCGGGGACCAAGCAGGGGCTCCCGCGAGTCAGCGCCCGACATGCTCGCTCTCACTGCCTCTCCGGAGACTCCGGGGATGGTACAGGAGGCTCAGGCTTGATTTGCAGCAGCCCACATGGGATGTTGAAAGTACCAAGGTGTGAATACTCTCCTGATGTTTAATTTCTATGTATGATGCTATTTTAAATGTCTCTTAATTCAGTCAAAAATAATTTCCGCTGGAACACGTCTTTCCACGCTGATGGTTTATACTCATTCTCAAAGACATTTTGGCACTGTGCAAGTGGTGCATTGTGCCCCTAGAATATCTTATATTCCTCATAACTCTCCATCTACCTATTAGACATAGTTGATCTGTTTCTATTCCAACAGCAATGAGAATAAAAAGTCAAATACTTAGTAGAAAAATAAAATTTCTGATAGTAACCACTAACCAGAGGAAAGGGCTACAATAGAGATGTTTATGCTCCTTTTGCTGCAGTGGTTTTTGCAGCTCCTATTCCAATATGTTCCTTCTGTAGCCAAAAGCCTACATGCAGTATTTGAAAAATTAATCTTTGATGCATGAGATTTTGTCTGCCTGAATTTTGCTTGTCTCATTTTAAATGGTGATAGAAATTGCTTACTGTAGTAAAACACAGCATTAACCTCATAGTGTGTTGGCACTGCATGATTTATGCTGGTTTGGTCTTTGAAAAATATGCAGCCTGTCTCCCAAACCTGGATTTAGCTTATAAAATACGTTGGCACAGGCTTGGGGCTTGAATTGGAACACTAACTGCTGATCCTCCATCTCCCTAGGGTGGAAAAAGGGTTTAAAACTGTAGCCTCTTGGAGGTCATTAACTTCATATCATTTCTTCAGATTAATAATAATTATATGTTACAGTAGCTGGAATGTTTTAAAAGCAGTGTAGCCTGATTTTCTCCTTGCAAGCAAAAGTATAGGATTCCCTTTTGTGCTGAATCTACATATTAGCTAACCAAAAATAGAACAAATTATTTGCAAATGGAAATAATCAGATCATAAGTAATAAATAAGGACATAGTTATTTTCATTTCATAGGCTTTTTTTTTTTGAATTGTCCTCCACTCACCCACAACCTTGCTGTAGTTGATATGTAAAACTGATTTTTATTTATTTATTTAATTATTTCTGAATATAGTTTGAAAGACTCTTACGAATGAAAAGTTGGACTCTGTTTCAAGATTCCTTCATCTGTAATCTAGTTCCTTTATATCAGCCTAGAGTGGATAGGGTAAGAGGGTTGCATAAAATGCTTTATAGAGGAAAGATCCTTTTTCACCCACCAGAGGAATCCTGAGGCTGTTTTACATAAACTAAGCACACGGGCCTGAAAAAGCTTCATTGGCCAAATTCTCCTTAAAACTCAAGTCAAACATTTCAAGAATTGCAGCTGACTCTTCAGGAAGAAGACATTGTGTATGAGACTGTCGAGGTGGTAAAAATATCCTAGTTACTGAAGAAAGAGTTTAAATACTAATCAATCGTGTGGTCAGAAATTGGAGTTACTTTGTATGCTGTAGGTGCCGTTTCACTACTGGTGAAACGATACCATCATCCAGGATGTTTTTTCTTTGAGTATGGGAATCTAGATTACATGGATGATTTTGCTGCTGTGGAGCACTAAGAATTTATGCAAAATTAGCTTCCTGGTTTATAGCTTTCTGATACTATTTTCTTAATATTATTGTCACACACAGAATTTTTTGATCATGTTTTTGCTTGAACTGTTTGATAGAAGTTGAAAAAGATGCATTAGGTTTTACTTCTTCATTTTTTTCTCAGACTTCTAAGAACCTTTCTTCTGTTTTTGGCATTTGTCAGTTTTCGATGATGTTTATGGGGATTCTTAAGACATCAATAATCTGCTACCTTTTTACAAAAAAAAAAAAAAAAGAAAAGCGAGAGGGGAGGGATATATTTATATTGCTATGTAAATATATATCTATAGCCATGTACTTGTGTGTGGGTATGTATATATATTTATGTAAGTATTTATCTACCTATCTGTTCTGCATACATGCATAGTCAATATTGCAAGATATTTACATCTTTATGTGACCTACACATGTTCTGCCATTACTACCTTCTGGAGGGATGAGAAGTTTGCAGCATCCTTTAGGTTAACTAGCTGATATGAATAGTTAGATTCTGGATGTCACAGATATTTAGCCATTTTATAATACTCATAGAAGTTTTGTTACTTTTTAGGGTTGAAGTTCTATTGTGGGAATACAAAATAAATTTGAAATACCTTATCTACAGGGACGAGCAGTCATTCTGATCTGGGTTTTGCAGCTGTTTATACATCTTCAAATATTAACAAAAAAAAAAAAAAATGACAGCAAAACAAAATGACCGACCAGTACTCTGAATGATTGCTTATAGTTCTAGCTCCAGGTCCAGGAGAAATGTAGATTAAGGCAAGATACAGAATTTTAAATTTAAACTCTTGTATAACTATTTCTGCATACATGCTGGTTAGTAGATGAGTATAATTTTTATAATATAATTTACACAGTAAGGAGATAGAAGAAAGTGTTAATTAAACAACTGTCACCAACTTTGAATTACATGTTCTTACATACTCCTCTTAAGTCTTTTATCATGCTATAGATCTCTATTCTGGCTCCTTGGCAAATGAGTTATACTGAATTACCAGTGATCTGAATTCTGATGTATCTTCTGTTGATGTATCAGTGAGACTGAGAGAGGAGCGTCCTACCGTTTATATGTTTCGACGAGGCAAAAAATAGTATGTGTGATACATCATTCCACAGTTCTCTTAAGCATGCTGCTCTTTAGTTTTCAATAAAAAATAAATTAGTAGCTTTCCAGTGCAAGCCAAGGGTAAAAAACAAACAAACAAACAAACAAAAAACCCCAAAACACATATATGAGAAATGCATTGCGAGACTAAAAATAACCCCTTTGATATCTAATTATGTTTGTGTCTGTCCTGGTCACATATTTGTTTGCCACTTCCTTGCTATGCTCTCTGCACAGTTTTATAAAGTGTTCATGTTAGAATTAAAACACGTGGGTTGGCTTTAAAAAAGTAAGGTGGGAGTAAGAATATTTCTAATATCTCCTAGCCTGATAGTGGCTATAAACAGCAGGTCATCAGAACTGTCAAGTGTTTATAAAGTTTTCATGTACAGAAAGGAGGAAACAGCTTCTCACTGAAGCTTTGCTTTAACAACCACATTATTCATTTTTAATTCTCCAGTGGAACCGGTGGAACTCCACAGATGTTACATGAAGCAGAGAGGGAAAGCTCCCATGAGGCATGGAGGGGTGTCATGGATAGCAAAATAATGTAATATAATAGGATCTGAGAGCCTGCAGTTTTGAAAAATTGCAATTCATTCAGGTAAAAGATTGCATTTGTGTCAGGTGTAATCCTGTCAGAGATGTAATCTTGTTTAAAACTACTTTTTCACAAAATGGAGCAGAAATGTTTCTGGGGAAGACTGTTCATTTAAAATTAATTTGTAGTAATACAGCCTTATTCATGGGAACTTGAAAGTGAAGTTAAGACAAAATTGAGTAGAGAAACATGAATACTCTTGAATTTCTTTCAGTTTAGGGAGTGAACATATACAAAGACACAAAGGATCTTCTATCAGAATCTTATGTTGAGGACGACTTCAGAAAATGAGTTTTGGCTTTGAAAGAATGACCAGAACTTAAAACCATCTCCCAGCCACTGCCAGAATACCCTCTTATTGCATGATTTTTCAAAGGCATAAAAACTCCCTCGTTCTGTGATTTATTGTTAAAATTTATTTACTATCTATCATCTTACTTAGTGACTGTATATAAACTGAGGCCTGCATTCAGCATAAAAGTGAGTTTTATGGAAGTCTGGTATTTCCACTAGATGAAAAAAACAGAAGAAATCTTGATTTAAAATTTTATTGCAGTTATGGCTAAAATGTTTCCTATGCTGTTCTCATCTGCTTCACGCGTTCATACTCATGATCTGGGTTAGCTGCTGTTGGCACTGCCACCGCTTTGCCATGTCTTCCATTTACTGGTTTCAATAAAGGACACCCCGGGCTGGTAAGTCAAATAAAAGCTAAATCACATGTGATCTGCTGAAATGCCAGAGTTAGCACAGAAACGCTTAGGGTGGAAGTGAAGGAAACTTGTATATATTCCCCCTTTGGGTGAGGGATTTCAAAGGTGTTAAGAGAATGGGCAGAAGGTATCGTGTTGAAGCATGGAGGTCTGTGATCCTGACATACGTAGAAACCCTATTGCAGATCCATGAGTCCACTTTCATTATGGAGTGACACAACTGGGCTATCTGTTTTTTTTCCTCGTTTTTAATTTAAATATTCTACAAGTCTATAGGTCCCCCAGATTCTTTTTGTCAAATTAATGCAAATTGTAGGAGTTCAAGATCTCTAAAGTCACAGTAAGGTTTCTTTTATCTTAAACTTTTCCTGTCTTATTGTTGCTGATTTTAGAGAATGCTTTAGTTAGTTTTTCCACGGGATGATTTGATTAAAAAAAGCAGTTACTGCATGTGTCAGAGAATCTCATGTGACCATACATAGCAGGTAAGTTTGAAAATGAGAGAATAAGGTGGTTTGCTTGTTTCAGAAACGCTTTGACAGGGGCCAAGCAGTTCTGCCTGAGAAATCAGAGGGAACGGCAGGAAATCCCTTGTAAGGAAGAGACAACGTATGTTCTAAAAGGAAATTCTATATAGAGGACAAGCGAGGATTTGCCAGAGGAGCTCAGGGCACTTGGGCTTTTTTCGCATACCGTTGTGCTGTTTGGTGTTTTTTGTGCCCCTGTGGTATATGAAGAAATTGTAGCTGCGCAACCCCTTCATCTTCCTTTGGTTTCCTTCTTGCAGGCAGATCAGGACTGCACTCCTCCCTTCAGGCACTCGTTTAAAAATACCAGCAAACAAGCAAACAAGACCCTTGTGCGTAACACATGAGTGGGCTGGCATGATAGCAATGGGATGTGGCAAGTTTCCAAATCTGACTCGAACTGACTATTTTTTAATGAGAGAGGATTTTTTTTTCAGTTCCTTGGAATCTTCTGTGCTTAAAAATATCATTTGAACGAGTTCCAGTTGTGGAGCGGACTTTTGCGTAGGGGTAGCTTACTCCTGAGAGGAGACTGAAGTTAGCAGTTCATCTCAGCTGATCCATTGAACAGGCATCAGCTGGTAAAAACTTTCCGTCGTTCCTTGCCAATGTCAGATCTGAAGCAGAAGTGCATGAGCAAAGGACTCTGTAACCCGTTAGCAATTTTATTCCTCTTAAGAGTCGTTATTTTCTTAAATAAATGGAGATTTGTATTAGATGCAGGTGTGTAAAGTCACTGTCTTGTGTTTTCCAGCTGCCTATGTTTTAAATGTATTAGTGGAAAATGAATGCATTATTTTCTAATATGTCCAGTCTTTTATGAAGTGAATTCAGTGACTATAAAATCAGGAAAGCTTTGGTCAGGTCCAATTACATTGAACCCTGCTCTCAAAAGAATGTGTGTAAGGTTTTCACCTTTTGGCAATGCCATTTTTGACCACATATGTGGTACATGTGTTTGTTCTCTTTCCACATTTTCCTCACTTTTCCATATTACGTTTGCTAGACATGTCTCCCCACCTGTAGCATAACAATTTAATCTGTTTCTTTGATATTGGTCCTCCAGGGTATATTTCGTAACACAAACTAGTGCTAATGTGCATTTAGACTGTTGTGTATTTTATTGCAAAATTTGTAGCAGAGATGTACTGTTAATGTTTGGAAAACAATGCATTACCTACCATTATTAAAAAAAAAAAAAAAAATAGCAGCCTTGTTTGCTTATGATAGTTGTATATCCAATAGCAGGAGCTTTGATTTGGCTCCAAACCCAGAATCCATTGTATCTTGCACCTTTAGTCTCCAAATGGCAGGAGTACAATTAACAGCTTTATCTACAATGTTTCCTATCTAAATGTTGTCCCTGGCAAGTACACTGTCTTGCCCACTACCCGCCTTGTTCTTTAATTCCCTCCAACAGTTCGTTTTAGGTTTCCCTGTCTTTGCCCTTCCACACTTTCTTGGCTGGTCCCTTTTAGTGTTGATCTCTCCTACCGGTGTCTTTTCAGAGGCTGACAGAGCATCCTCTATCAGTTCGGTGCTTTCCTAGCTGTCCCTCACCCTTTCTCAGCTCTCCCGTTTTCCTTTCATTGCTGAGCTTTCTTCTGTTCGATGTGACCTCTTCCTTGCTTTTAGTGCTTCTCCCCTCTTTCTTTATGGCACCTGCTGAAAGCAACACTTCCTTTTAGAACAAAATTGGGTCTGAATCTTGGATTTCATCAAACTGTTTTGAATTGAACGTTAGGATTTAGTTCAGGGCCCTGAGCTTGGGCTGTAGAGAAATGGAAATGCTGTCATCCCTGAAGCAAACAAAAAGAAAACTCTTTCATCGGGTATCTCTATAGCTAGGCTAACAGAATTTCTAATTGATCTAGAAGGATTTGTTTCCCAGCCAAACTGAAATATTAATTCAGGCAGTAGTTAATTCACAATACAAGCTAAATAAAGTAAGTAAAGATATTTTATTTTTTCATCTGTTTAGTTATGGACCTTGTTTTAATATAAACATCAAAAAGATAATTGGCTTTTTTTTATTATGTGAGGTGTACTCACACAATATGCCGTACTATTTTCTGTATGTACAGGGAATGCCACTTCTTTTTTAGTAACTATAACAGTAAATCGTTGTTTGTATATTGTTGATCAAACCATATGCATTTTAAAATGCATTCCTTATGCTTCCTTCCTATCAGATGTTGAGAAAAGGTTGATTGCGATTTCTCAAAGTTGCAAGAACTAGTCTAAGCTTGTCTTCTGATCAAATAATGTCTTGAGACATAATGTTTTATAACAGGCCAGACTCTATGATTAAACATAGAGTTTTAACTTGTGAATACATGACCAAGTAAATGCCATAATCGACAGGAATAAATGGCATGTGATGATTTGCTGGGCGTGAAAATCCTCCTTTGTTATGGCATTTGTTACTTACTTTCATGTGATGAGTATCACCTGTGATCAGTCTTATAATATATTATAGCTATGAAATTATGAGTTTCTTTTTTATTACTGAAACTGTTGCTTTCAGATGGTTGTTTTGGTCTTTGTGGAAAATTGTATATGTTCCACTGGTGTTCTGAACAATATTTCCTTACCTTGCATGCTGTAACATTATTCAGACTTGTTTTCCTATTAAAAGTGTTTTGAGACTTTGATAGAAATTCTGCTTTTTCCCTTTTTAAGTGAACATTGGTTTTGAAAGGTAGAGAGACTTCTTTGTTCCTTAGTTTACAGTCTGAAGCAGCATGCATTTAAAATACAAGGTTTCTGTGTAACCAAGGATTGTGATATCCTTTCTTTTGTACATTTATGTTTGAAGGTATTCATTTGAGAGTAATTCCAAGTAAAAAGAAAGTCTCTTGTGGTATAGTGGATGTCTGCAGGTGTTCTAGACTCCTGCTATATCACTGTCTCAGAGGCGTCACCTTCATGTTTAGAGAGTTCATTCATGCTAATCAAGATTGGCAACTCTGTGCAAATAAGACTGTAAATGAAGCTTGGAAAAGGAATTTATTTTAAAGATGTTTGAATTGAAGAGATTGTGATGTATTTATTGTTCTGCTTTCCTCTTCCAGCTGAGTGCTCTTAACATTTTCACATTTTGTTAAATTGTATTAAAAATGGAAAAAATGTAAAGGGAATTGAGGCAGGTCATTGATACATCCTGCTCTATACTGAATAACCAGCTGTACTTGATTTATTGTGGTCTGCATTCAGAACATAATTGTAATGTACGGAGAATTCACTTGTAACAAACAAACTGAGAAAGAGAAGAGCAAAGCAGTTTTCCTTCTTCATTTTAAAGTCTTTTCTTAAAAAACAATTTTCCAAAGGCACAAGGGTTAAATTATGGGTCCTATTTAGGTTGCTCTTTTTTTTAGGAGCAGTGAGAGATGTTGTTAAACTCTGCTTCCCCCGAAGTCCTCATTAAACTCAGTGAAATTGGCTTGAAAACTGACAGCACTTGCTTGTCCTTTATGAGTAGTTAACTTATCCTTATGTTTCTGAAGACTTGTGGAATTTAGTAAATCCCATAAGGAATAAGTGGGATATACATTATATGTAAAGATTTTTATCTATTTCCTTTTCTTTTATTGAGATTACATCAACATGCGCAAGGTCAGTGAACTAGGCAGAGGCTTTCTCTATTACTATACCATTCTGGCAATGCTGTTCTTCTTCTCATCAGCACTCACAGTTTTCCTCAAGTTTCTACTTGACTAAAGAAATGTTTGCATTGCTCTTTTGCCCAGTTTCTAACAATTCCCTGAGGAGCTGTTTTCACTTTCTGTAGACCATTTCCATTTTATCTTTGTAAGAGAGATGTTCTGGCATCTATTCTTTTTTCTACCCTAATGGGATTGAGTTCAGAGTTCCTTGCACAACCATTCCTACATTCCTGCATATAAAGATAAACCTTCCAAATACATGGAACAATGACCTTTGCATATGAGAAGATTAACTAAACTGGAGAACAAAAGAACTTAGTGAGGCAGGAAACTTCAAATGATGTGGAATGGTTTTTGAAGCTTATGCCAGTTTTGTTAGAGCTTTAATTTTACATTCTTACACTTTTCAGATTACCTAATAATAGTGAGGAATAGTAGGGTACGCTTTATCTGCTTAGGGAGTGAAAGGAAAGAAACAGTTTTTACAAATAAAAATAGCATTTTACTTGAGAGGAATGGTGCTCATTGTTTGAGACTTCTAAGACCAAGAAGTCCCAGTTGACTCTCTCTTCAAGATGTCCTTCTGCAAGAGGTGTTGCAAGTCACATAGACAAAGTGATGGTAGAAAATTTTTGGTTGGAAGCTCCTTTTGTCAGGAGCTTAATATTATTTGCAGATTTTTTGTGACATTTAAAAGCAGTTATTTAGGTTGTGGTTGAGGCAGGCCTTAGTGATGCGAGCAAGGATTGGTCTTCTATTTAGAGCTTGTGCCCTTCCTGATAAAATGGTTACTGTTGAGTTAAGTATGCTGTCAGATTAAATCTGCTTTGATATTGTGAATAGTGCTACAATTATGTATGTTCGTGTATGATCACATTCCTCAAATAAAGGTAACCTTCAGAGAAGGACGTAAATAAACACAGATCTTTACAGAGGGTGGCAGTTTCTGCCATTCAAATACTTTCGCTAACTCTGTTTTTTCTCATTTTCTCTCAGCGTACTGAGATGTAGTTGATACATGTAATTCCAAAAATAATGGAAAAAATAACATTTTGGAATTAAATACCCTGCTTTTGGACAGAACAAACACAAAACTTGTTCAGTTTTGCTGTAATTGTTGGGAGAGGATGGTTTGTTAAGAAATGTATAATTATGAAAGTAATTATTCTTTACATCTTAAGCTGTCATGTTTAAGACTGTTTCCTACAGTAGAATACAGGAGGCTACCGTATTCAGGTTGTTAATGCAAAGTAAGCAGTCAAATTAAAATTTCACCATGTGAATTGTTGTCTTGAGGAATTTGAAAGAAAGTAGTAGTATTGAGACATGCTATTTTCACAGCAGGGAAGGCAAACTTTCCTTCCCAAGAGTTGTCTGTCACTTCCTAAGTACCTGATTCAGACTCTGCATATATTCTCATTTGTTTGGGATAGGCATAGAAGTGGGAAATCTCTATTCAACCCTGCTATTCTCAACACAATATCTAACAAGACTTACAGGATTTGTAGTTTGTTTGCTACTTCTATTCTTTTGTTTCTTTTTCCTGAAGTTACAAAAGAGTCATATTACTACTCCTGTCTCTTTTTGTGTGATAAATACACTTGAAGCATACCTACATTTGAATCTCAAATCTTCTGCTGTGAAGTAGATGACTTCCACTTACCTAAGTCAGTTTTACTGATGAAAATAATAAACTTCAGTGACTTAAAATTGTCTTGCCTAAATCTGTTACTAAATGCTAATCCTAACAACTCTGGTGTTGATTTTAGGCTCTTGCTGGATGCCTTTTAGAGAGATTGCAAATGATTGTGTGGGTGCTAGGCACATGTGGAAATCCAACCACTAAATAATTTTTGAGATACTTCTTAAAAGAAAAAGAGGCTAAAAAGTCTGGCTTACGAGACGCCCGTGTTTGAAAATTCAAACCAGCAATCTGTGATTGTTACAAGCAGCAAAATGTCTTTAAAAAATGTTGCTGCTATTTGATGCACTGGGTTGCTTGATGGCAAGATATTGCTGTCATATCTCCATGTAGACAGTTCCATGTCCTGGGAGTGTCCCCACTGTCATATAAACCTAAGTTAATGACTTAAAGAGTTTGGGGAGAGGGAGGAATGGAAGAGGTATTTAGGACTTGGACTAAATTCATAATGGAGGCCAGAAAGTTGCCTCTTAGCTTCATGACTTTCCCAGTGTTAAAATGCAGAGAGATGAGAAAGGAAGAGGAATAATTAGGTAATGAAGTGCTATATGACAAGTTCAAGGAGCAATTTCTGTTTTGTGGCTCTGTGTCACAGAGGTGTTTTTATTAAATGATTGTTTCATAAAATGAGAGAAGTGGTTGAAAATGTGGGGCTATTGTAGCTTGCTCCAGTAAACTATCATTACATGATGAAGGTTATTTGCCCTGTGTAACACTTCTCTGCCTATGGTGATTTTCTGAAGATCAAATCCCAAAAGACTCTGGGTACCTCCAGAAAGCTGCTAAAGCTCTCAACTTGCTTTACAGGTTTTTGGCACCTTTCAGGCCTGGATAGAGGAAGAAGGCACCCAACTTGTTGGAACAGGGCGATCTCTGAGTGCATGGAAAAAATCTTCCACCCGTAGTCTGACTTGAGCTGGGGTGTGTCCTGTGCAGTCTGGCATGGGGAAGATCATTTCCCGGAGGCAAACGCGGTCCTCCCACGGGTGCCACTCGCCGGCGTGAGCTCGGAGGGCTGCGTGGGAGGAGAGCAGTTCACTGCGGCTCGGGTGCGCTGTCGGTTCCCTGGGCAGCTGTAGGAATCCACTCTGCAGTTAGGCTCCTTTCATGTGTTTGCGTTTTGCCAGACGGTATGCGTGGCTTGCATTTTGGCGTGCGGTGTATTACTAAGTCTTTCAGGGAGAGGAGAGGGGAAGCTTTTCAATCTTCATTATGCCATTATGCCATTTTTCAATGGGAATAATGAAAGAATCCAGTATTTGAATATTGAAAAGGATTTAGACCTGTTTATGCATTCATTTTGAATTCCTTATTTGTCATTTTTCAAGGTGCAAGGTGAAGAAGAAAGATTTGGAAGGTACATATTTCTCTAGCAGGTCATTAGTAATGAAACAGCTAACTTCGTCTTTTAATTTATATCATTAGTAGATCAAACTTCCAGTCATTTGTCTTAATGCCTTTTTCTCTTTCACGTTTAACAGTTGGGCTAAGGGGTTAAAAAAAAAAAAAAAAAAAAAAAAAAAAAAAAAAAAAAAAGGAGGAGGCTGTTTCATCATTCTGTCAACATTTAGACAGAGTTAGTCCAGCTTTAAGCTTTCAGGCTAACATGTTCTCACTATGAGCTGCACCACTGGCTTCTAACCAAGGGTTTTGTAAAGCATGGAGGATCCTGGTGTATTTGAGATAACAAAGCGTATCACATTATAATATTTCCCTTTGTTTTCCTTGCATTCTTTCACAGAGCAGAGGAATTTTTAGTATTTACTGAGGGATTCAGTGATTAACGTCTAGAAAATAAAATTATTTGCTTGGAAGATGTAAGTGCTTTGACCTAATACTGGAGCAGCAGGTGAAAAATAATAGTGAAGCCAGTTTTAATGCATGAAGTGGAGAATGTGTAATTGAAGCAGTATGATGATGAAAAGGCATTATGTGAAACTGTCAGAAGTCATTATAATACACTAATTAACATGCTTTGCACTCTTAGCTTATGCTGTTGTGTGCTGATATTTCCTCCTATTTTGTCTTGTGTATTCATTAACTTTGTTGTCAGGTATTTGAAGGAAGGCAATGGTATTTCTTGACAAAAAAAATAAAACTGTTTTTTTTTCATTTTGTTGTGTTTAATGCTGTTTTTAGAGGAATCTGTCTCCTGCAGAAGATGGATTTTCCTTTTGATAGCAGTTTTATTCTAATGTGTATGCTTGGGTTTTGTTTTGTTTTCTTAATGTATAGAAGAAAATACAGATTATATTTCACCTTTGGTAGGTAATATCAGCTTATTTGTAGGAAACGTTAGTGTATATGTCTGACTGATATCTTGAGGCCCATCTACCTTGTGTTGCAAGTCTTACGTATTTCTGAAAAAAGCCTCCTTTTGAACATAATAAACATAATCCAGTAGCTATTCATACCTCACAAAACCTGCAGAAATTGTTCAATATGAAATCACCCTGTTTAAAATGCCATCGGAGGGGTTATGCCCTGCCTAAGCCTGATTTGCGGTTATAGTAATAACTTAAATGATATGTAGGGCAAGTAATGGCTCCGTACATCGACTTTCATCCATCGCTCTCAATTCACCAAGTCAAATGTTACTGTTCAGCACGTTCTTTATCTATTTAGCATTGAATTCTGCCAGTGTTGCTCTGCTCTTCACCATGACGAGTCTTTGTGCTGTGTAGCTTAAGGCCTAGTGGAGCTTTTCAGTACCTTCCCTGGCTCCAAATTACAGAAAGCAGGACATGCACTTCCATGCAACCTTTCCCAGCTGGTCCATATTCTACTAGGTTCACTAGATCAGCCCTCCATTCCTACATGTCCTAACTCATTTAAAGCAATATGTCTGACAGGCCTTCCCTCTGTACTGCTGTGTGTAACCATCTGAGTAAATCTTGCCTCAGTTAATATTTTCTGAAATGAAGAACCAGAAATTAAGAATGAAAATGGAAAAAGTACCACATATTTAAGTAAATCTGGAAGGAGAGTGAACACAACGAAGTCAGCCTGATGTTTCTGTCTTTGGCGATAGACTGGAGATGGGAACAGTTCTTTCACTCCCTAAGTATTTAGAGTGATTCTGCTTCTGTCTGTGTCCAAACATGAAAAACTTAAGTTCAACAAAATGAAAACTTTTAAACAGAAGATTCTGTTTATGGAAACAGTTATGCAATCCGTAAGTGTCCTGGCCTTTCTTACGCCAAGGCACATGCCCTTGTGCATGGCCCTACTGAGAATGCTGTTCACACTTAATACCCCAAGTCATATCTCCAGTGTAGTGAACATCTATAATTTCTAACATAGGATCATGTGGTAAGTGTTGGTAGACTGTTGACTCCGTGATGGAAGTCAGCCTATATTAATTACCATACACCGTTAAGAAATGGCAGCTCTCTGAGTTACAAGCTGTCCCGCGTGGCTCAGTGGCAAGTTACTGTCACGTTCAGGCAAGTCTCTCCTGTGAATCTGCTGGGCTGGGAGATCCCAGGACTGAGGAGTTCTTGGGGAGGATGTTGCTTGGGGCAGGGAGTGAGTGCCAGCGCAGGAGCAATGCCTCAGGTGCTGGGGGCAGCCTGGGGACGCTCCGGCCATCCTCAGGGGAAGGGGTTCCTCAGGAACAAGGGCGAAGCGGGCAGGAGGCACTGCATCATCCCCATCTCGCTGGGGTGAGCGGGCCCTGTGCTGCTGCTGCTGCTGCCAGCCACCCCCCTGCTGCTCCAGGGTTTTTTTTCAGCTGCTCTGACTGCCAGAATCTGTTCCCGAGCTTTGAAGCAAATGTTGAAATCGCATTTCCTCCTCCCTATGTGTTTGCGTAATCACGTGAGAAATCAGCAGATACGCATCAAACCTGCTGCTGCTTCAATACTTTATAATTTCCCAAGATCTTGATGATAAGGTGGACCTTTCGGCTGAGATCCTGTTCCTCACTGGCTTTAGCAAAATGTGTTTTACATACGTGAAATTTTGCAAAAGCACAAATGAGTAAGTATTGGTTGTTTGTCAACAGCCATTGGGAGACCCTTGTCTTCTCCCCTCAGGGAACAAAAAAACATGAAGAAACAGTTTTGGAAAAAGGTTTTCTAGTTTTGGTATTTACGGTAGTGTCTTCACAACAGTTCTTATCTATATTGCTCTCTCAGTTCGCAGAATTACTTAAGTGATAAGAAAAGTATGAAAAAATATTTAGGTCCTTCTCTGCCATTTTAATGTGTCGAGAATGATTTTAAAGCAAGACCTTCCTGCAATTTTATTTTGGAAGCCCTTTGATGTTGTGAATGATAGGTATAATCTGAATTATACTTACAAATTTTAACTATAATGGAATGGTTATCTTTTAAAATGAAAATGTGTTTGATTTGCTCAAGTTCTTAATGAAAGATTGATTTCCATGTGTATCATTTTTAGATTGATTCATTTGTTTTTCTATTGGTCAAGGCTGGCCATTCGGTTGTTACTGGCTGCTCTGGAAGGGAATTAGTGTCTGCTCAGTGAACTGAAGGTTTGTCAAGGGCAATTTTCCCTGGCAGCCGATCCAGCGTCAGATCAGTTATTTCCTCCTTTAAAGAGTATTTGAGTCAGAAAGTAATAAGACTTACTGGGACAAGCCTGATTCTTTTTCCTCCCCTTTAGTAAATGTACTGTACCTACCAAATGTAGGGTATGGTCAAATAAACTGAGACAATGGAGATTGTATTCAGTCTCTAAGATAAAACTTGCAGATATGTAGTGAGTTTACTGATGATAAGCTGACTTCTGAGATGTGCTTTAAGTACAAGTTTCTTCTCCTTTTCTTCCTTTTCCTTTTTTTCCTTTTCCGTTCAGGCTGTGCAATGCACTCATGGAAGATAATTTAGTCTTTTATTCTTTCTTTTTTTTTTTCTTTTTTTTTTTTTTTTTAGAAAAGAAACCACTTAACGCTAGCACTAGAAAAAGATTTGTACTTACATAACAAATCTGTTAGGCAATCAAGAAGAAATTTCTAAATCTTACTCTATATTACTTTCACTTGCACTGTCAGATATTTATAGTAAAAGCAATTATATTTGGTGGTGGCAATGGTGGTGGGGATAGACGGAATGGAAAATAGTTATAAAATGGCATTTCTCACAAATGGTAGATGTCAAACAAAATGTAAAATATAAAGGTGTCATGTAAGGTCTGTTCTCAGAACCTTTGCTGGAAGACATGTGTTTTGCTGACAGCGTATGACAGGAAGCTTGCATTTTCCAGGGTGGGTGAAAATGTTTTGGAAACCTATGGCAGCCAGTCTCAGCCATTCAGACCTCTAGTTTTCACCTCTTTAGATGCACCTAGAATGAAGTGAAAGAAGAACTGAAGAAGCACAAACAGAGTAACCTCAACCTCATCATGCTTAATTATTAGACATATGTTTAATTTTAGGTGCATAAGCAGGCCTGCTGAAGGGAAAAGGACATATTCTTTTCACTGCCTAGTGTGACTTTTAAAAATGTATGCTCTCAAGCAGTTGGCTGTTTTTAATATTTTTAGAGAAAAATCACTACATTCATGCAGTTTTGTAGTTTAATATTTTAAAACTTTTTGTTAATTTTTCGTGGAAATAAGCAATCTGAAAATAGCATTAATAAAGCTAAAAATATAGCCCTTTTTATTGCCTTACTTAAGGTTCATATCCAAGTATGCAATCGCTAATTGTGCCATTTTTCTTTAAATACAGATTAGCACTCTACTGTAGCTTGTTTCTTTCCAAGAATCATCTCAATTAAATGAGAAGGGTTAAAACATCCTCAACTGTAATATGTCCCCCACATTTTTCTGCTAAAACTTGTATATAGTTTTATTTTCCTATTTGTTCTTTCTTTTCCTTTGAATTCTTGCTAGAGGAAAGATGCGTGCCTGGGGAGGGGGGAGGAGAGGACTGTATAGACGCTGGTCCTGCTAACTGACTGTGGACGGACAGTGGTGATGATTACAGCTGGTACTATGGACTGCGTGAAGTAAACAGCGTTAAAAATGAAGCACGCATAGGTTCCAGAGTCCGAGCTGCCAATAGATGGGCACCTCTGTCATCTCCTGTTTTTTCAAAAATGAGAGAAATGTTTTGCTTTTGATTTTCTACTGAATTGGTTTTGTCAGCTCGTCTCATCCTTTGCTTGCATGAGAAGGCAGTTCAGAGCGGTCCGTGGAGGAGCCTGTGCTTTCAGGATGCTCGCTGAGCTGCCGTGCTCTGCACCGAGGCGGGGAGCTGCTGAGCTGCGCCGAGCTGCGGCCGAGCTCCTCGAGGCGACGCGCGTCGCAGCTCCCCTTCCGCGTGGCTTGCACGCGTCGCCCCACGCAGGGAACGCCTGCGCTGCAACACGGATGGTCCTGATGGTTTTCCTTATCTCTGCACTCTTAGCGACCGTGCGTTTATCCTTGCAGAGAACCTTTTAGTCTCTGTGCTTACATGACGTGGTGAAATTTTCGTCATTTAAACTCATGGGTTGCCCTATGGTAATTTCTTGAGACAGTGTGCGTCATGTTGGCACTTACGCTGGATTTGTATCTTTAAAACATGCACTAGCAAACTGATGCGTTTCAGTAAGATTGTAGAGAGCAGAAAATACCTAAGTAGTTCGAGATGATAGCTGGAAGTTCCAAGTAAGTGTGATATAAACTCTGGATTGCTAAAATGTATATATAAACGGACACAGTGGCAAAATAAGAACCCCCCAAACATACATAAAAAAGCAAGAGCGCCTCTTTAAACTCTTCAGTGGTGTGAACACTTCTCTTTAGATCATTTGAATACTTAGGATAGCCTACTGCAAGAAAAACAAATCCATTAGCCACTGATCTCCTGGCTGATAGCCGCTCCTCTCTGCGCTTTTTGGAGAAGTGGAAGTTGGTGGGTTATATATCTGAGGGCAGGCAGTGATCTATGCGATCTATTGGCTTTTTTCGAGACAGCAAGTGACAGCGTAATGCCGCCTTTCCCATCCCCTGCGTATTTGCCCCTGTGTGAACGCGGTGTAAGGAGCGCAGTACTAAGCGCGGGACGGCGCGTGGGAGCCGCGGCCGGCACCCTGCCCACGCACCCCTCGCAGCCTGCGGCTTGGCTCTGCTTGTCTGCATGGCACCGGGGGCCTGAGGTGTAAAATTTGTTTCTGCATTGCATGCATTTCTCCTTTCCATGCTGCTTTTTTCTTTTTCCAGTGCAACAGGGAGCATATGTTCCTCACTGTTTGCATTAATGAGTCTTTGATGGTGTTACTAAACATGGCAGGTGGGGGAAATTTATCCTCGATTTCTGTTCATGATTACATACAGTATTATTAATTAGTCATTTAAAAGAGGCCTGTTTTGCCACCACCACCACCCCCTTCCCTTCAGCTGGATGCTCACCACTCTTTCCCCCAGGCACAATACCTTTTGTGGTGCTAGATTTTTGAAGCATGTAGAGAGCTTTTGGTTCCTGTGTCCTATATTGGCACATGGAGAACTTCTAAATAAATGGAGCTTTCTGCTTAGAGCACCCACATCAGAGAGACTGCACAATTAACGTTAGTAACAATCTGTTTTCATATTGTCGTTAGGAAGATTTATTGAGATCAAAAAATAGAGACCTGCATTTTTGGTCATAAAAGGTAAGAGCTTTAGATGTCTTTCTGTATGTCTGGCACTAGGCTGGTATTTTACATGGATGTTTTATGTTGTCAAAATTTGTTTTATTACAGCAGATGTGTTGCAGTTGATTTTTAAGTTAGACTTAGGTTTGCCTTTTACCTCTAGAGATGTACAGCAGAAGTTTTCCCTTCTGGAAGTTCAGCTGCACTGCCGTTCTCATTTTTAATTCATTAGGAGGCCCCATAGCATAGAGGCCGAGGTGTGCTTTGCGCTCCTAATTTTATGGGTCGCTGATGTGACAGTAGAGCCTCGAAAGCTCAAGAGGACTGAATTTCAAAGAACAGGGCAAACCAAAAGGTTGTCTAAAATCACGTGTCCCTAGACCTAACCCCATCACCCTGGTCTTTCTCTCTTGTTCCTAGTCATGTGCTTTTCAGTCTTGTTCAATAACAGGTTTTCAGCCCTTTGACATCTCTATTTAAAAATTAACTAACAGCTTTCTGGCAGCAGCTGCTGAAGGGCGCTTTTTTGATTTCATTAGGAAATGGATGAACTCCCCTCTCTCCGTGGTGGCATATTTCATAGTTTGTCTCTAAGGTCAAACTAATATTTACAAATTCTTTTGTTTTTGTTTGATGTTGGTTTATCTTTTTTATAATATGTGCTTTTTACTTTATTAAACATTTCCTTACGTGGGAAGTGTGAAACTAACAGTCTTGGCATGATTTTTTTGGCGGTGGGACTATATTTGATAATTGATTAAACTGTTTTTAAAATGTTAGCTACATTAATATACTTGTATGCTGCATCAGTCTTTTTTTCTAAACAGAAACCATGCAGTTCATTACAGTTGGGCTTATTTTTGTGATTTAAACATAGAAAATTGAAATCTAACTTGGAATATACTATTGATATACTAAAGCAGCTATCAGTAATTTAATTATTTCTTCTCTAAATAGGTTGATTTCTCACTAAAATCTCTAGTTAATCTTAACAGTTAAGTATAGAGACAGAGTTGAGGGCTTTTTGTAGTCTGCTGCCCAAGGCTCTACTGTTTTTTTCAACGTGGAAATAATTTCATGAAGTAAAAGCGCAAGCACATATTTACACATTCCTAAATACAATTTTTTAAGTGAGTTTCCATTTCTGCATTCAAATAGTTCAGTATGCTGATGGCTGGCATTTTTTGATGGTTTAAAGTACAAGATGGTGCATTTATGAAAAGTCCAAGTGATTAAATCTTCAGTGGTGGCAGTAACCATCTTCTAAGCAAAACCCACTCATCTGACTGCTGTGATCTCCTTCCACCGCTATCACTTGATGGAGAACTCCACAACCATGTCAATTTGCTTTCTAGCTTTGATCCTTGACGCTTCTGCTGAGTTCCCCTAGAGCGACATTCCACTTCCCTGACCATCTTGTATGTAAATTGTTTTCAAATGAGTGAACTAATCAACATTGCAGAACTTTAATTGAAAATACAACTAATGATGCATGTCAGTTCATTCAAGTTAGAAATGTATTTTAATTTTCATAGCTCCCCAGAGAAATTAGCGTCTCTTACTTGAACATTCCAGTCCTTCACAATTGCAAATATATTTTAACCTGAAAAATGTAAAAATTTCCATTATCAAATGCCAACTTTTAACTTCCTTTCTTTTATAAACATCTAAGAAATATTTATCAAAAAATTCCAAAGATAGTCAGCAAGAGTGTCAGGAGGAAGTTTAGATGTTCTCAACAGAAGATAAAATGACCAAATGAGCTTGAGATACTAGATCTTACAACTCCAGTTTGGGCATGCTCCTAAAGAGTCTTCAGATATTATAAAAAATCCACTCTGCAAGGATTCTTTTGGGAAACTGCCTGACTGTGGCAAAAGTGGGAGGTAATGGAAATAGACCATCAGTTTCTGATTTAGGAAAAATAGATTTCTAAAGAAAACGTTTGGACAACACTGGCCTCTTCATCTGCATGGTGTACTGTTTATCCCGGTTTGTTACATTGTTGCCACACTTCATTGAGGCTTCATATTCCTTGGAGCTTTGTTGGCTTCTTCCCGTTGTAGCTGGAAACACATTTTTGGGTCTGACTTTAAGTAGCTATCTAGCAAGACTACTGAAAACAAATGACAAAGTTAATGAGTTCTTTTTTCTTCTGCCTTTTAAGAGGGAAGAAATGGTCATCAGTGTCAGGGTGCATCGGTTTCTGCCCTTATGAAATACACTTTGATTTCTGTGCTCAAAATATATTAGTCTTTGCATGATGCTCGCAACAATTATGTTTACTCTTTATCATATGCAATGTATACATGCAGTGATGATCCGTCAAACACCTGTGGGAGGTATTGTGCTGTTCCTACTTTTCTCAGCAAGATATTCCCGTGAAAACAGGGAATGGCTGGTTGGCAGGCGTGAGAAGGGCGACCTGGTGACCTGCAGGACACCATAAGCCTAAGCACACGCAAGCACCTGCAGCATTTTAGGTCAAGTGTCCCACTTCCTTTTCTGTACAGTTGTACTTCTAGGTCATTGCTACGTGGTTGTTACTTTTGCCTTAACATAATTCCTTCCCCCACCGCTTCCAGTATATTCAATGAATAAAGTGCTTCATGTGACTTGAACAGCTGTACTAGGAAGTCTTTTTTTTTTTTTTTTTTTTTTTTTTTTAACTATTCTTATTTTTAAATTGAAGAGCTTATTAAAAAAAGTACTTGAGTAAGTTAAATTACTTAATGCTGCACATCCTTGGAACCCTAATCACTTCCAGATGGAGCAATTCATACTTCTAAGAGAGCACTAATTTGAAAGTGAATCTGGGCTTTGGGTATATGCATCTTAGAGCACCCTTGTACATTGCAGATCCAAAGCCCTTAAAAATTAAGCAATCTAGTTTTGAAAATAAGTACTTTATTTTTAAACCTTACTTAAGTAGTTCCTATTAAAAAGAGATTTTATTTCCTGATGCTGCTCATGTGGTACTCACAGACGTTCTTTTGAAACTGCAGTAAACATGGAAGACAGGAGAACTGAAAATCTAATTCAGTGAAATATCTTAACTTTACTTGTGGGAAGGTAATCTGTGTGTAGGTGAAAGTGAAATATCTTTTCAGATTCAATTTGAGGCGTTCCATAGCTTTGCTGAATATCTTACAAAATAGCTTCTTCTCACACATTTTGTTTTCGAATGTTATTTTAAAATTCTTTGTACAGTTAACTGTTTTCACTAATTTCTGTTCTGTCTTATGGGCTTGAGGATATAAATATATCACTCACTACTGCAGTATTTGGACATTGCCTGTATAAAATCAATGCAAATTCAGTATTGTGCCTTGTTTCTTGGCCTCTTGGGGCACTTTCTTAAAACAGCAACAATTTCTTTGTGATCTAAACATGGTGCAGTGGCATCTTTTCCCCTAATACTATCACGTAACCTAGTGTTCACTGATAAAATGGTTCACTATTTAGCGGTATTTCATCCTGGAAAATATCCTAGGCTAACTTCTTGTTGTTCAGCCTCGTAGCTGTCACTTAAACAGAGGGGTGAGAAAGTCTGCTCTGCAGTTGAAAAGCAGACCTTGTGAATGTGAAGCAAATTTGCAATTCTGTTTGAATTTTTAGAGCTCTCTCACTGGAAAGTGTCACATTTGTTTTAGTGTGTGTGATTTTAAAAGGTAGATGTATCACTTTTAGCCTCATTGTTAGCTATTTCACTGCTTATCAGAGGAAACAAAAGGAAAAAGGTAAGTTATCTAACATATGAAATAAGTCTCTCGAATGCTGAATGTCTCATGTTCATTTTGTGGTGCGGGTATATGCAGAACATCTCAATGCAAAATTCTGCATGATCTTCTCTGGTGGCTTTTTATGTTGATGTCAGCAGAGGGTAGGCATGAGAAGTACAGTTTTTCTCCTTGTGCTCAGAAGAAACTAAGCTAAAAAACAAGGAACCTGAGTTGTATTGGGAGAAGTAAGACCCAAGTGAATCACGCCGTGCTCACTGGGATGTTAGTACCAGTCTATTTAATCTTTTCCTACCTTGTGATGTTTTCTATTCCATGGTGATCTGCCAAAGACAGACTCCAAATGTGATTCCAGTCCCAAGTCATATCAACGTGTCCCTAAAGATGGAGGGAACTGCTGACACTGAGACCTACCACGAACATCGGATCAATTCAGTGTTTTGAGCAACACTGGCATTGCTTGTAATAGTAAGAGGAAGAAGCTGCAGTACAGTGTGTGTGGTTATTAGCCAAGTGTCATGCTTTCCTGTGCATTTTTAATAGGTGAGGTGGTTGCTTCCAGGGGAGAGATATTTATTTAATAATGAGTCCTGTTTAGAAAAGAAAAAAGGTCAGTTTTACCATGTTTTGTGTATGTCTGATGTTTTTATATTTACCTTGAAGTTGCTGTTTTGAATCCTGAAACAAGTGTGTTCTGGACATTGGATTCAATCTGTGGTGGGATTTTTTGTTGTTGTTGGGGGGTTTTTTGTTTGTTTTTCCCCTGTCTGCAGCCTCAGGAGCTAATGCAAGGATTTTCTTATTATTGAGATATTTGATTATGTCTAAATTTACTTTCCACATTTTCCTTTTGCAGACAGGCGTATAAAAACTAATTCTACATATGAATGGGGTGTATATATGTAAAATATAGTGTATGTATTTCTCCAATACATTTCAGAAAGTCCATTTTTTCTGAGGTTACAGACTAAGGATGTTTCCATGTATTTTTTAAGTTGTAAGTATGATATATTTTAGTATTAATGTATTAATTTCTGAAAGTTATTGTTCCTGTTATTACTATGTATCAATTACAAGCTCTATGTACAGCTAGTAACACATATACACCATTTTTTTTTGTCATTTTAAATTTGTCAAGCAAAACATAGATGGTTTATAGTGATTCTCTTGCTTCGGTAATGAGGTGATAATAACTTTCACATTGTGAAGAGGGTAGGAAAGAGCAAAGTAACAGAATATTGTCATTAAGCATATACCCAGCACCTCATGAAAGCAAATAAACTTGCAGTGTTCTGTTTGACAATCTCAGGTTATTGAAAATACCTCTAATTTTTGGATTATTGTTGAAAGCATTTTCATTCAAAGGTTTATAGCAAAACAGGAGTATGTGCCATGGAGTGTTTTTAGCAAACATGTTTATAAAAAGTGATATTGTCAAGTGATCTAATTTAAAAACATTTTTTTCTAGAACAGATCATACTCCTGGGGCACAACTTCTAATATTTGAGTGTATTGGTTCAGTGTAGACATTATAGATTTGAAAATTTGCTACTGCTCATTTTATGAAAGCTAAGTTCCACACAAAAGACTGTATACTAATGTGATATGTAAAGTCTAGGTCTGCCTTGCCAGCTGGTCATCTACCAGTTATAAATTATCCTGTAGATATTTCCTTGTAGAATATGGACAACATACTGCAATTTCTGTATTTAATATATTAAAGTACAGTGCAAGGCAATATATAGTCAGCATTTGCCGGCGCTAACTGCACAGTAGGCATATGCTTTTGTTCTAAATGTAATCAAAACTATGGTATCTCAGATACCACTTAGTGAAATCTGTTGGCAAATGCTAGGATTTTCATTGTGATGACTACATTTTTAAATACCTTTAAACTAAAAGACATTGCTGCGTCTGCTCATTTTTGAGGCAGTGATCTTTTTCTGGCAACACAGTGCAAACAGGTGACATGCTGATAGTGATAGTGTTCCCAATATTCAGATCTGTACTAATAATGTGGGGAAAGAAATCAAAATCATTACGCTGAAGCTTTTCTACATATTGCTAGTACCTGTTCCAGAGGTGGCCAGGGGTATGTGATATGTTCACGGGTAGTGCCATAACTCTCACTGGAGTACCTTGCTGTGTATTGGCAGTACAGTTTTCTTGCATTGAGAATATCCACGAACATGGGTATAGTCAGCATATAGAGTCCTGGAAGTTTATTATAACGTATGATTTGTGGCTTAATACTGTTTTTAAAAGATGTGCACAAATCTTGCTTTTGGATTCAATTCAGGTAGGGCGAGTAGGAGATTATTGCATGATGCCAGCCTTTGCTCTTTTTTGTAAATCAACTTAAAGGTTGATGCAAAAGCATCTTTGAAGATTCAAATGCCAATTAAAGCAATAGTAGCATAATCAGTCATTACAGCATCCTCTATTTAATGGCCTGAATATTTTAGCTTTTCTTTCTGTCTTTGACCACACATCGATTTATTGAATCCTTTCCTATACTTTAGGTCTTCCATAAGAAAACTCGAGTTCTATGGGAAATATTTATGCATTTCAGTAGCTGGCATTGTCTGATGATAAATGCCTGTAAAGAAAAGCTTGTTTCACTTTTCACCTTCCTTTAAACTTTATCCTTCCATTAGAGGGTATGAGCCCTATCCACAGAAGAAGTTATACTCTGTGGTCCTGAGGCACAATAAAAAAAGAAATGTTTTTATCAGTCAGAGCAAATTTTAAGTTCTGAGCCAGAATCTGTGGGCTTCTCAGGACTTTGGATAGTGAACTAAAACCCAAATGTTTTCATAGCTATAACCTTGAACAGTTGTTTTGGGAGAGATACCAAAAAATATAATGGGTCCACTGAGAAGAGACAGAGCATTTTCAGATTTATGAAGGGGAAAAATCAATAGTCTCCCTGAGGCTGTGTAAGTCATGAGTAGTACCAGTAGTTTTATGCAAAGTTGACAGTATCATGATATATAAACTCTTGGTTTGGAATTTTACCAGAAATTAAAGTGGCATTAAAAGGAAAAGCAAATGTATTGGCATGTGTACTAAGAAGGCGGTTTATATTTTTTAACATTTTCTACAGTAAATTCCCTTCAACTGACTAATAAAAGACAGAGTTCAGCAAAGATTTAAGAAGAGTTTGGTTCTCAATCCACATCTCTCTGCTGAGTTATTTCTTTTCTTTTCCCTCTCTCCTTTCTCTGATTAAATGTGTCTGTCTCTGAGGAATACTCGTTCTGTAAGTGACAAGTCATTCACATTGTCCTTTAGCAAACTGGTTGTAATGGAGTTAGAGAAGATGCTGCTTTTGGGAAAAAAAAATGTGCATGCTGTTCAATTATGTTAGCATTTAATTGCAAATATTAACATCTAAATGCACAAAAGATTTGTTCTGTCACCTGCTTTGTTCCCAGGCCTCCCTGGGAGATTGTCCTTCTCTACATTTGTTGGTTTGCTTTTCAGTCCGTTTTTTGTCCCAATAAAGGAAAGAAAAGGAAATGGCATTCAGGGTTTTATACATTTGGCAGAGGGGAAGGATAAGTTCTTTCTCAGGCAGAGCAGTTCTCCACATAACAGTGGCCAACTAAAAAAATTCAATATGTATGTAGCATGAATTGCATTTCTAACCTATACCCACTGGAAGGTATACTTCCGTTGTTAAAGCAAAGCTTTCGGAAAGCTGGCCTTTATCTGTGAATGAAACAAAGGGAAAATAATGATGTAGTCAAGGGATTTGGTTTTGGTGCCTTCTATAGGAGTGTAAGTCCGCTTGCAAAACACCTTGTCCTGATACTGTCCTCTCAGTATTTTAGATTAAAATTATTTTAATTATTTGATTATTTTTCATTTTCTAGTATATGTTATAGTACGTCCAAATAGTGCCATTGTCCGTCCTCACGGCATTTCATTGCTAGCTGCTGCATCTCTGTGTTGGCAAGGAATTTGGGATGACTCCCTGGCGTTGCTTAGCTGCATCATGAGTGCAGTGCGTTGTCTGAAGTCATGTTCGTCTTGCTTCAGTGTATTACAAATTTTGATACCGTAGTAAAGATCACAGAGTTAAATGGTAGTGGATGGTTTTGTAAATTTTAAAGTAGCATGATTTTATTTTTCCTACCAAAAAAAGTGTGTTCTTTCTATGGGGAAATCATGAAGCTTAAGAGTATCTAAAAGATTTTTTTCCACTCTGTCTACAGTGAAAAATATTTGAAGGAGCTACTTGTTTTCAGGCAGGCTGGAAGGGAATTCTGCTTAGTCTTGTCAGTTATGTTAATAGAGGTATAAATGAGAAGACTTGTGTAATGGGTGCTGGCAGCTGTGCACGAGGTTTTCTGGAGGAAGCCCGAGGCCGGGCTGCCCCGGGCACGTTGGCTGAGCAGCCTTTGAGGTGGGCGAGATGGCTAGATACTAACCGCTGTGCCCTGAAGTGCTGGGCTGTGTGCAGAGGACAGCTGTGGCCCTGGCATCTGCCTGCGGTGCAGGTGTGCAAGAGGAAAGGGTGTGCAAGAGGAAATAAATTTAAACATGCAGTTGTAAAGTCAACAGATAGGACTGCGAGTGTACCTGGGGAGCAGATCAGCTGAGCTTTACATGGTCATTTTTCAGCTAAGCATGCTATCATGTAAGTCATAAATTTGATTATACTAATATTTTTATGAGCTGCATTTCATCCATTTATTACTCTGGAGCTGGAGATAGCGACAGTGGGTAAATAGAGTGGCAGTTCTGCTGCGTGCGAGGCACAGGGAGCCTTTCCTCTCCCACATGCTATTCAGCAGTGGTAACGAATGACCTGTATCGCGTGTGACATTATTCAGTAAGACTTTTATTTGTCAGTGTGACTTCCAGGATCTCTTACATAGGTTTCCAGGTGAAAGTTCTAGTTTTGAGGATTCAGATGTGGTAGTAATGGTCACTTCTTCCCAGTATTTTCACCTGTTTTGGGGCAGATTAGACACTTATTCAGAATCTGGACTCTTGGCTTATAAACAAAGTAGTAATTTCCAAATCTATCAGATAGTGGTACTCATGAAGCAATTGAATTCAAATTTTAAAATATACATTAGAATAATTTGCAAGAGATTTTAGATGGTTTTGCTTATATGCACCTGTATTAAAAAAAAAAAAAATCTGATTGACTAAGAACACTTTCACAGTTAAGGTTGCAAAAGGGAGCACTGCCATAGTCTGCCTTGGGTTAAAAGCTTCAATTCCTTAAAAAATACTCAGATGGAGACATAAGAGTCCACTTGGGAGCCTATGGCATGTTAAGGCCTGGATTAATGCTGCCTGGTTGTGGCCACTTCCCTGAGTGGGCTGCACGCAGGTGTCTGCAGACAGGAGCAAAGGAGGCACCTGCCTACCTCCCTCCCTTGGAGTGGGCGACAGCGAGGTTGCTGCTGCAGGCATGTTCACTGAGTGCCTGAAGTTAAGGTGGATAAAAACAACCCATAAATGTAGAAGAAAAATAATTTCCTATTGGCAAACCATTCTTCATTCTCTAAGAGGATGGCAGGATATGCGGGGAAGCAGTGTATTTAAGAAGATCTAATTTCTGTAATCATTAAGATAGAATAAAATATTTGATTCTATTATAGAACCCAGTAGAAGGACCTCTCATGGGCAGCAAAGAGGGATTTTAAAGTGGAAAAAGCTAATTTACAAATAATTTATTATCCACTGTATTGATTCTTCATGCATACGGCTAAACACATTGTACATTAGAAGGTAGATTACTATTTTTCATACATATACTTGAGAAGTAAGGATCCCTTTTGGGCAAAAAAGAAACTTTTCTGCGCAGAAATGCATTTTGGCACATACTCCAAGAGCAAGTGTGGCCACTCGAACTTGCTTTTCCTATTTCAATCTTATTAGTATTTTCATCACCAGCTTAAAATTGATCAAGGAAGACAACTCCTAGTAGCCATGAAATAAAGTGCTGGAAGCAGTCATTGCATTTGTGAGTGCTGCACCATGGCAACCCTATCTATAGCGTGTACCAAGGCACTGGAGCTTGAATTTTGGTAGATGAAGGGACTAGCTATAGTATTAGCAGCCATTAATGTACAGATGGAAAAGAGCTTTGAAAATGAAGTGACCTTGTTTGCTAGATACAGGGCCGTGCCTGATAGCTGGATAGTGGCTTTCTAGTACTTTTATTTTTCAAGTATAATGACATCGCTCACCCATGCGGTGATAAAAAAAACTTGTCATGTTTTTAGAAAGAGGATTTAATTTTATTACATAATGTTTTTTCCCCCTCTTCACCTGCAGAGTGACTACATTTGCTTTATAACATCATGGTAACCAGAAGCTGATACCTTCTGTAAATTTGAGCACATCACCCAAAAACCCCACACCCTTCTGTTTTGATTGTTGTTCATTTATTTTACACTTGGAAATCCACTGCTGGCTTTGGCCATCACAGCCTTTTACAGTTTGGACTGGTGCTGTGCTACTTAATGATTTTCTCATACCAATTGAAATAAAAATTATATGCTGAATTGGAATTGCTTTATGGTCCTTTACAGTGGATAAAATATGTTAATTTGTGTAAATGCTCTTCTGAGTGCAGATGCTCACACTAAAAGCATGCTTATCTTGAAAGCGTCATGTCTTTCACTCTGGCCTTCTTTTATGTGCAGTTTTTTTTTTTTTTTTTTTTTTTAATACATGTCTTAATATTTGAGAAGAGTTTTTAAAGGAGACATTTGAAGCTAGGTGGAAAAAAAAACTAGCTTTTTCATAAATACTCATGGTTTTGTAGAAAATCATGTTCCTGAATTGCTGTTTTCTTTCGAGGTTTTGTGCGTTCTTCCCCTTTCCCCCCTTTTTTTCCTTTATTCTTCTTTTCATGGCTGTAGATTAGCAGATTAAGAATGCTAGGTTGGCTGAGCCATTGTGTGCTTGCCATCATCTGGTATGCAAAGTGTGAATGTGCTCACTGTTGTCACAGAAGTTTTATGTATCCTAAGAATATGTGTGATGGCAGGAAAAAAAGTGAATTAAGCAGAGTCAATATGATGAGCTATTTATTTTCGAAATTTACAATACAACATGCAGTGTTTGCTTTATTTGTGTATCAGTTATTTAGCTTGTAAATAGAAGTGCATGTAAGTTATACTGAAGATCAATAACCACAATATTGGACATTGTTAAGAACATTAAGAAGGAAAATTTAGATGGCGAGAAACTTTTTTTCTGGTCTGCTTTGTGGAAATACTTCTGTTTGAATGCTTCTTATTCGAAAAAGTGTTACTTCAGCACTCAGCTGCTAAACTCATATTCTGAAACGGATGGTCATTTAGTTTAACCTGGAAGACAACTCAGTTCCCAGGCACAGATATGAAAATAGACGACTTTTAATTCTAGGAAAATTGCTTTTGTTTTATTAGGTTAGATTAGAATTATTATTCTGATCATTGAAGAAATGTCATGTTGTTCTCCTCATTCTTAGTAGAACATCTTTTACTAGAAAGAATTTGGTAGAAGTGGTGCCAGGTAAATCAGAATTAAATATCCAGGACTAACTGCTGGACAAAACCATTGCAAATACTCACTTGTTAGAAAAGCACAATTAAATGTATGCAACGAAATTTGCTGATACATCTTCCTTACAACAAAATTCAGGCATATATAATGTTAAAATCATAAAATATTCATTTTTCAAGTTTTCAAGTCTACACCTGCGGTAAATCGGTACACTATATAATACATAAAAGATGGACTGTGTAGTGTGATAAGAGTAATGAATTTCACATTTCGTGCTACAAAACCCACAGAACCTGGTACCAGCTGATCGTAAATAAATGCCAAGTCAACAGCAATGTCAGTCCCTGTAACGAGAACATCAGGGTAAATAAATCAAATGCTGTTCAGGACATTTTTCTCTCTAGGAAAGAAATACATAAGTGTTTTCTGGATGTTATTCACTGCTGATTATTCTCTGCACACTTTTATTCCATCTCATTCACTGAATTTCAATGTGTTAGACATTTAAGATTCAGTCAAACACGGGAGAGAGGGTAAAAATGGCAAATGACTAGGATATTCAAATCTCGCAGGAGAAGTGAGTATATAAAGCTGAAAGCTGGTGGCACACTGTAAGAGCTCAGACCTGTAGTCCTTTTCCCTGGTCAATAGCTTAGTCAAAAAGACAGCTTTGCGTATATTATAAAGACATCTTTTAATAGCATATTTCTCTTTTAGAGATCTACCCTGTTTTCTGTTTTTTTACCATGTACAATTTGCATTCATATTATATATCCCTGTCTGAGTAACATACATGCATGCTGTTATTTTTACAAGACACATCAATGTTGTATTTTGGGGCAAAAACATGGGAAATGGCTTATTAAATCCCAAACTCTTCTTTTACTGTTCACTGCAGAATGCGTTGGATTGAAAAACTATTATGCAGAAAGCTTTGTTTCAGTTTTTACCTTCTGAAGTTTTCAGCACTGTGTTGAGGAAAGCTAATTACTGAGTTGACAAAGAGAGGTTTCACATTCAGACAATGTCTTGTCCTTTCAGTTCCTTATTTTGAGTATGGTGCTGGGAATGGAAATTGCAGTGGTACGTCTCCAGTCGCCTTTAGAATTGTGCAGTGGATGAGAGATCCTGAAGAACTGAGAGCTACAGTGAAAGGTGGATATGAAAATATAGTGTGTGTACATGAAACAAATGTGTAGGTATGTTTCTGTAAAGATACACTGACCTAAAATGAAAATTTATACAAGTCACCCCTGGAAGCAAATATATATATTTTCTTTTTTTAAAAAAAAAAGGCTTGTAAATGGCTGTTAACTTGTACCTACTTTTATTAGTAAGTACAAGCTTTACGTCCTCTGGGCTCATGGAGCTTGTATCCTACTGGCATGGTGTTTAATGATCAAATCAGGAATGAATCTGAGATTCAGATTTTTTTCCTGTGTGGGAGATGAGCCACAGCAGAGCACTAGGTTATTGCTGTTAAATCAGAAATTTTGCCATACATGTATGTTTTGTTGCTACTTCTGTTCATCAGTGTTCTTGTTTGTGCCTAGAATTGTAAGATCTCTGCTCATTCCCATTTTGTTAGCATGACTGAAGCTACCAGAGAGCCTAAGAGATGAAGAGCTTCAGAGACAAGTTATGTATGTCAAATGGCACACCAAAGATGGTCGCGTCAAGTCTCCTCTCTCTTAATAAATAGCCCAGAGTATATAATCAACACGTGTTAAGATTATGAATTGCCTCCTCCTACTTCTTTCAAATGCTTTTTAGTAGGAGAGGCCTACCAGCACTTATGTGAAAGATAAAACCCGATTTCTTTAATGCTGTATTTCATGCTGATGTGAACCTGAGGCCTTTGGTGTTTTCTTTGCAAGAGTGTCAAGAGATCGAAACTCTGCTGATGAGCAAAACTCTCTCTCTCTCTCTACCTTTTATTTTTCTTTTTCCTCCTAATTGCTGAAAGCTGACAACCCTCAAGCGAGGAAGAGGAGAAAGAGCATGGTCTCCTCCAGGGAGTAGCCAGTCTGGCTGTGCTTGCTGAACAGTGGTTTCTGGCTGCAGAGCCTCTTTTGACAGTCCTTAGGATCTTTTCAGGAGATCTCAAGGGTTAAAATTGCTCCAGCTGTTTGTGCTCTGGTGCAATGCTACCAAACGAAATGGCACAGAAATAGCTTTGGAAATTTGACAAATTGTTCTCCTGGCAGTTTAAATGGTAATTTTTGACTTGCTGAAAAGCTGTGCCATGGCAGAGTGAAAGTTATTCTTTCTTGCTCTTTTGGCTGTGTGCATTATGTGCATTATGTGAAACAAGGATAATAAAAATCATGTGACCTAGGTTATTGTGAAAGCTACATCTATCGCTTTTTATATAATATTGAAAACTACAGGTTTTATGTGGTGAACAGATCTCCTTGTGACTAATTCATGGAAATTGTGCTTTGTCCTTCTTTGTTTGCTGTTAGGAACTTTAGGTATTAGTGTTAAAAAGATCTGAACTTTCTGGAAGCTCTCAGTGTAAATTAGAAGAGGAAATTAACCTCCCTCTTACTTCTGTGTGTTTGGCATCATAACTTCCTTTAAGTTGGAAGCCTGTGTTACCTTTACTTGTGTTTAGAGCGAGAAGCATTTCCTCAAAGTCAGCAGATCTTTGCTGTGTAGCAGATGTAAGTTATGACCTCCCATACTCTGTTGTTGTTATCAGTAGACATGCTGCACAATCTTAGCTGGATGCCACGGTAAAATTGTATTAATAATAATACCAACTTCCAGTATAAAGCTTGAATACTATGGAGACACTTAAGTTGATAAAGTATTTAATTTCTATGTTTAAGCTATGATTGTAGTATGGTTAATGTAACATTAAATGGAGAAATAAAATGATGAGTTGATACTATTTAAGTAGAAGGTAATAGCTAAACAATTATTTGTGAGTAGTAGGCAGGTAGAATTAAAAATACATGCTATGATTTTGAAGTGTATAACTTGATAAGCCATTGCATTCGTTCTCTTCAAATGCCTTTCCCTTGTAGGTAACACGGAGTCTATGTAAATGGTTTGTTAGGCTGATGATCATCACCTCTTCAGCATTATGCTCAAGCCCTTTGCAGGTTAGTTATTTCTGAATGGTGGGAAGGAACTAGGTGTCTACTCAGTCTCAACACTTAGCTGCAGCAAACAAAATCAAACTTTCAACCGGTCTGGTGGAGAAACATTGAAGAAATTAGCATTTCTGAATTTGACTGTAATGCTTTGGTTCTATATGAATGGTAATATATTATAAGATTTGAATGGAAAGCTGCATACCAAACAGTGTCATGATTTGTGGAAGTTGTGCAGTTTTGGTCGTGTATGATTTAAGCAATACTTTCTAAGAAAGAATGTCAGGTGTCAGTGATGAGTTGCATCGCCTTCGGAGAAAGGAGAGAAACCAAAGGTATTCAGCAGGTAAATGCATGTTCGAAAAGGTGTAAATTGATGCTAAAGTAAAGGAGTGACCATAACCTGGACATAGTCAAAGTAACAGGAGAGGATAAATAACCTGAGTAGCAGTATTCTGAATGTATATAGAAGGGGCAATAGAAGATATATAGAGGCTGAAAAGTAAGAGGATCCATTTGTCTAAATAAAATATAATTAAGACCTGAATTGTAAAAATGAAAAATGTTGAAGTGATAGATCTTAAAAATTCTGCAATGGGGAAATAAAGAAAAACTGTTGTAAACACAAGAAAATATTTTCACATTAGAAATAGTAGAATGTGTGAACTTCAGCTGATAGCAGAGAAGTGTGTCTCTGATGCTCGACAATAAAAAGGAACAACGGAATTTTTGCTCATGCTGTATTTGAGATACTGGTCTCCTATCCAGGGTGCGATTATTGGAAATGTATAAAACACCGAGGAGATGAAGGCAAAAAGAGTTATAAAAGAGCCACAGAAAAACTAAGTGCTCATTTATCCTGCATTACTCTGGCACATGTAGATTTATTATACTAAGAGAAAATCATGGTATCAAATGAAAGAGTAAGGCAGACATAAGTCAACCCGTTTAAAGGACCTGACATAGTTGGTTTAATGTGTTTAAGAGCTTAGTGTATATCCTGATGAGTCTCAGATGAAACATTCATTGATGTGTGCTAAAAGAAAATAGATGAAAGAACCTCAGATTTTCGAGGCAGATACCATTTTCTAGCTGTGAAATCTAACTGCCAATGCATGAAGATTTCCTGTTAAACGAAAACAGAACAAGGGAAGATGGAGATAAAACCTCTTCTATCAAACTCCGTTGTATCAAAGCATGTAAGGCAAATCTTCCTCTCACATTTGTTTAGTGAGTATTAGTGTTTGAATCTTAAAGGAGTTCTTGGTCTACAAAACGTTGTGACCTTTTCATTTTACCAATACTGTGTAGCAGTAGGGGAGAAAATGAGTGGAAGCAAACACAGCCCTACAAATAAATACCTGAGGCTGTTGTAACTACCTGCGGAACGAAACATGGGAATGCGTTGTGCTTTGGCAGTAGGCCGTCAGGGCTTCAGACGGCTTTACCATCCCTCTGCCCCTCCGAATCCTGTCATTTGGATCACGCACTTCAACGCCTGTATGCCAGGACGCGGGGTTTACCCTGCAGCCTGCTTCAACAAGGGAGCAGCTGGCATTTGCTGGCACTCTGCTGCCAGTCCCTGAGTCAGAGGCAAAGCTGGAAACAAGGGAAGCCTGAGCGATGCTCTTGGGAGAAAACAGTTCTGACTTCTGTGCCTGCTGTATTGCATTGACAGAGGAAATAAATAGTCTAAGAATTAAGAAATTTTATGTTTAGTAGTATCATACTCTGTGCTTACTGCAAACATCTTAGGCTACTGAAAAGTAGTCTTGATTCTTAGATCGTGAAGAACTGTACTCGTTTCCTTGACAGAAAATAAATTGCAATTAATATGGAAGCATTTGGATATATTGCATGCAATTTCTTCATGTTGTAAACACAGGAGGAAGAACTGGAGTATTTTTTTCCAAAGTACCTTAAGTTACTGAGATGCTGAAATTTTTTTGGGTACTCTGGACTTTTTTACCGACAGTCTTCACCCAGACAATCTTGGTATGTAGGTTAGATATGAGGTGACACAACAGAGAATAAGAAAACAGTAGGCATGGGAAAGGGAGAGGGAATTTGCATAAAGTAAATGAAGCTCTTTGATTGCACTTGGTTACACAAGATAATGGGTTAGTGTGGTCATTTCTTTGGGGAAGGATTTTGTTTTTTGTTTATGAATAGATTTAAACTGCAGAAGACTAATGCAGTGACTCAGACTGTTCAAGGAAGGATTTGGCCTAATACAATTTGATAGAAGCATCTACTAAAACGATTCAAAAGGCTTTTTCTGAATTGCTTTGATCATGTAGCTTTCAAAACATAATCAACCTGCTCTTTGGTTCTGAAGTAGGGTATTATAAAAGCAAATGTGCTGCATAACATCTTGCTTCCACATAGCCAACCAAATGCATCACTTAAGTCTTCACTCAGAAAGATCCAGTAGGGACTGGCATAGTTTTTTGCAATTTTTCTCACTTGTTTATTACATGAGTCACATGGTACATTAATACAAGAAGAGGCAGCCCTCACACTTGGGGGACTGTTACGCCACTACATCTGGGGGTGGCATTTGAGTACTGTGAAAAATGCAATGCCATTTGCATGGAAAAGTAGCATTGGTGTTTTAAACATGTATTCTGGATTTATCTTCCTTTTGCATATTGTTGTGCTTCTTTGTGTTTAGAGCTCTGTTCCTTCATTCAGCTCTTCTAGCTTCTTCCAAACAGCCTGGCACTCTTTAGATCTAAACATGTCTTCATGATACAACTTTTTTTCCCTTATCATCCCTTGGGTTTCTTCCAGCCTCTGGAGAAAAGAGATGTTTATGCTCCTCATCTTAGCAGTGAACTTTTGCTTAAGCAAGTCGGTGAGCTGCCACTTATATGTTGTGCAGTTGGAAGTATGTTGCACTGTACTATAGCCATGTGCAGTAATGACCTCTGTGTATTGGATGTTTACTTCATGTATTAAATAGAAAACTCTTCTGAGCTTGCTTTGGTTTTGTGGTCTTACCACATAAAAGAGATTCTTTGCTCTCATAAGCTCCCATGTGCATTGATCCCTAGTCTTTATCTGTGCACACAGTTGTTCTACGAGAAAACAACAGTTGGAAAGCTCATCCTTATTACAGTCCAGACAAGCAGGTATGTTTGTGTTCTTAGTGGATGTGTTTGTCTGATGCCCTGGACGAGATAGCAGGTTTGTAGACAGAGCCTGTGTCCAACACTCAAGCATGTTTGCCAGAGATCGTTAGCTGATCTTTCCTGTCTCCAAAGTGAATGAATCACTTTTCTTTTCCTTTCAGCAACTAGGAATTTGGGATTTCTTAAATGTTACATTGAGTTTATTTTTTGAGATAATCCAGTATAAGTTTTGTAATTTTTAAGGGCCAGTATGTGACTGGTAGCTCAGATATGGGTAGTTTAGGAAGTCTTGCAGCTGTTATAATTAGGAAATTGGGAACTACTGTGTTGAGAGAGTTCTGGCAAATCTCAAAACTTCAAAGAAGCATTTATTTCTGCTAAACTACTTTGCAATTTATCTCTTAACTGTTAAAATTGAAACATTAATCAGAAAAACTGATGAAACCTTAGGTGTACAGCATTCTTAGGTCTGATGCTGTGTTGTTGGATCTGGTGGCTGCAGATGACGATGGCTCTTCAATTCTGAGCTTCAGATGGCTCAGCTCTTCAACAGGGAAAGCCAGTGAGTGTCGCCTTTCTTCCCCAAGCTCCCTTGTGTATCACTGATTCGTAGATATGCTTTTCCCAAGCATTGGGACGAGTCTGATCCAAAGGATTAAATAATCTTTTCCAAGGTCAGAACTTACCTATTCTGGCATGTCTGGAGGGGTTGTTATCTCCTGAGTGCTGGGCCATTCTGGCCTCTTCAGATGGATGTTGCCTATTTGGAGACTGGGTCCTTGTCATCTCATTCCTTCAGGTTGCTGCAAACTGGGTATGATTATCCTAGCCTTGCTGTTTTTATTAAGTTATGCCAAGCACAGATACTATAAAATATTTCACATCCTACCATATGCCAAAGCCCTTTGTGTTATGTCAGGGTAGGGCATGTGTTTCACAAATAGGCCTCATGCTGCAGTTGAACAAAGATGGTCCTGAAATGATATGCACCTCATGTCACCTACATCAGATAGCATTACAAAGGAATTCAACTGCAGTGTCAGATCTTTTCCCAATGAAGGGATATCATTTGGTATTTTTTTTCCTTGAAGGCTGCCCACACATTTTCTTTGAGATCCAAAGGCAGATGCTTTTATAATCTGTTTATCTAAGTAATGTCATTAAAGATGAGCTCTTACATTAGAAAGTTTTTGCCTATGTTTATCTTACAGTTGCATTTTTCCCTACGTGTTTGCTATGGATCTTCAAATTAACTCAGAAAACAAAAATGATGCCCACCTCAATTACTCAGACTTGAGCATTTTCAATAAAAGTCATGCTTAGGCATGACTCTTCTTAGACTCTTCTTAGGCAGAAGAGTAGAGATAGCTGTTATTGTTCATCTGTAATAAATATTATAGTAAAATGCAATTTTATACTTTCTTTTATAAATACTTGAAAATAGTGTGTTTTGCTGCTTTGTTCTTCAACAAGTGTTCACTTGCTTTAATAAACACGTGGATTTGTCCAGTAAAATTTACCATGTATATCTGTCTAGCTGATAATTTGTCTTTTACCAAAGCTGTAACTACACTGCAGCTGGACACTTGCTCTTCTTCAGTTATAGAAATAATATCCTGCCTCACTTGACTGATTCACAGAATCTGATCTGTCACTTCTCTTCTCCCCAGTTATTTGGTGTACTTCAGGTTAGTGTATGACAGGGCTGCATCAAATAAACAAGAAATAAAAAAAAGTTCAGGAGAGGCCTTTTGATGGATCATAACTTCTCTTAATTGGGCTGATGAGATCCTCTCTGTCTTGTTGCCTGCTAACCATTTCGTGCAAGTGTACATTGTGTCAGACTTGCCTCTGAGTGTTGCACCTAGGCAAGGAACAGAGCTCAACATGATCCCAGCTGAGTCTTTGTAACAAGGAGAAATTGCATCGCCTAACCAGATTAAATAAATAACCCTCCAGTTTTATTTGAGCTTTGAATAAATACTGTCATTTCTGCTTCTTTAGCTCACTGAAATGGAAAAAAAAAGATCTTTTCAATACAATCCTTTGGGGGGGGGGGGCATGGTTGCACCATCCCACCTACGCACTGGCATGTTAGTCACTATGTCTCACTGAAATGAGAGAGGAGTGTTTTGCAAGGCTTCAGGGAGGGGATTTCCTATCTTCCTCTGCTTAAAGAGTCCTCTGTGTTAAAATGTAACACTTCTTCATGATTATTAAGTGTTCCAGGGTAGAATGCTTGAGTGAATCAGCCACTCTTCCAACAGAGTCCTCTGAGATTAAAGCCTATCCTCTATGGATTAGAGGCACTGCCATAAATTTGGTTGTTCACTAATCAACTCGGTGCGTGAACGTAAACGTTAAAAAACTTAACCATCTATAATGGTTTTTTCGCAGGATCATTGCTTCAGAGGGGCTGTGCCACCCTAAGACACGAAGGCAGTATGTATTATACAGTAAATATTTCCTTTGCTTTATAAAGAAATCTAACCTGCTCAGCATTTGCATGTCATTACCTTGCTCACAGCTGTTTATGAGCAGTGCTGCTGTCTCAGCTCCGGGAACGAACAGGTTTGGGCGTGCATGTGAATGATGTGAGTTCATTCTGTCTGTTTTTCAAGCCAGAGTTGTGGAAGTATCTCCCATACTTGGCTTGACTGTTTTTCAGTGTAGCAAGCCTCATCTTCCCAGGCAGATTGTTGTAATGTGCTAATGAGCCTCCGAAGAATGTAAAATATATGCTCCCCTGGTTGCACGTTTTCTAGTTCAAAGGCTACTTCTCGTGGCAGACCCAGGTATAACAATCTGAAGCAATCTCAGATCTTGTTATGTTTTTTGCATGTCCACACCCAGAATGCACATCTAGTTTGCTATTGCAGTGTTGATGAGACCTTTGTTATTAAAATAAAGATTTGGACTGATACGTGTATATTTCTGGATACACTAATTTTTCTTCCATATTAAATCAATGCTAGTAGCTTCTTTAGAAGTAGAACACAGTAAACTAGAAAGTAAATATATGACATGCTGCTCAAAGAGAACTTATTTAGGATGAGGTAGCTTTACTCTGCAAAGTTACTGTAAGCCATGTGAACTACATGGTGGAGTTAGGACACTATAAGCTATATATACATACATCTCCTGTTTTGCCATATAGTAAATTTCTTGTGTAGAATGAGTTCTCTGAGAAGGTATTCTTTTCTCACAGATGCCATTCTGTAATCTTTGTTTCAGGAAAAAAAATGAATTCCTCAATTGCAACTTGCCTTGTTATATCACAAATGTCATCTCCAGCATAAATAGAGACCTGCTAGATTGTCAGTTATCCTCATGATCAGAGCAGCCTCTGTCTTAGCTCCATGCCTATATAATACCTGTGGCTTGCTTCATCGCTTATTGGTTGACTTGCCTGCCCAGCTTCTTGGCTCTCCTGACTCTCTTTAATAATCAGAGGAATGAAAAGGTGTGGATGTTCCCACCATGATGTCTTGTGTCTTCTCAATAAGGTATTGAAGTCAATTTTTGAAAGGTAGACTTCTGCTCCCCCCTTCCCCACTCCCGAATTTCTACAATCTTAACTTAATCATAAAGTAATTACTGTATGTGTATTCCACTTGGGCAGTCTTGGCTGTACACAGCCAATTAAATTTGCATAAGCTTAGAATTGTAAAGCTGACTGCTTTGTCTTCGAGATGTTTTGCCAAATTTGTAAATGGAAAATAGCTAGGTGATTTTAATGACATTTATCGTGTGTCAGCTGAACATAATCTTTTAGCATTAGTAATCCACTTCTGAAAAGAAAATTTCCAACAGATTTCTGAATTTATTGTGTTATTTTCCAGAAATGCTTTACCAAGCTCCATTCAAGAAACAACTGTTCAATAAGATCAAAGATGCAGTGGATGCATATTCTTCTATGATTTCACAGAAAAAAATGGAAAACTTTACTTTTTGCTGGTTTTATGGATGTACAATGCTTTATTTTTACAATGTACCTGTGATTTAGAACTCTTCTTCTGCTTCAGCAGAAAACAGAATTCACAACTTCAGTAAATGGGCAATATGAGTCTTATTTTGACGCCTATTTGAAAGTGTGAAATCATTTTTGGCAAAGACATAATGCTTAAATCTATTTCTTGCTCTAAGCCAGAACAGAGAAGCACAAACCTTTAAAAAGTGTTATGAACATAGTATTAACCAACTTAGTACCATGCACTATTACATCTGTGATCTTTTAAAAACAAGATGGAATTTTTTTTTCACTGATCAGGATGAATTCACAGGCATCTCAGTCATTGATTCACAGGCATCAATGTTTGCTGATTTGGAATGAGGAAGTCTGACCACATGAATCTGTTTCGTTGGAGCATCCGTACATCCTGGCATAAGGCAATAGTTCATGCAGATAAAGCTCAAGAAGGATCGACTTCAGTCTGCTACTATCAGGAGATTATCTCCTCCTTTCCATTGCACTGGGGTGTCTCTCCTGCTCAAAATTCCTGCACTGTGGCTGCCTTTTATAATATTCTGTGAAATGAGTTAGCTATATAAGAGATCAGATCAAAACCTTGTGTGAATCATGTTTGCTCCTTATACTGAATTAGGGTGCTGAACTTACCTGTTCACCATCTGCTTCTTTACTGGTTGCACATGGAGGAGTACTTCCACTAAACACATTCAGTGGGTTTTTTTGTTAGATTTCTTTGAGACCTTTATTTGTTTATTTATTTATTTACTTAGATTTATACATAATTAAATAATCATCTCAAAAAAATCTTACAACAAAAAAGGAAAATGAGTTGATTCTAAACATTGGCACAAAACATGTTGTTCTTTGCTTTATTGTCAATTTTAAGTGAGTAGGAATTTTTTTTTCTAGCTTAACCTCTTCAAAAAAGAAGAAAGAAGGAATTTTCTTGCAAGAAGTGACAAATCAAGAGTGCTGTCTGTAGTGTGAACTCAATATATTAGTTTTTTGTGAATACAGCAGGGAACATACAGGGAAAAAAAAAATTTCTCTAACCAGAGAAGAACATACCATGTGTTTCTGTTAAGATTGTAAATAGCTCTACTAATGTCAGTGGTCCAATAGACACTTGGCATGGTGGTGTACAGTGCACCACCACTGTATAACTGAGATAAATATTCTTTTCAGGAATGACTGCCTTTAAGAATTTTGGAATTCTCTGGTTTATTACTACAGCTTATGCAGTTAAGGAAATACTCAAACTTTCTGTTAATTTCAAAGGTATTCTTTCATAAACCATGTTTTGAAATAGTTTATTAAAACCACTGGTGGAAATTCAAAATGTTTTGTCTATATGCAATGACTTTATACAACATTTCTCCGACACTTCTAGCATTAGGATTTGTATTGCCTACTGTCAAAGTGTGGTAGTTTGAAAAGAAGTGTGATGTTTATTAGATCTAATTGTGCATAATTTTTGAAAGCTGTTTGACATCTAAGAAGAGATAACATGTTTTCACGCTTCTAACGTTCAAATGCTTACTCTTGTCTTCACACCAATTATGCTGCCGTAACCCATGAAGTGACCTTTTCTTTACTTTTCAAGCTTTTCATTTTTATTGATTTCTGTGCTGGAAATTAAGTAGATACTCTGCTTAAAGATTTTGTAAAGCATTGGATTTTTCAGTATTTGTACTATTTTTCTGCATATTAAGTAAAGTGCAGGCATTATTTGGAATTAATATGCCTTAACATCCTCTTTGAACCTAAAATTCAAATTACACTAACATTTATACAAGGTAATATTTGTGAACAAAAATTTCAAATGACTGAATTTTTCAAAGCATTTCTACAGTCAAGGCTTACTTATTGTCCACTGGACAAATCACAGTTATGCCCTGGATTATTAAGTGTTTCATTGTTTTAAATTTTAGAAAAGCTTAGAATTTCCTTGTGGTTTGTATAGCATTTATTTGCTTTCTCATCCAAGTGCACTCTTTCTTTCATTAGATTTTCATATCTGATCTGATCTGTTTTCATTTTGAAGACCTAACAAAGAAGGCATTTTCTGTTCTTTTTACTTTGATGTATAGAATTTTTTTTTGTCCGTAACAGAAATTTCAGCTTTGTGATAACAAAACTTGTAAACAAATGGGACTTGTCGTGGATTCTGTGGGACCATGGGAAATATTATCAGGCCTGCATTTGCTGAAGCAGGTTTTAAGTGATCCGTTTCTACTTCTGTTCTTCAGGTGATGTTTTAGTGCTAGAGTGTGACAGTTGCAGAGTTTTAAAAAGAAAAAAAAATAAAAGCATTCTTAATAATGATTAAGAAATATGAAAATGAGTTACTTAGACCACACAAGTATGAAGAACATATTAGTTAATAGAAATACTAAATAAAGTGATTCCAGTGGGAGTTCAAAAATTAAAAAAGGATTTTCTTATTGGTAGCTAGTGGATTAAAGCATGAAATTTAGCAATGGTTCATCTAAACATAAAAGCTTAACTATAAGAACTTCTATGAAAGTCTAGAAGTTGTTGTTTTAGGAATGCGTATATTTTCATCCCTACTTCTCTTGTTACACTGGAAACTTTTAGTTATTTTTATATCACAGAAATACCATAACATGTATAAATATCAAATATTTTCCTATTAAAGAAGTCCAATTGTCTTTTGGCATCTAGAAAAGGAACAGAAAATATCTTACATATCCATTTGATATTCATTTATGCAGTGCTGAAAAGCCGTATAGAAACTCCAGGAAGAAATTATTTAGAATCCCATAAAAATAAGTAAGATTTGTTATTAGAAGGAAATTGCTCATATATAATACTCATTCCGCACTCCATTTGATACAATTTCAGTACTGTTCTATCTTAGTTTCAATATTTCATGGGCAAGAGGGTTCTCAAACTAAGCCTGATAAAACTGGGATGTATACAGGATCAGTAGATTTGGACTTACGAAATTCTCATGTTACCGTAGAAGGAGACTGTTCTGGGGGATTTTTTTTCTCTGTCTCTAGTAGTTAGACATGCATCTAATGTTTTGCATCAGATAGTTTTGCTTTAGTAGATGGTATCTTTTATTAATCCAGCTAGCTCTGACCTGGAACAAGGTACAATACAGCTATGTTTTTAAGTTTTTAACTTCATGCACTCCAAGTGACTAGGGCCTGACCATGGGGGAGGGCCAGTTCTCATCTCTGATTGATTAGTAGCATCTCAGCTGGGGATATTGGGTTTAATGAAGTGCAGCTATCTCTCATGAAGGCCATGAGGCCATGATGCAAGACTCAAGAGCACAGAGCAGGATCGCTCCAGCAGAAGTCTCTGGGTTAGGGAAATGTAATGTAGCCTTTGCGGGGAGCCTGGCTGGGGAAGGATTCTGAAGCAAGCGTATTGAAACTGAAGTCATGCCCGAAATTTCTCTATAGATATACAGTTTTGATTAAACTTTTTTCTTGCTATAATATAGATTTTTCCAATTTCTAGTCAGTCATATGCCCTTTCTCTGACTTTTGTCCAAGAGTAGCGTATGCAGTGTGGTTGTGGCAGCAAGGATGGAATTGCTTCCCTGAAGGTCCCTGTCAGCCTTCTACCCGTGGTCCAAAGACTATTTTGTCTACAAAGACTGCTAGTCTTTGTAGATGCTTTTGTTTATAATGATTTATATACTTAGAAGTTTTTACTTTTATTTCAAAACTAATTTCAACTTTGAAACCAGTAAATGCTGTATTTCCCAATAGTATAGCGGAAGGAAGTAAAGAGAAAACAAACTACTATGTTGTTTTGGGACGAAAGTTCTCTTACCCAAGTAATCAGTATTCAACCATTAACTCTCTTCGTTTCCAAAGAAAACCCAAATCTCAATCTCAAGGCTGTAGTTAAAAGATATTCACATATTCAGATAGCTTGTGGGCATTATTATTACTTCTGACATGAATTAATGTTTGTGTGGAGTTCCATTTTTCTTGTTTCCTTATTTGTATCAGGATAACTTACAGCAATGCTGCATTTGGCAATACATTTCACTTGAATCTCTCATTAATTTTTTTGCGTTTTAGTAGTGACCAGTGGTGCCTGAAAACTGTAAGAGTATTTGAACAATCTCATAGGTGTTCACAGTTTTGTGTGTTATATAAGCTTTTCCTCCAAAAACAGGTTTTCATTGTTGATACTTGGCATCGTTGATGGCTTGTCGATGGGGATGGGGAGGAGGAAGAGTTCAACATGGGCATGATAAATGAGCTTGAAACTACATGTTGTTGCCTTAGAAAGTTTAGAAACACTTTTGCCTGGGTAGATTACCTTGTTGATACCACTATTTTACATGTTACACTAATAAATGCAGATGCTCCATCTTTATCACTATTATACACACTGACATCTGCCATAAGTATTACATGCTCTTGCTGAAAAAGAGCTTTTTCCAACACCCTCAGTGCAGCACAGCTACATTATGAAATGATCCTTTTTCCACATTAGCTGCATTTATTTATGACTCCTGCAGAACTTTTTTCATATCTACCAATTCAGAAATTTAATGTGTTCACCTGCACCATACTGTAATTCAGTTCACTGCAGGAATATTGAAGCTCAGCATTTGCAGATAGACTTCATTTCACTGCATGTGATGAATGTGGATATAGATTCTCTGTACACTGAATAGGTTGCAGGTAAAAGCAAGTATTCTGTCTTGCACTCAGTGTGATGAATGTGAGCCTTGAATGCCTGGATATTGAAAACACACGTTGCCTGAATGGACAGGTATACCATCCATACTTCTGGTCTCTGCTGCATACCTATCCACACTAGTCACTTTTTTGGTGCCTGCTGTGTGCCAGATTGCAAGTCTAGCAGAGGGGGAATTCAGTCTGAATGTAAAACCCAGGATTTCTGGCTGCTAAGTAAGACAACATAGGAAATATCAAGAAGCATCTGTTACCTTTTCTCAAATATTTTAAAATATAAAAGCAGGGGAGGTTTTAGCCTTTCTTTAGAATGCTAGTGTTTGTTAAAGAAAATGAATGCAGGCTGCTCGTTGGAGTTTGGAGTTCATTTTCTTGAAGGAACTGCTGGTTTGCAGCCACCTCCCAGCAATCCAGGATACCTGCACTTCTTTTCCCGTTTCCCTGCTGGCCATATCAAAGGTGGATGGGGCATTTTTGATTGCTAGTGCGCCAAGAGCTTTTTCAAGTTTATTACACCTCAACAGTTGGGAACTGAGCAATCTTCCTTAGTATAGCATGAAGCTATGTGATCTGGTGGACTGAACCAAGGGCTACTTTTGTCTCTGACATGGGCTTCTTTTAGTAGCGTTTTCAGAGTGGCTTTCACCCTGGACAGCCAGAAGTGAGCCCTTGCCGTTTCCACTGGCATGCGTGAGAGCGCAGTAACCCTGGGAGAAGGTGGCTGTTCTCATTTAAGAAAGTAAATAGGGATTAGAGGGCTATTCAGAATTATAAGTCTGATCTGGAATCAATATCCATTGCCTTTAAGAAGGGGCTCTAATTACTGTTAAAACCCGGGGTGGAGCAGAAAGGTTAGCACTAAAAGAATGCGTAAGCAGGCAGTGGTAACTATGAAGGGTAAAAACGGCCCAAACAAGAGACTGGTGTTAGTGAGCAGCTTGAAGAAGGTCGTAAAAGATATATGAGTCAGAACAGAAAAAGGAGCTGTGGAAGCTTAACTGATCCAAAACAGAATCTCAGTTTTATTATGTGGAATAGATCGCCATTCTCAATGGCACACCTGTGTTTCATTTCTGACTTGAGTTTCTGCAGTCACTTCTGATAAAATACCAAAAAACTACTTAAATGTCCTCAGGGGGTGAAGAGGGATTTGTGGTGTTGATTAATAGAATGTGAACTGTCAAATGTGAAAGGCAGCTGTCCAAAAAAACCAGAAAGATCCCTTTGACGCAGAGTGCGAACGCATGTTGTTTTAAATGCTCATTATTATAGTAATAGTGTAAGGCTTAGTGCGGTGTGCCTTGTAGTCCTGTGTTTTAAAATGACTGAATTTTCAGGTGGTCCTTGGCAAAGCATATGATCACACATCCTTACCATGCTGTGTAACTGTGAGTGAGTATGTTTCAGGCAATACTGGTAAGCTAACTACCCTGCTGCCGTGTCGTTCTCCCTTCTGCAGTTATAGCAAGGGCATGCATCCTTTCTGTCTGTGCCGGCCTTTTTTATATGACTTTTTGAAAGTACTGTTTGTGTTTTTAGAGCGTCCCTTCATTTTTTCAGAATGAAATGTCTTTTCTGAACAGTAGTGAATTTAAGTTTATGTCCTAATGAAATGGGCTGCAAACATCAGGCGGTGTTTTGCAGAACAGCAAAAGAATAAGAACTGTGTCAGGCAAGTACAATTAGGTTGTGTATACACATTATATATTATTTATATGTATATGTGTGTGTGTGTATGCATCATTATGCTGTTTGCATTCCAAGACCTGAAGCAGCTGTTTTACAATAAGATGATTGAGTCATCCAGGTATCTTAGTAGCATCTTAATGGCATCCATTATCAAATCCTTGAAGAACTGCACGGAAGAAGAATATTTTTCAGGAAGCATAAGGTTTCTTCTTGCTCTGGTTTGTCTTGTTAGTCAGTCCTTTTCTGGTCAGGATAATTCAGATTTTGGGTTGCCTTTTGGTTCTGGCATGATACAGTGAAAATTGTACAGGAAGCTTGCTTTGAGGACAAGAACAGAACCTACATCTGTATTCCACTCTGTCTTCAACATGTAACAATGTTGTTGTTCTTTATTTTAATGTAATGGAAGAAACTGTTCTCTTCTAACAGTATAATGTAATGTTTGTTTATTTATGTAAACTTGTGTTTATATCCTAACTTGTAATGTGCATGTGCAAAAGAATAGCGTTACGATGACATTTCCTTAATTTACCTATCCCATGATCTTTAAGTGCATGACCTCTGAAGCTTAAACAGTCAGTTAACATAGAGTGTTTTCCTATCTGTTTCTTCACTAGGTCTGATAATATAGCATGTATCATAACTGTGACCTTGTACAAAGTTCACAGCAGCAGATTTAACAGATTCTGCTAAGTTAAAAAGATACTTTGGGGCCTGTGAATATGGCAGAATAAATATACATCCCTCTCCTTAATGTACTTGAACAAGTATGTAGGTATGTTTGACTTAAGAGTTATGGACACTTAGGTCAGTCTTAATGCTTAAAAAACAAACAGACAAATTTCCAGAGATGTTCAGGTTCATCAAGGTACAGAGCAGGTAAACATATTTGGGGAATAGAATTTCACTGAGAAATGTAGCATGGGTTCTTGCTGTGGGAAATGAAGTTCTTGCTTTCCAAAATCAGTCCATCGAAATAGATTTTGTATACTGCATACATTTGTTTTAATAGCTTAGTCTGTGCATAGAAGGAGCGAATACTCCTTTAGTATATGACTGTGAAGGAGAAGAAAATCTAGAGAACTCTATTTAGTAAACAGTATTTCAGTAGTACTATTTAAAGATTATACAATTAGCTTACAGAGATTTGCAACTGTAAATGTTTGTCATTATTAAGGAATGTGTAACCTCATGTAAGTTGTCTTTCTTGATAAAGTCTGATGTTGACAGTTAAGCACGTGATGTGAGTTTTAAGCAAGAGCGCATGGGCAGGATAGGTCATGTAAGGTTACTAAGTGAAGCAACTTTAGCATCTGCATTTTGTTTTGAGATCATCGTGGAAGCACACTGCTATTTGGATTGTCATTTAAATGTCTGGACATCTAAACAGATTGGAAAACAAGGTTTGTCTCAAATCTAATGTTATTAACCATAAGCATATTTAATAATAATTTTCATAACTTGTTTATATTTATAAAAATGTATTTTAATTGGAATCTTATTCAGGCAAAAGCTATAAACAACCCCCCCCAACAGAAAATCCTCTTCTGTTGTGACAACTTTATGAGTCAGAACAATATCGAAATACTTTCTCTGAAAATTTCCCGTGATGTTTAGCCATAGTGGCTAAATACAGTTTGATTTCTTTTTGTCTCTAAAACTTTCAGGCTGTTTCATGACACCCATCACAGTCTGTGCTCTATGCACATACACAGATTGATAAGAGAGAAAATTATAAAACTAGCAAAGATGAATTTTGCCTTGAGTGACCTCAGGATCTAATTGCTGGTTAGTGAAGGAACACTCCTTTGAAGTGCAAAAGCAGTCCCTGTGTTGAAAGACTTGGACTACATAAGTGCAAAACAATTTCTTGGATATTTTTTGCTGAAAAAGTGTGATCCATAGAAGATAATCAAAAAGCAAACTATTCAAGTTTAATCTCCTTTTGTTCTTCTAAATACTTTGTATTCGTACTCTGCATTCCTGATGCTGTTCTTTGACATTTGGAGATGAATGCCATCTCACATGGTGACAATAAGGCCAATTCAGTGTCCTTCTGTAGGACATGAGACTATATCCTGCTACACGTAAGGGATTAATTAAATAGCTGTGAATAGCACAGTTGAGACAGAAACGTCACTGTCAGCAGTGTGGGTGCTTGCGCTAACCAGTTATGTTAGGAGGATAAAATAATGCATTAAGCATAATCAAATGTGAATTTGAAATGCTTTAAAGTAGGGCCAGTTATTGTCAATTAATTGACTTGGTGACGTTTTTGTAAGCAGTTTGCTTCAGACTTCAGCCTCTGTTCATGACATGGAATATTTATACATTTTTTAACAAGGTTTTTTTCTTTTAGTAGCCTGATTCAGTCTTTGTGTCAAGTTGCCACCCTTTGGCTATATAACTGCATTTTTAACTACTTTATCTATCTATGTTATCAGTCTGTATCTCCTGCAAAGAGGAAAATATGTATTTGGAAAAAAAACACCATATCTAAAGTCTCTTTTGCATAAAGGTCTTATTCCAGTTGCCACCATTTTGTTATGTAAAGATGAGTTTAAGACACAGGCAAAGAAAAAAGAGCTGAATAAATAAAAACTCCAACTTACTGATGAGAAAACTGAGCCCTGCCTATATGCTTGGTGTCTTTGCCAGCCATATTTGTCACTCTGTGATGCCCTCTGCCTTTTTCCTGTCTTCTGCAGCATTCAGAGCTGGGGAGGCAAAGATGGGGCAATGCTGAAGCCTCGCAGGATGTTTCCAGGCCCGAGTATACCAGTAAGCGCGAGCAGCTCAGACCCGGCTGCCCAGCCCCGCTGCTGCGACTGTGCCAGGGCAATCACTCCTTCCTTGCCTCGGGCACGAGGCTAGAAGCAGACGGTCTCCACCAAGAAGGAAAGTCCCCATGTGTACCGGGCTTTAATTTAGAGACGTGGCCTTTCGTGCACCTGGGGATGCCTGTGCAGAGCTGCTCCGGTACTAGCGGATGTTTTCCTCGTACCTCTTTACTGGCAGATAGGCTGCAAATTATGACCCTACTTGAGTTTACATTACTAAGCGGTATACTATCTTCTTTATTATTAATTGTGTAAATTGAGCACCACTATTTTGGGTGCTCTGAGATGACATAATAAATGGCAGTCTTTGTCACAAAAGTTTTCAAGAGAGATTATTTTGGACAGATTATTTTGTGGGTAAGTGATGAAGCAATAGACAGCTAATGCACAAATTGTTGAGGCAAATGATAAATATTTAAGTATCTATTCAACAGTCATGATAATTTTTTAGAGTAATACACTAGCGTTACTATGTCATACTAGGGAGTTCATCACAAAGCCATCTCATACTGCAGTATGTTTTTGATAACTAATACATTTTTGTGTGTTTTCCTTTGACATGATTTCATAATCATGGTGGCTTGTTTGTTTGCTTCATTTTTCCAAAAAAAAATGAAGAGAGCAGAAATCCTGACTATTGTATGGGCAGGTTGTTTGCCGCAGATTTTAGTATGTGCAGATGAAGATATTTATTACATGTATTCAGCTGGTTTTTCTCAGAGTGACAGGTTATCACTTTAGTCCTGTAGGGTAAGACTTTAATTGCATTCATTATGTTTGGCGGAGGATTGCCTAGGATAGCCTCTGAGGATTAAAACTGTTTATCTGGCTATGAAGAATCATTTGGTAATCTGCCAAATGCACTCTAGTTTGTAAGGGGAGGTTCTTCTGTCAAACTAAAGAACTACACAGATAAACAGATTTTCTGTGCAGCTCTCTGGTGCATGAAACCATTAGCTTAGGACACCTGTTTCTCAAAACACTCAGGTTACCTGGTCGGCATCAGATACTTGTGCTGAAGTATTAAACATTTGTATTTTAGTCCTTGAGGTCATGTTAACGTCCTTTCTTATCATAATGTTACAAATGCAATATCAGAGGTCATTTTGGACTTCTTTCCGTGGTTTTCCTCTTCAGCTGATAAATGAGTCTCTTGACAAGAACAGCTCATTCAGTGCATAGTAACTGGTAACTCTTATTGATTGTAGAAGAAAGCCACATACTCAGCCACAGTCTTCATCTTCTGGGACTCTATTATCCAAAAATATATTTTCAGGCAAAATGAATCCATAACAAATACAGAAAGTGCCACGAAAGATGTATTGATCACTGTTGTGCAAGGGAAAGTAAAGAACTAAAAACAATCCATTTGAGCAAAAAAAAATTGAACAGATTAAAGCAGTAGCTAGTGTTTAGTAATTTGTTTTATTTCCTTCTTCTGACTCTCTCTGTTTTGCTCTCAGTGTGAGAGAGGAAAATATGTGCTCTTCTGCCATGCAGTACATTCAGATGATGCTGATAGCTTCAAAACTGTGCATCCCTTTTGAGCAAAGGAATGCAGCTCTCTATATTAAACTGTGATGATTTTTGTAAATCTGAACTTGTTTTATTTAATGCTATTGATAGACAAGTAAATTAAACCTGTATTGTAGATACTTGCTCTGATAGGAAGATTTTGCAGCAGTGCAGCGTCAATCTCCTGCATTGCTAGCAGAAGGCTCACTGGAACAATATAATTAGTTTATGAGTTTATGCTGTGTCTTTGATGTGCCCTGTCAAATTAACCTTTATCTCCAGACAAGATCTAAAATGTTTGTAACAGTTCACTCAAAAGGGTGGGGGAAAGGAACACTCTGTTAAATAAAAAGATGACACATTGCCTTAGGCAGCTTGCTTTCCTCCTGGCTCTAGGAGGAATTGGCTCTCTCCTGAAGGCCTGATGCCTCATAATTTTGTGAGCGAGGATTTTTCTTTTTTCAAACAATTAATCTTAATTTTCTCAGATGTTTTAAGAATAATAGTCATCAAAAGACAAAAAGAATAAAATTAACCAATGTTTCTGAACAAAGTGAGTCGTCATCTACCCTGTCTCATCTCCAGTTTAAGTACAGTATTTGAGCTGAGTAACTGTGGAAAACATTCTGGTCCTTTAACGCTTGGAATCCGTGACAGAAAGTTGATCCGATTTTAAAACATGAGAGGTGATGTGTCTCGCAAGTGCTTTTCATTGAGAAAATGATAATCAAATAAAGTTTCAGCAGGACTTGAGTAATTAAGCTATCATGTGTCCAATAGAAAGAGCAGTAGCAGCTGTCTGCTCCAAACAAAGACATCCTTTGCCAAGTTTGTTTCAGGCCGTAGTATATCAGAGGTTTTGGCTTTACAGATGTGTTCATGGGCAGTGAAATATAGACTGCTTAATGATGCTGTAGGAGTGGAGGGTAGGAAGAAATCCTAACCTGTTAGTAAATAATTTCTTCACTGAGTCCCATTTAGAACTTCAAACTGCTGTCTGCTCTCCAAATGGTGAGAAGTCCTATTTGTATTTACTGATTAGTGCTTTAAAAGTTTTGAATATAGTGTGACTTAACATGTAATATATACCTATCTATTTAAAAGGCCTTTTGGGGAGTTTCATTTCAGAGGCTGCAGCCAGTAGAACCTTGATACTATGTTGAAAATTGCTATGGGAATGCCTACAAATAACCGTTTCTGCACAAATAAAAATATAAATGAACTTGTACATAAACACTGTTGTCAACTTCAATATTGGAAATACTACTGAGCTTTAATGTGCTTTCGTGTCTGCCTAGACAGAAATTCTCCCCTGATTCACACTCACACACAGTACTGCTCTCATTTAGAAACTGCTCCAAAGCCCTCAAAAGTTTCCCCTACTGAACTGTGAAATCTGGATATGCTATCCATCTTATTTTACTGGGTTTTTATGAGGATTATTGGGGGCAAACTTTACTTCCCTCTGTGCCAAAAGAAACAATTAAATTTGGAGTGCTGTTGCGTGGCGTATCTACGGTCACAAATTTTACACAGCTCTTGCATATGGAAAGAGTCAAATCATTTAGTTATGATGCAGCAAAGAGCTGGTAAAGGTGGGTAAGGGGCATGAGGAGCATCTGTAGCTTGTCCTCCTTGTGCTTCTATAGCCCTTAAAGCTGATGCCTGAAATGTCTCTTCCATTTTTCAGATGGTGGAGTGAGGGATGCTATGTGGCACTCCTCCACTTTTCTTACACTCTTTTTCTTGCAGCCGCTTCGGGCTGCTTTGGTGCTCTTTCTGTGGTTGTATGTTTCTCTAATGGTTTTGCGTAGCTTCATTTTAAAATACAGAATTATAATAATCGGTAAAGAGACCACAAAATTACAGACCTGCACAAAATTCTTTCTTTTTAAAATTGGAAAAAGTGTTTGTCGTGGTGAGTCATGCTTCTTTCTTTTTTTAACGTTACTCCAAACCACTGGAGTGCCAGCTTCTGTAGTTTTGAAATCCCAAGTGCACTTAACACTTGAAAAATCCTATGCAAAATATGCAAGTTTGCACTTCCAGCCAAGTTCTTTTTATTTTATTTATTTATTTGTTAATTTGTGCTGGCACTGTACTCTGACACAGTCTTAAGTGTCATGAGTTAGATTTTAGGGAAGGTGATGGTAGAAACATTAGCATTAACTTAACTCAGTGTTCAACACTAAATGATAAAAGTCTTACTGGCTTTGGGAAATACCTCCCTCCTCCAGTTCATGGTGTAAGGTATTCTCACCAAGAAGATTTCTCACCAAGATTTCCCCTTTAGTCCCTTGCAAAACGATCCTAAGAATGTACAAAACCAGTCAAAATCATTGCTTCAGTCACCTCATTAAGATGTTGCATTAACATGACTAGTTATAATTGCTTGTTTATCACAGCAACATTATTTTAAACTTTTTTTAATGTGTTCCCCAGACACTGAATCATGCATTCTTTTTTGAGTGAAAAGGGATTGCTATTAAAAAAAAACAAAAAAAAAAAAAACTTTTTTTGAGGGAGACTTGCTCATTGGAAGTTTCATTGATCTGAGAATTTGTGCTTTATAATGCACAACAATTCAATGCCTGAGTGTGTGTGTGTGTGTGTGTGTATGTGTATATATAAGTATATATGTATATTTTTTTTTGAATGAGCTGTTGTATGAGATGATTAAACGGGCTAACTTTGAAACTCAGACTTAGCTGTTAGGTGTGTGCTATATTCAGCACATAGAATTAGGACATTTTTCATGTAATTGTGGAACTCTTACTTGATTAGGTTACCTATAGCTTAGAATCTCAGAGGGAGCCCAGTTTGTTGATCTCTATGAACCTAGAGACCATTAACTGAAGGGGTCAAAGGGTTAATGGAAGAAACGGACTCTGTTTGCCATTATCTTGCAAGGTTGTCCTGGAATGGAGGAAAGATAACACTTTTTTGCCTATTTCTGTAGGTGGTTTCTAAAAAGGTGACCTCACTTGTGTGGGACTAAATAAAAGATTAAATGCAAATGCAGAGGCCAACAGGAATGAACTTACTCAAGCTGCTAGTGCAGAACTACCCTCTATTATAGGACCACTTCTTTGGTGTTAAGTCAGAAATCTCCCTAGGTGAGTAAAGGTTGCAGAGATTGGATTTCTTAATTTCCTAACTTTCTTTTTGTATGCTCTGTTGTTGTTCTTTCATGTACTCTTGAAGAACTGCACTTTTTCTCTGTGATACTTAGATATATGAAAGACAGAGCTTGGAGACCGATGAAATGAAAGCTTCAGCTTGGTATCACATCACAGGACGAAGGGTCATTTGCTTCCCAGTAAAAAGCAGCATGAAAGGCCACAGTACACAGTAACATGCAGCCAAAGTCAACTGTGTAAGCCAGTGTGTGACAGTCTTTTCACCACTAAAGAAGAAAAGGTGATGGCAGCAGGCAAAAAGTGCCACCAGAGCTACTCCGTAGAGGGTTTGAAAGCTGGTGGCTGTAGTTTGGGAGTGGCAAGCGCTTAACACAAGGCACTGCTTGCTCTGCTGGGCCAAGGCGTGGGGAAGGGGCAGCAGAGTTGTTGGTGGTGTTTTGGTCGAGTGTTGTTCAGAGCTTGAGACCTGCCGAAAGGTGGTTGTGCCTGAACGTGCCTTGCATGGCTTCCTCGAGTGGTGAAATCTGCAGGTGTACTGCATGGTGCAGAGCACCATTAATGGCAGTTCTTCCAAAGTCCTTCTTTCCTCAGAGTCAGAAGATGGTAAAGTGACCGGACTCTGGCCACCACATTAAATTCCAGCTGTGCTTTTTAGCTCATGTTCACTGAATTTGTGGAAACTGGGGGGGAGGAGGGGGGGGGTGACTCATCTTGAGTCTGGGCAGCTCTGTTGAAGGCCATAGGGTTTTAAGCTGTCAGAAACATTGCTCTTGTGATCTCTGGTGAGAAGCTGCAGCTTCATTAAGCCTCTGTACTTTGAGCTGTCTGTTCAAGGAATTGGAGATTTAGGCTCATGCACAAAATTTTGAAGGAAGTGTTGGTGGAAATTGCTCTATGTTTTGCTGTGAAAGGCTTGGCTCTATATGAGAATCATTATTTCGGACATTTTGAAGAGATCAGTATTGCAAAAGAATAACAACTGCCATTTTATTGAGCATGTGTTTAATGTAAATATACAGTTCATTTTGCAGAGGAAGAAGGGATATTAGTTGTGAAAGTATTTGCATATAAAATAAGAGGGCCTCAAAATTTTTAGTAATATAACCTTACTCGTCTCATATTTTATATTGTTACAGGCTGTTGCATTGTGTTGCTTCAGGTCACTGTAGTAGATCAAATATCACAAGGTAATTTAGGAATGCCTAAAAGGCTGTTGTCATCTTGAATTTGGTTTTGCTGGGAAGATCTCTCAGACTTACTGGCCAACTAAATAATTTTCCTAAGTTTTTACAAATGCTTTAAAGATCCTTAAAAGTATTTTTTAAAAGAAGGTATATGCTCTTCTGCCCCCATCCCTGCCATTTTTCACAAAGAAATACACTTGGCTCTTTAAATTATGGTCAAGAATCAGTATATTCTGCTTCTTTGAAAGATTTCTGTTCATAAATCTCACGGAGCTATTTAACATATCTTAAAATTCTTGTATTAATCATTAATACTACTTACAACTTCAGTTTTCATGCCAGGTTATTCTTTTAAAAAGTAGGAATAAATGTAAAGGTTGTCCATGCTATATTGCATAAAAAGGTCACTGATAGAGGTGAGCCTAAGTAAGGGAAGGGACATTATGTCAAAAAATAAAAACTTATTCTCGAAGGCTTGGACTGACTCTCTAGCGAGCGTGTTCCTGCAAGCAGGGGAAAGGAGCCCATGACGGGACGAGGTGCCTGCGAAGGAGAGTGGTAGAGGTACAAAAGCCTGTGCAACCATTTTGCCAGGAATTGATGCATGGAGCTTCAGCTTCTTAGTGCAAAAGATACCAAGTAATGTTTGTAAATAGAATTGTTAATACTGTTCTAAACAGCAGGATATTCTAGATGGTCTCAGTTTAGCTCCAGAGGTCCATTTCTTATTTCCTGTTACTGTTTTAAAACTGGTTTAGAACAAAATTTGGACTACGTGAACTAATTTTGACTTCACATTAGGACGAGTATGCCATTGATTAAATTTTATATATACGTGTATGTGTGTGTGTATTTTATATAGGTTTGTTTCCTGGTGCAGTTTCATTCATTGCAAGGTAGAAAATGCTTTTATTTTTATATATACATATATATGCATCCATATATATGTGTGTGTGTGTATGTAAAAAGCAAGCATATTAGTAGGAGGAGTCTGAATCATGGAATCACAGAATTGGTAAGGTTGGAAGGGACCTCTGGAGATCATCTAGTCCAATCCCCCTGCTCAGACAGGGTCACCTAGAGCATGTTAGACAGGGTTACATCCAGGCGGGCCTTGAATATCTCCAGAGAAGGAGACTCCACAACCTCTCTGGGCAACCTGTTCCAGTGCTCTGTCACTCTCAAAGGGAAGAAATTCCCCCTCACGTTCAGGCGGAACTGCCTGTGGTTCAGTTTTTGTCTGTTGCCTCTTGTCCTGTTGCATGGCACTACCAAGAAGAGTTTGTCCCCGTCCCCTTGACACCCTCCCTTCAGGTACTTGTACACATTGATAAGATCCCCCCTCAGTCTTCTCTTCCCCAGGCTAAACAGGCCCAGCTCTCACAGCTGTTTCTTATAGGAATGGCTTTGTATATTGCTTATAAACAACTAAGCTTTCTACATTTCCTCAGCATGTATTTCACATATGTTTAAGAATAAAGACAGTATTAAGCAAGCAACAGGGCGTCCTTTTTTGAATCCAAGGCCTGGTTGGACTCATCACTGGTGGTCTTCTGGTCTTGATTACAAAGCTGTATTCTAAGTTGACGGGAGTACAAGTATCCCGGTAGTACTTCTGCCTCAAAATACTTCATGTTCATCAGTCTGTAAGGATTCGTAGGACATGATGAGCCTGATGAATAGGTAACGAGCCAAGTATCAGCATTACGCCCGAGGCGTTTTCTGTTCTGGGCCACTCTGTAGCCATGTTGTTCATCCCCAGATTATGTGATTCTGAAGTGAGCTTGAGGTTGTTGACAGCGTAAGTCACTGCTGTCACTTGATTTCACTAACCCTGACAAGATAACTGGATTTGGATAGAACAAAGGGAAGTAGAATTGCTTTAGTCCTTAACATTATCCTAGATGACTATTCTTTTCCCCTATGGCTTCAGTTATTTTGGGTCGTACTGTAATCCATTTTCCCATTTATTTTTTTTGTCTCCGTTGTGATAAGATGCACTAAGGAACTCGGTCACGGTGAGCGGGGCCACCTCTTTGCCAAAAAGCCCCCCTGTGGAAAATACTACGCAAAGTTCTGCAAACGTTCTTGTCACTTGTCAGTTTTTCTTTCTGTTTCTTTTAAAGCTACTTTATTTCTTTTCCAGTGCATCACTTTCAATGTATTAAACATTCCAATTCTTAAAATTGCAAGTGCTTTGACTGTTTTTTCTTCCAGAATGAATATGGTGGTAAAAAGTATATGCCACATGTGTTAAAGGTATGCTAAGTATAAGAGACACTTTGGGGAAAAGTCTTAGACCATTGCCAATTGTAATTAAGACACAAAACTAAATGTGTATTTTTTAAGCAGTTGTTAAAAACTCTGACTTCAGTCTGCCTCTCATCATATGGTTCATTATTTCACTGCACTAAACTAATGTGCGGTGAGTCCTGTTAAACAATTGTGCATTTTTCAAAAGTTGTTTGAAACAGTTCTAGCAATTTTCTCTTTTTTGTTCTTTTTTATTGCTGTTGTTTAGTTACTTTTTATCACTTGATGCTAATCTTTTTCTTTGGCTATTTTGATTTGTAATGCTTCTTTTGCCAGAAAATTACAGATAGTCTATATATAAGGTATGTGGAATTTACAATATCTACTTGGATAAGGAAAAGTGGATTTGAGGTTTTTCTGTCATATCGCCATCCATGTGAGGTATTTCTTGATATGCATGGCCAATAGCAGTTGCATTAATCTAGCTAACAAAATGATTCTCTACTTTTGCAAGTGAATAAATAACAGTCATTAGGATAACCAGTTAACTCACTTTTAATCAGTGCAAAGGGGAAAAAATTAGTTTCGTGTAGCTACAGTGGTCATTTCATACATAAAATTCATTTTAAGTCCCTCTTGATTGTGTAAAAGATTTTAAACATTTTGTCCATTCCCCTATAAAGATTTTCTCACTTATTTTAGCTTCTGTGATCTCAATCCAGCAGACTTTTTTTAAGGTTGAAGGTTAATTGGACAAAGCATTTCTTCATTCACGTTTCAAAGTCTTCTATCTGATTTTGCGCTTTGTAGAAAGTCTTTGAACTTCTGTTGGAATGTCAGATCCCTAGAAAGACTTCATTCAGGGAACCCAAATTTGATCTTATGAGTTTTTTTCCTTACTTTGGGAGAAATTAAATGATTCTTAGACCTGTCTGTGGACACTGCACAGCTAATTCTATCTACTTTGATTAGGCTGGCCACACGTGTCCAGTGACTTCTCTTCCAGAGAGCTCTGGTGCCCTTTCTAACTGATGCTCATGTGAAGTTTGTCCAAAGCATTTGTGTGAGGCAGCAGAGAGGTCCTTTCTGGGGCAAATGAGAGAGAGAACTAGAGACTGTGGAAGAGCTGTAGATGCTGCTGGGACAGTCAGCCCAGCAGATGAAGCAGAAGACACTGCTGCCTGTAAACAGTGTTAGAAGGGTGGCAAAGGATGAGGCATGGCTCCTGGTTTGCTCTTTATGGCAAAGAGCGAAAGAATATGGTATTCCTTAAAATACTGTTGAGGAGATTGGAAGATTAGGCATGGGTGGAATCATTTAAAACAAAAACTTTTTTTTTTCTTTTGATATATTGCTGTTAACATCAATATATCCTCTTAACATATTGAAATTATGTTATTAAAAACTCAGGAAATTCACAATTAAACTTTTTAAAACATCAAATGCTGTAGAAAATATCTCATGAATAAACCCTTTCACACAAAGTTGTCACACGTTTTTCTGGAGTATTGTATATTTTAGAAATAATTTTTATTACCTTTATTATTTTTATTCTATATAGCAGGCTAGATTACAAATATAACGTAGATGCTGTATTTTGTATTTATAAAAGTACCTTACAGGATGGCTACTAAAAGTGTTGTACTTCTCTAATCTGTATTTTCTGATATGCTTTTTTTTGCTGTTCCTATTTGGCACCCAGTAACCCATTGAGAATTTAATTTAAGGCAAAACGGTGACTCCAGCAGAAAATAAGTGGAGTCTTCTCCTGTGCAGGTTGTAATTGGGGTTATGGCATGGCATATTGCCTTTGGCAGAATTCTGTTACTGAGAAACTAAAACCAGGATTTCGCAGCTGCTGCGGTGTAAGCAAAATGAATTAATTATTAGAGACATAGGAAGAATTAGAGGAGAAGAGAAAAGTTTCCTGAATGAAATACAATGTATTGACTTTTGGAAGAGAGGTGCAGAGCAAACAACTTAGTAATGAATAATCCAATTTTAAGTAACTAATGACTTCTTTACAGATCTGAAAGAGTTTTTCAGCTGAAAATTTTTTTTTCTGAGAGTCAAAGAATGCTGTTAATCTCCATATGCTTGTTAAAAGTGATTTTTTGATCTCCTTTGAGTATTCTAATCTCTCATCAATCTCATAGTCCCAAAATATTCAGCTCTGGTAGTAGGAGGGTGTTATGTGTACCTCTCAGATGGACCTGATCAGTTCAGCCTCTCTTTACAGAGCAAAAATTGTGGACTCTCTAGATAATAGTACAGGTGATAGTACAGCACAGATTGCTTTTATTTATCTTAATGATGTTTTAACAGCATTTGGTATCCAAGGAGCAATAGCACTGTAGTGGAGTTGAACTAATGGCAAAAACAAGAAGAAGAAGAAAGGCTTATTGCCAGCACAGAGTGCAAATTCAACAGGGTTGATAAAGAAAGCCGAGGGAAGGGAGGGGAAGGGAGGGGAAGAGGAAGGGGAAGGGGAAGAGGAAGGGGAAGGGAAAGAAGCTGTCCTTGTTCTTCCTTTGAATGCTGCTGTCTAATTCTTTGGATTTTATTAAGAGGATGTAGTGAAATAAAGGTGAATACTTAAACTAGGATGTGCAAAAACACTGAGTGTTTTGGTTCTTTGTTTGTTTGTTGTTAAAATGATGATAATGGGATTTTTTGAAAAGCTGACAAGAACCAGTTCATATCCAGGAAATAGTTGTGGATTTTTCTCTTAAAATATTTTTATTACTATTTCATAAACATATTCTTCTTACACGAACAATCAAGTTGGTGAGGGCAGGTAAAGGAGAATACTGCCTGGTAGTTTCTGTTATCTGGAAAGTTTCTACAGTTCTAGCGTCATCCTTTGTTACGGGGGAGCTTTTTTTGTTTGTGCTGCAGTTGGAAACATAAGCTAATCATACCGTATATTTGATATACATTAGCGCAGGCCATCTATTGCCTTTGAAAATTATCATGCCATCTGAGTGTCCAGAACACATTAGGCAGCTTGAGTCAGTATTTATTTTATTGACTTCTTTTTTCAGCCCTAGATATAGAAAAAAAGAGGATGAGAGGATGAATTCAAGTGCACTAGTGATAGTACTTTCCAGCAGCAGTATATTTACTAAGGGAAAATGCTATTGGATTGTATACGCTAATAAAAGTGTGTGAATCCACTATCATACAATGTCATTCTTAAGCAGCCCCACAGTAGTCAGTTCCTATGGTTAAGCCCCCTGCCTCTGCCCTGACTGTTTTAAAAATGTGAGACAGATTTTGCAAACACAGCAATAGATCACAGATTTGCGTGGTACATGTAAGAGTTTGCAGTAGTGCTCTTACCTCCTTGTTTTTGCTCTTTAAAGTTGATCTTGCATAGAAATGGGAAGTATTCGTACATCTCTCACTTATGGAGAGCTGAAGTTTTCACCCTGCAAGAAAATCTAAGTTTATGCCCCAAAACAGAGAAGGAGGTATGTTTTGGAATCATTGGTATGTCAAATAAAACTGTGGTGGATATGAAATCCAAGTAGGTTTTTCAGTAAAGTAGGTAAGGTCCATGCTAGCAACTAACAGAGGAGGAAAACTTTTGAAGAACCTTACCTTGAAGTAAGAGGGTTTTTTATACCTTTAAAAAAGAAATTCCTCTCTGAGGTCAGAATGTAAGTCTTACTGAAAGTCAGTGGTGCACCTGAAATAGATACCTTTAAAATGTGTACCTTGTGCATGGGAAGTAGTCTAGATTTTGTATACATGTATGCTAATCTATTTAAATCCTGTTTAGACCAAAGTTGTTAGAATGATTGAAGAAGTATGGCAAAAATGATCTTTCAAGTTCATTTATTTTTTTTTAACATGCTTGATGTTTTTATGAGAGTCTGCCTTACAGTTCTTTTCTGAGTGCTAACACCCTGAACTGAAAATCATGGCATAGCTCACGGGGGAGATGGATTGGAGTGCTTTTTATTACTGACTGTTCCCAGGCAGAATATTTTAAGCAAATTGGGTAATGGAGCTAAATTACATTATATAGGGTGCTAGCCTTGAAGTGATCTTTCTATTATGTCTTCTGATAAAACAAAATCACATTTGCGTTGAGTAAAATGGCAACAAAAACAAATAAAAAATGGCAGTGTATAAAAAAATTCACTGTGGTCTGAATGGTTAAGCAAATAAAATGGGAAGATAATCCACAATGTTGAATCGGTGTTTATTTTAAGATATTTGATAGAGAACATCCAGCTCACTAGAAGTTAAAATAGACTTTAATTTTAAAGGGTCCCAAGTCATAAGCAGATAAAAGCTAACGGCACACCTGAAGTCCCCATAGCCATTTGGATCAAGAGTGCCTATGTCACAGATATGGAAATAGGGTTTAAAGGTTGAAGTCTCCCATGCCCATCTGAAATTTTAGCAGTTTTGAAATAAGAAAGTGATGTTGACCATACTGGTTCAGACTAAAGATGTGTTTAGCTCAGTGTCCTGTCAGGGGCCAATAAGAAGCGCTTACAGAATTGCATGATGTGATACTTCCTCAGAATATTCACCCATCTTCTGGGTATTTGTAGCAGAAACTTCCTAAGCCAAAGATAGTGTCATTTTATTTAATAACCTCTTCATAGATTTTAATTCCATGAATGCTTAGCATCTTCATCATTCTGTCACATTTTTTCACAGCTTTATTACGTTTAATAAAGAATTGTGTTCCCTTGATTTTCTTTTGTTTTTCTTTTACCCTCCCTGCTGCAGTGTTACCTTTCTGCTGCAGTTCTTACATGTGAAGAGGTAGTGAACAGCTGGTACTTTCTCCAGGTAACTCAGGATACTATGATCCTTCATCACATTTTTGTAAAGTAATGATTATCATAGTTGATATTTTAAAATGTTTTATGTTAATAAAGTTGAGGGAGTGGCATTTGTGGCATTTTTTGTATACTTAATGATTTCTTCTTATTGCACATTGGTTAGATTAGGGCTCCATGATGAACTCCTGGCACCCTTAGTGAGGTTTGAAGGAAAACCTCCTGAGGTGCAGTGCGTTACGAGAAGAGGGCGGTGTCCGCGTTTTTATGTAAATCCAGGTAATTATTAAATTCCTAAAGGGCTATGTAGAGTTATGTTTTCTTTGTTCTGATTTGTTACAACTCCGAAGTAATACTTTTGATCTGCATTTGTGGTTTAAGTTGCACCCTGCTCTCTGTTTGGGGGCGTGTGTCACCTGTGCAGCTCCCAAGAGAGATGCCTCCATGCAGCAAGCACCCTTTCTTCTTCATGCAGTGCCAATGCTCGTGTAACCACATAACTTAACTTTCCAAGGGCAGTGCACTAGAGTGTACTTATTTTATGCATGTTTTTCTTTACATGCTTTAATCCAGTTGCTGTAGCAGAAGCAAGCGATTCTGTTAACATCATGATGGTTTATCTCTTGGGGCAGTGAACCCTAATAATCATAGCTGAGTGCTCTGTGGGATGATATAGTTCTGAGGACTGTAAAGAGATACTGAAGTCTGCTACTGGATTAGCAGGTTCAATAAATCCTCTTTCTAGCTGGCATTAAATAACTTGCAAAAGAGTCTGCTTTAATAAACATCTTGTTAGTCAGCAGTCATGGCAGAGAGGTCAGTGCCAAATGTTGCTTTCTTTTTGATACATACCTACATACATACACACACACATACACATACATATATATACATACATACATGCATTGCTTCATTCATATCCTAGCTGATGATGATACAAACTTTCCAATCTTCTCTGAATATTTCCCTGACAAGTAAACTTCAGTTTCTAGGTGATTCAGGCTGGCCGATTTCACAAAGAAGAGAAGAAGTGGACAACAGTTTCAAGATAGGTTAAAACAACGTATTTCTTAAAATCTTCATAGCTGCTGTTGATGGTTTATTTGAGAAGGCAGACAGGGAAAATGGAGCAAATAAATACTAACTGAGAAAAGAGAATGCTAATCTAAGGTTCATAAAATGGACCTCAGAAGTTCTCGTATTTGTCTTTCTGTGATGCTACTCTTGTCATCATAGATTGACTCTGATACGGATACGGTCTGCTATTTTATAGATAAACCATTTCTTTTAATTTCCAGTACACATTTCTAAGAATTTTTTGTAGCCTGGACATGATTGATGAAGTAATTTGACCCCAGTGCATCAAAGTTCTTACACATGGGCTGAAAAACCTTGGTGAACGAATGGCTAACGGGGAAAGTTCTCTAGTGGTCTGACTTAAAAATTCATCTCCCTATTTGTTTATATCCTGTTTTCCTGCAAATTGCCATCTTTTGTGTTAGCATCCCTTTGCTCTCAGTATAACATTGTGGTATTCCGTCATTGGTGCTTGGACAAGATGTGTCAGAGAATTTAGAAGAACTCAGTGTCCCTAAGTCATAGCCAAGTGCACTTGCCTTTTCAGTTTGCTTATGTTTAGTAGTTTGAAAATTGGTCATTGAGCCCTGAGGATGTATGTGTTCACTCTGTTAATATTGGTACACTCACATTGTTAGAGCACAGTTAGTCTTTACCACGTAGGTAGAACATACTGTATTAAACAAGGTTTTTGAGCTTTCTCTTAGTTGGATTTTAGCATGTCATGCCTTGGGGACCAAGTTCAGATATCTTCATTTGCCTTCACAATGAATTTATAGTCCTCAGCCAAATTAAGTTCATACGCTCTCCTGAAGCAATGTGTGCATGGGCGTGGAAGCACAGATACAATTTTAAAAGTTCAGGTTTTCCCATAATGGAATAATAGAAAGTCTTCAGGGAATTGGACAATAATTTTCCAATTATGAATGGGTCTAGGAAATAAGTTTTCAGTTTCACTAATGCAAATCTTCATTATGCCCACTCAATTTGCTATCTGCTATGCCTCTGAGTCCTCACTGAGAAGTGCTTCAGCACTTGTCTAGACTGATTAAGATTCATATAAATAGATGCTTTCTATATGAAATGTATTTTGGCACTGTATTGACATGGGAATATATTACACTCAGCTTTTTGGCAGTTGAGCAAATATAAATAAAATGATGGTCCATTTCTACAAGGTGGTGAAATGAACATGATTGGGTTAATATCTTAATCTGGTAGCCTAGAATTAGATTACATACCTCTATGCACAAAATTTCATTACGGAAAATCACATTTTCCATTCTATGCACTCTTTTCATGACATTTGGATATTCCATCTCATTGCTTAGAAGAAGTCTGTTTAGAGTAGCCAGTCCAAATTTAGAGACGTCAGTGATTCCCCCCAGTTATCCCCGAATTGTTTCTTGTTCATCTTGTTTTCTTACTGTGGAAGAACAGTTATTCTCCCTTAATATTCCTAAAGAAGCCAATGGCATTCACTATAGAAATGACAGTAACATAAAAAGGGGTTTAGTAGTATTTTGGCAGGTGGCTCTCATAATTATTTCCTAGCGGTTTGTCTGTGATTCAGGTATCTTGTCAAACATAATGTTCAGGTATTTGTCTCTAGTTAAGTTAAAGAAAACAAGAAGGAATTTTGGAAAATGGCTAAGATGAGTCCTGGGATATTGACAGTGGTTAGTCTGATTTCTTGGTGTTTTGCTGCGTGGACTTATTTTGCTTACCGGGTCATGGTTTTGGTTTCTGCAAGTTTTCTGTTGCTAGTAACACCACAGTGGGGTTGGTTACAAAAGCTCACTCCCTCACTGTGGTGTCAGTGACTGTCGCCAAGACTTCAGGAACAAAGTCTTCAAAGAAAAACTCTGCAAAAATCCACCCTTGGGATTATTAAAATTATCAGCAATGCTTCCTTGCATGACTAGAAGCTGCAGTAACATCTCTCTCCTGCTTACTATAAAGTAAGTCCAGTGACAGAAGATAATAAAAGATAACCGTTAACAAAGCCCAGCTTGTTGAGTTTTGTTCATGGACTCGAACAGTGGTCACTGTTTCAGTGTTTTATATCACTAATAGTTGCAAGTTTTCATATGACTAACTTTTTAATCTGGGGTGGAATCTGACTTTCAGATTGCACATTGATACTTTTATTTTGAATAAACAGGTCCCACAATAAATACCAGCTGGACTAGAGCAAAGGTACATAACATAAACTTGCTGGAGCTTCATCATGCAGAGCCTGCGGTGAATCACAGAGCAGCTGATAGGGAAGTAAGCTGTGTGTTTCCAGAAGAAATAGCACTGTACTATGGGAAGGAAGCATAAAGGGGCAAATCTGGGTTTCCAGACTGCCTCCACAGAAGAACCCAACAGTCTGGTTCTTCCTAGGGAAAATGATTTTGCACCATATTTTCTGTTTGCTACATGGTACTTCCTGCAATACTTCACTTAAATTTTATCTCACACACACTTGCACATTTTACTGTTCATTTCCTAGTTGCTCCTGACCTCAATAGTTTATTCTGGTTTGGGCAGGTTTGGTATTTCTGTTGAGTTGCATGGTACTGTGTTGATGTGTCTGCACGTGATTCTTTGTAGCCACTGCTTTTCTCTCTTAAAACATTAAACTACTGCCCTGTGAAAGTCAGGTTGCATTAGTGACGTGTGCCCATGATAAGGCTTAGTAAATGAATCCTAATTAATTTATTGTCCCTTGAGTTTGAAACACTTACATGTGACTAATTTAAATGTTTAAACCAGTTTAAAACTTTATATTCTGGTCACTATTCCAGGAAATTCCAATTGTTTTACATTAATCACTTAAAACTCAAATTCATTGTGGATGAGATTAGCAGTTTAGCAGACAATTTAAAGCATCAGATTAATAGATTTTGAAGCCTCTACTATTAAAATGAATGAATTAAGGCATCAATGAGGATTATTTAGACTTCTAAAGATTAAATAATAGCAAGGCTAAGAGCTGGCAGAAGTTATTTGTACAGGACAGATTAATCAGCCCTTTGTGCTGCGGGTATGTATGCTATGAATTACGCTGTATTTTCAGTGATGTGTGCTGGGAGGCGTCACAGTGACATGCATCATCCGTGAGCTGCATAAAGAAGATCTCTGTGTCCCAGCAGGTACCCTTGGGAGTTTATGTGAAAAGTTCAGCTTACACTGTAGTACGCATGAACTCTTTTCTCCTGTTTCAGGACTTTCCTGCCTGTAGGTCTCTTATGTTCATTTGTGTTTTATTTTTTAATTTGCTTTTTCTTACTGTGCAAACTTTGTGTGTGTGTGTGTGTGTGTATCTACTCGCATAAAACAGGTCTGCAATGACTATTTCATCCTCAGGAGCATTTGTCCAATGTTGTTTTAGGAGATACTTTTATTGAGCCTGCTAACTGATGGTGCATACGAACATATTACGTGTGCCATTGTAGCAGCTACTAATGATCGCAGATGAAACTGGTCTCAAGATTTCAGAAGCATCTCTAACTTCGTTATACTGTGCAGGTTTGTGTTGCTGATATAGTGCTTTGTGCATGAACATACACCGAATCTCAGACATTTCTCTCCCTCCTTCTTTTAATGTTTGTTAACAGGGACTGCTGACCAATATGCAATTGCTAAAAGAATTAACTAAATGTCAGTTTGTCTTAGGCATGGATTGGAAGTGTGTCCTGAAGATGCCATAATAAGGAGTTAATTGTACACCTGCACTGTTTTCATTTCCACATGTGTTATCTTGAAGGAAGAATTTAGAATGATCCAGAGTCAGGTGATGAAAGTACTTTAGGGGCACAGAATGACTCTTAAAAGGAGAAAGACTCCAAAGGACGTGTGTTCTCTGTCACCTGAATGGCCCCAGCGACTGAACGGCAGCTCCTTTCCTTCTCCTTGCCTGGGAGGCCCTGCCCTCCCTGGGCTCGGGGCTGCCGCTCAGGCAAGATGCGGCTTGGTCCCTCGGCCCGCGTGTGCGCCAGGGCGGGCCATGCTGCCAGGCAGCGCGTACGGCTGCAGAGCGCTGCCTGGCCGTCGCTCGCAGGCAGCCTGCGTGCTGCTTCTGTGCAGTAGCCGCTTTTGGTGCTCCTCTGGGAACACCCTTGCCTCCGGGCATCCATGCCTGTGCATTTTCGTTTTGATGGAGTTGGCCTGAAGGTTCAAAAGTCATGTTTTGGTGGTGGAAGAAGGGAAAATCATGGACAGAGTGGTTGCATAAGCTTTTTTGCTATATGTAATTAGACCTAAATGAGAAAACTCACTTTGTGGAAGTAATTTCAGTGACCTCACTTTAGGGCAAAAGACGACCTTGTGTTACACTGACAGTGTGGGGAAAACATTTCTTTTTAAGCATCATGTTATCTCTTAACTGTGTCCATCTGGATTCTGTGTATCTTCCTCTGAAACATCTGGTGTTGGCCACAGTTGGTGAAATGATACCAAAATGGTTGAACTGTTCAGATAAACTTGTCTGGCAATTCCCAAACAGTTCGGGCATTTGTCTACCACTTTGTACTTCGTTTTCCTGATTAATGCACCTTAGAAATACTGTTTCTTTCTCTAAGTAATTTCGCTGTACATCACAGAATCACAGCATGGTTGAGGTTCGAAGGGACCTCTGGAGATCATCTAGTCCAAGCCTCCTGCTCAAGCAGGGTCACCTAGAACACGTTAGACAGGATCATGTCCAGGCAGGTTGATAACTTACTTTATGTATGATCAAAACATAGCTTTATTCCTTCTGAGTGTTGCTAGAAGGTAAATTTCTGGCTAAGGCTGGAGTCAGGCTAAAGATGGAGAAGGGAAAAATTCTCTGCTGCGATGTCAGTCCCTCATACCTTGGAGGCCGTGCTACACAGAACTGTTGTTAAAGCCTTCAGGGTGAATGACAGGTTTTCACAGAACCACCAAATGCTTGAGAGAGAACTGTTGTGCTAAAAGAAGAATCTATATAAAATTCTATTTTTTTTTAACCAAACGGATTGAAATCTTTTTTAAAAATGGCAACCTAGAAGCACTGCTTTGAAGAGAAAAGGTTTTAGTAGATGCCTTTCTGACACAAAAAACAATAAAGCAGATCTTGATTCAGCTCTTAATTTTAACACTTCCAAGAATATAGATAGTATAATCATATTCATCTGTTAAAATTCATTGATATGATTAATTTTCAGGATCATTATGAAACAATATTTTTTCAGTTAAATTTTCATTATCTCCTTGTATAAAAGCAGGGGAATCAGTTTTTGTTCCTCTGCTTCACACATTTGTCTCTAGCTAGCCTAGAATTTGAGGCACTAAATCTTTTTATACCCATTTTCAAAACTGAGGTTATGTGGTTTAGAAGCATCACAGCCATGTGGCAATGTCTTCTTATAGACAGAGCAGTGATAGTTTCACAGTGAAACAAGTTTTAAGACTGGCGGAGTGTAGTGCTCTCCATACACGAGCTACCATCTGCCTGTGAGAGGCTGAACCTAAAGGATCCAAAGCTCCTTGACTCTGATACGGTTCCTCCTCACATCTTAAACACGAAAAATGGAAAATAAGTTGACCTAGCTGACAGAATATAAAGGCCAAAGGCAGCATATTGGTGACAACAACCTGACTTCTCTTGAGTGGTTTTTTTTTTTTTGTTTTTTGTTTTTTGTTTTTGGCCAAGGCTGGGAAAGCAAGCTTAGTTTGTTTAAAAGACAGGCTTCCTTGGAAAATCTCCTGTGCCTGCTTGCTGAAGCAACTTCAGCTAAGTAGATGCTTTGTAAAAGTTGTTTTCCTGATAACACTCTTTTTTTTTTCTTTTTTTCTTCCCTATGAGCCTTCAAAGAGTAAGGCCAAAAATCCATGAATTGTGCTTGAGCTTGAATAAGTATGACATGTCCTGCTTCTGTTTTTGCAGGAGGAAGGAGAAGAGAGATTTGCTGACATTGTAATCTTTACTGTAATTCTTGACACCAGAAAGGAAAGATTTTATATATATACATACACACACACACACACATATATATATATTTATCTTTCATCATCATCCTTTGAAGAGAAAGCTTACAGGCTTGAAATTCATAAACAACTCACCTGCATTCCCAACTTGGACTGTCATATGGAAAACATCCTTTGCCTAGTCAGCAATGTCCAAACTCTTGCCTTTTAACAAGCAAATGTTTAGAGGGATTGATTGCTGTTTCTCTTCTTTTCTTTCTTTCATTTTCTTCTGATGTGCATTAGTAAGACAAAAGTTAGGGCTGCTGCTGAGGCTTATATTTCCTCAGTAGATTTAGTGGCATGCTATGGAAGCATTTCTTGTCTTGCAACCTAAACGAATGAAAGACAGATCATCCATCTTTTTTCTTTTTTTTCCTTTACGTGTTAAAAGATTGCCCATCACTCTGATGACAGTTCATTTTGGCACACACCAGAACCAATAATTCAGTTACCTAACATTAAAGAAAATAACATTCAGACATGTATATATGTCACTAAAAAGAAATTACAACCTTAGAAAAGCTGATTAATATTGAAAGTAAGTAATTTGCCTGCAATTTATGGGGAAAGGAGAGCTTTCTTGCATTCGAGAATGTTTTTATTGGTAAATTTGCCAGCCACTAACACATTCATTTGGCCTATTTTAATTGCTTTTTAGAAAACCATTTTACATCTTGGAAAACTCAGTTGTGTGAAATTCTGTCAGTCAGTACCGAATGGGACTTTTGCTGTTGACTTCAATGAGGTCGGGAATTTTTTTAGCAGTGTTAAGTGGAAAGACAAAAACTCTTGCTGTCCATAACCATTAGTTGTGGAAGTGCGCTGAAATTTTTGCTGTAACTAGTGCCTCAGTAAGTCAAAGTGGCTCAAGTTATGAGGGCATGCTGAGATACTGCCACAGTGTCTGAAAAACCATAGTGCAGTGATTCCTTTCACTTTTTTTTTTTTTTTTTTTTTTTTTTTAGCATTTATTTCTTCTCTTTGTACAGATTACTGGCAAACTCTTTTTTTGGAGGGGAGGAAAGGGGGCAGGGAGGAGCAAAAAACCAAGTCAAACCTGCACTACAACGTCAAAGTTCTTTCAGGATATCTATTTACAAATTTAAAAGGTAACCACTAAATTATGGTTGAATACATTGCGGTAGAATATAACTACTGATTTTTTTTTCTTACTAGCTTTTCCCTTTTCTCCATAAAATTTATGCTTGATTGGCTAGGATTCAGTGAAACCTCTCATTAGAGCACCATGGTTCATTAGAGCTTAAAGAGGCATCACTGAAAATTGAATTGACTATGCTGTGATTCTCTGGTTGCTGTGATTAGTGCGGATCTCATATTACGCTATGGCCTTTGCATGAACAAATCTTTCTAAACTCCATATGATTTGTTAAAGGGTTAATTTGTTTAATACTTAAACTCTGAATCAGAATTTGCATACAAAATCTTTCAGTGACCAAAAATATAAGTAATAGTACTTAATATTTTTCATTCTGAAATATTTGTAGAAAATTACTGTGATAAAACACTAATTTTCTCTTTTTGTTTTTTTTTTCATTATTTTATGACTTGAGGGATGAGAATCTGACAATTCCTTAGACTTGCTAGTGTCTTGTGTCAGACTAATATCAAAGAGGAACAAGGGCCACCATGAAAATCAATCCTCTTTAAGACTTCTCTACTCATCTGCCAGTCCATTGAATACTAAAGCATAAGTACCTTTTTTTAAAAAAAAATATTTAATCAAAGTTAGAATCACATTTGCCTTAGCACCAATATAGTTCTGCATATGTAATTCATTGGCAGTAAAATGAAGTCTGTCCTGATTTCAACAGAGGAGTTAAATGTGTGGAAAGGGAAGGGATGTAACTAAAGGAAATAATGAATGTTTTAGTGAAAACAACATCAAAACATTTTCTCATCTGCAGGCACAGAGAATTCTGTTTGTCTCTCAAGAGGACAGTTGTATCTGTAAATACTGCTTGCTGGTAAAACAAGTGGGGAGATCTTAAAATACGAAAAGATGGTACAGATAACATACTAACCTCTGCTCTGGAGTGATGATCTAGGGATTGGTTCCTTTTTTGCCCTCCATATAAAATTCTGAAATTTTACCAAGTTCTTGCTCCTTGATATGGCAGTCTCATTTCTTAAACAGGCAGAAAACAAGGTGCCTTGTTTCAAGGAGCAAGATCTTTGCTGCCTTACTTAAGTAGGAGATGGTGGGAGAGGGTGCAGAGGACCTCGGTGGAAGACCTTCAGGAAAGCAGAGGTGCCAGGCGGCTCTTTGGTGGAGCTGTCCAGGCTCCTGGAACTAGTCGTGCAGGACTTGCCTGATAGGTTGGTCCTGGGCTCAGTTCCACTACTGTGGCACGAATAATGACGGTGACTGTGCCACAGACTGTCCAGCAGCCCTGAGACATCAGTAGCTCAGTATTACATTTCACACTGCTTTACTCATCGCGATGCAGCCCCATCAGAGAAATCTTTGCTTTAATGACTTAGGGGGTGAGACCAGATTGTTCCCCCTAGCTGCTAAAAGAAATATGCGCTCATTCGTTATTTCCACATTTTTATATGTATAATGGTTGTTAATTACCAAGACATTTAGGGATAATATGTAGCTGTAGTTAAGATACGAGAGTTTTTAAGTTGGAGGAACTGGTTTGAGAAGAATTTGCAAACCTTTATTGTGAATTTTGTCATCATTAGTTATTATCAAACCTTAACAAGAATACTGAAAGGTTACTGTTAGTATCACATAAACTTGGCTTTAATAGAGAGCAAGAAGCGATTATAATCTCCATTTTAATCTGTGTACTGTATGGAATGAAACATCATGCAAAATTACTGTTTTTGTCTCTGAGGAGCTAAACGCCATGATACAATGACATATATTTAATCACATAAATAAGAAGGAATTATAATACAAAAATGCGAGTATATAACATGAGAACAGCTTTGAGATATCAAGACACAAAATTTGCACTTTCTGTTCCATTTCTATCTAACGAGCATTTAAAGGTCAGGAAGAAAGGCTAGTATTTGCATTTAAATGGAGATATTTTAAGCAGAACTGGTGATAGCTGACCTCTGTCCTGACTTGGGGTGAGGGGAGGGAGTGAGGGTCGTTTTAGGTCTCAGAAAGAAGCATCAAAAAATAGGTGAAAACACTATAAATCAGTAAAATGCTAAAACTAGCTCTCAGGTTCTACTGTTTGCTATTTGTTTTCACATACTTGGTCTTCATCAAACTGTGTTGTGTTCAGGCAATTCAACCAGATGTTTTGAGTAGTTGTAACCAGAAGCTGGCCCCTCCAGCAAACCCCCCTTAGAATCTTCCAAAGACGAATATTTAACAAATTCAGGGAATCCAGCTAAGAGTAGCACAGACAACTGGAAAACCCTGAGTTTGAGCTCTCCATTCACCATGTGTGAGTACTCGCGTTACTCAGTTTGCGCATGGGAGGTCTGAGAAGTTTAGGCTGTTTGAGTGCCTGTGATTAAGCCCAGTGCGTAGCAGAGCAAGTTGTAATGTTGTCATGGTCTGATGTCTGTGTGCAAAATGATGCCCCAGGTTGGGAAGCTGATCAGTGGTGTCCCCGGGAGGCAGCTGTGACCCACACTGTGCTGCTTCTGTTTCCGCCTGCTCACTGCCGACTTGGTAACCTTCAGCAGGGTCCTGTCACGTTCAGTTCCCCGTTTCCCTCCCGAACCAGTAATGCGTATGTTGTGCTGTGTGCTTGGGAGCCGAGGCTCGTGTCTTGCCTTAACTCGTGTTGAGTGGAAGTCTTAGTGAAGTACAAATGGCTTTTCCCATCCTCCTCTTCCTCTGTGGTGCAGGTAGGCTAGATGAAGGGTTATGATACAGTCATGGCATCTCTGCTGTTTCCAGGTTGGACCAGGTGGTGTTAATGCACAAGTCACGATCTTGAGATTGAGGTTTTCTATCCTTACATTACTGGTAGTGATTCTGATGATGCTGCTTCAGGTAAGACCTGAAGAATCCTGTCTGTATATTAAGTGTTGGAGTTCCAAAATACACAAGAATTTAATCCCTCCTAAAGATGGAAATCTATGGGCTCAAGCATTTCTAAAATTTAACTTTTCTTTAGAAGAATTTCTTCCTGAGGGAATTTTACGTACAGTATTACACTGATGCAGCAGCATGTGGGGAAAATACCACGTTATGTTCAGAGAACTGTCTCTGAGATGTCATCTGCAATGTCTTCTGATGTGTCAAGATCAGCAGCAAAATTTAACGTATTTGTTAAAGATAGTTCTTGCTACAGGGGTTTGTTGAATTGGAAATAACATATGGTAGATGGTAGAGGTACATATAAAACATGCGAAGTGACATAAATTGGGAGAAATACTAGCTTCATTTGTGAGATGTATATTGGAAGAGAAGCAAGCTATGCTTAGAACTGATAAGTAACTATCTTTTTTACATACAATATATTATGCTGTAGATGATCTTTGTATTTAGCTAGGATTTAGATTCTCTGTATATTTATTCTCTTTAAATATATGCCATATATTTCAAATCTGCTAAGGAGGTGGTTTGAGTAATTTAAGATATTTCACTGACTAAACCTCCTAGATAATTTCTGGGTTTAAAATCTCATAATTTTGACCCCTTTCTGTCATATTGAAATGTGAAATATTCATCAGAAATATATTGGAAACTAACTGACCAAACTGGCACATGTGAACAGCCAAAAAATGGGAGAAAACCAAAAGCAGCAGGCAAAGGCCCCCTCTCCCCCTTGGTGTAATAGTAACACCTTAAGACTTACTGGTACTGGTATACTCAGCTAGAAATATGAGTTCTTAGTTGATCCTACCGTCTTAATAAATCATGTCCAGTCTTAAAGATTCCTGTTTGCAGAGACTTTCGGCGAGGGTGATGGATCAGCTCGCTTTGCACCTACTGGCCTCTCTGCAAAGGAAGATATCCATCTTCGGGGAGCCCTGGGTTAGGAGCAGACTACGATATTGAATTTCCAGTTTCATTTGTGCTGCCTCCTGAGTGGCTTCCAAAGCTATTGGGGTGATTTGGGGGTTTTATTGCAGCATGTCTTGGTCTTGTGGCGCTGAGGTGTCAATACATTTTTTCAGTCATTTCATTTGTTCTTGCTTGAACATGACTTTTTCAGTCTTTTTTCCCTTGAAGGAAGTGCTTTTTGTCATCGTGTTGTTTTCTTAATTATTAATTCTTTATGATTGGGTTTGATTAGTAGTGGTTATTCCTCTTCCGTTTCTGGGGTCAGTTTTGTAATGAGACATACATCTCCCAGTGATGGACTTTATCTCTGCTCCCTTATTAGCACTGGGATATGCTGGTGCTCTTTGATGACTGTCAGGTAAATGGAAGTTTACAGCTTGAAGCAGCTGCTTGAACCCTGCTATGTTCTATTTTTACTTTTAAAAGAATGGTTTTAAAATTGATGAGTTTACTTTGTATGTGTGGACTATTACATCTGTATATAAATAATGTAATTATTTGAATTACAGGTCTAATTAGGCACAATGTGCGTGTAGATGTATAATCTACTAAATCTGTCTACTAAAACTGTAAGTACATATTTCATAATTGGGGATATAAAAACATACTCTGTCTCAGCTGAGTAAACTAAGACTATTTAAAGGCCCAGATTGTTAGTATATATGCTTCTAAATTTGGTGCTTATTAATCAATTTTAGAATCAATAGAAGCAAAAATAAGAAGTGTGTCATCTAGAGCTGTGATTATTTCCATCAGCAGCAGTAGTTTAAAATGTAGCTTGTATAACCAAAAAAATAAATAAATAAATAAAAAGTCCCCAAAGTAACATCTTAAATTAGAGGTTATACAGCAAATACAACTTGTGATCTTTGTTTTTTGCAGAGTAAGGGGTGGACTTTTCACAAATGACTTAGACTCCTTGTCTGCATATTCCTAGTGTGAGTTATGACAAGCTTCATGTCTTGTGACGCTCCACTGGGACCCAGTTAGTTCTTCATGGCTGTGGCCAAATGTATGAGTCAGAAGAATCCTTCAGTATATTGCAGCCCATTTTCAACAAGTGACACTAGCATTTTCGTATTTCTATCAGGCACATCCATGAGGGGAAGAAAAATAATGCAGTTATAAAAGTAAAAAGATAATTGTCAGGAGAATTAAATGGTGAAGAAGAAAAATAATTTAAACAAAAGTATGGAGAGCCGGTTAAGACTGGGAGTTACTTTTGTTTTCTCCACTCCTGTTAGTGTGAAAACTAACTTGCTGCAGGAATGAGAAATTCCTATGTTAACCTATAGAGAGGAAAAACAGCAGAATACATTTGGAGTGCTCTCAGCCTGGTCTTGCTACCTTCATTTTGATTTCCCTAGTGCTAATAGCATAGAAAACACCAATAAAGTTCGACTACCTTATTAAACACTGTGCTATTTAAACATGCATTGAGCAGATCTAATTGATACTTGAAGGCACTGATGGGTAATGTTTGGCTATGAGAGCTTCTAGATCCCATAACAACATAGGGATGATAGTAAACTGAGGCTTTCTGGTGATGTATTTATTATACAGAAGGAGCTAACAATCTGATTTTTTAATTATTTTTAAAATTTTTAAAAATGAAAACAGCATAGGTGTATGCAGTTCTGTAGGAAAAGAGATACATTTTCTGGATAACGTATGGTAACTGCATGACAAGGAAAGAGGTTCTCGATTAGCATCAACAGCTGATTTTTGTTAATCAGCCATAGCTACCCCATAGGTGCCTCAGTTTTCATTCGGGGAGCTGCCCAAGATTTGAGATTATATTTTCAGGAAAATGAAGATCACATAACATACAAAGTAATATTTTGAGGCATATTTTTAAAAATCCTAGAACAAATGAACATCCTGTGTGTATATATGTGGCTATAAGTGGTATTTTGGAAAACAGATGAAATCTAATTTGTAGCATCAGCTACACTGAAATAGAGCAGGAATGACATGTCTGAAGGCAGTGAAATCACTTAAACTGATCTGAATAAATTTCGCAGATGTGATACTGTTGAGCCTTTCAGGGGAAGTGGGAAAGGTTAAACAAAACATCCTCTGTTCTCTAATACTTAAGTATTTTCCAGTATTGTGGCTATTTAGATGCAAACACATTACCTGTAGATGTATAAACACGTATGCCTTTTAGAGTCCATGCCATAAATAGCATAAATATGGCACTGTGTTTGCTTGTCTCTATAATGATAGGCAATTTCATAATTTTCTTTTTAGTAATGTTTGAAAACCGTAAGTATAGAGAAAGGTAAAACTGTCACAATATGTAATGATATTGGTAGGCTACTGAGAAGTTAATCATGATGCAATTAACGGCACTCCTTGTGTTTTTTGACCAATAGATGTATATAAATTGAAAAAGATACAACTGCAATAGGGACATGCACAAACTCAGTGAAATAAGTGGGAAACACTTAGTTCTCCAGCTACCTGAAGTACATATGACATTTATGCAGTTATGAGGATAGTACAAAGCTCATATGCTCAGATATTTATCATGTTATGCCTTTGCATGGACATGATTTTCAAGGAAATATATTCACACACAGTCAAATTAAACCACTGCAGAAATGAATTCTTTACTCCTCTGCTGATCAGGTGAAATTTTAGCTGTGCCTTCATCTTCATAGGCTCATATTTCCAGTTCCTTTTAGAACACACGTTTTAAAAAATTTGACAAAACTAACTGATAGAAGATAGAATTAAAAGTACAGAAACGTATAATGATGGTTTAAGGTGACAATTTCCCACTATATCATGTCTTTGTTGTATGATGACAAGAACCATTCGTTAAAATTTACTTACTGTGAGTGGATTTAGTCCCTGTGAAGTTTGAAGTCTCTTCTTTGTGCTTAGCTTAAAAAAAAAAAAAAAAAAAAAAGGTACATGGGAATATGAGGATCCTAACTCATCTGACAGATCAATAGAAATTTTGAGTCATCTTTTCTGTCTTTTTTATGTTCCTTTTTTGCCAATGAAAATATTGCAACATGTAGATCATCAGTAGGTTGATCAGGATAGGTTTCCTTGTTGGTTTTGGCTGTCAGCGCTGTATGAAGCATAATGCAGAATGGTTTCATACCCCTCAGTACCTCAGTAATTTCCAGGATTACAAACACGATTTTTCTCAATACACCTTACATCTTTATAGATTTGCTTTTACACACAAGATCCTGATGCACTTACTTCTGCTGTGCGGCATTTTATTATGCATAGTATATATATTTTCATTTAGGAACTGCTAAGTTTGTATGAGGATATGAGAATATGGCTAAGAATATTTAATGTAATTGAAAAGTATTCTATAATTCTTTTTGTCTGAACTCCAGAGAAAGATGATACACGGTAAGAAGTAGATTTAATTAGATGTCAACTCTACTAAAATAATTTGTTTAGAGAAGTATCTGGCAAAAGTTGCCTGGGGCACTGTAGGCTCCTAAGCAAACCAGGCGATTCTTTCAGGGCTGCCTTTGGCTGCTCTCCCTCCCTCACTCGATTTCTGATAGCGACTGGTCTCATCCTTGTGGCAGGCCCTGGAGCCCAGCCAGAGTCTTCAACTTGGGCCACCTCCATCTTTCCATTGATCCCGAGAAACTAGACTTGCATGGAAGAACAGACTTGTGCTGGGCATCTGCCACTTGCTGATCGGTGTAGTTCAAGTAGCAGCATCCTGATCTGCTGGGATCAAACACTGAAAGTGCTGGGGGAAGTAATCTAAATATGCAAGAAAAAATCATTCCCTCTCCTGACAAGCCAATCAAGCACAATGAATTTGTATCTCATTGGACCTTGTAGCTAGAAAAGTGGGTTGCACTTGGCAAAATACTTCTGTGCGCCATATAACTTGCCTGCTAGGACAGATCATGCCCTGCGTTGCTTAGACCTCTTTCAAAAATAAGTAGCTTAAACAGGACCTGAGGACATGAACTATAAACCAGAAAAGGTCCATGACCTCCTTCAGCCTGCCTGAACAGTCAGTTCTGCTCTGTCTTTGAGGCTTCTGTAATTATACTTTCTTACTTCAGCTTTGTATTGCACTAAATGTTTTAATTAAAAATAAATAGGTAAAATAACTCCGTAGAAGTGGTAGCCCAGGCATAAAATTCTTCAGGGTATTTTGTGAAAGTTAGGCTTGTTTTCATCAATTTTCCTGAAGGACATGGGGGATAGCTGTCACTTCTGTGATCTCGGTTGTATATAAAGGAATAGTTAAAGGATACAGCTGGAATTGACCTTCAGACCTTTTGCTGTTTGGGTATTGCACGTGCTGGCAGGTCCTCTCAAGTAAAGGTCACTGCTTTAGCTGAAGTTTTCCACGTCTGTGTAACTCTTACTTGCCTCATAAAAATATTACAGGGAAGGTGGAAATTACAAGGCTCTTTACTTTCTGCTTCTGAACAAGTAAGATACGCATTTTAAAACTGAAAGAGGTGTTCAGACCATTATCGGGACGGTTTTTCTGCCCTCTGTAGTTACTTTTTCTTCAGTAGTTGTATTAAGAGTTCTTCTATACATGAGGTATTTGGTACCTGTTATTAAGACTAAAATGTTTTCCCTTGTTTCACCTCCAGTAATATATACCTTCAGGTTATCCCGCGTGACTTACCTTTGTCTTTTGCAGCCCTGTCCTTTGCGGCCGTGGGAACCGCTAGGCCCCATGTCTATTTAAGCATCCCTTTGCTGAGCAGGGGCAGTTGTTTTCAAGAGCTGTTAGACATGCTGTTTTATACAGGTCTTGTGCTACACCACAGTATCTTCGTGATGGCCATCGTCTCCCAAAGCACTGAACAGAGCAGTGGGACAAATTCGGGTCACCAGTGTTTGCTCCCTCACTCTGGCCCGGAGGAGACACAGGTAGCACCTGACTGCATTTCCGTTCGCTGCTTTTCTTCAGTGGGGGTGAGCGGCCGCTTATATAATTAAATGCCAGGTTTGATGTGCAGTTAGGAGTTTGTTCACTGTCTCACTGAAAAATCGGGCCAATAACATTGTTTTATTAAATCTCATTTTATGTATTAGTCTTGCCAGCCGGGAGTTTTAGGGTAATACACTCTGGCTTGTGATCTGTGAGCGTGCAGGTCATCTTGAAACTCTCCTGGTGGAAAGTCGTTGGGAGCACTGCGCTGTGCTGCAACCTTTTATGGGTCTTGTCCAAGCTTTGCAAATTGGTAGCTTTGTAATGTGCCTCTTTTCTACTTTCTCACTTTTTCCAGTTAAGTTTTCATGTAAATGTTCAAAGACACATTGTCCTTTCATATTTTTAACTTGTTCCTTTTTCTTTTACTTAACCTTTCCATACCAGTGTAAGAAACATCACTTGGAAACTGTAATGTAGTCGGTAAAGGCACGCTAACTTGTTCAGTAGTAATTACCTTCTTACATATATCCTGTATTCTTAAAATAAAATCTCTCTCAGTTCTGAGCTGGAACACAGATGCCTGTGTACCTGAACTGCTTCCAAATGTGCCTGCTTGGGAAGATGTATCCTTTATCTTCATATCATTAATGAACAAATATTTTATGCTTCTTCATGAGTGCCTATCACAGGGATTAGGTAAAAGACAGATGAATAAACAATCGTGTGAAAATTAGTATGCTTGAATCTTGAGTACTCTTGTTCTTGTTATTTGCATATTCATTTTGCATAATAGATTGTTAAAACAACAAACCCATAAGATTTGCTTTTTGTTTTGGTTAGCTCATTTTACCACAGGCATAAAGGTGATATCTTTTAAAATTTAGCAGTAGATATAGGAATCTTCTCCCTGCATTTATTTTTGTAATGATAGAACAAGTATTTGAAATATTTGTCATTTTTAAGGCACTAAAATCTACACTGCATTTTAGAAGCGGCTTATGCCTAGCTGTAATGTACTAAAGATGCCTTGAGACAGATTAATCAGCATTACAGATGAACACTTATTTGTCCCTGGACATTCTGTAAATAGGGTGCACAGTCAGGCAGTTACTGCCAAACACTTTTTTCACATCTGCCCACTGGTAGACAATTTCTGAGTCCCTTTTTCTGGACTGCATTCAACACTGTCCATGATATAACCTGGCGAGATGTTTATTTTGACTCCAGAATCTGCTATAGGTTCCAAGCTCAATTGGCAGACTCCATGAGAGATTACTAGAAATGAGATTTAAGCTCATGTCTCGAGTGTTGGACAGTGCCATTCTTGCTCCCGGTCTTCTCTCTCTTGCTTGCTCTCTCAGTCTGTGCCTTGCAGGCTTTGGGATTTGGCTTGATGTACCTTCCGCCTTCCAGGGGTTTGAATCTCATGGAGCAGATATACAACTGTGGAGTACAGAGTCATGGCAGATGCTTTTATTTTTGACACTAAGTCCATTCGGAGGTGGTTCATTTAATGATCCAGTCTCTGGCTGGAATTGCTGTTCCTCTGCAATGAGCAAGTCAGCTAGTTTACCATTTGGAAGCTAAATCAATAGCATACAGTCCTGAGGCTAGAGATCTGCAGGTGTCAGCGGGAGCCATTCTTATTCCCATGCCAGTAACTCTCACCCCTAGACACAGAGAGACACTAGCTTGAACTAAAATGTACGTGGGAGTTGTGTGCTCGTAGTTACTCCCTCTGCTGTAACGTTAACTATAAGGTATCAATTAGAATAACACTTATGCAGTTTAAACAGCCCCTGTTTTTCTATTTTGAATTGGCACTTTAAAAGCCAGTGATCAAGTTATTGCTTTATTAATACAGATCTGGTGAATATACTAACTAATGACTTCAGAATTTGATGTGACGTGAATGTTCTATTAATGCAGAGGAAAAATTAGGCTATCATCCCTGTCAAGCAAGAAACAAAAGGATGATAAATGGGCTGAATACTTATCCTAGCTCCATGCAGTTTCATGCAAGTTCAGGGTACCACCCAAGATTATCATTTGAAGAATTATTTTTAGAAGAAAAAAAGAATAAAGTGAAGTGGCACTTGCCATATGTTGTATACCCTGACTGACAGTAGAATGGGACTGTCCTAGGCACATGCAATAGGAAAGTCTTGATGTTTCCTCTTCAGCATCCATCTCAGGTGGTTACGTCTGTGCAGTGTTGTAAATTAAAGTTAAATGACAGAATTTTCAGTGAACTTGAGCTTTATTGTCTTTTTTTTTTTTTTTTTTTTTTTTTTTGACATTTAAAAAACACTGAAGCCCCTAAAAGAAATTGCATTTCCCATATTAAAAGGAGCTGTTCTGTAGTACCTGGAGCACTTATGCTAAGGATTGACTTAAGGTCTTCTCTCCTTCAGGTATAGTTTTACAGAATGAATACTGCAACCATTTGTTCCACAGATATATTCCTCTAAAAGGTTTCCTTATTGACCTTTTTCAGTGTTCCTTCTTTGTAAACCTCTGTGGAGTTATAATTACTAGCCCCAGGTATCTTGGTTAAAGTCCAGACTTTAAGAAATTGAAGTTTAAATTGCAGCTTGTCTTTTGAAGTGGTGTAGAAGGCATTTAATATAGTTGATATAATATGTATTTTTCTGTTGATATTGTTGGATAAATAAGACAGAAATGATAGCTTCTGTTTGAATGTTGATATATAAAGTCAGAGTCTCGGAGCAAATATCTATGTGATTAAAGTGGTACTAAAGCATTGTAAAAAGGTATAATTTCAAATATACTATGCTTTATTCTTCATATAGGTAATCTATAATGAAGACTAGGTAGTTAATGTAGTTCTGGTGCCTGCATTCTATACTGAAGTCAAAGAAACTTTCCAATGATCTCCGTGGATCAACCACTTGGTTTTAAAATAAACTCAATATGAATGGGAAACCAAGAGAATAATAGTGAATGTGGTGAATTAGCAAAAAAAAAAAAAAAAAAAAAAAAAAAGTAATTTGTTCCTTTGTTTTTGATGTATCTGGTTTCAGGTACTTGCTCAAAAGCCATCAACTAGTGGGATTTGGCTGTACCTACCCATTTTTTTTCCCTCTGTTTTCTCTTTTTAGTAATTCTGTTATTTAGTAGATTTATTTTGCTAGTATTTACTAGATTGCTATGCAGTAAAATATTATGAATAGAGAAGGTTTAAATCAGGACTACCACAGCTCTACTGTGCTAGTAAGGACTGTAAAGCATCCAAATAAAAGATAAAGTGCCCACTGGAGGAACAGTGTTGTCACTTAAAATATGTTAGCCTGAGAGAAAAATCAGAAAGGTGCAAGGTGTCTGCTATAGTCTTACCTTTCCTAAATCACACTCCTCATTAACATAAATGCATGCTTTTAAAAGGAAAAGGGAAAACAATTGAGTGCCTTCTCAAACAGCTCCCTCAGATCTGCCATATCTAAATACTGAGAATGGAAATCGCTCAATTAAATTAATGCAGCCTGCTTGACAAATCATATGCTGATTTACCTGCTTTTTTTTATATCCTTTGAAGGATTGTGCAGTGGAGGAAACAACTCAAAGAGAATGTAGATCCAGAAAACATATTAAGAAATTTTGTTACACAGGCATGCTGTGTGTTAAGTCACACTGATCGAACAGATCAAAGCCTGTGGTTCAGAAACTAAATTTCAATTGAGTAAATAATTTTTTATATTTCCCTTAAGATGTTTGACATTTCAACCATCCAGATTAGTAAAATAAAAGTAAGTTTGAAGGACATCTAAAATTGCAGTCCATCTAGAAAAAATGGTAATGAGCATATTATTCATCATAGTACTGAGAATTAGGGATATGGTAGCATAGTATCTACATGCAGAATTACAAGAGAAGGATGCTTTGCAGAGAAGTGCTAGTGATCATGGTTAGCTATCTATATCTTACATGACATGTAGCTTTTTCCTTTGGCAAATCTAGTGTGTCAGGGATATCTATAATCCTGTTGACAAAAAAGTAGAATGCTATTGATTCTACCACTTCATTAGGCTGCAACTGAGATTTTTTTCCTCACATACTGAGACTGAACAACCTTTGGCCTGGTCTTCAGGTAGGGAGAAAAATTTGAAGCCTCTCAAAGAGCAGAAGAAGCATGTATAAGAGCAGAAGGCCCTGTCTTTTAGCTCTTTCTTAGGCCGGCCATCCAACTGTTGGAACTAAAGTGGTGGGAGTAGAATCTGGGGACAGATATAGAACAGAATAGGGAAGTGCTACATGCGCTAGTGTAGTCATTCTCAAATTCCTGTCTGTAGCTGCAAAATGCATTTTTATAGGCTTAGAGTTCAAGCCTGCTCATGTGACTGAAGATATTATGAGGGATCCATTTGATGAGCTATTTTACTAAGTGTATATGCCTTTGAAATTATGAAACCAGATAATAATCTGCTAAGGTGTAGTCATTCTTATCATACAGAAACATCAACATTTTAACTTTACTGACAATCATACATTCTTCTAAACAGGCAAAATTGGATCTAATGCAGATATAATTTTTCCTATCCCCAAGACTAACCTTATTTCTGGGAAAAAAATAAACAAATGAATAATACTAGATATGTAGAAGCAAAAACACAGTCCTGCTGGATGCATCTGTGCTGCTAAACGGAAAGGGAGATGAAGCAACCAGCTCTCTTGCTCTCTCAAAGACCAGGCCTATGGCTGGCAGGAGAGCCCCTTTGCTTCAGAGACCGTTCCAGAAAAGTAGTACACGCAAGACTGTATCAGGTTAGGCCCCTTTCTACATTTCATAGCCCATTAACACTATGTCAGGACACTTTGCACAGGCATATGCAACATACCTTTAGTTTCATCCTATAAAATGACCAGCCTTCAGGGATGCAACATAGTCCTTACATTATTTCAGGTACATCAAACTAGAAGAAAACAGCATGCAAGAGATACTGTGCCTTCAGCAGCCAAGTTAACACCATAGAGCCCAGAGGACATGCTGTTGCGTGACCCCCCCCAGTAGTTTGCTTGGGAGTTAGCCAGCCCCAAGCGATAGGGACATGTGAGCCAGACTTTGCCAGTGGCCTTCAGGGGCAGAGACCCTTTTCCTGATGGTTTTCTTCCCCTAAACCCAAGCTGGATCTGAGGAAGCTGCTGATAAAATAAAATTGAGTCCTTCCGCAGGTCTCTGTCAGGTTGTGTAGTGCTTGTCTTCATTCCATGAGCCTTTTTCTTGGCATATGATACATCTTGTATTTTCTAGTTTTGTACTTGTTTGGTAGCAGACACAGACATAAAAATGGTACTTAACTACTTCCCTCTTTTCCTCCAAAAGCAAGAAAATCTGTAACATAGAAAATAAAGAACAAACTTGTTCATAGTATAGGCAAGTTGAAATGTTTCCGTCTTCAAATATGAGTGACTCTATGAGCTTAATTTGGGCTGTGTCTCCAGAAGACTTGCATTTTATCATTTCAGTTCATCCACTTCTGTCCTTGAGAGAGCTTGCTCTTATTATCTAATGTGTTTTTAAAAAGGTTCTTTTTCCCATTGCAAAACTCGATGTGTGGTGGTCTCCATTTCTGAAAAGACTGTGACAACCTTTTGTCCTCAGGTTCTGCTTTATAAACCAGAGGGGGGTGGAATAATATGTATTTTTCTTTTCAGAAGCTGAGATAGGCTTACTTTTCTCTTTGAAAAGATTTGTATGTAAAGAAGCAGCTGTGTTGTTTTTGCTGGTTTTTAGCTGTTTTGTCATAACATGTGATCGATCACCTTTAAGTGATACATTCAAAGAGGATATATTATGTTGATGTTCAAGTATCTTTTAAATACTTCCTTCAGTTTAGTTTGTCTGGCCTCATTGAAAATTCTGGAAATTACATTATGTAGCCTATGTTCTTAGCTAGGGTTGGTCAAGAATTTTCCAAGATAATATTTGTCCTTCAAAGCTCACCAGTTCCTCAAAAGTGAAATATATTGAAATATTTCACATGCAGTTGATGGAACTAAAGAAGTAACTGAGAGCTACAAACTAGTTGTCTGCTTTTTCAAGTGTAATCATTTCTTATTTTTATATTCGTTTATAAAGTTGATCGTGGACTCAGCTCTTTCCCCCAGAGCCTTTGTAGTTCACGTTTCAGAGCTCTGTGAGCAGTGCAGAACACATGCGTGGTAACAAGGTGTGGATAAATACTTGATAGACAAACTAGCCTAAGGCCTCCTTAGCTTTTGTTTGTATCAACTCATCCACTCTATACAAAAGGAAAAGAAGAATTTTATTTGAGAATGAATGAAGATTTAATATGCAATCAGAAGTACATGGTTCTGATGATTTTCATATATTTTAATATTAATGGAGAATAAAACTGTTTCTGTATATCCCTCACTTAGAAATGTTAAATAGGACACCAGTGAGAATACTTCTAATAAATTAAAAAATAAGTTTCTTTCCTGTATTCAAAGGGGAGTTTAATGAGTTTTTCACACAGTAAACAGTCATGAGTTTATGAGCAGTCCCACCATACTTGTGGTGAAGGCTATGTAAATTACTCTGATGCATATTTATTCATTTACTTCTTGTGGGAATATATTAGGGGCCTGTAAGCATATATCAGAATTTGTTCCAGGGAAGCAGACTCAGGAGGATGGCTTATTATCCCAAGAGTGGAATTAAGGTGAAGTTAACAAGTAATTGAAGTTATCTTTGATCATGATTTTTTCACTCCCTTTTTCTTCCCCCGCTCTAAGAAAGTGAATATTTTTGATGTTCGGTAGAGCAGTACAATGCTGCACAGAGAAGCATAATGTTGAATTTTCATAATAATATTTGTAATGCAAATGAGGGACACTTCAAAACCAGATTGATTAGCATTTCTTAATAAAGTGCCATACTATGCCTCTTTCTTCATTAATTCTATCAGCAGATTGCATAGCTAGATTTTAACATTAGTAAATTTAAAGTATGTCGTGGCTTCTCGTGATACAATTATTTGGTGGGTCTAACTAGTTTCAGATTGTGTGTTTTGATTGTGTGTTCCTCCAGCACTAAAGCACTGCAGTGAATTAATGAGCGATTTGTCACCTCTGGGACCTTTGCTTTGAAATCCAGTCTGGCTTAAAGTGAACTCCTACCATTTCAGGCCAGCAGCTGGTAAAAGGTTAGAAAATGAATGAGCTCCGGGGACCTCACTGAGTTCCACAGGAGCATATATTTACTTAGTGCTGGTTTTCAGAGATCAAGCTGGGAGAAAGTGCAGTCCCTCCCAAAGACGGCATCAGCCAGGCAGAGCGTTTGCCCGTTTGCCTGCTCTCAGGAATATGTTTCGTTCTCCTTTCCTACTTTCTGCAAGGGAAGCATGACAACACAGAAGCTTGAGCAAGAGAATTGCATTCTCCTTCCTGTGTGTCATTTAGTTGTTCCCCCTCCCTATTTGTCTGCTTTCTTTTAATTGCCAGACCTTTTTCTTATTCCCTCCTGTCCTATGTTTCATTTTTTAAATAATTTCTTCTCTTCCTTATCTCCCAAGTCTAGCTTTCCCCCAAAGTGTATTTTTATTGTCCTTTTCCTCTGTTGTTTCGCAATGGGAGAGCCACCAGCTATCTCACCTTTCACACGGCGGGGGTGTATTTTCTCCCCTGCTAGAGGCCTGGGAGGAATGAAGGGAATGCTATCTGTTGATCTTTTTTCCCCCCATTAAAAGGACTTCAGAGAATGAAGTGCTTGTTGTGCTGCTTTCATTTTAGAAGAGAAACAGGAATGACATTTTAGGAACTTTTACATTCAGACCAGCAGTAAGAGCAATGGAGCAAAAGTCTCTGCCTAGTTTAGACTCCATTTAAGCATTGCTGTTTTGGTTGAGTTCCTTTTCTTAAATGCATAAGGAAACAACAAGCTGAGTTTTCAAAGAAAGTATTTAAATAATACATGCTGCCTATGATGAGCATTCTAGATCTTCAGGTTATACACCTGTATTTGGACATTTAAAAGCCATGGAAAATTGAAACTATTTCCTGTCTCTGGAAAAGCCTTGAAGAAAGGATACTTTGGTCTAGCACCTTGCTAGCGCTCTCCTGAATGGGGCTGGATCATTGTTACCAGACAGTGTAGCTACCTAACACAATTCAACATCTTGTTTATTCTGAGACCCTGTGTAGTTTTTTTTTTTTCTCTAGATTTGAATTCAGAAATATATAACAGTTCCTCTTACTAAGATGGTCTTGGAGTCTCATCTTTGTTAGTAAATCATCTTGACAGTCTTCTTCCTGTTATGTGTGTTGATTAGGTAATTCTTCAAAAGCCTGCTATTAGCCATTTCTTAAGCCTTCTATCCCATACAACCACTTTTCGTTATATCTGGTTGTGGATTACAGCTCAGCAGTCAGGCCAAGGCTTGCTCCATGCCAGGCAGCTGCTTCTCATGGCTTCACTTAAAAAGTCATGCAGAAGTCTCTTTTTTCAGTACTGTCATGTAAGTTTGGCATTCAGTTTAAAATAATGACTTGTGTTATTGATGATTGACTAAGCTCTTTGCTAATTTGAACATATTATATTCAGGTAGATCTTAACTGTTGCAAAAATAAGTTAAAAACAGTTATATTTGTGTGTGGTAAGCTGGTTTAATGGCTTTTGTTGTCCTTTTGCTTTGTTTTCGAGAGAGAGAGATGCACTATTTAAAAAAGATGGCTTGCTAAATGAACTGAGTGAAAAATTAATGGAAATATTCCCTTCATTTAGGGAGAAAAAAGCTGATATGTGTTCTTTCTTTTATTTTTGGTTTTGAATTAGAATCACAGAAAAGTCTAGGTTGGAAGAGACCTCTGGAGATCAGCTGGTCTGATTCTGTTGAAAGCCTCAGATTTCAAGCCTTTAATTACGTTAACCTGGGCCTGTCAAACTGAGTCTTAATTATTTCCAGCAAGGAGCTTTGCCACTTCTTTGAGCAGCCTGTTTCAATGTTTGGTTGTTTTCATGGTGAAGAGGCTTTTTTCTTTTGCTTCCTGTCCTGTGAACGTGCATCCTGATAATTCTGACTACCTCCATCTTCTCTATAACTGCTTTTTAGGGATTGGAAGATTGTAGTTAGATCCTCCAAGTATTTTGGTTTTGAGGCAGAACAAATACAATTCCTTTGACTTTTCTTCATATGCCAAGTTATCCAGCTCTCTAATCATCTTGGTTGCCCTCTGCTAAATCCCATCCAGTTTTCCAATGTCTCTCTTGAAATGTTTGGATCAGAGGTAGGGGGGACACACACCAAAACTGGACGCAGTATTGCAGGTACGGCCTACCAAGTGCTGTGGAGATTATGGAGGAACCACATCCTTGATGTGCTGGCCATGCTTTTGCTGTTGCAGCCCTGGATATGGTTTGCTGTTGTTGTTGCAACGGTGCTTGGCTGACTCGTGTTTAGCTTGTTGTTCACCAGGACCTCCAAGGGCTTTAGAGCAGAGTTCTTCTTTAGGCTTGTATGCCTCCCATTTGTACAGCTGGTCCCTAACTCAACTCTCTTCTACTACTAGAGGCATCCCTTATGTTTTTAGCTTGAGTCATACTGGGCCGTAGTTGTTTTCAGAGAAAACTGCTGTGACTGTTTTCTGGAGAGAGGAAAGGATGTGTGTACACACCATACACTCACACTCACACTCTCACACACTTTTATCTCTCTCTCTTCACCTCAGTGTTCTGGCACTAATGGAGCAGAACTGGTATTTTTATTTCTTCATGCCTACAGGAGCAATCTGCTTCTTGATCAGAAAGACAGACAGACTGTAAGAGCCGAACTGTCCCCGTGTTGCACAGAAGTGCCTGGCCAGCCTCAGAGCCTCACTCCTGGAGCTGCTGTTTGCCCCGCATTGAGAACCTGCCGGCTTCTCATCCGTGTCGTTTATCTTTTGCAAACTGACCTGCTCACATTTCCTGTTTTCCAGGCCAGGCATCCAGAACTCAGTTCCAGATTAGATGATTGTGTTAGCGTGGCCTCAGCCAGGCTCATGGGCTCAACTACAGCACCGTGCTGAACTGTCGCCAGTCTTGCTGGCCTGGAGCACCAAACAAGCTCCAGTCTGCTCTAAAAGCAATATAGCTGCAGCTCTTCTCCTTCCTGTGCTCAAAATGTGACAGCTATACAGACCTTCAGGTGTCTGGCCCGGTTGACAACATGCCCCCCTTCCCCCTCCCCCACCCGCCCCCCCCCAAAAAAAAAAAAAAAAAAAAAGGATAAAACCCCAGAAGAGAAATAGAGAAATAATTGCAGTTGTTAGCAAACATGGATTGCTTTATACTTGTACTACTTCCAGGGCCTGCAGACCTACTGGTACCCATACTACTTGACAACACTTAAGTAGGGGTCTTGGTAGATGATAAGGGGCAACTTCTCTGTTAAACTTGTGGGCTCTCTGTGTGATGGGATTAGCTCAGTTGCTAATGGTATATTTTTATCCTTATCACAAACCAGGTGCAATTCAGTGTAATGGGAGGAGCAGCTAGAATGCTAGCGTCAGTGATTATGATAAAATGAAAACTCAAATTCACTCAGTAATTTTTTTCAACAATTAAGTGAATTCAGTCAGAAATTCAGTATAATGAGATGACAGTGTTGCTCAGAGGCAGAGTTTTGTTTGTCTCGGCCTGGAATGATGGATGTGTTTTCAAAGGGTACTGAACTGACCCGCTATCCTAAGGGAAATAATTAAGTAAAGTAGGTTAGTTTGCTCTTTCTTTTAATATATTTGAAATTGTTGTTCTTTTTCAACAACAGAATAAATTCAAGTATAATAAAGAGGAAAGAGCAATTTCTTAGTTTGTCATTTTTCTTAGTTTTTCTTTGTCTATCCACTCTATAGATTGTCAAACTCTGTGATGGAGAAAGCTTTGCTTTGGTTAAATAAACTCTGATGGCTGCATTTATTACTACTTAGCACAGATAATATATTGAATCATAAATAAAAAAGTCAGTATAAGGCATTTAGTTTTTTTTTTTTTTTTTTTTGGTAGATTCTGTGGTTTCTCTTATGCCATTGATATTTTAAATTTGAAGTAAAAACAAAAAGTCATTTTTTAATCTTAGATGATCTTAGATGTCCATTCATCTTAGATGATCATTTAAATGTTCTCAATATAATACTCTGTATATTGGGTATTGCAAGAGAGGTGGGTCTAAGTGATCGGCCAGAGCCCCAAGGGGCTGTAGCCTTTGACAGCTACTGAAATCTGCTCCAACTTCTAACTGATGGGAAGAAGGAGAAAGAGGTTGTCATGTTCTGATCATGACGCCTGAAAGGATCCTTCCTTGCTAGTAGGAATATCGATCTGAAACGCTGTATTTCCCCTGAACTGGTAGCAGGCAGAGATCCATTAAGTAAAGGCAGTAGCTACAACCAAAGTGGAAAGAAAACTGGAAAGTACAGTCATGAGTTTGATCCTGAAGCTATAGTAGTGCTGAAACAAATTTAATAGATATTTAATGGATTGTGACATTGCTACTAAGAATAAATTCTGATAAGCAAAATAACCCCTTCCAATTAATTTCCTCCATGATTCATTTAGATTAAATTTTCTATAGAACTTATAGAAAGGTTTATCACAGTCACCCTGGAAGATCAGTTTGTTAGTGGCGAGTAGGAAATTGTATCTGGAAGGGCATGGTAGGAAGTGGGATCCATTCCATCCATTTCTTAGGAAATTAAGTTTTCAATTAAAAGAAAATGAATTTATCTTCCTAGAGATAGGCCTGCAGAGGCTCACATTTGGAAGATTATCATCAAACATCCGCAAACAGATGGCTCCTGTGATCTTTAAGTACTTCTAACTAACCCAAGCAGAGGAAAATCACTACTACTAAGAATCTTGTTTAAGATCTGTAAAATGGACAAAATCAACTGTGGTATATTTCCTGCTGCTCAGACCTATTAAAGTTATTCACGGAGAGAAGGACCTACGATTAATGATGGAAAAAAACAGATAAGGGGACAAAAGTCTTCAATTAAAGTCAATAAATTAAACTGAGTTGTCTGGGAATGGCTTCCCAGTGGCAGTTATCTTTTTCACAAAAAGCTAGTTTTTCTGTTGGAGAAAAGTCAGTTGCTATGCCTTTTTTCTCTGTAGATTCAAACCAGTTCCCTGATTCTCTACTGTCAATCTGGGATACTTATGTTGACCTCATTTTTCCTAGTTTGAGGAGGGAGGGGAGAACATTGAGAAATAAGAGCATCCTAATATTTGATAATTAATTTTTTTTTTAAAAAAAAAAATATATTCTGGAAGCTGTGATTTTTTAAAAAAGTGAATAAATATTTTCTGTATGTTTGTTTAAGTGTTGTGGTCTAATTTAGCGGCAGGTACTCTGTCTGGTCCAGTTAAGTTTGAAGCCACCAGTAGAGCCTGAGGAAGGTGCGAAGTTCCTCATTTCAGGATTTCTTGCCTCTCCTCCCCGGTGCTGGTTTAATAAGTGTTTACCTATCCCTCCTGAAGTATTTACTAACATTTGCAAAACTTGCCAAAATATCTGATTCCATAAGAAATTACTCTTTGTAAACCAAGGCTCCCACGGACAGTTTGATTTGTGTTTAGGGAAACAGGGCTTTCAGAAGGGAAGAGTTTACATTAACTGTCAGTTGGTGCTAGGCGGGCATCTGAGAATGCTCAAACCCTCCTCCTTTCTTCATCCCACGCTCTCACTTCTGCAAACCTCCTAACCCTACAGATGTGCCAGATAAACAGAAACCGAACCACTTGCTACTGCAAATCAATGTGTAAGCTGGACGCGGCAGAGCAAAAATGGAAGACTTCAAGTAATCTCATATTTACAGTTGCAAAACTGTGGAGAATTTCTCTTCAAAACTATTGAAGTCTATATGTGCAATCGATGCAGAAAAGGCCGAGCAGGGCCGAGCACTGACCAAGAGTATCAATTTGTTTGAAAAGGGTGGGGAAAAGGAAATTGAAAGGAAAAATATTGAAGGGTAAGACCTGAAACTGGACAGCAGTCTAATGTTTGAGGTATTGATTCAAAAAAGCCCTGTACATGTAGGTACAAATAGTTTCAAAGTAACTCAGGTCAAGAGAAAATGCATCTAAAATCCAAGGGAAAGATGAAACTTCCGTCATTTTGTAGAACCAAATTAAGGTCTGTTTCACTATACTTGAAATACAGTCCTAATTTCGTGTTACTAGGGTCCAGGACTACAGATACAGCTTGCTCTGATGGCCATTCATTTTTCAGAATTTGTGAAAGTCTAATTTTAAAATATTTCAAAGAGAATTAAAAAACAACATGATTTCTTATTCTATGCATATTGCTGCTTCTGAGAATAGAGAAGTTAGGAGAGTTCCTTGTGTCCTGCAAATGGTGTTCTCCTTGCTGTATAAATAAGTCCAGGAAATGCCCCCAAAGGAGCATATTCCTATTTTTGATATGCAAAAGCATTATGGTGTGAAGAAAAGATACAGAAATTTTTATATGAATGTATTTATATGCATATATATGCATTATACTACAAAATTGTTCTTAGTTCATTTTCAATCTACTATAGTTGCTGAGTACCGATGTTGACTTAAAGGAGAGCAGAATAGAGCCATCTGCAGTGAATAATGTAATGAGAAGTAGTTGGAATGCGAAGCGTTTACAAAAATAATAGCAATTATATAAACCAAATCGATGGCAATGTAGTTGCTGGGAAGCTTGTGGAATGTGATACATTGGAGCCTTACTGTATGAATGCTATTTTTTTTTCCACAAAATTTGAATATTTTTAAAAATTGCTTTTATATGGGAATACAGGAATGCTGTGTAAAGCACATTTTCCACTGGTTATAATGTCTCTTCATGCCATGTTTAAAACTGTCCACACAGTGCTTCATGCAACATGCAGAGAGTTGAGATTTCCTTTCAAAAATTTCCTGAATTCTGAAATATTATACTGAGCTTGCAATATTGCAACCAAAAAAAGATAAGTGCAGCACAGCATACTGTGAAAGAAAGAAAGAAAAGGAGAATAGTTCTTCAGCATCTTCTGTTTGGAGGTAATGGCTAACACTGTATTTGATTATGTCATTATACAGATGTGCTGTTTATTATAAGGACTATATCCATATCATTCAAATACAACACAAGATTATTAAGGAACTCTGTATTCAAAGCAATACACAACTAATTCTGATCCGACAATAGTGCACAATATCTGGAGACTTAGATTTCATATTTTTTAAAGCCAAAATTCATACTTTAATGTTTTGAAGGCTGTATTAGAAAACTGTCAAAATGTTCTTTAAAAATTTTAACAATATTTTTTACAAATATTTAATCAGTCTTTTGCTTTTCCATGCAAAAGTTAATCTGTTACTAATGTGTTACCTTATTAATATCTCTTTAGTTATACAAATGCTCTTTTCACAGATGCATGCATGTGCAATAGAAGATTGAGTTATTTAACTGTAAAACTTGGAATCCAATCCTGAGGCACAGATGCCTAATCAGAATTCCAAAAAAATTATTTTTCCTTTTTTGACTAAAGTCAAGCACTAACACACTATGTTTAGAATATTGTTGTGCAAAATGCATCTACCAATTTAATTATTCACAGTTCCTCATTTAATTAAGCTAATTAGGAAAAACAAATTAACTTGTTTCGGTACTGCAGGTAGAATGCTTTGTGAGAGGAAAAAGGTTTTTTTTTTCCTTTTTTTAAAAAACCTTTTTATTTCACTTTGTGTAGAAAGTAAGCCAATGCAATAACTAGAAATGGATTGACATGTCATATAAAGGAGGGACTAGAATGTGCCTTAGAAGGACTATGATGAATGGTGAGCATGAGTAGACAAAGTGATTTGGTGGTTCTCAATATGATACATTACCCCAAACTTTCCGAAGCTGTACCTCCTTAATCATGACAACAATCTGAAAAGATAGTGTTCTGTGGATAGCAGGGCAAATAAAGCTGTTTTCTGCAGATGAGTGTGCTCTGTCCTGTAAACCCACCACGATCTGCAGCTTGCACAGGGCCCTGAGCACTGAGGGCAATCTGCCAGGGAGGGTGGAACTTGCAAGGGTGGTACCTCGCTTTGCCTTCAGGTGCCTCCTATTTACTCAACTCATGATTCCCCAGACTCAAAGGAACTTAATTACCTGCATTTCCTTCCCTTCTCACCCCAAAGTCTGATGGAAGCTAATAGGTCCAAATGTATTCGAAGAGTATTTCCATAGAGAGGGACGAGTAGGCAGGGAGATGGGATGAAATGGCTCAAGTCTGGTTTACGTTAGGAAGCCAGGATCAAGCTACAGACCATATGTGTATTACAAGACTTCATCTAGGCTTTGGAACCACGCGGTGGTGGGGGGGGATGTAAACCTACATACATAACGCAGACACACTGTTCAGATATACTCCTGAAAAAAGGGAAGCAGGTGAAGTAGAGATCCTATGAGAGACTATCCAAACCCTGGCCCATATTCCGTGCTGAAGTTCCGGTCTGGATAGTGGAAGACTAATAATGAGCTCAATAATATAGACTGGAGCTGTGGTTCTCGTCTAGGGATGGGTTGACGGCAGACACCTTCCTCCCTGGCAGTGTAAGGCGCATTCTCATGTTGTGCCTCTGCAGTTTGAAGTGCAGCAGGTGTATAATCAAGTCACAGCAGGGAATCAGCATGGTGCAATGCTTGGTAGGAAATCAACTCTGAACTATTCTGCCATCTACTGAGGATAGCTTACTGAAAACTGGCACTTTTAGTGAACTTTGGGTCAGATGAATCCTAATTACTAGGAGGCATCTTGCTCTAGAGGAATTGTGTTTTGAGTAGTATCAATTGTATAAATTAGCATAAATTTCCAAAAAACATACTATCAAGAGATTTTTGCAAAACTGTTCCAGCGAATGTTGCATGCAAGAGTGAAATGCTTGGGCCTCACAGATGAGGCTGAAAGAAGAAACTCATTACAAGGAAAACTTACACTAACTGCTACTAGCAGTGTTTAAAGATGTTTAGGCAAATTGAATGTTTGAACCTAAAAGGCATGTGTGTGCATAGAAGAGGCAAGATGTGTTTTCGTGACAGAGTTGTTCATGTAATTGGCCTTGTTTTATAGAAGATAATTAATCTTTGCATTCATAAGTTTTGAAACAGAACCAAGGTGAACTCAGTGAGTTTTGTCTTTGTTTAAAGCACGTGCTACAAGTTGCATACAGCAGGAGCCAACGGAGCAGAATGCTGCCTATAGCAGCAGAGATTAACGACTCACCCTCCTTTAATTGATGGTGTCCAAAGTGTGCTTCTTTCCCTCAGCCTTTGTCAGCTAGTGGAGAGTATTTCAGGTTTATACACATCACTGCTTGCTGAAGTTAACATAAGTTATTTCATGTATTTTTTTCTTGGCATTAGCAGGAATGTTAAAAAAAAAAGTCTGTAGTGTAAGAAACAGTACATGTCTCCTATAAACGTATTATATTGATGGCTAGTGCTCTTTTAGGGCCTGCCATGATGAGTTTTATTAAACCATCCTGAAAATGGAGAGCAACTACTGAAGATCAGAACTGTTGACCTTATATTTCATTAGTAGTACAACTCTATTTACTATAGTTACCACAACCTTACTAAAAACTGAGAATTTTTTTTTAGCCTTTGCCATGTGGGGAGCATAAATACAAAAGCATGCTGTTCTTGTGTGTTGTTCGAATGAACAACAAAAAAGTGGAAGTGACCTGAAAAAATCCGAATGCACAAGTGCCATTTTCAGCTCGGAGTGTTAGTTTGCAAGCAAAAACATGCAGCCTTGTCATAAAATATTTTTTATTTTGGTTTGACAAGCAAATCCTTCAGGACTCAGGTGGACACGTTTGTGGTATGGTTCCCCTTAGAAGAGAATGGCATCCTTCTTCAGCCAAAGAGCAAGTGAAGCCATCTTCTTCTGTTGTGTGAATTTTCATGTTTATAATTGTGATTTGTATCCTTAGTCTTCCTGTATTAAAAGGCTGTAGTGCTTTCACACTGCATTTTATTTACAACTTTATTTAGACTTTAGGAATTGGTGCTTTTGTTGTGTTTGACCATGTGATTTCTCCAAATAACGTGTGTGTGAGTGGGAGGGCATGTCCTGTGTGATTCATAATCTAAGCTGATTTCTGGTTAAGATAGGCCCCCAAAGATGCTGAAAACCTTGGTAGTATTTTGTATGGAACTTGATTGTCCCTTGAGTTGGACTAACCTTTTCCTTTGGACTGCATTATGTGTCTTTGTAAAGAAGTGTGTCTTCATAGGAATATTTTTTGGTTGGGTGGGTGGGTGGGTAGATGGGTGTTTTCTTTTTTTTAATGAAATAAAAGGGAGAATGAGGATATAAATTCAACTGAGTAGTAAAGTAGTTTCTAATGAAGAGGCACCTTTTTATTCAGAGTGAATGATAAATAAATGTAAATGAAATCTTTTGTTCATCTGAAATGTTCATTCACCCGAAATAGGCAACTGTAAGACATCATTATTTTTCTTAGAAGGGTACTTCAGCTGTTGAACCATACATCAAACCAGAAAGCTTGAACCCCACTCAGTGATTTGGGTTGTGGCTCACACTGTGTCTTACCAAAGGCTTCAGCGTAGGTGAAGCCCCCCCTTCTGCTGTCACCACCGACACACATGTTTTCCAGAGCAACATTTAGGGAACATGTTTAACATCTGCGGTTGATGAAATAACTCTTACGACTAGGCATGCAGTCCTATCTGAAGGGAGGGATTTCAGAGCAGTGGAAAATCCTCATTGGCATAAACACAGAAACAGGCTGTGGTGACATACTCTGAGGCATTAGGTGGGGAAGAGCAGAAGGGTCCTTTCTTGTAGCAAAAAGTCCTGTTTCATTGTACCAGCTAAATCATGAAACAGGGAGAAAGACATATTCCATGAGTCAAGAAAGGTTAGCTCCAGAAGTATTTTTTTTTTTTGTGTGTGTGTGCTGAAAACTGGTCTAGGAAAATACCTGCAGTTATACTTACTATGTCTATACCTGTCTTTCATGCTGTCTGCATGCACAGTACATACAGAGTAACTTACTACAAGTTTCAGAGTTGATTATCTGCAAAAGCCTGTCAAGACTAAAATATTTTCTGGGCATGGAGGAAAATATAGTTTTGTTTGGATCTTTTCCTGACATTATTGGAAGTAGAGATAAAAATATAAATAGTGTCTATGATTTTTTTCTAAGTTGTTGTCCCTTTAAATAATGAGCAAATGTTCCTATTGCATATCAGAATACTGAATTCTTAAAATTCTTAATGTCTAAAGTTCTTTTTTAAATCAGGAAATTGTAATTCTGTGTAGCAGAATTAGTAAAACTGAAAGTTTGATGGAGAAGCTCCACCAAGATCTATGCCAATAATTTCGATATCTCTGTCTTTCAGAAGTGTTGGACTCTTTCTTTAACATCCAGAGTGGCAGCTAGATTTTAACTCAGCTCTGTTATTTCTGAATGGATTAATAACTAGTTGCCAAAACAGTATTGATATTAGACAGATTGTGGACTAACGCTAGATTTCTGATGCACAGATTTTTAGTGTAGGGGCTGAAGGTGCAAGTTCTCTTACAAAATATGTTAGCAATATGCATTCTCCCTCATTGGCATGTAAGTCTATGCTCAACAATGAGATACTCATTTTCAAAACTGTCACTGTCTTATGATAATTCAATTACTCTTTTTTTCTTTAAAGAAAATTTCAGTCTATTTGCAGATCCCCATGCACATTTTTGTCTACTGCTTTTGGAACTAGCGCATTATATTACTGAAAGCTCACAGTGTAAGAAAAATCTAGAGACTGTCAATTACAAATGTAGCTTTTGGTATTACAAGTGTGCATGGCTCTTTAAATCAAAAAGAAATATTCAAATCTGACAGAAATACTTATTTTTGCATTGAAACTGCCATTTAAAAAAAATGAATTGCATATCCTGCAGTTGTTCATGAATAATAACAATCAGCTAGATTATAAATTTATACAAGTTAGTATTGTACTTCTTGAAATTGTGTATTTGAAGGAAATATGTATGTGTATATATATTTTTTTTTTAATACAGAGGACGTTGCTTCTTCCAGAAGGCTTAGGAGCAAGCATTTTTGTCTATTGAGGGAATTTTGATAGAAGTGCAAACATGCTTAACATGGCTTAAATTGTGTATTCGATCTGTTTTTTCCCCAAGATTTCTGGTTATTTGGAGCTCCATGGGACCTGGATGGGTAACCATTTTGAAGAGGTCATTATTTTGAGGAATAACCTTATTTGAACATAAAATGCCTTTCAAATGATATATATTTTTTTCCATTTGGACACTTACAGCGCAGTTATTCTTCATGGCTTCTGTTCCTCGAGGGCTGCAGGTTTGCAGCCAGAGGGGCCTTGGCACTCGACTAGCCAAAACCCCGCAATACTTGTCGAACTGTGTGCTTGCACCTAAGACTGCCGTCTGGTTCAGTGACAATAATTGTAGTTAAAAGTGACTATATACTTTAAAACAGCATCCAGCTTTAAGGATATTGTATTATGAGGAACCTCTCTCACTCCTTGTTACCCTCCTCACTGGATTAACTAAAGACATACGTCCTCTTTTCTGTTCCAGTTTTAACAGCTTCAGCCTCCATTCATAGGTTCCTGGAGCATCCTTATCATCTAAAAAATTTTGCAGTGTTGACTGTCTTTTTTTTTCTTTTGTGTATACTTGTAGATTGGTTGATTAGATATCAGTGAAATATTTGCAAAATTCCATTTTCACCTCCCAGAAAAGAGCATTGTTTTGGTGATTTTTAAACAAGCACCTCCATGTTTAGGTCTGTCTATCTACATATATATGCACACGCACAAAACAGATATAAATATGCATATATCTTTCTATATGGAGATACTTGCATTTTTTTAATGTAAAAGTGGTGACAGCACTAAAAATATGTATTCCCTTTCCCTAATGCAGACAGGGTGTTTTATCCTTTAGAGACAGGCCGTGCACATTAAATTGAAAAAGTGACTGTTATAAAAAATTATACAATGGTATAATCCCTAGGTACTACATCGTCTGGATCAGGCAGTTTATGTATTCGGTTAATGTGCTTTCACTTCAGTGTTACGGCTTGCAGCTGCAGCCTGCTCCGGTGGCAGAGCAGGAGCTGCAGCGCAGCGTCAGCCCGAGCCAGTCACCGTGGACGGGGGATCGTTTAGCTCCCGGCACGCTCCGTGCTCCCGGGCCGCCCTTCAAAATAAACGGAGTCCAAGGGAGCCGAAGCCGTCTCCCCTGCGGCTGGCGGCGGAGGCGAAGGCAGCGTGGTTATCCGGCATCGAGAGCCTCCGAAAACCCACTGCTGCTTCTCAGTGACCCGCGTCCTCGCTTTCATTTTTCAAACGGCCCTCTCCAGTTGTGTTATTTCATTTAAGAAAGCCAAATTCCTTCCTTGCTTTCTAATACTTGCCTGCCTCGCGGGCCAGCTCCCTCTGGAAGCTGGGCTCCGCGTTTTGGGGAAGAGGCCAGCAGAGGCTCGCTGCTGGCCCGCGGCCCCGGCCGGACCCGAGCCGGAGCCCGGAGGCGCTTCTGCGCAGTTTCGTCAGGCTGTGGCGGCTCTGATGTTTCGTTGCGCTAGGAGGAAATTCACTGGGAAGTCACCAAATGAGCTGGAAACAAGACTTTTTTGAGAAGAAAAATATTCAGATAGTGGTAGGTGGGATAATTTCATTAATTACTTTTTTAAAAAACAAAAAAGCTCTGCAAAACTGTTTTCAGCTTAGTCTGCAAAAGGACGTAATCTATAAGAGCAGAATTATAATGTTTTCCATAGGTTTCAATACTCTGATTAAAGTAGAATTTATTGATTTGGATGTGGGCCTTTGCAGAATGTTTCAATGTTAAAAAAAAAATCCAAATCACAGATGCTTGTGTTCACCTTTCAGAAGGACGTACTGTTTCTGTCACTAAACCAGCCTCGGTGAGTGCCTCCAGAGCACCGAGTGACACGTGCTCCTAGCGGCTCACGTCCTGGCGGCTTTCAGTGCTACGTTGGCACCTAGAGCACATTGGAAAGTGGCTCAGAGTGATTTAGCCTCTTTTGAAAGTTCCTGAGCTTCGGTAGGAAACGGCGGCAATGCAACAACTTGGTTGTCGCCGGTCAGGAGACAAAAAGCATCGCTGCCGCTGGGGCAGCGCGAGCCGGAGGTTGGTATTAACACCTGCCTGCGAGCTTACCGCCCCAGGGCGTTGCGCCCGGCGAATCGGGCTCGTGCGGTGCTCATAGGGGTGCAGGTTTTGGTCAGACGACTCTTCTGGTATTTGGTTGTGCAAACAAGGTAAGACCAGGCTGGTATGCATGTACTTAACGAAACGTATGTATGCAACCTTGGGATGCGAATTTCATGTTTAAAAACTTGCAAGCACAAGTATATGTGTATACAGTAATGTTTCCTGCTTCACTCTGCATATTTTGGACAGTATTCACTTCTGCTCTGGAACAATTTGGCATGAAGTCGGAACTCTTGGTGTGCTCTTCTTCTTCCCCCTGGCATCCTAGCACACAGCGTCAGGGCGCAGCGCCGTTCCCGTAACGGTCTTGCTGAGCCCGATGGCAAGTGTTTCCTTGGGAACTGGTGGGAAATTGTTACTATGCAGCGTAACCCAGCAGGGTCTTCTCTGCAGCCAGGGCAAGTTTGCCGTGCTGGGCGACACGATCGTGGGAGGGGAGGCTCTGTAAAACCTGGACGAGGGAGTCTTGTTGCAGGCACTTTTTGAAATTTGGTTGCGTTGTCACTAAATGACAAACCTGCAAGATTTGGTGGTTTGTTTAGTAATTCAGTTGTGAAGTGTTGTAGAAGGCTTTGCATTTTAAATTTTCGGACAACTAATCTCAAATGGAAGCAGTGATTGTTTGGAGGGATATCATGACTGTGTAATATTGGTGATGGTTTTTGTTTTATCATGGTAAACTTGGATTTAGAATCGTGTTGGGAAGGTAGCAGCATGCGTTTAATCTGAAGTATTAAGGTAGGTTGAAACATGTCCCAATGTCCGCTGCGCTTGTGCCTGGGCCACTGCCATTGCACGTGCACTGAGCCGTGAAGCTCCTTTGGCGCTGGCTTCGCCCCGTGGTGTGGCCAGCGTACGGCCTTCCTTGGGAAGGACCTCTGCGTGATGGTCACCAGCTTATCTTTTAAAGTGTAGATATCAGTATTTAGCACTAAACTTGCTTTTAGATGCAAGTTCTAAAGTCGCTTTACAAGGTACGTGCAGAAATTCACATTAGCCACAGATATTTAAGCTTGACCTGAATAAGGCGAGCTTTAGCCATTTGATGTAGGTCATCGCTAGGCTGGAGTATTGCCCCAGAGCTATGAACCTCGAATCCCTTCCATGGACTCTCACTTGCTGGACTCCAGATGTGGAAGAGCATGTATTAAAACTCCGCTGCCTTTCTTCTATTCCTGTAAGATCAATCTCTTCCTCTTCTTTCTGTTTTGAACTCCATCTCCTGCTCTTACACTTTGTTTATTGATTCATGAAGAAGAACATCAGCAGCAGTAAACAGGGCTCTGTCCCAGGACCATAATTTTGATGTGATTGCGTTTATACACAAAACTGACTGTTCTCTGGCACTTTAAACACAATTTGTTCTCTGTCTCATACATTTCAGCAAGCAGGTGCTTTTCTTCCTTCTGTCATAGTAATACTTTTGAAAATCAATTGTTAAAAATGCAGTATAGGCTGATGGAAAGAAAATATAAAAAGCACCAGAAAATTGTAAAGAGATTTGCTAGGCAAAGGTGCTCCCAAACCTGTGGGCAAGTTGCCTGTTCTTTGTATGCATTCTTTGTATTTGCTTCCAATTTAGTTTGCAGATGATAATAAAATTGTATTACTAATTATATTATTAAGTATTGGGAATGTTTTCACATAATTATTAATAAATGTATAAATTGCTATAAATTTTTAGCCTGAATTACCCAGAAGATTTTTCCCTCAAATAATATAAATATTTTGCCTGCTGTAGCGTAATTATAGGATATGGATTCCTTTCTTCACTGTGTTATAGATGTTGGTTAATAGAAAATCAGATAGTATATCTCCACTCCCAAGAAATAAATTTATGTTTGTTTGTGTGCATGCATGCAGTTCAAGTTTTGGCATCCCAGCGTTAAAGCATTTTTTTTATAACCTGTTCTATGCTGGGTAGACTTAAGGAGTATGTTATATTTTTTTAACATGCAGGACTTACAGTGCTAGATAATGATTTGGCTTTCTGTTGTTTGACAGCTCTTTCAGGAACAAAACAACAAACAGGTGGGAGAAGTACTCATTTGAGTTTCATATTGTGGTGCGGATGGTCTTAAAAGGATTTTAGAAATTTATGGCCTCTATCATCTGAAGTTCTGCTCTTCCATAGCATTGCAATAGGTTGGCTGCCGAGCTCTGCATTATTGTGCTCTACTTGAGCTGTTTGGAATATTACTTTGAGAATTGGAAGGGCTCCGGGGTGCTAAAACTGATTATGAGATTTTTCTTTGCTTGACAAGATGAGCAGACCCATGTGAAGTATAACGCAGTTATGTGGATTGACGGCAGACAGGTTTCAATCACAGAATCATGTTGTGTTTTGCTCGTCTTTGAGGTGGGATGCCAGCAAAATTGAGTTTCAAGAGGATAATTACAGCCCAATCAAATCCGCAGGTTAAGTTTCATGGCTTTTTTTATTAATTTTTTAAGAGATTCTTTTCAGTGAATTAGTGTATTCTGAGTGTTCTAGTGTATTCTGAGTGTTTTTTGGGAAGTTTATAATGTATCTTCCTGCAAATCAGAATAAAAGATAATAAACAGGTGAAAACTACAACTGCCCCACAATGTTGATTTTAAAAATTTTAAAAGCCTAATAACGTCAAGGGCACCCAGTCCTTAACTCTGTCATTTTTCCATCTATTAGTGAATATTTGTCTTCACTGTGTGCTTAAAACAGTTTTGTGTGTGGATATTTCCTGCTTTTTCCAGGTAGGAGTCTTGGCAGGCTGGTTAAGTGGTCCCAGGCTCCAGTTACCTAGTGCTGAGATAACCCTTCAGAGTCGAGTACCTGATCCTCTTCAAAAAGCAGAAGTCAACTCTAGGAGTGGGTACTGGTTTGAGTGGTAAAATAATCCCTTAAACTAAGAAGGATGAGCTCTGAAACAGGGCAAAAACCTGTCGAGGAAGTAGTAGTTACACGTTTCTCAGCAGCAACCTAACCTGCACAAGTCCCAGGGTCTCCTTACGTAATTTATTGGTCTTTGACCGGAGAGGTTGGCTCAGGGCTCTGGCTTTATTTAATCTACTTTCTTGACAGCAGACTGTTTGCTGCAGTCCCTGGTTTTCGTTTGCCAGCTGCAAAGCCTCTATTTGGATTCCTGTTGCTTGGATAGTCCTCACCAGTCTGCTCTTCCAAGCTGGGTTGAGCGGGGCCATCTCACCAGGAGCCGGCATGGCCCCCTCCTCAGCCCCCAGTTGCCTTCCTCATACAGTGCCCCTGGCCTCTCCAAACCTTCCTGTAAGGCTTCCCAACATGACATACCAATATGTTGGGTAATGTCCAGACAGTCTCCTCCTTTGGTTTTGGACAGACTATTTCCTTCTACTGAGACCCCAGTTGTTGGTGGCCCACCCTGACCTTTTGGACTGGTCCTTTCCAATTTTCCAGTATCATTTTTCCAGGTTTTTTCCAGTGTTCTTTTCCAGTGACATGCATTAATACAAATTACTTCACATAGGGGGAATCCTGTGTGTAGGTGTTGCATGTTTCTGCAGAGTTACAAGATCTAGAAACTCCTTTCCCCTTCCTTGGTGAATGTCACGAATGTCAGCAAATGTCGTGGTTCTGAAATCACCCCATGACTCTGTATGTATCTGTGACTCTGTAAAAGTATCTAAGAGTTGCAATAAAATCATGCCAATACGCACATTCCTTTTTTTTTTTTTTTTTTTTGTTTTCTCTGGATTTAGGTAGAATATAAATTCTAAGCAAGGCTTTATAAAAGACAGAACCTTAGGGCTCGTTATTCCTAATTATATCACTTCATACTGCTACGATGTTAGGACAGACTCCTTATGTCAGTCAGAGTCTCTTTTTCTCTTATTTTGAACTTTTGTTATTGTTTCTACTCCTACTAATTATACTTCTTAAACTGCAGCATATCTGAGTGTAGAAAGCTGTTTTACCTCTGGAATTTTGCATGTGCGGGAGGGCGCTGTGGCTGTGAGCCCCCCAGCCCCGAGCGGGTCGGGCTGGAGAGTGGGAGCAGGAGCCGATCTGGGAGATGGAACAGGGACGGAAATGTTGGCCCTTGGGGGAGTGCAGGAAGGCTCCTTTCCACAGCAGCTCTCCAGTAAATGGATGGGGAGACTGTGCTGTGAAATGAGTGTAGGAGGGTACAGGAGGTGCCTTTTTGGAGTGCTGGATCTTCCATGGGGCACGAAGGGGGCCAGACACTTAGTTTACACTATGCACCGAAACCTGTGGTAACTCTGTATGACTGTGGAAACAGAAATGTAAGAGTGGTGGAAAATAATCTAGCTTTTCACTTTTAAATAGTCTAAGGTGGCTGGCAATAACCTTGGGATAAAATATAATTAAAGTGTATCAGTCCAGATCCAGTTAAGCAATTTTGCTATTTTTATTCCAAATTCATTGTTTGGCACTGTATAAATGTTTAATACAAAACAGTTGTTTTCATTTTTAATATGTTTAGTTACAGGAAAATTTATGATGCATTTGTACCTCTCTGCAAATATTCGAGTGCTCTTCTGGAAGAAGGTATGCAATAAATAACATTGCTTCGTACACACAGTGGATGTTCAATCATTTAATCGTATAATAAGAAAACCTTGAACTAAAATCCTTGTGGACTCTGAAGGTTTTTTATTAGATCTTCCAATATTATGTACTTTAATGGAAAACTACCTTATGCTAGCATATATCCAGTCTTATTTTAAGACTGAAATATGGCAAAATATTTACTGTAACCATAAAAGAGCAATACACAGAAGAGAGAGGACATATCTATATTACATTATACACTGTATTTTAAAATATGTACATGTCTTTTAAGAATACTTCTAAATTGAAGAGGCTGATGATACGGTAGTGGTTTCTTTAGCTCAAGTTTGTAGATATCAAGAAATAATTTTTTTTTCAGGTGTTGATGATCACTTTGAATTTCTTTGAATTCACAGTTTCTTAGAAAATGAGATATTCATTTTATTTTTCAGTGCTATTGTTATGTAAAAGAAAAAACGTAATACTATTGTTTTCTCCTTAAGGAAGCTTAAAATACACATGGAAGTTTTAAAGTCTAAACAGATTTAGTTACATATTCAGCAAAGACTGCATATAAGACTGACAGTGCCAAAGCCCTCAAGCTCAAGGAGTGACTTCATGAGTGAGTGTCAGTGGCAGACTTTTGTCATCTTCTTAGGGCTTATCCATTGAGCTTCACTTTCCCACCCATGCTCTATGGGCCTTGCCATCCCCATTTGAGCCTAGTAAGAATTCATTACACCTGAAAGCACGTTTCTAAGCCTTTTTGTTTAAAAAACCAACCTGTGCTCTGAAAAGTGGGTGTAGGGAATGTGATTTCTGCATTGTATTTGTCCTGCATGCAAATAAAAATATTTGTCTTCAGTAATTGTGACAGGAGTTGGAGAGTCAAGCCTCATGCTCTCTGACTCTGTAGCATCCCCCTTCCTAGCTTCAGACTAAATAGTGAAGGCACATAAAGGAGATTTAAAGATAGGAGCTATCTTTAATTTGTGACTCTTCAGGATAGAATTGTACAGGCTTTGAAAAATGGAAAATCAAACTGCAGTTGCACTACCTCTGCTTTGATTCAGACAGTGAGAAAAGTCCGATGTACACAAGTGCAGAATGTGGCGCTAGGGTAGGTGCAGTTAACAGTTTCTTCCCTGCCCTCTAAAGAGGCAAAGCTAGATTTTTGTTCTGTCCATGCATAGCCATATAAAACTAGTATATCAGGCGTGATCAAAACTCAGTCATGGTCTGGCTCCTGAAGAGTTTCCATGTCTCCAAGGATGACCACTGCCAGTGTTGTGGTCTTGCACCGTGTCATACCGGAGGGCCAGAATGTCAGGAGCAAAGATAGAGTCATCCGTGCATTCATGGACACATCCTGCAAATCTAGGTTTATTAACAAAACGGCGTGTTCCTTCGCTCTCTGTTTTGGGGGGATTTTCCATGTATAACTGCATGATGTTAGAAAATTGGGAATAAAGTTATAAATCATCTTTAAGAAACCTTTGCAATACAATGCTTTGTTTCAGAAAGTCCTTTCAGTCACATATTTGCTTTAGTACCAAAGTGGAAATAGGCTGAAAAACTAGTCGAAAAATTTCTAGTGGAAATTGTTTTGCATTGTGTGTTGATTTTAAGCTATAGTTAACAAAAACATAGTGCTTTATGCAGCAGAGCAACTACTTTCGACACACACATTTGCTCTTTCAAGAAATTCCACCACAGCGGGAGTGTGGTTTTGTTTTTTTTTTTTTTTGTTTTTTTTTTTTTTTATTTCACATCTGTGTCATTTAGTTCCCTCTTTATTCTGAAAGCGTGGAGTGTGGTATGCTTTAAGTCCTTTGCTCACTGGAAATGTTAAAGCCTTTTGCTGTTCTAACTGATCCCTGCTTGGAGTGTTTCATTACTGATGCAATCTCAAGGTGAGCATTATAAAGTGAAGTATTCTTCTTGATCTCACTGAGAAGCAGTAGAGAGTCAAACTGTAGGCATCCAATGTCAAAATAGCCTTTTCTAAAGAAATTCTTTGTGTGAAGGTGATGTGTGGTTAAGGGTGTGTTTGCTGAGTCTTGACGCTCAGAATGTAACAAGTAAAATGACCATATCCTTTGCAAAGACCTTGCAAAGAAGGAGATGGAGAAAATCTACATGCACTTTGGGGATAATGGAAACAAAGCACAGTCCAAATGAATGAGATCTTTTCCTTTGCAAAGCTTTTTGCTAGGATGTGAAGCTCCTAACAAACACATAAGAAAAGACAATTACAGTACTATCCATAAGGTTCAGAATTCAAGGTGTTCAGACTGGCGGCAGTTTGACAGCCACAGACAACATTTCCCGTTAAATCTGTTTAACTAGAATAAAAGAGTATCTTTTTATTCTCTTTGTGTGTAGAATATTTAGTCATTAATTTTGTTTTATACTGTTCTCACTGGTGAGATTTGAGCTTCTTGTGGAAAATTAATTATCTGAGTGCATACTGTATTTTATGAAGTATTGATTTGCCTTTTCTAGTTACAGAAAATTGTAAAAATACTTTTTTTTTCTCAAGCTGAATTTATTTCTGCAGATGAAACAGTGGAAAATGCTGCATGAAGAGCTAGTATTTGAAAAGCAACTTGTATTGAGTGGGTGGTTTGGATCTAATTTTAAGTATTTTGAGGCAGCCTTCTTCCACAGTCACCTCTTGTAATGCATCAGTCCTAACAGGAAGTATTGCTCCACTTGTGCAGATGGCTTTTGCTTCCTATGCAGTCACCTTATCCCTGATTTTCAGTGTGCTAAAAGTTTCCTTCTGTGTCCTCTGACTTCACATAATTCAAATGATTCTTTTTTTTTTTTTTTTTTTATTCTAGAGTTTTTGTTCTTGGAAAAGGCAGAGAGACTTGGGGGAGGGGGGCGTTTTTTTGTTTTCTTCTGTCATAAATCTGATTACCTAAGAATTGAATGCTGTAGTTTTGGGAACTATGGAAACAAGATACATGTTTACTTTCATATTCTTCTAGTATTTGGCCTTTCTATGCAAAATTTCTCTAGGCACCTCTTATGAGTGGCACCAGTCACCGTAGTGCTGTTCTTGTACCTGCTCATGAAGTTACTCTGCTGCTCCCAGTAAACTACATCAACGCTCCCTCTCTCCTTTCCTCTATACTGTGCTTTTTATTTCTCCTTTCCTGCTAGGTTTCAGCTGTGATTTCTTTAGCTGACATATGAATGCTCAGAGAAAAGCAGCCCACAGCTGCAGCTAGCCATTTGACAAGGTGTGCGTGAACCAGCCAGCCTCCTCGCTGTACTCAAGTCCTTTAGTTGGTCTGCTGACCCATCACAAAATTATATTCTCTTAGTGAAATGAATGCAAAAAAAGCCCCCTAGTAACAGAAGCCAATCTGGTTAATATACAAAAAATCAATTGTGTGCATTCACCTTTCCTTTTTTTCCCCTCCTCCTTCACTGTAGAATTGTTTTTCCCTTTTATTGTAGTGTTTCTAAAGGCAATACCACAGCTTTGCCCCCCAGCAGTTCATAATATCTGGAGTACCAAAGTCCCAGTACAGTGCTGTTTTGCTTAGGCTTGTAGGACTAGTACCCCAGGAGGCATTTTTCCAGTGTCTTCTCTACCCATCTCTAGCAGTTTTCATCACTCCAGAAATGGGTTTCTTAAGCTTCTAAGACGGAAGCATGAGCTCCTTTTAGAGCTTAATATACCTTTGCTTCCCGCAGCAGCGAAAGGGATGCTGAGCTAGTGCAATGAGCTCCCTGGCAACTTGAGTTGGAAATAAAATACTCCTTTTCTGTAATATACTCAACCTTTTCTGCCCTAGGGTTTAAAAACTGAGATCTACTCTTTAATTTAGCGTTCTGAGTCTGTACACTGAAATGCTGCAAATAGTTCAAGAGAGTTAACAAGACGGTAGCAAAAATCATGTGTCAGGTATATCTGAAACCATAAAAATTCTAGAGGCGAGGCAACGTGACTCATGTCAATGGATTTTTAAAACATAGTTTTCGGTCTACTGGTGGCCAAGGCAGAGAACGTATTGAGTTCATTTGCGTTGCACTATTTTTCAAGCTCCTTATTAAATCAAAGTGGAAGTAAAGATACCTTTGAACAACTTTTTTTAAATTACTAAATAGAATCATTCTGAGATTTAGAAAATACCTGAAAGATCTAGATTGTTTCAAAACAGAGATATTTTGGGTTTTTTTGATTTTCTATTTTTTCTGTAAAAGCAGTTCTTCCGGGGAAAAGGCTGGGATTCATGATTCACCAGCTCATTTATTCTTATAAGCATGTCATATATGTCAGTTGTTCCATTTTTTTTCTTTTTTTTCCAATGCATGAGCTTCCTGTGGGCAAGCTTACTGTGCGTCATGAATGTAAGGGCATATGTTCCAAGAAGATTAATACTCTTTTCTCGACATCTGTGATTTGTAGAGGTAGCTATTTACATCATCTAAAAGTAGTGCATCTATTATTTAACCCATCTAATTTTTTGTTAATGCTGGAAAGAAGTTCACTGTTATTCAGTAAGATAGTTACTTTTCATGACACTTTAGCATCTGTTTCTGAATGATATCTTCAGCTCCATAATGAAACTTAAATCTACTTTGGAGTTGGAAGCTAATGCGTGTTAGTGATGGCATATGATGCAATTTTAAGCTGTTCATGTATATTTAAATGAAGATTGATTTCCACTAGTTTCTTTTACAGAGAAGTACAACTTAAACTAATTCTTATTGATTGAAATACATTTAAAACTAGTTTAGAAAATTCTCAAAAACACAAAACTCTCAAATCTCTCAAAGCCAGTTTGCTCAAGCATTACTGTCATGATTAAAAAGCATGCTTGGATGACAACTGACTGGTTGGTAGGTTTGCTGTTTTCTTTCTTGGCAATACCTTGACTTAGTTCAAATGAGATGGAAAAAAACATTACTGTACTGTATGGTTTTGGTGCAACATAGCTGGAGATGATGCACTTGGATGGGTGTATTTCTCAGTAACCAGATGTTTTTCTTACCATAAGGCTGCAACTAAAGGCAACCCCCAGAATTATTCTCTGTGTAACTGCATGCCACATGTATATTTGAGGTGGATAGTCAACTGGCCTAAAAGTGTTTTGTACCAGTAGAAGTGCAATAGTTGAACAATCAGTTCATGGCTTCCTTCTGGTGGTGATCGGCCCAGCTCAGCAAATGCAGCTGTGGACTCAGTCTTCTCCATCAGAACAACCACCACATTTTGCAGGTAGCCTCTTTTGTAGGTTCTGTCAAACTTTCAGCAGTCATCCCTATATGTGCTTTTCTCTCAAGACCAGAAATGTACTTTTAGAGGCTGCTCCCATCTCTTTACGGGGCATCCTATCTTTCCCCTGACTTCTAGTTAGGCTCAGATCCTTTTCAGATATAGCAAAGCTTCATTTTTTTTGGGGGGGGGGAGGGGAGTAGGAAGAAGAAAGGACGATAATGAATAGCCAGTTCATAAGACAGGAGAACCTCGAGGACAGGAACAGCACCTAAGCTTGTCTCCTGCACTGACCAGCAGGGTCATCCTCATTGCTGATCCTGTCTGTGCGGGGGATGTTAAAAGGCGTGAAATACCAGATGCTCCCCATGCAGCCTCAGGATGATCCTGGAAGCTCTTGGAAGTTTGGGAGTACGGACTTACTAATGGTAACTGCTCACATGGTTAATTTCGACATGCAGTTGGAGTTGATTCTCCATTAAATTATGACCAGCATTTATAGATTAACAATGTGGTGTAAATGCAGTCAAATATCTTATTAGATTGCATTGTCAAGGCGAAGCGACGTGAAAAGTGTATCAGCACTATCCGATTAACAGCATAGAAAATTGAATCCGTTAAGTCTAAACAAAATTTGCTTTGGTCCCTAATTTTGAACATACCTTTATTATTTTTAATGGATTGAAGCTGACAGGAGATTTATATAAGTAGATTTACATAATTCTAATGAGAATCTGAGTCCTTTGTCAGTGCGTGACAAAATCCTAAATCATTCATAGAATTTAAGATGGTGTTAATGTTATCCAAGATTATTTACAGAATAATTTAAAATAACTAAATGTTTCTTCATAGTGTATTGGACACATTCATGTGCTTATATGTGGTGTTGCCAATTTAATCTACGTGAATAGGCCCTTGGTTGTTAGCCCTCAGTGTTACATGTGTGGCACACAGTATCAGATGCAAGTATCAGTATTTTGGGTATTATGTTATCATAAAGATAATTATTATAGAATGTGGAAAACTGCAGACTTGAAAATGTTTGTGTGTATGCAATGTATTAAATCATTGAAGTAACAGTATTGAAAGTCCTTGAGACAAAAAACAGGCAGTAATGTCCTTAACCATTAGATGGATATGTTCAGGTTCTGTAATCTGCGATAAGCTTTGGTGAGTACCGATGGATACTGATGAGCGTAGAAGATAGCATTGGGCATTTTGTTCAGACTGTAGCAAGGATAGCTGGGGGCTGAAGGATGTTTATTAGTCAGGAGAAATGGTAGGGAGATAAATGAAGGAAGCCTGCTGAGAGCCAAGCCTGCTACCCGCTCGTTGTCTGACTTTGAGGGGTGGGAAGCAGGTACCAGATGTTCTCTACCTTGTATCATATATCAACTGGACTTTGCTTTTATATCACAGGGCAAACTTTACACTTTGAAAAGGAACTTGGGGTCCTATGGAATGAGAAAGACTGTATAATCATATACCTTATAAATAAAACTGCTAATGCTCCTTACTCCTAAAGCTAAAAATCAACAGTACAGCAACTGCAGAAATACTCAAGGTCTCTTCTTGTCTCATTCCACACATCTCATTTCTGTGGTTGTCTCCGCTGCTCAAATAAGAGTTATGAAGTTGTCAGTGATGGGTTAACCAGACTGATCTTTTTTTTGCTTCCATAAAATTGGTTGAAGGCAGTGATGGTCAAGTTCTGTGCAAAAAAGAACAAGCATTTTTCTCGGTGAAAAGCAGCAGCAGTTAGGTAGTCACAATATTTTTGTCAATGGCAACTGCTACCAATATCTGCGCTTTTCCCAACAATTGCTGATATGTGATACCAGATTAGCTTGGCCAGCTTCTATTCTTGTCTGTGGGGATCATTAGAATAGCCTTTTTGCAATGGTAAGAAATACTGTATAGATTATTTAATCTTTGTGACATATGTAGCCTGTTCTTTCCAGTATCTTTTTGTAAGGCCTCTTTTGTTTTATTTGAGCATATGGGCATTGCTGAAATAACAAATTAAGTAAGAAATGGCATTTTCTTGCTGTCTCAGTAGTAGATTTCAATTTCTGGGGTTCATAGACTTGTATGAAATTTATCTTATCTGTGTCTCATGATCTGATGACTATTTAGTAATAATGGTCACCCACACAGTGTGCCTGGACATCATGCTGGTTGGTAATGAGAACGCCTGGAGTTTTGTGAAGGCACCAGTTAATCATCATAGTGCCAATTAAAAAGGCCATTAGAAGTACTGTCTGTAGCCATCTATCCTGCATAGATAGGTGTTCTGTCCTGAAGAGGTGTGCGTATAACACAGGCTTGCGCACATACACATCTTTTTCCTGGTCGATACAACCTGATGGAATAATTGCTCAAAACATGTTGGCAGTGGCATTGAATTGGTATTCAGCCTGGTACCATGTTTTAGTTAGATCCCACATTTATTCCAATCTGCTGGATCTCAAGTCAGGTTTTGTTTTTGCAAGTGGGGCATAGTTATACCAGGCCCTCATTGGAATTGCACTACAGTATTACTGCGATATAATTTTAATACCTGATAATATATTTCTTTTCAGAACAGGGACTTCACTGTTTCACAGTTCCTGGCATGCAACTGTGTGCTAGTTTGGGCCTCCAAGCACTCCACTAACATAAATAATTGTGAGTGGAGCTGGTAGCTTTTTTATCTTATATCATTTATTACTTTTCATTTTGAAATTTTGTTCTCAGCTGCTCATAACTTCTTCATGTTTCTCCTGTTCGGATTGAGGTATTTTTTCTATCCATTGTGTGCTCTGGCATGCATTTTTTCTTTTTTCCTGAAAAGTTCATCTGAAAACAGTCAGGCCATTTATGAGAACAAGAGTAAAGAAGAATGCTGTTTTGTCCATGTGAAAACGCTCCCAAAACTTTCTGTTTCACTGGGAAGCAGAGCTCATTCTTTGGCCAAGCATTTGAAAATTATTAAGGGCTTATGTTTTTGTGGTTTTCCTTGTAAAAAATCTACCTAGATTCTTCAAAGTTACAAAGCACTGGAAATGCCTGCTGTCTCATGCTCAGCAGACGTGCTGAAGTTTTACAGCTGCGCTGTGCCAAAGCAATGGGCTGCACCTCAGGAGGAGGAGGACCGAAGAGGCAAGTGAAAGAGCAGGGGCACAGGGAGCTCTAGCAGTTGCAGCAGCTTGCTCAGGAGTCGGGAGGTGAGCTCAGGGTTTGTCTCTGCTGTTGGCGGACGCTTTATGGAACATGGCAGCCACACTATATATGGTGTCAGCATAGAAGATAATCGGCTACTTTTGTCCTCTGTTTCAGTGGTACCAGCCTTTTGATGTATGGATCCGCTGACATTGGTGATACGCCTGTTGGCATTAACGTGCTACTCCGTGCTGGGATTTCAGTTTGGCTTTCCAGTTTGCTTAATTAAAAAAAAAAAAAAAAAAAAAATCCAAACCAGCCAAGTTGAATCTCTTGCCGAGAGATGGCCTTTTGCTTCTTTTTTCTAAGCAGGCTCACGCTCGTACACAGTGCACGTACACACCACGAAAACTGGGATGATAGGAAAAATTGTGCGTTTAGAGCAAAATCCAGAGGGTGTGAAATGACTGCCAGCACTGCCAATAAAGGTAATTATTAAGTGGCTTCCTCTTAGTCAGCAGGCGCCTTGATTTGTCACTTTTATTGGGGAAGAGACGCCTCTGCCTAAACATTGGGAGAGATTAGAAGGGTGACAGTTTAAGGGAGAGTCTTTATAATAATAAAGAAATATAAGGCTTATATATGTTAAAAGCAGATTTAAAAAGGAAGCCCCTTTCCTTCCCATCAACTTAAAATCTTGTGATTATCTTAAATCACAAAATATGACTTCGTTGTTCATTTCCTTTTTACCAGAATATAAAAGAACAGAAGCTTGAGGTTTTAGTGCATTAAAAAAAAAATCCCTTTTCATTTTAACTTCTGGTAGTGTTTTAATTAAAGGTATTAGAAGAACTGCCATGTGAGACACATTTTAAAATGCTTGCGCAGTGTGCTAGGAATAGCTAGGAAATGGATTATGTGCGCAACTTGTTCATTTACAGGGAGGTAGATTGATTTGTGCGACGCTTGACTCAGTTTATCATCTGCAACTTGATTGTGCCTTGCTGCAGGCTTAGCAGGAGGAATACCTTTGTGCATGTTCTTCACAGTTCATAATATATGTAACAAATGGAGGCTGTTTTTAGCAATGTTCAGGAGTAGGGTTTTGACCCGAAAGAAAGCACTCCTTCGCTCCAGCGTAGAATGGGAGCGTCACCACTTCAGCAGCTGCTAGTGCAGCTCATCTTGGTTTGAATAGAAAGGTTTCGTAGGTTGAGGTTTTAAAAAAACGTTATTTGTTTACATACCACGTAGTCCCAGTATACTTTAGATCATTTTGAAAGCCCAAGTCTATGCCTGTGCAAAGGAGTTTGTGCAATTCTGCTTATTCTTTAGGCTATTATCTTCCTCCAGGAGATCTGGTTCATTGTAAGGTGTCTTCAAGTAACTACTTTTTAAAGAGGTTTCTAAATTCAACTAAAGTTACTGGCATACGAACACAAAAAAACAATTAGGAGAAGCAGGATTACTGTTCAGAGACACATGTTTGTACTCGGAAAAAGCGCATGGTGCTTCCTCTGCTTGGCCAAGGAGGGGAGTTACGTAGATTTGCTCATTTTCTTTTTGAACATCTAGTAGCTACTGTCATTTACAACTTTTTTTTTTAATTTATTTATTTGTTGACCTGGCAGTGGGCTGACTGACCAGCCATTTTGGAAGCAGATGGGAAAATCTGTTCAGGTGCCCCTTTTCAAAGTCCTCAGGACCTCAGTTAATTGCTAGGTGTGTAGAGTGCCTATGGCCTAATTCCGCTTAGCCAAACAAGTAATATCCATCCAGGAATCTGGGTGTTCCCTGCATGCTTTCCACAGATGAAATGTGTCTTTTAAGTTTATTTAGTTTGCTTAGATATAACAAATCTAAATTTATAGTGCTATGAACGTATGAAAGGGAGCATAAAATAAAGGCCTATTTCATTGCATATACATGTTGTACAATCGTTGATATACTCATAACAAAAGTTAGGTGCAAGTATTTCATCACAAAGAGGGGAAATACCCAAATATTCACAGAAGAAAAAGCATTTGTCTTGCTATTATTTGAGGACACACAGAGCGCACGAGGAGAAATCTTTGCCCATGACTGCATGTTATTAATGAATGCCTCCTGTTCATTTAGGATTTTTGTATATAAGAAAGTTAGTATTAATAGACTTGTGTGTATGGATTTTTTGAAGTGCCTGCAGCAGTATTTACTTAACTGTAAATTTCCTTTGGCGGCTTTGCCACACCAGCATTTTGGCAGAAAGCCCCAAGGTGAAATTGTATATACTTTGGATGTCTCAACTGATTATGCCAGTAAATAATTATAAATGGTGTAATGCAAATAATAGCTTTATTTAAAAAATAATGAAAGATAAATAGATTTTATAATTCTTCTTAATTTAGATTTTATAAGATGCTAAGTCCTGAAGGATTTAAAATGACGCCGTAACAGGCTGTCACTGTGCTAGCTGTGTCGTTTGGCTTCACCATCTAATCGGTCAAAGGACAGAATAGATAAACTACTCCTTTTCCAAGTCTCCCTAGTACTTATTTACACGAGCGTGTGTGTGTGTGTGTCAATGTACAAGCAGTAAGTGAACTGTAGCCACTGGCTTTACAGAGCATTGCTGGAGTTAAGAGGAGCCCTGAGAGCAGCATCGGAACGGGTTTAAAATCCGAAGATTTCTGGGAGAAATGACTCCCCCAAGGTGCCAGTTGTCCATGTGGTGAATTTAAGTGCCCTTTCCATTTCCCTGCCGGTGAGATGAGAAGGAAGTGCCCCCCCTCCCGGAAAGCGGAGGCAGACTGTCACGCAGTGCGCTGGCAGCTTGCAGGAGAGCTCCGCGCGGGTCCCGCTGGAGAGCTCGCCGGGCCCTGTTCCCTTCCAGGCCCCCCAAACTGCACGTTAAATGCAGCATTTGTGAAGGCTCGCTGCCTCATGGGCTTCCTTTGATACACTGGGCAAAGTACCCAGGTGTAAACTGGAATCGGGTGCAGAAATGCCGAGGAGCAAAGGAAGGACGAGTGCTGGAGAGTGAGTTACACGCTGCTGGCCTTTAACGCTTAGGAAGAAGCTGGTTCAAATTGCAGCGTGCGAAGCACGCACGGCCTGGGCCAGCTCTGCAGCGTGCCAGCGGTGATCGGGACCAACAGCGCAGGCGGAGAGGCGACGGCGCTCGAGGGCGGGCGAGGAGATAGTCAGGCCTTTGTGGTGGTGGTGGTGATGGTGGGCTGGGGCCCGGGGATCCTGGCAGGGGACTTGGCCTGGCGCTGCTGGGCTGCGCTTCAGAATCTGAGGTTTCCTATGAAACGGGGAGGGGGGGGAGAAGCAAAACAAACAGGAAACCCTCTATACCCTGCAGCTGCGGAGAAAACACTCACTGTGACCAGAGCTGCGTTGTTGTCTTGAGTCAGCGATCAGCTTGAAGCAATGCCCCCGGGTCGGGTGGACCGCGCTGGGCGCTTCGGTGCGCGTGAGCTGTGAAGGCTGACGTGTTTGCACATCAGCTAGCTCACTTCCCTTCTGATTTTGCAGAAACCTCGGTGTAACACGACTTGTTTGAGCAAGTAGTAAGATAGTAAAAGAGGAGCAGAAGGGAGGTTTATTATTATTTATGTAAATTATAATAAATGGTATCCTTCCTTCTCTTCCCTTCCCCTCTTCCCCCCCCCCCCCCGCCCAAAATAGCAAGCAACTTTCCAAATTGTAGAGAAAAAAGGGGTGTTTTCTTTGCCCACTGGAAAAAGCTTTAGTCATATCCAGACTCTTGAAAAAATCAAAACAAATCCCCCTTCTTCCCACTAACTCCTACAGTCTCCTTAGTGCTATATGCCCCAACTTAGAATTATCCAGCGTTTAATACACTGCACTTCTGCTTTGACAACTGTAAAGTGCAATCATTGCGCAGAGTCAGGAGGCGAATCTGTGAAGCACAAAGAATCAAAATGTATTGATGGTTTAAAACAAATCTAGTGAATATTGACACAAATCATGTATGGAAAGCTGTGCGCCGATGTATCTGTTCATATACAGGTGTACACCTGTTTGAGCTTGCTGTCCTGAATTTACCTCCGAAGCGCTGCAGATTTCCTTTTGGGCACCAGCTCCATGGAATTTACATTTAGCAGGCTGTGAAATACCTGGGATCTTGTACCTAGCGTTCCTGATCGCCCCGAGGAACCTGCCGGTCAGTGGAAAATTTGTGTAGCTGTGTTTGAGCCCTGGAGCTCCCCAGGAGAAGAGCGCATGATTGCCCATAGCTAGTACTGTGTAAGCCCTGCAAGGCTTGTGGAAGAGACCCCGTGTGCCAGGCTCGTCTCCCAAGCGGGTCTGAAGCTGTTGAAGTAGCTGGGAGATAATACTTTGTCACTGCGTGAGCTGGGAGGCTCGTGCAGCGAAGGGCAAGGGGACTGCAAAGTAATTACTGGCCCTGCATTTAATTTGAGTCAATGAAAATGCCAGGATGATTGAAGTGTTTATGCTGAAGATCAAGGAGTGCGATCGGGAGAGGGTAATCAAAACCAGGGACATCTTTCTTAAGCTTTTTAATATTTCTTAGAGAGGAGAGACCAGAGGGCTGTGAGCGTGCAGCGAGGGAGTGGAGGAGGGAAAATCAGGATCAGGGGTCATGGCTGTGGGAAGCGGTGGCTTTAAAAATGGCACGTAAAAGCAGGAGTATGTTTCGCTTGATGGTGATGAATGGATTCCCTGGCCTGAGGAGGAAGAGTAGAGGTTGCCTTGCACTGGGGAGACAGTAAGTTGATGACAAGTAAAAAAGTTTGCAGTTAAAAGCACTGTGAAGAAATGACCGATCTTAATTATGTATGGGCTCTCGTGGCCCCTGGCCTCGCTTGTCTGGGTGGCTCTGCTTCTCCGCAGCGACCGCTGCGGCCCTTCTCAGCTTGCCACGTTTGCCTGCGCACAGTGTGATACTCCCGGCTATGCTGCCATTTCTCTGAGCTCCCACCACCTCTGTGCCCAGGGTCTGTGCCTTGCCTCTGGCCTTGCCAAGCTTCTCGGTTGGCCTCCAAAGATCCGTGAGCAGATGAACCAGGCTTAGAGTCAGTGATCCAGATCTAGAAATACAGATTCCAGGACCATATCTAAGCATTTCACCTTGCTTACGCACCTCTCATATACCAAGGGGCAGGAAAGTGCTTGTCAATGTCCTATGGCTTTGCTGCTCTGTGAGTGTTAATAACGTAGGGTTTTGGCAATGTTTTATGTCCTAGGGGAGAAAGCACATTATGGGTTGCTGGCCACTGCTGTTCAGTTGTGAAGCACGAATTTTGCCATTTGTTGGTGTATGTGCACAAAAGAGATTCAATGAATTGTGGAAATGTCGATAAATAATCACATTTTGAAAGGTAGTAAACTGGCTATTCATTTTGAAGGCAGAATGCCCAGCCAATGTTAGCAGCAGCCTGAGCTACCTACCTTTACGTAGCTTCTTCCTCTGGAGCCCCGGGCCTAAGCCGGGCTCCAGCAGTGAAAAGTGCTTCTGCAGGTGCCTTGTATGCATGTGACATCAATCCATTTCTCCAATAAAAATACTTAATATATTGCAGTTTAGTCCAATGCAATTAATTAGATGTCCAGGCACCATGATGCCAGGTCTTACTTTGTTTTGAATGACTGCATAAGGGAAACTGGAAAAAATAAATAATGATGAAATGACACGTTTAGTGTATTTCTGTTTTTCACAATTCATTGTAAAAATGTGCCTAAAGTTTCTTCGGAAAATGTAAGTTAAAAATAAAGAATTCTTTCATACTTCAGATCGGGGCTTAATTGCTTGTTTGAGCAGTCAGGAGTTTCCATGTGGATAATATTTGCTAAGTTCAGATCTGTACAAGATCATAAAACCGATGCAGAGATTATCAACTGAGATGACCCATTTGGGGAAATTCTCATGTGTGCAGACCCAGCCCCCTCCCCTGCCTTTGCTGGACTTGAAGGCTGATTAGTGTTTAGACATTGCTTTGAGATAGTGGTAATGTACTTTTTAATTAGCATCAATATTTCTAATCTTTTGGGGACTAATAATGTGCTGCTTTTTTTTTAACCCCTTGACTGTTGACAGATGGCCACTTATTAAACATCGTTAAAATTCTGACATCAATCATTTCTGGGCTTTTTAAAATATGCTCGTGATTTAAATCAAATGATGTATATGGGAAGAAGGCTTCTCACAGCAGGTTGGTTTGATGCAGTGCTGAAACAGCATTTGGTGGAGTCCATGTTTTCTAAGATGCTTGAAGGATAATCTTGTGGGTTTGTTGACTCATAGTTTCAGCATACATGTGTATATTAAAAGGGGCTCTTGTAGGAAAGTTGAAGACTTTTGAGATAACTAGTATTAAAGCATTTAGAAACTTTTTAAAAATCAGTGCTTATGTGGAGAAAGCATTTCATGCATTTATCTGGGCGTTCACGTTATATGTGTATTCAAAATACTGTGCAAAAATTTCTGGTGTGTTCTTTGCAGTAATGCTTTCTTTGCCTTGGCGCTTTCTTGGCTAGAAGCTCTACTTTGTCATTTGTGAAACTTTGTTTAAAGGGTACAATTACAAAATGCATTGTGTCCTTGCTCATCTTAATAGCAGTATTAATTTGCAGGAAGGGGCAAAAATTATCTTGCAGAGTTATCAAGCAGTGTTTAGGCTTTTTGAATGCTAATTAATTCTGAGCTCAAATACTGTACCTGCTGTTTAAAAGGCTGGCAGCTTGTATTCATCACCTGAATGACAGCTGTTCCTAGCCTCTCTTACTTTTAGAAAGAGAAGGGAAGGTTAACTCTTTCCATGCTAATGACTGCCCTAATGAAATGACAAGTCTGAATGCGCTTTGGTACGTTCAGAATTTAAATTTGCAGGATTTTATCTTTAAACTCTGGATGCTGATTTTGACAGCATCTTTGATGAAGTATCAATGATAGTATGTCATTAAAACAAACTGCTAAATGTTTTTCCAAAACATTGTTAGTTTTTCTGGAGAGAAAATGTCTGTCTTATATTTGATATTAGAACTAGATCTTCCACATAAGCTAGAAAAGAAGGAAATAGCATTCAAATCTGACTTACCAATACTTTTACAGTAAGTGAGAAATCTGAAGAATTTTGCTCTTTGAGTCAAATCTTTTTGTTTGGTATATTTACTACCAAGGAAAACATTTATTAGTTGTTATTCAGTTAAAAGTTCTGTTAAGCCGTTTAAATGTCATGCAAAATACTTTAATAAAAAGCAATGTTATATTTTATATGCTACATAAAATGATTATTGAGTTATTTGTTAAATTAAACTCCTCCACACTACAAAGAAATACTAGTCTTTTTTTTTTTTTTTTGTAATGAAAAGAATCTTAGAGAGGCATGCAGATAATTTAATTTAATCTGAGAATGAGTATCATCCAGTGTAATGCAGATGTTCATGTGCAGGTTTGAAGAGGATTGTGCAGTCTGTCTGAATGATTGAGGAAGTGAGATACTAATATTGGATTAAGTTTCTTCTCTTTCAGAGAGGAACAGATAGCTAAACATGCATTTTAGCTCCATCCATCCATTCCTTCCTGCTCCCCATAATTAAAACATTTTAATCGTACTACATTCTCTTTTTTAAAAGAAATACGAGACAAATCAACAGTTGTCTCATGTCAAAGGGCATCGCTTAACTGCCAAACAGAATTCCACAAAGCTTTCAATTAGTGTTTTAGGGTAAATTCAAGGGATTTTTTTCCCTCCTACTGTAAAAGACTGTAAAGTCTGGTACATATTTTGCATGACAAGTATTTCTGAAAGACTGATATGCAGTAGTCATGTCATAATTATAACATTTTTGTTCTCATTTTGGAGGCCCTTTTGCAAAGCTCAGGGTGGACTTCACTAGTGCCTTTGGGATCTGAGTCTGCTCATACAGGCTTTTATGCATTTTGATTCAGCAAATCTCATTAAGCACGCATTTAACTTTAGTGTTCACTAAAAGTTCTATTGGCTTCAATAGCAAATAAAGTGCAGGCTTAAATGTTGTTTGGCACCTTAGGGAAAGGTAATTAAAATAAAGAACAAAGCTGTACTATTAAAATATTTTAACTTGTTAAAATCCAGTAGATTCACTGACACTGGTTCACTGAATACTCTCTATTAAAAGCCAGTTGCCTTGTAGTTGGCTGTCTTTCTTGTGTAGTTTAGAATATCAACCTCAGTATAATAGCTAGATATTTCTCTTGTGACAATAGATTGCCTTTTACTCTGACCTACTGTTCTGTTCTTGTAAATAATTAGTGGTTATAATTAGTGATAGAGAATGTAAACTGGAGAGCATCAAGTTTATTAAGCTTGTTTACAAAGTATTCATGAAAATGTAAAATATTTGTAAGTTTTTTATGACACACGTTATTCAGACATCTTTTGTTACTACTTACTCACTTCAAAAGACATTTTTAGTCCCCACACAGGAGATTTTTGAAAGGTAGTTTCATAAAAAAAAAAAAAAAAAAAAAAAAAACCCAAAGCTTTCACACTGTTATCTTAGTATTCTTTGTGTGTAGACATTTCGTGTATTAATTTATTCTGGAAATTGATAAAGCAGAGTGATAAAAAGTTATGCTTTAAAAAGTCTGAAATTTAGTTTTGGAATTAGTATGCCAAATATTGTGGTGAACCCAGCAAGTATTAGGAAGATGCAGAGCAGCATGTAGTTCTCTTGTTAGTATGTTATTCATTAAAACATCTCTCAACTTTTTAGAATTCCGTGATATATTTTCTGTCTCTTCCCAAACCCCATGCAAATATATGAAATTTGTAAGACTCCCAACTGTCTCTGAGAGTAGTGGAGATTTATATCTCTCTAATCTATGGCAAGAAAGTTCTGAAATAACTCCATAATGATTCAGAAACTAGAAGATTTAAGTGTTTGGAGGAGTGGTCTGGGTTGCTTTTTTTTGTTTTTTTGTTTTTTTTTGGTAGTTGATCATAGAGAAGTATCAGACCAAGACAGGAATATTTGGGGAGGCTGGACATGTCATCATTAGCTACCCAAGTTGCAGTCTTGTAGACGTTATCTGTAGACACGCAGTGGTAAAAAATGCATAGGATGGCTCCTACAGTTGCACTGTGTGCAGAATTTTATCTCACTGAATTCCTGGAGTGAGTTATATGGGGTCTGTACTCTGTGCTCAGCTTCTTGAAGTGAATCTGAATGATAAATCTGCATAGCTGCTGCTACTGTGGTGTTACAGTCTTACCATGATTCAGTGTCGAGGTGCGCACCGAGTCAGACAAAGAAACCTTCAAGTCTACTGACTCACCTATTGCTTCTTAACCACTTGGCAAAGATGAAATGTAGCATACGTTTTTAGCACTTCGGGTATAAGTTCTGTCCTCAGTTTGAGTGTTTTATGAATTAGGGGGTCTTGGAGATTTACTAGGAGCTTGCACCGTCCTCTCCATGTTTGCTGTGTTTCCAGAGTGGTGTAAAAAATATATATATATATCCACATTCCCAGTGACTATAAATGAATAGTAAGCAAAGGATAAGAATGGAGCAAGAAGGATAGATTATACTTCTTTAAACTATGTTCTTAATCCCACCAATTTTCAGCTAAGGAGTTTTCTTGAGGTTCAATAAGCACTGTAAAAGTAATAATAACTCCTGTAAAAATAAGGTAAAATAATACTTTTGGTTATATTTAAATATTGTATTAACTATAAATCCACATTAATATCCATGTTTTAATGTTCAATAATATAACATCAGATCACCTTCAAGCCTAGCTGTTGCTTTACACTTAGAGGATACATTAATACACTCAGCCTCAATCTCTTTCCTTGTTGAAGAGTGAGTTCATTGCATCAGCATTGCTATTTATTTTCACTGACCACTTTTAGAGATGCTGTTTTTCTGAAGAACAAGTTAAAGTAACAATCAGAAATAATCCTGAAAACCAAAAGGAAGAAATATACTCCCTCATGGTGCAGTGTTAATGCAACAGGTTATATTTTGTATGATTAAGGACCATTGGAAAGAAAGAAATGTGTTCAATATCTTTGAGGAAACACTGCTGTCACTAGTGTTTAAAGCATGTTCTGAAACATGTGACAAACTGTGGAGACCTGGTCTTTAATCAACCATTTATTGCCTTTTGCTCATGCCGTTTTATGAACTGCAGGACCCGAGCTGTTCATACATGTAGAAATCAGTGGGTGGCTAATGCAAGCTGTATTTACTCGGCCAGCAACAAGGTTGCCTTAGAGGTCTATGTAACGTAGCAGGTGGTGACAAGGCTGGCTTATGACATCTTTTGAAACAGGCTCAAGCCCCCAAAATGACAAATAGGTATGACAGGGTGAAAACTGGAAGTTTTCTTAGAAGCCACATGAATACAGTTCAGAGAGAAACCTTTCTGATTACTCCCTCCGTGACATAAGGTCAAGGATCTCTTACTAAGCCTGTGAGGTAGTATGGGAAGGGGGTACTGGTGTCATTGTAGATTAGTGTCCTCAAGTTGGGTCTCATTACGAAGGCACCTTCAGTTCCTTAATTATTTGACCTGCCATGGTTAATAGAAAGACTATGTAGGGAAGTTAATTGGGTGTGACATTTTTGGTAGTAGCTTGGTGTGCTCCCAAATTAATTGCCATATAATAAAGTAAAAGGAGCCCTCTCCCCAAACCCCATCCATTCTGTTCCTTGCATCTTGAATTGGTTGATGAGTTCTTAGTCATTACTTGTGGCCTTGATATTTAAATTAGGACATGTTAAATAAAGCTAATATTTCCCCTCTCTCCCAAATCTCTCTCAAGTGTTTATGAATTGTGACTATTTTAATTATATTATTAAATGGTAAAGTAAAATATTTAGATTTTTTTAATTGCTGTTTAAAAGCAAAAAGTAGTAGTGTCAACAAATAAAAATCCACTGCAGCAAAATACCACGCTATTACTATGCGTGCTACTCTGCTTACAGACTACTGTCAATATACCATGTCTCCTAGCAAGGAAGCTTTTGTTTGTCATGGGAACAAAATGATTGCTCCTCATTTTTCTTGACTGCTGAGCTCTTTAAGTGAAAAGCATTTTGATCCTGGAATAAATATTGATCCTCTTTTTTTTATTTTTTTTCTCTCTGAGAAAATTAATTTAGTGCGAGTTACATTCACCCAGGTAAGGTAAGGTCAGCTCAAAACCCAACAGGCTACTTAAACCGGTGACACAGGCTGGCATGCAAGAAGTGTCTTCATTACCCTGGGGTCAACATGTAAATGCTGGCTCTTTTGGAGTGCCTCTCCAGGGAAGAGAAGGGAGGTTTCCTGGGCTGTCTGTAGCAAAAGTAGGACTGCAGACTCTTCTCTTTCAATCAAAAAGGACTCAAGTCGACTTTTCTTCTTTCCCATTCTCCTTCTCTCCCTTTCTGAGATGTTCTGTACCCCAAAACCAGGGGGTTTTCCTAGGGGAAACGAAGGGCAGCAGAGGACAGCTGTGCCCTCTGGGGACAGCAGTGGCACAAATGGAAGGATTTACATTTCTCTGTGCTGATGTTTCGGTGCACACCGAAGTCCTTTCCATATTATTTTGGGGAAAAAGAGGCTAGCAACAGTCAAGTCTTTCCTGTAGGATTTTCTAAACAGGCTGACGGTTTAGAGGAGAGAGGACACAAAATGTTGAGGTAAGGACTATAGGGATATGTGTACAAAACTCAATATGCATTGCCATGGTCAGTCTTCAGATAACAGGGGATATGCATATTTTTGATATGCAAATTGAAATAATAGGCTGGAGCAGTGGGAAGGGCTGGAGAGATTTCTTTAAAGGACTGCATACTTCATGTTCTTCTCTTTGCTACTGTCTTAAAGACATTGCTGTGGGAAAGACCAAAACCTTTGCCTAAGACTAGATAGACAGATAGGTCTGTTGCTCCCTTAGTACTTGGTATCAATCTGTGTCGCTATGCATGCATATTAGATTCAGTGCGTAAATCCTTGTTTCTATAGAAATTATGTCATGCAAGTACCAAATTTCCCTCACCTAAAAATTAACATTCATTAGTCAGTTAATAGGCACAATACACAGATGAGATAGCTTGATTGTATTTAGAGAGAGATACCTGTGCTGGCTTGATTTAGCCATTATAAAAGCAGTAATTAGTGTTCTAAGAAATTAATAGTGAGATTTCTTGCAACATGATAAGCATTGATATTTGTAAAATCTGTGTAGTATCTTCTAACATACTGAATCACTGGATATTATTGGAAAGCTATTTTTAGATTTTTATTTTCTGTGTGCTGGTCTTTGTATTACAGTATTGGCCATTTCCTTAGTTAAGAATTTTGAAGAGGCGAAGAAAAGCAATAAGGACTGTATATGTCAAGTGCAATGTTACCATCATGCTTTTGTTCAATACTATTGGATTAATATTGAATTTTGATTTCATTTCATTTCATTTTTGATTTTGACTCTCTATATATTTTTTTAATTAAAAAAAAACCCAAACCCAGCGAGCATATAAATAGAACTCACTCCTTCTGAGGCACACCTCAGAAGCAGAGCACAATACTGCCATTACTTTAAAACAGTAAGGACAATATGAAAAGATTTTAAGCTAAAATGAGGACTTTCATACAACCTGTATTTTTTCTCCTCAAGGAAATGCATTTGTGAGGGAAACAGAACTGCTAAATTTATGAGATTTAGCACCAATGTCAGACTTTGTACTACTCTGTGAAGTAACCCAAGGAAAATACCAACATATTAGAACACCACCAACAGAACTTGGTTGAACTTACAGATATTTTGAGAAAGCAGATCTAAAAATTGATTAAACAGCAATGAGTGTTTGCGGCCTGTCCATGTGAGATGTAACAAAAATAAGCCTTAAACAACTTGGCTGTTTCCCTCATAAGGATTTTTTTCAAAGACAAAGAGACAGTATTTATATGCTAAAGTAACTGGATATTTTTAGAATTATTTTGAGCTCCTTTATAGTAAGACTCTGCATGGTTAGGAAATAGATACAAATCAGAAAGGTAACAGTTTGTCCCATATGTGTGATGTGGTCTTCCAGGATAAAATTACAATTTATTTCCTTCAAAGTGCAGTGCTCATTTGGGAGTAAATTAATTAGGGATAAGATGATAATTACCTGCTGTTGTTGTGCACTCATGACATGGTAGAACACCAGGGATCTACATACAAAACACATTGGTAAATCAAAAAATAAATAAAATGTCTGTGTTTATTGGTTCTAGAGCTGTTACATGATACCTTAAATAAATGACTTAATTCCACATTCAAAATACCCAATGGTATAATAGTCTTGAAATGACTGCAAGTACCATATTCATTTTTATTATTGTTGTTATTAACTCAGACTGCACCAATTTCAGAGCTCTTTCCTCATTTGAGAGCCTTTTCCCATGAGACAGGAAGACAGTCTATGTACTGGGCCCTACCTGCTCTACCACTTAATCACTACTGAGACCTGGACAAAAAAAGGTGACCCTAAGGTAAATTGAGCATCCTGACATGACTCTTGTTTAGAAGTTCCCTCCATGGTCCTTGCTGATGGATAGGACATATTTGGAGGTTCTCTCAGTGGAGTCATGGTATAGATTGCTTAGTTATTCAGTACATGCTGTAAAGCTGGGTGGTTTCTGTGTTTCTCTTTGAGAGGAGATCAAAAATTCATGCTACAGAAAGGTTAAGACTGTCAATGCTTAAAGCATTCAGTTGAGACAACAGAGAACTAGGCATGACTTTTCCTTTGAACGTAGACTATCCTTGACTTGGTGTCTATATTTGTCTAAAAACAATGCTTATTCCAATTATCCTTTACCATTTTGTTTTGAAACATTTTTCTGCTTTTCTAATTAAGTTAATTACAAGACATTGTTCTTGCAAGAGTATTGAATGTAAAGGTATGTGTTTCTACATAAATGTTCTTCTGTATTAATACTGTGTGCTAGTGTCTGAATGAGGTGGATGGAAAATCCAGTGCTGAATCTTTTAAAAGTGCATTTGAATGCTATCTCAAAGCAGATATTATGGGGAACGAATATAGCCAGAGCTTAATCATAAGCTTTTCCCTTTCCTGACAGTACTGACATTTACTTGTTTCTGCACAAATAGATGAATCATAGCTAATGAGTTGTTTTGATGGTTTATAGTGTTAATGCAAAACTAAGGCTCATACATTTTGACCCTATGCCTCTGTAACTGAAAGCCTAAAAACTGATGATATGCAAAGACATATGAACTGCTCCATTCAGTAAGCCTCAGAATGAAACAACGAGCCACTGGTGAGCCATGGGTGACTATATATGGAGTGTGCAAGCCACTCCATCCTCCAGTGGATATTTATAAGCTGAGTATTTATATTTATAAAACATGTTAATATTTATAAACTGAATATTGAGTAACACTTCCGTCACTTGAAGCTTTACCTGCGGCTCTTACTGTGAGTAAAATTGAGTAGTATCATATGATCCTTGTGAATTTGATTCACAGCAGGATTTTTAGTGAGGGGGTTTCACAACAATACTTCTGCAGTTCCAGCGATCTGCTTGTTGGCCTAGATACCCTCCATTTAGGCAAGAAAAAGAAATGTGGATATGTGAAAGAGGACTGAGCAGACAGATGCTGAAGTTGAAAGTACTGAAGTTGAAAAAATGGAGATGAAAATATTTACCTGTTCCAGTTTTAGTACTTCTGTATTATTGTATGAAGAACAAAGTAAGGGAGTACGGTGTTTCAAAGAGTGTGGATTTGCATCTGTGACATATGGTTGGGTACTGGAACAAATTTTTGATTCAAATGTTGGCTTAGAGTACTCAGTCTGGGAAGCATCTTAAGTATTTCTCTGGGAAGCAACATTAGACTTTGTGTGCAATTCACCTTACGTAGCAAATTTAGCCCTTGGCCTTTACATGTTTCTGTGATTTTAAAAATATTTTTCTGTATGTGGGGCTTTTTTAAAGAAGTGGATATCTAACCCGAAAGTCATGTGATAGCCTTCAAGTTTAACCTTCTCATTCTACTTGGCACTATAGAAGAAGAAAAGGGGAAAATGTTGTCAGCGACTTTACACAGAGGATGGAGAGTGGTGGTGCTTGGCATAATGACTTCAGCACCGACTTGCTTCCTCCTGCTGCAGCAAGGCATCTGTAGTCTCTGCTGGGTGTAACGAGCCTGCGGGAAGCTTTCGTTCTTGTTAAACCACAAGTAAGTCAGCAGATCATTTGGGAAATTAAACAGACATCACAGCTGGACTGGTGATGACCTGTTTAAGAAAAAAATGCAGAGTGATAGGGAAAAGTTGGGGAAGGACTTTAACAGCTGCAGATATACCTGTGCCCGTGGGAGGGTACAGCTAATGCTGCGGTGGTGCCACAAGACATCAGCCAGCCCATAGTGGCAGGTCTGCCTTCGCTGCCACGTACCATCCACAAACCAGCTCGCAGCTGGCAGCAGGGAAGGAACAGGGCTTCATGTTTCTGGGCTGTGATTAGCTTAAGTCTTCTCTTACATAATAGCTTATTACGGCATAGTATTCAGGCAAATGTGTATAGTGTAACAGTTCGTCAATTATTTTGTCTAGTAATCAGACTCTTCATTTTGTGCTGCGGGAACAAATGCCTTTTTCAATTACTTTAATATGCTACACTCTTTAAATTAGAGGGTCTATAGACAGCATATAAACAGCACTTTCCAATATTATTTCGGAAAATGGATAGCATGTGTGTTCTGTCTGCTCTTTTCCAAGAGAAACTGCAGAGTGACTTAGATTTGTGTTATTTGCTTCCATATGAGCAGCTCTGAATACGTGCCCATTCTCAAGGATCACATTTGCTGCTTTTTAGCTGGCAGAGGGCTGCGTGTCTATTTGACATGCTTTCAGTGGAGAATTGCTTATCCATGCCTGATCCTGACTGGTTTCACCTTCCAAAGGAAACTAGCATAGGTCAAATGTTGGCAAGATGGATTGAAAAGTGTTTCCAGCTGATGAAAATGGTTTTGGTAAAGAAGTGAGGGAATTTGAAATCTAATCTATTCTCCATGGAAAAACAGCAAATAGTCCATGCTTCAACAGGAACGAGCGACTGCAGTTTTTGAATCATTGCCATATATGAGTTTTTCAAGCAAGAAAGACCAAGAATCAACCAACTTTGCAGGAGAGGCAAAAGCACAGATTGTCTTTCTATGGCGCGTGGTGTGCCAAAAGAGCTCTCTTGCTGGGTGGTTCATAACGATGCTAAAGCCCACACCTGCACATGAATGTCTCCAGACCTCTCCTCCTTCTCCAGTTATGTTCATTGTTTCTGGCATTTCTGATTTCTGATTTCTTTTCTTTCCTAAAATCTCGCTATTTTCCTCTCCATATTTTACCCCTGCTTATTTGAATATTCATTGTTCCCATCTTTTCTGTTTTTCTCTTCTGAGCATATTTTCTTTCTCCTGTTTCATGCTTGTTTGTGATTTGGGGCGGGGGGGTTCTTCCATCTGCCCTTTCTTCACAAGGATTTCCTGTGTCGTGTGACACTTGGAGTGAAGAGTGCATTCCCAGTTGTTACCTGTCCCCCTGTGTGTGCCGTAAGCCTAGGAGAAGAGTGTGCCTTACTGATCAAGACTGTTTTCTCTCCCCTTGATTTTATTAGCTGCTTTTTCTGGCCCTCCATTCTCTCCATGCACCTCTGGCTATAAGCAGAGTGTAAGTAAAAGTTAGAGCAAACATGTTTCAGGTTTCCTGTTGAAAAACAGAATAATGATGGGAACGTGAGTCCAAGACTCACTGCTCTATGGATTTGGAGATGCAGTTTGAAATGTCCAGGATCTGAAGTGTCCAAAGGAAAAAGCAAGCAGAAAAAAGCAGCAGACCTGCTCTGCCCCAGAGTGCTGAGCTGCCCCTTCACGGCTAATGAAATCTCATTGTTATTACATTGCCCCCCCAGCCCCTTGGCACATTCCAGACTTCTAAGTCAAACTGGTGTGTGCAAATTTCTAGCATAAATTCAGTGCTAAATGAGGCAGAGAGTCCTTATATCTATGTGTGCAAAATCTTGAAAAACAGTTTTGAAATTTAATTTACCCCCCCCCCCCCCAAATCAGCAAGGACAGATTTTTATAGTGTAGAAACAATCTTGTCTGACTGTCCTGAGCAAATTCTCTCACTACCGACTGACTACAGTGAGTAAATGCAGTTTCTAACAAATCCTGTTACAATAGGTCAAACACAGTGTCTCCAGTTGCACTTACGTTTTGGAAGACTCAGGATAGGTTTATTTGGGCACAACTGTTTTTTAGTGCTTGGACTATCTTCATACTCCAGTTTGCTGCTGCTATAAATAATGAATGACCATTTAGTTAATGTTTGACGGCAGTCACAATACACATCTCCCCAAGTTAAGTGTCCTTATGTCTTTATATGGGAACTGACCTTCAGGGACAGTAAACATATTGTTTGGCAACAAGTTAATTAGAGACTTTATCTTCTAAAAACATTCATGTCACGGGTGGGATAATTAAGATGTCCTTGCAAGTGAAAAAAGTTCTTGAGTTATAGTAATGTTCTAAAGTAGGTGTTAAAAACTGAGGTCAGAAGAGTATTACAAGGGCTCTGTACTCGTGTTGTTTTGACTAATAATTCTCCTCTTCAGACTGTATAAATGATAGATGGACATTAGTGCTATGTGTCATGATATATTCTGTAAGTTTGTGAAAAAATGCACGGATTCAGGTTGTGCAGGGGTGTGATGGACAAACAGAACTGATTCTGTTTGATTTATCAGGGGATTCACTGCTAGAGTTTGTTTTTTGTTTTTTTTTTCTTCTGTTTCCTCCTGTTAAGGCCTGCATCTTTTGTTAAATAGTTAGGATCATATTGGCTCTTTCCAATTTTATAATGTGAACTTCATGGTGATAAATAGCTAATTATTTGCAATTGAATTAGGCTATGAATATAAAGATGACAGAAACAGATGTACCAGTGATTACCTTCAACTCATTGCTCAGGGGATCTAAGTTTAACATAATATAAATACCACCCAGAAATGTTATTTCTGAAGTGGAACAGTGCTACTATTGAAGAATCTCCCTGTGATGTTAATGAGTTCTGCAATATATGAATATCCTCCAGACGAATGCGTCTCAGCTATGGCATTTGTGTTTTGTTTTGTTTTTTTCCTGAAGAATTCAGAGAGGGAGAGGAGGAGTGCTCCAGTGGTGAGAAATGAAGTCCCTATTCTGACATTTTGTATCTCCTCATCATAGTGAACAGCATATGTTTTGGTAAAGTCCTTAGGTAATTTTTTTCACACTGTGCATTCAAAGGAGGATATTGAGCATTTTTAGAAGACGGAGACCCAAGAGGGACAAGTGGTGGAAAAGATTGTTTTCAACAAAATGCCCAGCATATGCAATTTGGTTCTTTGGGACCTCCTTCAACAGCAGTGTTTATCAAACGGCTGAATAATGCCATGATGGAACAGATTAGCTATCCGCACGAGCCTTTGCTTTAACACAAAACTTCCAATAAATACATGCACTGATGTACTTTTAAGATCTGAATTGCAATATCTGAAAAAAGCATAGACTCTGCATATGTTATCTTTCTGAAAATTTGATTCAGGAGATCGCCTATCTACTAATCAGACAATTCTGAGCTAGTTTTTCAGTTTCAGTTTTCCTATTTGGAAACTCCATGTTCCAGCAGAGATAAGTAATTTATTTTTTAATGGACAGTACAGTTTTGAGCAAATACCTTGAGAATCAGTTTTATTTTCTTAAAATCAACAAAACATTCCCTAAGTGTAGCCTAGATATATTGCTGCTGCTGAGTGATGCATTGCAAAAATGCTCCAGGACTGTGAATGATTGAGCAAACACTTTGAGACCTATTTCCATGAATACATTTATGCTTCAGATGATACCATTAAAGCAGCCCAGCATTAGAGAACAACAGAAAAATGGGATCTAAGCGCAAAGACTTTGATAACTATGCTGTTCCAGTGCAATGCAGCTCTGTTACTGCACTGGTGTCTGACGGATACACTAATACACAATGCATCCAGAGGAGTTTATGTAAAATACAAGGCAACAGAGTAGCATTTTCCAAGTGCTTAATTGCCCAAAGAGCCTGTGCAGCTGACTCCCTTGGAAGTTAAACTCCTGTATCTTGGCATGTGTGAAAATGTTGTCCATAGAGATGGGGGTGTGCTGGGCACCAGAAAAGTGAAGTTTGTGGTCCAGTGCCCTACGCTGTTAAACGGCGCTGCTTCGTGATTGGTACTGTGCAGATCACAACTTAGGGCTTCCCTGTCTTTGAGATGCATCCACAGCCCTCCCGCGGTGCTTAGGTCGCGTTTGGTTTACCTTCTGCAGGGTGGGAGTCGAGCAAGCTCGGTTAGGCTGTGGTATGTCTTTAAAATGAGGTATCCGTGAACATCCTGGGGCATTTTTCTTTCCATGTAAACTACATAGGCTTTTTGTGAGGAAACTTCTTGTTTTTGCTTCTTTTTACGTTTTAAATATGTGATCTCTCCTATAGACTTCTTTTTTTTTTTTTTTTTTTTTTTTTTTTTGGAGGGGGTACCCCATAACTTATTTTAAGTTGCCTGAGTTGTTTAGAGGGTTTATCTGTGTGTTTTACCCTAGCTAATGTGGCTTTGCTGAACTATATTTGAGGTGAATTTTTCTGTACCACTGTGTGCAAGTAAGTATTCTGCTAATCCTTTCTTTTTAAACCAAGCAGTTTAATACCTGCTTCTGTCACTGTTATATGGAGATGAGAGCTTTGACCTATTTTTAAAAAGCTTTAAAGATTTTTCACTTTGTGAGCCCCAGGAGCACAGAATTTTAGACACTGTGTATTAGGCTGCTGTCATTAGGGTTTGCTGGGGCATACGCTAATGATGTTTTTCTTTTAATTGCTTTCTTTTGAAACCAAACTTATTGGAATTTTTTATTCTCATAACCTGTGAGTAGTCTCTAACCTTGTTATTGCTGTTCTGCATTTGACTTTGACCTGTGGTGTTGGCTTCGGTTTTCTTATTCTTAAATTTCTTAAAAATTACTTGGATACTACTAAAATGCAGGGATTATTCCATTTCATGTGCATCCAAGCAATAGGCATGCAAGTTGATTGGTATATGATTACAGTTATTTCATGTGACATTTAACCCAGACCTATTTTAGATTGTTGGCACTGGAAAAAAAGGAAGCATTTTATTAATGCTATCATGTATTGAGTGGCTTTGATGGTACTTGTTGCATATGTTTCAGATGACTGTCAAAACTTCGCTATCAGTGATAATATACTAATGCAGTAAGTTGACATAGGGGATGACTGAGTGACTATTGCAATATAAAATTAAACTGGTGTAATATTTCCACTGATCCTATAGAGCCTTTAAATGAATTTGTTCAAGACTAAATTCTCTTGCCTCATTGTTACCATTCCTGGAGCAGCTGTGGCCACTTTTCTCAGTCTCCTAGCAGGGTGGTATGAGTGCATTAAAGAAACTCCTTGTTACACAGCTACAAATATATGATACTAATATACGCTTTTAATACTCATATCACTGCAAATAATAATCCCATTATAGAATTAGCAGAAATGCATCTCTGTCTAACCCAAATATGTCAAATCAAAATACATTGTGTATTACAAGTATTAAGTCATTTGAAAGCTATGGCATTGACCAATTTCTTGCCTGTATAAACAGAAATGTTGTTTGCAGGGATGTTTGTCTGCACAGTAAAGAACTGGGATTTTAATGGAAACATTCCAATAGCTGTCCCTTTCTTCCTGAGAGTTTGATAACTGAAAGGTTGGTTGTTTTTTTTTTAAATGGAAGATGGTTTCAATTATCCAAAGCTAGTGGAATGTTTAACTACCCCTCTGCTATCAGTGAACTTATTTACATTGGGATTTTGACTAAATTGAGATTGCACATATCCAGATGTTATCTGCCCTGGTGACTTCTTTTCATTTGCATTGGCAAAGGATTTTAGGATAGATTGCTCTTTGTCAGTTTTCACATTAGCTATTGCAGGCTCCGTTTAGACTTCTTCTCTTTCTTAAACTTTTTCCACTGAACTATTAACTCCTAAACTTTCGCTCTTCCTTTCTAAGGGTGAATGCTCATTTTGCAGTAGGCTCATCTCAGTAAAGAGTATAGGATAGGTAGCCTGTGGTATGTTGTATTCTTTGCATGGCTACACACACAACTAAGCAATTGCTCAGTTTTATTTCTTAGTTTAGTTCATAGCCTTATACACAATGGGAATCTGATGCTATTTCTATAAGGCTAGGTTGCAGTCTTGCATCTTGCCATGTGTAAAAAGAATGGTGGTGTTAAGCTGCTGAAGGGGCAACACAGAAACTGAACAGAGACCAACAGACTGATCCTTGCTGCAGTTTTTCTCCTTAGTTAAAGTGAAAAAAAGCCAAAATCCCAGAAAAAATGAACAAAATCCAGAGCAAACTTTTCTTGCTCTTCTTCTCTATTTCTTCTTTGCAATGTTAAGGGGCAGAGATATGTCTGAAATGCCTCTGCTCTGCAGTGGCCTTCGGTGAGGTTGGTGGTGAACTTATTTTCTGAAGCTGCTCTGTTTCCAGTGGCTGGTGACCTACAGTACAAATAACTGGGGCAGAGGAGTAAAGGTGCCTCTTAGAAGTAGCTTGCAACAGAGTTGTGTTACATAGAATATCAGTGGGAAATTTTACAAAATATTGGCCAGGACTACTCAGGGGTAGAACCTTAAAATTAAAAAAATAGGAACAGTTGAGCAAAAGAATCATTTAATTCATTGCTACTGTGCCATTTTCCAGAAGTAAGGATGGGGAGTGGTGTTAGTGCCTGGCCCAGAAACATGCTTTATAGGATGTGCCAGGTTGAGAAGCAGCTTAAGCAAAGAAGTTGATTTTTTTATGTCTTTTGAGCGCTAAAGATGTAAAGGAGCTGAGTGCTGAAGCTCTCAGCTGTGATCAGACAGAGCTGCAGCCAACAGAAACAGAGGTTTGAAACTGTAAGATCCTAATGTATGTCTTGGTGAACCTGTCTGCTGAGTTGTTTTTCAGCCTCCAGACCTTCTGGCTCTAGGTTAAAGTGAGTTCACGCTACTGCTCATGTGACTCACAGATGCACAGAACTTAACTTTAGAGCTGAATGGAGGTCCCCTTTGAATGTTTATACAGACGTAGGTAGATTTAATCCTATTTGCAGGCCTTTAAAATACCAACTTTGTATTTTAAGACTGGTTGCCTTTAATTGCAGGATTAAACTTCAGAAATGTGCTTGATGTATTTTTTCCTTAATGACATTAAAAGAAATGTGAGATTTCAAAACATTAAAAGTAATGAAAATTTATACTTTTATATATATATGATTTAAGCAAATCTGTGGAGATACCATAGCAGGATTGGAATAAAGGTGTTTTTCATGGCTGTTTCTGTTGTTTTTTTCTGGCTATGTCTGAAGACGAGCTTTTCCCAGTAATGGAGAAGCACATGTGGACATGTTTGTAACCTAAGTAGCTGGAAGTGCGTGATCACAGTAGAAGTTTGTGGTAAAACCAAAAAACTTCATGTCAGCAAGTAATTTCAGCAAGGCTTGATCACTTTAACTCTGAGAGGGAGGTGAGAAAGGGAGAAGGAAACTTGGTTCTACAGATGTAAAATAAATGAAAGGGAAGGGAGAGTGAAGAAGAGGGTGAATAAATGGTGCCAGCGGGCAGTTAAAGTGAGCTGAAGAGATGTAGAAAGGAGGGAAAGTAAACATGAGCTGTTGACCAGAAGACCAGTCAGCACAGGAAAGCACATCAAGACTTCAGAAATATTTCTGAGTTAAATATCTGCTTTTGGCACCTTTAGCAGCTGCTCTTACTAGCTGGAGAGTCTGGCTGAGTTTCCCTCTGAGATTTCTTCCCAGGGCCACATGATGGAGAGAGGTTGAGCATCTGCACTGAACTAACTGCTGTTAATGAATTATGATCAATAGTTAAGTATGTTTATATATGTGCCTACAAGACACTTGCAGCTGTACAAGAGGTAAATGCAAAATTTATTCCTGTCCAAGGAAGGTACAGAGACAGACACAGAGACAACAAGTTGTGTGTTACAGTGGTGGTGGTGTTGGGTTATGGTGTCTTTTTTTCTCCCCTGCTTAATTTTATAACAGATCAAGGGCTTGTTTGATGTTGTGAATGAATCAGATTTTGAATAGGCAATTGACTGACCTCATAACGACCTGATAGCCCTATAAGATTTGCAAGATTTTGGATAATTATTTTTAAAAGGTGGATATGAAAGACATAGCATGAACATAACCATCTTACAGCTTCTGCTAAATGGGGAGCTAGCCTATACCTTTTGTACAAATTTAAACAATATAACTTGTAGGTACAGGAAGAGCTGCAGTGTATCTTGAAAAACGGAAAGAATCAATTACCGTGTGGTTCCTACTTCTTTCCCAGCGTCCTCTCTGAGGACGTATATATATTATATATGTTTTAATTAGAGAATTATGTTAAAACCATTAGAAATAAGGAGGAGATTGTTGGGTGGGTTTTTTTGTTGTTTTTTTACAGGATGATTTTAAATGGAGTGAGCAGGGCTGCTGCCTGGGGACATGTAAGCCTGGGGAGAAGGGTTTGGAAGGCTCCTGCATCTTCAGGTCAAGGGCTTGGTGTATACTGCAGTGCTCCATTGGCAGCTGTGGCCTCATCAGAAAGGATGGGCAAGGGCAGCGGTACGTTTACCAGGACAGGTTTCTGGCTTGGCCAGACTTCCTTCAGCAGCTCCCAGCATATCATTCCCCTCTTTACTCCTTGCCTTGTGTATAATTAATTTGGGCTAAAAGACTGCTTTTTCACTGAGTTCAGTTTAGCTGCTCATTCAGAGAGCAGGGCCAAGTTTTCAGCCTCTGATGTGGTTGCTGTTATCCAATGTCTACTCAATTGCTGATAAAATTTACTTAGAACAAGAGAAGATGTGGGCTCTGCTTGAAACCGGAGGTTCCCGCACCCTGCTCTGCAGCGCTGGCGGTCTGAGGCAGCAGCACATGCACAGGAGCAGAGCAAAGGAACCAGGGCTAGGGGCAGGATTAAAATAATTCAGAAGTACTCGGAGAGATGGCAGGAGCTGCTGAGAGGACAGGGAGGCGTTATGCAGAGGGAAACCTGGGTACCAGAGGACAGCGCAACAGGCTGTGGGCGGTTGTGGTGGGCGCTGTGGAGGGAAGCAAGCAAAGCAGTGAGAAGCAGGGGGGCTTGTTCATTGTTCTCTGATTTCTTTCTCTTCTTTTTCTTTCCTTTTTTTCATCTGTAACGTGGAGGTTTGTAGCATTATGCTACGTACGTCCTCTGGCCCTGGTCCCTGGAGAGAGGCATAAGGTGCCTGATTTTTTTGGAAGGGTCTTGGGAAGGAGTAGGGAAGTTGAGGTTCATCTCTAAATAACTCTTGCCAGAGCAGAGAGGCAGAGTTGGTACACACTTAGACCAAAGAAAACTTAAGAGCCCCTGAGTCTATAATATGTCTAGTTATTATATAAGAACTGCAGCTGACACTGTTTCCTAGAAACTTGACAGGTTGAAATAACAGTGGGAGACCTAGGAAAAGAGTGGAAAGAAATCTCGTACAAAGAACTGCATGGCTGATTGCATCAGTGCCTTTGTGTCAGTAAGTCTTCGCCAGGAGACGTGGATGAAGGCTGTGGAGCATGTATACACATATGGTGGCATATGCATGCCTTTTTCCTGTGAGCTGCCATTAACAATAACAACTGTTCCTTCTGAAGGTTTCTAGGATTTATATTGAAGTAAAATGATCAGTGTCTGTCTCCAGCTAAAACACATGGAGATTTTCAAAGTAAAATATTCAATTCTGTGTTTCATTTCATGCTTCATTCTTACTAACAGGCAAGCTGGATGAGATGGAAGTGGGAAACCACAGGTTGTTTTTATTTGAGGAAAGAAGGAAAATGATATGTTTGCTATGAAAATAATTCAGAAAGAATTCAAGCCTTAAAATCTCAATTATTAATTACTTTGCCTCTTGAGTTTCTGAATCTTTGCTCCCCAAAATCAAAATGAAACCAAATTCCTTTACCAAAACTGTCATTTATCAATCAAACTCTTCAACCTCTTTTGGACCACTGAAGTAGACTGAAGCAGACAGCTACCATGTGTAGTTCAGTAAGTCGCACTGTGTTGACAAGGTGGTTTCCCAGTCTCAGAACGAGTTTGCTTGACTTAGGCATGCCTCGGTGTGGTGTCGCGGAGTTGTCTATGTGGAGATCTCCATGGCCCTGACCAGGAGCTGCAAAGAGAGGGAATGAATCCCCAGGAGAATTCCTTGTGACCCAGTTGCCGGGTCTCATATCCCCTTACCTTGGATTTTTGATCAAAATGATGTGAATCCATTTTCTCTAGACTATAGCGGCCATAATTGTTCTACCATTTCACTACTGCACTTACTTTTACTTGCATTATTTCTCAATTAAAATGAAATCTGAACAGTGTAATGTGAGTATAGAGGGACAAAATAAAATATATGGTATCAGTGGCTGATACTTGCTCTTATTTCTAAAACAGGAAGGTAATTTCTTTACCGATGGATCCTACTAATCACATAAAACTGCAAACTTTTCACTGTCGTGAGAAGCTACACAACCAGTGCATACGTTCTGGATGCTTCAGAACCAGGAGGTGTTCATATTTTTGCCTTGAGTTCAGATCCGTTTTCACTTTTTCCTAGAAGCATTTCCTTTGTTTAAATGTGCTGTGCTTGTCTCAAGCATGTAAATGTTGCATGGGTTCCTTTGCAGCGCACAGCTGCAAGGAGATCGCAGCTAGAGACAAGATGCCAGCTAAATTAGGGGTTTAACTGCATGGCAGCCAGCAGTGTTTTCTCTGCAATACTGGGTGCTTGTCTATGAATTCTGGCAGAAGCTTCCATAGTCCTGGAAAGCTCCTTGTTTTGCTAAGGGGAATTCCAATGAGCAGCAGCTTCTGAGATGTTCTCTGACAACAGATTTCCCAATATTTAGCCTTCCCAGTGTCAGGGAAGTACACTCAGGTTTTTCCCTCCACCTTATGCCATCCCTAAAATATTTTCTTGGGTGCAGTTAACAGTCACCATTAGGCAGCTCAACTGTCTAGACCCAGGAAACAGGATTTTCTGATGTGTTATGATAATCCAGAATGCCTTAGTACTAAAGCAGCATCCCTTGACTTTTTTTACATTTAGAGGATAGGTGTTGCAGAAACTATGTCTTATTCATGCGCCTGTTATCTCAGCTATCAATTGATTTAACACTGCTATTTGACATTTGAGAATTTCCTCGATAAAGTGGCTTTCATAAGTCTTCATATTGGTAAAATTCCTGAATATAACTGATATATTCTTTTTATTATATATTCTATACTTCAGCCTGTTACCTGCTGCTGAAATTGGTGAAGTTTTTGCTTTTTTGTTGTTGTGATTTTTTTTTTTTTACTTCAGACGTTCAAAAGCTTTTAATGTGGCAAAGTCATTCTAGTATATATACTCCATCATTTCATGGTAACTCATGTAAGGAGGTTTTAAAAAAAAAAAGGTTTATTCCCAACTACTATGCTATATTAAAGTTATGGTAACTGTGTGAAACAGCTTTGTAAACTTATGAAAGGGAAACAATACTGTCAAAAACTGAGTGTAAAAGGTATAGAAAGCACAGCTTGTTTTGAGAATGAATTATACGTAGAATGTTTCCTCTCTAAAACATGTAGAGCAGAGAGGTCCTGAATCCCTTTGACAGATGATGAAAAAAGTTTGAAGTGAACAAACTTGCCCTACTGCCAGCCTGTAGATTGGATGCCACGATAGAGCAAAATTAGTCTCCTGTGAAGATGTTGGTAATAAAAATTACTTAAGAGATATTAATTTGTGCTAACTTTCTGAAACTTCTGAAATATGCAGACATTTTCAGAATGCGTAATAGTTGCCTAGGCACCCTGAGAAATACTACTTTCATCTGCAAAAACATACGGATAAATCTCCTTCCTTACATGCATGCTGAGCTCTAATTTATCATACTGTTCTACGGTTTATCTGTCATCTAATATAAGAACAGAATTATAATTTCCCCAACCTTTATCTGTAACTATCAGAAAACACACTGATTTTAATTGACACAAGTAATACTCTCACTGTATTGACAAAGAAAGTGTACAGTTCCTTAAACTGCGACACCAGAGACATACATTGTTATATATATGCTTTATTCAGCAGTTTTGACTCTCGTACAGCAACTGTATTTTGGAGTTTTGGCCTATCAGAGCACCAGATATGAAATATAGACATTACCGTTCATGGGATTTATTGTGTATTTTGTACTAGAACCGTTAAAAGATTACTCACACAAATCTCTGCACCTGCATATGAAAAATTCTCCTGCAGAGATAACAGTTTCAAAATCTGTAATTTTTCTATGGTTGCTAGGAGCATGGATTTGAATGCACCATTCCAACTGCTAATGGATATACAGGGCTTTTCCAAAGGGAATCTGCATGACAGGCTAACAGAAGAACAGGACTTAATGGTTAAAGAGGTTAAACTTGCATTGCCTTTGGGGTGGAGGGGAAGCAGAATCATTCAGCGACTTTACCGGAAGTCGCAAGAGAGGAATGCCACGGTGATTTATGAAGGCAGTCTGCTATCAGGGTCTTTGTGAAAACTTTGATTTCCTGCGAGTAAATTATATAGCTTGCCCAGTGCACAAGTAGAGAATTAATTTTATTGTATTTTGCTGAAAATCTGTCAAACAGCATTCAACCCAAAACTTCAGAGGAGAAACTGCATACTGTATTTAAGCCAATCATGTACATTATGTTCTCTTTGAATTTAACTGCTTTTACTGTTTGGTAAATACTGCTTTTGTGGAAATGAACATTTTCTATCAAAGTCTTCTAAGTTTGTGTAACTAGGCACATAAAGCAGAGCCATTTCACATTACTTACAAGCTTTCACCGTAAAGTAAATAGGTTGATCATTTTCATCTAACCTCTGTATTGAGATTTTCTTTTATTCCTGCCACAGCAGTATTTAAGTATTATTTAAGAGAATTACATTTTCACACTTACTTTTAACATTCATGGGATTGTCCATCCCCCTAGGCAAAGAAGCCCAAGACTGGGAAATAATCATTTTGTGCAGGCTGCATATTGTGGAAATGGTGTTTTGAATAGGAAAGCTCTGAAGATGTCCAGGCTCACAAAGTTCATTTCACAGATCCTTGCAAAGAAGGGCACCTGCAGCCATCCTGGGCTTAACAAACTGCACAGATCCAAAGGAGTGCAGCAGACTGGCCAGTAAAAATGGATACGTTATCACTCATGTGGCTGGGATTTGATCTCTTGCATGGCTCTGCAGCTCAAGATCAGGGCTTTGAATCTGAATGGATGCAGGCTGGAATCAGCTAGGAGCATCACCTAGTATCTGTGAAGGACAGTGAAACAAGTTCATCCCTTCTGGTTGCAGAAATTTCAATGAATACTTCTGAGCCGCTATGCTTTGCACAACCTTGAACCTCCTTATTGCTTCTAGATACGTATGTGCCTGTGTATGGCAGGAGAACCAGTATGATGCATGTTTGAATCACCATTGAGGGGACCCTGACTGTTAGCAAAGGACTGAGTTTTAAACCATATGCAGGCTGGAGAATAGCTTCTGTAGGCAATTATTTTAGTTGATTGTCTTAATGAAGTTATGATTTAAGCATGTTTCTAAGCTTCCCGTCATGCTGGAAACGAGTTAGGAAGATGCTACGTAGGGAAGATGTTCCCCAGGAAGTCCTCTATAAAAATACTCACCTCGGACTTGTTTGGGTTTATTATGTGCCAGGTGTTCCTTTGTGCAAGAAACTAATGCTCTGGGCAGTCCTGCATAATCAGGATTTACACATCTTGTAATCTCTGCATTTTCTGCAGAGACAAAAGCGAGATGGGGGTTTGCGCCTGCTACTGGACATTGTGTGCCTGTGACCGACGTGGCTTGTGGCAGGCAGCTCACGTAGCCTGATGCAGTTAGCCTCGCTGAGAGCCTACATGGCAGGCTAAAAGCAAGATTGATTTGTTACATAGGCAAACTGGGTCAGGATCCCAGGTGAAGCAAAACTGAGGGATTAAAGACTCGTACCACTTCACCCTTACAGCAAAAGGCGCCAGTGATTAGGTAGTAGTGCTGCTCCACTGTGGCTCTGCACAGAAGTTCCCAGCATGGCTTCCTCGTTCATGTAACACCATCTACATCATGCAATCTGAAGTGCTGTAAAGTTAAAATATCAGTGTAATTAAATGAATAAACAAGTTGAAAGAATCCAAAGTTCAAAGACTTAGGAGGCTAATACAGAGATTTTCATTACACATATAGGTACTTGAGGATAGTTCAGGAACAGGACACAGCTGTTTGTCACTAAGTGTCCACAGAAAGCCTGTAGTGGTTTAAGAATTAAATTTATTTTGTATTTTCTGGTAAGAGGTGCTGAAAGGAAGATAGGCCATTTTTACTTACCACTTAAAACAGTCATCTTTTGTTCACTTAAATATGAACATTTTACGTTTTGCTGCAAAATTTGTACAGAAGACTTAACTGAGTCATTGACAGCCTGTTAACTGATTTGAGTTTTAATACCTATGTTTCTGCCTTAGAAAGAGGTTCATGTTAGAAAAATCTCAGAATTAGAACATCTGATTTGCCTTTGCCACTTTTAAGTTCAGACTGGATGTAAAACCATTTTCTAATCTTCATTCAGATGCAGCAAAAGTTTCATAGGGAGCACTTCTGCTCTCATGTATGTCAACTGCATCATCCATGGTGGAGAATTCCCTTGCTTTACTGCATGACTCAACTTTAGGCTCAAGAGGGGCAGGGAAAATGGGATTTTATCTCCAGGAAGTTTAGCAAAATGAAAGTGCATTTATACTTTGTATAATCCTAATTTTGGTTGAGACTTGGTTGACTTAGTTATATATTCCTCTCTCTTGCATTTTTTTTTCCGGTTCTTTGATACATATATCCATTTCCTTACCTTTGATCTTTCTAGTCACAATTTACTTTTTCATTTTCTTCCTATTTCTTCTGTTAATGATCTCCATTATTTTGTTTTGAAAAGTAACTGCATCTTTCTTGATCCTTTTCTGTTTCATATTTGAACTTACACTCACCTCTTTATTCTCTTGCATGCTCCATTTTCTTTTCCTTCTCAGTCCAAGTCTTCCTGTGGTTTATTTGCTTTGTCTTTTCTGGGGCTTTTGCTTTGCAAGCTTTATACTAGATAATAGCAAAATGATTCATTTATCAATGAATCAGTTAATCTGGTATCCTTGTATTCAGCTGTATTCTGTTGTCTCTCATAGGCCTACGTTTATCTCTAGTAACACTTAATGGTGCTGTAACACTTTAATTGTTAAAGCACCATTAAAGATAATTAAGCAATTGTTTTATGGATGGAGAAGCATGGATAAAGAGGGAGACTGATCATAACACAGAATTTTTAGGTGTTCATTTCCTACTGTTTTCCTCCAAGATTCAGAGCCCCTGCATCCTTCGTGCTTTTGAAAAATTTTCCTTGAAACAATTTGCCTAAAGTGATGTGTCAGTCCTGCAATGAGACCTTGCCGCGCGCATGCTCAACACCCTGTGCGGGGTTTCGTTGGCACTGATGAGCAGTGTAGCCGCGGATCACCTCCGGTGAAGAGCCAGGAGAGTTACGGGCATGCACAAACTTCCCTGGCATCATATGGGAGGCACAGGATACTAACAGTTGAGAGCTGGTTATCCTTTGCTTGAGTTGTAAAATCTATGTTTTATGATTTTTTTACAACAATGATTTTTTTTACAGCATTCTGCTATGATTTTACAAAACAGCTTTTGTAAAATCAAAGCGACATGAGTTGGTTTTCAGGAGCCTGGCATGGGCTTAGGCAGCGTAACCCAGGTTTCAACACGTGCCTAAGGCTCTTTGTAAACTAAACGAGAGCTGGGATAAGCTGCAGCTGCCGCCCCAAGATCAAAGTGCAGTTTGGGGTCCAAGGGGCTCCTCTGTCCCTCACTGCTCATTAGGAATCCCTGCAAGGTTGGCTGTGTTCATTTTTTTATTTTTGATTTCAAGACCCAGCTTCAGACTGCCTTGCGCTTGTGCAAAAGCTTTAATTATTTCAGGGTCATCCTTCGTGTGCGATGGAGACGTGGGAGGAGGGGACCGCAAACTCGCCTTTTCTCCAGTGCGGCCCCTGATTCCAGCCTGTTCTTACAGCACGAAGTGCAGTAAATGAGTTTTAAAAAAGCTTTTGAAGAAGCCTCCATTACTGGGTGACGGCAGAGTCCTCTCTATTATGTTTGACCCTATTTGACTTTGAACATTTATTGGGAGTTTTTAATACTTCCAAGTAACTTTGCCTCTACAGCTTTTAACTCTTTCTCCCAATTAAGACGACCAGGCCTCAGACTTGAATATCTCCTCTCAGCTTCTGCTGACTGATGGTGCTCTCGGGCAACTGAAACTGCACAAGGGCTTTTGGAGCAGGGGAGAGGGCATATTTGAACTTCCACTTTTCACTTCTTTTAAAACAGACCGCTCTGTGGATCTGTCTTTAATTTCAGGAGGCAGGCTGCATAAATACTACGCACTTACTGGTTGATACAATGGCATTTTGAATGAGATCAGTTCCTCTCTCCCTTTGAAGTGAAGTGTAACAGAAAGAGAAGGGCTCTGCTGTTGTTTTATTCTCATTTTGCACCAGCGTAGTTACGGAAGAGCCCCTTGACTCATGCCATTAGGACTGTAAGACTGCAGAATATCGGACAACCCACTTCCCCAAAGGCTTGAAATCTGTGAGGAGAAACACCCAAAAGATTTTTTTACAAATAAATTCAAAGCCTCTCCTGACTTCCCAGCAAGAGCACAAGGCGCGCAGCCCACCCCGCGGCCCCGACGCGCAGCGGGGAGCCGAGGAGCTGGCGCCGCGGCCAGCGAGGGCCTCGGTGCACCCTGCCGTGCCATGCTGTGCCATGCCGCCCGGCCCTGGCGCAGCTGGTCAAACGCAGAGGCACAATGAGGAAAAGCCCTTCTGGTTTTGAGCCTGTGCGTCCTTCACTTTGACTAATAGAGGCGAAGGTTGTTTCAGGACGAGCGCGCGTAAAGAAGTTGCTGTCTGCCTCGCGCGAGGGTTCAGCTGGCCCAGTGCCTCCCGTTCCTCCAAGCAAAGAGCGGTTTTGATGAATTTTGCGATATTACTGGAACTTCCGCGTCTTCAGGTAATTAAAGCAGCTCCTTTGCAATCACCAATCGTTTTCTTTTAAAGCAGATCTTAAAAATATCAACAACAAACTCTTATTCAGTGTGGAAGACTAAGCGGAATATCGTAGGGGGCCGTGAGAAGCCAGAAAGGGGCATGCAGGCATTTCTTTCCTGTTTCTCACAGGACTTTTTGCATCAAAACAGCCCCCAAAAAGAACAAGTGAAAAACCTTGTTGTATACGTAAGTCTGTTACTTTGAGCATATAACCCTCGAGTCTGTGCATTGAAGTCCCGTGCAGCTCCTGGAAGGTGCACCCAGAAAGCAGGAGGGCCACAAGCTAAGGGAGATGACCTGAAAGGGGGGGATGACTTGGCAAAAGCAATGACAGAGTTCTTCAGTTGTTGAAAAAGGTGTAAGACAGGTCTTGTGTGGAGAAAAATAAAAACTTGTGCTATGTGTGGGGAGTTGGCTAGTCGGCAAGAGTGGCCTGGGGAAGGACACAGGTGCACCTGGGAGGATTAGCTGAGGGGAGGGTGGTGGTAAGCAGCTAATGCGATGCAGCTGGGGAGCAAAGACTGCAGCCTGCAGTGCCTCAGGGCTGGAGCAGGAGGCAGGGAAGGAAGGTGAATCCCCGGAAGACTGCACTCTTCTGATTGTCTGCTTGCAGGGAGCTGGGACAGGTAAAGAGCTGTTGGGCTCTTGGAGGAGAGAGGGCTTTGCTTCTTGGGTGAAATGAGAGCTTGTCTCTGCAGCCTTGAAAAGTGATAGGCTGTGCTGTGTGTCAGGGCAGAAGGGATATGAGCTGGGCAGAAAGATTGAAGTGAAAAGCTGATGCTAGAATAAGCTGGCTATGCCTGTCTGAACCTGGAAAAGAGAAGTCCTTCCTTAATCAGGTTCTGCTGTGGACTTGGGAGCCAGGGAGGGAGCTGAGATGGTCTTTGGGAAGCTTATGGAAGGGGCTGTGTGCTGTTGTCCTTCCTGCAGCAGCTGGGGGAGGCCCTTCTCCCCCTCTGTTCCCATGGACCAGCTGGCTGTTAGCACATATTACCACCAGCTACCATGCATTCAAGGGAAACTGTAGATCAAGAAAGTCATATGAGGAATACCTTGTATGTGCTGCAAAATCTCTCATGACTGTTCTTTTTTTGGTGCTGTTACTCTTACTGAGGAAATTTAGTCTGGAACTGGCTTGGATACTATGGTAAGATGGCTTGAGTTTAGTGTGCAAAACAAACTAAAGAGTATGCATAAGAAAGAATGGCCGGTGTTTTAGGTAAATATTTCTGGTAGGTACTGTTTGTTTTACTCTCACCACTACATCGGAAATCAGTAAGTTATACATCATCTAGTTCAATGCAGTTATGCAGATTTATCCCATTTTAGATGTTATATGTAGAAACCTCAACAAATCATGATTTTACATATATATATGTAAAAATAAAATCCACTCCTGTAGAGTTAAGTATGTTGTTATGTCCTTAAATCAAACTTCTCATTTCTGCATGTAATCATTTCTATTATTCTGCCATCATTATCTGATATAATGGAAGTGAGCTGAAACATTATAAATGTAGAACTGTATTTACTTTTTAAAGAGATTTTAGAAATGGATTGTGGCAGGAGATTGTGATCTGAAAAATGCCAGCATACACAGAGTGTATTCCACATTTAGTGGTACTACAAAAATATTCATAATTAAATGTCTGATGCATGGAGTAATTTTCATGGGAGCCATTTTGTATGTTTAATCTTCAATAATTGCATTACTATATCGTATCACATCACACAGGAAGATAAATTCTCTGAACAGTAGTTGGAAAATATAAATGGCTAATCCTTTCCTGTGAGGGTGATGACAGAGCACTGGAACAGGTTGCCCAGAGAGGTTGTGGAGTCTCCTTCTCTGGAAATATTCAAAACCCACCTGGACGTGATCCTGAGCAACGTGCTCTAGGTGACCCTGCTTGAGCAGGTGGATTGGACTAGATGATCTCCAGAGGCCGCTTCCAACCACAACCATTCTGTTAATTCTTCAGTTACTTGTAGAGAACAGATCCATGCAGAATGGCTTCTTGCAAGGACAGTAATAGAGAAGCAATGTAGTTAAGCAGCACACTACCTGAAGAAACCACGCAGCACTTTCTTAGGAGTGCTAAACAACTCATTCTTTGGGTCGAGGTAGATATTTCTTTATATTTCTACAGCTTAACTGGGTCCAGTCACGAAAGAGTTTGGCTTTTTATTATTTTCAGCTCACTTTAGAAGTAACAGCGCTAAGAAGTTTTTGAAGTAAGTTTACTTATGCAGGCTACCGAATATAACATTTACTCATTAAAACATAAGTCTACTGGCTTACAGTATATTTCAGGTTCCTTGTGCATTCTGTAATAGCTAATAGGAGGCCTGATTAAAAATGCAGAGAACTCGTCAAAGTGTAAGATGAGATTTACACAGCTTTTGGGCAGCTTTCTACATAGGAAATGATGACCTTCCTTTCATGTTGCTTTCTTAAGTCTTCTGTTGCTCCCCACCCACTTCTGCATTATCTTGCAGAGTGCTAGTAATACCAATGAATATATTGCGAATGTCAGTTAAAAGCTAAGTCTCTGTCTATTATAAATAATGAAAATATATTGAATTTAATATACTTGGTTGGAGATATTAGTTTCTGACCGTAAATGATTGCTCACACTAATTATGGTCGTTATCATGCAAGTGGAGTGCATTCTTCAAGCCTGAGGTATTACTGGTTTTGAGACCTGACTTTTTTTTAAAGTTAGCTTTCAAAAAATACTGAGTTAAGCTTATCTTTGTGTATTTGTTATTTTGTTGGCCACTTTGGAGGTAATTGAGTCAGTTGCAACTCAGTAGGCTGGCAAGGAGGCTCTGGCGTAGTCAGTGTTACTTGGGTTACCTAGGAAGCTGAGGAAAGGCAGTATGTTAACTTGTGTGGGGGGTTCTCCTCCTGCCTTTTTTTTTTTTTTTTTTCCCTCCTTTTTCCAAATTTCTTTGGTTTTTTTGAGCCCTTAATTTTCAACATCTCCATTTTGTGGGGAGCCCTTCTGGATAAGGGGAGTGTCAGCACAGGGGTTTGGGGCCACCGGGACCCCAAGGAGGCTTTCAAGGCCTCTGGGAAGAGATGAAGGCTGAAGAGAAGCACTGAGCAAGCCCAGCTTTTGTGAGCCATTTGGGTGCAGGTTGAATTCTGAAGTAAAGGCTTGCTAAAGGTGAATGTTCCAGGTGGACTTCCAAGCCAGCATATTTCAGTAATGCTTTTTTATTTTGCCACTTGTTTCTGTCAACAAAAGTTTGCTTGTCTCAGCACGGTTATTACTTTGTGGGCATACTACAGCTTTAGAATATTTTTCTATTTCTAGGCAAATTTCTGCATAAATTGGAATGTGTCAGTTACTGACCAGAAACTCCTTAGTTACTGGTATATTCAGATGCAGGTATTGCCCGTAGGATGCTGCTTCTGTTGCCCATTCTGACCCTTGTAGTATGTCAGAGAATTCAGGAGTTATTTCAAGTATGCAGGGAGAATTCTCAAGGGACTTAAAGAAAATGTTATCCTGAAGCCAAATGTAAGCTAGTTGCCTGACTGTTTAAAAGCTGCTGTTTTTTTTTATTTTTTTAAAAGTAAAAGATTTGGCCTAAAGGGACCACTGAGTAAGAGAGTGTGTCTCACTTCACCAAGCTAATTGCTATACAAACAGCATTACTGTTGTTAAAAAACAATGTTGGCTAAAAGTACAGCTTAATATTTTATTTGGATATATAGGGAAAACCATGTAATATTTCAGCTATAAGTGCACATGTGTGTATTTATGTATGTTTGATGTTGGTTGCTCAATGATGATATTAATTTTAATTAAATGTGAAAGTGCCTGGAAGTTGACCAAGGTTCAGAGTCTGAGGTGGGCACTGGACTGGCCCATGTCTGGCCCCTAGTGCTTTTGGCCTGAAGATGAGGCAGGTGGTTACTGCGTGGTTTCATTACTGTTTCAGGGGATGATTAGGAGAAGATCACTGAACAGAAAAAGCAGGAGGAGGAGTAAGAGGAAAGAGTAGAGTTTTGTTAAAAAGAAAAACATATATATATAAAAATCTGCGGGAATATGTGATGAAAGGCAGAGTGCAACTGAGATGACAGTGGTGTGCAACAGAGGGAAGGCAGGAAGGAGCTCAGAGCAAAGCAGGTGTGCTCTGCTTTGGAAAATGCCCTACCCGGGCCTCTTCTTCTGCATAAATCACTTGAGTAGTGTTTCTGCCATCTTTTCTCTTCCAGTTAGTGTCCCTGTCTCCCCTTCCCTCCTGGCCAAGTTGCCTGGTGAGGGGCAACACTCAATATTGGAGAAGGTATAAAGCACATCTCAAAGATAATAGAAATCCCCCAGAAGTTTTGGACTCGGTAATGCCCTGTACTAATAATTCCCTGGCTTGATAGGAAGCCAATGGGAGGTCTGTGAGGTTTTCAACTCTATTTTCATTAAGTTCATGGGGACTTTGGAACATTCCCGCAGCAACAATCTGGTTATTATGGGAGCATGTTTAAATTCTTTCATTTCTCTTGCCCTGAGATATATTTGAAATTCTGGATAGATGTGAAGACAAGTAACAGCAGAGATTTGATGCATATTTTTCCAGTTTCTTTCTTTGTAAAGATAAGTCAGGAGGCAGAATAAAGTAGTGTGGTCAGATCATTTTCACATTGGTGGTTTTGAGCTGAGATCTTACTTCCAGCAGAGTGAGAGATAAAACAGCTATATCTGTATTTGTTTTTTTTTCCTCAAAAAAAATGCCAAAATAAAAAGAAGTACCAAGAACTCTTTAAATCGACATTTCATACACTAAAATCTGTAAGAAGTTTGCATATTGTGACATGAAGCTGTCTTCTGAAAAACCACAGGAGCCTGGCTTTGGTGTTTGTTGTTGTTGTTTGTTTCCCAAGCGGGAGTGATACTTTAAGCTGATGTGACCTGTAACTTCTCACATGTTTACAAAAGGAGAATTTATGGGATGATATCCTAAAAAAATCCTAGGGCTGAACCTCAATTGCCAAGACTTCTGATCTCAGTTCAGGAACATCTACAAAGAGGTACTTAAGGCTAACACTTGAGTATGATTCTTCTTATTTCTGAAATGGGCTTTTGAATGTAATTTTTCTGATTTCTTTTTAAGTCTATTTGTGATAGCTCTGATTCACATGCAGTAATGTGCAATTCATAAACTATCCAACTGGTTACATTCCACCTTTTTCAAAAAATTTAAAAGGATGAAAATATTTGACAAGCATAGATAATATATTCAGGATAGTATCATGCTTTGCTCAAAGCTCCCCGGTACAAAATTTCTATTTTTTTTTTTTTTAGTATATTTGGCTTATGATAAGAAAATGCTGAATTCTACGGTAAAAAATATTGGATTTAACATACTTGCCTGAGAAAATCAGTTTCTGTCCGTAGCAACCGATTGTTCATTTTAACTGTGACATTATATGGTTAAGTGGGACACACTTTAGGGATTAAGGCATAAAACAGTCGTCTTTCTTCCCTTCCCGTAAGGACACAGAAATATATAGAATTTGAATTTTAAAATGTAATGGATGCATGTGTGTGCAGATTTGAAAGAAATGCAGAATGCAAGGCCTTACCTTTTTAGGTATGTATCATCGGCTGTTCCTGTTTTGTTTTACTGCAATCAAAGAACTATTGCCTTAATGAGAAATAAGTCTTGAGAGCTGAATGATTTTGGCACTTAATGTACAAGTGATGTTTTCCCTATTGAAAATGCAGAAGTGCAGCCGCTGATAAATTAAGGTAACTGTGTGCAAATGCTCCACGTGTATTCATTTAGCGCGTGGCGTGGACTAGCTTTTGAACGATGAGTTGCTTCATATTAGTCAGCAGATAGGACATGAAGAGCAGGAAGTATCTAGAAGCAGTTAATTCATCTGTTTATCCAGCCTGAGCAGCTCTTAAAATCTCTGGAAAGTTTTGCTGCCTGCTCAGCTTTCCTAATGTGAATAAAATGTAGCATCTAAATTAATTAGTATTTTTGGTAAGAGGTCAATAGGAGGAATGCATTTCTTTCTTAACACAAAGTAATTATTGTATAATTCATTTGGCTATGTCAGCATTTTGCAGTAGAATTTTCTTACTAGCTAAAGGTAATCTTTTGCAGAGGAATAATCTTTCTACCTTCAGTGGGGGAAGTTATGAAAAAATGAAGTGTAAGCTACAGTGTTTGTATTATCTGTAATATTCAGTACTATTCATAATATGCATTTTTTGTTTCTATTTATTTTCTGTGCTTTTTTATGAAATCTATTGGCTGTTTATATAAGCATTTAATGGACCAACCTTTTGATTCTTTTCAGACATGTCCCGTGAAGTGCATAATTTTAAGAAAAGAAGTACACTTATGGTATTCTACTTAGTATATTTAAATAAAAATGGCAAGAATTTTAAGACCATGCCATATTCCCCTTCTTACCCCTTGCTTACATAGCAGAACCTTTACAGTTTGAAGAAAGGTAGAGAGCTGGTGATACAAGATTTTTAATTACCTTTTTTTTTCCCTATGGGTAGTCATAATGTTGTCCAGACCTGCCACTGTTTGATGTTATATCACTGCTCTTTGCCCCCTCGCTTGCCTCTTATTATTTGTGAACAAATCATTTGGCAAGTGACTGTCTAAAACCTATGTCTCCAAAAAATAAGAAAAACTGGTAGCTGGGAAAACTATCTAAACACACAGGAGTTAAGTACTTGATACCACCAATAATGGCCCAGCCAACACAGGAGTGACGTTTCTGAGTTGACAGTAAGATGAAAAGAAAAGCATCCATTTAGACCATCTGTATGTCTTTAATGTGATTTGAGAAGACATCTGATTTCACTAAAGCAACTAAACATTCCCAAGAAGACAGTAGTAATCTAGGGAGTTTAAAGGTGATCCTATTTTATTTTTTCTCAAGGATAATGGGAAACAGCTCGTCTGAGATAGTCTTCTTAGAGGAAAACAGAAGCTGAGTTTACTGAAACTTGAAGATATAAGTACAGCATTCTCTGGACTTAAAATATTTCAATTTTCTTTAATGAATTTTCCCTTCTGCTTTCTCCCTACACACTCATACATTTTAGCTTGGAATGAATCCCAGGGCAGGCTGTTTCTTTTTGTGCAGTTAGCTTTATTGCACCTAAATAATATTCTCACATGCACACTGTGAAGATTGAAATTGCATTGCTATTTAGAAAAATAACAGGGAAATGATGCTCTTAAACAAACAAAAAACCCGTATGCCTTAATGAAGGTAGATATTACTGCTAAAGCTATTTTAGTTCTTTCTTCCAGTTAGTGTGAGTTTGAGCTCAAACACTGAATATATTTTTCAAGCTTGATGAAGGTAGTTTTGCAGTTGCATGTTGTCAGGGTTTTGTCCTGATTGCAATGAGATGTTGGGCTCTCAAAGTTTGCGTGCAGGTGGTGGGCAGCCAGCTGCGTGATGTTTGCATAGGCTCATGTTTTCTGAGGAGTGAGGTTCTCTTTGACTCTGCTTCTGATCATGGTAGGGGTTTGAGTTAGTCCTCACATCTTTCAAGAGGCAGTAAGCAACTCACAGGTTGCGCGCTGCTCTTGTTTCTCACGTAGGCAACGTGAAAGCTTCCAGAGATGCCTCACCACTGCTTACATAGTACAGCGTAAAGGGCTGAGCTGTCATCCAGGTAGGAAGCAGAGTACCTGCATCTGTGTGTTCCCCTGGATGTTTCTAGTAGGTTGACCATCTTCAGAAGAAGTTGGTGTCTGGCAGCCTGCGTATGTAGCCTTCCTGAGGCAGTGGATGCATCAGCTCAGAACTACAAGTGTATCTAAATGTGCAGCTTAAAAATCAGTACTCCTTTGCTGCATCTCTTTAGGGGGGTTTTGAACTTAGTGGATAATAATTAGCTTGTGTTTATTTAACGAATGAATGGGTGATTTGTTGCTGTTTCCTATATTGTCACCTGGAAATCGATGAGGCGAATGCTCTCTTGAAAGTGATGAGTGCAAGTAGTTTTCCTATTGTGGCACCTTTGTGTTGAGATGCAAAGCAATCAGTCCAAGTTGGACAAACCTCATCATCTTGTAAATGCGAAAAGTAATCTCAATGAATTTGTACAGTTTGAATCTGTGTGAAAACAGGTCATTAGGTCATTTTGAAGAGACTTTATCAAATGGGAAAAAGCTAGGGTTGTTTTTTCTTAGAAAGATTTGTTAGCAGGCATTTAGGTTACTTTCTCTACTGCTTAAAATAGTTACAGTTGAATAAATGTTTGTTCCTGGCAAACAGGATTTGCCCAGTTTTTCGTTACGTCTTGTTGGAAATGTTTAGGGAAGGTTCTGACTTGTCTTTAATCCAGCAGTGACAATCATGACAAGTTCTTATTTTACTTTTTCCAAGTCAAATACTTTGTCATCAGCGAAGTGATCATTGTGTTCAAGTGGATTATGGTCATCCCAAGGGAAGGGAAACATGTAAATTAAAACTTTTCATTGCAAAGGAGTAAGGAAAATATTTTGTTTATAAAGATGAATTAATTTCAGGTTATATTAGGACATACTTTTGATTGAGTATTTTTTTTCTGTAATTTGAGGTGCCTCTTCATAGAGCAACATCATATTAGTGAAGTTGGGCATAAAGTCTTAGATTTTTTTTTGTTGATGTAGGATAAAATAATACGTGATTTAAACATTAGGTTTGAGTAACATTCCTAAAGAGCACAGCCTTTCTAGATGTGCCATTTTTAAGACACTCATTCAACTTGACACTCTTCTCAGTTTCTGACCTAACATCCTAAAATAATTTACCAGCTTTGATAAAAATTTCTGAAGGTGCTTACTGCTTCATGCTGCTGGCTTTTTTGTTTGTTTTTTTTGTTTACTCCTCTTGGTTACATGATTTTGTCTATTGCAGTAGGTATTTGCAGCCTTTTACCTTATTCTAGCTTAGCAAGAAAGAGCAGCCATGACATTATGTGGTATATTAAAATATCTGTAGTTGTGTCCTCATTTTCAATGGTATAACTGCATTAAGAATCGTGTATAATGGTATGGATAAAACTTCTCTAGGAACCAGCTACCGCTAGTTGATGTGATGGTTGGCTTCAATAATTTCAATCACATTGACCTTGAAGTATGGTGACTCAACCCCCTCCCCCCCCCCCCAACTCCCCACCCGGGCTGTTAAGTGTTTTGTTTCTTTGGGCTCTTTATCACAGGAAAATGAAATACGGTTAATACAAAGATGTTACAAATAAATTTTATTTTCTGGTTACTGAAAAGACTTCTATTTCAGTTACTTGCACGAGGAAAGAAAATTAAAATCAAGTGATAAGAGTTCTGTTGCTTTCAAATGCACTTGTAAGCAGATGCTACCAGGGCTGCTGGGTTTATTGGTTTATTGACAGACAGCAAATGAATCTCATCCCTTCTTTCTGTGCTTAGCTGCCCTTTTCTGGGCAAGTAGAGCAAGTGAGGTGTGTGGCTGATGAGCGGTGCTGCCTGGCAGTGTGGTACGGGCTGCACGCGGGTGAGCAACCAGCCTCCCGACTGCCCTGCCTGTGAATGTGGGTCGACTGCTTTATAAGTTTCCTCAGAAGGGATTTCAAAAGACTGTAATTGAGGAAAAGTGGATGTGATTTTATTAGATGATAAGATTCTGCTTCAGGAGTGAAATACTCAAACTTCATTTAAGGCTTAGGCTGTAATGCCATAAATAGTTTTAAACTGTATATAAAAATAGTTGCTTCATTGACTTGTTTCCCTTTCCTTCCTCCTCATCCATTTGCTTTCTGTGCCTTGATAATGTATGATCTACTTATTTTCTCTCATAAATCGGAGCCTTTTTTTCATGTTTCTTAGGCTTTTATTTAATTCACTGCTGTTTTAACAACAGTGTCGGAGCACTTCGACTGAACTGTGTCCAGGAAGCTATTTCTGCATACTAAAAACAGGAAGAAGACTGCTTGTATCCCATTACAGCTGCTTGTGCTGCTGGCCATGTTGTTGTTTTTGAAAGCCATTCCCTAGAAAATTGTCTGTGTATTGCCTCAGCTCTGTATTTTCAGACTGTTTTGTATGGAGCTGATAGACATACTAAGGCAAGGAAGAAGCAAGCAGCTAAAAAGGAGGTGGAGAAGGTGCTCAATTTTGTGCGTCATCATAGGCTACCCAAGGTCTGACCGCTTGAGCAGAACCACATCTAATATTGAGTATTTTCTGTCTTACATGTATTACCTGCAGACGCTCTCTCGTGGAGCTGGCATTTTTCATCAGCACTCCTAGAGTCCAAAGGGAAGAGGCTGTCGCAGGTGGCCGGTTGCCAGACACACGCTTACAAATGATTATCACAGTCGTTCCTTACCCATGGGAATGATCGCATTGAATTAACTGATCACTCCGTAATAGAGGCTGTAGTCTATTATTGGTGATTCTTTTTGATCATATTTAGTGACAAAATCACATGGAGGAACATATAGCATCTCTGTTACTTTGTTTGCAATCGTATAGGAAGGCTTTTTATTACTTTATTTGCAATAGGTGCATGGTGTTTTGTTGGGTTTCTGTCACTTTGCTGTGCCCTCTTCCAAGTCAGTGATACTTGAGGAAAAAGCAGTAGGTGGGAAGCATTCTTAGGGACAAGTTAAAATACTGTAAATAATGTTTTCTCTGAAGAGGTTGACCTGAAACAGTCAATATTGTCATGAGATGTTAACTTTTTAATATTTGGTTGTATTTCACAGTTTAAATATGCAAACTTTGTGAAATGTGCACTTGTTTAATTTTAAATGCATTATATTTTATTTGGTGTCTGTCCTTTGCACATGAGCTCAAATGCTTTTACTGATGTAGTTGTGTTTAACCTAGTATGAAATTTTCAGCAGTAGCATCATGAATGAAATTTGCATATTACTTCATAAAATATAGGAGTTTGCAATTTAGTGATGTTTACAGTGATCTGGAAGGGGCAGAAGTTTGTTTGCTTTGTGGCATCGTGCCATATGGGAGAGCAATTGTGCATACAATTATGCTATTAAGCTACTAAAGCCAGTATGAAATTTAAATAAAAGAGTTGATGTTGTGCTGAAATATGTTTAGCGGAGAAGGTTGTAAAATTACAAATTGAGTCTGATAAGTAGCTGTTTTTTTTTTCTGTTTTGTTTTATACCTCAGTCGTGCTTATTCCCTGTTCAGCCATGTTATTTGCTTGTTAAGTGAACAAGGGAGAAAATAATTTTGGTGGGAGTAATATATTTTTAATAGCTTATGTGCACATTATAAAAGAAAAAAAAGCATTGCTAACAGAAACAAATTTTAGATGAACTATTAATTAAAACAAATGGATACAGGTGTCATGTAGTTACTTGATGTACACTTTACATATGTCCACTGTAGCAAACTAAGCTGTAAGGCTTTTTTTTATTCATACAAAATGCAAAACCTATGAATGTTTTATGTAATGCTAGGTTTGGACAGCAAGTTGTCTTGGTCATCTTGTGGGCTTTTCTCCTAATTAATTCTCTGATTATGGAAAATATGCAGCTGTTTGTCCTTTAGAAGAAAAATACCTGTGGATGAACACAAAAGCACGGCTTGTCAGTTCCCAAATCGTGGGGCTGCAGTGGCAGCAAGCAGCTCTCACGCGGACAGCTTTTTAAGTAAATAAATAAATAAAAAATGGAGGAACGCAGCCACAACACTTCTTGTTTTTCCCTCCAAAAAGCTGTTCTTTCATCTTGAGACTCTCTCAGCTCTCTAGATAGCCTGACTTACTGCAGTGTAATTCTTTTATTTTAGTGCGTAAGGAATATCCCAATGGCACCTTCGTTTGATTGCTCAGCACATTTTGTGTCAGTCAGAGGAGGAACAGGACTCTGTCTAGATGGGAATGCTATTTCAGGAAGAAAACTGCAAGCTCTGAGCATATTAAAAAAAAAAAAAAAAAACAAAGAGAAAAAGAGAAACTTACCTGCTGTTTCTAGTAACATTTGCTTGTAAAATACAAATTTAAAAAAAAATCTAAATGAAAACCTGCAGAATTAATGGTTGTAAAATACTTTGGAGGTGTAGACTGCTGGTTCCAGTAGCAGGCTTTCGATCTGTTTTCCTTGGCGTGAGCATACAGGTTTGATGCCGTAGCCCCGGGATAAGCAGCCCGCCGGCGCGTGCGTGGCGAAGGGGCTCGCAGCACGGCCGGCGAGGTGCCCTGGCCACGCCGCTCCACGTCTGGCCGCCAGATTAGCCCTGCGTGCAGAGCTAAAGGGGGAACCCGGGAAAGAGAAATGTCTCTGCGCAGCAGTCATCAATAAGACCAGCAGTATTTCAGGCCTCTGGCGATCGCAATTTAGTTGTTTTGAAAACAGTCGCAAGGAAATCTAATGATGTCGAGCTTGTTATTTGCTGATTGTTCCCGACAACTCGGGGGAAAAGAATGTGCTGGGAATAGGATTAATTAAATATTCTGTCTATCTGATTGCATTAGTGAAGGGTTGAAATATTACGGGTAAATTATCTGCACAGCTTTAAATCAGTGGAAGGTTTTACTCCCCTCCTGGACTGCGTCTCTTGAAACGCTTGGAGGACTGCAGACGCCCTCCCTGGTCCAGCTCCTTTCTAAATCGGTGGGATTTGTAGCAGCACTACAGCACGTGCTTCTAGGACAGCACGGTTGTGTTTGACTGAGGAGATTATTGATCCATAGTTAAACTACTGTTTTTGATGAAAGTGAGAGAGGCAAGAAATACCTTTATTTCATATATATGTGTGCGTGTGTATGTATGTATATACACACACAAGGTTGGAGGGGAAATACTATATATTTTTCTATTACATTTCTGCTACCTAGACTGCAGGGGATGTTGGAAAGCACTCCAGGTTTTAAGTGGACCAGATAGCACAGTCTCTTACTGTGGAGTTGGGGAAGTGCAAATGTATTTCTGCTAGTGTATTTCTACTAGGATAACTTGTGTTTACATTTTTCTTGAAGCTGAGAGGAGAGTGTGTGTGTGTGTGTGTGTATGAGATCCAAGTAAGCAATTATGACTGGTGCTCTTGCATGGTAGTGGCAAGTTGCAAGGTTTCCTTCTGGGATTAAAATTGCTAGATGGATGATATTATCTATTTATTAGCGTATGTCTTTCCAGCAAATAATATGCCATGTTCAGACCATTTTATATGAAGAGCTGTATGTAAATAAGTTAAAATTCAAAATTTAGAGGCAACTTCCTTTGAGACTCAAATAATGTTTTTGAGGACAGATTTGCGAGCAAAATGTAATTTCTTATGTGAATTTATTGCAAATGGAAAATCAAATTTTATTAAGAAATGATTCTGAACTTTATAGTAGCTGGTATGAAGACACAAGCAATAAGGATCCTGAACCGTAAAAATGTTCTGCTATGTCTCTTAAGTGGTTATTTTGGTTTGAAGTTGTCATCATGATTGTCCATAGTCAGGTAACTAGTTGCATTATAATGTGCACATTTAAAGTATATGCATTTCTAAAATGGCTTGCTAACTATCTGTGAGTACCAAAATAATGAAGTTGCAAAAAAAAAAAAAAAAAAAAAAAGTTTAAAATTGAGCATTGTAATGGGAATGTCATGCCTCAAATTTGGTGGGAATTGTTCTGTTTCTGTTGATGCTCTTGAGGCTGCTCAGTACTGGGCTGCATCTTCCAAAGAAGAAATGAGACTGGCAGCAGGAAATCTAGGAAGCATGACCTGTGAGCAAAATTGTAAGAATTGTTTTCATCTTAAAAAAGCCCAGGTCTTTTGATTTTTAAAAATACACGGTAATCATTTATTTCCCACACCTTTGGTGGGAAAGGGAGAGACAAGAAGCAATTGGTTTAAACTGAAGCAGAAGTCCTTTTCTTGAATGTCAGAAAACCTTTTCTTAGTCATAGGGCTAAAGTTGGTTTTCATGGCATCTCTTAGATGAATAAACAAAAATTCTTACTCTATCTAAAGCAGTATTGTAAATATGCAAATGTGCTTCTAGAGAAGGCTTGGGACTAATTATTTCTCCGATTCTCTGGTATTTTTTTTTTTCTTTAACCAGGAGAAGTATTTGAGTTGTCCGTTGGTAGTTAATTCAAATGATTGATGCATGAGCGAATGCGCTGAAATTCGATTTTAAGTTGTGGGTAGTAGCAAATGCAACCTGCCACCTCTTATAACTTCTGCCATAATCTAATACAGAACTGATTAAACTGACTGTTTGAAAAGAGAAATTTACAGTGAAACAAACCAATCTTCTTGTAACAAATCTACTCCTGGACTCACTGCTCACATTGGCTGAGATTATATGAGTCGGATGAAACTTTAAAAGTAGTTCTTAATAATGGAAATATTGGCAGTATCTTGGCTCCTGGGTGAGCAGGCATTGCTAAAAGCATTTGTGGTGTGCATTTACCCTGGTTCCTAGTGTTCTTTTCCTGGCATCCTTTTCCTAGCTGAGTTTTTGCCTGCTCTGGAAAGCTCTTATTTTCCAGTTCTGTAATTCTTGCAGTCTCTGTAATAAATCTGGGATGGAGAAAGAATGTCAACAACGTACGCAGTGTTTCTGTTGCCTAAGATATGATTAGGAAGACCCTGACACTTTGCTGAGAACATTGGCAACTGTTAACGTAATGGGAATTAAATGCATTTGGTTAGAATCAAACACGTGAGGTTGATTAACCACAGTCAGTTATGCTGCTTGTGAATTTAGGCCGCGGCTGCTTTCTGCAGAGTCTCTGTGTGTTGCCATCAGGACAGAAGAGTGTTAAGTTTATCTAGATTACTGAGGACGCGTCGTCTTGGTCGATGGCAAGCAAACATGAACCAGTTCTGTCTAAACTTGGAGCAGATGGAAAACTCCAGCAGGGCTAGTTTAATGGCAGACCTGATCCAGCCTCCTTTTCTTCTCTGCCTGGTATGTCAGCTCGACTTGGAGAGCTAGTAAGGAGAGCAGTCATCACTCAGCATGAAGGGTGAAGCCACGTCTACAGAAAAACCCTCCCAAGTGGACAGGCTCTGTGTCTTGCACTATGACTTTTATTTTATTTTGTTTGAAGTTCTAGCCTTTTAGACCATCTGTCTACACCTGTGGTCTTACTGGTGCAAAGTTTCTAGTCGTCTTGTTTGGAAAGAACGTTCTCAGAATGTCACTGCTCAAGGCTCCAGCATTAGGAGGCTCTCAAAAGTCCTCGTGTGTTTATTATTCTTAAAAAGTTAGTTTTTTTTAATTGGACCTCTTGTTTATTTGTTGACATGACTGTTTAATTCTGAAAACTTAGTAGGAAGAAAAAATGTGTAATTCTGACATTTTGGGGATGTTGGAATAGAGAGGGGCTAGGGTGGAAGTCCCCCTGCCCTCACACTCACAGCCCCAACTGCCTGGGGTTGGGGGCAAGAAGACTGTTTGCAAAGGTTAGGGTCAGTGCAGTGGGTGAATGTTATGGGTAAAACATGTTATTTCAAAACTTTGTTCATCTACTTGGGGAAAAATGAATGGAGGTAAGGTTAATGTATAGCAACCAAATTCAGTTTAGCTACGCAGCTCTTGGAAGCCTATTATCAGAGTTCAGGGGGAGTCTGACTTTTATAGGAGCTTTCTGAAAAGAGGCCATTTCTGCTTGGTTCTCAGACTGTAGTTTTACATTGGCTTTAAAATCGGTAAGCAAGAGGCACTCTCCACTCCAGCAGGGCTCCCTAGGATGGGGCTTGAGCCCTCCTTCCACTGGAAGGGTCTGTTGCGTTCAGCAGTCCAGGCAGGCCCAGCTAAAGTGAATTTGACCTGCATTTGATGCAGAAAACAAATAAATGGAAACAATGATGCTTTTGTTGCTCTGTTGGAGTTTGTGATTTGGGGCATGGAAGGAAACACCATCACCACTGTAGGTGGCCAGCGCAGGGGGAGGCATGGCGTGTGCTCATCCAGGTCAGGGTCTGTTTCACCGCCTCTATTTTACCTTGTACCTAGAACAGCAGTAGCTAATGTGCCTCATTTTACTAGGAATGCAGGACTTGGTGCATCCCTGCTGCACTAGTATTTGAGATTTTAAAAAGGCAGGGTGAGGAGGGGAAAGAAAAAAGGAAAGAGAAGAGAACACCCCAAACCTGTTGGAAGGAGTTACACAAGCGACTTCAATAGCAGTGATTAGCCGTGTGTGTATACATTTGTAGTACACTAATTTAAAAGAAGTAGGTGGAAACATTGGAGCAGAGTCCTGATAATTACTTTCCAATAATCTCTTTTTGAGATTTGTTTGTGGAACAAGGAATTTAACTTTTTGCAAAAGAAGATAAGCTGTTAAACTGATACTTAAACATTTGCAGTGATCCATTTATACAGCTCTTTGTTTAAGAATTACTATGAGCAAGATTTCTAGAAGCTCTGTATGTCTGAGCATCAAAGCTTCTAACTTTTAACATAGCACCAAAATTCAGGTTTTAAAATGAGGAGGAGGAGGTCACTGTCAATTCAGTGAAATATAAAGAGACCTTGCAGTTTTCTCCAAAATTTCATGATGTGTATAGTTACATTAGCTTCTTACTAAAAAAAAAAAAAAAAAAAAAAAAAAAAAAATAAACCCAGGGTGAGGAAAAGTGTTTTAACTTTCAAGGACAGTAATGGTGAGCAAGTATTATACATATTATCTATATTTATTTGCATGAGTGGGGGCAGGGAGGATGCTACAGTAAGCTTTTTTTTTTTAGTGGTAGAGAAAGTTTGAGTTGATTTTGAGACATATAAAGGGGCTTCAGGGAAATTACAGACATTGTTATGGGCATCTCACTTCTGAAACTTTAAATGTATTTACCAAGCAGTGTACTGCTAGTTTTCCCATGCAAATATCTGTCTTTGCAAATACTTTCCCCGTAATTGTAGTACTAAGATATTCTCTGGATTCAATGTTGTGGCTCAGTTAAGGCCAGTCTGGAAGAAGGGATAATTGCATAAGTCTTAAGTATGTGTTTCTGTGCTTGGATATCCAGTATGTGCGGTATTGTTTATAGAGACAATTAGTTTATGACTTGTTGATTTAGGAAGGCTCATGTTGAACACTAAGAAAATACTTCATAAAAATTCATTACGGCTAAAATATTTAATCAGTCGTATCTTATGTTCATTGTTGATATTCTTTTTTTTTTTCCTGATACTTTATTTTATTTTTTTTCCCCTCATCTGCCTTTCTAAAGCTTTTCTGGAAACACAGTTTAAAAACAAAAGTACTTTAAGAGTCCAAAGAAAGACAATGAACTAACTAGTTTACTGGAAATTTCATATTGATTTTAATTTAGTAACATGACTAAATTGGGTAAATTTCTTCAAGGGGTTTATTGTGTTATAACTAAAATAACAGAAAAGCTATTGAATCTATGCTTTTCTAAATCTAGTAATAAGTAATATGGCTGAAGAATGCATATTGAAATTAGCTTTGACACTTTATTTGCTTTATGTCTAATTTTATCTTATGATGCATTATTCACTGGTAATATATAGACTACTTTATTACATCTTAATCAAATGCATTTTATCATAAGTGTCAATTCAATATTTTGCTATTGTATTTCTGTTTTAAAATACTGAGCTTTTTGTAGGGGAATGATGAATGTATAGTGGTGTGGTGAGAAAGAGGCAGTTTCATATTGCCCTTCTGTGAAATTATCTATAGTTTTACCCTGTGTCTTAAAACATTCATGGATTCAGTCTCCTGCCCTTGTTTAGATGAAATTACAAAACTGGGTAAGCAAAACAGTTAGGTGTTTATTACACTTAAATGTACTAGAAATAGAAAAAGTGTGTGGAAGTATATTTGAATATGAATTAAGCTTTTTTTGATCATTGTGCTTTGTTTACACTAGAACTAATAGGAATCACACAAGTGACATACAGTGTGTATGTGCAATGTATAATACAGTATTTTACATATAAAAACTGAGATAATTGTGTATTATGCATAATTAGCTGTGTAATGCTGTAGCTAAAGATACACATACTTGCCTATGAGTTTTTTGGTGGTGGTTGTTGTTGTTGTTGTTTTTTTTTAAAAAAAAAAGACACTAGATGTTTAGGGTTGCATATACTGTATTCAAAAAGACAATTTGATTTGCCTTGAAATTACTGGCTAATGTACAGCAACAATTAGTATGTGTCTTGGAATAAAACTGTGGTATTTCTTCCTGTTTTCCTAGCTTGGTGTAGGTGTGTTGTAGAAATCCCCTGAGTTGGATGGTTAGCCCCATGTGGAGATACCTGGAGACCGCAGTTTTGCGGAGAGGTTGAAATAAAAGAAAAAGATGACACTTGTGAATTTTCAGCATCTCAGCTAAAGGTTTGCACTATTTGGTTTAGGTTTGCAAAATACAAACTTTAGAACACTTTAAAGAAGCTAAATGGTTGCTTAACCCTCTCCTGTGTGAGAAGCAACGATTAAGTGCTTTTCATGCCATTACATTTTTCTGCAGCTGCGGGCTTGTTCAACCAGAAAGCAACTGCTAGCTTTCATTAAGAGGTACCAAAAAAATAAAACAACCCATTTACTTGGACTAATACGAAAAATTTTTTTTTTCTTATTGGTAAAGTCTGTGTTAAGCTTTACTAATACTCATGGGAATTCAGTATACATATGGTAGAGAACAGACCTCTGAGGCTGCAGCAAACTCCTTCGTAAACAGAAGAGATGTTGAGATGTTCATTGCTGATACTTTTCTTTTTCCCTTGACTGAATTTTTTTTGGTAAAAACACACATAATGAAATGCAAAGCATTATTTAGAGTAGTGTTAGGAGGTTTACAAACTCAGACTCAGTCCAGTAGTTGAAATGTTACAAGTTCTGGCTCTTTCTTCTTGATTTTATGGCCCTGAAGGTACAATATCTAGGAAAAAAAATAGAATATTTATTCTAACAGAATGGCAAGGAAGTGTGTGAGAACTTTTTTCATTTGTCTGTAAAATAGAAATTAAGGTAGAGGATAACTGACTTGCCTAGGGCATGCTGCAGTTGTATCTCAGCACTGTGAAATATAATCATATCACTGTGTGCTTATCTGGTGTCTCAGTCAGGCTGTGCTTTGCTTCTGACTATGTGTATGTGTTTAATGACCAAAAAATAACAGGTAATTAAAAAAAATATATATATATATATATATATATATATATATATATATGCTTTTTGTAAGTTCTATTTAAAAGTAAATTTTATTATTGTGTGTGTGTGTATGTATTTTATATATATATATATATATAAATATAAAATATATATATATAAAAAAATCTAGGTGTTACTGTACTAGTGAGACTCGATCCTGCCATCTTGAAATGCTTAAAAGTCTCACTAAGTGAAGTGATTCCTGTGTGCAGCAGCTTTTACCTTGAATTGGATGGCTATTAAATCTGTGGCCTACCATTTCTTTCATATGTGCTATTGGATATTGTTCTGGTAGGTACCTCAGTGGATGAAATTAGGCTCATATATAAAAGACATACCACAACCCTGGCTTCAGCTATCAATAGCAGCTGAAATGGTGCTTGAGTTGACATATTTGACTTTCAGTGTTCACTCTGATGTGATCACTTTCTAATATCCACTTAACAGGTCGGTAGGGTTGTGAAAATAATATGATGAGCTGTAAGGAACTTGTATGGCCTTAGCTTGAGAACAGATAGAAAATAGCTCATATGCTGTGAGAGCATTAACAATATGCTGAGGTTCCATTTAAAATTTTAAAAATAAACTTATTTAAATGGCAGACTGGAAGCAGATGTCAAAAAATAGGTGGATTTTCTTTTTGCATTTCATAGCTTTTTTATAAAAAAAAAAAAAGAAAAAAAAAGAAAAAGAAAAATCTTTTCAGATTGCTGTGGCCCTGTTAGGGGAGATCTCTGGGAGGAAAACAGACACCCCTGTAGCTGAACAGAAGGCTTTGCTAAATTGCTGTGTGAATGGTTTGATATTATTTCATAGGTGGAAAACTTGTTCTGCTGGCAGTGCTGTTGCATGAGTTGTGTGACCATCATTTCGATGGTCCCTTCTGGAAACAAAACCCACCCCGACATGAGGACCATCAGCTGCCAGGGGGCCTGCAGCACCTCTCTGTTTTTAACGAAATGGGTACGTGCCAGCAGTACCTCCATCATCCAGCCGAAGCCTACTGCTTTGGTGGGTGCTGGGTACACATCAAAGTGATATTGTCGCTGTGTGAAAAATAGTTTGAAAACACACAACCATGAAGGAGAATGGAGAGCAATATACAAGCTATTGAACATTTAGATGGAGAAATTGGTATGGTGTTTTTCTTAGTTAAATATATATTGCAGTTCAGATTTGGGATTTTTTTTTTTTTTTTTTTTTTTTTTGGCACTCAACAGATCTCTATTAACAAAACCTTGATAGATGCTGTAATGTTTTCCTCACTTCACATGCTTCATTTTTATGGCTTCCAAAAATACAGTTTGACTGCTTTTTATAAGCTGGCACCACAATACAGTGTTTGAAATCTTCTATTAGAAGAACATATGAAAGCTATGGCAACCTTTTGTCTGTTTGTGCATTCCTGCTAACAACTAATGTACTCATTGCTTTTAGTATTTTGCCAGTGGGTTTTACAGTTTTTTTTCTATAGACTTTCTTCCTTCACTTTTTTTTTTTTAAGCATGTTTTCAGTGCTATTTTTGGTTTCAGATACGCCCGTGGCATTGCCAAATGTTTTTTTTCTTTCCTACGTGAAAGTAAAAAGTAGTATAAAGCTAGAGAATTGATTGACTGAAGATTTGCTAACATGTCAGGCTTCTGATTCAGGTTCAGAGACAACAGAGATTTTTCTAGCTTGAATAGGAGAAAACGACTTGTAGTTGAATATGTATACAGAAGCATCAAGTCTATCAGATCAGTGTAAAAAAATCTACATTGGTTTTATGTTTCTCTGCTCTTTATTCTGAGTTCTTTTTGGAGAAATGTGAACACTACTTGACCTGTGTTGCAGATAAATTGGTAATTCTCTTTTGAAAAATGTATGCATTTCCCATTAGCAAATACTAAGCTTCAGATCTATGCCACAGTTGCGCTGGAGGGCTGAGAAGCGGGAGAATTTATCATCGCTCTTTGTGTGGCTCTACCAGTGTCCGAGTTGGGAGTGACTTCTAGGAATTTCACCCCTTATTAGAGAATTTTTTCTACCACTATGCTCTGTTCCCAAAAGCCACCTATTTGCCTCCGTTCCCTACAGTTAGCGCATGGGAACGGTGATGCTGGAGTTCCCATGTATGTGAGCAGCACACGCTGACACACATTTCTAAGCCCTGCATTTTGGGTCCCCGCTATTACTATTGTCAAGGTAAGCATAAGACTATACAGGACTATAAATACCAAGAGCCTGGCATTCAGAATACAGTCCTCAGAGGATATCCTTGCTAAGCAGATGAAGGCACGTAGCCCTTTTGAGCGAAGAACCCTGATCTGACTCACCAGTTTGCCCTGAGCTAGGGAGCTATTACTGCTCTTCATCCCACAAGCTCTGAGATCCTGGAAACGGCATGTATTACAAAGTACGGCCCTTTTAAAATCCATTTTAAAAGACGGGTAAAAGTCTAGCAGTAATTTGCAAGTGCAGTCCATTTTTCCCTTGGGATGTCATAATTATTTTGGAGGCTTAATTTGTCATGTATTCCTTGCGGAGTTATTGAAATATTAGTCTGCTTTCTTGAGAATTCTCAGATGTACAAGGACAAATTCAGATATTTGGCCCTCTGGCTATAGCTGCTGTTGACATGACAAATATGTGACTTTGTGTTTCTAGTAGTGCTGATAATGTGGTATTTAGATCCTTGATGACAAACAAACAGATATGAATGCTGTGGAAGAAAATAAGCGTCTTCATAAAAAGCACAATGTTCATATTTTAAGTCATTATACTTTGAAATGTAACATTTATCTTGGCATTTGGTTCCATTCTGTACTCTGGAAGGCCCCTCTCTCATTTATTACTGTTAGCATACCGTAACAAATGTCTTTCAGATGTGAAAAATCAATCTTCTCAAAAGCATCTCCAGTAGTTATTTGGGTGGATGGATGCAAGGTGTTAGAGTGAGGCTGAAATGAAATGTCATAATTGAGCAGTGCGAGTCACCAGAGAAATAATAGTAAATTGATCATGGTTGCAGCTTTAGAAGCTTGGGGGAAAAGCATGCCTAAGGAACAAATTTAAATACTGCTATACACCACACTATTCCTGTGGAACGAGCTGACGTTTTGCGACAGGTTTGTTGAATACAGTTTTCTACCTAGCAAGCTTTTGGTGGTTGGCCCTGAATCTGTTTTCAGAGTTGCTTCATAGTCCTGCAAGAAATGGGTAACGCTGGCCAAAAATAAAGGCCTTAATCTGTAACTTATAATGCCTCAGTCTTGTGTCCTCTTGTCTTGGCCTTGGCACCTGCAAGGAGGATGGTGAGTTCTGATGGTTTTGTCAAATAAGAGTTGCAGAAAAATAATAATTTTTATTAGTGGTTTGAATCAGAAGTTTGTGTGTGCTGCAAGTTTTAACTGATCAGAGATTTTAGCAAATCCTCTCAGTGTAGCTGAGGGAGAGTTGTCTAGATACCATGTTTTAGCAAGGGCTTCCCCTCCCCCTTAAAAATGCTGTAGAAGACCCTCTGTGAGTAAGAGATCACCCACCAAGTTTATGCTGTTCTCTGTGTAGTCAGTAGAAATTGTGGAAATTTCCTAACGTCTGTGGATCAAATGTGAACACCAGTTGTGAGAGCAGAAATATTTCTATAGGCTAAATTGGTTTGTTTAGGCAAAAACTAGAGTTAGATGTTGGTAATGCTTGGAAATTTTCAGATTTTAGGGCCAGAAAGAGCATTCACTGTAAGTCTCCACTGTAATCCATTCACAACAGTGAATCTGTGATCCACAGTGATCCATCTGTGTTTTTTTTATTTATTTATTTTATAATAGCCTGTGCTATGGGTTAGTTTCATTTGCGTTATAATGAGCCATTCCTTTTCCAGAAAGTGTCAGTGAGGTTAAAGTGTCTGTCTGTGAGTTATGTGCAGGTCAGATTCTCTGAAATTTGAGTGTTTTTGTGGCAATTGGGAAACGAATTATTAAATGCCAGTTGTCATTTGCTGTAAATGCTACAATTGCAAGAGAAACGAAATTCTGATGTAAAACATAAAAAGCAGGAGACCACAGACGTTTCAAAGTCAATCCTGAGTTGAAAAGCAGGGGCCAGGGAGGGAGGAGAGGAGGAAGCCTTGTTCTGTGGTATTTTGACGTCAAATTAATTCATGGATTTGAGTTCTGCATCTGCACTAAGAAGAGTCACAAGGCATAAGAGGGAATTAAGAGAGAGAAAAGGGAGCTGTAGGAAGCTTGGGAGAATAGAAATGTTGATTTGGGGATGCAGTACATACCTCAAAACAAGTGTCACAATCTGTGAAGAACTGTGTTAGGATGGACATTTAGGGCAAAACTCTGTGTTTGCCTAGACCAGCTAGATGTTGTTTTAGTAGTGATTAAACTATGATTAGATGTTCTAGTTAATATTCATACTGACCTGCACAGAGGATATACTTTAGAGCTTGATGGTGTATAAACTTTCCAGTATCAGGCATATAAACCAAATGCTTCCAAGTTCCTGGGTTGCTTCCTCAGCTTACCAAGCATACTTGAGTTGAAATGTTGGCCCCTTTGAGTTGAATAGCAATACTCCTGTTCTTCTGAGGGGCTTTTCTCACATCTTTCTAGAGACTTAGAAAACTGGGCTGTTGATTACAGCATATCTTAAAACAAAATAATTACAAAAGATGTTACTGATGGCTTTTCTAGACAATAAAAGATTAAATTAACTGAGAGATGTGCAAGTTTGCTAAATGGTGATTTTTCTCCTTCCTTGCCCTCCATTTACTCAAATGCAGATTGGTCCTCCTGACTACAATATCCTTGCCTCTTACTTTGAGATCCACATTCACTCAGGAGCCCTTTTGAAAAGGGAGTGCTGAATGATCTATATTTAAATTCTGTGTAGTCACTTTGATTCAACATTGTTGTATCAATGTGCCTAAGCACAATAGATCCTTTCCAGTGTGACATAGGGCTACACATATCTCCTTCAAGGTGAACTGTAGCTTCTGTTTTTGAAAAGCATTTATAAATTAGTAGAGATGAAGCTATAAAAAGTCAAAACCACTGACAAATGAAGTGGTTTTGTTTCAGTGGTAAGTAATTCAGCACGGATCATTAGAATAATTAAAATTGTTTATTCATTTTGAAGCTGTAAGAATTCAAAGCGGATGGGATTATGAAGGAAAGAGTAACCACCCTTTCTGTATCCTTTGCAAGAGTTTATGTGACTTTAATAACACTGAGCCCTGTAAGGAGCTTCCAGCTGCTATGCTAATACTGTAGTGGTGCCTTTTCCTTTCCTCACATCATCCCCTTTGATGCTTGACTGAGTTTTCTTACATGCAGTCTAAGGATAAAACTTTTGAAAATATTAATCTTCCAATTAATAAACATGGTCTTTTTAAAGTTTATCAGGAGATTCCAATTGGAGAATGTTCACAGTCCTGGCAGGAACGGTGACATGAGACAGGGCAATGATTCAGTACAACATTAAAGTGACTAAAGATGCAAGAATATTAAACCCTGTTGCGTTGCACCAAATCAAAGCTAGAATAAAAGACACAAGACCTAGATTTGGCAGTGGCAATCTGAAAGCTTGGCCCATGGTTGGATGAAGGGCGTCGAGATGCATTTGCTGTTCAAGTATAGATGTTACTGTCATACTGGAGGCCAGTATGCAGATTGGACAGGGACTTAGTAAGTGAGTAAGAGCAATGAAGAACATCATCTAGGATTTCCCCTTTATTGTTTTACACATCAGTGTTCATGTTGCATCCGCATCTAGGTCCTCAGCCTGGCGGTGGGATGCAGGTCTGCAAGAATGTGCGTGTCCCCCTGGTCGTCTCTCCATTGGAAAAGATGACAGGGCAGCGGCCCTCTAGTGCTGGAGTGCCTTAAGTGTGCTGACTGCCTGAGGGGTCCTTTGATTTGACACTGAGTCCAGTCCAGGATTAATCCAGTAATTTTCCTGTTCAGTGGGAATTTAGTTTTCACATTGCTTCCACAACACTCTTGCACTTGCATAACTTTGAATTTGAAATATGCAATCAGAATGATAGAAGGGACTAGTCCTGTTTCAAAATATGTCTTGGGCAGTACTGTCTCCCTTTTTGCAGTCTTTAACCTTTCTAAACAAATAGCCATCTAATGCTTTTTTTGGAGGGCCAAACTCTTTGCTAAACTTGTGTAATTTTTTTTGCTGTTCTATGGTGTTTTAGTTTACTGACTATAAAGGAAGCCTTTGCTGTAGGCAGTCCAAGATAGGCATGAACTGCTATCTACGCCATGGAGATAGCCTGCCACTTCCTGGAGGACCAAAAAATCATAAACCACAAATGTAAAGGTAAATGAATGAATGGCTCCTAAACCATTCATTGGTACAACATAAAAGGAACGTTCAGTGGGTTAACTGGCCAGATTTTAGTGGAATATCTCTGGAAAGAACAGAATTCTAAAATAAAAAGGTTTTACAAATGAAGCAGCAGACAAGCCCAGACTGTTTCTTTTTTTTGGCATGCTTTTCCCTTAAACATGGGAGGGGGGGAGAAGGTCTTAATTATTCTGTATTAAGTAATATATGCAGTTAGATCCTTCAGTACTTTGGAAAATAAGTCTGCCAAAACCAAGATCAACTTTATCTAATTCATTTTTTTTCTAAACACAAAATTAACTTAATTCACTCCAGCTGGAGGCTTTTCCACTTGCAGTGTTCATAGCCTCAGCTGTCAGTTCAAACTGTGGAAGTTACAGAAGTTTGGGGCTATTTAGGATCAATATTTACCAATACTGAATGTCCTTAAGATTGCTGCAAAAAAAAGGGGGGGGGATTTGAATTCCATGTGATTTTTGAGATTCTGCATTTCATGCAGCATCTTTGGGGTAGCTACTGGATCCATACAGTACCTTCTTATTGTTTGATGGGGCTGCCTGATGTAAGCATGGAAGGAGATTGTTTATGAGCCCCCAGCTTCTCTTTTTGTGATGACTATGTGAAGATGCAATTGAATTGTGTGGAATGAAGTGGCAGGAATCAAAGTTGAACATGACTTGCTTCCTATGGATCTTTGGCCAACCTGTATCATCATGTGTAAACCTGTTCAGTGTTTTCCTTAATGACCTGGATGATGGAATAGTGTGTGCACTGATTAAATCTGAAGACATTATGAGTTGAATGATGAACATACTGGAAGGCAAAGGTAGAATTCAAAATGATCTTAGGTTGGAGAAACAAACAAAAATTGGATGATACTTGTTATGGTTGTTGGGCTACTGGATTTCTAGAAGATAGGAGGGCTCCAGGCGTGAAGTTTTAAGGACAATTAGAAAAAACACTTTCTTCAGTTATCTCCTTTAAAGCTGAGAAATAACTTTCTGTAGTCCCCTTTGTAGGTGCTTTATCCTGGCTCCTTCTGTGCAAATGGGATTTGTGCAGCAATGACCTGGCAGACCCCTGTGAGCATGAGCAAGTGCATGCATTAGGCTTGCTGGCCTTTTGTGCATTTTGTCACTTTGCAGGTTAAACACATGAGAAGTGTTGATACTCATCTCTTGTAGGTGATAACAGCCTTTCTCACAACTAGAGGAAATCTTGTGTGGCTTTCGGGGAGAGCCACCCACTGTAGCAGATTACAGCCCTGCTGTGGGTGTGCCGTCATCCTGAGAACTGTCAAGTTGTCGCATGCGAATGCTGCTCGCGTTCTGAAAAAGCAGCTATTGAAATGTCTTCGTTAACACGAGGAGAGTGTAGTAACCTACAGGACTCGTGAAGAAGTGGTAGCAGAGAGAGAAGAAATGTGGTAGCCTTACACGTGGATGGCTGCCTGTAGTCAGATATTCCAAAGCTATCTTGAAATAGACTCTGCGTTTTTGTCTGTGAAGCATAAAAGAGAAAGTTTATTACAAGTAGAGAAAGGGAGGAGGTCAGACACCTTGCTGCTTCGCTGAAGAGTCTGATTAATCAACTCTTGATCTACAGTGAAAGAAACAATGTAATTAGAAAAATGGATTAACTGTAAGTAATCTTAAGTCACACAGTGCTTAAAAAATGGTGTAGCAGGAAACCCTCTCTTGCAAGTTGCATCCAAGATGCATTATTTCCTTGTCTTTTTGTGAGCAGGTTACTTTTCATTTAGAGATGAAGTGTTGTCTGCATAAGCAAAGCGTATCTTTTAGCTAAATAAGTGGAGCGACAACCATGTGGCCCTCCAGCCTGTGACAGTATGGCTGGTGCTATACTAGTCAAATCAGTGCTGACACCGAGGCGAGTAAAGCTGCCTCGGGATCATGCGTCTTTACAGCGTGACCACATCTATCATACTGGGGAAAAAGGTTAAAACCCTTTCTGGTAGGGGGAAAAAAAAATTCCCCAAACTCTATAATAAAATCTCTCCCAGCCCAAACCCAACAGAAAGCAGCAAACAAAAATGCCGTGCTTCCGCCTGCACAAGACAGTTGTGCGGCCAGAGGTGATGAGCAGCTGGGGAGAAGGGGGACGCTGTGCCTGGGGCTTGGAGAGCAGCTTTCCTGCAGCCTCCTGGGCCCGGGAGCTGCGCAGTTCGGGATTGCAGGTCCTCGGTGACTCCAGCTTGCTATAAATGTAGCACGACCAAGGTGCAATTGCAACTTATGCAAAGTGGTCTCCTGCTTATTTTCCATTTCTTAAAATCATGTGTAGAAACCATTTTATTTCCACTTTTTTCCCTGGCTGTCTCCTCTGCCTTCTCCCCTTTCTTTTTCTTCACCCTGGCAAGCCTGAAGCTCCCTGAGCTTGGCAAAACAGGCTGGTATTCCTCAGGGAAAGCCAAAAACCTTCATTTGCCTCCCCCCCCCCCCCCCAGTGCCCCGTGGCTGTGACCGCTGTCCTCCCTGCCCGCGGAGCAGCACTGCCAGTGGCTGCCTGGCAGCCGGCAGCCCGGCTGGGGCAGGCGGGAGAGGCGCAGGTGCGGCACCGCCATAGGCAGCGGGCACCGCCGCGTGTGTTGGCTCGAGGAAAGACCTGAAGGAAGGAAGAGCTTGTGAGCCAGTCCAGCTAAAAGCCGTAGGAGGGTGCGCCTGCTGCCTCTCTGTCTCGAGACTTGAGAGAGCCAAAATACAAGTATTTTGGTAGCGCTTGCTGGGTTTTTGTTTTGTTTTTGTGGGGTTTTTTTGTTTGTTTCTTTTTTGGAAACTTAGCCCAGCTTTGTATCTGTTGTCAATAAAAGTTTAATTTTATGCATTTTGCATTTGATATGCATCATCTTTTCTCAAGCTTCCCCTAGTTAATTCAGCCAGTGAAGATGTCCAAACCTTTTAGCATGTTGCTTTCTCGGACATCAGCACAGAGGTAGTTGTGGGCTGGAAAAGCTTTCTGATTGCTTGTTTGTGACTGAGGGTTTCTTTTTGTGCATGGCAGGACCTTTTTCTTTCTTTCTTTCTTTTTTCTTTTCTTTCTTTCTGCTGATCAGTTGCTCCCAACTCTCTTCCAGAAGGAGCTGTTTTATGTGCTGATGGCAGGATACCTGCCTCACAGCCTATTTTCTCCTAGGCTTCCCTTACCTCAGCGCTTTCCCAGACTCTCTTGCGCTTTCCTTTCTTTGCCTCACACAGACCGGCTCGTCTTCCACCTCGCAGCCTTTTCTGTTGTCCCTTCCTCTCTTTCCTCCTTTTTTTTCCATTTCTTTTCTTTTGTTGCATCTTTCATCGTTCCCGCTCCCCAGCGGCTACACGTGATGCTGATCATTTGCCAAGTGCAGAACGTCCGGTGGGGTTGGCCAGCACGTGTTTTTGCAGCTGCTGTGTGAATTCAGAAGGGATGTTTTGGGTACAGAAGCTGCTGTCTGCTTGCCACTCTGCACGCATGAGTTCCCAGCACTAGCGGAGGCCCCTGCACCACTGAGGGAGAACGCAAAGGGGACTTCAAAGCGGTCAGCCCACTATCCCTCCTTCAGGGATCATGCGTGCAGTGGGTGGGTCAGGTACAAGATTCCAGTCCTGCAGCGTTTCTCTCCCCTGCATCTAATGGTATTAAATTACAGTAGGATTTCAGCACTTGTAGATTAATAGATAGATTTGAGACTTTGCATCCAACTGTTCTTAGATGGAGTTCCACTATATCCATGTGTTGATATTAAAGTTATGCAGTTCAAAACCTCTAAATGCAGTGACCATGAATGGCTCTGGGCTTGGACAGGTGTTTATCATGGTCTGTTCTTCGGCCAAATGGTCTCTGTTTTGCAAGGGCGCCCTGGGAAGCTGCTACTTGAGAGCAGAGCTTGGGAGGAAGCTCAGGGTGGTTGCTGGCACAGAGCAACTCTCGGTAGGTGCAGCTTGAGGTCTCCTTTGAAAACAGCGATGCTGCAGTTGGCTGTCCCCAGTGGCTTGGGAAGGCGGTCTCAGCGAGCCACCTTGCTTGGGGCTCACAGGGTTGGGCTCTGGTTAGCCTCGTTCCAGCCAGCCCTACTGAGAACCGTTCTCCTACTGCAAATCCAAACCAAGCGACTGAAATTTCCCAAATGAGCCGCTATCTAGAGTGTGTTCACACTCACAGCTATAGTGTGAACAGCAAACTGACTGGATTTTTTTTCCAGAAGTGGCAAAGTTTACTAAAATATACTGACAGGTACAGCTGCTTAAAATTTTAAATTTTTTAGATTTTTTTAGGCAATGATCTTTGTTATATTACTGTTTTCTTTGGCTGCAAGCACTGTTTGAAATGAAATCCTGCTGTAAGTCTCTGGAGTTGTAAATCTTTAATTTCTGTTTTCAAAACATCCTGCTAAAAGCAGAATTCAGTATGATTTGTGATTGCTTAAATGTGCCTCATTCAGTCACAGTTCCTGTCGTGCTTTTCAGCTAAGACTTCTGATTATGATAGTAGAGATAAAGTAGTTGTGAGCCCTTTGGTGTTACAGTACTTTGGAGTTGATAGCTTCTGGTTCTTTCTTCCCTTTTCACGTTTGCACTTTTTGAAATTTAAGATGGCTAGGCCATAACAGCTACAGTGAATTAGATGATTTTTCGTTGCAGTCCATCTGGTCTACTTTTTTTTTTTTTTTTTTGATTTTTTTTTTGTGTGTTTATCTTCTTCCCGTTCCTCCCCATTTGTTGTTTAATTGACTCATTTGTTCACTGTTTAGGGAATGGTTTTTTACAGGTTTGGTTAAATGTGTCAGCAAAACATTAAAGAGAAACTTTGAAATGACATTTTGTTAGTTGTTGGTTCTTCTTTTTTTTCCTTGCCTACTGTATTCCATTCTTGAACATTATTTAAGTAGAACTCTAGGGAGAGCACAGAAGAGCTGTGTGTCTGTGCAACGTACCCACAATATGAGGTGTAATTTGAAAAATGTTGGAGTTTTGACATGATAATGAGTTAAATTGCTTAATGTATCTGTACAATTCTTACTGCTGTGTTGGGGGGACGAGGGGAATGCTAATCTGCTGACCTTGCAACTGCAAGGTTAAATCACCCTCTGTGCTGTGTCAGACATAGGATGGTGGCAGCCGATGGCTCAGTCATGTGTGCCAGTCCACCTGTAGTGTTACAGCTAGGAAATTAAATCACACTGTGTAGAAATGACAGTGGCGCTGTATTTTAGGCCAGCAAACATCAACTTTAATGGAAACTCATGTGGAAAAGATTTTTTTGTTGTTTTTTTTAACTTGGTTATGGATTATTTTCATAACTACTGTATTCCTTAAATTGAAAAAGTAGGTATCCAGGACTAGAATTCAGTATCTTTCTTTCCTCTACAAGAAGAATTTGATCAGCAAGTTTCCTAGGTACTAAATACCACGCAGTTCTGAATGTCCTCTAGTGCCTTCAGTATGCTGCTCCTCACATACTAACATAGGGAGGATTGTAAGGGAAGAAACCAGTGCAAAACCATTCCAGTAACTAATAGATCCCTATTAGTTTTCAGGCAATTGATTTTTAGTGGGCATTTGTGTGTTAGCTGTTCTTTTGCTTTGAGTGAGGTAGTATTTCCAATTAGGTTTTTAACTATCAGTGATTTGCTTAACACATTGTTATTGATTATATTCTGCACAAGGAACAGTTGCAAAAAAAATCTTTCTGGTCCTAGTGAAAACTGAATTTTTGTTATGCCATTGTTGCTTTATTGTTGACTTTGCTAATATGTTGATTTCTTCCATTGCCATTGCTTTTCGTGATTTGGTTTTGATTTCTTGTAGTTTATACTGTCATCAAATTGCCCTCTTAGAAAATTCTGCTTTATCATTTTAGTTATGCAGAGAACCTCCTCTTAAGGAGGAGAACAGTTTTAATTTTTTATTCTAGCCCTACTGCTTTTCAGGTAGTAGCATGATTAGCCTTGATCAAATCAAATGTAGGAGATACAATGTGTAGACTAACATGAGTTTAATGCATTTAGTTAGTGTTGGACACAGGTCCCAACTCTTCCCCTTTAATAAGCATTGTATTCATAGTGTGTCATTAGAAAGAAAATAACAATTTATGTTGGTATCTTACCTGCTAAGCCATTTGAGTTTCACCAAATGAAACTGAGTTTGTAAGACATCAAAGGTGTCTAACATGACAGTGGTGACAGCGGGGAAGCCTTGCCCTGCATTAAGCTGAATCTATTGATTTTGAAATGAAAGTTCAGGGGAAAAACTGATGGAAAAAGTAACAGAGCACAAAAAGACAAGCTGCACAACAGATTCAAACGAGCTGCCTGACTGTGAACATCCATGTGAAAGAAATGCTAATGCAAACTATGCAGAGGAAGAAAAATACTGCAAGTATTGTGACTTCTCAGGTATAAATAAAATACGTTTTCTTATGGAAAAAGAAGTGTTAATAGTCAAATAAAGCAAAGTGTTCTATGAGGTACCTCTGAGAATAGGAACAATGTATAAAGTTTCTCTCTGTAAGCCACTCCTGAGTATGTAGTGACAAAGGTCAAAGGTTCCCAAGTGCTGTTTGGCACAACTTATGAACCTGAACATGCTATTTGAGCATAGGGTGGTGAAAGAGGAATGTGATGGAAGTCCATTGTGATATGCCACTAGGTAGAGTAAAACGTTTTCAACTATAAAAGAAATTTTGAAAATAGCTGAAAGGCAGCTGTAGAGATGCTGAGTTGTGTGCTGCTCTGTATGGACCCACAAACATGTAGTCTGCAGAATGTAAAGAATTCAGCTGAGGAAAAGATGTCATTTACAAACATAATTGGCTTTCCTACAGTGAAATATAGAGAAAACAGATGAGGCAGTTGTCAATATAAGCAACTTCTCTGAAATTGTTTAGTGAATCGAGCATGCTTTCTTAGGGATGTATGTATGAATTTATAGTCTGGCTATATATGCAAAAGACTGCAGTAGAGTTCCTGAGAACTTGACAAACCAAGCAGCAGACAATTTTGGGCAAAGTGCCTGAAGCTGATTAGAAGAGACATCCATCACTTAAGAGATGCCACCTGGAACGTGTTAAGGTATTCTTTCAGAAAAAGGCAGTAAAGTGCAAGGAAGAATCAATGGAACACTTCTGTTGTCAGCATAAGAATTCAAAAAATGATATAGTTGTTTTCTGTCATGTCGATCATACAGTGTAACTGGTCTTTCATAAGACCACCAGATTTTCTGACTTGAGTATCCTTGCTGACAAAGTATGAAGATATACACAGGAGAAGATATATGGAATTAACAAGAATGAAACAGAGATACTGTTGTATCTGATAAGAAAAAGCTAGTCTGACACATGAACAAAATTGCACAAATATTCACTGACTGAAAAACGGTTATGATATAACTATTTTTTCGTGAAGTAAATGGGTTTTTTTTGTCAGGCCTTGTCCAGCTAGTATGGTCAGAGAGGCCTACTGTAGTTAATTGTGCTTTAGATCTAGAATATTATACAGGTTCTGAGTTATTTGATAACCAAAGATTGAATTTTAGTGGCGAAATTCAGTTGAAATTGGGAAAGAAAGAAATATTCTGAAATGTTTCGGTTGGGTGTTTTTCAGACTATCACAAAGGCCCATTTGAAGCCCATTTTTTTTAATGCTGATCTACTTATTTTTTCACAAGTGCTTCTAGATCTTTTACGATTCACAATGAACTTTGTTTGCACCACACTAAGTTTGCAGCCAGAGGTCGTGGAGAAATGTATCAAGACTTATTTTTCAAAATGCTTTTCAGCTTTCTTGAAAATAGCCCCAAAGAAAAGTCCAGATGATCAAACTGAAAGATAAAGCAGAACCCAGAATGAAATCTCATTATCTGTGTAAACTTGAATGCCAAGCAGATGTGTGACTGGATAGTATCCTTCACAGGAACACATCATTAATCGTGTGGGTTTTATCCTTTTTTTTTTTTTTTTTTTTTTTTTTTTTTTTTAAAAAGAAGAAAAATTCTAAAGAACCCCAAATCTCTCATTTTAACTAACATAAGTACCTTTATGTCACAAACAATTCAAAAATGAAATCAGATTAAATATAGCCAAAACTCCTGAAAAAGTCAGCATCATATGTGGGAATGAAGCACGTGACTAGTTTTTGGCTCAAGACAAACAAATCTAGAGCAGCAGTGCACATCCTGTCCTGTTATAGCTCTATGTTATTATATATTCAACCTGTATCATTCTGTATTTTTTTTCTTCTCTGTAGGAACCTACCAGATGAATAATTAACCTGCATTTCAGCCTTTATGTTGTGTATCAGTATAGGCAGGCAGACAGCTTTTAAGCAGAGAAAATACCTAAAATCTGTTGGGGAAACATTTTGAATAAATTCTGCTCTAAATTTGAGGAGATTGTAGTGTGAAAGCATGACAACAGAAAGTTCAGTGCTTGAATTCCTAAAATTAGATATCTCTAAGTGCTAATTGAGTAGAAGTGTATTTTCAAAAAGCTGCTTAGAGGGTGTATTCATATGATGACTCCTTCTCTTAAAATGCTCTACTTTTATCCTGGTAGGGTACTGCATCAGCACAGATCAAAGTCATCAGACATATGTTGCTTTACAACTAATGTACCTATTTTCTTCTTTTTCTAAAAGACATGCCACATAAAGAGAGTTATTAAGCTTTTCAAGACAATTCCAGTAAGATAAAATTTGTTGGTGCTGTTGAGCTGCCAAAACCAAATGATATAATGTCAACATTAGAAGAGCAAACTACTCCCCAAACAGTCTGCTAGGCTTTTTTGCCAGTCAGCATGCACCACATTTTATTCTCGAATATGCTGGGTAAACCTGAGATAACTCCCCCAGGCAGTGCTGGCAACGCTTCTGGTGGCTCTCGAGCCCTTCGGCGCCGCGGGACGGAGGGGAAGAAGGGGCCCGCGCCGCACGCGTGCGCTCGGCCCGGCCGCCGCGGGACGGAGGGGAAGAAGGGGCCCGCGCCGCACGCGTGCGCTCGGCCCGGCCGCCGCGGGACGGAGGGGAAGAAGGGGCCCGCGCCGCACGCGTGCGCTCGGCCCGGCCGCCGCGGGACGGAGGGGAAGAAGGGGCCCGCGCCGCACGCGGGCGCTCGGCCCGGCCGCCGCGGGACGGAGGGGAAGAAGGGGCCCGCGCCGCACGCGGGCGCTCGGCCCGGCCGCCGCGGGACGGAGGGGAAGAAGGGGCCCGCGCCGCACGCGGGCGCTCGGCCCGGCCGCCGCGGGACGGAGGGGAAGAAGGGGCCCGCGCCGCACGCGGGCGCTCGGCCCGGCCGCCGCGGGACGGAGGGGAAGAAGGGGCCCGCGCCGCACGCGGGCGCTCGGCCCGGCCGCCGCGGGACGGAGGGGAAGAAGGGGCCCGCGCCGCACGCGTGCGCTCGGCCCGGCCGCCTCGCTGCGGTTGATGACGGTCGAGAAGCGAGCGTGTCCTGGCGACGGGAACTGCGCGTCTCGAGCGAGCGTGCTGCAGGGCGCTGCGGCCGCCCGCGAGCGCGGATGGAAGCAGATCGTGGTAAGATCAAATTTCGAGCGATCTTGCCGCTCGGATCTGTTGCTGCGCGTACACAAGGCGCAGAAAGAAACTATAAGCCATAAGCCTTCAGGGGCTTGTCTGTCTTCACCTCCCTCCCCCCTTTTTGTTTTACCTGCTTTTAGCTACGATGTTCAAAGGGAAACCGAGTACGGAGGTTATGTGTTGTTTACCTAGAACTGCGTGAAGGAAAATAAAAGCTTTGCTTCGGCTGCTGCTGCGTTTGTGGGACTGTGCTGCTTGCATTAAGATGTTCTTGTTTAAAATGCAAGACTGGAAGGGAAAAGAGATGCTGCTGCCTCAAGTTGAAGTGTGCTAAACTCGTTGAATGTATTGGTTGTCCAGACAAATTGCGCTTTAATGCTTTGAAGAGATTGATGGAACTGTAAGCAACTTAGGGACTTTTCTAAAGTAGTACAGCTTGAGTATATAATGGTACAAATTATCACGTGATGCCAGGGAGAAGGAAAGCTGGACTGATACGAAGTAAAGAATTAGAGGAATGAGGGAAATGTATGGCATTTGCATTACGGGGAAGTTTTCCCAGCAGCAATCAGATCAGAGAAATAAAGAATTTTAGTTACCTGACTACAGGAGACATTGGTAATTGCCTTTAAAACTTAAGGGGAAAAAAGAGATTATTTTGTAGCAAAACTTCTTTGAAGCTAAAAATGAAATCTGCTTCTTTACAAAACTTCCCAAACTCTTCCCTATGTATGTCGTTTGTTACTGTAGGGTTTCATAAAAGGCATCTGACTTGCGGCATGACCACTTTGCAAAATGCAAATCAGTGTGAAAACATTAGTGTTTTTTTTTTGTTTTTTTTTTTTTTTTTTTTTCAAAATATTCTACTAGAAAACCTAAATAGGCTTTCAGGAAAAATAAGAAGGGGAAAATGGTAGCCTGTGCTTAATGTCTTGAAGGCTATAATGTTTGGCATTGAGTGTCTCTTTTTTCAGGACAGAAGGCAGATCGTGTTCAAAGAGGCTGGGACTGGAGCGAGGAGACCTGAGCCTGGGCTCAGCTGTGCTGTGTGTCCCACAGGAAGTCAGCTGGCTTTTCCGCCTCTCTGTTCCCCACGTACCAAATGGGGTCACAGCACTGCCTACCCCTGCGGTAGGAATAACTGTCCAGGGTTTTAAGGTGCTAAAATACGGTCATGATAAAAGTGTGTAAATACTTTGATCTGTAAGGAACCTGATGGTTCCTGGTCTGCTGAAGAGGCTCCTTAGCAGAGACTCCTGAAAATGTCTGATTTGGGGTATGCTACCAGCTTATCGCAGGTACAATCACTATTTCTCTCCTTTGCTTTAGGATTTTGTCAACACTTGTGCATAAGTGCTCCTTGATAGTAACTTAGTAGTTTCCAGCAGTTTTCTATTGGAATAACATAGTCAACCAAATGGGAATAAATCAAAATTATTAATTTACTAGTATAAGTATTTACTATAAGTACCTCTGACTGGAAGTTGAGTTGTTCTGTAGTCATCCTTCTGACCCTTGTTGAGTCCAGATCTTTGAAATGTATGCGGTGCAAAGCACTTCGATTGTAGCTCCCCTGTTGCTTTTTGCTTATTTGTCAATTTGCAATCTCTCATTCCAGAAAATCAGTTTCTATTTTGCAATTAAATCAGGAATAATTGGGCTGCTTTTATATATTTGAAACTTCCGTCTGAGTGAGTTGGACAGCTTTATGAAACCATCCAGTTCTGAATTCATGACTGAAGCATATAATATGATAGAGATAATTGAGATGGGGGGCTGCAAATGTGGCACAAAATAATCTTTTCTAGAAAACTGTGTGCATAATTGAGGTTTAATTCCTTTCTTAAGTGGTACGATGTTTTGCAAACAATAACAGAAATCAAATGGTTGTAGTCTGGCAGAAATATTTGGACTCTGGTAGTTTCTTAGAGCAAAGCATCCCATAGACCCAGTTGAAAGCAATTACTCAGATTAGCGCTGCAGAGGAATCGATTATGTTTATGTGCAGCAATGTGAGAGAACATTTTGATTCCAGTCGTGAAGATGATCTAAAGTGTGTTTGTGCTGGCTTACTCTTTTTTTTTCATCTCTTACTGTGGAAATGCTTTCTGACTTTCCTGGCACACTTGCGTGTTCATGATCATGTATGACTGTCAACACCGTAACAAGATGAGCATTGCTGAACGCAGGGGGTTGTCCATCTTCCATGCTGGACATTGACTGGATAAAAGCAAGTACAGGGTGAGCCGGAAGGAGGGGTCTGAACCCACAGCCTGAATTTGAGAGGAGCTATGCCCAAGGAGAAAAGGAGTTGAAAAGGATGTCTGTAATGCTTGGCCAAACACAGGAGAAAGGAATCTGTGCTCCTAGTAAGAAAAATGAAGTGCATCCCTGCCCGTTGTATCTAGGGCTATGAGAACACCCAACCCTGTTTGCCTGCTGGTAACTTCCTCCTCTGAGGACCTGAGTCCGCTCCTGTGATTACATTGCGAAACCAAATTAGTTACTTGGGAAGTTAAAAATAGAGAAGGAAAGTGCTAACCTTCTGCACTTGCAAGAGTGCATGAGCTAGTTCAGGAGAGGCTGTCTGCAAAGTGCGTTTAACACTGTATGTTTACGTGTTATGCAAAATGTATGTAAATTTATGTGCATATACATGCGCAATAGCTTTGACCCTCAGGCTTTTGGCAAGATACCAGAGTGGCCCTGGGTGCTACAGTAATTTCAAACTCTGTATTCTGGCAATTTACTGCAACTATATTATCATTTCATTTTTAATGTGAGGTTTAGCCACAGTCTGATCAGTTCCCCTCTCAAAACAACTTTGCGAGCACATATAAGCAAACAACTGTTATTTACCACCCCTGGGGTTGGTAAGCGCTATCAGAGCTGCCATCGCTTGCACGTAGAGACCGGCTGCGACGACGGGCATGGTCCGCACGAGGTGGGAGCGTTGCGCTGGGTCAGCAGGCGAGGGGGAGCGCGGCGCCGGGTCAGCATGGGAGCCGCGTGCGTCCTCCCTGCCGCGGCACGCTTGCGGGAGGCGAGAGGCCGCGTCAGGCGCCAGCCACTTGGGGTTTCTTCTTTGCTTCCTCGAAAGGTGGCTGCAGGGTGCCCAAGGAGGCTTCGCTCCTGGAAGGAATATCACCCGCCCCGCTGCGCCTGGAAGCTCCGGAATTACGTTTCTGAACGCGGAAATTTAGACATATATCCTAAACGTATAGCTCTGGGAATCCATGCTAGTGTGTTGCCATCATCAAAGTATGTCTCTGGCACATTAGGTGAGCACAAAAAAATGAGCAAGTGCTGCTCACGCTTGAATTTTTAGGTGTTCTGATTTCTGGTCTCTACTAAGCCCTTATCAAAAATCTAATTGTTTACTCTTCCAGTTTCCAGTGTTGAAAGTTTCAGCTGGTAGATCTTTTTGAAACAATTGTTGCAGATGGAATTAATCAGCTAAGATTAACAGCAAGTGACTTTTTCCTAAAGCAATGCTATTTGGTCACTGAATTGGTTTCAAGATAATATTTCTTTTACTGGGCTAATTGTATTAAAATATGAAAATAATCGCCATGGTAAAGCGAGATGGTTGATTTATGGAATAAAATGTTATTGTTTAACGCAGGCCCAGGTATCTCTTTCAATTATAGGCTCCCACTTATGTAATCGAGTAAGTAAAAATAAATAAAAGGAAGACAGATAAAACATGTCTTCTGCCTACAGTGTATCCAAGAATTTTAACTGCCTGTAAATTAACAGGTCCACTTGTATCTTTTGCTTTTGTAGTTTCTTTTGACAGTAACAGGATGGGGCTGACAGCATTTTTGATACCAAGTTTTGGGTTTGTGGTATTGAATCATTCTTCATGCATTTTCATTTCTTTGATATTACCAGTGAACTTGCTGTTCATCAACCTATTGCAGAAGTTGGAAATATGACCGAGCCTGTCCCCGAATAGGTCAGGGTACATCATTTCTGAAGAATATATCCATCCTTTCGGTTTATGAAGCAGAAACATCACTGCCTTGAGATAATGTGTTAAAGCAATGTACTAAATATCAAGTCGCCCAAACGAAATTGCTCAGAGAAATTTTTATGAAATAGTTGTGAGTCCCCAAAAGTAAGCAAAAAAAGTTGCAGTATCTCTTTATCACTTTTTTGACTTGAGGTTACTTCAGATGCCTTCTTTCCACATGGGGCCTCTGATTCCTGACCTTCACCTGTTTGCAGCGTTGTGAACTATCCTTTAGCTGAGCAAGCTCTGCCCAAAGCTGCCCGCGAACCTGGCGACTGGGCTGTGGGTGCTCTCCTAACCAAGGGCTGTCATGCCTCTGTGTCTGTCTTCCTCCCCATGTGCGTATGGGAGCAGGACCCAGAATAACACAGCACAGGATTTGCTTAACTGCTTTGTCAATCTACGTGCGATGCGTCGGTTTAAGCCTTCTCACAACTGTGGCCAGTGACTTACTATTTATAGTGTTGAGACTATCTTCTGGCAGAGGGGAACAAAAATCTCTTGTGTAGTTTTGTACTTAGCTTGTACTGCATTTATGTTTCTAGTAGCTGTAGGTTTTCCTGTCATCATTGAAAGTTATATTCTAAATAAACAGCAGCTTCCTTGCTTACTGAACGGAAAAGTACAGATCTGAGGTATGCAAAATGAGAAACCATTCCAAAAAGAGTAAAAAGCAAGAAGTAAATGGCTTTTAGAGCGCTGATGCTAATAATGATATAGTGGCATTGCATTTTGGAAATGAGCAGCAGATAGACACACACAGACTATATTCACTCACAAAAAAATGACTTTCACAAGTTTAAGGGGTATTTGATGTTGCGCACTGCCACAAACTTTGATTGCAGTCTTGTAACATTCTGCAAGCATCAAGTCTTCTGTAGCACTAAAATACCTTTGCAATGAAAGATTTCAGGACTTTTTTTTTAATAAATAAACTTAGTTTAGATCTTTCTTATATCAGAAACTGTTGCATTTTCTTATCATACTTAGATATTTAGTTTTAGACTACTTACAAAGAAGTGGATTATCTGGATTATGTTTATTATATTTTTTTCTAAGTGAAAAGGCTTACAGAGGTTAAGTAATAAATAAGAGTGCCACCTTCATCTGTTGATAGTCTGTCTTTGGAGCAATATTGAGCTGAATCAATGATTATGATGGAAAGGGGAATATTTAGATAGAAAAAAAATGATTCAGTTGTGATGCCAGTCTAAGCTGTCATTGGATCTCCAATGATAAAGTCATTAAAAAGCTGTTCCACTGGTCTTTAACTGTACTGCCTAATACTGCTCATTTGTAATGCTGTTAACGTAGTCACTTGGCTCAGTGGTTAGAGATGTCAATATATCAACCACTTTAAAAAAAAAAAAAAAAAAAAAAAAAAACCCCAGACCAAATCCCAAAAGGACTGACAGCTATGGAATTCTTTTCTTTTCTTTAGGAGTCTGGGCTCCAGGCATGTCTAACATTTTAATCTTAGCATGGTCTTGAATCCTATGCTTTCCTAAAACTTGCTTCCACTAGGGCTTTTACCACGCCTTCTCCAGCTATTGCTTCTTTTCCTAACAGGATAGCATGCAGTGCTTGACTCTGGACACTACTGCAAAGGAACATATGAGTTGGCAATGTTTCTCCATTTCTTTTTCCTATTGATTTGCTTTTGTATTTCCCCCTTTTTCAGTAACTTTTTTTTTTTTTTTTAACTTCAAATCATAGGAATTGCAAGAGCACGGAGGGAAATGTGTTCCTTGCAGTGAAACTCCATATTTTGCTCTTATTTGAACATTGTTCATACCAAAAATTTAAGAAATTACATCTGTATTGTAACGTGTTTCTCTGTTGTTGTGTCCTTGTGATACAATACTTCTTCATACCATATCAGATGACAATACAAAAATAACTGTAATTTGACAATCCTATTCAGCTGCAGAAGCTGAGGAATAGAGGAAAACATGAGTCCATTTAGAAAAACTGTGGCAGAGCAGAGAGAGTCCCAAGTTTATTAGTACTAGTCCTGGTACCAGCACTGAAACTATAAAAATGCTCATTTTTCAGAGGATGGTTATTTGTTGTAGAAAAATACCAAGATTAGAACCTATTTTCAATAATGAAAAATTGAGAATAAGTTAAAAATTTGAACATAGACATTTCACAATATTACCTTAGTGTTACACAGCCTTCATAAGAAAAGTTGAAACAATTCTCAGCTTCTTGGAGTCCTCGGATTTTAGTAACCTCAATCAAAAGATGCGGTAGGGATCTGTATGGTTGCATAATTTTGATTGATGCGTGGTTTTTGGTAAATATCTGCATAGCTGCTAGCTGGATCTACAGGATTTATTCTGTTACCTGATCGCTGTACAAAGGTGATTGTTTGGGAGTTGACAGAGGACATCGATTCCTGTTCACCTTTGCCGTGCCGCAGTGTTTGGACAGGTATGTGAGACTCCGTCTTGGATGATGGCAAACGAGATTGTCCAGAAGAGGCCCCGTGAGAGAGAGAGAACTGGGGGAAAAGGCTGGAAAAATCTGTTATTTCTCCCTGAGCCAAATAAATTGGCTTTGAAATTAGTGTCATACATTTAGTTTCTGCTACTACTTATTTTTGCGTAGACTTCTCCAACCGGCTTGTTAATGCGAGAAGGTGTATATTACAAAGAAGATAAAATGCTGGGATTTGTTTTTCTTTAAAGGCTCACGCCTCTGTTACACAGATGAGTTAGCCACAATCTGCTTCCTTTTTCATTAAGGAATAGAGGTGGTGTTTGTGAGCTGCTGGCAAGTTGTAATTTGTCTCTTAGTTGTGTAAACGTCAAGTGGCCTTGGAAGTAGCAGCACTACCCTTCTGGATCTGTTCAGTGGCAGTGCAGAATTGCATGCCTTTTAATTGTCAGCTTCAGGATCGCAGGAACAGAAATGCGATCTCATCAGTATGCACTTAAGGCTTAAGAGCTCCATGCTGTTACATCTGTGTAATTTGGGAAGTTTAAAATAGGCTTTGCAGATGTTGGAAGCAATGGAGAACGTTGTTTACTTTTTATTCATTTCCATCATATGTCATACTCTATATATGAATAGTCAATCATATTGGAGTATATCTTCTATAAGGATTTTCTGTGCTTTCAATGTGTCTTGTTTATAAATATTTAACTTATTAAATTTGCGTTAGGCAATATTTCACAAGGGTCTTTCTTAAATGTGAAACAAATTAATTTGTTCAGAGGCACCAAATCCTTGAGTTATTGAGAGTTTCACCAATATGGATGCATTTCAGTGGTACCATGATGCTTCTAAAATATTAAAAAACATTCACTGAAACAGCTAGAAATTTAGTACCACATATCAGACATTGTGACTTGACTTGTACTACTATGATTAATTTCACATTCAACACACTGCAGTTTACAGTTACAGGAGTATAAACAAAGGAACCTTAACTGTAAATTCAGATATTTTATGATTTTTTTTCTTAAAAAGACTCTCTTAACAGAAAATGGATGCAGCATTCATTTTGATAGGTAGGATAGCTTTGTAATGCTTTTAATTTTGCTTTAGCGTGGAGTCAAATGTGCAAATTGGCTATTGATTACAGTAAGACATGTCAGCACGTCGGTCATGCCACTGTTACGTGTTTGAGCACTTTACGATGCTTTCGTTACTGCGTGAATCCTGTCTTTCATTACAACAATAATGTAGTCCTCTTCTTTTATATGCGTTCCTATTGCAGGAGCTTTCTGCCTTGTCTGTTTTATATACGTACATAATGTACTAAGTAGTAAGAGATAAATATGAGATGAAATTCAGTCATCAACTTGGTCTTTGGAGTTGCTGCCTTCTTGGTCTGCCAGCTGGCTGTTAATATGCAAATTATCCCCATAACTGAGGGGGTAAAGATGAAAGTATGCTGGTGAGCTGATGGGTTTTAGATATGTTTCTTTGCTTTACTTTGGTAGGATAGAGTAAAATATAAAGCTAGTATTTGCTGTCACTATGGTCAAATTTTCTATACTGATTCCACTAGCGATCACAATTTTTGGAAGAAATGTGAATATCTTAGCCAACTGGAATTGCATTGGACTGTAACTTAGCATTCATTCTGGGTTTTTGGTGTCCATGTGTTCATAACCACAAATCACATTAAATTAGTTCCAGCACTTGCATTTATATGTGCAGTGTATTATCTTTAAAAGATAAACTGTTATGCATCTACATATTTTAGTGTGCAATCAAACTTTAGCATATAAATGGTCATCCTTGTCGCCAAATTTTGCTTATGAATTGCTTGCACCGGCAAACACGTTCTAAATCATAGTTCTTCAGTAACATAAAATCGTAGTTATTCAAAAGACAAACCCAAGTGATGTTTAGTGTTGAATTTACTCCGTATGTGGTGCCATTTTCACACGTTCTGAATCTAAAATTTGTTGTTTTTTTAACTTTGAAATGACATGCTGCTGGCAGTTAATATTTAAAATAGGCACAGAATGCAAGTAATTGCTTTATTGCCATCAGCATATGTCTCTCCATAATTGTTTTGGCTTGTGTCCTGGGATGAGTTAGGAGGTAGCAACTGCCGCTCTTGATGCTCTCTCCTCCCTGCCTTTCTTTTATGTCATTCTGTCAATATATTTATATATGTTTTTGGTTACAAAGAAATCATTTTTTTAAAGTGTTCTATGCTGAGCTCTTACCTGTGCCCTGCTGTCCCCCAGTTCCTTTCACTGGGGCAAGGCCTAGTGTCCAAAAGCACCCAAGACTGCTCATCAGTATAAAAGATACGTTCTGTTTTCCAGTGTGGAAAACAGCCCTAGGGAAACTAGTGGGTTGCTGGCAGACTTTTTTTCTAACAGAACCAAAAGAAAAACAGCGATGATCCCTCTCTAGTTGGGGCCCTGGGAGTGGGCTGGTACAACTCTGAACCTCGTTGCATCAAGCAGCCCTGGCTCGAAGGACGGCACTCAGTTCCTTGGACATAGCCGGGAAGGAACGTAGCCGGTGGACAGGAACGGCGCGGGAAAGCACGCAGCAGCTGCTCGCCCCAGCAGAGAGGCGAGGGCACATCTGACGACGTGTTTTTTGTGACAAAGGAGAAGCAGAACGACAGGAGGTGAAGCAAGGCAGGGAGGAGAGAGCATCAAGAGCAGTGGTTGCTACCTCGGAACTCATCCCAGGACACACGCCAAAACACCTATGGAGAGACGTATGCTGATGGCAATAAATTACAGGCACCTTGGTGCCTGTAATTAGGAAGCGCAGTAGCGACATCCGCAGACAGAGCTCTGGCAACGGGAGACGCGCGACAACTTCATGACTTGCCATGATGCCGCCTTGCCCCTAGAAGTAGGGACCAACACTGATAACACCCAAGAACAACCTGAGCCTCGCTGCCTCGTCTCTCATTACGTGGATGACCAAATAAACTTGTAGACATGTAGCTTACTTTGTAACTGCATATTTAAATAAATAAATAAATGAGGGATAATAATTTCTGCTTTCAGTTTTGAAACATGATTTTGAATATCAAATATTTCTGATAGGTCCTGGGGGAAAAATAAAGCTTATTAATGTGTGGAGACATAGAGCAAAATCTCAACTATACTTATAACTGTAATATATGCTGTGTTGGTACTAATCGTTTTGTGATGTGTGGCATGATTGCTTTAATCACCAGTGAAAACTTTCACGAGTTGTTAACGTTTTTTCTCATTTGTACAGCAGTGTCCTTTTTTTCAAGAAAAGAATAACCCTCTGTTGGCGTGTGCAAATAAATCATCTCTTAATGCACTTGAACCAGAATGATTCCCAAAGGAAGATGAGTGGCAAATCAAACTGACTGCAAAGGAAAGTAACCGCTCAGACCAGAGTGCCAAACGTTTTATTCAGATGAACAGAGCATCTTTATTTCAGCTCTTTAATCCATTTTCCGTTTGCTTTTTTTCCAAAGAGTGCTGCCATTCTGAAATGACAAGGGTTGATCATTGAATTACCATTGTATAATCTACCTCATCACTCCTCTGCAGACAGTGTCTGATTGAACGTTCAGATCTTTTGATGCGTGTTACTAATAATGGAATTTTTAAAGTTCTGTACAGTATCTTACAAATTTTGACAAAAATGCAAACACTTTGCCATTTGAATGATTAAATAGTTCATAGCTTTGCAAAAGAATCAAATGTGTTGTTTCTAATTAGTTAAATGATTGTATTCTTGGCTCATCCCAGCACAGTAAGTTTTTCCAATATTACTTCTGTATTTTCTTAGTTAAAAATCTGGATATTAACTTTTAAACTTGGATAGCTTTTGCAATAAGTATTTTCAAAGTCAGTTAAGCATTGCTTTTATATTAGTCTGTCATGAATTATCTAGGGAACAGTTTTGTAAACGTTTATATGGTGGTGTCTTATTTTTTTAACATTGACATTTTTATAGTGTTACAAAAAAAAAAAAAAAAAGTTCTTGGAAGAAGTTCTCCAGGTAAGTGAATACGTTACTGTGAAAGTGTCCTCTACCAGCCGTCTTGTATTACATAACTATATTTATACTTGTAGCGTTATACATTAAAAGGTTTCTCAGAAGAGAAAAACGCAGCTGATAAATGTTGCCCATTTCCAAAGCTAATGAAAGGGTGGTTGGCTGCTTTTTACTGCACGCATGTCTTTTCTGAAGCTTGCTTTTCTGCATCTATCAGACCTGCCTGTTTCTGCCAGCATTTCCGTGGGGGAGAGGGGTTTTGACGCCGCTGCGCGCAGGGACGCAGCTCCTCGGCCAGCCCGAGAACGGGGCTGCCTGTGATTTTGGGCTGTGGCCTTAGCTGCAGGCAAACCTGCCTCTCCGCGAAAAGCCAGGGAGAGCGAAAGCTGACAAATGCAGTGAGAGGAGGAGGAAGTAGAAACGATGCAGTTTGTCCCCATTGTTTTTAATTAAAATCCTAGTGCAAAGTTTACCAAGTGCACGCTGCACAGTTGATGCTAAAGGTCAATAAAAGCACATTTAAGCACCTGTTTGTTAAGCAGTTACTTTTTAGGCAAGGATTTGGGGGTTTGGCAATATAAAAGATTTATTTATATCTCTCGATTATGCTCAACAATGTTCCTCAGTTGTTGGTTTATTGACTTTATAATATTTACTTCTGATGCCAAACAAAGGAAACACTAAAGTAATGAGTGATTTTAAAATGTGTGTGTGAAAGCAATAGAAGTTTTGTAAATTAAAATTCTTTGTAAGGCAGAAGGGTAAGAATCCCAAATATATATATTTATATAAATCAAGTAGTATATATAGTATATGTTTATAATGCATATTGTATCAGATCATAGATGACTTTTTTTTTTTTTTTCCCCTGGGAAGGGAAGGATCTTGCAGATAGCCTTTTTTTTTTTTTTTTTTTTTTTTTTTTAAGAAAAGGTAGTTTCGTATTGAGTTGTATTCAGGGCAAGCATTATACTTAGTTTTACACAAATGGAAACAAATGCCAAAATCACTGTTAGTCGTCTGGTCTGGCTCTTCATGCAGTCCAGGAAGTGTTAGAGCTGGACTTCCCTGATGTATGAAATTATGTGATGTAGGTACCCTGTTGGCGTTAGCTGCTCCATAGAGGAGAAGATTAGATTTGGCTATGTGTTCAGTGTGTTGTGTACAACATACAAGGCAACTGCTTTATCAGTTGGGCACCCTGACACTGGCAGGTTGCATTTATCTCAGTGATACTTTTCCTAAAACCGCTTTGAGAATCTAAATGAAGTTAATATATTGTATACTGTCACATGCACCTTTGATCAAGAAAGGAAAAGCTACTGAAAGTCCCAGTAATCAGACAGTTTTAAGCTGTTTTTATTGATTTCTTCTTTAAATTCTGGACCTATGACCGTGATCTCGCCAGTCAGCAGCACAGAAGGACCATGACCTTGTTCTTGCTGAAGTCAATGGGAGTTTTGCTGTTCACTTCAATAGGAGCAGGAATGCAAGGTGAAGGTGACAGAACTAGCTGTGGCTCGTTATAGAAAAAGCGTAACATTTCTTATTTCTTCTTTGGTAATCTTTAGCTGTTTAAGTCTCTGCATGTTAGACACGTACCCAATAAAGAGCCCTTCCCTGCAAGTGTTCATTGGAAAACTGAAGTGAAAATTTTATACTGTTGCACAACATCACTCTGTTGTTCTCATGAGGATTTTATTACTTAGTATTACTATTTTGTGTATCGTAAATTAAAGATGCAGAGAAATCATGAGATTTATTGAAAGCCTTTAACCCCCTCCCCCCAAGCAACATAGTATGAGTTTTGTTTTTCAAGATGTTGAGTGCTGATTTTTGCTTAGTGAGCCTGATAACCAGGCCTATCTCTATGGAAATGGAAATGTAGTAGACAAATTAAGTAGCCATATGAATTGGAGGTAGGACACCAGCATGTATTGGAGCTGTGCAGGAGTTCATCCAGAGCATATATCATTTTTCTGAAGGAATTTTAAGGCTTTTGGGGTTGTGAGCACAGGCAGAGTTCCAGTGCTTTGTCCCTGAAATCCCGTAAAAAATTCTTAACCTTTTAATGTGAAGATTCTTCTATATGACCTTTCATGGGTCTTTTCAGCAGTAAGGACCAAAAATTTTTGCTGACCAAACTTTATACTTCTGAGACGCAAGTGACAGAAATACGATGCATTAAGAAAGGAGTTAAAATGGCAAAGCATTTTGTGATTTCTGCAGCTGAACTGGCAGTTGTTTGTTAAGGATCTAAATATGCAATCTTAGACTTGACAGAGTTGAGGGCAGAATAAATATAATGAAATGATGATATACCCTGGATCCTTACTTATCCAAGGGATACATAAGAGATCACTGATTTGTGGACTGATGACCAGATTTGCAAATATTGTTTATGTCACTGGATTTTTGTAAGCCACGTTTGTATTTTCATACTCTAATTATTTGTGCGGCAGCCAGACTTCCTTTCTGATTTTACAGTGGTCACAAAAAAGGTTGATTGCAGTTGGTTATTTTGTCCGCCCTTCCCTTTACCTTCTTACTGAAATCAGACAACTCTTCAGTGAGTAACTGTCTTTGGCGATCAAATGCCCGTTGGATAGTGTGGATGTAGAAGCATCTATGATCTTTAAAGCCAACCTAGGTTTTCCCTTTGAAGGAAGAAAAACCATGGAAAATCAATCTGTATGTTTTCCTGTTCATTCTAATCAATGGTTTCTGTTTAAAAGATATCTTGTGGTTAAAAGGGCTGGTACCCAATTTTAAACAAGAAAATCCCCCCCCCCCCCCAAAAAAAAAAAAAAAAAAAAAAAAAAGAATGTCTGCTGCTGTCTTAAAAGGCAGGTCATAAGACTGGACATTTCTATGAATCTGATGTTAACTTTTCTTTTATCCAAAACAGTTTGCTTTCATCATGCTTGACATAGGTCAGAAGAACTGATAGGAAACATAGGCAAGTGTTTGCTTGTGCTGCTGCAGTAAACTGATCACGAGGACTTGATGCCATGCAAAGCACTGTGGTGGGTTTTTGTTTCACTACTTGTGCTGATACCTTAAAGGACAAGGTGAATATATCATTATCTTCTTTCATTTATTGGAAGATTAAGCGGCTGCATGCAAAGTGCCATTCCCAAGACGTACAGCCTGTCCATGCTGAAGACTGGAACGATAACTGGGTTGTCCTGTGTTCTTCATGGACAGCCCTGTGACGAGTGCTGCCTGAGCTGCAGCAGAGGAGAAGTAGGAAGGCGGTTTCTGGACTTGTCTGTCCTTAAGGACCTTTGTCATTTTAGGACTAAATTTCTTGGGTTCCATAAACCTAAGTGAAAAGAATCAATAGAGTTAAGTTATTTTATTCAAGTTGTTTTCCCATGTTTGGTATTTGAAAATACTGGAGAGTGTCCTCTGATAAATACTGGCTGTTCTGAAATCCAGTTTGGTGTCAGTATTTGTATCTGATCCATGACTTTCCAGTTTTGCTTTAAGGATGTGAAGTTATTGACAATCCTACGCATCTGTGCAAGGAAAAGTAAATGAATTGTTAAGGAATGTTGAAAGAAGTGATTGTCACTGAAGAGTTAGAAAAATGTTAATGTCAGAATTGGCGAGGTAATTATACTTCAGTAGTTCTGTATTCAATTGACATTTACTGGCAGAAAATCTGGAGAGTATTTTATGGGCCCATAGCCGCCTCCTCCATTCACATTTTATGCTTCTGTCTTTTCTCCTGTCTTTTGCTCTCGTTTGTCTCGTTCACGCACGCACGCTTGTATGTGCAGTCTATCAGGGAAGAAACTGTAAAGCTCCAGTCCTTTTTTCTTCTTTCATTGGACATAAAAAGATTTTTTCATTCACACTGTAACTGTAGACTGTAATGTGATTCACTTGGAGACATTATCAGTCACAAGAACAGTAAGGGTCCTATTCTGATGTCTCACATGCCTTCTGGGCCTGCGATTCTCTGAAGTTGCAATGGGGGTACAGGCACAAAGGCAAAGTCCTCGGGGCGGTTTAAAGTGCATGATATTGGTATTCTCTTTTATTGACTTTCTAGGTGTTTGTTAAGGCACTGGCTGGAAAAGCTGCAAATTTTCGTGGTTTTATTTTTTCCTCTCTCCTCACAAGGAGGTAAACATAACAGAGAGGAATGGTGAATCAGTGTGATGGTTTGAGTTTTGTTTACTAAAGACTGTTTTTATTTTGAAGACTGGAATTGGCCATGATCGGGAGGTTCCATTTTTCATGTGAAGCTGCAGATTCTGACAGTTCAGAAACCTTTTCAGGCACTGTCCCAGTGTATCCAGGAATTCATTGCCTGGGCAGATGATACGGATAACCGAATCATCTCACAATTTAGCATACCAAAAACACTGTATGTACTTCAGTGCTTGCTGTGGTATGACAGTCATTTTGGGGAAGCTAACAGGAAGTTGAACAGTCCCTAGTGGCCTAGTTGGCCACTCTAGAGCTGCTGACTCTTGTGCCATGACTTGCTGTCCCTCTTGATATGGAGCAGCTTCAGGTCCCCCTTTTGTAGGGCAGATCTTTCACCTCACAGTACCAGAAATACAGCCCCTCAGAAATCAAATCAGGTTGGGTATTTACTTAGTAAGTGGTACGAATGTTGCAGAGATCTGTCTCAAGATGCTTAGTCCCATTTAGAGTGTATGTTCTCATTACAGAAGTTGCTCTTTGCTGTGTCTGGATAGGAGCTAACACAGGAGACTATTTTTTGCTGGTAGGAACTGGAGTGTAAAAAATAAATGCTGGACCATGCTGAGCACCTGTAATTTCTGTTGATGGAGGTCCAGGTGACAGCAGCTCTTCATAACTGGCAATTCACAGGCACAAATAGCTGTGGCACTAATTTTGAAGGTGCTCAGTACCATCTGCTTTCACAGAATTCACCTTGCTGAGGAGACGGTTAAGTGGCTATTTAATGATGGTCTGTAAATACCCACCAAGGGATAAGATGTCTGGAGTGAAAGGACTCTTTAAACAAGCGGCTGTGAGCTGCAGCCAGCAAAGATCAGACAGAAAATACGAGACTTGTTTCTCAGAGAGGGTAATTAGGAGCAACTTGGCTTTGGATGTGGCTAAACTGTCCATCACTGTAAGTCTTACGCCCTGTTCCAATCGCAAGTAGTTGGGCTAGACGGAGAAGCACCAGGACCATGTCATGCGGGAGTCCCAGGAGATGGTAACGCAACCCCTGTGATTCTGAAGTAATATTCCTGGAGGCTTGGTGCTCCAAACCCTGCGTGCCAGCGGAGAGTTCCTTGTAGCAGCTCCAGCTTCCATGATTACCTTTCGTTCTTGGTGAGCTAGAAGAGTGTCTCTGTGCACAAAAGGTGTATGAGCTCTGGCAGACAGCTACATTACTGCTCTGGGAAATCTAAATTCAAGTCCTTGATCTGTGTCAGCCAGGATGGGTTGGTCATCACACATTGCACAATTACATGATGAATAGAATTGAGTCCAGGCCTTCCATCTTCTTAGCTGTTGCCCTCTTGACCCAAATGCTTTAAGTCTAGCCTCAAAAGCAAGTTCCAGAAAAAAGTATGTCTCTATGAAATGCCTCAACTCCAATGAAATGTGGTATTTTCATTAAAATTTCCAATTAGATCATGTGCTCAGGACCTGTGAAAATCGGCTTTCAGTGAACAGGAAATGAAACAATCACATCGTGCTTCTGGCTGGAAGAGGCTGGAAGAACTTTTGTGGTTTCACTGAACAGATAATGCAGTTGTGCATTAGTAGGATTAGCCATGACAATCTTCTTGGGGGGGGGGGGGGGAAGTGTTTTGTAGGGAATTCGAAACAGAGAGGCCAGCTGGGGCAGGCAGCAAGAGGTCTTTCAGTTGCAGGGCGCGTGCTGAAAGGAGCTGCAGAGGATCCCGGGAGAACGCAAGCGCTGTGCGCTCTGCCCTGGCATCGCTTGTCGGCCCGTGGTGTGATGGAATCCGGCTCTGCATGTGCAGTGCTTGTTTTCATCCTGGAAATAGAGCCAAAGGATATAAACAGAAAGACAGACTAAGACTGTGTCCTTTTGCTCTCAGGACAGGATAGGATGTTTTACAGTGAATTAGTTGTGATGCCTATTGCTGGAGTCCACATAAGTGCTTAGCTATGTGTTATGATCTAGGGTATTTACAGGGGACGGTTACCAAGGTTTCATTTCTGTTTTAATTTTTTTTTTTTTGGACTGCTTTCTTGATGCTGAAAAGATTGCCTGCAGTTTGAACTTCCCAGACTTGCAGCAGGGGGAATACTTTCTGTCTGTAATATGAATATTTTTTCAGTATCTGTTTTTCTGTGCTGATATTCATGATCCTACAGATGCATCTATTTTCTAATTTCCCCAAATGGTGAACCATTGTATCTGCATCCTTCTCTATACACCTGAAATCTTTGCACATGCAGTACTTGGATCCACTTGGTAGGATACAGTTGGTACGTTTACATTGCCTGGGGTCTGGGTATATGTTGTTCACACAGGAAGCACACACAGGAAAGCTGAGGGAGGCTCCAAAGAAGAAAAGACTGTCCTGGGTTTGGGTCTGGCAGCCCCCACTAATTGGTGTCCGTGCAGGGCTTCGTTCCGCTGCAACAAGATTGCCCTGCTTTGGGGATTTAGAGAAAAATAAAGGGTTTCTGGAAATGTAAGCTTTCCCTTGATTCAACTGTCATTTCTATGTTGCCCTGTTAATAATAGTGGGTTAATACTGTATGTGGCTGGAAACAAATGCTTTTTCATTAATACTGAAGGAGTCTGGAAGCTAATACGTTCTACTTTCAACAAACAAGTATATAAATGGATCAGTGGTCAGTAGGATGTTGCATGGCAATTTACAGGGCACTTGGGGCAAATGGGACAGCAGGCAGCTGCCATGCATGGTAAAATGCAGCAGTTAGTGTTTTGGTCCCTTAATTTGTCTTTGAAGTGTTACATGGGCTTTATATGTTCACAGAATGTTTATAACTCAAACATTTATGTTTAGCGTTTCAGATGGCTTGGTATGTGTTTTTGTGTTTTTCCCACATATTTTAAGTATGCCTGAAACCATTCAGAAAGTTAAGGAAAGAAAGAAAAGAAACCAGAAAAGATGTAACTCTAGTGGGATGCTTTTAGGTGATAACCTTTAGCTCTGAGATTTGGCCTATGGTCATTGCGGAAGGGTCACAGATGTCTAACTTATTACGGGAAATTTCTGTGCTGGGCTCAGTGTCCAATCTAGACCTGAACTGGCCAAATCCTACAATATATATACAGAGATATACGTATATGTATTTTAGAGAGAGCAGCCTTATTTAGCAGCATGCTACTTTCCTTCCTAGTTGAATATAATTTGATGTTATTGAATAAGATGTGACAAGTGTAACGATATAACAATAACCAAAGATCAAAAATAGTATCTTCAAAGGTTGCATTGAAAATCTCCAGAGCGCTGTAGTCTTTCCCCTTCCACACTCCTGCTACAGTCAAATATTAGAGAGTTATTCAAATCAAGTGTGCCCAGGAGAATGAGGCATGGATGGCTTTATTTTGAAGAAGAATATACATAAGCAAACTAAATTGCAGTCAGATAATCACAAATAATTTGGACTAGCATTTGCCGTTTTATATGTCAATTTTATATTTTATGTGAAACTATCATGGGCATGTGATTGGGATGGATAGGGAGGGAGAAGGGGTTGGCTTCTGTATTTTGGCAAAGAAGATCCAGACTTTGGAGGAAACAGCTGTTTTATTTCAGAGAAATGAAATGCAGCTGGGGAAGATGATGTAAACTAGGCAACAGTAAGGTGCAAGGTTAGCAGGAATAGCTGAGGCTGCTCCTGAAATACCTGTGCATTTCTTTGAATTTCTTTGAATAAGATAATACATAGTAAAAAGGATTTAATGGGATTTGAATCTATTATCAATTGCTGATGTATATTAAAAAGAAGTGAATTGGCAGTAATGGGAAGAACTGATCTATTTTGAAATACATGAAAAATGTACGCTGCTAGTAGCATCATTTAAGTGGTGTGTTCATTTTAAAGGTGGCTGTGTAAGAGTTGTTTCTGCCAGCAGCTGCGCGAGCAGATTGAACAAGTGCCCTGATGAGTCTGCTGCTTGGACTCGCTTTGCCCAAGGGCCCTGCGTGGTTCCCACCAGCAAGAGCGGAGCTAGGTCTGCGGTACTGCAAAGCGAATGGTCCTGGCGGAGGAGGCAGGAGCTGTCAGCGTAAACTCTGCCGAGCTTATTTCAGCAGGATTTTTCTCTGATTCTGGGGAGATAAAGAGAGGTTGCTAACCTTGTTTACCTTGCGAGACCGAGCAAGCTGCTGCCAAAGTGAATTTTAACTACATCCAGTTTGAGGGAAAAAGCCAACAAATGAGAAGGATCCAACTGTAGTCAGGCTCTAGCTGAGGATGTTTCAAGCATCCTACAGGAGTGGCTCAAAGGGAGGACCAGTGAGTGCGTGGTCATGCAGCTGGATACTCTGTATTAATGGGAGAAGGGTCCCTCAGATCCTGGCTATAAAACGTGAGGTATTTTTGCAGCGATTGAAGTAGGTGCTCAAAGATTTCACTGAATGTTGCTGTTCACGTAGCCAATGTGAGCTAGTCTTAATCCCTTTCAATATAAAGGATTGCTTTTTTTTTTTTCTTTTTCTCTTTTTTTTTTTTTTTTTTTTAGGGGGGGGAGGAGGTGGTGAGGGAAGTTGGGTGTTGGGTGGGTGGGTGCTGCAGCACCCATGCTGGGATGATCTTGGCAAAGCCCACTGCCAAGGCATGCACCTGCACCTTGCCTCTTGTCCAGCCCCAGGCCAACGCAGAGCGCTGCAGCTGCCCAGGTTTCCCTGAGAGTTAGAGGAAAGAAGGAAAAACGTACTTGCATTTTTTTGCGTTCTGCGCGGTTCCCAGTTATTAGCCATATCCTCGCTGAGTGAGTTATTTATCCCATTAAAACAGCGCAGATGTGCAGAAATTCTGTCAGCCTGCTATTTTATTACTGTTTCTGCAAAACTTGAAGGGGAAACGTTTAGTGCAAGCTTTCGGTTGACTTAGTCATGTGCAACAAGGTATTTTCAAGAGAAGTTCTGTATATTTTCATAATAAGTATGTTTGTGCATGAGAAAATAAGCATATATATTTATGAGAGCATACAGGCATATATGTGCATATATATCCTAACCTTTCTGAGATCATCTTGATATGGTTTTCGATAAAGTTGTATGGTTCTAGACTAAATACTTAAATTTAAAATATATTAAAGTATATTTATAAATATATTCTAAAATTTTATATATTTAAATGCTTATTTGTGAATTTACTGACCTTTTTATATTCTCTGATATTTTAATGACAGCTTTCCAAATCTAGATGCTTGGCTATTCCTTTTTTTCTTTTTTTTTCTTTTTTTTTTGGGGGGGGGGGGGGGGGGGACAAAATGGAGCCAAAAAGTGTGTTACATGTTTTTGAGTGGCTGCCACTGATTTCATTTGGCAATTTCTAATGAAATGCAAATGTCCAATTCCCATGTTCAGTGTGAGAATTAAATATGAATATGACATAACCACATTTAATTATCAAATGCTAATTTAAACTCTTTTCTTGTATTTATAAATTCCTTTCTTGTATTTATAAGCAATAGAATTGGCATATGTTTCCATTGGTTTGCCATGTTTTATAACACTTTTTTTTTTAATGTAGGTTCTTGGTGTTTGTAATTTTAAAACATTATTAAATATTTTTGTCGCTACCAGAAATACTTTATAAATCACTTCTGGTAGTGACCAAAATACAAAACATTTTAAGATGTAATGCTTCAGTAGGATGCGAGCCTTTGGAAAAAGTGACAAAGCTTTCTTTTAGGCTTCATAAACATATCAGTGGTTTAAAGTGCAAAATACACTTTTGGCTATATGCAATGGATGCGTTATTTAGGCAAAGACATTCTTAGTGCTTGACGCTGGTTTTTTTTATATTGTAGCAGCCAAGTTGTAAACCTAGGAAACAATTCCCTGTATGATTATGTCTCAGTTAACATCTTAGTTCAAGCAGGAGTTGTTAGTATGACAATAACGTATCGAACACATGTTTTGTGCGTTAAATCTTTGTTGGATTCTGGCTGTGCAGGGAGTATGGATGTTAAATCCTGAATCAAACCTATGTGGTGATTAAAAAAAAAAAAAAAAAAAAAAGCTGTACATGTAGCTTATTGACACAGTACGAATCTGAACGGTGCAAACTAAAATGGAAGTGTATCAGAAAATCCCTTGTGTCTGGGGGAGAGAAAGGGGGCAAGACGTTGTCAAAAAGGGAGATGCATGGAGTGATTTCTGATTAAAGGAAAAATTTGAGTTTTCCACTTGTGCGATGCGAGGAAGGCACTTCATTGCCAGCTCTGGCAACTCGGAAAATGATCTTCCAGTAGCAAAAAGGGACACAATTACTGAGTGTTGGTGAGAAGAACGTCTTCAGACTAATCTAATTCTGCCCAACATGGAGTTCATTCCATTAAAGAGAATTCTGGAAACTGGCTGAATGTCAAGCTATGTTTTAATGCAATTTTTTGGCTGCCTGCCTCCTCTGAAAGTCAAGGGTCACTGCTCAGTAATTGAGTATAAATACAGTCAGTGCAGTAGGCCTTCACTTGAGTCATGCAGGACCAATTTTTAGTTTGATGCTATCACTGTTGTCTATTTTTAATTGAAAGCAGTATGAGAAATACTGACGTGATCTCATAATTACTCTGTTTTTCTTACAGTACTGCCTGACTATGTGATATGACTGGGATTGCCAACATTCAAACAGAGACGTGTCCCCAGGTTTCGGAACTGGGATAAGAATTAGTGTTTGATTTATTTAAAAAACAAAAACAAACAAACAAAACCCACCACACGAGTACCAGGGTATTCAATAGCTGCTAATCAAATGCTCCTACTAGTACCAATTACAAAGCGTTTAACATTGGGCTGTGCCACAGCCCCAGCGGCCTTCACTGTTCTTGCTGAAGCTCAGTATGCATCCTGGGGAATGCTTATTGCCCAGTGAGCATTTGCCCCCTTCCCCGGGTGGGAAGAACTGAACCTCTTGTATACATCAAGCATTTCCCCTAAAAACAGTATATTTTAAAATTAGATCCTTCCTTGAAAATTATCTTTTCTACCCTGTTAAAATTGCCCAGCCTTCCACCCAACCTTCCAGTATTATGACCTTTAGAAAGCTAGTATGCTGTATCTTTTATAAAGAGATTCTTTTAATCAATAACTGTGTTGTTAATGACTGTTGTACAGCGATCTTTAGATGCTGAAAAAGACCCTGTCGGTGTAGGTGATGGGTAAGTTATAAAAGGGGAAATAACTTATCCCTGGTTCATAAGTTTTGCAGGTCCTCACCAGGTTCTGTGTCTGCAAAAATCTTCCCACTGGCAGTAGCCAGTATGTGATGCCCCAGAGGAGTGTAGAAATCCTAAACAGTAGATTTGGGCAATGAATGCAGTCACAGAAAGAAGAAAACTTTCTTTTCAGCAAGAGTCAAGTTTTGAAATTCATACAGCAGTTTCTCCCAGCTTTGTGATTGAAACGGTTATCCGTGGTTTATCTTGGTGACCTTTTCCAGCGTGCTCAACCTTAAAAATACCTCAGGAAAAAATTCAAATATATCTTCACAATACAATTGCTATGCAAGAAAATGTGATTTTTCCTTTCCCATTTTAAAGATTGTGATGCTGAAATAGAAGGGAGACAAAAGGACCCAAATCGTTTGCTGAGTGTGGCTATTTTGGGGAAATCTGTTCTAGGCTGAGTGTTTTCAGACAACTCTGAAGGTGCTCGAGGAATATATTTCTCAGTGACTGTCCCTTGACCCTTTTTGCAGAGACCTATTCATCTATTACTTTTGCCTTCACGTTTTTAAAAGTATGAACATAAGTCTGTCCCTTAAGTAATTTATAACTCTTTTATGGACTGTTGCAATCTGAGCTCTTTGATTTGTGAGATAAGGTGATGGAAGTAAATAGCAATATTTAGCTCAAGTGACACCAGCTAATGCTTTCATATCAAAACATCTCATTTCCTTTTGTCCTCCATGCATATCTAAGTTTATGTTATTTTATAGGACTTTCTTCTGAGATAAACCTGGAATTCCAGAACTTATACAAGTGTCTAAATAGTTTAATGTTCACTTTGGGATCTCTTTCCATGTCAAACTGATCTCACTGTCTGCTCAGGGCGCATCTGGTTATTCTCCTTCCTTTTTATTAGGTCTGTGGTATTTAATGTTTTCACCTGCTCTGGCTTCTTTCCAAAAATAATTTTATTTTATCACTATACTTTAAGATACTAAAATCCACTTGTAGCTCTTAACCACCCCATTCACTTCCTGTGGGGGACACTCCATGCTGGAGGAGTAGGTTTCCAAGTTTTCATTTCTTTCTGCGTACTGAGTATATTGTTAAACATTTGAACACTCTCAATACTTAATCATTTTAGGTTTTTCAAAGCTTAAAAAAGAGAAAAAGAAAAGCTGTCAATCCCCTCCTGTAAGCAGGAGGCTCAGGTAGGGTGAGTAGGAGCTGTGGCAGTGCCCTCATAAAAGGGATGTTTGGGAAGACTCTGAAATGCAAATTTAGTGAACAGCTGACAAGGAAGGAACAAAGGCAGGGATTATAGGAAAGAATTTGCAAGGGAAGACAGATTAGAGGGACTTTGTTTTTCTCATTAGTTTCTGTTCCTTCAGGAGATTAGCTGCAGATCAGCCTAAAAACTCAAGAGTCCACTTGCAGGTTCTGTGCACTTGAAACTGTTTTGTCCTCCCTTGCTCCAAAAGACAGACTAATTGGAAAGAAAGAACGTGTGCTTTTTATAAGCTGATGGGTAGGATAGCATGCTTTATATAGTACTGTGATTTCTGAGTTGAGCCTGGAACACCTCTTGCAATGTTGTTCATGTCATATTGGGAGACATTGGTGCAATCTCTGCTCCAGCCTCCATGAGCTCAGAAAAAAAAAATCCTCAGAAGCCTGTATTTTTCTGAAATTTCTATAGTAGAAGTATAGGGAAACAACATACAGGTGTGAATTTCCCCACTGATGGCTGTTCCTCTATTGGGAAAGGCCGGACCTGAGTAACCTGGAGTCTTGCTGTCAGCACGAGTGCTGGCTCTGGGTATAGCCTCCGGGGCAGTGGTAACGTTCTACCAGACCAGTTGTTCCTCTGAAGTTACCCATTTTCCCCACTTAAGCCTTCAGCAAAGAACCACAGCAGCTGTGTGTAGCACTAGGCCAGTTCTTGAGAAAGTGGTGTAGTAAGCATTACAAAGCTGTACAAAGAAGAGAGTTTGGTTCTAGCTTCAAAGAAATGCAGAAATCTTCCCTTTTTGGTATGAAAAACCCACCAGGCCTGCACTCCCCTTTTGAGCGCAGCTTGGTGATCAAGGCCCTGTGTGGATCAATCACTGAGGAACATCCAGTTACAGTGGGAATTTCCTACTTCTGTCAAAAGCGATTTATCCAATAGCTAGACCAGCAGGGTAGTGGCAATCTGAGATTCACATTAGATAATCTAAGCAGACAGGTAGAACAAATTAAAGAACTAAAATGGTGGTGAGGGTGGCTTTGTGGAGCGTAGCTTGGTGCTCTCTCATTTCCCCTTGTAACGTGGACACCTCTCTGAATTTCTCCGAAGCCCTTCAAACTTGTAGGCCGCTTCCCACCATACTGGCTTTCATCGACTGCAGCATGGCAAATAGTTGCCGGAACCTGTTGAAATCTTGTCTGCAGGGAGACAGGCTTTTGCAGCTTATTTGGCAGGTGATTTTGAACGATGGCCTCCTCAAGCGTACCGCCACTGGGTGTGCGTCCTCCTTTGGCTCTGCTTCTCGGCCCCTGGCTCCGCAGGGAGCCTGCGATGGGTCTTGTTGTAGTGGGCATGCATGTGACAAACGCAAGTTTTGCTCACTAAAAAGTTTTTGTTTCAGTGCAATTGCCATTAGTATCTTTTCTGACACTCTTAGGCCATCCAAAGCCTCTTTATACTTTTCTTCTGGCTTTCAATTCTCTGTTTTACATTTTACCATATAACATCAGAAGGAATAAATAAATGATAGAATCGGGTGGTTTGGTGTAACCAGGAATAATGCAAAAGGCTAACTGAAGTGCTATTTTGGGTATTTCCTAGTGGGAAAAAGTGCCTCAATCTCCGCTTCAACCAAGGAAGTAGAACTGCATAATTTGTATCTTAAGGAACTAGAGTTTAACTTTCAGGGGTCATCAGACTCCAAATTTTTGCATGGAATGTTGCCTAGAGACTTGCCTGTTACTTTGTTTGCTCTTAGCGAGGTGAGGTTGTTAAATACACTGCTCTTGTTCTAAGAGAAACGCAACTTAATAGAATGTAAAGACTTTGTACAATGAAGTTAGAATTCGATAGATCAGTATTGAAAATAAGTTAATGTTCTAGTCCTGATATGTACACCTCTTGATGGTTATTTTCTTCATCTATAGCGAATACATGGTTATAGCTACAGATTTTTCCAGCTTATAGGAATTTTTTTTTTTGACTTCTTAAGCTTTTGAAATACAATGTCTTTATTCAAAACATAAGGGAGGCTCTCAAAAACGTACGTGTTATGAAGATACTAGCTGGCAAGAAAAAGTGAGACAAATGTGCCATTGCTATTCAGAAATATTAACCATACTTTGCCTTAGGAGCTGTAATTGTCATTCACATTTTTCCCTATTGAAAAGTTTTTATTAACCTATTATTTTCTTTACACTTGCAAATTGTACTCTTTGCTGATAATGTGTGTGAAGTAGCAAAATCTATGTATTTGTGGGCAGTAGTCCCATACACCACTGTAGTAGTTTTTAAAATGAAAATCAAATAATTGCAGAATATGATCACATAAAACTTACACGAAGTATAACTATGCTTAGAGACGTTAGTTGAATCCTAATTTTGGATCTAGGATACGTATGATGTGATGTTTCCTAGCCTGCTGCTTCTCTGTCACGTGATGGGGAGTTTGAGAGGGAAGCCTAGGTCTATGTCATTACTTAGATGGGCGTGCATTTAAGTATTGCAGATTTTTTTTTTCTTTTTTAATTATATCAGGTCTTACTGGACTTTCCATTAAATCTGTACTGACATTAGAATGTCATTGTGCACCGAACTTTTAAAGACACTATCTTTTACATGATGTCAGAGTTAAAAGCTGGGTCTGTGGAGTCTTCAGTGACCCTTGACATTTTTTGATAGCAGTACATTATTATGGTTGTATTTATAAATCCTCCTTGGAATTTCAGTTAACTCTATGGTTCACAGTAGCAGGTAATTTTGATAGACCTTTCCTCCCCCCACCCAAACTTTGCTGCTTATGAATCGTGGAACAACCGTTGTTTCCATAGCATCATTTTTTTCCTCAACTTCTCAAGCGTGTTGGGATATTTCAGAGTAAAAGAGCTGTGTATAAGTTAAGATCACAATCACTCCTCTAGCTCGCAGTGATGAATTTTGAGATCTAACATCTGTCATCTAACTTTTTCCGATAGTTTCTGCATTAGAACAGGGCTCTGTCCGTGCTGTGCAGAAGCATCCTGCAAGACTCTAATGATTTGTAATTGCAAGCCCTGAACAGAGCACTGCCTCTACTCTTGACAGTGCTGTCAGGGACTTGTTACAGTTATTATTTATTCCACTTATTCACAAAATAAATTGTCTTAGCTTCAGTCCATCTGTGCTGGAGGAAATGCCTACAGAATTTCCTCCAATGTGGACAGAATAAGTTCTGCATTTACACCGAGGCAGCTGGTCCTCTCAATTTGTCTTTCTTTGCAGCGCTTTGAGTTTTGAAAGGAAAATAAAAAGCCTGCTCCTAACAGCAGGTCAGCATACTCCAGGATGACAGCCTCAAATACCTATTTGTGCTGAAAGTCAACAGATGTTTAGTTCTTCCCCAATACTGGCTGTTTTCCTAAATATCGGACTGAAAAAAAGACTGGGAGGAGGGAGGCAGCACAGTTTCTAACTGACATGTATTCACAACATAAGCCCAAATGCCTTTTGCACAGAGAATCTGCCAAAGCTGGGTACAGTTTAACCAGGAAATACCCAACTTGATTGGATTTCTCAAAATAATATTAGTTCTTACCTCAGTTGCCCAATAGTATTTCTTTCCTGTTTTTTCCCCTGATAAAAAAGCTGTAAATTTCCTTGTTCTTAATGAAGTTGCCATGTAATTTATTTACAGCAACATTTTTACAAGATTGTCAGAAAGCTCCCATGAATGCATAGAGATTAATAAACAGTTTTTATAAACATCCTTGATATAGGTTGCCTAGTAAATCAGATGATGGCCATCAAGTTGATTTCAGTTCATTCAGTTAGAAATTGAGTGTCTGATTTTGGGTAAGTGATAGGAATGCTGTAAAACTGGTGCCTGGGAAGAAGAAAACTGCATCATTTATCACTGGGGGTAGTAATGGCACTTTGCCTTATGTCAGAGTTGCTGGTCCAGCTTTGTTAATCATTATCAAGCTTCCCTGATTTCCCTTGTCAGTGTAACACTTTTTAGAGATAAGGTTTGTTTTCTATTCCAAAAGAAAGTGGTTCAAGAATAAGTATTACATTACTAGGTGGATTTGAATGATTTTCTCTTATTTTGCTACATTTGAGTTGCTCAAAAGCTGGTGCGAAAGTGCTTCTCACTGGAAACTTGTTTCTGTCATTGTATTTAGTCCAGTTAGGGTGTTTTAAAGAAATGTAGGTCTTCTAAAGAAACTGATGGCAAAAAGAAGTGCAGTGTTATGTTTTGACTCCAGCTCAGCACTGAGCAGTGTTGCTGGAAATGTTCATAATTGCAACTGATTTACCCTACAAGAATTTAAATGAAAAGATGTAGTTATGTGATCTACTGGGCTTGTACGTACTCTTAGTATCGGTGAAGTATGTGGAGGAATTCTGTGGAGTTGACTGGTTTACATGTTACTTGCAGTGCCTAATTTGGTTTTCTTGCACATAAGCAAGAGGAAGAAGGAAAAGGGAAGAATTTTTTTTCTTGGGTTGTTTGGGCATTCGGAACATTTTTTAAATCAGATTGTTAATGAATCTTTCTTGAATAATAGATCTATGCAACAAAATGGTGTTTTAAAACACACAAACCTCCTGGGTTTCTGTGTTTTCGTATTAATGCCACCACTAAGTATAGTTCTGAGGAGCTTTTTTACTGCACTTGCAGACCAGGCATTTCTCAATGAGATAAGTTAACTTCTGGAGTTTTGTCTCGTTTATGGCCATGTTCCCACTCAAATGCTAGAACTTGTGTCCCACAGTGTTTCTCCACTGGCTTTGGAAAGTCTACAGCAGTTTATAGAAGAAATACTGTAGCACAGTGTGCATATCTTCATATGCAAAAGCATCAATGAAAAGCAGTGTTGCGCCCGATTCCCCTACATAATATGCCACTCTTACCCTGCAGAAATATCTTTATTTTCTAAAAAATGGCTTTTGGGGCTAACAAAGGTGGAGAGCTGGTGAAACACAGTGGAGAAGGGGGTCCTGATTCTGATGCCCTGGTGGCAGGGCGAGAGCTGGTGCTACCCAGAGCCAGGGCTGATTTTCTCCCAGACGGGGCTCTGCCCTGGGGGAGCTGATTTTTCTCCTCACACACCAGCCTGAGGAATTACTCTATGGAGGTATTAACTTGACAGGGAGAATTGACCACCTGCTCTTGAGCAGGAATATCAAGCTGCTGGATAATAGTATTGTGTGCCTTCAGTAACAAGAAGGCTGAATTAAATCTTATCAGTTATGCTCCCATGTGGACCTATGCCAAGGACCCTTTTGAGAAAACTACTGAGCTAAAATGGAAATAATTTGTGCTATGGGGGAATAGCAGCAGTATAAAAATATTCATAATGGTTAGTGTTTAAATAACATATTGTAGCTGCTTTCACTGATTGGGTCAGTGAAGCAAATGCGTTGGGTTAACAGTTGTCAATGGAGGTTACATGCTAATGAAACAAGCCCTTGGGGCCGTGGGCAAACATGTTGCATGGCAGGGCTTTGTGGCTGCGTGGTGGGGCTTCGCAGTGCAGTCACACTGCTCGGCCCGTGCCACCGCAGGTTAGGCTTTGCGGCCCAAAGGAAGGGGAAAGGCTGCCGGTGGCATCCATGCCCTCGCGCGGGTGGCAGCGACTGCAGCCGAACAGCTCCAACCCTGCCAGGCAGCATGGCTCGGATGGAAACGCAGCAGCTGCCGTGTTTGTCGAAGGCCTTTCTTGGGGTAAGAACATCCCGTGTTTGAGACAGGGCACTTGTGTCTGAAACCGTTTATATTTGAGGCCTTTTGGTGCCTAGGAGGCTGAGGCATTTGCTCAGCTGGCGTTAGTAAATGCATCAGTACTTCAAAACAAAGCAATGAAATACTTTAATAAATGTGTTAATCTGTACTAACGTTTAGTTCCATTTTCTTATTTCTACTTCTTAATCTCCTGCTTCTCTTGTTCTCCCTTACTTTCATTTATCTTTCTCATGGTCTATATCTATTAATAGACATAAAACAGATATTTTCAAGTATTTTCTAGCATGATAGGTCAGTATTTCCCACTCTTTATTATAGGAAGAGTAAGGGTAGGCACTGGCAAATAGTGATTTGTTGGTGATACCGACTCTGTCGCGTGCATGTTCACAGAGAAACATAGATGGTTGTCCGGAAGCATAGGTGTGTGCAAACCGCGGACAGGAGCAACTCTATTAATGGCTTGCTCTCCTTCATTCATTTTCATTAAGGTTTTGATACAAAATCCTATTCCTCTGCTAATCTCCTTAACACAGTCTGTATTTGATTTCATAACTGCTTCGTAACTTCTATGAGAACTAACAGAAGAGATCCTCAGACATTTCACATCAAAGTGCTGTTTCTTTCCAGTTGGCTACTCAGCACATGGTACGCAGCATGTGTACCAGAAAGCTTTTAATAGGCTAATAGAAGGGAAAAAGGAGCAGCAAGAAAACATATAGAAAATGTACTGGGTGCCCTAGAAACACATTGTAGTCCAGTGCGGAGAGGTGTAAAATACTATGCCTAGCAGCCAATAATCTGGAACGCCATTACCACTCAGCCATAAACTGAATTATTGGTGACGTACCGGCTGGATTATGCTTTCTGCTTCTTGTACCATATATCCAAAAGTTGACACTTAATTATGTTGTCCTACAGCAGATCAAGTTTTACAACAGCAACAAAAGATTAAAACGGTTTTATATTGAGGATGTTCAGAGGATGAACAGCACTGTATTATAGGAGAGAACTGCAGTCAGCTGTGTTGCCATCTGGGCAAGAAACATTCAAGGGCTATTAATATTTAAACTTTTAATTTCTTCTATAGCTGATAGCATTCCTAACAAACTGATTAAAAGTCTGCAGTGAATTTTGGTGTCAAAGGATGCTGCAAATAGTATTACAGGAGCAATTAACATGAACAGAGCTATAATCTCATTTGCTTTCAAGGTGTCTTTAAACATCAGTACAGTGAGAGAAGCAGATCAGATTAGGTAGTATGTATAGCAATGAATCTACTGTATTGCATAAACCATCTCTATTTGACACAGAAGAGGACAGCACAGACTCTACCTTCTCTGTCTCAGCAAAGCGTATCCATATTTATTTCAGATAATCTTTTGATTCAGTGTGGTAATCACTTAAATATCCTAATTGACTAACTTCATTACTACATCAACTGCTAATGTGTTAATTGTTTTCTTTCTGTGAAAGTTACCAAAATAATACTTGGTCTCGATTTATCTTCTGCTCCATTTATTTCTATTAAAATATGATTTGATTTAATTTTGTATTTCAGAAAATCATTATCATACATAAACATGTCAATGAGGAAGGGTAGGGGCAGAGTAAAAAGGGAGAAGCACTGTTACGCAGAAGAGATTTGAATACAAGGTAGAAATTTTGAGTCTGCGGCTGAAATAAGTCTAGCTTCATTTCATTCATCTGGTTTCCTTGCAGTAAAATGCAAAAATAAAAGGCCAATCAGTGCAAACTCTCCAGGGTTTTAGTGTCCTGGTTTCTGGTCAACAAGGCCCAATTGCTGCTTTACTTTCTTGAAAGCATCATCCCTTTGAAAGGGCTCACGGAGCTGTGCCTAATTGCTGAGAGCGTCTTTCTGCGGGCCCGGAGCTATGGCGGGGAATTGGCTCCCCAGCGTGGGGCCGCTGTCCTGCGGGGATGGCTTCTCCTCTGGGTGTCACGGGGCAGACCTGCAGAAACCTCTAAGCCCCAGCTGGGACTGGCTCACTGCGTTATACTCAGGAAATAAAATCACGTGATAACTCTGTGCCATCAATGTGTTTGCTGTCTTTTTCCTGGGTTAATTACCATGATTGCAGTGTTAGTTACTCCAAAGGCTGGTACCAGCATTTCCTAAGTGGTCAAAAGCAGGTACATGCCAAGAGTGTGATGCAGTCTCTCTTTTTTCTTCTTTTTTTTTTTCTTTTTTTTCTTTTTTCTTTTTTTCTGGCTAGCCTAATCCCCATTGAAGTCAGCACTGAACAGAAATAAGATTATTGTTATGCCTACAACTGAGCCCGTAGTGAATGTAGGATCATCGCGTTTTTCACCTTTTGCAATTAGTGGGTCAGGCCTTCGTTTCTAGACTCCGGAGTTGTAGCAATGCAACTAATTTTGAAAATTTTATTTAAATGTTTACCGTTTGCAGAAAGTGCCCATGGATTGGATACCTCTGGTGGAGATGCTTTTCTTCCTGACAGTGACTGTCAGGATGACTGACAACAAGTTTCTTTTTGTTCTTTCAGAGATAGGAACAAAAAAAGTGTTTGACTTCTCACCTGGATCATTTCTCCAGGTCTAGTTGCAATACAGTCTGGACTCTATGCACATTTTTTGCACATTAATTGACAGGTAATCCAAATGTTTGGATTTTTAACTTGCATTTTATTCATGAAAACTAAGGAAGAGGTTTGAATTTACTGAAATTGTAGATAAAGTTAAAGAATAAAGAATTTGGAAGAGTCATCTATCTAAAGATTAGATTTAAATATGTGAAATATCACTAAACACTCAGATTCCTTCAGGTCTGAGAAATTTCCAAAATAAAAAAAAAGCTTCCTTTAACAGGTACTTACATTAGGCAATTTTATTTTCTAACTTACTGGCTATGTTAGAATAGTATTTAGTCTGTGTTATCTGCTTTCTTATCATATAGCACAGCTGAGACATCCTCTTTACAGGACGTTAGGATGCCTAGATGGCTTTTTTGCAGTCGCTGGCCTTTCTACATCATCTTTGAATTTCTGGAAATGCTGCAGCTTTTGGTGCTCTGTAAGAGGTTTTGGACTTCATTCTCTGAGAGAGATCCCTCCTTGCAAAACGTCTTTTCAGGATTAAAATAAGGCAAGGCCCATTGTGTTTTCCCAGAAATTGAAGAGTTTTTATATGGAAAGTTTTCAGGATAAAATAAACTGAGCTGCGTGTCATCTTCGCATGTATACAAAGTACAGTTCCATCCTTCTTTCCCTCCCCCCCCCCCCATTGTCATGCCTTTTTAATGAAATAAGTAGTTTCTGAGTATTCAAATGAAAGGACTTGGGCAGGGGATACAAAAAACGGTCACTCCTGAAGCTCTGGAGTCTCCTTGTAAACTTCTGGCTTTCAAAGCAGCTGGAAACCTTTGACTTTAGAAAGGATACTATTACTTCCTGGGAGCTTTGGGGTGAAGCTGGCTGCTAGTAAGCCTTCTGCTTATCTCCCTTTCCAATATTGTAGTATAATAAATCACTTCTACAGGAGCAATCCCTCCAAATTTATTTCCACATAGGGGTATACACTCTATGGGTGTTATCTATTCCTAATAGGAAGTTTTGATACTGTGCATAGCTTCTCTCCCCAATAGTCATCTATCACTTGAAAGAAGGCTTTAATTAATAGAATCCTAATTTTAATAAGGTACTGAGCCTTGATCTCGTAAATTGTGCTGCACAGAGAATCACTTAGTTCAGGTTCACTTGTGACAATTCTCAACAGCACTGCATTTTTTATCACATTGTTGAACAGGTTTTGATGGTAATCTAGAAGCCATGTTTGGAGTAACCATGTCTGTACCTTGTAAACATGATTTGAGTTAATGGAGCTATGTTCCTTCAAGGAACAATACTGTTGATTTGTATTCTGGAAAAAAAAAAAAAAAAACCCTCCCGCTATGTCTGGGCTGTTCACCCTGTGTCTGCCCTGGGAGTCGGAAGGGAATCACCGCGCTGCACTCCTTTCCACCAGCATCTGTGCTGCGACACCTAGGCCAGGTGAATGCTGTTATTTTCACAGAAGGCACTAAAGTTCTGCAATTCCAGCAAAGTAAACAGGTTGTGTCATTTATCCCACCTCTTTCCTGTCCCCTTGGAACAGCAAGAATTAATGCTAGATTTTTTTTTTTTTAAGGCATAATGCTCTGTCTGAGACCTGTGGAGCTTGGTGCCAGAGCAGAAGGCTTCCTGCCAGGTTGCTGTGCCTTTGCTGGGGAGCCAGCTGTGCCCAAGGCCTCCTGCTGGGGCAGGTGATGGTGGTGGCAAGCTGCTCACCCTGGTCCCCAGTGCAGGGCCAGCAGTTGAGAACTGGGGTTGGAGGGACATGGCCAGGGAATCCCTTTGGCTGAAAAAGGGCCATTCCCAGCTGATTTACAGAGCCACTGCTACTGAGAGCGCATGGAGCGGACCTCCAAGTGAATCGCTATGAGATAGCTTCGTTTCCTGTTGAAGTAGCATCACTTAGAGTAAGCCAATCCCGTTGTTGTTTTATTTCAACGGGGCCGTTGGAAAGACGGGCTGCCCTGTGGATCCGAGAGCTGCGTCGGCAGTGCTGAAGAGTTTCCCTGATGATGGAGTACCATTCTTGTGGGTTTTAAGCATCAGGTATCCAATTACTTTTCTGTAGCAAAGCAGAAAGTTCAGAAAGCCCCAAAGCATGGTGCATGTTTTTCCTGCTAATCAGTGCGTAGTGAGTGAAACTGCCATTAATGCTTCACGAGTAAGCTGACCACCCCCACTTTTGACTATTCTCTAACTATTTTGGACCTCTGCCATTATTTTTTTATGAATGCTATGTTTTTTTCATAAAATAATGCGTTAATATCACACTGATTTTCCCATCCATTTGCTTGAGTAGATAACATTATTTACATCTCTGCACTGTCAGGATTAACTTTTGAAGTATGAGTTTTTGTTTGACTGTTTAAAAAAAAAAAAGTGCATTTCACAGCATTTGAGTACAGCATAATTGTTTAACTTCCTCATCAACCTCTGTTCCTTATTATCAAAGAAACGTATTTCCAGAATTTTTTAACTGATGCTTTTATTCATATTATTCATGAATTGTTTTGTAGTAAGATCAGCAAATGATGGTAAGTAATTTATTTTGAAACTAAATAATCTTCCTGTTCAGGGGATTTTAAAAAGAGCGCTTAAATCAACATTCAAGTTACTCTTCAAACTCTGTTTATTTTAACTGGTGATACATTTTCATTATCTTATTTTCCTACTCACATTGTGATAAGAATATAGAATTAGATCTTCTGGCAGTTGTGGTTCATGCCAGGAAAAAGATAGATCGATCTGATTTGTTCATCAGCTGCTAATTGAAAACATCAGCAGAATGGTTTGCATTTTAGTCTGAAGCACCAATAATCCCCCCTGCCCCCGAATTTCACAGAAGTGAATATCTGCTTATTTTGGCAAACTGATTTCAGGAGATGCTATTAGGATCTTCTTGGGGGAGCATCAGAGTTTTTTTCTTGGACTTAAAATGGTTTCGAATACTTACGACTACTCGACCAGTTTTCATAATGTGTTGTACTATAAAGTAATAAATGGCCCAAGTTTTTTACACACTAATTAAAATTCCATTTCTCATGAATTCCTTAATCGAGAGCAAGTCATTATGTGCTTTGTTGATTCTTAAGTGCAAAGATAATTGCAATGGGCAGCATGAAAGTGGTTTGATTATTGCCTGTCGACTCCTGTGAATTCTAATAGGTCTAATTGCATAGCATCAATTCATCATCTCAGCATCGCTTCTTTTTATTATTAGCTCTCTGAATTGTAATGTGCTCATAAAGAAATGTAGTAGTATATCAGGGCTGACATGGTACCTGGCCTATTGTAATTTTCCTACTTTACCTAATGTTACTATTGAAATTAAAAGTTTATTATACAGTCCCCTTTTCTAGAAACTAATTGTAAAATTTGTCTCTATGAAGAAAAGGATACTCTCTTGCTCAGAATTTGCATTTGTAATTTTTCTACTAAATGCCAGTGGGGTTTGGTCTTTTTTGTTTTTGTTTTTTTTTTAATTGTTCCAGATTATTCTCATAAATCCTAGACGTGATGTGTTGGTTGAAAAACATCTGTCAAAGGCTTGTCTCTTTGTTACTGCTGAATATTATTTATAAAGTGAAAAGTAGTCTATATTCAGGTGAACTTTCCAATAAAAACTTTATTATTTGAAAAGCAGGAGAAAAAGAACGATCAGACATACTGAACTTGTGTATCAGGGGAGGGAACAGGGCAGCAAAGGAAAGGGTATGGGTTTTGCTGGATTTTAGTGCAGAGGTACAGAAAAATGCTAGCTTCACTGAAAGAGTTAAGATCTTAATATGTTTTTATTAAGCCTGTATATATGGACAAATGTTGGAATTATAAAATGTTAATGAAGACTGTTAACACTAATGAAGGCTAAATGATTTATTCCTGAAAAAGTTTTGTGTTGTCTTCTCTTAAAAATGGAAAAAACATGTTTGTGCTTGCACTAAAGGTTTGCCTCTTCCTAAAATTTTATGGGCATAGTGAAATCCTCATCTATCCCCTCACTCAGACATCTTTGCAGTATGAAATCACTGCTTTTGTCTACTGCTGTAGCAGTACGTGTGGACTTCTCAAAATACTAGTAATCTGTACAGAAAACATTCTTCTAAGCCATACCACAGTCCAGCAACATTAAAGGCTTTTACACTGGAAATTGTATTGGTGAAGCCTTTGAATTTGGCTTTTTCCAATGTATTGTCATCAGACATGGTAGCTACATTGAGAACAGTCATATGTTTAAGGTCGTGGTGTTTAATCTTGATTACTGCCAAGCATTTGGCTTGCCTTGAAAAAAAAATGGCTGCAATTTCATGAAAACAATCAGAACTACCCATGCAGGCTTTGGGTTTTCTCCTGTGGTTTTGCCTGACATGCTTGCTTGCTTGTTCCGCTATGTATTGCTCAGCTTCCAAGATCAGGTAGATGGTTTGCTACTTCCCATGCTCTGAATTGTGGCTGTTTGTGAACAAAAAGAGCCAACGTTATGTTGGAAGTATCAGTATGTCTTTCTGACATCCCACACAAGGAGAGTCGGCGTTGTGATGTACCATTCTGCATGTGATCGTCTAGAAATTCCACCTAATCCTAAGCAGCTGTTAAGATGAGTAACGCGCCCCTGCAGATGTTTTCTCTTTGTCTGGAGAAACGACAAATTGCACTGGTGGGCAGTGTGGTCCGAAAAAGACCACTTCGCTTCCATAACAAGCACAATAAAATTTACAAACAGATTTCTCTGTATAGCTCCAAGAAACGGAGCAGCTTGTCTCTTCTGGGTGGAACCTCACATTGGGGAATGGCATGTTGTTCTGACACCTTTGTCACTATTGCTATTAACAGCAATTAACAAAAAAACTTTTTTTTTTTTCTCAAGACAATACCATATTTTGAAATCGTTGCTACTGTTCCTGGCCCTACTTTTTGAAATTCTCGATTTCTATACCCCTATAACATACTGAAAGAGCCTTAAGTCTGAAACTCCCCACTCGTAAAGTGGTTGCGACAGGCTAACGTGATGCTGGCGTTACTTGGAGCATAGCTCATCCTTATGTGCAGCTGTTGTTTCTTCTACAGCGAGGCTGAGACTATCCTTCAGCAGTTCTTTTAGGTCACTGCATGACTTCCCAAGAGGTTATTTAAGTACATTTTCTCAATTGAGCTGAACAAAGTATGACACTAGTGTTTTTCAAAGGGCTTTTCCTAGCAATCTTATCTGATGTGAAGTAGAGCATTAGCAGTGCGGTAGGCCTCTGCTAGTTGCTAAATGTCTGCTTTGCAGTGTATGTGTTTTGCCCTTACAGAAAAAATAGTCTCTTTGCTTCTTTTTTGTGCACTTCCTCTTGTTGCAAATTCAACTATTTACAGCTTCCATTGGTGCAAAAGACTTGTTTATCAAAGCTTATTTTTTCACGTGAATCCACCCAAGCATTACGTTTTGTACAAAATACCATACCACGTTTTTTGTTAAATATTCTCATTGGGTACATTTCATTTCTCCACTTGGCTTTTAGATCCAGTACTGTAAGCACATTTGTGGTAGGCTAGATGCATTCAGCTCCTTTCCACCTCAGCGGTACTTTACTGGCTTCCTTGCTGCACTAAATTGCTACCGAAGCTTGCAGCTTTTGCGCCACACCAGCACAGTAACCTGGCAGCGGAGGCGACCTTCTGGCTTGGTAACAGCCGGTGATAAGCGCGTGTGTTTTAACGGGAGAGGAAGTATCCGCTGAGTGGGACACAAGTGTGAGCCAGGCTGCAAAGCTGCCGGTTCTAGGTTACTCACTTTGTTTGAAGGGTTTGGAGAAGCACTAGCTGTGTGTGAATACAGCGTGCGGGCAGGACGGCTGGGACAGTAAGTTCTCTGCTGGTTTCGTTTTGCTGGGTTTAGACCGCATCTGCAGTGTTACACACAGCGTGCATCGATGCCTGCGACAGTTGTTTTCTGTCATGTTTCATCACACCCTTTGCCACTTTTTCCTCCTCAGATCTGGTGTGCTCATGCCCCTCTGATCTGCTGGGTTTGCTTTTAAGGGGGGTTGCAGAGCAGTGGATTGCAAGCACTAACGATTGCTTCGTTGCCAACTGATACAAGTCTCTTGCAAACTTGAGTGCATCTCTGGGGAAGAGCCTGGGAATGAATGGTCAAAGGAATTTATCACAGATATTCCTTGTGCTCTGCCTTTCCACAAGTTGGTATCTGGAGTATATTGATAGCAGGAGAGCACTTTAGTGTGGTTTCGGCTGCCTAAATTAAAATAAAATTGATGATAGAAAGGGAGATTCCTCTTCCAGGCATGAAGACTTATGTTACGGTTCAAAGAGCTGTCCAGTTACTTCTCTTATCGTATTTGTATGAAGCAATTAAAGTGGCATTGCCAACTTGAAATAGAATCAACTTTTAAAAATAAGTTTACCTTCAGGTACTGTGTAGGTCCCTCTTTCGATTGACAGTGTTTGTTATGTGAGTTTGCAAGAGAAGTATTGATAGCAAAGAGGAAAGTTAAAACATTTTTCCTGATTTTTTTTCCTCTTTTTTGTTGCTGTGTGAAGGGCTTCTAGAAAAGATGGAAGGAAAAAACTCTACAGGAGCTGACTCTACTCAAATGCAACTTGCTAAATGTACTGAAAGTACATAAGAGAAATACTTACTTACTTTACTGAAATAAATCAGAGAAGCTATCTAGATGTTTCTACTTGTAAGTAAAGAGGTAGTACAAGTGTGATTTTTTTTTTCCCAGTGATGCCCCTTAAAATGATAAAATGCTGAAGGCACATTCCCTCTTCAGGAAATGTTTTCTTCAGCTCTGGATTTTTACACTCATAGTATTTATTTTTACAAATGTTTAATTGTTTCAGACTTTCTGATTTGTTTTGTTTTGCTTTTTCATTTTTTTCATCCTTCTGTATGCACTCCTGTTTAGGAGATGGTAAGCGTTAAGAGCAGGCTGCATGAGAGTCTCATCCGTATTCCAGCCTGATGTGTGTTTGTGGCAAGAAAAAAGCTAAACTCTTCTAGAATGATTTTTTAAGTGCTATATTTTAAAGGTAATCAGACTGATCTGGCTATCAGCAGTTCCTTTAGAAGATGCATGGAAAATCTATGACTTCATCACCTTTTTCTTTTCTTTTTAATGAAGGCAAGCACAATCTTTAACAAACCACACATTTTCTACTGTAAAGACTAAATAGATTAGAGAAGTGTCACTGAAAAAGATGTACTCCAATTTCAGAAGTGGAAGGAAGTTTGTTTATTCTCAAGAAAAGAATGCATCGAAAAAGAGGATTAAAAAAATGAGTAGGATAACTTTCTGTGATGTGCTACCATCAAGGAATTGATGAGCCACAGTAACACTATGAATATAATATTTTTTTCCTTGAAACTTTAAATCATGCTTTATTACCTCTTTAAGAAGCTTATAAAACTTCCTATTAAGGAAACAACATTTTTTAAAATCTTAAAAATTTATTTTTTAAAGCTCTTTTTGCCTAAAGTAATTTGATAAAAGAAAGAAAGAATTAAAAAGAGGTATCTGTGAAGTTTCTGCCTTTCGTAAAAGGAACAGACTTCTTTCAGCTGTAAGGTTGAGCTGCTTAGCAGACCCAACATCCGCAGTCAGAAGCCAGTGACTCAAACCTCCTTTGGAAACTGGTCTGCTGATGGTGGTATCTCCTGCCTGCAGAGGAAAGGAGCAGATGAATCACTTAGGAAACCACTTCAGTTGGGTTCAGTGGCAGGTACAAGGGTGAGAGAAGTCACTGGGAGTCGGAGAAGTAGCTACACTTTGCCTTGGGCTGTGATAGAGTCAATTCTCAAGGCAAAGTTGCTCCCAGATACCAGGTTGTAGTGTTGGGTTGAGATTTTGGAGCAAATGGATTTAGTCTATGTTATATTTGACCTTATATGTTATATTCTTATCGTAAGAGTGGAGCATGTAAGGTGGGTGAGGAGAAGAGGATGTATTCACATGGAAAAGCAGCACAGAGTGAGTGTCTGTCTTCCCTCAGGGTATTAAACGGCGAGTCCCGCAATGTCTGTTTTGGTATGAACACGGCAACATCTGAGTCGGATCTGCAACAACAATGTTTATCTGTCCATTACAGCAAAGCATTAGGTCTTCTGAGGCCCAAAGGATAGTTCAATCTTTTAACATTGTTGTAAAAAAATAATTATCAAAATCTTCTTTCAGATTCTTTTATAAATGCACAGTAGTTATGTAGCAATTATGTTGTTTTGTATGTCTGTATTAGGCAGATAAGACTGGTTACACTGGAATTACACCTGGGATTACCCTGATACTAATGTGTAGTTATGGGTTGTTTGGTTTGGTCTTCCAAAAACTTTTTGTTACAAATACCATCCCTTTCAAAAGAAGATCATGGTAACTTAAAAATGTCTGTGCTCATGTTCATTGTGTTGAGTAATTCTTACATTCCAGGTGAAGACCTAAGAATCTGAATGATTCAGTAGGGGGAAAGAAAGCCTTGCAGTGGTGAGTAAACTCTTGTTCTGCAAGAGGTCTATGAACCTGCTTCTGTTCAAGACCCCAATCAAGATTTCTGGTTAAGGTTTCTCATGGCCATGGCAAGCCTTACACATCATTTTGTGATTTGTGGTTCTGCTGTAGTTCTCTTGGGACACTGTCCTTTGTTTTAGTGCTTCTGCAACAGTCTCAGCTGAATATTGAAAGGTGCCTTAGAATGAAATATTAGTGTATGCAAATTCTGTTTTGGTTAAAGGATTTTTTTTAAGAGAAAGAGGCTTTCCATGTAATTTGCTGTTTAATATTAGTACTCTGTAGAACCGTTTGGCACTCAGAGGGAATGTACAGAATTTTAGTTCTAAATATAAATCTTTTCTAGGTAGAGTGCTGTTAATCAGATACTAAATTTCATTAATGAAGCTGATTCTTTTTTTCTTTTTTTTTTTCCCGGAAGGGCAGATTTCTGCTTTTAACTATGTGAGACACCAACAGAGGTAACCAAATCTGCTTTAATGGAGCTGGGTTGGACCGTAAGAGCAGCCTGAACGTAACGAGGGGAGCAATGTTTTGAGAAGCAAAGAACATTAGCTCATTGCTGAGTTCTGGGCCCCTATAATTAATCTAATTTCCAGTCCTGGAACTGAGATTAATTTAAAAAACAAAATATTTTTGCAGCTTTTTATATTTTGATTTGTATTGCAAAATTTTAAGGGTCATATTTTCAAGCTTTTTTTTTGTGAATGAGGACTCAAGTGTGCTTAAATTTATCTTGATTTTATGTGCCCTGTCGCTACTCTGTGTTCTTTACTATGCTGTGTATTGTGGTTTGAAATTTCTGGAGACTAGCAGGCTGAAACTGTCTCTTATAAGTAAGCACTCTCAACTCGAGGGCAAATCTGTTCAGTTTAACAGCTAATTGTTAAATTATCAGGCGAATAAAAACCAAACCAACTCCAAACCATCTCTTGCTGTTCAGTAGGTAAGCCGAATAAATGGAGAAGCCATGCGACTCCTGCTTTCCGACATGTAGCAAACACGAACCAAAAGAGAGATTAGGCCAACCTTGTCTGTCGACTTGTCCGCGTGCAAGAGCAATAGGCAGCGAGAGGTGGAGCGCGCTGCTTGCGCCAGGGAGGTCCCTTGGCCTGTGTGTCCTCGGTGAGGAAAGCGTGTGGCAGATCTGCTCTGCTGTTAGAGCAAAACGACGTTTGCCGTAGCATGAGGAGGACAAAATATGCTTCAGGAGATGCAGTTGCTTGGGTGTCAGGGTGGTGAACGAGCTCTCCGTGTTCCTGGCTTCCCCTGGGTCAGAGCAACGGCGCTCTGCTAAATGACAGCTACTGAGGACGGGTTTCGGCGGCTCCCCACAGGATCTCTTGGGCTCAGCAAATCCGTCAGCTCACCTTTTAGGAATATTGTTTTCTAACCAGCCCTGCTGCTTCATGCCTAAAATATATACATAACACACACAGGGAACCTGATTAATCATTTGCAATAAATGTACCTTTAACCTTTTGTTGTGCAGACAAAGCTATTTGTATGAAAATAGCTCAAGGTTTTTGTGTGGGTGATTTTTAAATATCATAGCTTTTGCAATTAATGAAACATTGAATTTACCAAAACACATTTAGGTTAATACTTGCAATGCGTTCAAAGGCCTGAACTTCAAATTGAGTAGTGCTCAGTAATTCAAGCCAGAAAATTCAGACTGTCTCTTCAACTGCTGAAAATACATTTTTAAAAAATATTTCTCTGCTGATAAATGATTTGCTTTACATAGTATTTGATCATTATTTGTCAATAGTTTGAATGGTAAAGAGATATAAAGCAAATATGTCACCGCTAAGGAGCTGTCATATACAGTGAAGTTTAGCATAGTGAAATGTATAAAAGGTATCTTGTGTTTAAAATATTGAACTGATCTAATCTGGTTTTGGAGACTTGCATTAGTAAATAGTTTAAATTCAGCTATGGTCTTGAGGGATTGATTCAAGTTGAATTTAAATTAACAGTTGTTTATTACACATTGAAAATGGACATTTTATATATAAGTGCATGTCACTAGCACTAGAAAATGAAGAAGCCAAGCAAATTTGTTTATTCAAGCATTAGGCTACATGTATTCCTTAAGAACAGTAATATTCAGTATGTGAGAAAATGTGAATGCAATTCACTTTCCCATCAGTTGAACTTCAGCTACCCCTTTTCAGGACCAGTGTGGTGGGTGCTTGTTGTGTGTGAATCAACTGGTAAGACTTACAGCTGGAGCCAAAGCGTACGCTGCAGTTCCTTCCTCCTCCAAAGTCATGAAGTTGGTGCTGCAGTTCATGGGCGCAGCTTTCTTCTGCATTTTGCTGGATGCTCGGTGATGGCTCCACAGGCATGGACAGGGCGAACGGGAGCGGGGCGTAATCGAGCCTCGCCTCGGTCTGCTGTTTGAAAAAATCATTCTGATAATAGTTTTGCCATTGTTTCCTTCGCAAAAAGTGAGGAAAGGGCATTTGGAAATCACATCTAAGACCTCTGCCTGGGCTTTGAATCACAGTTGCTTTTCACTTTATGCTTTTGCATAAAGTTGTTTTTCATCTTTGCCTGCACTCTCTGCCCTTCTTCCTGTAGCAAGCTGGATGAAGAGCTGTGTGAAAAGCACAACGTTAAGATTTATGGACTGATTTCTTTAATGAGAGCAACCAGAGAAAACGAGCCTCATTTGTCTTTCTGCATGTGGAGTTTGTATGATAAGGCAGACGTGACTTCATTTTGCACTGGCCTGCATAGGAATTTGAGGCGAGAGCTGCTATGGTTTTGAAGTGTTAATCAAATGCACAAATAGCATTTATTTTCACTGATGGCTAAGTAATGAGAGATATGTTTAAAATGTCTGAGAGCTTGTAATACCTCAAGACAGTTTGTGGTTTGCACTTGCCTACTTTCAATATAGTGCTTCAAAAAACAACAAAAAAAGAAGAAAAACATAACAAGAGATGATACAGACTGCGTGAATTCACACATGCAAATTGGGCGTGTAATTGTCACAGCTCTTATGCTGGCCGCCAACATTTCTAACCAAATGTCTGAAAATCAAAGGACCAAAAAGAGAACAGCAAAGTGAATAAACTCTCCTTGCATCAACCACGTGTTGCAACACAGGTTTTAGGAAAGGTAGTATAAAAATAAATTGTTCCATCAGCCCAAAAGATACTCCAAAGTGCAGTGGCACAGAACAGATCAGTGCTGATGCCTTCTGTCAGCCACCCTTATCTTCTCTCTGGAAGGATTTCCATAGGAGAAATATCTCCTTCCCTATAAATATTGCTTTAAAACTAAGCAGTTTCATTATCATTAGAAGCGGTTTGATCCATTGCTGTGGCCTGAATCCCGATGAAAATATACCTTCCTCTGGGGCTTGCCACCTTTGCGTACTATTAAAAATGTAAGCAAACGTTTCTGCTGTGTATACAGAGAAAGTGATTTACGAACATGTGGATTGCAGCTCTCTTTTAAAATGAAGTTTTTTATCAAAGTGCTTGGCTTGGAGACCGACTGTAATAAATCAGAAGCTTTAAAGCAATGCTGACGGCTTAATTTGGCATGAAAATTAAAATATTACAAATGGTAGCTGAGACATTTTCTCTGAGAGCTGACCGTCATGTATTTTAACCTGTTTGTTTTCTTGTTTTTAAAGAAGGAAAAACCCATGAGGGGACACTTTGGGGCAATGCTCTTCTCTCTTGCTCCTGTTTGACCTCATTAACTGCTTGGAGCTCAAAGCAGTGCAGAAGCTGCGAGGAGCACAAGGAGCTATTTGCTAACAGTGATCTTTACCAGGGATTTTGCAGCCAATTCAAATCCTTTTTGGTAATTCTCTGACCTTTTGCCAGTTAAAAAATCTTTGGGGGATGTTTCCCTGTTTGGCGCCGTGGCTTGGCTTCAGCCTGCCGCCGTGCTTGTCCTCGCTGCATCCGCTTTGCCCTCTGCAGTCACTTTGCATTCTCCTGCGGTAAAGCTCAGCCCTGTGCAGAAATCCTGTCCGAGTCCTTTACCATCACTTCAGTGTGACCTAGAAGTTGTGTCTGCTGTGGGAAGACGGTGCGCTTGCTGCCTCTGCAGGAGGGTTTTTTTGCCCTGGGTAGGCTCATGTGGAAGACCATCAGATAGGGCTTGGTCTGCCGTGGCCAGCAGAGCCAGCCGCTGGAGGGGTTGGCTGCTGTCACCGGTGGCCAGGCTGGGAGGGCAGCAGCTCTGCGCCTGCCTTTTCCCTTGCGCCAGTGCCTGGAGACCACCGCTCGCCGCTGCAGCCACCCTACTCTGGCACCGTGCAGTTTTTTTTACTTCCTGTTAATTTAAGCCAATGGGCTTTTGAGCAGTTCCACTGGGAAATGTTTACTCTGCCTTTGCCGGTGGTTAGAGGGGCTGCTTTCTTCTTGTTCGCCTTTCGCAGTTTTCTGTTAATGTTGTTCCACAGCCACTCCTGTATTTGCTTCTGGGCTGGTGTAATGTTTTGAATTTAAAACCTATCGCAGGACCTCTAATGCTGGTATCTGTAAGCGTAGCATGGCCTTGAGTGAGATCAGATTTACTAGCATATTCCTTCCCCTCGCTCAGCTTAGCTCTTTCAAAAGCAAATAACAAGAAGTCAGGAGGTGCTTTTTTTCTCTGAAGTTGCTAAAAGCCAAGTGCCAGCTTGCTTGGGTGGAAACCTTGCTTGGAAGGTTTCAACCCGAGACAAACTGCTGTAGCCGTGATGTACAGACACCCGCCATTGCGGCGTTTCCTAGTGAAGGTACTCACACAACCCTATCTCCGCAAGCAAATATTACACTAGTGATGCAACTTCTTTTTCTCTAGGTGTTAGTAGTTCTCAGGTTGTTGTGTAGCTGAAGTGTGCGTGTAAATTGGCTGTTCTCCGGGTTCGTGCGTAGAAGCTCTCTGCTGGGTTCGATGGGCTGTTACCACCCCTCTAATGGGCAGCCAAAGCCCGAATGCCTGCGTCACGGCGCCGGGCCCCCGAACCGCGTCGTGGAGGGCTTGCTGTGGTCTCTGCAGAGCAGAAATCCCCCAGTCTGTCCATCGTGTTCCCACTAGTGGAAATTACTGTGGTTAAAGCAGAAAACTGTTAGCCCTCAGCATGACGGGCTTTTCTTCATAGCAGGTAGGAAGTCCAGCTTCTACAGGTTTCACAGTGTCCTGTCCGGCCGGTTCCTCGGTGTTCATGGCCACTGGGGTTCTCTGGACCACGATCTAAAATGCCAAGTGCCAAAAGCAAATGTCGATTCCCGTCAGGAAAGTGCTGTGAAGATCCTGTCTGTGCCAGAGGTGTTGCAAGACGGTGGCCTCCAAGAAGTTGTTTTTTTCTCAAGTGAATTTATGAAAGATGGCACTGCTGTTCGTCGCTGCTGCTGTGGTTTGCAGGGGACGATTGGGGGAAAAAAAAAAAAAAAAGGATGTACCTGCTACCGGAACTCACAGGGTGTCCACACAGGGCACCAAAGAATGATGTTTGAAAAATATATGTGCTCGCTACTTGTCAAATGTTTTAAAAAAATAATAATAATGGGTCTGTAGATTTCTCTTCCAGCTTTTTTACTGCAGGCTTTTTGCTTCATTCTTCTGATAGAATTTTATAGACTTCGTTGATTGGCAGCATCTGATTTTGATGAGCCAAGGGGCATGCTTCCTAGTACACTCCCTGACTGTACTTTCTTGTTTTGTTCGTTAAGTTTCTTCAAAGAGAATAAGATACTATTATCTTATTGCATAGTGTCTCGTTCTGCTCTGATGCGAGAGAAAAGCATATACCTTGAATAACTAATGCATCTGTGGGTCAAAACTTGTCTGTTTTTGAAATGTCTGCTGAAAAAATATGCAATGTATTACATACAAAATTAAGACATATGTATCGTATTCTGGTGCTAAGATTTTTGTGGAGTGAACTTACCCAGTGAATGGGTCTTGAAGGGATGAAATAACGACTTCAAATAGTTGTATAGTCCTGAATATTTAAAATATTTATGAAGACATTTCCTTTAACTAGAATTTTGTACATTTTTCTGTTTTTTTCTTCAATTCAAATGTGCTCCTGGTTTGAAATTGAATATTTACAGTTTTTCCGTTTTTACTTAATTTGCACAAATACGTGATTACTATATGTAATTACTAGTTACAATACTTTTCTCACAATATTATTCATACCTTTGTGCCTAGGTACAATAACAGAAGGAAAGTTGACTTGCATTGTGATTCTGCAGTGTCATGAAACGAGTAATAAACCACCTTAGGAACCTTTTTTTCCCTTTTTTCATTTTTGCAGATGTCATCCATACTGTTGGGCCGATAGCAAGAGGCCATCTCACTGACGCTCATAAAGAAGACTTGGCAAATTGCTATAAATCCTCAATGAAACTGGCAAAAGAAAATAACATCAAATCGATTGTAAGTATTGTATGAGAACACACTATTTCTTCTATTTTGGGTCTTTGTCTCCTTGCTATAGTGTAATTACAAATATAACAATAGGTGTCCAGAAGGAATTCTTGCTGTATGTGATGTGAAAAAGCAAGAAATTAGATACTGTTTAGCCAAAATAATTGTTATAGAAATGGATATGGATATTTTAGAAAAGTAAAAAAAAAAAAAAAAAAAAAAAAAAGGCCTAGCAACAGTCCTATTATGAGATGAAATGTAGAGAGCTACTCCCATGGCTAATTTTACACTATTTAAACCTAATAATAATAACAATAATAATAAAGGCTTCAGCCACTGGTCAGGTGCATAGCTCTGTGCAATGCTGCCTCGTAAACACCTGAGAAGTGATTAATCTGTCACTTATTTTGTGCCCATTAACGTTTCTTCCTAAAAACGTAAGTATTAGTCAAGTGGCACAGTTTATAGCACCACCTCGCCAGAATCTGTCGTCATAAATTTGAAATTGCCTGTTATACGATCTTCCATTTAATTACAAAGGTTCTTTGATTGCGTGAAATACACGTTACACTTCTGTATATTAAAAGGCTAGATTTTCAAAGCCTGCTCTCTACACAGTCCGTGACTACATGCGCGAGTAGCTTGGCACTTCGGTCGCAAAAGCGTGCCCGTGGCGCTCTGTTCGGGCATACGGAAGGCGGCGGTGGCTTTTTCAGGGCTGACGGAGACAGGGCAGAGGCCGGCAGCCCCTTGGCTCATGCTTCTGTACCCGCTCTGTGAACAAGTCCATGCAGAGGTGGGCAAACCTGGCTGAGCGCTGTCTAACAGCTCTTCGGGTAAAGTAAAATCTCAGCATGGAGGATGTACTCGGCTAGCATAAATTGTCATCGCTCTAGTCATGAACGGCAAAGAATCTGGTCTTCGCTGTCTTTATTTATCCAGGTACAGCTATTTAATGTCATGTTACTCCTAATGAAAGGGTACAGGTCAAGGCTCTAAGGAAACCATTTCTGAGTAAGTGAACAGCTAGGAGGAGTGTAAGGTTATTTAAGCAGAATTTGGGAGGGAGTAGTTGGATTAAATCTGGTGGAAAAAGTCCAAACAAAATTATTCACACTATAAAATCGAAAGAAAATGCTGTTTCTTAAGTGTTTCAAGTAAAACGACAGACTGTTCCATGACGTGATAAAACTTTGTGCAGCAAGAAACTAGCTGAAATCTGATCTGCAAGCAATGCAGGTGGTTAAATATTCTTATATGTATGCTAATTCCTTCCCTCAATTTTGCAAATAATCCCACATTTATTATGGAAATTGTAATGTGATGTGAGTTTTATGAAGTGGAATTTTAGAACAAAGAAAAGGTATTCTTCGGATAGGTGGAATTTGCCTTTCGGATAGGTAGATAATTTATTCTGTCTCTGTATGTAATTATTGGAGTGGTGTGCTTCACAAAGATCAGATTTTGCCCCAAAAAGGAAAAGAAAGGGCATGGCAGTTGGAGTCGTTTGTATTCATCTGATGTTGACCTAGTAATACAGCATTTTGCTCTTTCTGTTGTGCTGCAAATACTATAGAGTCAAGTTCAGACTACCTGGGCAAAAAGATTTTTTTCGGGCAATGCATCATTAGGTTAATTTAGCTGACCTCTACTACCCTTCTAACCCACTGCTGAGAGCATATTGTAAATCACTTTTTTGTACCAATCCAGAGAGGATGCAAGTTGTTATAGAACTATGACTCTTTAATTCACATTGTAATGGTTTATGCTATTTGCTATAGACGTTTCTGATTAATTCTTTCACCTGTCAAACGGGCAGGTGGCTGCTGGGTAAGGAGCAGCTTGCTGAAGATTCAAACTTAGATGCTCATGACGGTGTTCCTTTCTGCAGCCATTAATTTTTATTACCCACTGCATGTTCGTTTTTGTTCCCAATCCACGAGAGAGAAGGAGCTGATCCCTCTCCAGCTCTGGAGTTTGGGCTCTGTAGCCCAAACTGCAGCAACTGAAGTCCTTAGCTCTGGATATCCGCAGTTTAGTTCCCTAAATGTTGAAATGAGAAGGAAGTTATCATATGGCTGTGATTTCACAGCTTTTAGGTTGAATGATAGCTCATATGTTTAGCATGTTAGAATAAATGTTTTATAGATTATTTGATTAAATGTTATTTGGATCATCAGTGTTATATCGAGGTGAAATACTAAGTAATGGAAAACTACTGAAAAGTGATGGTTGAAGAAAATAAAGATTTTGGAGGGGAAGGCAAAGGAGTTGTAGGGCTTTTAGCCTGCGTAGATGTGTGCTACAGAATGAAGGCTGGTAACTATTGCTTACTTCTTCCTTCTTGGAGAAAATAGTGCTCTTAGCACTTCACCTGCTAATAAAATCCTCTGTATTTTCAAAATTCTGCCCGTCTAACCCTCTCTTTAATATTATCCAGCTACTAAAGATAAGTGATACCAAATGTGGTTGTTACCTGATCATTTTTGTTTGGGTTCCCCCCCCCCTTTAATATTATGCATGTAAGTTAGAACTGAAAGCAACCTCTGGAAATGGTTTGAACTCTTCTCTGAGATTGTTTAAACACTCAGTGATGTTTCTCTGTCCTGCTGCGATTCTGATGGGAGGTGGTATGATCTCCGTGCTGTTGCTCGCACGTTTGTCCTTGTTTCCTGCCCATAGGCTCTGGACAATTGTGTGTGTCTTCTGGGGCATTCAGATTAGTGAGAACAAGGTTCATAATATGAAAAAAAATTGTCAAATAGATTATGTAAAAAGAAGAATATTAAAACAACTAAGGCAAACCTGCAACGGGCATCCATTAATGCTAATATACTTGCAACTGCTGAGACCAGATGGTGGACTTGGTAACTGCGGGACACTCCAGGTGGTGGCTTGGGATTTAACATGGAATAATAAAGGTTATTCATACTCAGGGGTTATATGAAAACGAGTGTCATGTTTCAGTAAGAAAAGATGTCCATGGGGGAAATCTCTGCATTATTCCCTTGCTGGTTGGCGGTTGTTGACTGGGCTCCTGTTAGCGATGCAAGTGCTCAGCAGCCCGACTTGGAGGCCACAGCTGCGCCAGCGGAGAGGCGGCCAAGAACCCGTCATTTGCACCGGTGTTAGGAAGCTTAGCAAGTGATGGAGATGTTAAAGTCGACGTAGCAGATCGTGAACTGTTCTGGAAAAGTCCCAAGCCCGATGATTTCAGTGATGCTGTGGGAAATGAAGGCTATTTGAGCGTCCACCCTAATGAACTGGTCAAACCTGGAGCAATGCAAAATATGTAATTCATTCCATTAAGGAGCAGTAGATTGCTGTGGGTTTTGAGGAGAAGAATATGAAGTGCAAGTGGATTTCACAAGCTACAGCGTAGCAGGAATAGAGAAAAGGGAAAGGAAATGAGTCAAATTATGTACAGACTGTGGAGGCTTGTGGAGATCAGGTGCAGAGAACAGAAGTGCTCAAGTTGACTAGAACAGATGACATCAAAGTGTGGACTGGATTACAGCCACAGAGATCTTTGCAGTAGGGAGAAGATAAACAAAAATTGGGAGAAAATGTTACTTATGTAGGAATAAGGAAGAAGAAATCAACTGTGCTAAGTAAGGGTGCATTTTGTTTGCCTTTTTCAGGCAAGCAGACTCATTTCAAGATGATAGATGCACAGGGGCAGGAGGAAGTAGAAGAGTTTTAGAGTAGAGGCTGAGTAAAAGCAAGAAAAACAGTGTTTATGACAAATAAATAGGTACTGATATAGCAAATCCTGGAACATTAAAAGAATTGGCTGGAAGGGAAAGCATGGGAGTGCTAGCAGTTGTAGTAGGTCAGAAAGAAGTGGGAAGGCATTACAGGATTGTAAAAATGTGAATGTGTTACTTAGCTTTAAAATAGAAAAAGCAGCAAGTCTAGAAATTACAGCAAAAATGATAGATTAACTGTTCATATTGTTTGAATGTGAATTATGTCATAGGATTTAGAATTGCTTGAGGCATTATGAATGAAGTGTGGTGATAAATGGCAATATCAAGTTGGACAGAAGTGTTCAGGATGACTTGGGGTGCACTACTAAGCACAGTTTTAATTTAACATCCTTATTAATGATTTTTGAAGAGTGCCTAAACAGCTCATTAATTACATTTACAAATGGTGCTACATTAGGCAGTGTTGCAAACACTAGAAAATGACAGAGATATATGATGACAATTGATTATAAAGACTGCAAATATAACCTCAGCTAGCACCCAGTGCAGCACTGGAAGGGAGTTTGTGCCTTCGTTTCAGTGGAAGATGGGTCAGGACCAAAGCTGACAGCTGCAGTATAACTCTGCGTGGAAAAAGACAGGGTGGCATATGGTGGTGAAAAATAACTCGGTTCACAAATAATGAAAGAGCGAAGAGCACTGGAAAACCAGCATAATGAGGGAAAGGTCTTGGATAACAAGCCCTAAATTAGATATACTTATAGGAATGAATTGTCGTGTTTAGGTACTACATATCGTTGAGCTGCCTGTGGAGAATTGATACATGCCCAAAAGGTTATAGTCTTTGTTCAAAACGGACTGGTGAGAGGAAGAGTAAGATTCTGAATAGCTCATAGATAAATGTGTGTATATATGTGTATATATATATCTGTGTGTGTGTGTATATATATATATATATATATATATATATTTGAATGTTCATCTTTTTTATGAATTGAGGAAGAGAAGCATATAATGATCTTGAAAGCCTGTGTAAAATATAAGATATGGTTTTGGGGGAAAAGAGAAGAATCTAACTGTGTACATGACAAAATGACGTTTAACTGGTGTCGCTGATGTTAATTGGAGTTGTATTAATATCCAAGAATCCACACACACAGATTAGAACAACTTTGTGCTAACTCTTGAGGGAGCACTGAAGTCTCGTCTGAGAATGTTATAATCTCAACATATAAAAAATGTGATGGGTAAAAGCAGAAATGAGATGAGGGAATATAATGAAATACCAGTCAGTGCACTTGCCAACGTTCGTAATTCATCAGCATGGGGCAAGGATTTACGTAGGCATTATGGCAAAAGAGTTTCAGGAATGGATTTGATCACCTATGGAATTGTTGAGAAAGAAATCCTACAGGCCCTGGAATTTATATCTTGCTCCCATTTTCTCAAACCTGTTATGTTCATTATGATGCATCAGCTGTTTTCGTACTAGAGATTGTCTCTTTTAGGTGAGCTACTCCTGCTGGCTTTTCGGTTACCAAAGTAACGTTTATGTTTGTACATGGTATCTGGCATTCTCCAAAACATGCATTGCTTCTATCTTAGCATATGTTTTGTTCATGAGGTTGCATCCTACTGAAGGAAGTTTATGCTATTCCCTGACTGTTTTGTGCAGTTATTGGCACTGAATGCAACTTTTGTGCTGGGTGAGTTGTTACTTTTACAGACCTCTATCGGATTTGGAGGAGACTTAAGACGTTGTTCCTGTTCATCGCTCCCCTTTTCATTTTTACAGATCAATTGGGAAAATTGTTTAAAGTAACAAATAGAGTTAATTTTAGCAGTAAATAGTTGGCATTTTCAGTTTCTCAATGTAGAAAATAATTTCCTAACAATGTAAAAAATCATGTTATGGGATCAGCCCCTTTAACACGTTAGTAGCAATCTTGCATCAGTTGAAATGCAGCTTTCTGAAGCACTGGGTAAACAGACCAGGGGAGCTGTAGTTGCTGTTTTTGAGGGTTCAGCTGGCCCGTTGTTTGCACGTTGGTTGACATTGTTGACTGCATGTGCTGTGCTGTTGTCAGAGGACCTCTTGCCCTGTTTTGCTTTGAAGACGCTGCTTGGAAGCCATTTGATGCACTACAACTTGTCAGCGTGTCTAGAGCTTCCTGCTTACCCTGCACAGCAATTTTGCTGTTGCATCCCTAGAGTCAGGCTGGGAAGACCTGATGCTAATCCTAGAGCCTTCCTGGGCTGGTTTGCTTTTGCGTCGGAAATGCGCACCGAAAATCTCCGTCTGCCCTTCTGCCTGTCCTTTGCCACTGCAAACGCAAAGGGCGCTCTGGCTCCAGCGATCGCCTCCTCACTGCACTTTCCTTCCCGACACAAGGAGCAGGGCGGTCCTGTTTTAAAGGTTGCAAAGGAGAAGGGCCGTCTACGAATGGTACGACGACCTCAGAAAATAACCGCGGGCAGGAGCCAGGCAGGAAGGTTTGTGGCTCCAGACCCGCCGGGGACTTGCCGCGCTTTGCTCCTGAAGTCGGGGTGGATCGAATTGAGATGGCCGTCGAGACCCGCGGTGCCAAGAGGCGGCTGCGGGGCAGCCCTTTGGCCGCTCTGTCGTGCGAGGGCTTTGGTGCTAGGTGCTGCAACGGTACGCTAAACGGAGCTGGAAGGCGCTGCTTGAAAGCCCCGTTGTGCATCCGGGGCCTCCCGTCTGTGCCGACAAGGAGTGTTGTTAGCTGTGTGTGTACAGTACTTTAAATCACCGTGTGGTTTGAGGCTTTGTTATGTAAATATTCCTTTTGTATAAATATTGGGTTAATCTAACAGGACTCCCTCCTTGTATCCTTTTGTAGGTGTTTATCTTGAACAAGTGTCCTCTACTTGGATTTTATTCATTATCCAGACTTGGGCGACCTTAATACCAATACTGGCATAGCTCGTTTGTGTCTATTAATTATTCAGAAGACCACAAACACACTTCAGGAAAGATGCGTGTTACTTGATCAGTCTATAACTGAATTATCTTTTTAATTCTCTAAAAAATTTGTCCCCATCTCTAGTAATGGATTTCAGAAATTCGCTTTGCAGATAGGCACCGATATCCATGGAATTTGTGTTTACCTCTGAAAGGAAATGGTACTCCTGATGGGCTGCGCTGGTTCTTCCAGCTTTGAGTAAAGACATATTTTGAGCCACTACTATGCCAAAATCCTCAGCTATAACCCAGGGATTTAACCCTTTAATATCATTTTATGAACCTAGAGTGATCTTGGCTCCCCTTTTCCTAAATTATAGAACTCATCAAAGCAGGAATTTTACCAGAATTGTAGATGAGCATTTCTTACGGCACGCTATAAAGAATTGCTTTGACAGATTATTTTATGGTATTGCATTTACCTGTCTTGTTTTCTCATGGTGCAGATGTATATTTTAAGGAAATGTCACTTTTTTTTTTGAAAGATATTTCCTGCTGAGAAAGTTGCCATAGCAATGAGTTATAAGTCTGAAATTCCTAAAGGCTGACTTTATTCTATCATCTGTTTTTTTCATACAGATTCATATCCATCAGTCAGAAGACTTACTTTAGGAGGAAATTTCTGCAGCATCATAAATCTACTCCACTTAATTTGTTTCTTTGAAAAACTTGTTTAACTTGTGATCTATATGATGACTGATCTTACAGTTTCAAACTGAGTTTTTTTTCCCTCCCATCTCAGCCTTTCGTTTTTGCTGCTTTTAACATTTTTCTCCTTTTAGATAATTCCTAGATAGTATCTTTAAAATATTAAGCTACTACATTAAGTTTTTGAGTTGCCACAGTTACTAAGTTTTGTTGTTGTCTTTAACATCTGCACCAGATTAGGAGGTTGTGATCTTTACTGCTGTATGTAGAAATAGCCACCCTTCACCCTGCTTTTGCTAACTTCAGGTGAATCTGCTGCAGCGTGTTCGACACGCTCCCAACCACTTCTTCCAAGAAGATCTCGGCAGGGTTACAATTCAGTAAGGGTTTCATTAGATAAGCTGGAATTCAGTGAGATGAAGTGCAAAGTGTTTCACTGAAGCAGGGGTATTTATTTATGGAAGCAGGAGCGGGCGAGGGGCGCCTGGCTAGGCAGAGGCCAGCTCGCACCTCGGGGGGAACGCGAAGCCGGAGCCGCTCGAAGGGACACCTGAAGCGGGTGACGCCTGGGGTGCTCCCCCCTCGCTCGGCCGTGCCGGAGCAAACTGTGCCGAGTGCAGGGAACTGGAGAAGGTGTTTCAGCCAGGACTGATTAGCGGGGCTGGAAACAGGACCTGGCAAAAGGGTCAAAGAAAGAAAAGGGCTTTTTTAGCCCAGGAAACTAAAGGTGAGGAGGAGAGGTTTTTTTTTTTTTCCTAATTTCTGAAAGGCTGCTGAAGAGTAAAAGCTAATAAATCTTATTTTAGCAATACATATTTTGGTTAAAGATTACATGTAATTTCCTACTTGGAAGGAGAGTAAAGCCTTGGCAAAATTGTTTGGGAAAGCTACGGCTCCATCGGAGGATGTCTTTAAGCGTAAGCCGGACTGAGGTTTCCCACACGAGGTTTGTGCTTCGGCCGAAGGGACGGACTCACAGTTCCCTTGGGTCTGATACAGCTGGGGTTTACCACGTTCGTATGCCCCATTGCCCCGGGGCAGCGGTGGAGTGTTGGTTTTGCCACACACTCGCACACTGTTTTTGCTTTCCTTCTTGTGATGTTATTTTTTTTCCCTCACTGCTTGCCAGTGTCTTATGGGGGATGGATTCCTGTGGAGATAAATGCCCTTAATTTTATATCTTCTACTAGCTTACCTTTCTTACCACAGAGAGTTTTACGGAGGCATTGAGAAGACAATGAGTTCAGTGTGTTATACAGGTCTCTTTTAATATTTTTTTTCCTAAAAATAATTCATGTAAATGCTATTGCTCTGAATGACATTATGTAATAAAGAGCATTACGGGGATGTTGCAGTTCTCCAGTTTGTTGTTCTGTGCTTTCTAGTGGTGGTTTTGTTGAGGGGAAGGGGAGAAAAGTTGGTTATTTTTGTTTGGTTTAATGAAACACTGATTACGCTCTCTGCAAACCAAGCTTGACACGTGAAGAGGAAATGGCTCATTAAGGAGCAAATTCTGCAAGTTTGGGTGTGTGTTGGTTTTGAAGTATGATAATCCGCAGGTCACCCCATGGGAATCCTGCGTTTGAAAGGTTGAAACTTCCTAGAAACATTGTGTATTGCCTTGGTAATTGGGGCAAGATGCTAGTTACATGAGCCAGCACGTAAAGAGCAGGCATCACTGGAAAGCGCCCACCACTGGGTGTAAGGGAAGAGAAAGGTTTATATCTCACTGCAGAGGAAAATTTTACTGAAAAGTCTTCGTTTTGATTGAAAAAGAGGCAAAAAATGTAAACGTGCACCAGTGAAATTTCCTATTTGCATGCAAATACCAGCTGTCCAGAGTGAGCTGTGGAAGATGATGTGTGTCAAAGCTGAATAGCAGTTGTGACTCTCTTACTGGGGAATTTCACCGTAGAAGTTGATAGCGTGTGCAGCACCCTGGCAGAGTCCGCGTAGCTGGTGCACTGTGACCATCAGGCACTGGGCAGAGTCAGCGTCATCCTTCTATTTGAGCCACTTTCTCACTCGCTTCTTAATCCCAGATTGCAGGCTTTTTGTCCTTGCTGCGGAAGGACAGCCCGTGCGCGCTATGAAGCTGCAGTCTTATTAAGATTTAGGGGATTTACTTTGATAGAAATAATGGAAAAATAATAGTTGCAACAGCGTCGAATTGTTTAACACAAACTGCGGTGCCTGTTCCCATCATCTGACGCGCGGCAGAAATCTGGTGCAATTACATGCTGCTTGGTGGAAGGGTTTCAGGTGAGGAGGCCTTCCCCGAAACTCCTAGAAATGTGGGAAGTGCTGCTTGGTGGCTAGTGGCTTGTCTCTACCCCCTGTTTTTTCTTTTTTCTTTCTTTCTTTCTTTTTTTTTCCCCCAAACAATTTAATTGTGAAGACCAGAAGGCGTGATGTTGCCTGTTAGCACTCAGGGCAGTCGCCAGGACCTGCTCACTTCACCTTTTTTCATCTGAAAATGTTGAGACTTTTCTGTTCATCCCTTTCGTTGGAATTGGAATGTTTTGCAAACATCAGATTAAAAATCTGCTTATTTTGAGCATTGTTTCTGATATTATTTACATAGCCAACATAAAGCAGAGAAGCAAAACATTAAAAGCATAAATGATCCTGTGTATCAAATGGGATTACCTAGCTAGATAAGAAAAATATGCATTGCATTACAGCATAACTTCTATTCAGGATCAGAGTAAACATACTGGAAACCAGTTCCGAAAAGTAAACGGGAGCAGTATGCTTCCGTGAGCCTTACTTGCCAGCCCATTAAATGTTTTCCCTGAATGGCTAATAATCACTTCGAGCCTTGTACATTGTACAAAAATGCTGTATCATATCTTAGCTGCATATAGAGAAACAGCAATTATCAGTAGCTAGCCATAAAACTGAGAGCCTTACCTGAGAGGTTCGTGATATTGTTCCAGTATGATGATATCACATTATCTTTTAAGGCCTGAACATTCAAATCAATTTGAATAATCTAATTAAAGTAGTAGAGATGGTATAAAACTATTAAAGTAGTGTGAGCAGAAATACCCATTTCTTTAATCTGAAAAACTATTCTCACCAAATATAAACTACATGAATTCCATATTCTAGTAAATAGTTAAACACTCTCATTTTTTCAAAGTTGCTTATCTAGCATTTAAAATTTAAAGATTTTCTTCACAGCAGATAGACAGAAGCAAATATAACAAATTGAGTCAGTATTTGTTTAACAGAACTGTGATAAAAAATATGTGTGTTGTAGCTTAACTTCAGATATTTTGTCATGGGAAGATATCACTACGAGTTTTTTTTTTTATATTGGGATAATTACAGGGAAATTAATTTTTGCTTTCACTTTCTTTTATTATCTCCTTCCTTTCTAAAAGATGGCTACCTAGGATAAAGCTGAAAGGCTGGGAGAGGCTTCTATAACCTGCAGCTCACTTGAGCGTTTGCTTCACTGACAGTCTTGTTTATTTATTTATTTTTTTAATTTTTCAGATTGGAATACAGAATATGTTATCCTGCCAATTTTTTCTTTTTCTAGAGAAAGATATCAGCCTATTGCTAATTTTTAATGAGCTGTTACACATTTTTGAGCTTTCTGTTACATATACTGGATGGATTAAATCTTTATTAATTAAATCTCTGCATGTGTGTATTCCACACAACTGTACATTCCCAAAAGCAGAGCAGATGTGCCACTGTTTTTTTTTTTCCTCATACCAAATGACTTAGTTTGAGCAGAAATCTCAGATGATGGTCTAAATGAAGAAAATCCAGAAAATGTCAGGACAGAAGTATGCGATATTGTGTCCTCCATCAATGGCTGGTGCTGATTCTGCTCCTTCCTAAACCTAGTGTAGCTATTTCCTCTCCTTGTACAAAAAGATGAAATCTGCAGCTGTATCAGATCATATGTGAAAGGGAATAGAGCATATGCCCAGGAATTTCTCCTGTTTAAGAGTTCGTCCCTCCTGGAGGAAGCCATGGATAGGCTCTGTGAAGTAGGTTTTATCAGCCCAGTTGTGACAGGTTTAATCCTCCTAATTTGCAAACAGATGATGCCGTTTCGCTACAACGACCCCTGGTTTTAGCTTGACCTGCTTTTAGCTCGAACCCCCCTGTGGCCACCTTTCTAAAACTATTAGAGCTGAAGTTCCCCCTTTTCGCATGTCCCTGAAGTCGAACCTCTGGATGCCTACATAGTATGGAAAGCAGTGGAGCAGCCTCCTGCAGGAGCGGGAAACGTTACCATTAACAATTCTGGGCTACCAAAATGTTTTCAACATTGATCCTAAAACTCTGTCTCCTGTTTAGTTCTCATTTATGTCCTTTCTAAGTCCTTGTATGAGCATCTTTTCCAGCTGGATCACTGTGTCTCATGATTTTGGATTTCGAAGGAAAATGCACTATAGTGCAAAGCGTTTCTTCATGCAGCTGCTACTTGCAGGCCTTCCTGTTTGACCTTACTATCTATTCTTCCCTTCTCAAATTCACCAAGACTAAATTTGATGACAAGAACAAGCTCAAGACAAATGCAAATCATCAAAGCATCAGTTTTTTCTTTCTTTCTGCTGAATTAATGTCTCCCTTGTATTTTAATCCCCCTGTTTACATACCGTAGTATCATATTTGCTTTCTTTAACAGACAAACACTATTACAAACATCATATTATTACTTACTGCAATCTTGAGTCATTACATTTGTTATTGCCTGTAGCTTTGTTCCTTTTAAGTGTTTACGTACTTCTCTTCTTTGATCCCTCATAATGGGTTTTATAATGTTAATTCCTATAGGACATTTATTTATCCATTTCCCTAATCTCTCTGTCTCCCTTTTGTTCCATATTCTCATGCATCTTCATTATTACTCTTTTGCTTTTTTTTAATCATGTGCAAAATTACTGTGGGTTTTTGAGTATTGGAGCTGCTGAGTTGAACAAGAGTACTGCGTTTTGTAGAAGCAAAGTTGTATTTAGTCCTAACTAAAAAAGCAGGCACATAAAGATTCTGTTTATCTCACAAGTTCATCTTTTCTCCATGGCCCAAGCACAGATACAAGGAGTATGAAATATATATACTGATTTTTTAATGCAGTATTAATATCTGAATGATTATAACTCACCTGTTCAGAAAATGCAGCTTCCTGTTATCTTAGGAAAGCATGCAAGCAAGCCTGTAGCACCATATCCAGGCCTATTTGAAATCAGACACAACAATTTTGCTAAAAGGTGGGAGTCATAAAAAAATGGAATCTGTTTTATTAGAGTGTTAACTGTTGGAGGGCCTGGAAGCACATTGCTAGACAACTGCAGTGCCCAGCATCAGTTCATTCAAATACCTAAAAATGCAGGGTGAGAGAATGTATATCCATCTTCATCATATTTCATTTTAGGACTTAATCCACAGAAGCTAATGACGCTAGTGACAGCTAATTCTACTTAGGCATGATGGTGGTGGTGCCTACAGCTTGTAATCAGACATTAGAAACATCCCCGTTGAAGAATTTAAGAATGCTGAACCAAATCACCTATTGCACTGTTGACTTTAATTAAAAATGCTACTGATCGATGTTTTTAAAAGCAGAAACTCCTTGTGCTGTTTATCACCATTTATTATGCATAGTTTCAGTGATAAGTCTGTTGCCTTCATTATAGTTTTGTGGGATATTGTCATAAATTTGGTCTAAGTAGAAATTTTCTTTTTTTTTGAAAGCCTAATCCAGTGTCATCAACTTCATCTGAAAGATTTCTGTAGGTAACAGAGAAGATCGAAGTAACTTGTGAAAGTATTTACTCTGCTTGGTCTGAAAATGTGTTCCTGATTTTGTTAGCTTTAGTATAGCTTTATATAGTATAGCTTTAGTATATCAGAGGAACATGAAACGATGACATTTCTGTGCAGTTGTGCAACAGTACTGAGTTTCTTTTGCCATCCGTCATAAATCTGTGAGCAAATTTCCACTGGCTTCTGAAGACGTAACAGAATGTTCCAGCTAGATAGGAAAGCTTGCAGACTGATTCCAGTATTGGCTGTGATGGCCAAAGGTTTAGTACGAGCTACAAAGCCCACTCATTCTAGCTAATTCTCAAGAATCTAGCCCCAAAACAGCTGTCTTTGCTGTACCACATATGCTCCCTGAGCGGGGTCGGTTGGATATGTTAGTATGATTTATCATCATACCTTTAGATTGCAGTGCAGGTGTACTTTAAGTAAATTAAACCATTTTTCTTTATTATCTCCTTGTTAAGAAAACCAGCTCTTGCATTTTCCCCAAGTGTAGAAGTGCTCTGAATAAATATGCAAGTATCATGTTACGGAGTGTCATTCTGCTGAATCCCTCGTGCTTCGTCCTGCCAGACGAGGGAGAGCTGAGATGCTTTATAAAACAAATCTGTGCACCGTGCAAGTCTTTATGAGGTGGTTTGGGGAGAATAATGGAATGCTACAGAAGTGTCAGGGAGATTTTAGTTAAATGACAGCCTCCAGAAAAGGCTGTAGAGTGTAAAATACCAAGTTAAATTCTCAATAGTACCTAAATAACAACCTGGACTTAATGAAAGCATTTCTAGCCAAATAAAATGTTAGATAGTTTGGATTAAATTGTGAAAGATTTTCCTGGTTAAAGATAACAATTCCCTTGTCCTTATGCTGACGTGTGAATAGCACATATTTCAGCTGTTTATTTCAGAAAGAAAAATGGTAAATAGGCAGGAATGCTCAGGACCAAATGCAACAGAAATATAGCTCAGGAAGAGCTTCAAAATCCTGCCCACGCCAAACCTCAAATTGCATGAACACTTGCAAAGAAGGTTAATTATGAACTTGTGCAGAGTTGTTTTTAGGAACAGTGCAACTAGTGGCATAAGGTGGCAAACTGGAGTCAGAGACTTTCTAAAAGCCTCTGGCATTCGTTGATGATATAACCATTGGGTCTTGTTTGTTATGTGTGCACCAGGTAATGATGTTTAATTAAAACCTCCCTAGAGACAGAGTCCTCTTAGTTCAAATAATTTGTAAACAATAGCAGAGCTGCTGATAGTCATAAAGGCACTGCAGCACTTGGAAGAATCGTTTTATTTTGACAAAAAGGTAAAAGGTTATAGGTAAAAATTTCTGAAGGCATGAAATCTGTATGTATGCGTATATACAGGTACAAATGTGATGAGCTGCTTTCCTATTTTTCCCTAGCTTTTTCTAGTGTGTTTACTTTAGGTTAAACTCTCACAGAGTATATTGTTCTGGTGTTTTATACAGAAGAATAAATAAATGAAAAGCATCAAGCTCTCTCTTGCTGGTGAAGAGTGGGTTTGTAGATACACTGCCATCCTCTCCCAAGGTATTACCAGGAAAATGAAACCTTTCAAGGACTCTTGAATACAATGGCATCAAGTAATTGCTGGGTACACATTAGAAAATGTTTTTTTACAGAAACAAATAATGCAAAATTGTTTGACTGGCTTCCAAATAGACTGATCATATGGTGTTTTTCCCCAGCCACTGTGGGGGAAAATTTCGACTCAGCAGAGGCCACGGGAGTCAAGATTCCACTTTGTGTTCCTGAAATACTTCACAGAGTGTCAATTTAAGCTCTCAGCAGCCAAAATATCTTCATTTTTGCGTCATAACTGCAGTCATTAAATGCTAATCAAATCACCAGTTGGAAAAGTGAAGGTGCTGTACATATTCTGGTATGTTGTACATCCACCAGTTAATCTCAGAAAACAGCATCAGTGGAAATGATCGAAGCGGGGCAGTGTTCTGCAGCAGAGGCATGTCAGAATTGGAAAATTCTGCAGAAAGATTGGCATGGTTTTCTGGAAATTTTCATTTCTAACATAACATGAGTCATCTTTACTTGGGATTTCATTGCAGATGTGCTCAGCTGCTGCTGCAAGCCATTTATATGTGCTTACTGCAGCTGATGGTCCCTGGCTCCCAATCAGTTCAATGTAACAAAGATGATTAAAGGCTTTAAGAAAAGTAATAGTTTAAAAGGCAAAAACGCTGGTGTAGTTTGAAAGCTAATAGGCAGTTTTTGCCATGAAGAGCAGACGAAGCCATAGCAACTGAAGACTTGCAAATAATTAAACGTGTACGAAGGGCTCAATGGAGGAATAACCCTGCCTCATCCAGTTCGATACTCTGTGTGCACTAAGACGTGTGACACCAATTTCAGACTGATAAAACTGCAGCATGTAATAAATACAGTGTGGACAGAGAACAAGACTGATCTGATGTTTGCTTTATTTTACTGGCACTAGTTTTAACATCTTTCCCTGCTAAAATAGCCTGAGGGCGTATAGGTTTGGTTGACAGGCTGGTGTGCGGGAGCTTCGTGGAGCGAGCGTGTTCCCTGTGTCCCACTGAGTTGCCTGAGCGAGGGCAAAAGCCTTGGCATGCTGTGAACGTGGTGCTATTCCTGTAGTTGTGTCCAGCATGGAAAAAAAGACACACGCAAGGGGTAGGGAGTAAAATCTAATGGGATCTGAGAGTGGGATCACTGACAGAACAGAAAGAGCGAAGGTTAATACAATAAAAAATGAGGTCATCAGATTAGACGGACGATCTGGTTACAGAGGGTAGTTTCAATCACAGTGCCTCAGACCTGAAGGGAGACAGGATGGATAGCGAGTGTTGAATTCTAGTTTTTCCTTAATGTATTCTCGATCAAGGTAAAACAAAAGCTTGGCTGTTCTGGGAGAACCCTTGGGAGGTGACTTCCAGGTTGTGGGCTCTGTGAAAAAGGCCAGGGTGAGAGGCTAGCGAAGAAGGAGGCCTTCTGAAAGGGAAAACGGTGCTAACGTTCATCAGGTAAAGATTTTCACAGTGCAATTTTGAGTTGTTTTATTTTTCTTTGGGAAGGCTATCACCATGGAGGAGCTGGTTCTATGTCGAGGGTGCTTGTGACCCTGTAGGCCACATATGGTGCTGTTGGTTGTTTTCACCAAAATTTGCTCCCTCTAGGTAAGGCATGGCTGTTGCGAAGCAGGTATTGCTGCATCCTGATTGCTCACTTTCCACCTATTACTCAACCGATGTGGGCTAGAGGAATGTGGAAGTCTACAAGGATGCATGTAAAAATAGTAGGGACTGTCAGTGAATATCATAACCTGACTCATTAATGCAGTCTTCGTAGCAGCGGGAAGAAAACTGAAACTTTTCCATAGCACCTTCCGAGTCAGTAATTAGCCAGTGACATTGTCGGTGCTGTACCAGTGTTTTTATAGCAGCTAAGGATGAGCTGTTCTTAGGCGACCTGAGCCTCGTCACTCTCAAAACTTGCAATTTAGCCTGTGCGCAGCTTTGAAAGGAAGTAGATTGGGGAAAACACACCCGTTGCGTGGAAAGAGAACTGAGCTAATGGTGGGGCGTATATTAAGCATGAAGTGCCGTGTCTGCTCTTGAGCGCTGGTGCCGTTCCCCTGAGCCGGCGTGATCGCCCTCTTCGTGCCGCTGCTGCAAGGGGGAGCGCGAGCTGGCGGTATGCACCACGGTGCCGTGCACTCGCTCCGCGGGCACCTTGGTGTACGTTACTGTTAAGAGCTGAAGATTTCCAGTTGTTTCTTTTGTCATTATCTAGATAATATTAATTATGAGTTTAGTTTTGAAAACATCTTTTTTTATGATACTAGCAGTGTTTATGTAAAGTCAGCACAGTAATGTAGCTTGAATTATTTTTAGTTAAGGTTTCTACATTGTGTTACCCAGATAAACCAAGAAACTGAGGAAAGCCTAATTGACTTACCTTGCCCAAGTTATTTGAATGACTTTGATAACATTTAACAGCATTTTAATAAACTTGATGGAGAAGTGAGGGCCGTGGACTGCTTTGTTCTTCTTGTTATGTTATTTTTGGTAAGTGTCTAGGGTACATTTAGATAAACTATAGAGCTAAGTCTGAACAAGAAAACCCTAAATATCCAGTGAATTACTTCTATTTGTGTTGAGAAATTAACAGTAATTAGCATTCAAATTTTAATGATACTGTATTTGTGAAGCTGATAAGGCCTCTGGGAGTGTGGTTGCAAGAAACTTCTATTGTTTACTCTATGCAAATCTATCCACTTAGCTTTAATTAGAGGTTGAAACCTGGAGCAATTATCAGCAGTTGCTTTAGTATTAATGAGCATGACAGAACTGTCCGTCACAGTGCTTTATGATTGAGGATCATAGTATTTTGAATCCCAGTGGGTTCATCGTTCAAAGAACTTGCAACGTTCGTCAAGCCAAACCATTTTGTTCAGTATGCCGTGTATTTGGTTAGTTCCAGCCACTGAAAAGGCTGAAGTCCTTGCAAGTCTGTGAAGCTGCTGTTTTCTGCATGCTGGTATGAGAATACCTTCTAAGAAGATATATATTGCAAATAATTTTTTATGTAAATGATCCCAAGAGCAGCTACATGGTTGCAATTTAAAATTCAGTTGCTTGACATTCAAATAATAGTTTACAGTAAGCGTTGGCTGATGAATTCCCTCAAAAAATGAGCCGAAGTCTTGGCTTATGCAACGGCATTAGTATTACCATTTGTATTCCATTTTTAGTATAGACGAATGAGCAAGATGCAAGGAAAAGGGTAGAAAAAGCTGATACTGGTGGATACCTTAAACATTTTTATTTCATGACAACTGTAGTGGAAGCGCTAGCCCTTAGTTGCTCTTGTGGTTGCTCTTCAGGGTTCTCTGGAAGAAGCAGCTTTTGTGTAGAAACAGAAAGTTTCTTTCTATCTATACAGAGAAAAAAAATCTTCTAAAATGTCACTTGAAGTCAGTATTCCAGTGAACACTGTTGAAAGTTTTCTATTTTTATACTTGCTGCTGCTCCCTGAAACACTTGTCCCTTCCCCAAGCCTTCGAGCAAATAGAGCAGATACTTTATAGACGGATATAAGCAAAATGGACCTCCAGTGGCTACTTTCTACCTGGATGACGGCGGTTTCATGCACGGCGAAACAGAGCTTAAGGGGCCAGGCGATGGCGCGCGGTCTGGCTGGATCTCGCTGCCGGCCAGGTGCTGCGGGGAAGACGTCGCGCTGAGCCCGCCGCGGTTGCTCACGCAGGCGAAGCCCGGCCAGGCAGCCACCGCAGGATTAGGAAGCAGATACGCAGGCGCCGGTACCGATTTATCCCTCCAGCAAAACACAGCTCATCAGCCGCGAGCCTTTCAGTGAAACCGTGCTTTTTAATTTATTTTCCAGCAGAGCTGAGGGAGCTGATGTGGGCAATCAATTGTTTTCATTATATTGGTTTTGTTACACAGCTGCGTTGTATGAGAAATGCACTATGCAGCGATGTCCTTTGCTATTTTACCTCTGGTAAAAATGTTGGTTTATAGAACGTCAGATAAGTGTCCATGCTGGCTCGATGCAAAGCCGTTAATTCCTGACCGGCTCTGGGATCGCTGCTCCTCTGCTGCCGGCCCGGCCGCCGTGCCCGGCTTGTCCGTCGGAGCGGCCAGCTGTGGCGTAAAAACACACGACCGTAATCCATCGTTCACACGGTGCCTGGGAAGTCGGTTTTAGCAAGTAGACCACACAGAGAGATAAAAGGCAGCAAGTCAGCGACTCGCCTCAACGAGCCTTCTTTGAGCTGCGCGTTGCCTCTTCGTTACTGAGCAGCGAGAGCGAGAGCCGTTTTGCCCCTCTAGCACAGGAGGAAATTCAGAAATTGTTGCAGATATTATTTCCTTCTTGATACTCTCCACGTTTTTATAATTTTTGTAGTATTTTATATTATTTGGTTTTTATAATACTTTTGCTTTATAAATAATACTTTATAATAATACAGTATGCGTTTTTCAGGACCTCAGTTACTTATGGCGTGCGTTTTTCAGTGGGATGTTTCCTCCATGGTTTTCAGCGAAGAAACTGTGATTTAATCCTGCACTAGTTTGCTCTAAAGGTTGTGTATGCTTACAGGAAAAGGGTGAACTGTCTTTTTAAAAATGCCACGAAGCTTTAAAAAAAAGATTTGGCATGCAGACCATTTAACATCTATTATGCATTTTTTTTTAATAGAAGAACATCTAGTATTACATATTTAACATTTGCTATCTTTATTTATGGCTCTTACAAGTTATTATGTTCATAACGATAAAACATCCATAAATTGCCAGTGAATCAAAAGCATGTTAAGCTCTATTTACTCAGGCAGTTGGGTAGTTTTTCTGTTGTTGTTCAGGGCTCTTGTGCTTCTTTAAGTTCCATTGCTCTTTTATATTTATAGCTATTAATCAGCAAGAGCTTTGTTAAAATTTTGCAAATATGTGGCACATTTAATATTTCTTGAAGCCTTCCACTGGTAGTATTTTTTTGTTGGTGTGTTGCTTCATTTTCATGTTTCACCAGTTTAATTTGCTCTTTGGAAGTCTAGGTGGCAGGAACTTCAGGGGGAAGTCTTGAGTGGTTTCCCAGTGTTTTTTTTTTTTTTTTTTTTTTTTTTTAATTATCATCATCATTATTACTATTATTTTATTGAAAATTGAAAACAAACTTAGCATTTGCTTTTGCATTATGCTTCTCTTTGGAAAGATTTTTGCCGACTTTCTGATCAGATGTGAACCATATAAAATGCTAATCACACTGAACATACTAAATAAAGTGTGGAAGTACAGACTGTATTTGCTAGGGTGCCGCTGGCATTTTAGAAGATACACAGCGGTGTCTGCTCTGGATTTAACTCTTTGGATTGCTTACCTCAAATCTCTTCTGCACTAAGTGGCAAGTCAGTGATTTCCCTAGTAAACAACGCAAGGTCATTGCAATTCATTCTGGCTGTGGAGCAATCACTTTAAGGCATACGTTTCTTATGTAGTAAAGAGAGATGGGACTTTGTGGCTCCTTTAGAGCAGCTTTGCTCTTTTTTCTTTTTACATCTTTCTTTTACAACTGTGCACAGTGGTAATTACAGTTCCTTTAAAATGTATTGGAGAGGTAGGTTAATAAGTGAAAAGGGAATTTTCCATCATTTCCAGCGTTGATGAATGCGTTATTAGCTCCCAGTGATTCTGCAGATACTATTTCTGCTAGATAAGCAGGAATGAGTGTCACTTGCCAGATCAGCTCTTTGAGGAACTGTGTTTTCTGCACTCAGGAAGGGATGCTTGCAGTCAACTCTACTTGTTAAACTGAATCGGGAAGGCTGGGTGTCTGTACAGGTTGCCAGAATACTATGTTACCCCAGCTCTGATTGCTTTGTACCTGGCAAAACCAAAAATGCTGCTAGAAAACTCCCTTTTTGATTAATGCAGAACTGCTGGTCCATATTAAAATACCCCAATTAGTGGCCTCTAGTATATTATTGAGAAAAGAAAAGAAAAGAAAAGAAAAGAAAAGAAAAGAAAAGAAAATCAGGTTTTTAAATCAAGGAATAGTGAATTTTAAAAATTTTCCTAAACCCTTAGGTGTGCATCCTTTCTGTCTGAGATTAGTTTGGCCTTTTAGACAAATTTCATGTTTACTAGAGGCTGTAATGAAATTTCTGAGATCATAAATAGTAACAGAGCTAAGTGATCATTTTTAATAATCCACTGGCAATATTGCTTACCAGGGCAACGTGGACATTTCAAAATGACTTCAGCAGAAAGCTAACCAAGCTTAGTCACACTCTTTGAATGACTGACTTCTGCCTAGCAATTTGGTTTGATTTCTCATGTGCTATAAAAGCACTTTTGTGGTTTCATGGAAGACTATCAAATCTAATAGCTTTCCAGAAAATTCTGCCGTTAAAGAATGGGATAGGATTTCCTTTTCTTTCTTTCTTTTTTTTTTTTTTTTTTTTTCCCTCCTCCTCCCCAACAATATTGCAGGACTAACTCTTTGTTTCACAGTTTCCTTGAGTCTTGACAGTTGTAGCTCCTAATGTGGTGTAGTTAGTATTCCTGATGTGTCTGCTTGGATGTGATGGAGGAAGATGACAGCCAGTCAAAACACTTGTGTGATGCCATAGAGTTTTTTTTTCTCATTACATCAGAAATTTGAATCTCATATTCATAATTTCAAATTTGTGTGCCATGAAATGGAAAGCAAGAAAATGATTTCCTGAGCAAACGAATAATGTGATAGTAACTGCTGGAAACCGATGGCAGCAAGCTGTTTCCCATGTTAACTTTAAAATGGTGGTTTTCAGAGATTCAACAAAACTTAAATTCCTAAGAGATTTTTTCATCAGTTCGGTTGTTCATATAAATATTTCTCAGATGACTTTCTTTGTTGCTAAGCATTTTCTTGGGTATCCTGATATGAAAAATTTGGGGAACAGACAGGTATAAGAAAAATTCATTTTATAATATTATAGTCAAGTCAATAGTTGCTCTAATAATGCCAGTTTTCACAGGGAAAATAACACTAATGGTGAAGATAGAGTAGGTGCTTTCTAGAAAGAAGATTTTGTTTGTGTTTGATCAAATTTCTCTTGGGAAGATATCGGTCCTTTTTAGGGTTCTCTTACAGAATTGCTTCTACTGAAAGAAGAGAATCAGAAATGTTTTCATGGGACTTAAAGTGAACCTTCACTCCGTTTTCCTTTAGCACTAAAGAATTTAAATAGAATTTAAATTTTCCTTCCTCTATTTTTTAATTATCTTTTCCTGGATTTCTTATACTTCAATTTAGTAAGCTTGTCGCTCATTTGTAGTGTTTATCTGACATCTAGAGAGCACAGAAGTCATGCAAAGGTTTTGCAGTACAGTGGCTTCAGGAGAAAAGAATTTCTGTTCCATAGCCACCACAGTAAGAGGTCAGCATCTCTCTTGTGTAATTAGTTTCTGTCTCAGTGTGGTTCTCCCTTGTCATTTGAACAATTAACATCAGGCCGAAAGACATGAAGCTGGTAGTGATGTATGGTTCATACAAAGACAAAAGAAAATTCACTTTTTCAGATGGCTTCTAATGCGATTTGTACTGGTGCGATCTAAACACACTCGGTAATGAACGGTTCTGGAGAAGATACTTCTACACTCTACAGCGAGCAGTAATGAGGATTGAACTCACTGGATTTGGGGAGACTGAAGGAGAGGAGCTTTCTGTTCTGCGGAAAGAGGAATTAACCATCAATACTGCTGTCTTTACAGTGAAAAGGGGATTAGTTCCAAATGATGGATCATTTCTTCTATCAAGCACCATGTTAGTTTGGGCTGTTCCTTATACTTTGAGAAATCAAGGTACAAAAAGAGGTACCATTATAAATTGCAGTTTGTGGATTCTTTTTTGGAAAGTACTACAGTTTTGATTGCTTGGTCTGTGTAACAATTCTGGATACTTTGAATTTGTATGCACGTACAAGATTTTTTTTTTTCTTTTTGTATTTTGTTGTAGGCAGATCATCTGCTTTTCCTCTGGGATGGCTGCAGTGTTAAAGTGGTGAGAAAGGGTGGTGTTCTCTGGATTTGGACTTCTGTCTTGCAAATGAGGGGCAAAACTTTGCAATCTACTCAGATCAGGAGACTGGTACTGACTTGTTACACGTTTTCATTGAGGCATTCTTAGATGTCACATTACTGCATAGTATGAGATGGATGCATTTTTTGAGGTGGATTGCAGTTGCCCATTCCCTTATGTCATTACTATTAACTAAACAAATATCACCCCCAGTGGTATATATTGACTTTTATAGGAAATACGTTTAGAACTAGAAGCGTTGTACCCTTGCAGACATTCGGGATATTTTTATATAGTTTGAGGCTTCTGATATCAGATGCTTCTTTTGACAGGCTGTAGAAAATATCTGTCAGATTTTACAATCTGATGCTTCCTTTGGCTTATCAGTTGCTCTGCTTTGGGCTCCAGGTGGTCAGCATGCCTTTTCTGCTCCTCCTCTTGTTTGTGCTGGGTTCGCACGTACTTTATTCATTTATGACCCTTTCTCCTTGGATTGCAGAAAACGATCCTCTGACACCTTCTATGTGGCATTGGCGAAAGGCGTCTTTGATGAATTTCTCACTGATCAGACAACGTTTTCAAGAGCAGTAAACTAAGTGAAGCTGCTGTCTGCCTTTGTAATGATAGATGCCCCTGAGAGACATGGGGACGCTTGGCTCCCAGCAGGGAATGGGGGTCAACAGCAGAACGCTGGTGTGAAGCTAATAAAGGGATTTTGCTTAACATTTATTTCTTTGTCTTTTATTAATATCTTAAGAACATTACCTCAAAAGATTATTTGTTTCCAGAGAAGAAATGTTACACATCTCTGCTGGTATGTTCTTGGAAGGAAATGGAACTCTATGCCTTATCCATTAATTTTTATGGTTTTTTTTAAGAGAAAAATTTTAAATATGACCTGTTAGATTGTGTATACACCTTGTGTAAATTTTCTGCCCTGATCTGACTGCATTTTGATGAATGTGCACCTGGGGAAAAGCAGCACTTTTTTACTTCCTTAGAGAAAAGTCATTTAGTGTGATGAGGATTGTCAGGAGTATTTGTATTTTTAATTATTTTATTATCTGCCATGTCCTCTGACATCCACTTGAGAGCCATAGACCATCCAATTAAAGTTTCATAACATTATATTATAAAGTCTGCATTACGGCGTTAGTTCCTCGCATTCTCTTCAACGCACTGAAAGTTTCCCTTATTCGTTTGAGGAAGAGGAGCTTGAAGAAGAGCTGTATAGTCAACTGTGCAACCCCTTCATGTTATATTTTTGGCTTATCTATGCCCATCTTTTTCATTCAGTACAGATGTCTGAAAAAGCAATGTCGGAGTCATCTGTGTCCTTCATTGTAAGTATGCTTGGGGATACTGCTCCTGTCTGTTTTCTACTTAACATAGAATCAGCCAAAGAGAAAAATACAGCAGAAGGCCCTTCTTTCTTCCTCAGATGCCAACTACCTATTTCTTTCATGTTGTCCAACTGATTAGCGCAACTAAGTTAAATTAGGAGCAGTCGTTTCCATTTTATTTTTTCTGTTTAGTTTGTCACTTCATTTTCGGATCTCACAAGGGCTGAGAATGCTTGAAAGGTTGCCCAATTTTTCCCATCTGTCCCAGCTGGCTTAACAGAACAGAGCTAGCTCTCCCAGCTAGCATTGCTTAATTGATTGCATTAGCTGGTCACGGCTACACGGCAATTTTTCTGAAGACAGGCATCTCTTGTTTGGCTTGGTGAGAGCCTCGTATCAAGTAGAATTTTTGTCAGTAGGGGTATAAAAATTTATTCTTAATTTCCAAAGGAATTGCTTGGTGGCGTATACTTCCCTGAGGAGAACTTGTATGGGTCCACCTGGGTTACAGCATGAAACTAAATAGGTCTCACAGCAAGGGTTTCTAGCTACGTCTCTTGTAGACTCCATAGTTTTCCCATTTTACTACTGGCAGCTTCATATGGGCACAGTGTGTTTTACTCTTTGTCCATTTACTCTTCTGCTGCTTAAGGCAGAACCAGCTCTAAGATTCTCTGAACTTATATGTACTCTTCTGGTTTCTCTTCAGAAATGTAAAGGGCAGAAATGGGTGAGTGAGTGATTAAAAAGTGAAGAGGAAGAGCTGGGAAGAATGAGGAGGCAAGGACCCTCCGGGAAGTCAGGGAGTGGGCAGGTCCATCTTGGTGGTGACCTTCAAAATCTCAAGAAACATAAAGCCATCAGACTGTACTTGGTTTTGGGACAGATCTGGAACACACCAGACTCAAATGAGTAGAAAACTAATTTAAAAAGAAAAGATAAAATCTTTGTTTTAGAAATCGAGAACATTGTTGAAAATACAATGCAGCTTTCAGTGTACTTTTTGAAAGGAAAGACGTCCAGATCCCTTCCAAGGAAGTTTCCCTTTAAAGCAGTATTGCACGGGGGAATTTTAAAAAGTATGACTGATGACAAGACATTAAATACAAACTGGCGAGAAAGGATGTGACTGAGATGTGGGGCTGTGTCTAAATGATGATCAAGATGCCTTGCTCTTGGATGGCTAGCTTTAAATAAAAAACAAAGTCCTCATTACCAGTCATATTTCTTGATAATTGAATACAAGTTTCATAATCTTACCACTTCTAACTTGGGCTAGAAGGAAGTGGGAGATTTTAGGAGGTTGGTTTATTGCATATAGCCAAGGACACGCTTTTTAAAATCTGCCTGTGTCTTAGAAATCTTGCAAAGCTAGTGATTGAGCAGCTTTCTAAGATGCATATAAATCCTTGTTCACTCTCTGAAAGTGGTAGACAGAGGGTTTTGAAATAGAAACAGGTTGTGAAAAAGCAGCTAGCAGGAATATTGGATTCTGAAAGATTCATTAAAATCTCAAAACCTGATCTCTCAGGCAGGAAAATGCAGTTCTTTATTTCTATATGATTTTGAAATGACCACTGAATGATGCAGCAGTTTAACTGCCTTATTAATCACACTTTACTGCTCTTCTACTCATCAGAGCTTGGATAGTCAGAGATCTCTCACTATTTCACTTTAAAGGCTCCCATTTCATTGGGCTTTTGTGTTATCAGTTAACATTTTGGTCAAGCTGCAAACTTTGGCAGTTTTAACTATGTCATGTTTCCAATGATGGATAGATTGGCAATTTTGTGTTGAAAATTGGGAGGGGATAGGCTCATGCAAGCTTCATTATTTTTAAAAATTAAGTATTTGGAGTTCTAATTCCATTTTCTGAAGGAAAAAATGGTAATTGGAAATGTCATGCTAGCTCATTGAGGTCTCCTCCTGAAAAAATATGAAGCAGAAATGTGGTTGTCAAGCGGAGTAAGAAAGACAAATAATGGAAAAGCTACATAAGATTGTTTTATGAATATGCATCACAGAAAGAATAATCTTCCTCTACTAATAATGAGAGGGCCCATATGGATATGGTTCTCCATCTCATTCAAATGTGAAAGGGAAAGACTCAGCCATGTATCCAAGTTTCACTTCAGAAATCTCAGTGGTTTTACTGCTCCTTGTTTTTGGACAAATGTTGCGAGTACAGTTCCAGAGACTTCTGAGTCCTGCATCTCCTAATGAGAGCTCTATTGCTGGTTCATTCTCAGAGCTCCAACCTAAGCTTTGAGTCCAATGTAAATGCACTCTTTCATTTAATATTAAGAAAATTTAAAATTTATTAAAACCACTGGCAAGAAGGTTATTACCAAGTCTGGTAAGTGTATTTCCCAAACAGCCCTGTGGTAGCAAGTTCCACAGCTTAATCCTGTGTTATCAGAAAGAGTATTTACTTTGCACATAGCTTCTCAATATGAAAAAAAGGAAAACAAAACATTGCTTTTTATTTATATTAGCCCTTCTATGTACTTTGGTTGCCTTCCTTGTCATTCATCTCCCTTCTGATATACGAACCTACAGAATATTTAAGGCAGATGGAAGTGAGCCAGCTGGGACACCAAACCCAGCAGAGAACTGTCGCGTGGGCTTGTGCTTAGGCTGACTGGCCCCGCTTGGTTGTGCATAACCCTGTGCAAGGTATACGTAGCTGAACGTAAATGACTCCAGTCTTTTCAGTCACTTTTCAGGAGAGCGTTCCCAGGCAGTTCGGCAATTTCGTGAACCCTCCTCTGAACCCACTGTAATTCTACAAAGTGCTCCTGGTGGTACTCGGTGCGCTTATCACCTCTCAAATCATGCATGCTGACACTTGCCTACTGCGCGCTGCGATGCCTGCAGTATCTTGGGCTTTTCTTACAGCAGTTAATATTTTTGCAATAACAAAATACATAGGGGCTGCTAGGAAATTTGTTATCTTTAACTCTGGGTTAACTTGGTTTTTAAAAATGTTAGTCCATGAACTTTAGTTGAATGCTTAATGCAGCCTAATATCCTCAAATAGTTTATTCCTCTACTTTCTCATTCATCCTTAAGGCTAAGTGTGTTCTTTCTTGCATTCTGCTGCTCCAAAAGAATTGTTTGAAAAGCTGAGGCTGGTTTGCCCACGCTCGGAGATTAGCGTATGAGCACGCAAGAACTGAAGTCATGTAAAATGGAACGTCTTTATCAAGTTCGGTTTTTGAAGATTTAGAACAATTTGAAATGTAGAGGAAGCCATTGTCATGTTGCCTGTATTTCTAGGATGGGAGTTTCCAAATGAACAATAGGTAAAAACTCTCTTTGATTTACCTGGGAACAGAACTGACAAAGCAGAATGCTTTCAAAAATGTCATCCCTAGTGGTTTGTAGGGTGTTAGCAAATGCTGCTGAGCATCCTTTTGCTTTAAAAATTCGTAGCACACTTTCATTTTCTATGTAGACATGCATTTAAACATATTTAAAATGTTATGGTGATGTTCATATCAGGAAAAGGAACAGCAATTAAGCAAGTAGATGATCCACCAACTTCCTTCCTTTGCATGTAAACTTTACAACATGTTAAGTGTTCCTGAGATAATACTCCATTATTTTAGAGGTATGGTTACATTGTCGTAGAGTGTTTTGTATGTAGTAGTGGAGAATATTGGTTTCTAAGCAGCTGGAATGTCCTAATTATTTCTGAATTAAGAAAAATGAGGTTATTATAAATGCTGGAAGAAATATCTCATAACCAAACATTTTATGGATCTTTCCTTTCAGAACCTTTGAAAAATACAAAAGAACAATGTAGAAAGATAGTTTGAAAGGTTGTTTGGAGCTACAAAGTGTTTGGTACGAATTCATATAAAGTTTGGAAGAATTATACTTTTAATTATGATCTGTGGCCACTTAACAGTATGAAAAATGTAAGAGTTACATTGGCATAACATTATTGATGATTCAAGTAGGGATGAATAGATCATTCTCTTCATTAGTTATACTAACACCACATGGTTTAAGATGACAGAATGACTGGTTGCTGTAACATCAGAGGACTTCTGAAGGAGCAGGGATAATTCATAGTGAATTGGAGTTGATTCTTTGTTTCTGAGAGTGGGCCAAACCACAGAAGTATCTGCATGTACGGCTTTTCTCCTTCTTTTCTTAAAACCTTTTTCAGGCCTGTGTCAGCAGGTCCCTGTCTCCTCCAAGCAGTCGATAATCACGGTTGGGTTTAGCATGCCAGCTAGCTGTCCTGCAATTGGCAGCCAGAAGTTGTCTTGTTATCTCCCAGGTTCGTTTTGGGTTTTTTCAAAAGCAAATACTCTCCACAGGGTGCAGGGAGGGGGGGAGGCTGAAAAAAAACCCTTATTATGAATAATGCTGGAAAATAAAATACCTGACAAGTAAAACTACCTTATTGAATTCCTATATAAAAAACATGAGTGTCTCCACTGCTGAAGTTCTTTCCTCTTGGAAAAGAAAATCTGAATTTTGACCTGACTGGGAAGCTATAAACCCATTTACAGCTGGGATTAAGAAATGCAGAATTTATACCATGTTTCTTGTGCCTTTTTATCCCATGTAAATTGGATGCTGCATGGTTTCCAGTCAGTGACTTGTTACCTGTGCATGAGGAGCACAGAAAATGAGTCTGGAGGTACTAGCAAAGATGATGTTTGCTTCCTTTAGTGTATCTACCTATGCAATATGCCACTATTTCCTTTGGGGGAAAAAAAATGACTTCAGTTAAATGCCACTGCTGTTCTTAAGAATTTTGTACATCCCCCATATATAGTTTGAAAGAGTTTTCCCAAATCAAAATAGTGTTCATTGGAAACCTTAACTACTTACCACATTGAGGGATACTTGCCAGAAAAATGTCAGCTTTCAACTCCTAGCTGCTTCCACACTAAAGTGGTTCAACAAATAATTCTTTTAAATAATGTTTTTATGAAAAAATGTATTTTGACTGTTTATGCAAAAATGGCTGAATAAATTTCTTCAAACTACCCAGAAAAATCCAACTTTGGACATAGTCTGACAGGTAGAAATTTCAGACCATACTGAGAAAATGAAATAGTCTTAAATGGAAATGCTATTTTTTAGACAACCTTAAAGCTATTGTTTTGCAGGTTCCTCCATCTATAACAAGTATGAGAGAGTTTGGCCTAATATTAATCTGTAAAGATCCATGTAGCAAGAGTGCAGATCTGTGAAGGGATGGTATTAAGTTAAATAACTTGCTGAATCAGGGTTTCCAACATGAAGTAAAACTAACTTTTCTAACTTAAATAAATGTGCGTCAATGAACAAGGGCAGTAGATGATACAGGGTAAACTTTTAAACTTAATCTTTTAATCCTTTTCTGTTTCTGCTTGTTGAAGGCTGCTGCAAAGCTGCCAGCATCTGTTTGATCTAGTAATTCTGTGGGCCATATGAACTGTACTTGCTCAACTTGGCTATTTTTTTATAACTGTTTTTGTAGCCAATAGTTTCTTACTATTAATATCATTTAATTAAATTAATATCATTTAGATATCCTATAATGAATGAATTTCAATGAGTCTGTCAGCCCTAATAGCTATTGCTGCAGCTGCCCAACACGTGGTTAGAAAGGGGCTACCAGAGCAGCAGGTTGTTGATGTGAACAACCTTCTGATATACATGAAGTAGTTTGTGTCTCAGAAATATTTTCTTGGGTTGTCTGCAGCCACAGATCAATACTTAGTGCATCAGTTATGGTTGGACCATTCTTCTGAAGAACTTCAAGGCCTAGCAACTTTTCTTTAGGAAAAAGTGAGAATGAAATCCTGATGCAGACACATACTTCTGAGTGAAAGCTGCAGGCTCCTGTACTGTTATCTGGTACATTATGATATGAATGTGTTTATGAAATGTATCATATTATATTCACATGGCTTCAGAGCTGTACCATTATATCACTGTAGATGTTACTATAAAATCCATTTGAAATTAATGAGAGTTCGTTTAGTCAACCTGCACATTATTTATATTTGTAGACTTGTCCTCATAAAGACACATTTCCATCTCCTCAACCAAAGAGACCAGTTTTATGGACAGTCAACATCAAAATACATTGCATTTCTTAAGAACATCATTACCTTGATGACACTTCATTATACCAGTACCAGCATCACTTACCCATGTCTTTGGTGCAAGGTCCTTGATGTTTAAGGCAGTTTTCCAGCCTGTTCCATTCAGATCTTCTCTGTCGTAGTTTAACTTTTTCCTGATCTTATTTCTCTCTTCAGCAACCTTTTCAATATTTTAATCCCTGAAAGATTTTTTTAAATTATTTTTTATTACTACGATACTGTCATAGCTCAGTTGTTGTCCCTCTCCCTAGATTCAGTACTTAGATAAGGCTTAACTTACCTGGGTCACACTCGATGGCCTTCCATCTCTGATTATTGAAACTGTTAAGCCTGGATGTTTCAGAGAGGCAGTTCTGGTTTTGAGCCACTGAAGAGGGGGCAAAAACCTTGGTTATTGATTTGGGAGCTTGAGCTGTGAGTGTTAATGCTTCTTTATTTCTTCTTAAATGGAGGAACAGGTGCATATTCTTCAAACCTGGCACCATCTAATGTGTAAATAACTGAACAGCTGATCTTTGAGAAACTCATACTAAAGATTAGACTTATTCTGAAATTTTAGATTGAGGTGATCTTACTGCTGTAAAGTAGCAAAATAAATGGTGTTTTGTTTGCCTGAATCAATGATAACTGTGACAGTAAATACATTTTATCAATGCGCTATTCTAGATTAACAAGTTCTTTTATGGTTTATAATGAAGCATAGATAGACTAAACGCTTAGCTTAGTTTTCCAGTGAAAACATGCCACTGTCTCCCACTTCAGTATTTCTCTTCCTCCCTTTTCTTCAAAAAGGGATAACTCAATTCTAAAAGTTTTTATGTATTTTAGCTATGTATTTTTAAGTATTTTAATTAGTTGTTTTGCTAAGAGATTGCTAAAAGGAAGACCTAAAAAGCAAAAGCGAGATGAAGTGAACTGTATGTCAGAAAATGTCATCTGTCACTAGATGAACTCAGCTGATTGAGTTATAACCTGGAGCTCGTGTTCTGGCCATAGTTGCATAGCCTTGCCCATAAAACCACTGAAGCAAGCACCACACTACTCGTCCAAGTTAGTCATCTTAAGTAGATGTCATCATACCATGGGTGGGGGGAGACATGACACCCTTGTATCTCCTGCTGAGATTAGGGAGAGGTACTTGGACAGCATGAAAATGAGGCAACTTTTCTTGCGAGGCCAAACAGATGATTTAGAGGGAGCAACTTGTCTAAACCTCTGCAGGCCAACAGTTTCTAGCTCTGGTACTCCTCCTTTCTCTGATTTTGAAGGTTGATTAATGAAAGCTCTTGGATAAGCTGATCTCTGAAATTGGTCAGCTTCAGAAAACCCCCTTACAGATGTGCTATGTGTTACCATTAGTACAATTACCATGACTAGAAGAATACTGTAAAAAAAATAAATTTTAGGGGGAGGGAGAGGGGGCAGAGTTGGATATAAAGATTCCTTCCTCCATGACACCTTCTCTTTCTTTAGTCACCTGGATTCAAGGCAATGTCAGTCAGGTATGTATAAGGTTTATGCTAGGTGTTGAATTTTTCTTTTTTTAATTTAGGTATCAAATTAAACACGACTTAATTGAAGACAATTGCATATTAATGGTACCATTTTACACTCTCATCGGAAGTTAATTTTAAGATGCTAAAATGGAGTATTTCCAATCTCTGGTACTTGTTTGGAGTTTTCCTTTGGGGTGAAAAAGCCCAAGCTTTGTAAGAAGAAAGAATGTTTGATATAGTGAATTAAATCAGTCTCTCCAGAATGTTAATGAGTCTAATTACTAAAAATTATGTGATGCTTGATTGTTTTACGAATTTAGGAGGAGTTGATGTTTTGTCTTAACTGCAATAAGCAGCTTTAATGACATTTAACAGGACCTTTTCTACAGGGAAAGAATGAATCCAATTTTAGTTTGTTCTTTCATTTGCTTTTCATTCTGGGCAAATATTTTCAGATTATACTCAAACAATTAAGGTAGGATTCTGTTTTGGTTATCATAGAATATTAATCCCTTAAGATATTATTGCACACAAATGAAGATTAGATGGGCTTTAGTAAAGGGCAGGTGTCTTTTAGTGATGTCTGGCATTTTTTTAAGTTATACCCTAGAACCTTTGTTTTGATCTTTTCATGTCACGTGGAGAAAATACTGAATCTAGGTTAGAGACAAGCAAATAGTTATGACCTTCATTTGAGGCATTAAACCTTTGTTTTGGAATAAAGATTTTGTAGGCTGAAGTGCTGTAGTTTGAATTTAGAATGAGGATAGCATTGAAGTTGAGGACAAGCTGAAGTATATATGTTTATTTCCTCCAGTTTGGTTGGAAAAATGGATCGAACACACTGCCTAAACACCCAGATTGGTGACTCCCGAACCTTTTGGAGGAAGTGGCCGTTCTCAGAGCCTCAGCATCTGAGGAAAAGCATCATCACTCTTCATTGGCAAACATTTTAAGGCTGAGACGTGGCCATATAAGTGGTTAATGTGATTTTTATGGAGCTGTGGCAATCTCCTGACAGTGCTTTATAGGCTGGGCACCGCCAGCCCAGGGCTGGAGGCGCTGGGAGAATGGGGGAAGGTCTTGCTTGGTGCGCTTTGAAAATGAAGCGATGGCTAGTACAGCACATACTGAAGTGTTGCTCTCCGTCATATCACCCAAAAGCACTAGTGCCTTCGTCTCTCCAGATCCTCCATTTCAGCAGATTTCTTTTAATCTACTTTTTTTTAACTCATGAAATTACTTACCATACCTCCAAGATGGGAGTACTGATTATACATTTTTAAAATTTCTCTTAGTACTTTATGTTAAGAGAGTTATTGGTTCCAGTAGCTAAGAAATATGTAACAAATGCATTCCGGCAGTGAAACTTTGGCAAATGGTATGGCATTTCATTTTTTTTTCCTCTGAGTTAATTGTGCTTTGCTTTGGCTCGGTGTCTCATTTGATGTTATTCTGCTTGCAGAGGCAACTTTGCTACTGTTGCTGCGCCTGTTTCTAAGGCCAAGCATCTTTTTCTTTGTCCTCACTTATTGTATATCTTAGCTCTGCCCTTAACACTATGAATCAGATGCGTAATTGTATCTCATTACTTAAGTCACCAATCACTGTTTGCTACAAGATTTTTTTTTTTTTTTGCCATGACAAGGCCTTTTATTATTAGCCATTATCTAATAAGACAAATTTTGACCAAATAACCTGAGAAAAGGAGGTGAGCTAAAATTTGTGTCAGGAGTAAGTACCCATAAATTTAACTGTGCTAATACTGGGAGTGGACACAGGCACTATTTTAAGAAAAACACTGCAGAAGTAAAATTGGTTCCAAATGTGTCTGGGCTGTTTTGAGAATTTCTCTGCCAGGAGATTTTTAAAAATACAGACTTTTATTCCATTCCTTTTAGCTTACAAAGCTCAATGTGAACCTGAAATTAGGAAAGGCTTCATTTGCTCTTTTCCGTTAGTCTTTTCAAGCTGGAAAGATGTCAATGTATCTGTACATCACTGTGTGTGATATATGAATATGAATGTTACATATAGCGTGAATGAGATTGTGCCTGATGAATTGGTATTTTTTTAAAACTGGTGTTTTTGTAATGTGCCATGCTGACAAATGAGGGGTAACTATTGAGGTGTTAAAAGGCTGTTACGGAAAAAGAATGTTCTAGCCCTGTAGAACAGTGCCACATAAGAGAAGGAAATGTTTCAGTACCCAGTTAGACCCATCTCAGCTTTTCTGAGTGTAGCTCCTGCTCCCTGTTTAAGATGCAGGGTGTATGTTAAAGTAATTCAGAATCAAGCAGAACTGGAATAAAATGTTCAAAAGAAACTTGACAAATTTGGTTGACCTGGGTTTCTTTTCACGAAGCATTTGCGACAGGAAGTATTTTCTGGCTATATATGCTTATCCTTTACCTATGTAACATGACAAGAGCATTAATTCTATATCATAGCCAAAATATGCAAGGGAAAGCAACATTACTTACATAGAGAGAGTGTTCTGCACTGACCAGTCAAAATAGAACGCTTACACTGATTGAGATTCTTGTAGTTTATCCACATAAATGGAAAAATATGAGTTGTATTTTCACTATGTATACAGGATATACTAAACTGAAAAAAAAAAGCCCTAGGAGCCCAAAGCTTCTTTGAAAACAGCTGATGTAGGCACCCATATGGTTCTTGCAGTCATGGCAGCTGCAGGTGCAAGCTACCTACTTTCTCTATAATTCTGGAAGTAGCTTTCTTAGGAAAGACCTTCCACTCTCAAAAACATCAAGTCTTATCAAAGCCCCTTCTGAGCAGTCTTGCAGACGTGAAACATTAGAGCTTTACACCATGCCGTGCTTCTTTTGATGTAGTTGTGTTACTCTGACTCTTTTTTGGTTTTGCTATGTTTTAGCAAAGTAAGAATGTTGTGATTTTTATGAACAATGCTTTTTCTTTTGAAATCAAGTTAGTAGATTTATGAGTATTCTACATGTTAGCAACCTACTAGGAGTCAAGAGTTTATGACAAATGAAAAAAAAAAGGTGTTGGTGAAATTTTGTCACGCAGATGTCACAGCACCATATTGTTCTTCTTAGTTAGATTCTGTGGCTGTAAGAGTGACAATAAATTCCATTTACTGTTCATACTCAGGATGTAATTACCCCCAGCTGCTTTACCCATGTTTGGTGCAAGTACAATTGTTTGACATTTGTATGAGAGTTTTGGTCAAACTGTTGTAAACACTCTACAGATGTAGAGAAAAATGGCATTCCCAAGAAGTCTGAAAACACAAAATAATGTACCTGAAATGGGCAAAGGAAGTGCATGAAAATCATCATGTGTTGTATGTTCTACTAGTTGTTGATGTTAATTTTTCTCAAATCAGTAGTAGAAAAACTGTCAGTGGCTGAATTTTAGTCAAAGTCCTAGCCAGAGATTTTCAGATGTGTCAAATTCACTGAAATACATTTAATTTAACCTTAAGTTTGTTACAGATGAATAAACTACTTCTCTCAAATTTTTGAAAATGATTCTCTTAGTGTTTTATGGGAAGTGGGGAATATGATGTTTTTCAGTGATTAGCTTACGGCCGTGAAGGTAACATGCTCTTGGATGTTGCAGCTGGACTTCGAATTGGTCAGTGTTTTCTGCAAGGCTCTGATCTTCTACACCTCCACCGTGTGCTCTGTAGAGGTGCCTGCCGTCTCCAAACCTTTGTCTGGAGTAAGCAAGATGGGAGGACAGCAGGGTGCATAACTGAGATAAATGGATTTGCTGAAATCTCAAAATGGATTTCAGCAAATCTGAGTTTTAATCTTTTGGAGAGTAGGAAGGAAATCTATACTTCTTCTTTGGCTTTGTTGACGATTTGAAGTGATTCTCTTTTTATTATCTAAACTAGTGCTTGCTTCTTCCATTCCTGTCATCAGGATCTGCTAGATGTACCTGCTAAGACTGCTATAAATGACCTATTTCGCAAAGATAAATGTATGAATGTGTTTGTAGGACACACTGTCTCTTAATCATAGACATGTGGTTTATATTTTAGTAGGTTTCACCATATTAAATGAGCTTTAAGATTACACCTATGACCTCTGGATCTGTTCAGTGTCTATTAGAAACTGCTTCAAATACTTCAGGAGAATTGGTCAGCTTCCTGTTCTGTAGAGGCTTGTGATACGAGCTGATACAAAAGTAGGAATTATTTCTCTATTTCAGAACAAATTTGCTATAGATCATTATTGAGGTCAGTGACTTGAAAGTGTGAAAAAGTATGTGCAGAGCTATTTAAGCACTCTCTCTGTCTTTCTCAGAGACAAATCTCAGACAATTAAATGAATTATTCTTTTTTTATATATATATATTATACATATAAATGAAAACAGAGGGGAACAGGGGTCTATAAAGGGGAATTAAATAACAAATGCACAATTGGTGAGAATATATTTATTGTTGATACAGGCATAAGAGATAAGCAATCATGAGTAGAAGACTTGCATTCCACTTGTTCCCCATGTATTGCATATATTCATTATATGTTATAGCTGTAAGATTCATGGTATTATCCGGACTCAGTTTTGGCATTTTACTAGATCAATTAATAAATCTCTGTCTGTGCACTTCGATATGTCCATGAGTTGAGTGAATATTCAGAATAAAACTGCTTTTCTCTGTGAGGCAGTAGAAAATAGAGGTGAATTTTTTTTTATGTTAGCACATTTGTATGCTCCCCTGATATAATAGGGCCTGAGGATTACATAAAGGCCTGATCTGTTAGTGATGTCTTGTATTTCTCCTCTAAAATAAGAATACTGAGTTTCATGGTGGTGATGGTGAGGGCATGTCCTTTACAAAGCATAGAAGAGCTGTGCTGACCTAGCACTGTGGCATCGTTCATTAGCAGAGACTCAAAGTACTCCCCTTTTGATATCAGTTCTTCCTAATATGTTGTAATCTGTAGATGCAGGTAGGATTCATCATTTATTAATATGCCCTTATACTTTCCAGTGGCATATGAAAGATATTTGAGTAAGCCGTGTTCACTGTTGACATTTTTCTACCTGCAAGCAAAGCAAACTGAAGTTTTAACTGCACAGAATAGCCCATTGCTGTGAAGAATCTTTTTGTGGAGTAGAGAAATAAGTTTCTATGGCCATAGTGTTTTGTTCATACACAAATGCCTGCATTTTGAATTGTGGCTAGTTATTAATGAGCCACATGCAGACTTCCATAGATAACAGTGCAGTACTCTTCTACTTTATAATTCGTGAATATTTTTCATGGTATCACAGAATAGCTGAGTTTCAAAGGGACCTCTGGAAGTGCAAACCACCTGCTCTCAGAGTAAGGTCATCTACAGCAGGCTGTCCAGGATAGAGTCCAGTTGAGAACTGAACATCTCTAAAACTGGAAATGAAGGGAGGAATAGGAGGGAGGGAAGAAATAGTAGACTTTATTTAAAAAAAAAAAAAAAAAAGTTTATAACTAGCTCTTCAGATCTATATAAAATGATTCCCTACCCATCAAGGTAACTGGGTCATTGCTGTCTTTTGGGGGCACCATCAGGTACGTTCTCTGGGCAACCAATGCCAATGTTCAACCACTTCCACTATAAGAAAGGGATTTTTTTTACATTCAAATGGAATTTGTTGTGTTTCAGTTTGTGGCCATTGCCTCTCATCTAATTCACTGGGCAACGCTGAATAGAGTCTGGCTCCATCTTCTTTACTCTCCCGTCTGGTGTTTATACACACTACTAAGATCTCCCTGAGCCTTCTCTTCTCCGAGCTGAGTAATTTCAGCTCTCTCAGCCTCTCCTGGTATAAGATGCTCCGTTCACATAATCTTTGTGGCCCTTCCCTGGACTTACTCCAGGAGCTCCACGTCTTCCTCATACTGCGAACCACAGCACTGGACAAAGGGACACAGCACTCCAGATATGCCTCACCAGAGCTGAGGATGGGGAAGGATCACCTCCCTCAACTTGCTGGCAAAGCTTTGCCTAATGAAGCCCAGGAAGATGCCATTGGGCTTTTTTGCTGCAAGGACGCATTGCCAGCTCATGGTCAACTTGTCCACCAAGACCCCCAGGTCCTTTTCTGCTAAGCTGCTCTCCAGTTTGGTGGCCCTCTGCCTCTCCTAGGGCATCGGGTAATCCCTTCCCAGGGCAGGACCCTGAACTTTCCTCTGTTGAGCTTCGCTGGGGTCCTCTGTGCCCATCTCTTCAGCCTGCCCCTCTGAATGGCAGCACAGCCCTCTGGTGAATCCCTGTTTCCAGTTCTGGATCATCAACAAACTTGCTGAGGAGGCGCTCTGTCCCATCATCCAGGTCAGTAAGGAAGACGTTAAAAAGTGTTGGCCCCAATTTTGACCCATGGGGAACACCACTAGTGACAGGCCTGTAGCTGGACTTTGTGTTCCTGATCATAATGCTCTGAGCCTGGTAGTTCAGCCAATTTTCAGTCTCTCTCAGTGTTCGCTTATGTAGTCCGTGCTTCATCGGTTTGTCTATGAGGATGTTACAGGAGACCGTGTCAAAAGCCTTCCTGAAGTCAAGGTAGACAACATCCTCTGCTCTCCCCTACTCTACCCAGGCAGTCAGTCAATGCTAGAAGACCATCAGATTGGTTAAGCATAATTTCAGGATTGTTTTTTGTGATGCATGCGGACTATTTCCAGTGAGCTTCTTGTCTTTCATATGTTTGGAAATTATTTACATGATTATTTGTTCCACCACACTCCCAGCATTCAGTGTTAGGTTGACCTTTTTTTGTTGAAAAGCTGTATTATAGAAAGAAACCATTGAATTTTTATGTAAAGTTTACATTTTTTTGAGTTCTTCGCTAAAAATGAAGGGAAGGGAGGAATAGAAGAGAGGGAAGAAATAGTAGACTTTATTAAAAAAAAAAGTTTATAAATAGCTCTTCAGATCTGTATAAAATTTCCCCTGTAGCTGTTTGCTAAGGAAGATTAAGACACAGCTCCCACTGAAATCTGAAAAGCCTCTTGTCAGCTTAGATGGAAAGCTGGGTAGTGTCAGAGGTCTTGATTCCCTACCCATCAAGGTAACTGGGTCATTGCTGTCTTCTGGGGGCATGATCAGGTACATACTTCAGCAAGTTACACCATACAGTGTCATTTAGTTTAGCATCTTCTTTTCTTGCCACGGATGAGGCTGATTCATTTTACTTTGGTAACTGCATTTTAAAGGAGAAACCATCAAAACCACTGTGACCAGCAAGCTTCCCTGTCAGATGAGCAACCTGTCTCTTTTGCTTTTCAAGCATATGTCAGTGTATTAGTGATACTGTCTGTGATAGAATGATGACCCAGCTCAAATTATTTTGTCATGGAATGAGTTAAATGACTTCTGATGCAATGCTTTGAGGACCACAGTCTACCAAAAATCATTTCTGTTTATTAGAGTGAATCCTTGAGGTCACTCTCAGCATATCAAAGCAAAGATCTTAATTAGGATAAGTTCCAGGCCTTAGAGAAATTGATTGTGATAGCTTAGTAAATTGGAAAAGATCTGAAGAGTGTGCTGTTTTTAGTAATGTTAGTACTGAATTTTTTTATTGAATTAGAAGAGTTTTAATGTCTTTTTGTATGCAAAAGAGGCATTACTGTTATGCATTGGTTAAAGTAATACGTTTTTTAAAAATTTCATCTACTGAAATCAGCCAGACAAGTGCATGTTATTAAAATAACTCTTATGTTCCTCCTTTTTAATTAATTCATGGTCTTCCAGTTACAGTAGTTTTATAAATCCATCCATACGTGGATTTTATTTTTATGGATATGTTTATATCCATGTCCATGACTTACTCCAGGAGCTCCACGTCTTCCTCATACTGCGAACCACAGCACTGGACAAAGGGACACAGCACTCCAGATATGCCTCACCAGAGCTGAGGATGGGGAAGGATCACCTCCCTCAACTTGCTGGCAAAGCTTTGCCTAATGAAGCCCAGGAAGATGCCATTGGGCTTTTTTGCTGCAAGGACGCATTGCCGGCTCATGGTCAACTTGTCCACCAAGATCCCCAGGTCCTTTTCTGCTAAGCTGCTCTCCAGTTTGGTGGCCCTCTGCCTCTCCTAGGGCATCGGGTAATCCCTTCCCAGGGCAGGACCATGATACGGATACAGACGGAAGATCTTTTTAGTGTAGAATTTTAGTGAAATTTATTGTGCAATAGAAACAACGTAGTTCAGGTTTCTGTTGCCTTTAAAATTATTATGTGTTACTTTTGCCAGTTCACTCCCATTTTGGTTAGGCTAATTCTGATTCTCAAAGGGAGAGGATTAAGCTATCAAAATGATATGCAATGATTGCCAGATTTTACAGAAACTTTGGAGTAGTATGTTAGCCTTTCTGTACAAGAGACTAAATCTTCTTTTGATGAGGAGGGAAAATTAATTCAGTAGTGTCATCCAGGGCCCAAGCTGGCATTTGCCGACATTGCAGAACCGCCACCTAGTTTGATGCTTCTTGCTTGCCTGATTTTAGAGCAATTTAGAACTGAAATAACAGGTGTATTTTAGATGAAGATTTATCTGTACAAGCAAAGCTCTTCAAAGAGCTTCCCCATAGCTGCTGGCACTCTGCCTAGGACTGTGTTGGAGTTCCCTGCACAGATCTGTTCGGGAGTCCATCTAATTCAAAGTTTGCTGTCTGACAGCTTCTGCAGAAGAGCAAGCAAAGGAACCTGTAGTACACTGTTGAGAGATACCCTGCCCTTTATCTACTGTTAATCTGTTATTAGGAGAGGCTGTCTTAAACTGTCTGCAAGAAAACTTTTTATACCTTGTGGATTGTTTGTAGTGCCAGGTATAGACTATTCAAATTTAGCATTCAATATTTTTATATCCTCTTCATCTGTTATTTTCAGTTTTATTTTCTAGCACCTAGTTCTGTGCTTAATTCTGTATCATGTTTAAAAAAAAACAGAACAAAACAAGACCCCCAAAACCCAAGCATACATTTCCTTTTACATTTTCAACTTTCTGTTTTTCAATTTCATTTGGTGCCACTTTGATCTCTGTTATGAGATGGACTAGAAATTCCTAATGCACATTTCCTAGGTAATTTATTTTTACATCATCTTCCGTTTTGTATGCTTTCATCTCTATCTGTGCCTTCTGCGCTGTCCGGCAGTATAGCAATCAGAGAGTGGTCATACCAGATTAGAGCAGTGAGAACAATTCTTGCTCTGTCGTGCAAATTAGGTAACGTAGGCATGCTGTATACAGCAGCAGGACTTGCTTGCAGGCAGATTGCTAAGGCAAGAGAATTGTTGTGTTCTACTCGATTCAGTTAAAATAGAGCATTCTTTTTTGTGTTTCCTGTATGATGTTTGAGAGATGCAAAACAAACTCTTCCTGCACAGCACCATCTACCTTGGACAGGCACAGGACAGCGATCCTGTGCGTGATTATTTTTAGCTGCTAAATATATGTGTGCCTGATGTGTGAGTTTTTCTTCTAACTACTCTCTTTCTTGTAAGTGCTGCATTACAAATGGCTACTATTGGAAAGAGAAGGAAGGAGAAAGCTGAGGTGTGTGGAGTATTTCTGTTGCTGTTATGAAAGTACAGTCAGTCGGCTACTATAATTATTTTATACCATAAAGCACCTGTATCTTCTAGCTGTGTGCCTTCACTGTTATTTTCTTACAGCTAAGTTTGATTTATGACACTTACCCAGCCCTGTTGGAATGCTGCTATACATTAGTATAAACATAAATCTTTTCTTTCTTTTTGAACTAGACACTCCTGCTTACCCCAGCTTGCCACTATTAAATTCTGCAATATCCTCTGCAAGTGTTTTCCAAGAGTCAAGGTGCTGGTGGCCTGATAGTTTTGTTTTTGTTAAGGCTGTTAAAACAATAAAAGAGCCTTTTCTTGGAGCTCTCTTCCACGCTGGGCATATTAGCACATAATTGCATAATGCTTCTTTGGGCCTTCCTTCTCCTTTATAAAAATATGGAGGGGAAATGACAGTATGCTGAATAGTTTATTGGATTTTTTGCTCCTGTTTGTGTCCTACTACACTCTGTTTTAGTGACCACACAGTCAAGATAAACGGGCAACCTAGAAACTTGAAAGCTTCAAAAATAGCTAGAGAGGAAAACAGTTTTTAACATCTGGAACAGAAGAAAAGGACATGTTTAACTGATATATTTCAAATTCCCAATCTGCAGTAACAGCATGCTGTTACTAAACCAGCTTGGCTCTTTATTATTTATGGTTTACAAGTGATTTTAAAAGACTTTCATAATAATAGTCCTATTTCACTGCTGTCTTTTCTTATAACCACTTTTCTTCACTGCTTAATTTTTAGCTCCAGTGTTTGAATTGCATAGCACCCAGCGAGCTGCAGTTACGTTCTGCTTTATGGTGGGATACATTCGTACACGCTAGCGAAAGTACATTGTGTGTAGATCTTAGGTGCCATATTTCATCTCACACATTGGTTTTGAATATGTTGTTTTTAAGAATGAATGGAGAGCGAGCGAGCCGAATACAGCATTAGGAGGATGTAGCAGCTTGGCCAAATCTATCACTGATTTTCTTAAGTGACAGAGGCAACACTGAGGCAGTCAGTGCAACTGTCTGCTGTGCCTGCCAAGTACCTACAAGTTGTATTATATGCCAGAATACTTTCCACAGCTTGGCATGTCTATTCTGCAACGACTTGAGTCAAATGCGGGCGCTCGAAGGAAATATCGAGGAGTAAGGAAGCCAGTTCTGCAGTTCAGTGTGAAGCTTAGAAATGGAACAAATTATATTGATAGACCTTCTGTTGTTTATTGCAATTTTGAACCTTTAAAATATTAAGCAGGAAATTATTAGTTTTTTGTCTTGACCTTCTTCTGCTTAAACATGAATTCTGTGCTCTTCTCATGCTGATCTTTTGGCCTCATTTCCACTTCCTTATTGGTTTAAGGCATTTTCTTTTTTCCTTTTTTATATTGCCTTCCCTCTGCTCCTTGAGATTGCTTCTATTTGGTGAATAATAATATAAAAGAAACCCTTTAACCAGTCCTGGTGTTCCCTTCCCTAACAAAAATGATTGAGGAAGTAGTTTTCTTTTCTACTCCTGGGCACCTTCCCCAAAGTTTTATTACAGTGAGGGTTTAGTTTTGGCTGCTGTACAGAGACAGCTTCTCTTGTGTTTTATGATCCTCCTTGTGTTCCTGGTTATGACAGCCCCTTGCTACTTCTTCGTTCTCCTTGCCCTTGGGGGATGGGGACTCTTACTTGCCTGTGAGCCTCCCTCGTGCTTTGCCTTGTGTGGGCCAGGGGCTGCTCTCCTCCCTGCCTCCTCCCTGCAGTTGCGTGCTGGGCAGCTGGGTGCCAAGCCAGCGCCCTGGCTCTAGAGGGTGGTGGGCACCCACACTCTGGCCCTTGCTCCTGGGCAAGAGGTGCCATGCAGCCCCGCTTGCAGCAGGGCACGCGACTCCAAACAGCAGTCATGCAGACCACGGACCGGCATCGCAATGTCGAGCTTACCCTTGGCACTGCGTAGAGACGAGGTCCATATGTCTTAGTTGAATGCAGTGAGTGACGGGGCTGGGATGAGGGTGCTGGCCCATGTAACGTTCCCTTCAGACTGATGGTTCCTTCCACAGGCCCCCTTCACCGGGTCTGAGGAAGACAAGTGGGTGGGCACATTCAGGGAAAGGGAAGCCATCGGGCAATGACAAGAGATCAGGAAATTGTTCAGAGAAGTGACTAAGCTGAAATTAAAAACAAATTCTTGAGTCTGTTTCATGTATTATATCTGATGTGCTGAGGAAAGGGATGGGATGATACAAGTTAAGTTAAAAAACAAAGCAGTGTCATACACCTAACCATGAAAATGAGTACATTGTCCCTATTTTTCCCATCGGAGACCTTAAATAACACTTCTGGATAGTAGACAGCGGTGACAGTCCCATTTCTCGGAGAAGAAGCCATACGGAGCCAGCCTTATGAAGCGCGTAGCTGCATGATACAATACAGAAGGCAGGGTGGTTCGGCGAGATGGCTGGGCTTTGATCCAGCTGTAGGAGAGTCCTTATTACTGCTTTGGGGATAAAATCCTGATAAGCTGATGTCACTGTTGAAGATGCTGTGTGCGTCTGTGAGGTTTTTTTGGTGCTGGTGCTTGCAGAATTCAGCTCTCAGCTTGGATTTCATTTGAACCTTATTTTTACTTGCATTTATCTTGATCACTTAGATCTTCCTCCCCTGTTTATACTTTGACTTTGTGGGATTTAATAAAACTGAAAAAATCCTGAGTCATCGCTGTGCCTAGGCATTGTAGGCATCCCTGTCATGCTGTCAGGTACCTATCGTAGCAGGTCAGCGGTTTTGCTTGATTTCCATCTTCACAGCACACACAATTAATATGATGCTGACGCTTCTCTAAACAGAGCTTTGGGATTAAAATCAACCATGCTGTGCTTTCTAAGTACCTCTAGGGAATTTCTGGGAGAAACTTGCATTTGAGTCCATTGATTCATAGTAATGTAATATAGAACATAGTTGGTTTTGAACTAGATTGTTCTTTACAGAAATATGCAGGTAGTATATAAGATACAAACACTGCAAATTCAGTATAAACATAGGCAAGACCTTATCAAAACTAATGAAGAGAATGGCATATTATTTGGAAATGATGAAATTTAGCCGTACAAACAATATTTCTCTTCTATGTCTCCGGTTGTGCTATCATGAAGATGAAATCTTTTAACAGGCAAACAAATAACTTCGTTGAGCTGTGCTCAGGGTTCTACAGAGAGCAACTGATTTGAATGAAATACCTGAAAATTACCAACAAACTCCTTCAGAGTGTCTTCCTTCCTTCCTTTGCATAAGGAAAAGAAATAGTGCTTTTGCACTGCCAAGGCGCTGATCGGTGCAAGATAAGCTAGCAAGGGAGGACTTTGCCAGTAGTGTTCAGGATCCCTTCCCATGCTGTGCTGAGAGCTGTGCGAAGCGCTGTAGCAGCCAGCTCTTCCATCTGCACTACAGCCGGCTGGCAGCCAGGGTAGAGCATCATCAACAGCCTCGAGGGGATATGGCTTCCCAGCCAGTGTGTAATCTGTTTGGCTGTTTTGCGTTTCATAGATTGATTTTTTTTTAACTGGAAATTGCCAAAGTAGCAGCCCACCTGCCAGCAGTCCAGCCTTGCCAAATAATTTGTACTGGCATCCAGATCATCTGGAGCATCCAATTCAAAAACAGAGCCAAAGACAGGAGGAGAAGAGCACTGAAGACATTTTGAAGCTGTTTCACTGTCATGAAAAGGTTCTTAAAGGAATAAAGTTCTCCTTGACTTGTGCCTCCTTGAAGGGTGCAGTGGTTGCCTGCAGAATGCACAGGCTGCAGCAAGGTGCAAAGCAAAGATTTAAGCAGTCCGAGCTGGAGGAGGCCTGTGTGGAAGTCCTCCAAGGACAAATCTTCTTCCTGCAGGCATAAGGAGTGGGCAGGGGGATTCGGTAGGTGGCCCTCTTTCCTCTCGAGTCTATCCCGCAGTCGTCAGGGCAGCAGGTTTCTGCAGCAGACAGATAGGATTTATGGAGATCCTGCAGCTTAGAGTTGTATTAATTAATTTGAGAGCAGATTAAATTCTACACCAATTGAGTCGAGGAACATATGAGCACTTCCATGTGGATCAGGCAGCCAGATGAGTTAGGAAATTGGGGTAATGAGAACATGGATGTAGAGAGATAAGTAAGAAATAATGTAGAAGACTGCAGCTGTAGCATCATCCAACCAGTGGATGCCACAAAAGCTGGATTCTTCTAAAAACCAGGACATCTGAGGACATCAAGGCACGGAAAACTTTGGTTTTAGGTATTTGTATGAACTCTTAAAGAATTTTAGGCTTCAGTGGTGAGGCAGTTCAGCTCTGTGTTAACTTTAAATCTTAGGAATTTTATTCTAGTGGTGACTTCAGCCATTTTTTTTGTTTTGTTTTGGAGACGGAAGTGTATTCTATGAAATCATATATGCTGAGTGCCTTGTAATAACATTGATCTCTTGCCTTTTGTTTTTCATCTGTTGAGCTGAAAGCAATGCCCCAAGGTGCGCTGGTGGCACAGAAAGGTGAAGTGATTTGTCCTGGCAGAATCATGAATTTGAATCTAGGTCTCCTGAATGGGATGGTACACTAGTTTTCAGGTGAAACCTTTCCCTTGCACAGCTTGTCTTGCAGTCAGACAGACTAATAGTCTGTTTGCAGGCTACTGCATTTCAAATATCTGCAATTCCTGTTTACTTTGGACAGAGCCAATGGCATTAGGCAGCTAGCAAGACCTAGTCTCTGGTACATAAAGTTTTCTAAATAAATGTCTAAGACTCAAGCTGTAGCAAACCCTCTTTGGCACACAAACCAAGTTTTATACGCCAGCTTGTACGAGCTTGGCAGAGTATACAATCTTGTGCAGTCAGGCTCAGCAAAACATTGTATTCAGACTCAGCAAAGTATTTAAGTATGTGCTTAACTTGATCGTGATTTAGCAAATCACATAAGAACCTTAATGTTTTGTTCGGCTCTGGGCCATAGTGCGTAAATTTATGTTAAGTCTTTTTCACAATCAGAACTCATGTTGTTTCTTATAAAAAAGAAGAAAAATGCCAACTGCAACTTCTGTTAATTTAGTTATACACTTGCTACCATAAATGTAGCCCTTTCAAAAGACTTATTACAAGAATACTACAATTGATGAAAGATGCCTTACATTTTAAATATGGAGAGCAAGTAAGATGCTCTAAAGAGAGACTTACTTGTGTAAGGCCAGTGAGTTTTTGGGTACAGTGGTTACTGTGTTCCTTTCTTCATTTTACTGCTGGCTAATGAAGTTAGTTAACTGCCTCAAAGGAGGATTTCTCCAAGAGGAGATATACTATTTTATGTAAATATTAGTGAATAAATCTGTTTTTAGTGCTTTCTTTTGTTTGTGTGAATATATAGAATATACTTTACCCACATTTCCAATTGTGCTTTGTATTGGGCATTTTTCTGTCAATGCATTTTGTTTGCATGCCAGCATTGCTTACAAATAGTGTATTTTGTGCCTTACTAGTCATTTATAGGATTGTTTTTAAGATTTGGTATTTTTATTATGTTTTGTGTGTGCATTTTTTTCTTTTCCATTTGACATAATTATGTACTCACCATTATTACCTTGCGTCAGTCAGTCAAGTGTTTCTTTGCTTGAATGTAATCTTTCTCAATTCTTCACCCACTAAGTATGAAGTTAATAATATTGTTAACTGGTTTCTGTGAGGCTGCATGCTGAAAAACATTTCACATTAAGAGGATAGTTGAAACTGTAGCTAATGTGTTGGTCAGAGATGGTAAGCTTCTTGCAGGGATCTTTCAGAGAGGTCTTGTCGCAGGTATTTTAAAGAATAGACAGTGGATGTAGTGAACTTTGTTGTAAACTGGAAGTTTAATGGTTTGCCTGCTATTTGTGGTGTCAGTCACTCTGCCTCTTTTGGAGATTGGAAGGTCTGTTTAAACATAGCTTTTCATATTTTTGCAGATAGAGTATTTTTTAGAGTTTATTTTGTTAGATCAAAGTTTTCAAGCTGGTATACACTGTTAAAATATAACGCACATTAATGTATTAAAGCTCATTTTAAAATCCTTATATTTAATTATTGCCTCCCACCTATTTTTAAATCTAAAGCATGTGTTTGCAGTTGCTTTATTAAGCATGAATTTAGCTTTCTGTAAAACATCTGTGTTCTCTCTCTCTCTTTTTAGCTTTCTGTATAATGCCAGTTCTCTGAGATTTTGCAGGACTTTGAGTTTTCACCTTGGGGAAGCTGGATAAAATGAGAAAAAGAAGTACAATCTGTCCCCGTTAATGGTAGTGGCAAAACTCTCATTGTTGTAATAGCGCCATATGAGTCTAAGCTCACTGCTGATCCTTCTAAAAGACACAGCAAATTGGGTGGCGTAGAGATTACAAATTGTTTGGGTAGATTTTGGAGACTAAAGCGTCATTCATTACGCAAGCGTGAATCACTGGAGGCAGCGCTATGGAAAAAAATTGGATGATGTCCTCAACTTTTCTTTAAGAACAAACTTTAAACCAAGAAGTGCTGACCAGTGGAAAGCACTCATGATAGCAGGTGACCCGTCCAGTGTGGGCTTCTGTCTGCAGACCTCCGCAACTTGAATTGCTAGAATAAGAGAGAGTCACAGGCTACTGGGTAAGGAGAGACTGGAGAGAGGTCTTGAGGCCAGAAGGCAGGGACACAGTATGAGAAACAATAACATAAAGTGAACTGGGATGGTGAATGGTTCCCTGACAGAGATTTGTCCTTTTTTTTTTTTTTTTTTCCTCTCCCTGTCCTGTTTTTAATTAAGGTTTGGCTTTCTTTAAGCTGTGTCCGTTAAGTCTTTAAAGCAAAATGCAGTATCTTTCCAGAAATATCTTCTGGTAAGCTACAGTTGCTGAGGACATAATTATTATCTGACAAGTTGCTATAAGTGCACTATAATATGGTCAGATTACATTATGATAGTGGTTCTTCCTGGGTTTGGACTGTTGTAAACTTTAGAAAAGATAATCTGCCTTGAGGACATGGAAGGGGAAGCAATTCGATTGTATGGTTACTGCAGCAGCAATATTTTTTCCCCAAGAACCTCCTCACTTTATTTTACACTATTGGATGTTATATTGATTAGTGCCCGAAGTATCTCAGTATTTCCTTCAGGAGTCCCATGTGCACGCTGAGCCGAGGCATGACTGAACCAGCTCCTGGGGAACCGTACGCCAAGGAGCCTCGACGACTGCATAGTTACCCGGTCCTGTTTTCTCAAAGGAGTGTACAGAAGCATTACAGCAATTGCAGTGTTAGTCCAGCTTGCTTAAGCACAGTAGCATGATTTGCCCAACATCAGAAAAGGGTATTATCTACGCGTAAGTGAAAACAAAGAACTGTGCTGGTATCAGGTGAGGATGCAAAGGCTTTCCTTTCTCATTGCAGCCTGTCTCCATAATCAGAACTTCAATAAAGCTCTAGGAGCAGGAGCTGGTAAGACTGTACACTCCAGAATATTCCCTTTTGATTAAGAACTAAATGATTATATGCCTGGCAACCTCCACCCTGCAGAAAGAATTTAGAGTTGTCAAAGCACCAACAATAGGCCCAGTAATCCCCTTTAAGCTTTCTTACAGCCACAAAGAGCTAGCAGCTAGCAAGATTAGAGCTCTCCCAGGATCACTAGAAGTGCACTGGATGAGGCTTTACCATGACAAAGTTAGTCCTAACCCAGTTAATCTTCTCCACAGTCCACACTGATGGCTAGAAGACAAATAGTCACAATCATTAGATTGTCTCAGAATGGAGGACTTTGATCAAGACTTTATGTACAGTATAGTAACAGAAATAACAGATTTCTTTGTCATTGCTATAGTTCTGATTTGGATCTCCAAATACTAGCTTTTTTGACGCTTCTCCGCCCGCTTTCACAGGACCCACGTTCAAGAAGTCCCTATTATACTCAGAAAATATAAACAAGTTTATTACCAACTGCTTTTCCTAATGTTGGATGTGCATGTCAGTCTTTGTGCTGCAAACACTACATCTGTTTTCTGTCGTTTCTACAAAAGACAAATTTGTCTTAACATTATGCTTAGCAAGCTTCCTTTGACATGTAACTTTTGAGTTTCACTGAGACAACACCTCAAATCTGGACTTGGAATGGGAAAAGGAAAATGCGGAGTTGTTTTTACGCTTCCATTGAAATACAGTCTTTTACTTTATTGCAGTAACTTGTCCTGTCAAGGTCAAGAAAGCTTACTGCTTGCTGGTTGTTAGCATATCAACTTGCAGCAGAGCTGAAAAGTAATCTTACAGCTCAATGGGGATTTTACAAGATATTTACAGTATTTTAAAGTGGTTATCTAGGAGAGATACATATTTAAAACAGGAAAGGTGTTCAGGGACTGCAAACTGGAAAAGGTAAAACGTCAAAAACATTTGTGTCTCTTGACTAGAGGTGCTTTAATTTTGTTTAAATAGTTGTCTTCATCAAATTTAATTGATTTTGGGACATAGAGGAGGGAGGACTACTTAAAGACAAGACTATATTGTTAAGCTAACGTGGAGTTAAAGACCTCAAAGTCGAAAATTTCCTTCCTTTTTTTGCTGTGGTTTTTGGCTTCTCTTTTGAATCAATTTTTCCTCACTCTAGCAGGCATCCTTTTGAAGAGCTAATTGTATTCCTACATGTAATAAAAAAAGCAGCTAGGACTATATCTGCTTGCATATCTTGCATTAACAAGGGCTTTTTCTGCTGCAGAGTATCTCTGGTGCAGTGACATACTGAAGAAGCCTTATCCAGCCACACATTCCACAGTACACTTGTAAAGAATAAACTCTGAGCAATTATCCAACAAGTGCTTTACAGGTTATGCACCAGTTCTTACTTTCTGCAGTTAATAAGTATGCTAGCTGAATAACATGAATCCTGGATCGTTGTGGATATTAATGAATATGTTGTCTCCTAAGATGAATTAGGGTGGCAATCTAAAAAGATCCCAACAGAATACTGTAACTTCAATACAAAAAGAATTGAAATTTACTGCAAGCATACTCCTGGATGTCTGCTGTAAACATCCCAGCCTGAGAAAACAGTACATTTTAATGAAGTTGTATAATATATTTACCTTATATTTAACATTTTTGGTTCTATTATCAACCAAAACATTGCTGATAGTTATTGAAATTGTAATGGCTGATCGTATCCTTACCTGATAGGGTCTTTGTTGTAAAATGGTAGATCTTGCGGACCTACACTATTGTTGAATGCCTATGTTAGATTGTAAATGTGCTAAATTAGAAGCAGTGTTATATATATTTAAATGCTTCAGATGAAAAGAATGTAAGGGGATAGAGCTTTAATTTGCACAATATAAGTGGTCAAAAAGGCACAAGTTTGACATTTGTGGTGAGCTAATTTGAAATTAGCTAGATATGGGTGAGGCTTTGTGATCACTAATGACCTGTTTGATCGCTCAGTCTTTTCATTATCATTTTCCTCTCCGTGTTATTTCTGGTGTTTGTCAGTCACTTGAAAATTACCTTAACTCTTTTAGCACCATCCTTTACATTTTGCTTCTAATTGCCTTCTTTAGCTACCTGCTGGAACAGCATGGAGAAAGGAGGGCTAGATTCTCTACCACATACCTTGCGTTGCACCTTAGCAGGCTTTGCCAGGAGAGTAAAGATACCTAAGGTCTTCTACAGAAATCTCTCTCCCTAGTCCAAAAGCTTGCTTTTTCAGTAAAACAAAGATTGGATATTTTTTTTTAAAAATACATTGAAAGTGTTAACCGCATTTCTTACCCACTAGAGGTATAAGGAATTATTTGATGTAAGTTTTTAATAGCAGATATTGACAATTCAAGACTTGATGTGCTAACAGATTAGCCAATTTCTCTACCACATACCTTGCGTTGCACCTTAGCAGGCTTTGCCAGGAGAGTAAAGATACCTAAGGTCTTCTACAGAAATCTCTCTCCCTAGTCCAAAAGCTTGCTTTTTCAGTAAAACAAAGATTGGATATTTTTTTTTAAAAATACATTGAAAGTGTTAACCGCATTTCTTACCCACTAGAGGTATAAGGAATTATTTGATGTAAGTTTTTAATAGCAGATATTGACAATTCAAGACTTGATGTGCTAAAATAATAGCCAAAGATGTAATGTGAATACTGCACAAAACAGATCTTTTATTTCTAGTTAAGATCTCAAATAAGATATTTTCAGCGAAGAGACTAGACTACTGCAATCTGTTAAGGCTAAAGAGAAGTGGGATCTTGACAGCCAATATCAGAGTCACCCAAAATGTTACGCTGGTAATTAGAAGTTCCCTTGAACAGATGCCCAGTTTGTCTTTGGACCAGCTGGGGAAACAAGATTTCCTTTCTGAGGTTCCCATGCTAAACAGTTCAGGCAAATCCCAAACTGTTAGCTTGTATTTTATATATTTTTAAGCCTTTGCTGGGCTCCTATGCTGGTAGTTATTTTGGTATCTTTATAGCTATTTGCTAGCCTTACAGTTAATTATAAGCTGCAGCAAGCAAACCACAAAAGCAGCTCTCACTTGTTAGTCATATCCGTACTGTGCTCTTTGCAGACAAAAGCAATATATACGTCACTTCCCCGTTTTGTATAATGAGGTTTTTCTGTCAGCTTATTCAACAGCAGGCATCCTTCTGGTTGGTACAGCTGTGATCTGGGAGGGCTGGCATGCGAGGGCCTCGTCATAAGAGCTCTGGTGTGTGGGTCTTACTTCCAGGAAAATGTCATATGGGCTTTTTTCCCCTATAATTAAATCAGCCTGTGATGATGATTGCATTATTGGCATAAGTAAAGAAAATCTATCTTCTAGCAGATTTGGAAGGTAACAGTAATGATTTCTGTTGTTCAAGGTATGAACCAGGGAAAAAAAAATCATCTTATTAGTTTTGGGCAGCAGCAGTTTGGCAAGTTAAGTCAGACTGAGATTTGGCATAGCTATTTTCTTGCTAACATCCAAATGATGATCGTACAATTGGTAGAAGGAAGGTAAGCTGTGCTACCATTTTTGTAGGAGGATCAACTTAGATTAAACTACCTAAAAATAGCTCCAAGAAGTAACCTACAAAAATAGGTTAATTAAATAGTGAATGGGCATTGGGAGAACAGACAGGGACTAATGTGATCATTAGGTTGACTCTATGCTAAATTTATTCAGTAGCAGAATTCATTTTTTTCCAAGGTTAAAAAATGATAATTCAAGAGTGCAGAAAGCTGTAGGTCAGCTGACATGAATTTCTGTCTGTTTCAATTACCCAAAGCACAGTAGTCTTTTGGGGGATGCTAACTATATTCTCTCCCCCCCCTTTTTTTATTGTAAGAGTGCATTGCACAAGGATAAATGTAGGGATTTCAAGTCACCATCATAATTTTTAAAATGGATGTATTTATATGTGAAGTTATGTCATAACACCAGTCAGATTTCAAAGATGGCTCTGGTGAAGCCTATTGTTTCTGTAACTCAAAACAATGGACAAATGTTTTGGGAGGAATGTCAACAGTTTGGAGCTATTGCCATTTTACCCTGTTCTTCTGAGGTATTTTGCTTGTAGTGGCTGTAGCTTGAGAACGTGCGTAGATGGTGTGCAATGATGAAGTCCATAAACTTCAGCTGCTCGTGTTAAACTGGGGATTCTTGGTATCTGAATCTGCATCTCACCACAAATAGCAGATCAGATCCGAGATGCATGGTACTGTCACGCCTAGGCAGCCCAGCCTGTCTATGCTCAAAGGAAAGAGAGGAGTAGCAAGAGATGGATTATCATTTTGACAAATCTAGAGATTATTTTCTCAGTTCGTTTTTACTGGGATCTGCTGGATTTTTTATTTTATGACATCTTTATTTTTATGAAGCTTTGTGCTAGTATGCTTGTATCCAGAGAGGCAAGACAGATGTTACAGGTGTGCTTAATCCTATGTGCATGGTATGCTCTCAAAACATTGTTTTCCTTTGCTTAATGTTGTTAAAGGGGAGAAGAAATCCTATTTGCAAATGCAGGAGATATACCTGCACTGGTGGTAAGCTTGGATTTGGGCACCGAGAAGAGCGGAGAAAACAGTTGTGAGTGCCACCATCAATGGATGGAGGTGAATGGGACTTTTTAGCTGTATGATTTGCTGGAATGGCATCAGGACTGTGCAGAAAAGATTTAATACAACAGTCTGTCTGGCAGAAGCCCTCAACTTCCATCACTGTGTCACCTTTTATTCCTTGACATGTGATCCTGACGGTTTCTTCAGGATACAGTCCCCATCTGCCATGGTATGGGAACCAATCCCCAGCTTCATCTGACTGACTCTTTGCAGGCTTGGGGACTGCTGAGCTAGGAAGTTGCCCGTGGCTGTTTGTTTCTTCTTGTTAGGGAAACAGGACATTCTTCTTCTTTCTCCCCTTTTTTTCTGTAAGCTGACAAAATCATAGAATCATAGAATCGGTAAGGTTGGAAGAGACCTCTGGTCCCTTCCCAAATTTATGTTGCTAATTATGTTCCCAAAATTATGTTGCTCATGTACCTGACCTATGTTGCTGATTTATTGTATAATGAAAATGGCTCTGCTAAGTCCTAGGCTTGGGCTTATCGCTGAGGGCAGATTATGCCGAGAATATGGGCTCTCTGAAAAAGTTGTTCATTTTGATATTTTCGAAAGATATAAACCCATAAAACTCTTTTTAGAGGTAGAGCATGCAAGGTTATTCCTGCACTTTTTATAAAGTTTGATTAGCAGACTGAAGCTGATGTGCGAAGCTTTCAAAAAGGATATTAGAGAACTTTTCCAGAAAGAAACAGTGAAGGAGAAAGTCTACAATATTTTTTTTTGATAGAACATAATCCAGCTGTAGTAATTAGATCCCAGTAGGATGTTCTGTTTTTTCCTTCCTCCAATCAAAAATGGATATACAGTACAATGTCATTGCTTCAAGGATACAAATTGAAATGGAATATTTAATGAAGATCAGGACAGCAAAAACAAAAGCAGTTTAATTTTGCATTACTAAAATGCAAATTAATCCTAAAGTTTCTGACCTTTGTATTCTTTTTAACAGGTGAAAAGATTTTTCAGAGCTTTTTGTTTGTTTTTATTATTTTTTGGCTTTTTTTTGTAAACAGCTAGATGTTTTAATGCTCTGTCACCAGGCATTACAGGATGCCTGACTCAAAAGCACATCTCTCAGTGAGGATTGCTGTATTGCACTGTTCAGTATGCAAAGGTAGATGATAGAGCTCCCATTAATGAGCAGTTGATGAACATGGGATTTAACTGCTGTAAAATAGAAACACTGTAGGTTATAGAGCTTCACAGATATTGTGGGAGAGCTGTATCTAATCATATTCTTTTGAACACAGCTTTCAAATAAATATTTCAGCATTCTAAAGAAATAACATTTCAATAGCAGAAAATTGGAAAAATGTCTGTTGTTACACAGCAGCTGTATAACTCATGCTAACTGAGCAGAAACGAGAAACTGTGCAACTATGCCAATACTGAGCATTGTATTTGGAGGTTGCTTGCAGCCTTAGCACCTCCATGTGTGTGATCCTGCTGGGTTTTGTGAGCTGGCTAGCGCTGAGCCAGCGCTCAGGCAGTGAGCCTGGCGAGAAGTCCTGGGGCTCTGCGAGAAGCCTGTTTCTCTGGAGCCACCACCATTGATTTGCCAGCAGGGCATTAGACTCGCTGCTGCTCGGGCTGAACGTGGTGACTGGTGACCAAGCAATGCAGTCACCAGCCGATGCACCGCAGGATGGTCCTCTTGGTCAACCCCTCTGAAGGAATAGCTATGTGCTGCTTGCAAAATTTGTTCTTCCGATCCCACTCTGAAAAGCTAGGTATAAGGAAAGCTCTTTCGTGATCAAAAGAAATGTTGAGATTTTTCCCCAGCCGTAACAAGTATCATTAAAAGGAGATGAGTTAGGCTGCTATATGTCTAACTCTGCCACTGATTTTTTTTTCAGATATGAAAACTCCACATTAGGAATTAAAGTTGTTCCTACTTCAACTGATGATGCAATAAATCTATTTTGGGGGCTCTGACTACTGCAGTAAGGCTGCCACAGCCATGTGTTAAAAAAAAAAAAAAAAAAAAAAAAAAAGAAAAAGAAAGAAAAAAAAAAGTTTTGGTATCAAATCATTACATTGACTGAATTTTGAAGACTTTGTCCTGTTATTGGTTATCTCTCAGTGCCTCACTAAGTTTTTGCTGGATTAGAGGCTGCCCACTACAGGATAGCTAGCTCAAAACCAGCATAAAGTCCCTATCCAATGTTTTGGCCACTTCAGCATAAAGGGAGTCACATGTCCATGTGAATCCAGGTCAAGCTCATACCATTGATGGGTCTGGCTGTTCACAAATCCTCCTTAGTGAGTGCGGCATGATAACTATCATGATTTCCATGATTTGGAGAGTCAGGCCTGGAAGGTGAAGCACATCCTTCAGCAGATAAAAATAACTCAGTTCATGCTGGTGGCTTGGATCGCAATTTCATGAACTGAATGAGATAGAACTTAACAGAAAAACATGCAGTAATCATTTGATTATAAAGAGTATATACAAAAGAGAGAAAACAAATGGACAACTGCATGAAGAATCTTAATTATGGGATTTTTGAATTGTGACTTTTGAATGCTGTATCAGCAGCCTTAAAAAAGATTTTAAGCCTATCATTGTATGCAGAGTTTTATTATATTGGTTCCCAAGAGCTTCAGATGTTTCCCATTTGAAATGATCTGGCTGACTGCTCAGAGAGCTTACCTTCCCAGAACTGTGCAAGGGTTGGAGATGGCTATATAAAACTTGTCTGGTGTGCTGAAAGAAGTGCTTTGCCAGCTCCAAAGGTGTTTGTGTTTGAAAATAGACTCTCAGCCACTTGTCTCAGCGTCTGTCTTTAATGTCATGGGATGCTCTATAACAAAATCTGTTTATATGTAAATAGTTACTTGATAGAGAAGTCAGCTTAGTCAAGAATATACAACAGCCTTCCTGGGTCTTGCAGGTTTTACAAACCAATGAAACCTCTTGTTATGGCATGCTGCCAGTAGACTCCTTTGGGTGGCATATTTGTAGCATTTAAATCCTCAGAAATTCTGATTTGGTCTGTCCATACGGGACTGCTTGAGACAGTGGCTTAGAGGGAGCTTGCTACTATTTTAGAGTAGGTCCAGCTGAGGCTGTTGCTGCAGTTCTGGTAGTATCCAGAATCTGTTTTTTTTCTTAAAATATGAAAGATAATGGCCTATTCAAGGACTCTTTTATAGAGCCAGGCTAAGATTTTCTTTTATCTGACTGAAAACTAGATAGGCAATGTCTATACTGAGGCGCCTTTGCTGGAAGTGCTTCAGGAAATGGCCTTTGTGTGTTGTATTTCTGTAGGATTTCCAGATGTGCAACACGTTTGCTGGTGTATTTGATATACCATTGTGTTAGTTGGCTGTCATTAAACTGTGGTGGAATATAGAATAATGCCTATGTGAAGTCAATTTTCACCTGGTGTGTATAATTCACTTTCAGCTTAGTTTCCTCCTCATTTATCCTAAGAAAGAGGTGAAACTGAAAATCGTATTTTCTGTGGCTGAAGTACCACTGTGTATTCAAAATATCATGATATCAACATAAAGGCAGGTAAAGTAAAATGTTTTTAACACTGTCAGGATCTGAATACTGTACATAGATGCGGCCATTGACAGTCCCACGTGGGACATGACTGGCTTCCTCTCAACAGCAGGAACAATTATGGGAAAGAATGTGCACTCCTTTCCTATTATTTTTATTTGAGTAGATCATTATTTCTAATAAATAAAGGCCAGTATTGCAAAAGTTGAGTGCTTCAAGCTTCATAACTCAACATAGAGCAGGCTTAATGTCAGAAGGGAGTACTGGAAATATATCCCAAATAATTCCAGTCCTGATCCTACAAGCTGTGCCATTTTGGCCAAGAGCTGGGGTCTCCCTCTGAGCACTGGAATGTTTTCCAGCACTAGACTGTCTGTGCATTTTGTGTAAAATACACTGGCAATAGGCCTCAGTCACAGGCGAGTCCTTTCCCATTCTGACATATGGAGAAAAATGTACCAAATACTTTAGGAAGCGTAAACTGTTCTGGAGTAATCATGATCATAAATAACGGTTACATAATTCAATAGTTCAGATGGATGTGTCTTTAAAATCATTAAGCGTGTATCACCTGGAGTGAGGTGCTCAAAACATAACTTAGCAAGGGTATCCCTTGTTACCAGAGAATATTGCTGGTACACATTCAGTGCTATTTGAAAGTTCTTCTTGAAAGTGTAAAATATTCTAGTTTGCAGAAATTTATAATAATTAATAACTTTTTCAGAGTATGATTTTGCAATAGTTGAAAAGGAAGCATGATGTAGCTCATAATGAAGTTCAATTGTAGAAGGAAACAAGTCATGCCTGAAAGCGTTCTCTTCCCATATGTGGTCCTAATACAAGAGTCTAAATTGCTTTCTGGGAATTATCAAAAATGTTTGAGGTGACACTCATCCCTTTGTCCCCTTCCCCTCTTCCCATTTTTCCAAGCAGTTATGTGAAGAGAGGTGAATCATTTTGCAGGAGAGACATGCAAGCATTTCATGAATTAGGTTCATTACTTGTTTATTCTTGGAGTATTAGCTTTAAAATTAAATACCTGAACTAGATTTATGGTGTATGCAGGCCAAATGCTCTTTGAATTTCTTTAATCCTGAAAGTGTCCTGACAGCAAAGCTTGTATCTTCACGAGCTTTCTCTTTCTACCTCCTCCATCATCGCAGAGATTGCCAGAACTGGGCATAAAGTTACAGTTCCCAGACAAGGCTTTGCTCTAAATAGCAGTCCGCTACCAGTGTCCTGTAACCAGTCCTTCCGTATCCTGAATGATGGCAGCTGAGGGATTGATGGGAGAGGTAGGCACAGTTTGGCAGATCATATGTGGACTTTCTTTTGTGTGCTGCATTAAGGAGTTTGCCATTTTTTGTACCATACCCTAACGCATACCTGTGACTATACCTGTTGTAACAAGCAAAAATACATTAGTGCTGGTATTAATTATGGATGATTTGGCAGCCATGATCCTGAATTACATTATTTAAGTGAGTTTTAGTTTAATCTGTATATTTTAATGTTCTGCTTTTAAGTCCATAAAGAATTTATGGGCTGTCTTTACTGACCTCATCAATAGATGAGAACAAATCAATCACAGTGGTGGTTGTTTTTATTGCCGTTGTGTCTAAGAGCACTGTTTAAACACCAGAGGCACACCGAATAGGTGGTGTTAGCTGTCATGATTTGAAGTGGTCTGAGCATAACACTAGTTTGTCTGTTGCCAAGTTTTTTTTTTTTTTCCAGTGCTGATGTAAAGGAAAAAAGTTTAAGGAATAATTTAAAAGAGAGAAATGAGGCAGCTTTGTGCCTCACTTGTGGTAAGTCCTTGATAGTCAGTTGAATCACTCCAAATATGCTCCATAAAACACAGTTTCTCATTACAGCATTAGTCAGTGGACTGCTTTATTTGTTGAGCAGAGCTTACTCTCCTGACAGATTTTTAATAAAACTTCGTGCTCTTAGGAAGAACAGCCAGAGATCTGCACTGGTGCTGTCCACGCTGTGGCCCCAGGAGTGAGCAGAGGCAGCGATGCCATCTCCATGGTCCAGGTGCCAGCCAGTGCCGGGACTGAGAAAAGCCAGACTGCCCTGCTCAGTAACGCGTAGCGTACAGGCTATTGATGGTGTTCGTTCAAGGCGTATTAGAGTCCCTCTTTTCTCCGCATCCCCACTTGTATTTAATATTCCTATTTTTGCACAGCACTTCGGACCTCTCTTGGTATGGTTTGGCCTCCTTCGCTGAGCTGAGGACGGCAGCCGTGGCTGCGCTGCCTGTAGCCCCGTGGCTGTGCTGCCAGTAGCCCCACAGATGGTCTCGCACTTTCTTCGTGGCACCATCTAGACTGAAAATGCTTGTGCAGCACTGGCAGCCTCCCTCTCATTACTGCATTGCGGGGAGAAAATGAGGAGCATCGCCTAGTGAGAGCGGACGAAGCGTTTTTCATGAGACAGAGAAGTTGATAGCTGTTGGGAGCTCTGGATTACAAATCAATTAGTAGATGAGAACAAAAAGAATAAAAAATCAATCCTCTTGCTGCAAGAGACTAACAGTAGCATTAGAGGGGGCAGTGTCAGGACCAGTGTTGCTTAATACATTTAGCAGTGTTTTCAGATGAGCGGTAAATAGGGCTGTTGCTTGCTGATGACTCAGAATGACTGACATTGTATAAAAACTTCAAAAACTTTAGAGGAAAATTGCAGAATCCACAATGGAATCATGTAAATGACTAAATCATGGATAAGTTCTTAGGCACTTGCAACTCCTTGGGGAATAATTTTCTAAAAGTGACTTTGGACCACTTCCTTGAAAACAGCGATGTCTGGAAAGGCAAATAAAATGCTAAGCTGTCTTATGTTGTGGCTATAAATGATATTTTTATTAAGGGGCTGTATAATTTGCATGTTGCTACCAGATGGAACACTGAGCTGCAGAAAGGATATAGTAGTAGTGAAGTGAATAGTGAAGGATATAGAAGTAGTGAAGATCTGTCACATATTAAAAATATTATGATAGTTGGTGTAGTCCAGATGCTCTTGGAAGTAGAGTCTAAAAGGTGTCTCCTCCACATGTTTATTTTGTCATAAAGCAAAAGTGTAATAATAAGATGACATATTTTATTTTTCCACTTTGGAGAGCTGCTCATGGTTCAGGGATGAAGTCCTTCATAAAGCTTCCTACAGCAGTGCTTTCAGGAGATGCTGGTGGGCAGGCTGAAGGCCAGGGAGAGAACATCCTCCAAAGGCAGGTAGGGTGAGGTGGTGTCCTTGCAGCTGGCAGCAAATGCAGCAGAGAGATGGAGGCTCTGTATGCCCTCTGCATCTCGCCCTGATGAGTGCGACCCGCGTTGCTTATTCCTGCCCCACCAGCTATGTGCATACGAGGCAGCACAGGCAGCTCAAGGGTCTTGGCTGTTTGCTGCTCCAGTGGCTCTCTTTCCTGTTCAGCAGTTCTTGCTGTTGTGCTGTAATTTGCTATTTGCACAGACTTTAGCCTGTCAGAACTTTATATTCTTTTGCCAGCTTTTCACGCTTTTTCCTGAGAGTTAAGCAGAAGGATCTTTGAAGACTATAATGGCCATACTGGGTCTGAGCAAATGTCTGTCTCGCTCTCTACCTTGCCTCTAACACAGCCAAGGCCTAGTAAAAAGTATAAGGACAGGGCAAGTGCTTAATGTCAGTTGTCAGAAGGCTTTCCTAGCTCCTATTTATAGCTCAAGGACTCCCTGATCTGCAAGTTCTATCTTTGTGCTTTGAATACCTCGTTGGCTTTTTCTTAGGTGAATTTAGAATATTGATTTTCAACTCATACACACTTTTCTCTCTTGTGCGGCGTCTGCTGTGCTTTATGTGAAGAAGTGCCTCCTTCTGCTTGTTCTGCACTTGCAACGTGCTGGTTTCCAACATGCTGGTTTCATTTAATATCCCTTAATTTTTGTCCACCTGCAAAGTTTCCTTTGAAGGCTCCTCCGTTCTTGTCATTGAGGTAATGTAATGTATTGTCACTGTGTGCCACACCATAATAACTCAGTTTTGTTTCGGTTATTTGATTATAGGTTTCCACTGATGTGTAAAAGGGGCAATGCATGTACTTTAAATGGAACTTTTTGGGGTTCTACTTTTTTTAACTTCAGTTGTTCAGCTTTTTTAAAATGTAGAATTTGATCTTGATAATCTGTAAAGTTTAATGGTGTGTTTGTTAGTGCTATATTGCAAATGATTTAACCTTTTAATTTAAATCTACAATATAATTTTTATCCAAATATGTTTCTTCCTTCAAGATTGAGTAAGTCCTGGAAATAATAGTAATTTGGGAATATTACTATGTTATTCTTGATCTGGTGGCCACTAATGTCAGGTTTAAGGGAAGTAATCACTTTATAGATATGTCTCCATCTACTTGAAAATACTCAAAAAGATCCACGTTTTGCCCACATGTGATCTCCTCTTTGCTAGCTCACGTGGCAGCAACTTAGCAAATGTGTGCAGTGGGTCTGTCAGATGTGGACGGTGGATGAGGGAGTCCTGGGTGGGGGTTGAGGGAGACGGAACAAAAAGAAAGCCAGAAAGGCTTTCTGAGAAATGCTCTTTCCAAAGGAAATATGTAAAAGCCAGAGAAAATGGAGTAGTGCCTATGTGAACAACAATAAAATCCCTTAACTAGTTAAAGGACCATTTAAAGAACTGGCAAAACAGATGGTACGTAAGTTAAAGCTGCACAGGAGCGACTTACCTTCTGCAACAATTTCAGCAAGGTGGTTATTTCTGTGGTTGTTACTCTGTCGTTCAATCACAACATGCAATTACTATAGCAAACCTTCTGTCATATTGCCCACATTTTCACACTTGTCAGAGAAAAAGTCATAGATTAAATAATATGGTTTACAGTACTGTTTAGTTATGAATTTTGTAGCTGTATTTTAATACAAGACAAAAATGTTCTGTTGAAGCAGAGCTCAAAAGAACAAGAACCAGGGGAACATTCTCAGGAAGAAAAACAAGAACCGTTGCCATACAGATCCCATTAGCACAAATGGAAATTTCTCAGTGTTAATAACCTTTGCATCAGGCTGAAAACACAAGCAATTAGAGCCCCATTTTGGAGTCACTGCATGTGCAGATCTCTCACTGAAATCAACAGGAGTGTGGAGAAAGGGCAGAACGAAGAACTGGGCGCTTGATATCATCATGCTTTTTTTTTTTTTTTTTTTTTTTTTTTATTTTTTTTTACCTTTTTAAAGTCCTTACCCCACTCAAAGCAACCTTTCAGTTATTTCTTAATTCTCTTCAGTGTGTAAATAAGAAATTGTAAAACCATTTTTTAACCTTTTTGTAAGACAATACCATCAATAGATGTAAGTTCTTCATTTCATTCATTTTCTCCATTGCTTTCTTTGATTGCTTTTTTCCTGTGCTGTTTGTTCTCGATAATGGATATCTATTTAACATACATAGCTGTTCAGATGTATACGCACTGCTTTTGTCTCTCGTGCTAAATAGTTTGTATGAATGATAAAGTATTAGCAATGCTAGTGGTTGTTCCATATAACATTTCTTGAATAATAATGCAGCCTCTGCTTTAGACCTTTTCATATCTGTCTCTGTTAAAAAGAAAATAAAAATCAGAGCAATAGCACGAGGATCCCAATATGCTTAAAAAAAACGAAAGGCGTATCTGGGGGCAACTCAACCAGAAAAGGCAGGGAAATCAAAGTGATAGCTGTATTTTTCATTTGATTAGTCAGTGCAGTTTTCTCCATTCACTTGGGAAATGTATGTTAAAAAAGAAAGAAAAATCTTTATGCTTTTTCTTCTGTTTTGCTGCTTTTACTGTTTTAAAAATATATGCACCAACTATTTCCATACAAAGCATTTGAAAATAGGGAGAACTTGACAAGGCTTTCAGCATGATTTGAATCCGATACAAAAAGTCTGTCTGGATCATTATATTACACAGGAGGACATGGACAATTAAAGTCATGCTTCCATTTAAAACTCTCAACCTTGCATTTTTGCAGCAGCACCTAGTGAGTGAAAGAATAAATGTCTAGAAAAGGGTGAAAGCTGGAAGAGATTAGGAGAAATATGTTCTCTAGTTTTTCACTTGCTTTTCCAATGTGTTTGATGGCCCTCCTTGCACTGACATCGAAGTTGTATAGAGAAATATTCTGACACATTTACTAATGGCAAGTGAAGTATAATCCACAATCAATGAAACTGGTGGAAATACTGTCGGAGTTAATGAGGAAATACGTCAGGATGTTCAAAATGGGATTGGAATTCCTTGAGGACTCCTTATTTTCTGAGTGCCCAGTTGAACACATTGCCGCTGATTTTTCCAAAACTCTCTTTCAGAGAATGTTGATTTCCATTTTGTGAACCAATCTGATGTACCAGAAATCAGGTCTCCTGAATTGCTAGGCCATTTGTTGGTAGCGTAGGCATAGTTCAACTAATTTTGTTTTTTAATTTACATTGCTCAATGGCAATTTTAAAGAGGAAAATCAGTAGGAATCAGAGGTGGATTGAAGCTGATTTTGCTGATTGCCAGGGCTCCAGGTCAAGCCTCAGAAGACAGCAAGGTGCCAGGAGTAGTTGCGCTGCTTCCACAGGTGCTGTAGCAATGCTGAAAGCAAGAAAGGGCCTTAGGAGAAATTTTCAAGGTGGATCTCAAAGCAGATGTGCCACAGCTGTAAGGGAAGTTTCCATGGAAGCAGTGATTGCAAGGTGGATGGTAGCCATCTGTCATTTGTGGCAGGTAGGAGGATGGAAAGGAAAAAGTAAAGCGGGGTGACCGAGTATAAATAGGGAGGAGAAAAATACTGCGTCAAGGGACCTGATGTTAGCCATATAAATAGCTGTAAAGCCTGAATCTAGGAACCCTAGGAATTAAGCTAAAAAATACAAATAACCTCCTCAGTTTTTAAAAGGAATCCCAAGTTGTCTTTGTCATGATTTATGCGACCAGACCTCCTCAATAGAATTACAGTCGCGTAATCCACAACTGCTGTTATTTATTCTGGATAAAGAAGGCAATTTTGACTGTGATCTCCCTTGACATTTCCCAAGGTCCACTCCTGTCTCATACCTTTCATCATCATGTACTTCTTCAAGGCAATCAGTGACTCTCTTACCTCTCTCAAAAAGAAGCATGTATTTCATTCATTCACCCTGGACCAGAGTGACACAGACATTACAGGTTAGGGGAGATCAATTGCATAGCCCTGCTCTTCTTCACCTGGGAGCATCTTTGAAGTGTGGACAAGGTTGGAATCCGAATAAGACAGTAGCCCACTGTATCAAAGTGGTTATGGTGGCAGGAAAGAAATAAAACAGTATTTTACTCAACAAGGTATCTTCTTCTTTTTTTTTTTTTTTTCATTTTACAATCTGTGTCAATGGCAGTTGGAACTACTAGACCTGCATTAAAATTACATATTACTTATATAAATGGGAGCTATAAATATCACAAATAGTAAAACTAAAATTGCACCGAGTTTCAGGAGACAGTATGTCTAAAAGCTACAAAATTAAGGACATTTAGAGGAAAGCCTCAACCTCCATCTGCCCTTAATTTACCTCATTATTCTTAGTTGTCACAGAGTGATCTCAATACTGCATTAATGTCATATAATGGCTTTTTCTTGCAAGGTTGACTCAGATCTGAATCAGACCACAGAAAAAATGCAGCTATATTTTGGGAGTATGTTGGGTTAGTTAAACCAGTAAGGATAGACTAGCCTAGTGTTAAAGATGAAGCAGCTATTCATTGTTAGTGAAATTAGTAAATACTATTTTACCTAAGTATCTCCTTTCAGATATTTTCATATTAATGCAGCCTTGTGGGTTCTTACTTCTTTTTCCTTTCATTTAAAATATTATTAATGCAAAGCTAATGTTGATCCAGATGTGTGGCACAACAGCGATTTGGACCAGGGCCCTGCACATCACATTTGAGCTTGTTAAACATATATTGCTGCAACAGAGAGACCTGTGTGCAAGAGATGCTACTGTTATATTTGAGATGTCCTCTCCTGTCAGCTTGCCTGGGTTCAGGGCGGGGCTCACGGTGCCTGCATCCTTCTGAGTACAACGTGTGTTTCCGTTCCTGCACGCCCTATGGTGGAAATCACCCTGGACTACCAGGAGACTGTGCTGTGGCCAGCAGATCTGTTTTTCCCAGCTGTGCTCCTGGACCTAAGGATAATGTGCAAGATGCAGGCTGCTGGGTTATTCTTAATTAGCCCTTTGGAGAAACAGAGCCTGTTAGCTGGCCTGGAGCACTAAGGTTTCTGGTGCCTGCTCAGCGCTGGCACGTGTGTGGGGGGTGGGAGGTGACAGGACTGTGCCAGACAGACGTTCTCCTGGACTCCTTTAAGCTCTCCCTGGCCATTTCACCTGTGAAGCTGACTACTGTGTGTGATGATCTCATGAAGCTGGAGAATTTGAGGCCATCAGTTTTTATTAAAAGTAATTTTGTATTGAATCAGTGGAAAGAATATCCCTGTGGTTAGAACTCGAGGGAGAGTTCCTTGAATATGCTTTCTGGCAAACATGGATGGTTTCCTGTGCTTAGGGAGGGATTTGTTTCACCTAAATTTAGCTTAGGTATCTTCACTCTGTAGTCAGTGGTTCCCCATGAGAGCAATTAATCTGACCTGAAACAGCTGAATTACCATCTCTATTAACTGCAGAGAGAACTTTAGACAAGAAGTCCAGTCTTTAAATGGCTTAACTGAGCTGAAGCTGGATTCTGGCTTTCCTCCTTCTTCATGTTACATGCGTTAAAGTGAGGTCAGTGGGTCTTTGCAGGATGCTGTGAGGAGAAATATGCTGGTGGGGGTGAGATGTTCAGATATTACTCTGAAGGAGGCTTCTGAGCCTAAATACATGGACCCTTAAATACATTTTTTTTTGATTTGAGTATTATTAGTCTTTGAAATATATTTTGTATCCTTCATTTTAAAAAGTAATAAAGGCTATATCTGAGTTGTCCTTATAAAGGAAGTTGCATATTCAAGCTCCTCTTCTTCATAAAATGATTAAATACTGATCCTTCAGTGGCTTTAAAGGAAAACCTAGCAACCATTCGACATTCTATGGTGCAGGAAAGGCTGATGCAATACAGGACACAAAGGAGAATATCCCTTTCTCTTTTTGAAAAATGCAAGGCGATTTTTAAACTTCTTGCTCTATGGCATCCAGGAAATTCATAACCATCGTCTATTGGGACTAAATGTATGTCAGAAATATGCTTCAGAATCAATTTGTTGTCATTCATTGAAAGCACAGTTCAGAGTGGATTGGGATAGAAAATAAGTTGAGTTTAAAATCTGTTTTAGCTTCTCTTTCAGTGTTCTGTTTTTCCCTCCATTTTTCTGTGTTTTTATTGTTGTAATTGCTGTGTTTCTGTATTTCAATTGTAATGGCTTCTAAGTGTCTTAGGCAGTTGCTGTCTTATAAATCCAATTACTATGTGTCTATCTGTAGTATATTATTATGCGTGAGGTGAATTGAAAACCGTCTGGACTGTGGGGCTCAAAAGGTTATGGTCAATGGCATGAAGCCAGCTAGCAGCCAGTCACCCAGGGGTCAATACTGGGTCCAGTGTTGCTCAAGTTATTCATCAGTGAGCCAGATGAGGGGACAGAGTGTACACTCAGCAGGTTTGCTGATGATCCAGGACTGGGAGCAGTGGCTGATGCGCCAGAGGTCTGTGCTGCCATTCAGAGGGACCTCGACAGTCCGGAGAGATGGGCAGAAGGGAACCTCGTGGTGTTCAACAAAGTGAGGTTCAGGGTCCTGCCCTGGGGAGAGATAACTACATTCCTCAGGACAGGCTGGGGGCTGACCTACTGGAGAGCAACTTTGCAGAAAAGGACCTAGTGTTCCTCCTGGTGGACAACAAGTCAACCATGAGCCAGCAATGCGACCTTGCAGCAAAAAAGCCCAGTGGTATGCCTTGGGCTGCATTAGGCAGAGCTTTGCCAGCAAAGGGCCACAAAGATGATTAAGTGAATGGAGCATCTCTCATACCAGGAGAGGTTGAGAGCTGGGACTGTTCAGCCTGGAGAAGGGAAGACTCAGGAGGATCTTATTAGTGCATGTGAACACCTGACAGGAGCAGGAAGGGTGAAGAAGATGGAGCCAGACTCTGTTCAGTAGTGCCCAGTGAGAGGCAATGGGCACAAACTGAAACACAGGAAATTCCATTTGAACGTAAGAAAAAACTTTCTTCTAGTGAAGGTGGTCAAACACTGGCGTTGGTTGCCCAGAGAGGTTGTGGATATGCTCTGTCCTTGGAGATGCTTAAACCCAACTGGACACCTGCCTGAGCAACCTACTCTAGTTGACCTTTGTTGACCTGGGGTTTGGACTAGACAACCTCCAGAGGTACTTGCCAACCTTAACTGTTCTGTGATTCTGTTTGAAACATGAGCAGATATCTTTTTTCTTTTTTTTAGAGAAAATAGTTCTATAGAACATGTAACTTTATTACTGAAGAAATTTGCATACAAATATTTCATGATTTTTAAAGATGTCTACCAAACTTAGTCTTTAGTTCCTCTCTAAGCTTTCCATTCTCACTACAGATGTAGAAATACTAAAAAAAAAAGAAAAGAAAAGAAACAAAGTTGTCCACTCAGCTGAATTTATATCTGCAGAAATCAAATACATAATTTGATCAATTTTCAGTTTCATTCTTTTCCCAGGCAGTTAATTTAACCATTACTTTTAATTATTAAAAGATAATTAATTTAAAAATATTTAATTACAATCAATTGCTGTTTTTTGGCAAATGGGTCATCAAAGAAAGAGCCCCTTCAGTCCCCTGATTGATTTAGTGTGGAGAACAGGAATCATCATCAAAGTTGTTCTTTAGGCCCTTTTAACCTCACAGGTGGCTTCTTTCAGTACTTGTGCTTCTCCATAAATATACAGACTTTGTGGGAAGGCTTTGGATCAATTTTTATTTTAAATTTGATTACTGCTATGTATCATTTTCTAGGCCAGTTGTCCACCAATTGTGTAATATTGACTTACATTTTAGTAAATGAAGGTGTATTAATCCACCAGACTTCACTTGTGGGTCTCGATTTGTTTTGGGGAACTTCAGCTTGAAGTGTTTGACCAACATTTTGGCAGCCATCAGGACCTCCTTTGAGGACCTCCTCTTAGCTGGCATATAAACGAGGTACGCAAAATCATGGTGCACTTATGTTTCCATCAACAAAGTCCCCTTGCTGCTGAACATCTTTGCCACCCACATGCCAATGTTTCTGACAGTGCGGGATATTGTAGCTTGTGAATCTACCAGTGCACAAACAGGGAAGTTGTTTAATGTTTATATTAATGTTTAAATGTTTGTATGTGATCTGTTGTATCCAGAAGAACACTTCCATTTCTGTGGAAATTACTACTTTGGTATTCTTTGAAGATAGATTAATAAACATGCTAATATGTTGCGTAATGAAAGCTGAGTTTAAACATTCTCGTATTTAATTCTTCCATTTATTTTTTCTTATTTTCAGAATGTGAAATTGCATTAGAGTTTTCTATTACTAAGTTTTTTTTTTTTGAATGATAGTCACTTGCAAAATCTGTTATTCATTAAATTACAGCTCAGAAATGTAACAAATATAGAACTCATGGCAGAAGATTAAGACTGGCAGATAATATAAGTTTTTATTTTATTCCAAATATCCATATAAGGATTCTTAAAAGGTGATAGGATGGTATTTTATTTGGTGGTTTATGAAGTGGTTTGTTTTTGCAAGTTAATTGTTCTAGTAAAGGTAATAGAAACTTAACTCTAAATGTTTCATGTTACTTCTACCTTAAATATTTAAGTAGTTACTCAGTGAATATTCTGTACAGTTCAAGTAGTAGTAGAATAGCCGCCAAATTTATAGCTTTGTATGCTTTTTGGAGTCATATGACTTTATGAAACAAAATTTTCAAAAGCATCTAAGGAACTCATTTGCAAAAGGAGCTTGGACAGGTCTACAGGAGTGGGTGTTGCTGATACTGAAGTTAGTTCACGCACATGGAAAAATGATGCTGTAATTGGGTTTAGATGATAGTGACTTGGAGCACTTAAGTTGAAGCAGACTAATGGTTATGGCAGAGAAAAGGGATAGTAATTTACTGGTTTTCCTGGTGCTAACTGGCATTGCTTGTTGTTTGACTGGTGCTGCCTCGTGCACTTCAGCCCCTTTCGCTGTCCTAGAGCTCTGTAGATCAGCCTGCTGCCAAGCTGCTGGCATAGGTGATGCCATTTGCCATTGCATGCCCCTAGTCAGTGTCGGCACAAGGGAGCTGTCAGCATTGCGGTATGGCGAAGTGGCATCTGGATTTCCTTGCTCCCTGGGGAGAGGTGGATATTTTGAGAGCTCTGGAGAAGATTGTTATAGGAATGTATCCAAAGGCATTGTAAGAGGGAGACCAGACAAGGTCAAGCCTTGCATGTTCGTCATCCTTTGGCCAAAACCAAGAGATGGCAAGCATTTTGCAAGAAATTCAAGAATATAAACCAGAGCCAAGATATATTTGTTATTTAACCTAAGAGGAGTATGGGAGTACTGGGGCTTAATGCTCTACTGAAGCACTCCGGGCAGTGGGCCCCAGTAGGTAAGTGGTACTATCATACACGCCTGGTATTGTGTATATGTGTACCAACTGTCCGGGTGGATGCTGCCACGATGAGAATGGATGAACTTGAAGGCCTTCTAGATTTGAATCCCTTTGTTGTATGTTCAAAATAATGATTGCAATAGATTTGGAGCATGTGCAGCTAGAAGTTAAATATCATGTGTTGGCACTGAAGGAATTTAAAGGTCATCTATAAGGCTTCAATGACCATGCTCTCTCTTCCATTTCATAGTCTAGACTGATAACCACAATTCATCTCAAAATATCAGCCACACTTAGAGTGATGTCTGCTAGTAAGAACTACAAAATGCATGTCACCAACAAAAAAGAGCAGCTGAAAATTCTTTATGTCCAGCCAAACAGAAATCTCATCCCCTTTCCATTTCCTGATCTAGCTCTTCTGTATTCCCAGCCTTTGTAGCACCATGACCATGTGCTCTGAATAGTAAACTTACCCTGCTATATTCCCCCCACATCTCTTTTCCACCCACTAGGATTCAAATGATAAAATGTTATGAGAATAAGTGATTTACTACTCTAACAACTGATACCTTTTAAAATAGTTTACTTTGTGGTTTAGCTGATACTTAGCTTCCATAACATTGCGCTACAGTCTTGGTAACAGCACTTCAGAACACTATCATGTATTTGCGGTAGCTCTTGATTGTTGCATGTTAAAAGATACTTACAGCACGATAGCTAGACTTTTTTTTCTGGCAGAAAGTATTTTATTTACACAATAAAGATATGTTGGTTTAGATGCATGTAAAAAGTCATAGGCATAGTAAAGTGACATGAAAAGCAGGACATTATTAATCCATGAAGTTCTTCGGAATCATTATAAATATTTATTTATCTTACAGTCAACTTTCTGAAAGTCACATGGGAATTTAAGGTACAGAAAGTCCTATATTTTAACTTTAACTGTACAAAGCAGAGCTTTTTCTAGCGTAGGTAGCTTTCCCTTGCAAACCCCTGTGGAGTCCCTCTTGCATTCACCCCAGTGTGTCACAGCAGCGCGGATTCATCAGGGCTCTTAACAAGCAATTTTCTCTCTGCCCACTCAGCCGACACTTCAGTGCATGAGGCAATCACCAACCATATGACCAGCAATCTAGCGAAGGTGCTCAATATCCTCTTTTTAGGATGTGAATGCCTTCTACACAGAAGAGCTCATCCTACTGTAATGTTTTGGTATAAATGAAGGAAACTGGAAAACAAAAGCTTGGCTCCAGCTTTAAAAACAATGAACTACAACACCTATAACAGAATATCAAAGGTAGTGTAGTCACCTAGGTACCCAGAAGACTGGCTGAGTTTTGGGTTGGGTCCTCTGAGTGGCTAGATGAGACACTTTCTTCTTGTTGAAGCGAGGATTCAAGTTTCTGTGCATCTGACATGGAGAATGTTTTCGCACTTTGGATTTGGAGCTTTATTTTGGAGTCTTTATTTGGTCTGGATTTTAGTGTTTTTTGCAGTTTCTTAATGCTACTAAAAAGCTGTATGGATAGTATTTCAAAATGGAAGATAGGTTAATTATTTTGGTCTTTAAAAAACAGATAAAGAACAACTGCACTTCTTGACCATCATGGAAAATACAGTTGCACTGATGCAATGTAAAGGCCAAAACCGAGGACAAGCTTCCAGTGGCAGGCAAATTAAAGAGAAGAAGGTTAGAAAAAGAGGATCGGAACAGATAACTCTTTGCAACGCTCAGGATCATGTGAACCTTCATGACGCTCTGAAGGAAGATGACCAGGAAGGGGATGTAACCAGCATGGGCTGACACAGGTAGACATTGCCATAACTGAGCAAAGGCTGCCTGCTTCCTCAGATTATGGAAAGGGACAGAGAGATGAAGGGGCAACTTCTGGAGCTCAAAAAAGAGCAAGCCATTTGCTTGCCTGCATCTTTACCTAGAGTTGGCTGTCTGCTCCTCCTCTAGCATCATGCCTGCATCACAGATCCCAGAGAGCTATGGGTACACAGAGCGAGTTTGCTGCATGGACAGTCTACTGCTGCTCCTCTGCTCCTCCAGACAGAGATGCTGAGAGTAGCAGTCTTTTTTAAAATCTGCAAGCTCATATGAGAGGTTTTCTGCAGCTGCATTGCAAGTCTAAACCAGCAAGGAGACTGACCAGGAAGAAGCTGCTCTGAAAGTATAAAGCACAAGACCAGATTTTTCTGTCTGAGAGAATCTGTGTTACCCTGAAGCTTACTGTGTTAGCTTATGCTACTGTTTTGCATGGAACACATTTAGCTACCTTATACCCCAAAAGGTTAAGAAATTTTGACTTTATTATACTAAACAAAGTCAACTAGTTTTTTAGTCATGTTAACTAAAAACTATTCCTATTTATAATTTTGGTGAAAATAAGGACTTTTTAAAAAGGAGTTTGTGAGCTCTCTGTGAAGATTCAGTAATGAAAGTTGCTTGAGGGAATGGCTGTCAAGCATGAACATTAATTATAGTCTCCATTCATGAGGTGATGCAATAGAAATCAGAGAAGGTTCAATTTGTATTTCATGTAATTTTTGCCTGCTGGAAAAAAAGTATTTACATTGTACACGGCAGAAATGACAATGGGATGCCCACTCAGAAAGCTGAGCACTTAATTTAAAGAAAGTCCTTGCTCTGTGGAAGCAATTATGAGGACTGCAGTGGGAGGCATCTGGTCATGTAGACACAGCGATTGTATTCACCTAACAGATAACAGTTAATACATTGCAGCTCAGTGTGAACTAGAACCCCTTGCTGTAGACAAGCCCTTAAGTATTTAAATACCCAACTCCCTTTTGTTGAAATGTCTCAGAGTCCAACTTGGCCTCCACATGGCGACTATTGTAAATGTTCCCCATGAAACTGCATTACATTTCATCCTAATTAGCACTACCATCTTAGTAAAGAAACACGAGATTAAAAAGTACAAGAGTAGGTACTCACATCCTTTCCTAAAGGAACTAAATCAATTCCAATTCTGCAGTATACACGGAGCTGACTTGATTTGGCCTCCTTCTCTAGATGATGGTAGCAACGCAGTATGAAGTGGTTGCTATTATTACTTGGGTTTTGTTCCAGAGTTTTATCCATTTAGAGTGTTGTCAGGATAGCCTTTCTTATTAGCCCCCAAACACTATTTTGGTAGCAAAGAAAGTAAAGGTTAGTCAATAAATAGCAGTCACTTGCAACAAATTAAGATGAGAAATATTTTGTTGTGGTAATAGCAATGAATATATCTCGATGTGAAATTGAATTTTTTATTGAAATCAAATATATGATTAAGATACTATTCTGCACAGAAAAGGTTAGAAACTTCAACATCTTTTGTCTATCAGCCAAATATTGTACAGTGTTGGTATCCATGCTGTGAGCTCACCATTACTGCTCTGCCAGTAATTTCAGCCTGGCATCTAGACTAACTTGCTTCCCTAGGAGTCGAGAAGAAATACAGTTGACAGGTGATCTCAGGTGTAGGCCTTTGTAGAATGAGTAAAAGCACTGTCATATTTTATGAAATTGCATCTGCTGCTTATACGCTGTGATCATCTCTCAGTGAGGGAGAGAGCGGAGTTCGTCTCCGTTATGGCCACAGACGGGTGTTCGGAAGGAGCCAGATGAGATTTTACACACTCTTGCAGCTTCATTCAAATGTGTTTCGGGTCCAGGATGGAAACTGGAAGCAAGGTTGCGGTTATGCTGTGTCTGCGCTGTAATTTTAAAATAGGTGTACTAAACAGCTCTTAGGCACACCACCAGAACTGCAAGGTGAAGATCGCTGAAGAGCCTCAGAGCTGCGTAGTCTGTGAACGGCAGCAACCAAACGTGGTAAAAACGTCCGCCATGCGATGCAAGAGAAGCGGAGCAAAGCGGGCGTCTGCGAGGCTCCGGCGGCCGCCGCGCCGAGGCCGCCCCGCGGAGCGCTGCCGCCCGTCTCGGGAGTACCTTACGGGTCAGCGCGGAGGCCCCGGCCAGCCCTGTCTCGCCGGAGCGGCGCAGCGCCTGCCCGAGTCCTTGCGTCCTCCTTCCCCGGAACCCGAGCAGTAGGTGAGGCACCTGCCGTCCATCTGGAGCGAGACACTTGGACTCAGAATAACTATGCCTTTTAACATCTGAAATTTCCAGAGTGGTAAACTTTAAAATCTGTTGTTAGTCTGCATAAAACCATCCTTTCTGCTTCCCTCTTTTCTTTTTATTTTACTATTATTTTTTTTTTTTTTATTTCCACAGCCGGGTCTGTTGCCACCTCAGCCTGAGCTCTGTAACCATATGCATTTTTTTACTCCATTCCTCATTTCCTTAGAGAGCCAATTCATTGTGATTTATTGGGTACAAACTAAAAAGCTAAGTATTTTTCAGGATGTAAGCTGTAGTGGCTGTGAGAAGGAATGAGACTATAATTCTACCCGGCTGTATTTGACTTAAGCATTTTCAGAGGGGATTGGAGGACGTATTCTTTCCATTAGACCTCTCCTTTCTTAATCACCGTTCCCTAATTAATTCCCCGGTTAAATGTAAAGCAAGCATTAACTTTGAATAATGTTTGCCTGCGGGACTGACAAAGAATTCCTTTCTTTTGCATGGTGACTCCTGGCCAGGGGATCTGGTGCAAGCTGGAGGGCAGGTACTTGAGACTTCTGTCCCAGGTGCTCCTGGACCTTTGAGCTGTGCTCCTGGCCGGAGGCAAAGGTGGTATCACCTGTCGCCTGCAGATGAGGAGACCATCTCTCTCTGTGTTGTGAAGCCATGCTGGTAGCACGGCTTTGGTTCCTTCCAGTGGAAAGCTGAGTCCGATTTGCAGAAATGCAAATCTCTAGACAAAACGTCCAGTTAAGAGAAAAGCAGATTGCTATTCCTGCTAGCAGGGTGTATGTTTTTTCTCTTAGTAGCTGTCTTTCGTCGCACGATATGCGCTCTCTGGTGCCTAAGCTGGCGCAGAAAGGTTCCCTTTCCTTCTGCTCGCCACCTTCTCGGGCCTCTCACCGCACCAGTTTGCAGGCCTCTGACTCCAACCAAGACACTGTGTTTCGGCCTGGGAAGAAGTGAGGTTAAAAGAGGAAGCCCCTGCATCCAAAAGGACGATGTCTGAGCGTATTTTACCACTGAAGAAACGCTGTCTGACTATACTAAGGGATAAGACTCTTTTCTACTCTACTGGCTCAAGGCATTAATTTTTAACTCAAAAGGAAGTTTTAATAACGATTCTGGGTTGCTGATAGCTTGAGGGGAGGGATAGACTGCAGCTTTATTAACAGGGCAGCAAAAAAACCGTACAGAGTATGTTTCACATAAAGCCACGAAAACGCCTGTGAATTGAATGCTGTAACAGGGAGGGCTGCAATACATAATCTCTTGGTGTTGAAAAACAGATGCTTAAAAATATCCTTGATTTTGATAGAAAGTTCAGAAAACAGAAATCCCACTGATTTTTTTCCCTTTCATTTGTTTTACAGGCATTCCCCTGTATTTCAACAGGAATTTATGGTAAGTAAGGCCTTAGATGTACATTATTGCTTACTCAATTTTTCCTCTTATTACTATTTTGAAGAGTGGTATTTCACATCAGGTGTCTCTTCTATGGTTTTGGTGTTGGTACTGCGTAGCAGAGGCTGTGCCATGCCGGGATGCTGCTGTGCTGGGTTGGTGCAGTTGTGCAGCCAGCAGCGCTGTGGTGGCTCTTCTGCAGCTCCCACGGCCTGCGACCAACCTTTCCATCCAAAAGGCAAGCAAACAAGGCTTCTTGATGCCCCAGACTGGGAAAAAAGTACATTTTCCTCAAGCAAGCTTGCTTGAATAGCATAAAATTATCTCAGCTCTCTTAAGTTTTGCTACCACGTGTTTAACTTAATGATTTATATCCAAAATGCTGCCTGAAGAGTTGGAGGGAAAGGACTGTTATGAAAGTGCATCATTTACTTTGTTGCAATTTTAAGGCAAGCCCAAACTACTAGCCAGCTCTTTTTTTGGTTGATGCTGTGAAGGAAGCAGGCATGATATTTGAAGGAGGAAAAAAGCAAGCAGTTCCATATTTTAAAAGAAATATGGAGACATCTAGGAGAGGAGGTGCAAATTTATCAGGGGATAAAAACATTTTCTGGTTTAGAAGTAATATCAGCTGATTTTTCTTTCAAATAGCTGTGATAAGTGCATACAAATGGTGATAGGTTGGATTACTCGTACTAATTCAAGTGTTTTAGACAAACCAGCTAAGCAGCAAATTAAAAAAAAAAAAAAAAAAAAAAAAGTCATCAAGTACCACAGGAGTATGACAATGCTGTTGCTGTGTGAATATATAACGATTTTTATCTTTTTAACTGAAGTAATTTAAGGATTAACTGATTAGATATTATGGATGGAGGAAAATTCAAAAAATTGGATTATGTACTTATACTTTTTTCTTGTTTTTCACGGAAAATGTAAAAGCTTCTTGTTTAAACACTGCTTGTTTTGATGATGATAAATATGAATTAGTCTTCAATTTAGGTTGAACCTAAATTACTTGTACTGCTGTACCTGTTTCTGCTAGAACTGCACTTTCATTATTCCAGAAGAACATACAGATGCTGTTGCTACAGCACTGAAAGTTACTGGATATGAATCTGGCTGCAGATATAGCTCCCCCTTAGCCCTTTCGATCCATCTCTTGTGCCTTTACTGGCCTTCTAGTTCTCAAGGCTTTGACTTAAATCTTGTTCTTGAAATCTTGACATGGGCATATTTCTATTGCTAGTTTACAAAAGTAGGCAAGACATGATGCAAATATATGGGATCTGGGTAAATTACATGTACAAATAATAGTAGTTCATTTTATTAGAATTGGCATGGTTAATAGAAATCATCCTAGCAGGTGAGGAATATGATATAATGTAAGAGAGGAGAGTTAGAAAAAATCTCTGTTTACAAACTTCAGTTTCCTTTCCTGAGGTAACAGGTGTTTTTCTTGAAGTTAATGTTGATTTTAACTAGAAAGCTGTGGTGTTTCTGAAACATAGAATAGTTATGGCAGAGGCTGTTTCAATAATCATTTGTTGTTTTCACCTTTGTAAAAGAAGTATGGCATATTTCTGCAAGAGTATTCTAGTCTTCTGATGCTATTTTTTGTTGTTCATTTTGGAATATGATCTCTAATTGAGTTTACTGTTTACATTTTAATAAGTGCTTTCTATTTGACAGTGAAAAAAAAAGGAAAAAACTTAGCTGGAGAGCGTGGGAATAGCCTTCTTTCCAGACAGTGAAAAGTACTGCAGGAAAGTGGAGCAATTAAACACAGGATGCTGCATCAGACTAGAGGCATCAATATTTTCAAGAAGGCTTGACAGCAGTTGTAGTGCTAAAACTGTATTACATAATATATTTGAGGCTTAAGGTACACCCAAGCCCCACAAAGCTATGCTTTCATCTGTTTTTTGTTGCTTTTTCCCCTTATAAATGCACATTCCTTTAGAAGGACAGTGTCTAGACAAACAAGTGGGTCAACTTTCTTTCTGGTGGCCAAAGTAGACTGTATTACTATACAGGTTGTACAATTACTTCTGAACTGTGCCAAGAAAATGTTATTCAAGAAACACACAGCCCTGATTTTTCATCCTAGAGCCATGCAAACAAATGCTCTCACTTCAAAATCTGTTGGCTAAAAGCTGAGTTTCACCTCCAAATGGAAGTGGACACATTTGCAAGGTTTGATGGAGTGGATCCAGTTTAGGAATCTGGATTGCATTTTGTTCAAAGGTCTTAAAATTCTTGGTTTGCTTGTCTTTTTTATTATTATGAGAGGATCATAGTTGCACTTCTCTGCAGAGCGAACCTTTCAGGTTTGCCTTGCTGCGGAGCACTCCTTTTCTCTCATAAAAAGGAAACAGGAAGAAGAAAGCAAGCCTCCCGGTGAGGCTTTGGCGAAGGGCAGCTCGCTTTTCCTGAGATGGAATTTGATGGAGGGAAAGCCTGCCTTTCCTCCCCAAACACTCTCCTGACGCTCCATCTTCATCCTTCGAGTTTGAGATGTCGCAGCTTGAACGAGTTAAAGCCCCAAGAAGGCCAGAGGCATTTGCCATTAAGGCACCGTGCCTGAAGCTAAAACTTTGCTTTTAACATGCTCCTGTCTAAAGAGCACAGGCAACAATTTCACTCATGAAGAGTCTTTGCTTTAAAAGTCTGATGACTTCAAATGAGGGTTTAAATCTCTAGCAGTAGCAAGCACCTAGTGCTGATCATTTGTAAAACGGAAAGGTCCATAGATACTCTGGAAAGAAAAATGTCACCTTTTCCTAAGCGATCTCTGGCATCTCTGGTGTGCTTATAAACTGATAATCGCTCCAAGAAAGCAAAGGGTATGAAGATGAGTCTCTCTGTGGATCCGTGGAGTTGCTCTCTCCTGTTGCAGTAGCGCTTTCCTTTGGGACAGCAGCACGGAGTTTGGTGAGTCATGCTGCTTTGGCGGCAGGGCCGGAGGCTCGCCGCTGTGCCATGGTGCCAGGAATCGCCAGGTATCAGCGCCGCAAGCAGCACGTCCTCAGGAGTCGTTCAGTAATACTCAGACACGAGCGAAAGCACAACATCGGCCTTACCAGAGGTTTCCTGTAGGCCATCTAGCTTCTTAAGGAATTTCTTACTTTTTTTCTCTCTTCCCTTTTTAAAAACAATTTTACTGTCTGCTTGAAAAGAAGAAAAAAAGTGATAGAAATAAATCTTCAGACAAATCTGTAGGCCAGAGGGTAAAAACAGTTAATTTAGGCTGTATTGTATCAGATTTTCATTCTACCTACCGTGATCACCATTTACAGATCCACTTTCCCCATAATTACCGTGTTGTTATGTTTGACATGCGGCCAGAAAAAAAAAAAAAAGAAAAAAAAAGAAAGAAAAAAAAAGAATAGTAACAATCTTGCAGCAGTTTTTATGGAAGAGCACCTCATTTTCACGTCTTTAAGGAGACATTCACAGATTGTGGTGTGTGCAGCCTGCAAAGTGAGGAGGGATGTCTGATATGGCACTACAAACATTGTGCCCTGCAAAATTAAAGCAAGCTGGATGTGAGAGGACAGGAATTTTCAAGCTCCATCACATACTCTGTTGAGAGACGATTATGGGGCAGACTGTGCGTGGAAGGACCTGGAGATGTTACTAGCTACGCACACCTATTTGCTGCTTTCTTGTTGTTATTTTGTGGTAATACAGGGTTTGGCTTCTGTTCCTAGATAATATCTTGGTAGCGTAAGCTGTTTTCTGGCAACATAAGCAAGTAGATAGATATTCTTTTAGACTTAGGGAGTGCTAAAGAGGGGGGGGAAAGAGAAAATTTAAAGAAGAGAAATTTCATTTGATATTTCTTTTTGTTTCTGCCTCTGTGTAGCTGTGTATTTTACCTTTGCTTGGCTTTCACTAAAACGTTATCAGCTATCCTTTCTGAGAAAAAAATGATGGCAGTGCTTGGGTTTTGTTAAAAATGTGCACTTGCATTTCTTTTAAAAACGCAGAGAGGAAAAGGGAAGAAAAAGACCAAAAGCTCTGAAAGCACAGAGTGTGTCTGAGGTGATTTAGGCAGTGGAAATGCACAGCTTCAGCATGTTTTAAGCACCCTTATTACATTGGAGTAAGACTTATTTCTTTTAAAATCAGGCCACTAATGCTTACTTGTAGCTTTTGGCCTGGTCATGGCAAAACATTGTGAGGCTGGATTTATGATGTGCTGCTAAAGGAGAGGCTGAAAAGCAGGCTCAGGAAGCAAGGAGGAAGAAAAGGGAGCCAAGCGAAGTAGGCGGCGCAGCTGGCGCGCAGAAGCGTGCAGCCTGTCTGCAGGGCACGACGTAGGGCGTTGCGTTCCCCTGGAGGCAGAGGCCCCTCGGACGGGCGCCAGCTGGGCGCGCTGCTGGCGTGACCTCCCGTGGGTCCTCCTCAGCACCCGCGCCCGGCTCGTGCTGCCGATCCGCAGCGAGCGAGTCCAGGGAGGCGATCCGGGAGAGAGTACAGCCCGGGACCGCCGGGCAGGCGTGCTGCTGAGGGATGGGGAAAGCCCTCTGAGCGCCTGAGGCGGGCGGCAGACCCGAACGTCTCCAAAGGCAGCATAAATTCCTGCCGCAGGGCTAAATGTTGAGGCAGTCTACTTCCATCTGTTATCTCTCATTTTGCATTGGCATTTCATGTGTTTTTTAATGAGCAGTTCTAATAAGAGTTGCACTCCCTTCTGCCCAAAGAAGGGCAGTTAGCTGTGAATTTTTCAGAGCCGCTAGACACAGGAGGATGATAGGTGACCACAAAGCAGCCTTGTCTTCATCTCAGGTCGGGTGCTGTGAGTCTCTGCAACCATCACAAGGGCCTGACGCGCAAGGTGATCATCAGCATTCAATACTGGGGCATCAGTAACAGGCCTTCAGGAAGTAAAATTAAAAAGGAAAAGAAAGAAAGAAAGAAAGAAAGAAAGAAAGAGGTGAGGGGACACAAAAATTATCACAGAGGATGTCCGTGAGCAGCGGTGGGTAAAAAATCCAGTAGCAGACATAGAGAAACTTGCCCTTAAGAAGATTCTGTGATACTACTAAGCCGATTTTTTAGCCTGATAAACAGCTCCTCATCCCTCAACCGCATCAACATTTGTGACATTACTGTATGGATTTAACAGACATTTTTTGTAGCTCATTGGGAAGTTAATTGTATTTTGTCATTTACCTCATAATTTGGGATATGTAATATTTTAGCAAGAATGAAGATTTACTGTAACTCATTTTTTTGTTGCTTCTTTGGGAGTGATCACCAGTTAACTGAGATTATTATTAAAATTAAAAATAGTAGCAACTATTAAATGGCTATTGTAATATTCAAGTAATCCTAGAAATCTAATTACTACTTGTAAAAAAATTTGTTACATGCATTATTTAACAGTGTTCTTATTTCAGACAGTGTAGTATCTGTGATACTAATTTGTCTTTCCTCACATTTTAAATACTAAAAAGTTATTACTGGAAAGTGTAAATCAATGAGCTCTCAACAGTCTAAAATTAACATTCGTATGACACATTTAGTAAGAAGATCTGACTTGATTTCAGAAGAGAGACTTAATAAGCTCTATTTTTCAATGGAAACTGGCATTTTATGGATATCATAGTTGGACTATCGAGAAATTTATCTATTGTGAAGTTCTTGCTGACTGTCCAACTTAGAGCATTTCTGCTGAATATTAGACGAGAAATATGAACCTTGATTAAAACAACATTTAGTGACCATCTTTAAAAATACTCCTTCTAAAGCTTAGATTTGTAAACACTGAGTAATTTCTCCTTGTCTCCTTCCTGGTCTCACTTTTTCTCTTCCCTTTTCTCTTTAGGAAGAGAGAGAGAGGGACTCCGTAGTTACTTCTTTTCTTTAAAAACATTGGAAGCCCAAAGAGATCAAGGCTTTGTAAAGTCTGGAAAGCCAGTAACATCTCCAAAGGCATCAAAAACATATTACCCTTTGAACACATTTATCCTTTCTTTCCACGAATTTTTTAAGTTTTTTTGTAGACAAACTATTCTGCAAAATATAAAATAGCTGGAAGAGATTTCTGGTATCCTGAAAACATATTGCTGATATCAGCTATAATGTTTGTTTTGGTATTTGTGGCTTTCCCATTCATTAGTGGCTGATTCTCTATTGCCAGGATGAAGGTTAAAACTGTGTGCGAGTTGTATATCAGTTACATCACTTACTTGCCTCTTTCAAGCTTTCCTTGTTGATATTGTCATGGTAGTCCTGTATGTTTGTCCTACAACTCTACGCAATCAGGACTGAATCTAATTTGTTATAAATCTAATTAAGGTAAGAAAATCAAGATACATGGACTTTGTGCTCAAGACCTTAAATTAACATGGTACATAGAGTAGACAATATTTTCTGGTAAAAGGCCCAATTATCATTATGAAAAAGCTTTCTTTGATGTAATCTTCTCCTCTTCCTTCTACCCTCCATCCCAGAATGAACATGTCTCTAAAACTGAACTTTGAGCCCAGTCTGTCGCTAAATCCCACCATCTGCATTGGCTTTAGTGATCAAGGAGCATGCTGTGGCATCATGGAGGAAGCCAGATGCTATGGAAGGATGCCCTTGTTCAAAATTACGCTGTTTCATTTTATTTAGCTTTACATTTATAAAATGGAATCAAGTGGCTTAGCACAACCTGGAAATTATTGACTGAAAGAATCACAGAATCATAGAATCAGTAAAGTTGGAAGGGACCTCTGGAGATCATCTAGTCCAACCTCCCTGCTCAGCAGGGTCACCTAGAGCATGTTAGACGGGGTTGCATCCAGACGGGCCTTGAAGATCTCCAGAGAAGGAGACTCCACAACCTCTCCGGGCAACCTGTTCCAGTGCTCTGTCACTCTCACAGGGAAGAAATTACCCCTCACCTTCAGGCGGAACTCATAAGAGATATGAGGCTATCATTTGGATAGCTATTCAAATGTTTAAATCAACTAGTTGTGTGTGTATATTGCTATTGATAACAACATCTCTATATAGCTTTTCATCTTGAGAAGTCAGCATTCAGAAGCAAAGACAAAGATACTCTTTTAGGAGCCTATAAAGCTGTGAGCAACCTGATCCAAGTTTGAAATTGCACCTGCCTTGACCAGAAGGTTGGACCAGGTGACTTTCAGAGGTCCATTCCAAACTGAGCTTTTCTGTAATTCTGAGTTTCTGGTATATTTTCTTCACTGACAAATGAGATTCCTGTCAAAAAATGACCCCACTATTTCAGATCCATGGTGAGATCTCATCAGGTGCTTTTGCAAAGTAGCATTTTTTGTAAAAGGATTACATCATGTTGTGGATTAACCATATTCCTGAAAAAATGTCATGTGATAACTTAGCAATTGTAAGAACACCTTTTTCACACCTTGCACATTTTTATTACTGAAAATGTTGGGTATGAAGTATCTATTACCTTTGAGTTTTAAAACATTGTAAAAAGAAAGATGACTAGTTTAATGCTTCCAGTCAAATTTCATGATGCAGTTGAGCTTTCCTGAAAGGGTGAACTTTATGTAAAATTAACCCAGTTAAAGAATAGATATAATCTTGGCAGCTGTAAAACTACTTCTTGGCTCAAAAGCTTGCACCAGAGCTGATGCACACATGGTAGTGGTGAGTTCATTTACTTGTGCCACTGTGGTGTAACTGGTCTTGTATGTAATCTTAATTATACATCACAAGTTCTGTATACCTCAGCAGCCAAAAGAAGATTTAAAAAGTGCCTAGGGGTATGTTTTCTAGTCCTAGATCATCACCCACAGTCATTTTAATACAGAATAATTGTTCTATCTGATGTTTGCAACTGCAGACTGTAGGGCATATTCAGTTTGTACTGAATTCCACTCATGCCTTGAAACTTCTGTGAGAATGACATAGTCATATTAGTCTGTGCTTGTGTTTCCTTAAATTGTTTTAAAAGTCCCAAGATGCTAAAATTGACTAGGAGTAATAGTTGTGGTGTAATATATATCAATTAGCTTTACCTTAAAGGTTTTAACTACATCCTTTTGAACTTCTACGACTATGTTAGATATTAAACATGTCTGGGGAAAACAACAGCTCTTTCTTATTCTTTGGTTATTTCTGGTGCACAGGGATACTGTAGTCCAGACTAATCACAGAATATTGTAGAGTTGTCCCTTTTTTTGCCCTGTTTTACATTCTTCATGGCAAACATTGTCTCTTACTGTACAATTTATGCGATACCTACCATAATAGAGCCTGGACAGTGCTGGAAACCCTAAATACTACTCTAGTGCAAGTACAGAAAGTCATCCTATGTATGAATTTACTGTAAGTTACCATGGTCATCCGTCATTCGTGTTTAGCGTTTGAAAGTTACTTCTATGTACACAAGAAGTACATGTGAGAATCTTGGGGCTTTTAGGTGGCTTGTGAAATATCAAATGCATCATTATTACGGCAGATAGCTTCTCATTTCCTGAAACAAAACAAAAGATCAGCAAAGCAGATTTGCTATTCTGTGTTTCATCAAAGTACCCGAAATTCAATTAAAAGGTGTGTCTGCCTCCAAGGGTCATTCCCTGTATTGTCCTTTTTTCTGCTTCTGTGTTAGATAGGAGTGCTACCATACATCATTGGAAAGGGCAGCTGCAACCACAGCAGAAGAAGAATAGAAAAGTCAAGTCAGTGTAATGAATGACTAAACCTGTTCCTAAGCAGAGGATGCTGTTTCTAAGGGTTCTGTAGTTTTGCAGCCTGCAGTTCTTTGGTGGTGGCTGTGTAAATGAAAGGCTGCCTTAGGCCTGGAAGAGAACTTTTTGTCTTAAGGACTTTTTTAAATCCAGCATGTGCTGTTGGCTGTTGGAAACTCATTCACTTTTCTTCTGCCTAACGGTGAGATTCCCAAGATGATAGTGTAAAATACAGTGAATTGCAACAATGGAAAGAAGCATCTATTATGATGGGCTAAATTTTTGTGAGAGAAAGAGGAGGGGATATGGAAAACCAATTCTACTTCATTTTAAATTATTCTATGAAATCCAAAGACAAGTATACATCAGCCTAAGTCATTGAATAGAAATATCATACCATGGTAATTTAGAAGTTTAATTCTCTTTTTTTATTCCTGCTGCTCTTCTATTAGTTTTCCTTTCCTAATGCCTAATGTGGTTTTGACAGACCAGAGAATTTTAGAATATTCATCTATTTTATGGCATATGATTAACAGCATCCACCTTTTTAGCTCAGAGTTTATAAAATAAAGGTCGTGAAGAGTATTTCCTAGGTGACCTACCTAAAACTTTGTAAAGTAACAGCAGACAAAAACTTATTTGATGATAATACAAGAAGGAATTAATAGGATAGCATTTAAGCACTATATTCTGGAAATACATGGAGGCATCATTAGCAATGATTTTAGTTCATTTTTTCACTTTGTTCATTAGTAATATTTTAAGTGATTATCTGAGGTAGTAGAAAGTGAGACTTGTATACATGCTTCACTTCATGCAAATGGAGTATTTTACTAAAAGTTGTGTCAATGCATAAAATCAATTGCATGCATATGTTTTCAGGATTGAGACATTATTTCTCACATACCAATAACTAAAGCCAAACCTGCTGTTGTGTAGGATGCAAATATTATTAGTTATTGCTAATAAAAACTCAGGTAGTTCTGGAATTATTTCATATCTGATTATCTATCGGGATCCTATTGTTGAATTTAAAATATTTGTCTGCATTACTGAAAGATTAAACAGATTGCAAAAATGTACGTGGTTTACTGCAGAGGAAACACAGTAAAGTGTCAAAATCCACCTTTTTTACCTAAAAAGTTTCAAAGCTTTTAACAGCATCTGCACAGGGTAGAGTTGTCGCCCGTTTTGTTTACTTAGCAGTACTGGTATACAGATTAAATTCCCCTTCAGGCTCACTGGGGGCGAGATACCCGGAAACGAATCTGTGCACCTTGCTGAAGTGCGTTACGTCAGACGGTCAGCGCGTCTCGGCAGGGCGACTGCCGAAATAAATGTGGCCAGCCTGTCCGCGTCCCTGCCGGGCGGTCGGCATAGAAGTCAGCCCCCTGCTGAAGAGCTGCTGATAGAGGGGATAGTATACAACAGACTGGAGTGCTTGCAGTCATGTATGTGATGGCTACATGATAAACTTTATTTATCATTTTCCAGTATAGTTTTGGCCAATGTAGCAAATCACTGATTTTTCTCTCTCTCTCTCTCTCGCTAATGTTTGAAAGAACCCTTTAACAGAAATAATATATAACAATATTTATAAGGTAATATTTTACTGTATGTGGTGGAAGACTGGAAGACTTTCTCTCCTCTTCCATTTTCATTCTTCTCTGGAATAAGAACATTTAAGTTTCACTTTCAAAGAGCTAGTAATATCCCATATGGAAAATAACATCTCTTATCAGAGATCGTGACCACTCTTCTGTTAATAGCCAAATTCTGTTTTGCTTAGTCAAATAGAGCAGCACTTACTGGTCTTAGCTGATCACTTGTTGCGGAAGGTCCTGTTCAGTGTGAATAACGTGATGTTGGTCCTTCATGGGAGGGCCTGGTTCCGTGACCCCTGAGCTAAATAAGGACTGGTAGAAATGTTAGCACATGGTTCCAGCTGACAGCTGGTAGTATGTTTTCTACATCCATTTTCCCATTTCTCTATTTTTGTGATCAAAAGAATTTGTCTAAAATAAAGACGACAGCATGAACTGTTCGGCATTTAGGTGAGAAAAATGCATGAAAAGAAGATCTAGAACCTAATCTTAAAAAAAAAAAAAAAAAAAAAAAAAAAAGCAGTTTCATCTTTAGGATGAGAGTTAATCAACTCTTTCAGCATTGACCAAAGTCTAGTATGTAGCTGAAGCTTTATGTACCAGTTCATTACCCAGAGTTGGAAGAAATGAGCATCAGTTTTATGCAGAATGCATAGCTGTGCAAATTGCCCCATGTAGGCTGTGAGCTGTAGACAGTGCAAACATAATAGCTTTTCAACTGATGCAGTTTTATGGCTTTAGAACATTAATCATTTTCTTATGCCTTTAATTACCCTAAGGTAGTTACGCTTGTGTCCTTAATAGGTGCTATCATTATGCCACTGATAGGTTTTTAACCATTCTTTTTGTCGTAGCTAGTAAACATAATATAGGAGACCATTACAAGTCCGGAATGCTCTTTAACTGAGCGCCATTAGCAACATTACCGCTATAAGGCCAACAACATTTTGAGCTATGTTTGCTACTTGATTATAGTCTTCTGTTATTTTTCTGCCATTAGGAAGGAGAGAAGAAAACAATTCAATTCCTAAACAGGTATTGCCTAATTAAAAGGTGTATTTTGTCTTTTCTAGAAAAATATAGCCTAGTTCCCGAAGTAAGCAGGAAGAAGGTTGGTGTGTTGTCCACAGTACTAAATACAAAGAGAGAAAAACAAAACAAAGAGAAATGGTAATGCTACTTAGATGCTTACCAATAGTTGGCCAGTGCTCTGTTTTATCTTCTGTTTTATTTTGCTCTGGACTTCATATGTTATAATGTACTAGTTTTCAGAGTAGCAATATTTTACTGACACCTAGCAGTCACATCTTGGAGGAAGGTGTTAGATTCAGAACTCGCTTCTAATCCTAGCTGTCAGCCATGGTGCAGGTAATGAGAGCGCATATTGGCGATGCCTCTGTGGCGTTCCTAATGAAGACTGCAGGTTGTGGACCCTTACACCCATCTACCTGATTAATGAGTTGTCACTCGTTATTGAATATAGGTAATCAGAAACAGCATTTGAATTTATCATCCCCGGCAACCAAGGAATGTAGAATGTACAATGAAAGATGGATTGAATGTATGGGAATCTCTGGCTGTTTAATTTATGTGCATACGTAGGGTTTTATCAACTTCCCATGTCCATTTTCAATAAATGTTTTGCAAAACCACACACAAGTGATGTGGAAGCATGCAACTGCTCTATGATTGAATTCCTTTAATAATCACAGCCAAAGTGTCTTATTAAGGGCAGTGATGTTTTAGTTTGGGAATTTCAAGCATTTGATGGTAAAGAATTCCTTTCCTAAGCCTTTTTTAGCTTATCTTTTGTCTCTCGATATTTCTTCTCATGGTGGTTGACCTTCCTGTAAGTTTCCCATGTTGATTGCATGGCATTTATACTGACCTTAACCCAGTTAAATGCTTTTTGAGATGGAATAGACAGAAATATTTCTTTATCAGCAGTTATGTCAATAAAAGCATAGAGTTGTAGTTCATATAGATACATTATGTGTGAATTATCTATGATTTCAAGAAATTATCTGACTAAAAAATCCACTTATTCTGTATAAAGAAGTTATGTTTGTTCAATAGACTAATTTTCACCAATTATTAAAATATCTTGCTACCTAAGGCTTCTGATTAGGAAGAAGTAACCTTGACATTTGCATTGGAACATATTTTAGCCTTCACTCTACGCCTTGTCATTCTTGATGTCCTGAATTTTCTCTTCCTTCCACAATTCTTTTTCCTCATCTAGTTATTTTTATTATTTGTTTTTATGACTCTTACTGTCAACATATTTCATTGGTTTCTACTTATTAAGCAAAATGGATCTGCCTGAATTTCATGTGCAGTCTTAATTTTGTAACTTTTAATGTATGATCTCTGCTTTTTAGATTACTCCTAGGTATTTATTGCTTGTTTTTGGCACAGCCTACTAAATACATTAATGTCTGTGAATTGCTAAATTAAAATGCTCTTCTCTTCTCCCAAAATGCCAAAACTGATGATGAAACACTCTTCCTGTTCCTTCACAATAAATCCGAGTATCAGTTTACTAAACACTAGGAGGTAAGCATGTGCTTAATGTGATCCTGAATTATCTATCCATGATTTCCAGTATCACTACTATAAAACAGGATTATTACATTAATACTTATTGGACTCACAGGTATATTTTAGAAAATACTGTGCTAAAAGAAAGGGGGAGAGAGCAAAAAAAAGCACCCTAGGTTAAACGTTGCAATGTTTCATGCACCTTAAGCTACAAAAGCCTCGTTCTTATGAGCACTGAGCAGTGTTGAAGCAGGTAATTCCTAGAGGGAACAGCAGTATTAGAACTTATCTGGAATTGCATCTAGGTATTCTTTGGCTCTTCCAGTTTCACCTGCACCTGAGGCACCCATGTCTGCGCCTTAGCTCCACCAGCTGCCAGCACCGTCCTGCTGCCTGGCCCAAGCCAGGAGTCATGCCATCCTCAGGTCTGGCGGTCCATCTGCTTCACACGCGATAGCGATGCTTGCTAATCCAACTCAATCCCAAGGGGTTTGGTTGGGGGAAGAAATATATTTTAAAAAAAAAAAAAAAAAAAAAAAGGATTGAAGCTGTTGAAGCTAACCATCTCTCTTGATTGGACCAAAGGAAGGGACATTTATAGAGCATCTTAACCAGCAGAGCAGAGCGAGGAGGAACTCCTTGGAGACAGACAAAAGCTGCTTGAGGCGGTAGTATCTTCCCTTGCTACAACTGGATTTAGAAGATGAGGTCTTTCCCCTCTTTAAGCTTGCTTAGTTAAAATTAGAATATTTTTTTCATGTGCTCACTCATTTTTCAAAAGTACTTCCGTTTTTCAGAACTGTCAGTTATTTGTAGGGTATAGCAGGAGGTTTTTTCACACGTTTTACATGTATGGAACACAAGGCATGTGTGGAATCTAATGGGAACTGAGAGGAAGCTGCAGCAATAGTAACATTTCAGTATAAGAAACGTCCCAGAAACTCACACATGCATCATTTCCTACTTTGAGTTAGAACTATTAATTCACAATTGCTTTTTTTTCAAATAGTTTTCTAACCAATTTTGAAATGATTTAGATAAGCTGGTGGGACTGATATTCTTAGATTTTCTTTTTCCCTACCTGCTCTTTCAATCTATGTAAAGAAATTCTTCCAAATTCCTATTGTTGAGGGGTTTTCTTAATTTCAGTTCATATTGCCTTCTTTTGTTGTTTGTATGAACTCAGATTACCTTGTAGCAATTATTCTTTCTGTTCACTCCTCGTCTTTTGTATCTCTGTGAGGCCTAATTGTAATCTCCAGTTTTCTAAGGAATACAAATCCTGCTTCTTTGACTCTTCTGACTTCTGGAGATCTATCTTTCATTCAAATGTGCACCACTGTTTTTCTCTATTCACAGAACACTTTTAATTGAAATGCAGAAAGTTGGATGTGGTGTTGTATGGCTCCATGTATTAGAGCGCTAGTATACCTTATTTTGATTTTAGCTTAATTATTTTAGATAGCAACTGTATTTTTCTTAGATTTCTAAAATAGTTTTAAGTAGTAATATTCAGAGTTTCAGTTGCATAAACCAAACTTTTAACCTGTTATTCTTTTCTTCTCTTCAGGTAGTCGCTGTAAGCTCACTAGCTTTCATTTATACATGTATCAAGCAGCATAAGATTATTTTACCAAGCTTATATATAAATATATATAATCCAAATACACATATATATCGATCCCATTGGTTTTGTTTCGTTAGTATTGTAAATTTTCTTACCTCGTGGAGGTCTTTTGTTTAGTAATTGATATGTAAAAGTCAAAATTGTTTCTTGTAGAATGACTTTGGATTAGTTTTGTAAATCGAACCCGATTTACTGTCCCCCCCAAATCATCTTTTTTGTGTTTTTGAAGAAATTCTTATGCTAATCTCAATTATTTGCACCTTCATGCCTTCATTTTCTGTTCTCTACTTTTCTTATAATTTCTGTCTGCATTTTATTATGACTTCATTTCACAGTCTTTCAAATTGTGTAGAGGAAAAACACAATACTGAGAATATTTTATGGCAGAGAAATCTATAGTAAAGAGCAAAAACTGAATCAGAGACCTGGAAATATTATGAAATTTTATTTTCCTTTAGATAGATTCTTTGCCATCTTATTCATTATCACTGTAGTCAGGAGAGTTTGTGAAATGTCTGGTCTCTACTTTATTCCTTCCAGTTCTTTAATTTTAAGATGTAGAGCTGCTAGTAGCTCTTCTCTACCTCCAAGGTTAGCTCCTGCATGGAACAGAGTAAAAGCTCTGTTTCTTTGGTTATCTTTATTATCTGGTCCCCCTAAATCCCCCTGACCTCTTTAGATATTGTTGCATATAGTCCTTGGTAATTTTCCTTCCTCTCAGCAGTTCTATTTTTATCCTGAGTTTCTGTCAAGTCAAAATCTCTCTGACTGGCTCTGATCTAGACCAACTTCCAGTACAAACATTTTTAGCTGGAGGAAGGGCGCAGGACCTAAGGGGAGGAACCACAAGAGTTCTGCCATGGAGGTGTCAATTAACCTGCCAGGGTTTTAGAGGGGAAGGAGATGTTTTCATCCAACAAAAGCACCTCCGTTGCCCGCTGACATAGTAGTAGACGTGTCTTCACCGTGCCTGTTGTGTTTGGCACAGCATCCGTGAGCACTCATTCCCGTGGAGTTACTGATTGCTCGTGGCATTGGGGAGCGTGGGGTGAAGGACTGAAATTTGTTAGTTTTACTCCCTAGCCAAGGAGCCCTCTCTGCAGATAGGTCCTCCGCAGAGATCTGGGGAAGACTGTGCTGGGAAAGATGATGACATGGAGAGGAGATTTTCACAGAGATAGTTTTTACTCACTGAAATAATTTAGACCCAACTCAACATTATCAGGGTATTCGTCACGATCTGGAGATGCACGAGTCTTGTGTTAAAGCAAGCTATCTTGAGTGCAATTGCATAGAAGGAGAGCAGTGTTTGACCTGATAAAATGAATGGAAGTTAGTAAGTTTGTTTCTAATGCTTACTTTCTGTTTTGGTTATGTAAAACCCCTTTTTTGATCTAACTCACCTTCTTTTTATGCTTCCCCTGCTTAAAGATCTCTCTCTCTTTTCTTTCTTATTTTTTTTCTCCCTTGGTTCGTTTCATTGCTTAACAGTCAGTGGTATTTCTCCATCCAGTAAGTTTAAATGCTTTTCCATATGCCTCTTAGTAATCCACCTGAGATTTCATTTTTTTGAGCGAATTAGGTGTGTACGACAGTGGTGTGAAGTGTAGCTGTCTGACTGGAAACGAGAGTTTTCCTGAGGCCTAGTGAGGGTCCTCTCATGCTGAGCACATATACAAGATAGATTTAATAAAGTCTTTTTTTTTTTTTTTTTTTTTTGCTGCCACATTTACAAGGAAATTGAGGTTGGAGGTCAGTTTTCACTTAAAGACTCTGGCTGGAAATGCCTAGTTTTTAAGTGCAGGTCTTTTAAGCCCGCTTATTTGACAGGTGGTAAGAAATCTACATTTAAATTGTCCAGATCAGCTTCTTATTTGTGCTGGGTTGTTGGACAAGACATTTCGACTCTTCCATATCCTTCACAGCTTGATCTAACCAACCATAACATAGGCTCCTTATTTTCAGATATGGGCATCCTTTCTGACTAAACTCACTGTAATTTGCATTGGCATTTGTCCTTCTCCCATACTGGTTTGAATATCATTCAAAACAGCATAGAGAACCATTCCTATTTTCTGAAGAGTGACCTCTCACAAAATGAAATAATTTTGCTAAAATGCCAACATTGGGCTAACCTGAAAATTTTGACGTTTATTAAACCTTTCTAAACATTAGGAATTTCCAATACTAGCCAAAGTAAAACACATTTGCTTGTATAATGATCCAAAAAAAAAAAAAATAAAACCCACTGACAATGCTTCAGAGTACATGCTGAAAACTGAAAACGCTGCTTAAGACAAGTGTTTTTAAGACCTAAAGTTCATATCAAGACTAAATTGGATTTGAATTTGTGAGATTGGAAGTGCCACTAGCTAGTTATTTAATTTGGTTTTTGATTGAGATATGCAAGACTCAGAAAATGCCTAATTGTTAGCGAGATGCAAATTAGGGGTATTAGCAGAAATCATATTTAAAAAAACACTTGTTTGACAATTAATGCTGTGATCTTTTAAACGGATGAAGAACCTGATGAAATGTGGGATATTTTATTGATCTTGGTTTATTGTCACTTGGTTTAAAAGGCAACTGATGCTTGAGCTTGGCTTCTCAGTCAAAAGCAGTGTTGCAGTAAGGAGATGTTAGCAAAGAGGTATATAATTTAAATTAGTGTAGGAGAGAAAGAGACCTTAAGAACAGAATCAAGATTGGAGGAGAATCAGTCGGGATTTTCCAAAAGATAAAATAGTAATTTTACCTGTTATTCCTGGATTCTGTAGCTCTTTAGTGTTTGAGAGCTCTTGTTAAGCACACTGGAAGTACGAGATGCAAAGGTGTTCCCACATGTGGTTGTTGAAGTTTTAAATTGCAAGTTATCTTTATCTCTGCTTTAAATCTAATCTCTGAAATTCTTCCTAGTTTCATTTATTTCTCCTTTTGTGCATAAGGTTGTGGTCTGAGGTAACAGAAAATGTAAAAAAAAAAAAAAAAAAAAAAAACAAAAAAAACAGTGCAACATTTGGAGTAAGTGTAGAATTGCTGACAGTTTTCATACACTTTTCTTTCTCTTCACAAAGTCGCTGCAGTAGAACCTGGAATGAAATAAAATACCTATGTATCAGCTGATTGCTGATACATCTACGGTAGCATAAAAGCAAATAAGGTGTGCTTGTAACCCTGCTGGACAAAAAGGAGGATGCGTGTTTTCAGATGGAGCTCATCTCTTGCCAGGCAAATGATTTCTGCAGAAATGATGCAGCATCTCAGCTAGGAGAAAAAAATGCTTCCTTGTAAAAATTTAATGTAGAAAATGTTGAGATAGTGTCAAGTCAGGCAACCTACACAAGCACTTGTTCTAACAGCATTCACATTATGCAGGTTGAAGTAACATGAAGTGCCCTAATGTATGGTGAAGAATAATAGCCATTAAGTATTATTAAGTATTTCTGTTTGCAACTCTTGTAGATCTCTTGAATACAATAGCTGCTGATCTGCGTGACCCTTTAGTACGGTTTATCACTGCCCGAGGCAAGAATGGAAGAAATATCCACAGTCTGAATAACATACATAAGCCAAGAATCAATTATATATTTGTTAAAAAGAGTAAACCAAGTAGATTAAATATGCCTCACACAGGATCTTGCTTTTTCACCCAACCTGCCCTATAACTTTTTTCCATATAAGTCTTTAGGGGAAATAGATAAAAGAACATCTTTGTTTCCTATTTTTCACAAGGAACTGAGGATATGCAGTTTCAGCTGATTTTCTTTACGTACTCTTAGGAAGTCTTTGCTTTCCTTCAGAGAGGAGATAAGGACTGTGCTTCAGTAGAAATAATGCCATGTTGTTTTGTTTGTTCTTGTGTGTGTGTATGGCCTTCACCAAGTACTCTGTTGGTTTTAGACAATCCAGCTAGGTCTTTGGGTTGCATCTGTCAGAGCGATTGAATGTAGTGGAAGTGATTTAAAGGACAGAGCTGGGCCAACAGCGCTGACTATGCTCTTTATTAGACTATATATTTTTGTCCGTTGCGTGCGTATGTTTTATTCTGTTAAAGTTTCTCAGGCTTTTTATACTGTCATCTGCTTTCACTTCTCTATGGTAGCACGTCTTCCCTCATGTCTCATATAACACACGCATCCCCAAGTCCTCCCTCATGAGTCTTAACTTCTGTAGCAATGCACTGCCTCTGCTCAGTCAAAGCGCTCTGAGCTCCGGTGGAGCCAGGACTGCGGGCAACATTTCTGCTCAACCCACTTAGCAGCTCCTCTCTCTCCTTTTCCTCCATCCCAGCCTGCAGCACTTGGGTGCCATGGGGGTTTCTCTTGCTGCCCTTGAGTGCTGCTCCCACTGCTGGAAAGGAGAAAGCACCTGTTGCAGGCATCTCGCCCTCCTCTCCTGCGAGCCTGTAGCATGGGCAGATGCCTAGCTAGACATCAGAGATCCCACTGAGGAGAGGGAATATCTCGACTCCAGGCAAGCCTTCAATTAGCATTTGCAGCTGATTCCAAGGTGCAGATATATAGGGAGCTGGGTGGTGAGGGGTTGTATGATCCTATTGCTAAAGAGCGGGGTTTTTTTGAACTACCAGTTTCTAATGGAACTAGGAGTGGCTTTGCTTGTTTTCTCTATTGCAGCATTAGCAAAGCACTTCAGGAGCATACGATTGTTTCCCTACACTGTGATTCAGTAGAGAATAACAGGGCATTTTTATTTAAATCACTGGGTAGAAATAGATGTTTAACCTTGTCTGAATTGTAACTTCAATCAAGGTGATATCCTGTTGCTGTTCAGTTTATTGTATGATGGGAGATTTCACAGTTGACCAATGCTTTGCACTTTGTTTCAGATTACGTTTGCTGTAGTATGTTGCCACCCTAAGAAACAACTTGGTGTATACGGATGACCTAAGTAACAGTTTAAATCTTCCGTGTTGAGGAGCTCATGTAAATGTTATAAGTTCTTTCAATTAACATTTCTCTGTAATACACTCATTTCTGGAATAGCAATTCTGGATATGATGCACCGTTCTTTTTAAAACATGCTCTAGACTTGAACTCGTGAAGAGCTATATGTATGTGTCTAAATGGCTGCACATAAGTTATGCAAACATTTCATATGTGCTCTCAAAGGCAGCTTTTATGATTACATAGCTACCTATGTAAGCATATCTTCCACTTGCATTTGCATTATATGTACTTTTCTTGTACCCTATCAGAATGCTGATTGCCAGGATAGCGAGGTCTTTTCCCTTTCAGTGTTCTGGTGGGATCTTTCTGCTGTTCTCCTGTTAGGTCTTTCTTGAAGCCTTAATGTTCCACGTGCCCATTTCAAAATACTCTGACAGAGAAGATCCATTACATAACGGAGTGAACAACACAGCTCTGAAGTGATTTGCTTCCCAGAGTGTCTCTGAGTCTTGTTTACTGTATTTTTATAGAAGCCTGGAAGAGAGCTGATCTATCCATGAGGTGGTCCCCCTGCAAGCATGCTCCCTATAAATGCTGAGAGAAGAATGAAACCAAAATCTTGACTTCCAATTAAAAAAAAAAAAAAATCCATCTGCTGCAGAAAAACAGAGGAGCCCCTGCAGAATCGCAGCGCAATGTCTCCTGCAGCAAGCTATCTCTTAGGACGCACAGGAAAGCTACCTTTCTCTTAAGCAGCTCACATGTTAAACACCTTTTCAGTAAAGGGTTTTCTTTTCCAATAGCAACAAATGTCGAACAGCTTAGTAAACTTAAATTTTAGTTTTTTTTCAGCAGACTCATAAGGCTTGTTTGCATGCACCTCTCTGTTCATATGACCTAAATAATTATAGTATATTTCTACTGAATTATATGACAGTTATTTTCCTAATGATATCAGCGTAGAAGCGTGGAAAGTGAAGCAAAACACACAGCATGATACCGTGTGTTTTGTGGAAAGAGCAGATGACCTGCTTTCTCTTGAAATTTGGCCAATTTTCTTGTGACTGACCTCGTTTAGGCTATGAGCTGACTCCAGGTTTGCTACCTGCACAGAAGCGAAAGCAGCGGAGTTGTGGGTGATGGACGGGGGTTACCATGCTGGTCTGATGAGAGACGGTTGTCGCTCGCGTGGCGCAGAGCGCCCGTGGGGCATCTCCTTTGACGGGCTGAGGCTCAGCCTGCTTCGCTGTCGAGAGCACCAGCTCGTCTCAGCCCACAGCTTGTCTGGTTTTCTCTGACTTGACTGAGGCTTATGGTGTCCTCTAGTGCCAGCGGGATGCTGATGGATCTTCTTTGGCTTAACCTGGGATCACTGAGTTGCCCGAGGCATTTCTGTAAACGATGAAGAGCCCACTGTCATTTCAGTCTACTGGCTTTGTGTCTTCGTATCACGGCGGAAACGTTTTGTTTCGTGAATCAGTTTCTAGTTGTATATTTGGGGGGTTTTATTAACGATCCTCTACGAGCTGCCTCTTTATCGAGTTAGTGGTTGAGTGCATTTGGCAATCAGTCTTCAGGAACTGTATTTATTTTTTTGTTGCTGCTGAATTTTTTTCACTCACAGAAAATGGAAAGGCATGGTTCTTGCTTGAGAGGAACTGAGAGACAATGATTTCTTCAGAAGAATGCTTTGTTTATGTATTTTGAGAATTTCTCAATTTCCTTTTGACTTTTTATGTGCATGCTAATTATTTACTGCTATAACATAGTCTTTAATGGAAACAGTGAATACATGCAGCTTTGTTTCTTGGGATAACTGGGGTAAAAGAAAGGTTACTGTCTTTTTACATTATTTAATTTTACTATCCTTCTGGGAGTTACTTTTCAAGTAGACAGCAAATAAGGTTTTCTTTGGCTGAATGAGTTCAATGCAGCAAGGTAGATTATTTAGCAGAAGACTCATGTCTCTTCTCTTTAGTCTTCAATGCAGACGATCTAAAATAAGGCCCTTCCCTTTCAAGTTAAGACTACCCAGAAAAATTACCAAGCTAGCAACTTGACAGCTTGTTTATCAAATCTTCATATGACCATGGTTAAAAAGAAGAAAAAAGCTCAACAACAGTGACAACCCAAGCTTGCTAGTAGGGTGCTAACATGTCTTCTTCCTGAAAGGGCAGATTTACCGCATTAATGGCAATCAACCCAGCGTCAGTGAATTCGCTGTGACTACTAAAATATGTCTTTGACAGGATGATTATATGGGATCGGTTGCAAGATTACACTCCTGCTTGTACCACAACTGAAGGACAACTGAATGGATTGAGTAACCCCGCCTCAGGCACGCTGGGCTTTGCATCTCATTCATTGCCTTTATTAGTCGCACAGTGATAGAGTGGAAAGCGCTATGATTACTGTGTCACCAGTAGCTGGGCTTCACCCCTGTGACCCTAATGAAGCTCAGTTGTTCACACGTCTGTTAGGATTCAGAAACTATCTTTACCCTGGTAGTGATAATTGGGTTTCATAACATACATGGGATGAATGTTTAGTGCCTTTTTTTCTTATTGTTTTAAACAGAAAAGCCTTTTATTTTCCACACCATCTGGTGCTGATGATTCCCACATGCCAAGTACTTGATGCACTGTAGAAGTGCCCAGTCATACTGACTGCAGAGGAGGCCTTCTACGCGTTCCACACAGTGTCAACATAAGCTTATTGAGCTATTATTAGAGGAGCTTCCTTTATACTATCTTTGACAAATATGTAAACTAAATAAATGGAAGTTACTTCTTTTTTGACAGTCAAGTTTATTAAACAGTGGGAACTGGGTTTGATTTGAGAACATAGGATCAGTCAGAGAACTCACGCGTCTTGATGTATGCACAAACATGTCAGTGTAGATAGTTTTCTGAGGAAGTATGAGAAATTCATGACCAGTCTGCGTCTGGCTGTATCTTTGCTTTCTTTTTTTCTTTTTTTTTTTTCCTTTTCTTGATTTGCTTTGAAATGAAACCATCAAAACTGCCAAATGAGTATATTTCATTTGTGACGAGCCATTTAGAAACTATAGAAAAAGGAATAGTCTGAAATGAATGAAAACTTACCCAGCATTTAGGTTGTACTAACAAGAAGTGATGCAGATCACCTTTGTTAGGATGAGTTGATTTTCAGAAAATGTTAGGCATCTCAGTTAAACTGACAAATTATAACATTTACCCCTGCAGCCACTGAAGTGGTTTTTGAGACTGACATTTGCATGTTAGTATTATATCGAGGCAGATAGAATCTACTGCCATCATCTTCTGCTATATATCATATTAGAGGTTGATTACTTAGTACTTGTGTTTTACTAATGGGCTTTTCATGGGGAGGCAGCATTACCTGATTTAAACTGGACCTTTTTAATAAGGTGCTACATTTATTGAGCAGAATAAAGAAGAATAATAAAGTTACCAACATCTCTATAGAATTTGGGAGTCCCTTAAATAGATTTATATTAACTTTATTTCACAAAGTCCTTGTTATACTTTTATTTATTGAGCAACTTATGGTATACATTTCCAAATACTGCACAGATAAATTAGGGATGCAGTAACAGACATTCACAATAGTGTGAATGTTTCCCTGCTAAATCCTGAAAAGCACAAAAGGCTGAACATTTAATCTAGAGTGTCTGACAATAGGGAGTTCATCACGTGTTTTTGATATATTAATGAAACAGGGGGACTTTCTTCTTACCAGTTGCTTTTCATGGAATAGAAAATTTAAGGAGAACTCCAAAGTGTGTATCTCCACAGCTGTTATCTTCTTCAATTCTCCTCTCCAGTCTCCTTCTCTAAAACAGTACATTTATTTAATATCAAATGCTCCAGAATAATTCTGCAAGATCTTGCTATCCTTTCTCTGTAAAGTTACGATGATGACAATTGCAGGAACTTGCGTAGCATATGATTTGTTTCACAAGCTGTTTCTCCGGTCACTATTATAACTTCCAGGAATAAGATGGTGAAAGTCCTGGAAACCGATACAGAAGCTTGAAGATCTTTTAAAGCTTTCATAGACTATCACTGTGCATAGTATCTGTGCGAGAACATACCAAAAGCAGCACAAGGCTGATGTAGAAGGATGAGGTTTTATGGTGGGGAGTATGAGGGCATAGTCATTCTTCTAAGAGGGTGAACGTAATAGCATATATATTTGTTAACAGCTAGCAAAGATGAGGAGAGGGAATTTCTTAGTTTGGCTCTGGCTGGACTGATGGTGGTACTCAAGCCCCTTTTAAACTAGTAGTCACTTCTCTAAAGGTATATACAAAGACAGCTGTCCTGTCTAGAGTGACACCAGAAATCTTTAGCTTTGAAGCAACTGGACAAAGATATAAGAGTTTCTATAACTGTTTCCAAGCAATTTGCTAGGATTTTGGGATAACAAGTGTCTGGAGACACTGCTGTGTTACAGCCTTTTCCCATTTGGTCCCAGAGAACAGGCGTGTGGAGATGCTCAATGCTGGCCTGCTTTCCAGAGGCGGTAGCGTTGAACTAACAGGGCAAAGTGTAGCCATAGCCGTTCCTGCATGTGCAATCTCCTTCACTTGCCTTGCTTCTCCCATGCCCTGCTGCATTTGCCTCAGACGTTAGTTCTTTCCGAGCAGCTAGCTTTCCAGCCTCTGTCAAACCTTACACTGACTTGTTGCACGGAAGTCGACCTTGCACCCACTGCAGGCATTGCAGTTATGGGTGAAACCTTGGAGGAGGGCCCGAGGGATGGTGGCTCCTCACTTCTAGGCCGTGTTGTGCTTGCAGGATTAGGAGTGGATGCTGCTAATAGATGGGGAAATGTAATTAATGGGCTCTCCAAAACTGGAGAGGGCTGCAACAAAATTCCCGCTGGCTGAAGCTGCTCTTCTGGCAATAACCCACGCTGCTTTTCTATCACGGCAAGATTTGTTGCCTCCATGCCAGCTTTGCCACTGCAGAGCCTGGGAAGCCAGGCCCATGTTGGAGGGCTCTGGATGGTGACGGACACAGGAAGAGGTGCTGGGGAGGCTGCGCTTGCCTGTGCCTCGCGGCGAGCGCTTCTCTGCCTTTCCGTGCCCTTGTGCTCCTCAGTATGCTGGAGGAGCGCTCACTGCAGCAACGCGGGCCAGTGTCACTCTTATTACTTCACCTGTTTTATCTTTTGTGAAATTGAGCCTTTAGCCAGAATTGTCTGAGCTGCTGCTCCAGCGGTCGGTTAACTGTGAGGCTTCTCGAGCTCATTTCTCTCCTGTGATTTGATTCCCACGTGCTCCCTGAGATTGCTTTCTCGCGGGGGCGGAGGGGGGGCGCGGGAGCGGAGCAGAAGCGTTGCGGCAGGCAAAGGTAGCTTGGAGATAAAAACAGCGCCAAAGCATGTTTTAAAAGATCCTGTCTTGCTTTATCTCCCTTTAACCCAGCCCTATAAAACCGAACGCTGTCCTGTCGGCGACCCGGCCGTGCTGGGCCCCGTGCGCGGACGCAGCGCGCGGAGCGGGAGGCGAAATTCTGGCCAGCTGATTCCTCCATGGCAGTTTGCAGCAGTGTGTGTAAAACAGTAACTTTTTTTTTTCTTCTATGGATTATAAGAATTTTTCTGAAATCACACACAGAATTCTAGTTTTTTCTTATTTTATTTTGATCGCTGAACTATTTCTTGGGCAGAATGGTGATTCAGGGTGCGTAGCTGAGCCCTGGGTTTGCAGATAAGCTGCTGTTTAAGATGGGTTAGTATAGCAGCGGCTTTCTAAATAATGTATAGTTTTATTCAGAGATTTATGATTCTATAAATTGCCAGTGCTTTATCACAGCTTTGGCCAAATACTCTGCTGCAGGGAGGGAAAAACAAGCCTGAAAAGTGACTCTTGCTGGAGGGGGGAGTTCTTCTTCTGCAAATAAGCCGTTCTGCACATAAACAATGCCATATCGCTTATCCGAAATACCTCCTTCTCCCTCTGCATGGTGTGCCTTGCACGTCTGGGCAGCTCTACCAAACTCGGGGTAGACGAATTACTATGTTATAAAGCACTGGTTTGTTAGATAGGATGTAATTAATTTGAGCAGATGGTCTGCTCAGAGGTCTGTTATGTTATATGAGCAAAATGAGCCTTTTAGGCGGCCTGGTTTTGGGTTCTGTTAGCATTCGTTAGTTTGTGGCATAAGACATATGCTTTGATAATATCAGCATCGTTATTAAATGTCGTAAGAATATATGTTCCCAGCAGCAGTGGAAGTATCCACAGTAACAACTGTAGGATCTTTGCTAATTTTCCATCTTATACCTGTAAAAAAAAAAATTATGCTTTACTGTGAAACGCATGCGAAGGAAGCAGAATACTGAACGTCAGCATTAGCCACACATTGACTATCTTAACCCGCTCCTCTTAGATCTATCGGCGAGCTGTTATTTACCACTGCAGAACCCTTACGAGCCCCGTCGTGTGGTGGGGCCTAACGGCTTGGCACGGGGCGCAAAGAGGGGTGAGAGGTTCAGTTTGGTTTCTGATGCGTTCGCTACTCTAGCGGTGCACGAGTTGCAAAAGGACAGAGGATGCAAGCGTGGAGGAGAACACGCTGCATCAAAAAACTAGGCCCAGGTCCTAATTTCTGCAGGGTCTGCATTTCAGTTGGTGGTGGGAGGGTAATGGATAATGGTTTTGTTTTTTTTTTTTAAAAAAAAAAAAAAAAAAAAAAAAGAAAAAAAGAAAAAAAGCATCGTGTCCACAGCTGTATACCAGATTGCTGGACTGCTTCCGTGGAGCCCCAGCGCTTGCTTGTGTGCTCTGCCTGCAGCTCCACCTCTTCAAAGGCTGCTCTATTAATCTGACGTACCAAGGGCTATTTGTACAGCTTAGGGGGTTTTATTTTTAAGTCCTCACAGAGATGATTTGCTGCCCTCCAGTTAGGAATTTAAAGGAAAATTAAATTAAGGCAGCCTAAGTAATGAAAGCATCTTTAGATTTGATAGATAGAGATCATCAAAGCAGAAAGTCTGCATCCCTGGAAAGATTTTTGATATTGTTTAGTGCTGGGGGGAGTTACTGTCTCTAGTATATCATGAAATATCAGGCCTTAAATTCGTACGCTTATGCTTCATGAGTTCGTTAATCTCTAAAGTTGTTCATTATATTTCAGGTCATAAATTAGCAGATTTCTAAATCAAATAGAAAAATTATTTCTATCCTTTTGAGGCCTGGAGCATTGAGATCATAGTTTTGTGTAGTTTTGCTGACAGATGGATTTAAAAAAGCAAGATTTTATGCCTTAAGAGACATCTGAATTTTTCTTGTATGCTATGAAATGTAAGGCTCGTATTTGTTACTGTGATATGCATATTATATTGTTGCCTGCCTAGTATGACACATGTACAGCTATCTGTTGTTTCTGCTTCTCTGGAGCTGTAGGGCTTTCCTAACTAGGGTTGAGAAAGTAATTTCCAATTAAAAAAAATCATTTAAAGCATTATGCAAATTTGAAAAGTAAAGAATTGACCAACTCTAATCCCAAACTAGTGCTAGAAAAAAAGAAAGGGGTCCATTTTTTCATCTGCACATAAGATGTGAGCCTTATATTTATCTGTCCTTTCCATTTCTTTTGTTTTTAGGTTTTCCAAATGAGCCTGCGGCTGTCATTGCCCTTACCACTATTAAGGAATGGCTGAGCAAGAATCATAATGAGGTACGGAATAAAATATGTATTTCCCAAATTGTTTAAGATTATGGTCTTTGACTGCAAATGTGTGAAAAGAGTAAACACAGATTTGATCCTTGAAGTGAAGATTTATTCTAAAACAGATGAAATCAGGTCAGGACAATATAGCCAGGGGAGGATTGTTATATTTAAAAGCTGTATTGGAGTTAAAAGGAAATACCTTTGTCTGAAGCCATACTGTGTGTTTCCTGTACGTTGTAATCTTTCCTGGCAAGTAAAAGACTATTCTCTTTCTAAAACTGCTTTTGAGCGTCAGAGTTTTCATGTAATAATGAAGACATTCCTGGAAAGGAAATGTATATAATAGTTGTCAGTGGAAACAGCTGCCAAGGTCAATGGCTTTCCAGGGGTCACGGTACAGTAAAGAGCTGTATGATGGTAGTATTTTTTTTTGTCTTCATTAATTTTTGGTTTGCCTACAGTTTAGTATTCCTGTTCTCCGGAACACTTAGTAATTTTCTGATATAACTGTAAATTTTTAACAAGACCAGTCGTCATCCAGTGACAGTGTGATGGTGATTATTTTTACATGACAAAATGCTTTCAGTGGGTGATCTCCATACCTCGCTTTCCACTTTCTTTCTTCCCCTTATTTTTAGTCCCTAGCAGGCTGCTAGAATATGCTCATAGCATTGAATTTGAGAAAAGCAGCAGAGGAGTGACATAGCAAATAAAATAATCATGATGTCTTAAACTGAAGATTCGCCTGCTTCCTTATAATGACAGCCAGCAGACAGCTAGAGTTGTTCAGTATTTTTGTCTGAAAATATTTAAGAAAGCATCCCCAGTGGAGAAGTGGTGGATCCAGAAGCATAATTAGCAGTATATTTTATTTTGCAGTATATTTAGGGGAGGGGTTGTCAAGAGAATCTGCTATGCAAAGGTATGAATTTAGCAATGGGTGCTTGTTTTTTTTATACCAACTTTGAGTTGTAAGGAAATGCTACTTGGAGATTCGAATAGTAAGTTGAGATTTTTGAGCCTGAGTTCCAAAAAAAAAATGCATTAAGAAGCACGCCTGTTTGGACACTGACTTTTCATAATACTGAGCACTTGGTACCTTCCTGCCACTTAGATGTTTGAGCAGTGAAGGAAAAGTTTTGGATGGGCAGTCTTCATTAACACTACAGATGCCTAAGTGTGGTCTTAGCCACCTAGCTTTAGGTTTATATTTTTGAAAGTCTGGTCTGTTTGTATATAATTTTTACCCACAAGCGTAAGGCTAAGAGCTCTACAATTGTACTGCTTTGCTACATCCTAATTTCACTTTGTTGCGTTTGCCACATATATATATTAAAAAAAAAAAAAAAAGGCTAAAAATCTTTTCTGGCTCCGGACACAAGCTCTTCCTTCTCAAAAGCTGAATATGTGTTATATATACACCCCTTAATTGCCTTTCTCGTAATAATATTACAAGAAACCTGACTTTATTTGGTAGACTGTGTAGGAAAAGCATAGAGGTTTTCTGAATGAGGACTATTTTCTTCAAGGAGTTGTTTTGTTCTAAGGTTGGGCCACTGCTTATCTGCTATTAGAAGACTTTCAGGACACACTTCGAGTCTTGCCTTTTTCTCCTTTCTCTGCTTGTGGCCTGACTTGGCATGGGACCTCTCCTGCTGATCACCTTGCTTGATTGCTTTCGCTTAGTGTGTTGCTTCAGCGTTTTTCTGTTTTTTTCCATACACTTCAGATGAACTCTTCCTCTTGTTCTCAGAAAGCAACAAGTCCATCTTGGAAGGAGAAAAGGTTTCCCAGAGCCTAGCAGATAGTGCTTGAATCGACAGCTTTTTATCATATATCTTCTTGAATTCTGCCTAAGTTGTAAGCACTTTGGAACAAGCATGTATTTCAACCTGTGTTTAAAAAATATCTTTGAGTTTATGGTCTGCTTTGAGTAGGGTGAAGCATTAACACTGAATATGCACAGTTCCTCCTTTCCGACCACCCGTAAAATATTTCTTTCTAAGTCTTGGCCTTCTTGGTTGTCTCGCTCCAAACGTCCTTACTTGCTCTCTACAAACTCCAGTCTCACCTGAACATCTTTTAAGGAAGTAGCTGTTGTTTATTAAGTTTGTTCAGTACTTTTGTCGAAAATACTTTGTGACCACAAAACAGTTGTTAAAAATTACCCTACTGACCTTACATCGTAGGGTTTTGTGTGTGTGAGTGTTTGTTTAATATAATGTTTTTGGTTTTTTTTAAGTTTGCACTAGTATTGCTAATGCTCATTATATTGTGTTTCCATACACCTTTGGTCGAAAACTGACTAAGTTGAGGTTTCATGCATACTTAATTGTTACATATCTGTGAATATAACAATTAAGAAGTAATCGCCAAGAGCTTTGATTAATTTTTGAAAAAAGTGGAGTAGAAGATTTCACTCAAGATACGTTTTAAGTGGAATTTTTTCCATAGTTTTGGCATCACTGAGTATCACTATTTAGCAATAAGCTTATATGCAGACTTAATTTTGTTCAAGAAAGAAAAAATAAATCCTTTCTTGTACCATGATTTCTAGTTGTAAAGCTTTCCCACGATTTGTTGGCTTGAGTTTTAGAACATGGCATACTAGTATGTTTTGCTTGTCACAGATACATCAGCAGTAAAATGAAAATCCTTACCAATGCTAGTAAAGGTAGCAATAACTTAGGTTACAAAAGGGATCATTAATAAGCATACAGTTGTTGGGATGCTGTTGTTTAATGCTTGCAACCAGGCGAGCATAATTTAGCTGGCTTAAATGAGTTGATAGCTCTCTGCCAAGTGTGAAACTGATCCATTGCCTTTTATTTACATTTATTCTCTTGGATTTGGTGTTGAGCTTTAGGAAGTAATCTTATATATCACTGAAAGCTTTCCCAAAGTTTAACTTGTGGTACTAATACAGAAACCAAAGGGACTTTCCCCATCAATAGCAGCTGTTACTGCAGATAACCACATTATATAGTCCTTTCTATGAACCTCTGTCATAAAGATAGAGCAACTACAGCTGCACCCACTGGATATTTAAATCCACATGTTGTAGCTTGGAGCAAGACCTTTAACGATTTGCCAGGAGGACAGGTTTTGGAAGGGCTGCCCATTTTTCACTCAGTTTATCTCTAAGCAGAAGCACTGCCCTGCTGCCGCCTGTGCTGTCAAAATGAGCCGTGCGTCCTGCTAACAGCCTGGCCCCGGTGGGCACCTCCTGCCCTGGCCATGTCGCAGCTCCGTGAATCAAAGTCAGCTCCGTCCTTTTATTCCTTCTGGTGTGGTCCTTCTGGTCTTTATCTGAGGAATTGTGGCTCTTTTTGACCTAGTACATTCACAGAATCCGGGAGCTGCTCCTTTAGTCCCAAAGATGTTTGACAGCCGTTCGTCCGCTTGACACTGTCTGGTGCAAGTTGTCCTAAATAAAATCTCTGGCTCTTTAATCGTAGGATGTGAAACTCAGAGAGAATTCAGAAAGTTTTAGTGCGGAATATAAAGCCAAAATTACCATCCACTCGCTAGGAATCACGCTTGCATGACAATATGCTTGGTAAAACCTGATAGGTAAATAAGATGGATATCTGACAAATTTGTAAGTCTTTTGTTGTGCTCCACAGCAGCAGTGTCTTATCTCTCTTGCTGCATCCCGGGAAACTGTGACCAATCTGTGAAAGATAAGGCAATATTGTTTTCTCCTCTCTACCTTCATGGAGTACTTCTCTCCTTTGATGCTATAATGAAGATTTTATCCAAGCCAATATTAATTCAAAATATAAATAAATCTGTGTCTGCATTCCTTAGTCAACACGGGGGCCTGAAAATATAACCTATGTGACCCCATTCTTGCCAGCTGTGTTGGAGCCCTGTCAAGTTCTCTGTCACAGTGTTTACAAGAAAAGTGATTTGCATTTAATAAAAGGTTTTCTTACCCAAGTCCATTGTTGTGCTTGACCCCTCAGGTGTTTGCATAAAAACTTATTAGCAGGCTCAACTTCCAGCCTCTCAGATGAACGTCTCATTACCATGCAAATGGAGTTAGCTCCTTTTGGAGGTCAATTGTTACAAAGCATCACCTAGATGTACTGTAATATACTGAACACTAAATACCAGCCAGGCGGGGCACTAACCACCATAGCATAGCAGCCTAAAGCTGAAAGTTCCCTAGGGAAAGCAACAGTATTGTGAGTAATGGTTTGCACTTAGTTGTATGTAACATGTAGCACTGTTCTGGTCTTGAAATGCAAGTCTTAGTCCAACTAATCTCTGGTCGTGTTTTACACCAGGGTCTGCTGACTTGTGGCCAGAGGGCAAATTTAGTTTAGAAACTGGTAAATGGTGTTATATTGTACAGTAGAAATCCCTTGGAGCAAACTCACAAGAATGGCAGTTGTCAGCAGTACTAGCTTAATTTACTGCAGACCACCTAGGCTATCTCTTTTGCAAACTACATTTTCACATTTCACAAAGTGCTCTAAAGGTTTAATAGAATTCTTCAGAGCACAAAATAGATTTGGATCCCATCCTTTAGGAAATTATATCCTGGGATTCATTTAAAAATGCACATTAAGCTCTTTGAACAGTTCAGACTGTTTTTTTCTGGGATATCTTGGCCAGGTCAGGGATATTGCTACTTGATTTCCCATCATATGACACAAAAGAAATGCAACACCTTTAGATACAGGAACTGCCATGTTTTGGGGGTTTATTTGCAGTGGGGGGAAAGGGAGAAAGAGAAGGGGTTGGTTTTGTTTTTCTTGGCAGATATCTTTGAACATATGTAATATTAAAAATTTTTATTCACTTTTCCTTTGAGATCATGCTATGTGTCTCAAAAAGGCAAAAAATAAAAAATAACTCGATGTGTGCCTTGCCTTATGTCATGACATGAAAAGCCTCAGGACCTTTTCACTGCTGAAGAGAAGACTTTAATTTAACAGCACATTTAGCTCAAAGTATTGTTCCTTCTCTTGCACAATATCTCACAGTGTTTATTATGTGTCCCAGAGAACAACACCCGGGAGAGTGTGCTTGCAGTGTATGTTCCATTGAAACAACTGACGCAGATTAAAAGCAGAGAGATAGAAAATAGATCAACACTTTGCTGATTATTTTTCATTAGAATCGCTACTGAAGAGATGCTTTTTCTTATTTCACCTGAAGTGGATGAGATTTAGGTCCATGGATTTTAGCAAGTATTGTACGGTTCTTATTTTGATGGCGGGATGTTGTGTGTTTCCAGCAAAACGGGATGAACCAAATCTTGATGCAGTTGAAATTAGTGGAACTGTGTGTTCAGTGCAGGGCAGGATCACTGTCTGTCAACTACAGTTGACCACAATTTTCAGGAAGAAACACCTAGTTTCTCAAATTAGACATGCCAAACACCCCACACCAGTGCTTAATTTCGAAATCTCCACTGTGCTTCATCCAAGTCATGATTATATTTCATACTGCTGCTGAGGCAGTTACCCCTCCTGTGTGCTTGTGCCTTGGCCGCAGGAGAAACACCCGCTGCCGTTGAGTTGCTGGGAGTGGAGAGCGCGTGTGGAAATGAGGGGAGAAGACGACCTACAACGAGGGAGCAGAGCCTCGGGGCCCTCTGCCCGCCCTTGCCACAGGCCTTGCAGGTGCTGCGAGCTCACCCTCCCCAAAGCGCCGCAGGTGTCTGCTTCTCTCTGCTAAGGTCCCTTCAAGGCGCTAGGGTTTAGCCATCTTTAAGCATCTCAGCTTGGAGCAGTAAGTAGGCTGCCAAGGCAATGATCCTTCTCTGTTTTCTACAAGGCAGGAAAGCACTGGTGTGCCTGAGCATGCTTTAAAAAGCACTAGAGCTTTCTTTTCATGACGGCGGCTTTGCAGAAGCTGCCTTACCTCCAGAGCCAAGGAAAGCATCGGGGAAAGCCCAATTCGGCTGGAAGATCGCTTTTTTTAAAAAAAAAATAATAATAAGAAAACCCACCTTTCCCTACTCACTCCCTTTGGAGGTTTAAGCAACGTAATTATGGTTTCCTCTATCTTTGGAGACAATTAAACAATGTGGCATCTTGAGATGGGGTCTTGTCTTTATCTCCCCAGAACGATGCAGATGGAGATGGAGAGTCTTGGAAAATGTTGTCTGATGCAGTTTCCTTTAATGTAACATCAGATATGTTCCCCCAGGCATAGTGACTACATTTCTACATTTATTCCAAAAAAGGGAGTTGAGCAGCTAGCTAGCTGACAGTATTCAATTAATGAAAGCAAATATTTTTTTTTAATGAACAAATGCAAACAACTCCCCTTAAGATAGTATTGCTTTTGTTTTTGCTTGACTAGTTTTCATGCTCATAGTTTTGCAGTTGTCAACAAAACTACGTATAATTTTGAACAAGAATATATTTATGCCTAAGGTGAGATCTTTTATGACAAGTTTGGGCCTGCAGTGACATGTACTTACTTTAAAGTATATTTATTACTCAGGAATAAAACTCTCAAAATATGGGTTTATATCCAAGCCACTGACAGATCTTCAAGGACAGCAAGGATGCCGGTAAAAATGCAGGCGGCTATTTTGGTAGCTCTTCTATGTTGGTTTCATTTGATTAACATAATCTCCCCCCACAAAAATGCACCGTTCTCTTGGGTAGGTTAAAAAATGATCTCCTTTCTATTTCTACATTCTAATTAGGTGGTAATCATATGCTGCTCTGATTGAAATGAAAATCAGCCATCATGCCACTGTCATCTCGCTGAAGTCGAGCGGAAAAAAAAGGCTTTTCAACTTGTACAAAATTAAAATGATTTACTTGCTCCATGTAGCTCCTCTCTTCCTGGGCTCAGAGAGATTCAGTGCTGTCCCCAAAGCCCAAACCTACCTATCATCCCAACGGACAAGTCATTTTCTGGAGTGATAAGTAAGCTGCCAAGGCAATGATCCTTCCCTGTGCGCTCTTCAGAACGCTGCTCAGGTGCGAGGATGATAAAGCCAAGCGCACAAAGACCAGGTTCGCCGTATGCACCATTTTATTTGTTAAGCTTAACAAGCTTTTATTATTTTTGATGGCTATTAAGAGAAGGAGGCAGGAAGGTGTCCCTCTTGGAGAGACCTGGCGAGCACTGTGACCTTCTTGAGTGTCCTGTCTCTGTGCTTCTCACTTGTGATCCTTGTGCAGAGGGACCAGGAGGGGACACAGCTTCCCTGGCCCCTGCCACTTCCCCCTCCCCCCAGATCTGTGGATAGTCAAGGAAATCCACTTGTCTTTTGCATAATGTCGATGTAACCATTAAAAAAAAAAAAAGATCAATGCATCTTTGTAAAAATTTGCATAGTGCAAATTGCACTTAAGTGTCCTATATAAATAATGACTTACGTAACTCCATTAGGGCTAATTAGTGCCGCTAGTACAAGACAGGTCTCTGCATGGGCTCTGTCATGTTTATTATAGTTAACTGCCTAATAATTGAACTTTGTCAAAACATTTATTCTTTCAATTCAGGAACTGGAAGAATCATTCCTTGCAATTCAGGAGCAGTTCTGGTAGCAGGGAACTGAGCAGCTGAGCAGCTACAAAATTATAGCAGCATGTCACTAAAATAGCCAAGTTATCTCGGTCTCATGACTGAGATTCTGCTTTGTTTCTTTGATTTGCCCTCCCAGTTTCTGTATATTTAGATGGGCCTGGATTCTGTAGAAATGTATGCCAAAAGGCACTTAAATATCAGTTGAAAAACTGATACTTTTTTTTTCTTTAGCCACCCCCCCCCCCCCAGTTCATCCCTTTATTTCAGTACTTTTAGTACTTACTTACTTTTAGTACAAAATCCTAGTAATTCCAACTTGCATCTCAAATCTGCCCAGGGCAGAAGAGCCCGGTGTATTCCTCACCACGTAGGTACGGAGGAATAAGTAAATAAACGAAGAACAATAGCCCAGGTGGTTCCAGTTCAGCCGTGAGGGTTCGGCTCTCCGAATGGCCTCGCAGCAGGTCCATGCCCTGGTTTTGCTGGAGGGACGAACTGGCTGGGCATGGCCAGGTCTGTTGCCTACAACCTGCCAAAAGCAGCGTGTCCAGAATGATGTGTGAGAGTGAAAGAATAATAAAATACAGTATTACATTGGCAACTCTCTTACTGCAGTAAACATCAGATCACTCTGCAAGGGACCAATCTGGTACAAGCTAGCTAACTATAAAGAAAGCATTTTGTTAAGTTTTGTTCTGTCTTTCCATGTGCAATTTTATCCAGCCAGCTACTACTACAGACTTGGAATGTATTAGCCATCACAGAATGGGTAAGGTTGGAAGGGACCTCTGGAGATCATTTAGTCCAACCTCCCTGTTCAAGCAGGATCACCTAGAGCGTGTTAGGCAGGGTTGCATCCAGGTGGGCCTTGAATCTCTCCAGAGAAGGAGACTCCACAACCTCTCTGGGCAACCTGTGCCAGTGCTCCGTCACTCTCACAGGGAAGAAATTCCCCTTCACGTTCAGGCAGAACTTCATGTGGTTCAGTTTTTGACCATTGCCTCTTGTCCTGTCACACGGGACAACTGACAAGAGTTTGTCCCCATCCCCTTGACACCCTCCCTTCAGGTACTTGTACACATTGATAAGATCCCCCCTCAGTCTTCTCTTCCCCAGGCTGAAGAGGCCCAGCTCTCGCAGCCGTTCCTCATAGGGCAGGTGCTCCAGCCCTCTGGTCATCTTCGTAGCCCTCTGCTGGACTCTCTGCAGTGGCTCCATGTCTCTCTTGTACTGGGGAGTCCAGAACTGGACACAGAACTCGAGATGAGGCCTCCCCAGGGCTGAGCAGAGGGGCAGAATCACCTCTCTCCACCTGCTGGCAACACTCTTCCTGATGCACCCCAATCAACAGCAGGTCGCAATCAGATCTACGCAGAATGCAGCCCTCATGGATTTGCATGGCTGGAGTGCGTTCCTTGTGAGAAAAATGTAAGTTTATTGCTGCCAGAGTACAGCATCTTGGCATGCAGTTTGAGATATATGGTTCTGACATTTAATAGTTTAGATGATACTGGCCACGTACTTGATGGGGTCTGTACCATACTGTGCTCCTGGGAAGGTGAAAAATGTGCCTGTCCATGCCATGTGAAATGACAGAGCAGATGAGAAGAGCAACACGGATGTGGGGAGCGCTAGCAGCGAAACCCATGGGCATGAGAGCAACTGAGCAGCCTCCAGAATACGATACCTGGTAATTAATACAGAACCACTTCCTTAAATCCAAAACTGAGCACAGCTTAAAGGTGCATATCGCCTACTTATTAAGACTTCAGGATGAATTATTGGACTTTTTCATTTATTTGGGATTAACGAGAATAAATTGTTCTTAAGATCAGGTGTGAAATTCTGTATTTCAGAAAGTAGCAATGAATGTAAACAGTGCTTCCTAGCAAGAGTTTTGGAACAAAGGCTGCAAAAACTGCTTGCTGAGATTCAGACCTTATTCTTACCCTGATCTCCCATGAAATAGCAGAAGTAAACTTACCTTCTTACTAGAGAACTTGGCAGCACTTGTAAGCTGTTTACACGTACTAAATTACAGTTGGGTTCATTTATCTAAACCTTATTTTATTTTTTATGTTACGAAAAAGAACTCCTCTGTTTCTCTAGTTGAAATAAAAGTCACCACGGCAGACTATAAATGTAGCATGCAGTTATACCTTGTATATAGCCAGATAAGGGTTGTCCGTGTCTCTCTAGTTTTCCCTCTTTCTTCATCCTAATTCAGGAATGCCTTGTAATATTCCTGGAACTCAGCCATGTGCCTCAGTTCTGCAAAGTCTGGGATGCTTTTCTGAACCAGGAGTACTACCTGTGTGTTTTTTCTTAGTTATTAAACTCAATACTATATGCAAATATACTACCATATGCTTTAATACTGTAACCTGAAATAAAATCCTCAGGACCAGGCAGCTACATGTTTATCCCCTAGTTGGATAATACACAGTAAATCTAGAAGGGTAGGTATTCTTCCTGTTTTTTCTTCCCCACAGTAAAGTCATGCCTTTCATGAGCCCATGGTGCAGATCTGAGGAGGTATGGGAAGGTGTTTTTCAGGTTCTGCATTTGTTTCAGCCCTTCTTCATCCAGCTTTTCCATACACTTATCAGGGCCTGTGTATTTAAGTTTCAGCCTTGTTTATGTTCTCAAGCTGAGGGGAAGGATATTATATGTGACTTCCAGCCTCTTCTGCTGGAAATTTCACCTTTCCTTTACAGTCCCTTCCTTCAGGCTTTGTAAGCTGAAAGGTTAAAAAACCTCCTTCATCTAATTGCTATTCATAATCCTTTCCTTTAGTTGAGATGTTAATGTATAAATGCTGTTTTATTCCTAAAGTACAGCATACTTGATTAACTTCATTAATTCTTTTACATTTCCTCTTGTTTTGCAAGAGTACATGTCAGATAGTACATGTCAGATACCTTTTTCATGCATGGAAAAAGTCTTTGAACTTGCATTGCTGCTTACTGTTTTGAAGTGAATACACAAAACTGTGTCCTAATATGAAAGAAACTTATCACACAACACTTTGAATCCCCTTAATTTAATCTTATAACTTGATACCTCTTGGATGATAACCTTTCCCTGTGGGCATTTAAACAAACATTTTCCTTTGGGACTGCATATTAATACATGATTTGTATGATGATAACCTCATGATGGGGAAATTTTTTAGATTGCACAACAGAAATTACATATTTTAGTCCTGCTGACTTCCACTGTGACTGGTTGCCTAAGTGCTCTGCGTTCCCTATTACAATCTCTCCTCTCTCCCTATAGATACAATATTAAGTTCATTAATATTTACAAAGCAAATACATTTCCCTTCAGACAGTTGAGGCACAACTGTCCTTGATTTTCATTGGATTATGTGAAAGTTGACACGGCTTTATATAGCATAAGTGCAAAATCTAATTAGTATGCATACTTACTTTAGTAGAACACCCTAGGCTTTTTTTTTCTAGTGCAATTTTTATGGTGCGTATCCCATCAGAATAAAATCTCATTGTAACTACAGGTTGCCTAAGTGTGTATGCTGTTCTTCAGGATGGGATCCATGTCTTCATGGGAATTTGGGAACTATCTTGCATGCTCTAGATACTGAAGCCCCTATTAGCAAGATGGAGATGTGGAAATTGCAATATCATAGATGATTGAAAGTACTTGTAATCCAAAGCATTGTGTGTAAAACCAGAGGGTGAGCTTCTAGAGCCTAATGCTAGCCCTCAAAGTCTCCTAAATCTTAGTAGAGAAAGAATTTTTACAGCACAGTTGCTAACAAGAAGGGGCGGGCAATAGTGTCTTTACTGGTGGCAGTGTTAGTGTTTGTTACAAGAGGTGGATGAAAAGGCTGGATTTGCCAATATTGAATGTACAAACAGTTACAGAAATAATAATTGGATATTTACTAGAGTTTGTGTTGTGAGCATATTTCAGGTTCTGAAGGGCTCACTGTGAAACAGAGACATATCCCATCACATACAATTTACAGCAATGCTATTACAAAAATAAATCTACCTTACATGGTTCCTCAAACTAGTGGAAGTTGAGAGGGGAGACTCTTAGAGAATAAAGAGCTCTTTCTAGACAAGTAATAACAAGCATATGTGTTGCGCCAATGCTAGATTGCTCGGGGAGCTAGGTTTTCCGAGTAAATGGTAGGTAAGCTGCGTTTCTTGGCAGCTTCTAATCACCTTCTAGGTTTTGTGCATCGGAAAGAGAGACCTTGCTGTGGTCTTATGAGTTAGGGTCCCTCAAAAGAGGGGAGCTGTGAAGCAGTGGCTAGCCATGAACGGCGCATGTGCTCTTTCCCTTTGTTCGGGATGGGCAGCAGAAGGAGGAAGGGAGGCCGGCACGATGGCTTCTCCCTGGGCATTGCAGGAGATTTAGGAAGACAGTAAGGTACTGAGAAGCTATTTGATCTAGTTTCTTATTTCCTGGATAGCCTAGTTGAAAGCGAATGCTGCAAGAGGCTTTGAAAGAACAGTGTGAGCACCTACATTTTTTAAAGCTTGGTGGTGGAAGAGGTTGATTTTGGGTGTCTTACATATCCAGAGCAGTTAGGTAGTCTAAAAATGAACTCCTGTTACAAGGATCTGGCAAGCCCAGTGCTTCTTGCTCTCCTCAGTTGTACTGTCTTTCCCTTTGTGATTTTTTTCCTTTCAGACATCCCTGTTCTGCCCCTATGTGAGCTGTGAACTTGTCTTTTTTCACTGTGCTCTACTGATTATGCATATAACTAAGCACTCTGGATCAGGAGAGATGCAGCAGAGATTGCACCTCTGCTCTGGTCTCTCCTGTGTGTTGCAGCTGTTGTTTTTAGGTAGGGATTTCAAGTCCAGCTGCTCCTCATTGACCCTGTGGGAAGTGGCAAGTTAGATCAATTATTTGATCCATGCATATTTGCTGCTGGCAGGATTCTCAGCAGCCTTAAAATGGCACAAATGATGTTACTTGCTAGCACAAAAAAAAGTTGCAATCAGCTACAGCGATTAATACACAATTAGGAAAGCATTCTTTTTTTCCCTGTCCAACTATTTTTTTCTGGTTATTTTTAGAATTTAAATTTACTGAATAGTTCAAAAATTCCTTTTGGAAAGAAGGAGGGGGTCAGTATGTTTGCTGCATGAGCTTTGATTTTTCTTCCTATAGGGACATTGAGAAGCACAGACAGCTGTTTTTTATAACAAAATTGGACATGAAATGCTATCAAGCTGTTGTACTATCTCTGAGCTGTAATGCAACAGCCCTCTGTTTTAATGATGTATTGTTCTTGATGCACCGTATTACTGCTCAGACCTAAATTTGTTTAGAAAGGAATGAAATTTGAACTTAATTACAGAGTATCTTTAAATACAGTCCATATGTACCAGTTAAGGCATTTCAGAAATTAACTGTATTTGTAGCCCAGGGTACTGACGCTGTCAGGTAGGAGCAAGGAGGAAGGGCTGAAGGGTGTTGGGCTGGGTATGTGTCGAGACATCAGTGTTATCAGAAATGACAACCTCTGTGAGCGACACAACAGAGCAATCTGAAACCCCTTCAGTCTTTGGCGCCGCTGCTGAGACCGCCAGCAAGGGTGTCAATTTGCACCAGCTCCTGCAGCATTTTTGGTGAGGGTGACGCTCATCTCGGTAGAAGTGGCTCGAGACCATCAGCGCATTTCACACGGGGCCACCAGGCAGCCGCTGTCCCCGCTCGGACACAATCGCCAGGCTGCCTTTGAACCGAGGGCGTACCAGCAGGGAAAAAAAAAATATGTTTTATAAGTAGTCTCCAGAGCAGTTGAGTCCCAGTTTGAGATTAGATTAATTAGCACCCAGGTGAGCCATATATAGTGTTTAATTTATGCAGGTTCGTCAAATGCAAATATGTGGCAAGTAGAGGGGTTTGCTGGCTGCGTGGCCTCTGCGGGCTGTTGCTAAAAGAGGTCAGATTTGATCTGTGAACTTAAAACTGCAACTGAACTAATTAACACGATAGGAAAATGTTGGGAAATGCAGGATTATTATTTGGAGAACTGGGTCATAATTTCTTTTTCAGTTAGTCTTCTAGCATGTTGCCACACCACAGCGCTTTCCATTAATAATAAAGACATTTTGGAGATACAGTATTAGCAGTTGGTTGGCTGTGGTTAATTGATGCATTACTGTATTCCAGGACGTTCTGTCAAGGACTGCTGTGAGTGCCTTAAAGGCTGCTAGGGAGACATAAAACAGAGATACCCAAAGCGAAGTTATTTTAACCTAACAGTTCTCAGAGTCGATATATCCTGATTGGAGAAGGGAATTTGCTAAAATACATAGAGAATTTTGCTTTAGAAAATGCTGATGTAATGAACCTAATAAATTTTGTCTGCGGGGATAGCGCATAAGCTCCTGCAGGAGCAGGGCAAGGCACTGAGCCTTGGGAGTGCTTGAAAATCTGAGCGACTAAATGACATAAATCCGTTTACTTATGGATTTAATCCAGACTGCTTTACTAAAAAAATGGAATAATGAATTGACAAGTAGTTTAAGAAATCAACTGTGTACGTAAGTGAGGCGTGCTAATTAATACTGTCTCTTTTTCCCGCAAAGTTAACGGAGCTGAAAATGAATGCATCTTTGTTTTCAGAATGAGAACTGGAGAAGGGAGACTGAATGAAGGGGGGCGTTGCTTCTGGCGAGAACAGTTTTCTCAAACCAGATTAGTAATGGTATAGCAAGCCTTTCACCTCCAGGTCACGCGAGCAGATCTGGACCATTTAGTTCACGTCTAAGAGCTTTTCACCCTTTACGCTGGTTTGCCCTACACACAGTGAAATGGCAAATGTGGTTTTGGTCCGTATCATAACTGACCTGACTCTGGTTGTGCTGATGAATTTTATATATTGAAAGAATCTGATCCTGCATTCATGGCACCCGGCTGGAGATTTTGCTTTTCTCTCCAAAGAACTGGGATTAGACAAAAAATAGCAGACAGTAGCCTCTAGTGCTGATAGCTTCATGTGTTCATGGCATATAAAGGAATCTCTTCTTAGATGTGCTTATGGAGGGAAATGGAAGCCAAGGACTTCAAAGGAACTGAAATTTTATTGTACAGTTAATTACATAAAATAGGCTGAGCTGAGATAGAGCTCTTAGTAATTTTTCTGCTGTGTGTATAATTAGATACACCGAGCTGTTTCCTCAGCTAGTGTCAGTCAGCTTAGCTCTATTTGAGTCAATTTGCATCAGCTGAGTAGCTGGACTCTGGGGTTATGAAGAAATTGTACCCTCTGTACCCTAAGAAAATTCAGGCCCAGATTAATAAAGTAAGACAAATAATATTGTGTTCACTTTTGAAGTAATGACGGCTAATCTCAACTTTCAGCACTATTATTTGAAGCTTGTTTGAACCTATTGCGACTACTTCTTGTAGCAATAGGATGAAAAAGTAAAGAACTGCCATAATATTTGGGGGACCTACTTGCATTTTGGCAATTTGCAAAGAAATGGGATGGGTGTATTCTGATCTTCATAGGCTGTGATCTAAAGGCAGACGTAGCAAATGTGGAAAAGTTGAAGTCTGGAAGAAAAAACAGACTGAACTCTAGAAAAACCTTTCTCACTGAGTAACGTAGGAACAAAGTAGTAAATGAAGTAACCATTGCTGGTAATGAACTGCCAAGATACAATAATACTAATACGAATGCTCATATTTTCTGCACTTTCAGAAGTGTTTTAGGTTTGAAAATAGGAGAAACTGCTCACATCCAAAGCCTGTTTTTGAAAAAAGATCCTAAACATAACAACTTTCTCATGCTGTAAGAATTCAAGTTTGAAGTCAGTGATACCTTGAGGTCTCCTACAGCTGAAAACTTTGGGCTACAAAAGAGTAGCAATATTGTATATTAATTAAATGATTTAAAAGTAGTAGTTCATTTGGATCGTGCATGATGATGCTCATGGATATTTTTAGCACGATAGGCCTTGGACTTGTTTCGTGTTGGAACAGTTTCTTGCACTCTACTTATATGTCCAATATTGACAGAAACAGGTTTGACAGAAGGATTAAAAATATTTTATAAAATACTAATATTTGAATCACTGAGATTGAAAGTGCTGTTTTGTTAAATTGAAACGAACATGGCTGTCTGTTTTAGAGAGACTTTCATTGGAGATATACAGAATTCTCTCAGCTGAGAGACTTGGCTTTATATGGTCAGTATAGCCTAGGTAATACCTGTGTAGGGAGAGAGCGTGACTGCTCTCTCTCAGTGGTCTGCACCCAGTGTGTGCCGCTTTTCCAGACAGGATAAGACCTTTAGTCAATGACCAGTGTTGGGGTCTGATGCCGTATGCCGAGGTTATCACAGGTAGTAGTTGCACTCATTTTGTTTCATTCAGGATAAGAAGAAATACCATTCCTCAAGGCAGAGGAATTCTAGTCAATTCTTTTGTTGGTTCTTGAATATTGATATATTTAACCATCTCAGTATAGTCATAAAACTGACAGAAATCTGTTTTCACGCACTGAGTAGGAGTGGTTCATACAGCTTTTGGGATAATTTAATTTCACTTTTGTACTTACATACAGGGATTCTGTAGTATTCTGCTTTCCACTGTGGTGCCAGAGAAGTTTAATTTAAAAGTTTACAATACACCTACTGATGAATGTGGTAATTTTCCTTAGAACTAATTCTTTGAAAAGGTGGCTGCTTCACACTAATTATTTCTCTATTGTCCTTATTTGCAGCACAGGCATTTCGCTGCTGTTCATCTTAACTTATTAAATCCTTCTTGCTCATGCATAATCTGGACAGCTGGATGCCACTAATGGGGCAGCTAGTGCTACCCAGTGGTCTGTAATCAACAGTCTGTTGCCACACATTAGCATCACACTGCATGCCTAAAAGGACTAAAAATTTGATTTGTGAAGCAACAGCTGATTAGTCATGATTAACAAAAAGACTAGGGGGTGGTGAATATTGTGTAACACTGCTTCCATCCTTTCAGAGTCCAGCAAAGAAAGGCATGTATAATACTTTGAACTGTGAACAAAAATAAATGAACCATTATTTAAATGTTTTGATCACTAATCATTTCTCAAAGGCTGTTTAAAACCAAGTATGTTTAATAGCATTTGCATGAAAACAGAGGTGGAAATTATAATAAAATAATGAGAAAGAAGGTATGTCTGTTTAATTTAAACAAAATATGTCAGTTCATTTTTTTTATGGTGTCAAAGCAATACCAGATGCCATAACCATGATAAATACATAAAAATATCATATTACTAAATGTACCTTAAATGTCTTTCAAAATACAAGACTCCCACTCATTGAGGTTAATTTTTATTCTGTAATGAGACATAATTCATTTTGGTTGCCTAAGGAGATTTATTAGAGAAATTGAAGTTGCAACATGTAATCTTGAATGACCATTGGAAGTATATTCAACATTTTCAAAGTAACCTCATTATTCCTTTATGGTAGCTCCATTTCTTCAGATGCTCCATGTACATCATCTATAGTGGTGTGCTAGCTGTTTCCTCTCATCATCTCATTATCTACCACTGCAGTTATGGATGACAGTTCTCTTCGTTAAAAAAAAATAAACAAACTCCCGCACCTGTGGGAGTCCAACCAATGCTCTTGCGCAGAAATTGTGTAGAAATAAACAGCATTTACTGTACTGAGGAATGAGAACTTCCCAAATTAGTGTACGTTATTTAGATATTCACAAACTGTAGTCTGCAAGTGGTCTGTGTTTGAAACAGTGTTTTCAGGGATGTTACTAGCAACGTATGGCAAGTGAGTGTGCTGGCTCATGGAAAACGTTCAAATTCAGCAATGGTTCACTGATCTGGTAAGGGAGTTCACAGTGTGGGCTAAGTTCCTGCCTCTATCTCTGGATGGCCCATCTAGCTTTATACAGTATCCATGGGAACCATGGCTGATACCTACATTAGTGGATCCATGTATGCCAAAATACTTTATTCATGTTTTATTTTTCATTCATGGGAATGACCAAAAAAAAAAAAAAAAAAAAAAAAGGAATTGCATTGACTCACTGACTGCAGTTACTTATTCTTCTTTTCATTTCTCTATTGCTAATCATGCCTGGTTATGTTGTGAGACTTACAAAACTGTAATAGGTTCAGAATTAGATGAAAGAACAGTTCCGTTGTGAAACTTCTGGAATGAAGCATATTGGAATGCAAATTAGTAAGTCAGAGAATTAAATTCAAATTGGTAGTATAGCAATTGGTCATGAGATGCAGATGGTGGCAGAATCGACTCCTCCCTGTCCAAATGATGCTGGGACTGGTATGTTTTTCTCTTTTGGTTTCACTCAGGGTCAGTCCCTTCTCTCCATTGAATGACTCTATTTTGCACTTGAGTTTAAAAGTTGTATCAGATGAATATTTCCTTTTCTCTTGTAGTCTCATCTTGTAGAACAGGTTGTAGTTTTTAAAAGATTTTTAAGATTTTTAAAAGATGTTTAAGCTGTCAGTGCAGCCCAGCGTATCATCTCTTTCACTTTCATATGCTTTTCATTTTCATTCTTTTGCCTTTATATATTTATATTCTTGCCTTTCCCCATCCCTCATCCTGGGGACCTCAGTATATTTCTCTGTTCATCTCCTGCTTTTCTACTGCTGCAGCTCAACTAAGAGAGGAAGTTATTATTTCTGCTGTTACTGCTCTTGCTGAGGCAGGACTTTGAACGGAAACCACTGTTCGTCTTTGCAGCCTGCATTCAGCTGTATTTGGAACTAGAAAAATCATGGCGTTGTCCTGAAATGCCCTTCGCTGTGTGATATTGAACCATGTTGCCCATATTTCAGGTTCTTAGCCCCACGGGCTAAGATCAGGTGTAAGCAACAGGTTGGAGAGAAAAGCCTATTAAGCAGAGGATATGGCATTTCCCTGTTTCAGTAGTGCCTTGAGCTCGGTTAGGGACTATGCTTAACCACAAATTAAGTTTGCAATTTATTTTTTTGGCAATAGAAAAGAAGACCTAATAGAATTCTATCTGGAGATTACACACTTGGGAAGGGTTAAAGAACCAACAGCAAAAAATTATTTTGTCATAAATATGATCAAACTGTTCCACAAAAAATGTTTATGTTTCCCTCTTCCTTCCATCATCCTTCTACCTGCAACTACAATCAAGTCTAAAATATTTACTCTCAAAGTTAGAAATAGAGTGAAAGAGTTGCTGTACTCTCAGAAACAAGCCACAAAGTGAGGTGAATTAGAGAGCTGTTAGTACACTTGTGAGGTGACTATAGGCAGAGAAATTTAATGCAATCAAAGTATACATAAATAGCCTACTAATTCACAGACTGTTTCAGTTCATCATTGTAGTGGACATTATAAATATAATTATTTTATCCTTCATGACTTGCTCTCCTCTTGTCCTGTTACATAAATCAATCCTGTCTAACTAATATGTTTTGAGGGACAATTTTCATCTCCTCTTAAAAAAAAAAAAAAAAGGATTATTGCAAAAGGCAGTGTTATTAAGGACTTGTCACTTCAGAGATCTGGTGGCAATAAACACTTGGCTGTTCATTTACTGGCAGGTCACGTTTCGGTTGAAAACAAAAGTGATGCAGGAAGTGGCATATAAAAATGGGTTGTCTAACTGGGTGCCTTGGCTGGTTCCATTTCTTGTCATTTTCCTTCAAATCACATCAACTTGCATTTAAAACAATGTCTTCAGGACATTTTATTTAACCTTCAGAAGTTCAGGAGGTACCGCTGTTATCATATATAAAATGTATATCAAGATCGAAGATGCAATTAGTCCTTGACATTAGTCTTTTGCATCCATCTTACCACTTTGCTAATTATTTGTTTGGTTAATTGAAGAACTAATTGTAAAATTCCAAGCTGAAATTATGCTTTGTGTTTCAGCAATAGTGTGTTCCTTTCCCACACCATGTTCCTGGTTCAGCATTTAAGTACCTCTGTGCATGGTGAGCTGTGGATCGTTAGCCCAGGGCCATGCGCTACTGAAATAGCTGTAGCCCCGGACAAACACAGGTTTTTTCAGCAGTTTAACAGAAGTGTTTTCTCAGCACTTAGTTGCTTTGCTCGATTCTCTCTGAAAGGCAGTATGGATGAATCTGTGGTCAGCTGTATCTGTATCTTTTTGGGAAAGGGTTGTTTGCAGCTTTGTAACTGATGTATTTGTAAAATGCAGTGGTTGATGTTTGAGTGCCTCGCGTAGCAGGCTGAGGCATCGCCTGCTTGGGTGGCCTGGGAGGTGCACGGAAAGCTGCTCCGCGTACTGCTGAGTAGGTAAAGCGACGATTCTCCTTTCCCTCAATGACTGGTGTTTGTATGAAGAGACCTCGAATAAGAATTTGAGTCACCTCAGTCCATGGCAGACCTTTGCTTGCCACGAGAGAAGGAGGCTGTCACCTTTGCAGCCATCCCTGACCTGCTGATTTCCATCGGAAAAGGGGTGTTCGCTCTCCCTCCGAGAGGATCCTAGCCCACACGGTGCTGAGGGTCCTCCTGCTGCAGGAGGGCAACACCATGTCCTGAAGCTGGCAAAGCATTTTTGGGCCGCTAGGTTATGATTAACTCATCACTATGGAGTTCTTGCTCCTTTTTTCTGCCTCTCCCTAGCTTAGCTACCTCCTCTATTGCTTACATTATATGTAAGAAGTTTGGGGGACGATGTGCCTCCTGTTTCCTCTTTCATGTCCTCTACGCAGGCAGTATTAAACAGGGGAGTACTGTTAATGCTTCACAGACATCTGTGTATGTTTTGTGCTTATATATAGAAGAGGTAAAAATGATGATTTGCAAATAGTCACCAAATGCGATTCTTCCTCTTTCCCTCCTCCCCAAATAGCAATTGAAAATTTCAGCGACTTTAATAAGGACTTGGGGCTGGCAAATTGTGAAGTATATGCTGTACACCATGGGAAGCAAGGGCTGGTAATGAAGGCTGCGTGTTATCCCAAGAGGGAGAGGAAAATGCAGTGGGTCGAGTGTTGCGTTCTCGGTTAGCGGCAGACCCGAGTTCCCTGTGATGAGACCCATTCCTGCTCACTGCGGGTGGAAGTGTGCCTCATGGACAACTTGGCTCGCCCATGTCTCAATCTCTAATACACTTATTCACAGGAATGTACAAAAGGGTTTTCTCAAAAAGGAGGAAAGAAAACCCCACACTGCGTAATACTGTTTATTTGTGCATATTGCTAAAATAAAGAAACATGCTGTTGAGACAAGAAACCAAAAAAAAACCTAATAGTCACATGTGCATTTTCCAGATGATTACAAGCAATCAGATGCCTGTAGCTTCAATTCCAAATGCACAGGTAAATGTGCAAATTTCAAATAATAATAATAATAAAATAATAATTAAAAAATTGCAAATAAATTGAACTTGTACCTTTCTGGCGGACACACAGGTCTTGCTGGGTTGTCCAAAGGAGCGTTACGTGGGAGAAGCAGTACAAGGAGGCCATGTGAACTGTAGAGGGAGCAAATTTAGTGGACGTGAAATTTCAGTAGAAATTTCAGTAGATGCTGTATATGTAAATGTATATGGATGATTGTGTGACCAAGGCTGAGTGCCTTGCATATACCAAAGTAGACGCTGCAGCTAGTGTTGGCCTTTACAGGACTGAAACAGTAGCCAGGTACACTTTTTGTTTGAAATTAGCTTTGTGGTGATTTATGAGTTCACTAAACATAATCAGATTTATCTACATGATTCTTGGACTAAATTGACCCAGATTTTGGTATTGATATGGAGCGATACTCGGTCAGTATGGTAACAATGTTGCATGAGATTGGTGGCTTCAGAGTATTTGTCAGTAAGTTTTGCACATTTTACTGTTGCTGAGGCAGTAAGAGTTAGTCAAGCAGTGCTAGCTGATTAGTCTGCAAGTATCAATTCTAGAGATATTTTGGGATGATTAGAGAAATGACAGCGGCAAATAGAAAAGATTTTAAATAATATATATTAAAAGGTAATTATTTTTCTGGCATTTTTGTTCTGTGGACTTCATAATTTGTGCTTTTGTACGTCTGTGATGTACAGCTGTTACTTAGAATATGATAAATGTAGGTTAGCTATACTGTGGATTTGCTTTCAGTGAAAATATAAGTATCAATAGAGAACTCGTAGGCCTATTCATGGTGGAACATTTCTGATTATGTTGGGCAAAGCCAGGGAGGGAGTCAAAGGCCTACAGTTTTGGGTTTATTGGGTAAGCACATACTAATACATAGTTTTTGGTTGTATTAAGCTGCTAGGTGATGTTTTTGAGATTTTTGGTAGGATTATTGCCAAAATAACTACAGTTTGTACGTTTTAAATTGCAAAAAATGTAAAAATGGCAATTTACTGAGATTGCTGCAATGCATACTGTATGAGAAGCAGTTTAATGCTAGGAGAAGGCGGCTCCAGAAAGTTAGATTAAGAACTATTCTGTGGAACTCTGAAACAATAATTTGCGTCTCCAGAGTGAAAGTGGAAGGACATGAAGCATTGTTGATTACTGCAATTAGGGAGACAATAAAGCCCGTAGGAGGCAACAAGTCTGCAGCAGGTCCACCGAAGTGCTCCATGTGCTGGCTCCGTGTCCTTGTCAGTGGTTGGGTTTCCGGAAGGACCAGGCTCTGCTGAACAAATTCAGCAGGCAAATGCTACTGCGGTGGCACGAGGCAAAGCAGCAGTGACTGGCAGCTGTTGATAAAGATGCATTGCCCTCGGGTTTTGTTCTTCCTCATCCACACGGAAGTGAAGTGGCAATGTGGAGGTTTTTTCTCTCTTCCACGTGGATTGTCTTTGCTGCACAAAGGAAACACTGTAAGACGAGGCACTCATTTTCTTATTTTATGAAACAGTGAGGAGAGGCAATTATTTCCGATGCTTTTGAGGCTGGTCTTCAGTAAGAATACTTGAGAAAGAAGAAGGAGATGGGCTCGACAGCTTTTTCTTCAGTGTTTTTCTATACCCTGCTCATCTCCCTTTTTCCCCCGAGTAAGAAAGAAACAAAGCATCGACTTTCAGACGTTCATCACAAACATTAATTATATTGCTATCTTTGGCTTCCAGGACTAGGAGATTATGAGGAATGTAATAACCATTTTGACTTTTTGAAAACTGTTCTTTATGAGTATGGTTAAGTAAGAGTACTGGGTCAGCAAATTAAGGGGAAATACATATCAGAAGAGTTTGTTTGATTTTAGAATAAATATTTCATTTCCTAAAACACTTCTTAATTACTTAGAGTTTGAGATAAATATATCTGGCAAGTGTGTAGTGGCTAATTTTCTACCTCCCATTTTTTTTTTTCTGATCTAATGCAAAGGTACTTCAATCCTGAATTAAAGTTACTTTGGGGGCCAAGCTCTGATTTGTATAGTGCAGACTGGCAAGTTAGCTTACTGATACTATATAATTCTAATCTTTTTTATGTAGGACAAGAAACCTTGAACAATTTGCAGCAGCAGCACTCGTATAATAAAAACTTCTAACAAATGTGTTAGATGTAAAGGAACTAAATGCAATCTCCCATATGAAGAAATCCTAAATGAAGTCTTCCTGTACTGTGATTATTATGGAGGGATGCCACAAAGAACTGATAATTACTTGTCCAGCCAGATTTATAATTTAATTCATATCCTGTTTCTTTCAAAAGCAGCACAGAAAATATGTCTAGCCAGGTGCCAATTTAAAATCATACCTCGAATCTAAACCTGATCAGTGAAGAACACAATACCTGATATATCTTTTTGAGTAACGTCAAAGATCACTAGAGGTACGTTGACAGGGAGGCTATTCAAACCTAGATGTATCCGACCTGCTTGTTCTAATAGAAAAGTAAGTTTTTTAAAACAGTAATGGAATTTTAATTTAAGATTTAACCATTGAAAAACGTATATAAAAATAATTGCTTTCAAAAATATATGGAGACTGCAAAAATGAAGTAAGTTTATCACCATTAAAGTATGATTAAAAGAGCAGTGCCAATTCCTAACTCCTGTTATTGTATGTGAAGATCTGGCTCTAAATATTTAGCCAATACATGTAACCGTAGGCTTTCATCTTCTATCGGAGCACAGCAGCTGCTGTAGCTATGCAGATTTCCACTGTATAGCTATATATTACCAAATTCCGTAAGAGACCTGGATCATGTTTGTTTGTCTTTAGGATGGTCTTGGAAATTAAATTCCATTTAATGAGTAGATATTTGGAGATTTTTTTCCCCCTAGATTTTTTATTTTCAAATTTTTCAACACACCTTGGGTGTAGATAATTTAATATTTTCCATGTCAGAGTATAAGACTTCAATGAACAATCTAAGCATTTTTTGTAAAATCCTGTAAAATTTACTCTAGATTTTACCTTTTATTTCTAATGAGAGACATATTTAGATATTCAAGGCCATTCTTGCATAAGACTTACGAGTTTTTTCTGGTTAATTTTTTGTCCTCCCTAATGAATTTTCTTAATCAAAAGGTCAGAGTTCAAAAGACAACATAGCTTCCATATTAAGCAACTAAACAGCTGAATGAATTCAAAAAAATGTGAATTTATGAAGCTTAGCACTTTTTTTTTTTCTTTTTTCCCTGGGAGGACATAATGTCTGAGAGAATGGTTTTGAAAGATGCTTGATTCTGGATCTAAGACTGGCAAGTTTCCCAAATTTACTTGTACTGAGACTATTCCTGCTATGTTGTAGAAAGTTCTTAGTGCTTATGGACAAGGCATACAAACCCTTTTGCACTACTAGACTAATGATAAGGAGGATGTTGTCTGTAAGTATTTTCTTCCTGTTGGTGCTTATAACCCTGCAGTGTAACAAAAGGTCATAAATGGACAATAGAGTGGAGTCATCAGTGAATTATTCTTTCTTACCTACAAGAATGCCACACTATTTTTATAATTTCCTGAAGGATTATTAAAACCTCCCTTGAGACCTAGAGGAAACTGCTGAAGTTTTGGGAGAGGTTTCTGTCCCTTTTTTCTACATCAGTTTAGGCAGATACGGTTTGTTGCTCTATCTAAAGAATGAAGATAAAACTTACGTCTAGATTGTAAGGGGCAGAGGATGTTGTGGTTTCAGTTCTTTGTTTAAAAATAGTTTATTTTTCTATGCTGAAAGTCTCCATGGATCTGAGAAAATAGTGTATATGTTTTGGTAGCTCTGCAAATTGCCTATTCTTCTTCTTACAATAGGTGTGTATAGACATGACGCTCTAAGGATGGAGGGTCAAGCCTTTAACTGATGTTAGCAGCCATAGTTTGGCTGAAATCAGTAATCACTTTAGTGTTCCTTTTCCCCACTTGTTCAAGATCTTCCCCCAAACATTCTCCCAGGTTTCTTTCTGTTAGCATTGGCCAGATGTATACACATCCATCTCCCTTTGCTAGCTCTGGCTCTCTGGTGCTAAAGACACTTTTTGCATGAGTGAAGCAGCAGACAGGGTGATTGCCAGTGACTAAGAGGAAAGTAGCAGCTGAGTGACAGTTTATCAGTTCACACTTCAAATAATCTGTTGCAAAGGGTTCCATTTTTCACCTGTTTCTCAGAGCATTGCCGTTGGCTGGGGAGAATTGCACTGAATTGCACTGTGCAGGGGAGAAGCCCTTTTTGCTGAAGAGCTGAACTGCAGGACTGTGCTCACTGTAAAAGTTCTCCTACACTGAGCTAGGTAAGACAAGCATGCAAGTTGTTGCAGGATAATCAAAGAAATGCTGTCCATTTAGTTCCTTCTTCACCTCTGTATACAAGCAATGTGTAGATTAGCTTTGATATCTCGCCATATAATGAATTACTTTAAAATCTGGTCCATTTTCTTCCAAACATTCTTTCTGTAATTTTATCCATCTACATGCTGTAACTAGCAGTAAATGTAGAAGAAATTTCAGTTGAAAGAAATCTCTCAGGTGGAGATTCAAGTAGTATCTAGTCTCAATGCTATCCTCAGTATGCTTAGTAAAATCTCCCCGGGTGTTTGCCTCATGCTCATTCCCTTATCAGTTTGAGAAATGCTTTTTTAATATTGCCATCATCTTCCAGTTGCAAGGGATAGGGAGTAACATTCAAAAAAACATAGCAATTCAGGAATCCAGTAAGACTGACTAAAATTTTGATTTATTACCAGAGCTTTGAAAATTTGGCCATTAGCCCCTAAGGTTCAGGGTGAATGCAGGGCACGCAAGTGTGTGACTGTTCTTGACCAAGGGTGATTATTTTACATGTACCTTTATTGCTCAAATGTTTCAGAGGTGTCTCATATACATAACAGCTAAAATTTCATTAACTTTTAGTGAAAACTCTCAAAAGGTTTCCATGAGAATTAGCATCCTGAATGTCTAAGTAATGGCTTTGGAAATGTAACTGAAGCTCCTAGACAGCGAAATACTTCTGACTATTTTACTTCAGTCATTAAACTTGGCTACTTCACGAAGAAATACAAACATGCATGAACTGCCAGGACAGTACCTGAAGAGTAGCCATTGCCATATGTCCACTGTCACTTGTAGTCCAAGGTTCCCTCCACTAGTATCTTCACCTGATGGTGCTACTACATTGTAGGCTGGTCTGTGGGTATTATGCCTAAGAGAAAAATCAACATATCTTAAAGCAAAATGATAGCACTTTTATTTTAGAAGGTCACTGAGCATCTTTTTAGCATCTGGCATTTATATATTAAATGGGGATCCCTTCAAAATGACATTTCAGGTAATGAAAACTAAACTGATTCAAGACCTGGTACATACCTACACATTGCTGAACCAATGCCAAAGCACATCAGTACTTTTCTGTGGGATCAGTAACATTTAAGACTTGATACTGTGAAAGTATCACAGTCAGAAATTTATGCCTTCTCCTAAAGACAAGTTGGCATCAATTACTTCATGGTGCTGCAAGGGCAGATTTTTCCAGATCTTTCAGCTTATATTTGGGGTTAATAGGTACTTTTTCTGAAACCATTACAACTCTTTGAGCAGTCTTTTGTTGGGACAGAACGTATGTTGCCTCATTGGGCCCATTCGGCCATTGCAGTGGTTGGCTCTATAGCGGGTAACAGTCAAGTCCCTTGGTATGGATGAGTGTTTTAGGGTGGCACGAAGCTGGTATTATTTCATCTTCTTTTGACTCCTTCTAACGGTGGATGTGGCTGCAAGAACAAACGGGAATCAGATGATTCCCTCTTGGTGGAAATCCTTAACTAGTTATACCAGATCTGTTTCCTTCAGGATGTGAGCCTTTTGTTTCCAGGTTGCCCAAAGCCCATTTCCAGTATGGGAATAAACATTTTTTTCCATAGGAAGTAAAACATTCAAATGTATTTTGTTTTAAAGGTAGAGACTCTGTGAATTAGCATATTGTATCTTTTTGTGCATGACAGTGAAATGCAAAGGAAGATTTGATTCAGCAGAAATTCATTGTTTATATGATTTACAGAACAGGACAGTTCACTGAACTATATCTGAAAACCTTAGTGTGAAACAACACATCTTCAGGAACTCTGTGCAGAATATTTGACAGCTAATATGCCTTTTGACCAACTGCACTGTATTCCCATTGCACTTTGCCTTTTCTAGGTTATTTTACTTCATATGTGGTCTCCTAAACTTCAAAGGCGTCAGTCTGTATAGATTCCTTTTTCTTTCTTTCTTTTTCTTTTTTCTTTTCTTTTTTTTTTTTTTTACTGAGTCTCACTAAATTTAGTGAAGCTCTGCATACAAGTGGAGATTCCTACACATAGATAGTCTTACAGTGAAGTGGTTATTTAATTTGTCGTTCATTTCTAAGCAGGTAGAATTTGAGTCAATTTATTTATTGTTCAGGAGGCTTGAGCTTAAGGAGAAATCCAATCAAATTATGTTCTCTTCATTGAGAAAGCTATGTCATTTGGCTATACTACTATTCAGGATGTTGCAAAATTACGACTTTTGGCAAAGATACAGGAAGCATGTTGGAAGATAGAAGAATTGCATGGTGCGTGTATGCAGTCCAGTTAGTACTTATGTCTCTGTAAATCAGTGGTACAAGGTAAAAAGCTGCAAATCAGCTATATGAGACCCCTGTTCATCATCTAATGTAATGCTGATCAGCTGTTTAGTTCTGTGTTGTAAGCAGATATCTCCCCTAGACTGCCATCCAAACTCCTCTCCTTCCTGGGTTGTGAGAAGAAAGGAAATAGTAAGTGCTTTAATCCCAAGTTTGATTGCTCCAATACTGACCACCCTGGACTGCTCAGTGCATGCACAACAGCTTTGAGTAATACAGCTCCTGCCTTTGTGAATGCGTGGAGCACTTGTCACTTTTTCTCAGCAGGATCAAGCCATGTAGGCAGGCAAAAGCAGTCAGTCTTTTACAACCGTTTAACTCTTACTTCTCTAATTTTTATTTAAATCCATCACTCTGTAAGCTCAGATGAAGCCATCTGCTGAGGGCATGTCACAGGGAGGAGAAAGGTGTGTGTGTGTGTATACATATATACACACATAAACATATAAATATTTGGTAAAGTTTCTGTTATTTCCTTATATTTGATAATAACTGTGGTTTGACCCTCTGGGAGTTAGCAAATGAGGAAATGATGAAAATTCATATTTTAACATTCTATACCCTATTGGCTGCATTGAAGTGAAAAAATGGTTTGCAAGTCTTTGTAAACATACTTGTAACTGAGATTTGTGGGAAGTAGAGGGGAGGTATCAAAGCTGTTTGTCAAATATTTGGATTATTGTGTGTTTGTATATTATCTGTATTCCCAAACTGATAATTTCAATGAATTTGGCATAGAAAAGAGTATTGGATTGATTTGTGATGTCTCTGTCATGGAGATTCACAAGTTACTGATACTCTAGCATTTAACACCAAATCAAGAATGTAAACATATGAAGTAAAAGGCAAATTTATATTTAGAGTGAATGCTTTGTTAAAGAAATTTCCATTGTCTTGAACGTTATCAGTAGAAGTGAAATTATGGAAGCTACCTTAGGGAGCCAGATAAATTCTATAGAGTTTCTTAGAGCACTGTAAGCATAATAGCTGCACTAGCAGTTTGTGTGCCAAAACATGCCCATCTCCCATGTTTTGCTGTTAACAATTTATCAGAGATTGTTCCTTTTTCTTCCTGAAAGTTCATGCCTAAGCCATATGTTACTACTGAACCTATATACTCATGAAAGCATTACCTTTCTCATGAATATATTAATATTCATTATGTTCTCTGTTTCAGAATATATAATCCAGTAATATTTGTAGCAATTCTATAAATGATCATCTGTAAAATATGATGATACAGATTTTTGTGTTAGGCTTTATCCTCTATGTTTTCTCCTCCTCTCCATTTCTCAGTAATCTCTCTTGGAAGGTGTTCCGTCCTATTCATTACATGACTTTTTGATACTGAATTTGTATCGGATTAAGATAGCTGCTTTCCTATGTTCATCCATGTTTTTCCCCTCGTACAATTTATCTGGACATTTTCAGGGTAGATTTTTTATTTTGATATGAAGTTCTTTTTCCTTTGGCACCTGTAAGCCATTGCAGATCTTCAACTGAATTTAATCTATGGCATAGAAAAAAAATTGCATTAAATTGGCTCCTGAAGCCTTGAACCAAGTCTGGATATATTTTTTCTTCTTCTGTCTAGATAGTGCTTTTAAGATATGGTACAAAAAGCTCTAACTAGATAACATTCACTTCCTCCCTAGCAGATTACCAGCCAAATGTTTCTTGCCATTGAGGAGACTCAACTACAGAGCACATGGCTGAGAAAGAGGTGCTGCAAATGTTCCTACTTGTGTCTTTCCCCAGACTGCAGAATGAGTCAGATTCTTGGATGAAGAACCTTGAGATTCTCAGTCGGAGCCAGAAAAAAATTTTAAAATGCCTCCCCATGCTTTTTAGAGCAAATGCAGAATATATTCCACTGCCATTTCAGCTCAATATCTTGCAAACCTCAAGTCCCTCACCATCAAGTAGTGGAAAAGCAACATAAGAGACCAAGCACCGTGATGCCTTTTCCTGCCTACCCTACTCCCACCAAGGGAGCAGAAGCAGCAACATTTTTATCCTCCTTTGGTACCTAGTGCAAATAAGAAAATGGAAATGTCATTTGAAATACCATCTTGGCTCCAGAAAGAAAATAACCACCTATTTCTGATCAGAAGCCTATTAGAGCACACCTATTTATAGCCATATCTCTGAAACACATGATGCAGCTTCTCTCTGTGTTCTCAGAATTAATGAGACCTGCTCCTTGCCCTCACGGTTATTCTGGTGCTGAGTCCTCATTCAGTGATAAGCAATGGATTTATTTCAGTCCCTCTGCAGGTATTACTGGGCTAGGGGTTTATGAAGCTGCTCTATACTCCTCAGGTGGGCTTGGCTGCTGCAGTATCTACCTGTGGGCTCCACTGCTGTGAGCGGTTCCTGCACCTTTCTTCGCAGGGCCTTTCAAGCTCCACAGCTATCATCCTCATATATGTGTCTGATACCACATTTGCCTCTGCCTGCATTTGCTTTGTCCAAGTATTAGCCGTTTGTTAACTGATCCATCTGAAATCTGAATCAGATTTAGGTGTTTGATGTGAGGAAGTGCAGCTTGCTCTCTCTAGCTCCTGACATGCTGTCCTCTTCTTATGGATGTCACGGAGAAGATTCCTGGATGTTTTGCCAGGAGCAGCATCTGGCTCTTTGCCACTCTCCTCGGGCACTGTATTTGCAGCTTTGAACTTGCCTCTGTGTATATCACACAGTTAACATGTCACCATCTTCCATTAGCCTTCTTGACTGCTGTGCACTTGGTTGGCAGTTTCCAAAGGCAACCTTTAAATTTTCAGTAAATTGTAGTCTCTGTGTAGTGAGTTTTTTGAGAGTCTAACTTTCAAGGGGGATCCTCTCGTTTTATGTATAACATTGCAAAGTGCAGGAGTTCAGACTACGCTTTCTCAGTGCAAAGTAAATAAGAAGATCTACTGAAGACCACGGGAATGCAGTCAAAATTTCAGCTTTACTTTTACATAGCATTACTTCCTGATAAAATGAACACATTCTTCTTATCTTCCCCCCACACAACGTGCAATAAATCTTAACATGATTTACTGCTGTATGAGATGTGCAAAGATTCAAGAGCTACTTAGTTTTATATACCTAACTAGCCTTAGTAATACACACACAATTATCCTTAGTAATACACACATCAGACTTAGTTGTGGCAGCAAAAACTTTCTGTTATGAAATGCTTGCTTAGTTGTTATAGGCATATCAATGGGAAATATCTTACTATTTTGCTAAATTCTAATTCTGTGGTTATTGGCTTAGCACATGCTGGTAGGTACGTGTTTTTAAGGAATCGCAAGATGAAACTAATACAGTACAGAGTGCTTTGTTTTCTCTCTATGAGGATGGGTTTGAAAAATTGCTTTCATTTTTTATGAAATTTTCATGTAGCTTATTCAGCAAGAGAGTTAATGTCTGGTAGCTGTAGAATCATTTTGTTTATCTAAAATGAATTATGCATGAATTTACACCTAATGTAAAAGCAGCACCAGTTGTGATGAGATCAATATCCATCGTGGATAAAATTCACCCCCACTCTAGCCTCCAGCTGAAGGCCTATGCATCACTTAAGTCCTAATTTAAAGTCTTAAATGAGACTGAAGCGGTTCACAAGTTTTATGCTGTGTCTCTGTACAGGAATGAATCTCACCCAGTGTACACACACAGAATATATATGCCCAAAGACTTAGATGCCTCAGGAAAAATACTTAGTAAATTTTACTTCTGATAATTCTGCTTGCTGCTACTGTCAAGGTTTTATTGTGAGCCTTGCGTGGATTGTTTGCCTTACGGCCTGAGGCCCTGCCATCGTGTAATCACACAAGAATCTTAGCTTTCATAAAGGAGGAAGGAGTTTTCCTTTTCTGGTGGCTACAGAGGAAGCCTTGTAGATCAGTGTAAAAGGCTAACGGAGGCGAAAATAAATAAAAGAATCCCATGAGTTTTATTTCTGTTATTAAACCAGTCTTGTAACCTAAAAATGTATGTAGAAGAGGCCTCAGTAACTAAAACCAAATGTGTGGCTGGCCCAGCTCTGCTTCTCTCCATGACCAGCACTAGGTGCTACAGGGCAGCATAGAAGAATCCAAGTAAATGGCTTGGTCAGTCCCCCTGCCCTGCTCTTCTACCAATTGCTAGCAGTCAGTATTTTAGATGCTTTTGCAAATGTATTTTTGTTGGACTGGCATCATGAAAAAATTAGCTTTTAGGGAAGTACTAGCTGTGTCTTTTCAAATTTAGGATTTGTCCTTGAATTTTTTGCAGTGGCCCAGTCCTGCTTGCAGAAATTGCAGAGACTGATATGCATTTGGACGGTGTTGGCAGTGTGAAATTTATTTGTTGCTGATCAGTGCCACTAATGAAGCTTGTTTTGATGTAAACAGAATATTAAGTATTTATTTGCGTATGTGCCTGACCATCACAGAGTTTTGACATAGTAAGCTAGATGTCACCTTAAATAAATAACAGGAAATAAAAGCTTTGTGCATTGTGGAACTGAGGAGCTGACACTGTCCCTTATTCTAATTGCAAGGAGTTTTTGTGGAGCCTAAGGTAGTGTTATGTGGAGACTCGGGTAATATTAGCTCTACCTATGGTGGGGGCATCTGGTTATGAATCTGTGTCTAAAGTCACAAGCAGCTGCTCTCACTAATGGTCCTCCAACCTCAACAGGACTACATCTACGGGTTTTTGCACTTATATGAGTAAATAGAATTTCATTCTGGTTTACACAATGACTTATTTTTGTTTGTTTAATGTTTTTATGAAATGACCAGATGTCTTGTTGCAGCTGCTCCCAGTTCGTTCCTGAGAACTAGACTTGTAGTTTATGTGTGAGTTGGTTCAGCACTGAAAGAGTAGTCCTCTGGCAGAAATTTCTCACCTTTCAGGTTATATTCTTTAAAGTTTTGCTTAGAGAGGATTGATAACAACAGGAGAGAATAAGTGCTGTTAACGATTTGAGTAAAAACTTGATGCTAATTCCACTGGCCAGCCAGGCTGAAGAATGCTAGTTGTGTGTGGAGTTCTGCATAGAAAGCAGCTGTTCTTCCAGAGTTTTCTGATTTCTTAGGTACTTTAAAACCTTCGACTCTAAGTCTTACTCTTCTGACACGCTTTTCTTTAATGTCTGTGAGGACACTAACTCTTCACCAGCTGTCAAGGCAAAGTGAGTTCTGGCTGCAAAGCCGAATAGAAATTTTTTTTTTTTTGCTTATTACTTATTTTTATGCTCATGAACATGGTCAAGTCTGCTGCTCAGTTAATAAATAGCAGCAAATGCTATTTTTTTGCTGCATAATAAAAAGACTAATCTCTTAAATATGCTAGGTGTTAAGAAATTACTCCTGTATCTATTTCTCAGTCATCAAGCTATTTAGGAACGGTTCACTGGGAGTATTTGCCATTCATACTTTGTGGAGGGCTAATTAAACTTAGAAGTCACATGGTGATGTTAATGTTACAGGGTTGAATGAGCAGCCAGCTCAGCATGAATCAGAAAGTCAGCACGTGAACATACTGTAGATAATTTGCTTTTGAATGTTTTTGTTTGTAAGATTAAAGTGCACTGTTGGTGAGTAGCAGTATGAGTAAATTCATGTGCTTTGATCTTTGTGGGTAATGAGCACAAAATAGATGTCCAGAAATATGTTGTGGAGTGAGTATTTGCAGAGGATATTTTCTGTCATCGCCCATTGTCTGCTTTGGACATGAGAATTTGAGTTGGATCTTTCTGAGTAGCATTTTTGTGTGTGGAAGGATAATTAAAATTACATAGTGTAGATTTAAATGAGAGGTTTTCGCTTGTGTAGTTATAGCTATTCAAAATATAAATGAATTATATGATTCTATTAACATTTCTATGTTTTATCAGAAGAATTTAATCTAAAAATCATTGCAATGAGGTAGCCTACTAGGTGGTGATATGAAGATGGTATCATAAGTGTTTCACACAGGTTTGGTCTTAGATGGCTAAAGATTATTGGCTATCTAAAGTCAGGCAAGATGTTGATGAGAAATTACGACATTTCAGATTTATGGCCTATGCTTATCTTGTTCAACAGAATTTTTCACCTGAAAAGATTAGCTCTACAAGTGTGATACTCACAGCTCTGCAGAAGCTTCAGGTGGAGAACAAAGCAATTTTTCTTCTTTTTTTTTCTTTTTTTTTATTCCCCCAACCTAGTTTGGAAGGTAACTTACTTGGGGTGCACTGCTGCCCTATTCTATTTCTCTGAAGTCATAAAAAGAGCCCTGACTTTTCTGACTTTTGAAGACCTGCTGCTGAACTATGTCTTGTGCAGTGAAGTGTACAGACTTGGAGGAGGAAAATTAAAAAAGGTCATATACACCTGTGTTTTCTTTCAGGCATGTCCTGAAAACAGCCATTCTGGGAACATCGTAAAAGCTTTACCCATCTGTCCAGGTCAGGCTGTTCACGGAGTCTGAAGTTCTGGCATCTCACTAAAAAGTGCTGTAATGATATGAGGCACACTAACAAGATAATTTTCTTGGATGCTGAAAATTTGACAGAAGCAGTGGAGTTATGTCATTTTTTTTGCACAGAAACACTCAGATTTATGGTTCTCTTGAGTCAGACTGTGAGTTCTTGCGTTTTTTTTCCCCCTCTCAAAGTCCTTGTTTATACTGGGGTGATTTACTTGCAACAAAAATGAGCTTACTGTGTGAATTGTGTCAAGTAAATAGCAAATTTTGATATACAACCCTCTTAGAGTTTCCCTATTAAATGTAGTGTGTTATTTATGGTTATATGTTTCCCCCTCAGTGATCTTAAGTAGTAAAGCGTGTAGCGCAGCATATAGCTATTTTTAACTTCTGAAGACCTGGTTAAAAGTTGCTGCTGCTTTTTCTTAATTCCTTCCCTTTGATAAATTGCACGCGGAGACACATACCCACATAAATTTGGACCTTTCGAGTGTGTGTTTTACAGCCTGCAGGAAGTTGCTTGCACGAGAGGCAGAGTTTTCCCGCAGTGATGTGGTTGGGTGAGGGAATGGTGCCTTGCCCCAGCCGGCGTCAGCACCGCGTGGTGGCCCTGGCCCCAGCCCCGCAAAGCGTGAAAGCACGTAGCATCAGCCCGGGCCTTGCTGACCGGTCTCAACATGCACTGAAGTAGCGTTAACGCAGCTGCCTCACCAGCCTCTGGTCTGTCTTGGTACTTGGAGTGGCATGAAACACTAGTTATTATTCCAAAACATAATATCCATACATGTAATATATTCTACAGAAGAATGTTGCACCAAAGATGCTATCCCTTTATCCTGCTGGCCAAAAGACGAAAAGCTTAGCAGAGAATGTTTTCTTACCTTCTGAACTTATTTAGCATCCAATTTATTTTTATATATGCCATTCACCATGCAGAACATCATAAAGTACTTTACAGTCAGAGATAACCCAGAGAAAGAATACTTTATTTAAAAAGAGTGAGTTGCAGGCAGCTGAAGAGGGAAAGAACAGTGCATCTGAGATGCAGTAAAAAAAAAAAGAAAGAAGAAAAAGGCTGAAATTTAAAAGCAGTAAAAATGCAGATCAGCATGCTGAAATGATTCATTGTAGGCTCTTCGCAGGCACGTGCACTGTTCTTGCCATGATATTTGCAAATATTAGCGATATACTGTGTAGTATACGTTCAGTCTTCTGAATTCTGGAACGTGGGCATGAATGAGAGAGGCAGGAAAGGAAAAACTTTTCTGGGAAATTATATTTTTCATTCACTTGCATTGGTTTTTCTTTCCCTAAATCTAATGTAAAGTACTGTATCTTTAATGATCACAAATATGTGTTCAGTTTTAAGAAGTCTGAAGTTTGCTTCATTCTTGTTTTCAAGGTCAAATTTGATATTGTGGTGGGCTTAAGGCTTTGGTAAGCTATCGATGTTTTTAAAACTTTTGTCCAGGTTTATTAGAAGGAAGTTTTTCTCTGGTGCTGTGACCAAAAAAATGCTTGCTCCATATAAATCAGTAAAAGCACCCCACATTTCTTCTGCGCACATGGCTTTGCAGAAAAAGAGGACAGCAAACGCTATGCTTAATATAGCATAGCTGTTGCCGTAGTGCAGAGGCATGTGGGCTCTGCTATGAAAGATGCAGGGTCCGTGATCTGCTTTGGATTGCCAGTGATCTGCCAGTTAGGGATCTCTGCCAGCCAGCAGGCCCAAAACTGCCTGATGTTATTGCCGTTTTGTTTTTCCTTCTGTGGATAGGCAAATGTTAAAGATATGCAGGTCACATAAAATAAGAACAGTCTTTAAGTTTAATCCCCGAAATAAAAATGAACCTCCTGGGAATAGAAGAGCATGCAGTCAGCCTGGCTGTCAAGGTCTGTCGTGGTCTCACCTGTCCTGGATTTCCTCATTTATCTCTCTGGATCTATCTGGAGCTCAACACAGGAGGGCCAAGCAGTGTGTGAAGTGCAGCTCTTGCGAGACTCACAGGCCTGTCTTGGTCACTGCGGAGGACAAGTTAGAGCTCATAACAGCGTTTGGAAGAGTAAGTCCAGAGTGTAAGTATCAACTTCTGGGCATTTTCCTCGAATAGTAGAATAATACTGGAAAGATTTGCTGCTTATAGACTGGCTCAGGCAGGATATGGCTAAGCTGTATTGTAACACAAACCATTTCCCCTGGATATTATTATTTCAGTGTATGCTACTTTTCAGAAATTAACACCTTCAAGAAGAAATCTTCATCTACTTGATGATGTTCAAGTATTTTTGATTTTAGATTGCTTGGCTGTAAATGACAGTGTATTTTAGAACCCCAGCCTACGTAACAGCATAGACTATCCCCAACTAAATAAGATCTTAAGAGTTTTACTAATCAAACAGATTTTTCCAAAGATGTACTTTGTTTGGACAGAGAATTATAAATTGCTAAGCAGAAATAAAATGCTGACTTTTTAAAATGTACTTTCTGCTCTGGATTATCATCAGCTGCATGGTTCTGTAAGTAGAGCAGACTTTTATCATGTCTTATTAGTGTATTCTATATGAAGTTGCATAAAAGTGACATATCTGCCACCAGTAGACCAAAGCTAAACACTGTCATCACCATGATTGCTTTGCTTTCTGAAATCAGCACTTTTTGCACCTAGTCTTCAGTGACAGGGTTTTGCCTTTGGCCTTTGGATAAAAATCAAATGAAACCATTCTGTGCTGAAATTAAGATGGGAAAAGTGCACAATATGCTTGTATGGAATTTTCAGATAACTTCTTTAGCCTTTGTTGTTTATAGTGAATTATTTAGCAGTAGTTACCATTAAACTGGCACGCAGAGTAGCTTTGAGCTGCTTTTTCCTTTATAACAATATGAACCTCAGGGGATGTTGAAAGAATTAAAATAAGAAACAAGCCAAATCCTGGTGTAATAAGAGATACTTTAGCATCTCTACTTGACATCTTTGTGTTAAACAAGAACCTATTTAATGCCCTGAGCACATATTGGTACGTGTTATTTCAGTGTGAACACCATTTAGATCAGTGTCCCATTGCGCTATATGTAGAAGTCCCTTCTCTAAAGAGGTAACAGTCTAATTTGAAATAGAAGTATGACGAATGAAGAAAATGGAAAATGATAATAGAAATAATACAAACTAAAATTGCACTGTTACACTGGCTGTTTGTTGTATGATTGTTTGCAAAAAGCTTGGGCTTTTTAATCAGCTATTCCCAGCTACTACTTAACTGTAGCTGGCTGGCTGTTTTCTTCTATGCTTCAAAGCAGAGGTGAGTCTTAAGGAGGGATTTGAAGGAGAGGAGAATGCAGCTTAATTCAGTTCAGAGACGTTTTTCTCTTCCAGGAAGAAAGTGGCCAGAATTTCTTTGGAAAAAAAAAATCTGTACTGAATGGTGGCATCACTATTTGCTGCATGCCGGGGTAGTAGATTGGAATACAGATGCAATTATCTTTTTGTATGTCTTTGCATGTGAAAGAGTAATAGTAAATTGGGCAAAGTACTTTGGATTTCTTATGGAATTGTCATGATTGTCTCTGGGAAGGATTATTTATTAGCCAAGGGTGGTATAATAAACTGTTCATAAGAATTTGTTTCATTTAACTGTTCTCCATTAGCAACTATATTGTCAGATGAAGCCTAATGTGGCAATACTGCTTTTTTTTTTGGTAGGAGTAACTTCATGATTTTCTGCATCTGTGGCCTCATTTTATTTTTTTTTCCTAAGACATCTCACTCTCTGTTCTTGTTGCCATCATCAGGATTTGCAGACCTACTTGGATAGCAGTAGCTCCCATCCCTTCTGCATCGTGAACAGCTTTCTCTTGCTGTAATGGGTTAGTGCTTCCTTTTTCTCCTATCAGCCTTTCTTTCCCAGCTATGGCTGATCACACCTTTCACTATAAAAGTAGTTCTCATCCTGGCTTAGTTCACACATCCAGAAGCTATCTTTAATTGTCAATTTTAACTGCCCACGCTGGCAGCTCTCAGCCTGGTACAGATTAGTTTCTTATTCTCAGTTTAGTATGGATTAGTTTCATGTTTCTGACCCAGCAAGATCCTGTCCTAGCCTTCACTCTGTCTGCTCTGCTTATTCCTGTAAGAAAGCTGACTGGCCACAAGAAGGCGAGGCAAGGATGGGCTGGAGATGCCACTTTTCATCTTGAGCAATCTAGTCTGACAGTTGCCTGCACTATTTCCTATCTCAGAGGTGCAGACTCTGATTTAGTGAAGCATCTCCTGTGTCATGACCCTTTCTTCAAATAACCTGACAGATGGCTCCGCATTTCCTGCTTCTACGCGTCTCAGAAACATGGAGGTAATTACAATTTTGCCTTTTTTTCTACCGAAGACTGAAATTTTTTCATTCTCGGTTAATCCTGTGTGGGGTTTGAATTGGTCAGTTCCTCGGAGTAAGTCTCAAAAGCCTTGTGCTGTCTCTATTCATACCAAGTAATTTCTTCTCTGTGAGAAATCCCACTGATTTCAGCATTGCTTTGGAAGTAAGGAATTCCCAGTGTGCACATGGATAGCATCATCTCACTCATTAATATTGACTACATAATGGAAATCTACTTCTCTGAAAAATTAAAGATAGCACTGATATGGACAAAATAAAGACATTTACTGAGAAGGTAAGGCAGAGATGGGGTGCCTCACGGGACTTAGTAAATGGAACTGAGTATTATCATAATAAAGGGGGAAGCCAAGCTCTGACGTCCTTCCATAAATGTCCTCAAGTCATGGCAGCCAATACAGTCTCCTTTCCAAAAGTCAAGAAGACCTGACAATAGGAAAGAGCTTCCCTAGTAGCAAGGAATGGTAATAAATCTTTCAAAGCAGGGACAGCCAGTCAAAAGAGGGAGACAAAATCATCTGGCCAGCTACAAACTTGTTAGTCCATTCTGAATAATATACAGACTTTTAGAGCAAGAAAAGAAATAAAGAATAACGAAAGACACAGAGTAAATTTGTGAGTTAGGGAAAGCTGGAATAAAATGCAGTCATAAGTTTGCCAAAGGTAAATTGCTTCAGATGTTACCTAATACCTCTCTTTGGTGATGGGCTTGACTTGTGATTTGGAAGGAAAGCATTAGATCTAACTTGCCTGTGTTTTAATAAAACATATGATGCACTGTCATGTAGGAAATTTTACTTTCTCCACCTGGAGAAGATGGAGATCTGTGGAGAATTGTATGGTGACTGTGGAACTGGCCAAGGCTGTGGAGATGATGCCCTCTGTAGATGGGTAATGGGTGAGAGGACAATAACTGCTCTCTAACTGTGGCTGTGGTTCTGATTTTCTTTATTTCCACTGTTGTCCTTCATGTGAGAATTAGCTGGAAGCAATGGAAGTTATTGATGATGGTTGGGGGGCGCTGTCAACACATCAGCGTTTTACAGGGCGACTTGGATAATGTTGAAGACTGAGTAGCAGAAACATGATTAAATTTGCAGAGGAGTTGTATAGTAATGCACGTAATGGTTAAAACAAATTTCTGCTGCGTCACGTAAGTTCATCAGTTATAAATGATAGAGGAAAAAGACTTAGGATTACTAAATCGTATAACGACTGGGAAGGAGCAATGTGGTGAAGCCATGACGGAGGCAAATGCAGTCTCAGAAGGTCCCGTGTGAATATTCTAGTAAAAACAGGGAATCAGTCATGATGTTGAAAAAGACACTAGAAAAACCTGGCCTTGAAATCTGTGTACAGTTACGATCACTCATGTTTAGGAAAGACAAACACAGACTGGAAAAAAGCATATAGGGAGAGCTGCTGTGACAGAGAGCTCATTTCCTGAGAGAAAGCTAAAAGGATTTGCTAAACCTAGCCAAAGGGAGCTGAAGGGGGATCCCGCTGCTCTCTGTGCCTACACCAGGCAGGTAAACACCAGGAGCAGCTGCTGAAGCTAGAGGGTGATGCTGGCACAGGAGCAAATGGAGACAAACTGGCCACATGTGAGTTCAAGCTGGCAAGAGGATGTTTAACTAGGAGAGTGGAGAAACTGTGAGCAAGCTGTCCAGCGGGAACACAGCAGCTTCGTTAGTTTTAAGACAGAGCTTAATCACGTCGTGGCTGGGGGCTTATGACTTCTTTGCCATGGGCAAAGGGAGGCTGCGTTCTGTGAGTCCAGGTTGCTCTTAGGCGAAGTTTTCAAATGGGAATGGCTAATGATATGGTGCTTATTCTGTATTTAAGCACCTGGATGAAGATAGTCTAGAGCTTTGGTTTCTGAAGATCTCTCTCAGATCTCTCTCTCTCTCTCTCTCTCTCTCTCTCGTTAGTTCTTTTTTTTTTTTTTTTTTTTTTTTTTTTTTTTTTTTTTTTGCATAAATGCCTGAGTACTTAAATGCATTGGTCAGGTAAACACCAAGAAGAGCTGCTGCAGCTGGAGAGCAATGTAACAGAGTATTTAAGCATAGTAAAATCTGTAGAAGCCAGATGTGAGGCACTGAGGTTTTAAAATCTGGACCTTAGCATTTTAATGACAGATATAAAAATGATCTATATACTCTATTGTTTCTTCAGTTAATATTTAGAAAATGTGCATCACTGGGATCTGTGCAGAGTCACTAGAATGAGGACGTTATATCCCCTGTGTTGCTCCTGTCTGTACAGAAAACTGATACAGAGCTGTAATTTTCAAAGGGACTGGTTGTAATTATACTTTGACATTTCTGAATGGCAGTGTTTCACACTCACTCGCTATTTATCGGTTTTAAATGTGTGTAACGTGTGAAGCTCACAAGCTTCAGGAATATGGCAGGGTGCTGTATTTCAAACAGCTTTCGAAAACACAGTTGTAAAACAGGAGAGCGTTAATTCCTCTGAACAGTGTACTCTGTTTTAAAGAGAGCAAAATATTATCTGATAAACAAATTAAAATATTTTTCATCCTTCCCCCAACCCCTCCCATTAAAAAAATTATTTTCGCAGAAAATAAGATGTAAGATGGAAAAAATAAGGGCCTGATCATAGAGATAAGCTAATATACTTCATTGTTCACCAGAGTATAAAAATTAGCCTTGTACTGGCCTGGAACAGAATCTCAAGCAAGTATTTGCCTAGTATTTATCTAGGACAGGGGAGCAGTGCCATATATATCGTCCTAGGCTGACAGAGGCAGAGAAGGAGCTTACGCAGCCATCTGGATGTGCGCTTCTCTTCGATCGCTGCTGAAACGGAGGACAGCATCTTTTCTTTCCTTTTGTGTGCACCTTATTTCTTGGTATTAAAATGAGACTTGCACAAATTGATTTAAATCCACCCAAACCTGTATTTGGATTAGATTCCCTCTAAACTTCTGAATGCTTACATATATTCCAGATGGTTTATATGTCCCCAGTTTAGTATCAGTGACGGGAGACACACTAAAAGAGTATTTGCTATGCCAGTACGGTCCTTGAAACATAATTGTACTGTCAGTTGCTATCACTTTAAACCATAGCAGTAAAGGTACTCCGCGAGCGTGTTACAGTGCAGCCCCAAACCAGTAACGGTTTCAAGTAATGCATTAAGAATTGTTAGCACATTTTAGTTGCTATCCTTCTAGGTTGTTACATGCAACGCAACTTTGACAGGCAGTTGACAGAAAGGGCCTGCAGGTCTTCTTTTGTTACAGGCTGTAGAATATGTAGAAAAATTAAAATCGATGAGAAGGTGGCATCGTACGCTCTGGGGGAATATGAATTAGCTTGCCTCTTTTTCCCTCTGCCATTGCACCGTCTGCACATCGAACTATATTTTTATTTTAGACTTCCCTCGACTTCTGCTGTGTTTATTGTGCATATCGTGTTAGAGTAGTCCATGGAATAAAGCTCTAAAACACTTCACGTCCTGTTGAGGATGCTGTGCCATCGACACAGCTGCTAAAAGGCTGGTTGCTGGCAACATCGTCCTTGGGTAGCAGAGCTATACATCTTAGGAAGAAAGAGTAGATTACATCATAGTTTGTAATAAAATCTTTATTTATAGATAGTATTTTGACCATTCTCTTTATAAATGGTGCAATGTTTTCCAGTTGTTGGCAGCTCCATTTAACCTGTAGGTTAACCTGTAGCCTCCTTAATAAAAATTTCTGAGCAGGCTTAACAAATGCAAATTTCCTTTCAGAATTCCCAAGAGAGGTTGAATAGGTGAAAACAGAAACAATAATAATGGATGCTTCTAAGGACAACTTGCAAATCTGTTAAATGCTATAGTCACTGTATGTGTGACTCTGTAATCAACCCTTTCAGAAGAAAAATTGAGATATTCTCATTAAAACATTTCTAATGTGTGAGCTAATAGCTTGGGTGATGTTCTAGAGGGATTTTATTTACTTGTTTTCTGTTTGAGCAGAATTTAATAATTTTAACAGAACACAGTATTTTAAGTAAGTGAATCATCCTGCATGATAATGCTAAGCTGTGCTTTCCTGTGAATCTGAAGAGAACTGGTTCAAGTATTTGAAAAATGGGACCAAGACTTTAATAAAAAATAAGTGGTATTTCATAGATAAGGCAAAACGTCAAGTACGTATGTACGCTTAAGCATCATTAATGAAGATTAACTTTGCTTATAAGAAGAAATGTTTTTTGATGAAGTAAAATTTGAAATAAGATGGTTTAAATGCAATGACTTTTTATTTTAAAAAAGTCAAAAAAAGTTGAAAGAGGACTGAGCTTCTTCAGAGCATGATATTAAAATACAGCACTTTTCACCTTACAGTCACAGGCTCCAATCTGTGCCTTGGCTGTTATAGTCCTGTCCCAAATAAAATACTTAAAGTAACATAGAGAAGACCACAGTTAATCCTAAAATCCTGACAGGTCTTAAAGTTCATTTGCTGAGCCATGTTCACCCATCCCTTCCCGCTTCGCTGGTAGGAGCAGCATCGGGATAACAAATAGAGGTTGGCAGAGATGTGAGGAGGTCCGAGGACAACACACCAGAGAGAAAAGGCATCTGTCTCAGGGCTGCTCCTTCCAGGAGCTCCTGTCCTTTCAGCTGGCAGCATGGCCAGTCCTTGCTTTGCCAGCTCCAGCAAACAGCAGCGCAGTACTCAAACGCCTACCTTTACAGAGCCGCGCCAGAGAGAGCTGTTTTGGAGATGCTGTGTGTTTGAAAGAAGAAGGGAGAAAAGAGACATCATGTTGTGGCAAGAAGATGTCACATCGTACATAATTATGCTTTCTCTCTGGGTGGGCTTGTTATGACTTGCTTCTGGAGTTTCCATAGAGGCTTTGTAGTGACCAGAGTTGTCATTTGACAGCCGTTTGCCTCTGTGAAATCAGCTGAATAACGGAGGCCAGTGCCAGGTGTCTGTTTCACAACCCAGGAAATGTTATCTTGGTTGGCAGTAATTGATACACTTCTTGGCAGCCTTGCAGGAGCGGTGAAGGACTGAATGGACATGAAAGAGGGAACCGTCACCCCTTGAGGTCCTCAGGGAGCAAGTGGCCTGTTGGCAGTGTTAAGCTCCATAACATAAAATGGATCAATAGGATTTCCTTTCCAGGCCTGTCATTTTAGTGCCTTTTTTTTTTTTTTTTTTTTTTTCTTTTTACATACAGGAAAGAAAAACCTCTAGATCGCATTATTGAATGTTAACCTGGATCTGTTTGCATCCCAAAAGCCTGTCTCTAGTTTGCAGTTTTAGGGGATTCTCTTTGGTTCCTCTTCTGTACTGTCAGGGAGTGAAATTTTTTGTGCTTTTGTAAACAAAGCCTTCTGTATCTTCTAAGGAAGAAGAAGGGCCAGATCTTCTAGATCAGTGGTGGACCTTTGGAGTGTTTGCTGTGTAGTAAAAAGCATAGAGGTTTAATCTCGTGCCGGCCCCAATTTTTAGCAGAGCGAAAAACAGTAGAGATACTAGAGAAGTTGGTGGCTTGCCCTGGATCTGTGTTAGAGGTCTGTGTATCACATCAATATGCAAAACAAAATGATCATATTATGTCCTAACGTGTAATTTAGGAAGGGCTAATATTGAGATTGTCATATCCTGGTATGTCCTATTTTACGACCTGCTTTCAGTTGCTTAAAAGTTTGCCAAGCTTTCGTTATGTTTCCCTCCCTGTCCCCCGCCATGCGCAGATGGCATGTGCTTTGGACAAATCACAGCTAAATAGAATAAAGATGCTGTTGTTTCAAGGAGCTTCATGAGGATGTTGTGTCACACCATATGTAGCAGAGTTGAGAAGATGAAAAAAATGATGGATGCTCCTAAAAGAGAGGAAGGAAAGAAAGGCCAAGAAAGCTGCCTAGAGAACTAGTGCCTGCCTGGGGCTATGCATGAGTAATCCTGTAGGACTTTAACATAATTTTTTTCACATGTCCAAGGAGAGATGCTCTGGTGTGTCTTTGAACTGCTAAAATGCTAGATTTAGCATTAATGAGAATAAGCTAAATCAGATAGGATGCCCAGAAACAGTGAACGTTGTTTTAGTTATCATTCCTGTTGTCCCCAGTTCTCTCTTTGTAAGCAGAATTACGGTATTGCTCATTTGCCTTGCTGACATAAATCCATGAATGCCTGTAAAGCATACTAGAGTACTAGGCAAAGTTAATATTGCTTAAGAATATTTTTAATAGCACACAGTTAGCAAGATGGGGATGTGGGAAAAAAAGAACTTATCTCTTGAGTTCCCGTTCTTGACTAGAGGTACAGAATACTCAACCTGAGCTTATTTTGTGACTGTTAGTCTGTTATGTGCTAGTTAAAGAAAGATCTAAATAGGTTGACTTGTTAGCAACATGATGCAGTTTGTGCTTTCATATAAAGACAAGGATTTGGGTGTTAATACCTCTTGTCAGTTTTCCTGTTTTATTAGCATCATGTTTGATGCAATCAAGAGCCAGTCAGGAGCTACACGTGTTTAAACCTGCTGGAGGTTGGTATCTGCTATAGCTGTACCAACTGATGCAGATGTATACTCCAGTAAGTCGTGGAAGAGAAATAGGGAGAGGGCTTTTCCCTTGGTCAAAGCAAGGAGTCAGTCAGTAATTACACAGGACTGGCATTGTGTCTTGTAAAGATATTTGCCTCTCCAAGGAAGGAAAGCAATGATTATTTTATTAGAAAACACAGTAAGACCATCTTCTGGCTAAGGAGGGATTAGAGTGCCTTTTGGAACGAAACATCAGATCTGTCTAGACACCTGGGAAACTTCAAAGGCGAGATTAGCTGTAAAGGCTTGCATGCTCAACAAAGACGGAGTCTCGTGAACGTGTGTGCTGGCAGGTGCTTCCAAGAGCTTCTTTCAGTGGGAGCTCTCTAAGGGGAAACTCTGCCTCCCAGGCACATTTTGTTTTCTGACTAAGCTCAGAAGTAGGTGCTGTCCAGCAGATGCAACTTGAGGCGTTAAGGATGTGCAGAGACTGAAACACTGTGTGATAAACAAAATGTGTAAAGGAGAGAGTCAAAGGAGTTCAAGCAGATCTGTCCTTTGCCTTCTGCACCCCTGTCTTTCAAGATGCTGTGTATCCCATTACACAGCCGCTTTCGGGGCGTTCTGAATCAAATGCTTTGATTTTTGTTCATCTGGAACTGCCTTTAGTTAAGTATGAGTTTAGGACATTCCTCACCCAAGTGGATGTCGTATCTACAAACTGGGGTCCTCAGGCACCTTAACGAGCACCTGGGCCTAGCAGCTACCTCCTGCTCCATCTGATATGAAACAGAGTGACACTGTTTTCGCTACTTGAGCTGGAAGGGACAGCTGGCTCCATGGGAACAGGAGAGACAGGAGCAGCTTTTGGGGACTGCAGGCATGCAAGGACCTTGGCTGGTGTTTGTAAAATATGGGGGTGCCTGCATGAAACCAAAGGTTTCAGGGAGCATGTTGCACATGCTGTTAGTCTAAACGTTATTATAGTCATCTTTCTTCTGTACTTGGGGAGCACAGCATTGCCAAACCACTGAGCTGGGGGATATTTTGTGATTTATCTGGATTTGGTTCCAGCGAGCGTGACTTAAAGATGATTAAATGGACTGAGATTTTTGGCTTGATTCGATTATAGTTTCATTACAGAAGTTTGAATTGAACGAAGTAAAAGGCAAGCTCTGCTTTTACCAAGGAGCCTTGTTACACGGAGACAGCAATAACCTACAATTTACAGTTTGTTAGAAAGGCTGTGGCAGGACCTTGAAGAGAAAAATATGTACATGTGTAGAATCCTGTCGTGCTATTTTCTGTTTGAATTCACCCAGCCCAGAAAGGTTGAGTAAGCTGCTGATTGTTTTCTACTCTGTCTTGTCAAACCTCACTTTGTATGTGTGCAATGTCATTTTGTTAAAAGTTTTTAGAATTTGCAAGCCTTGCTCGCTTTCTCAGATTTGCCAAAAATAACTGCTGTTTCTTAGCTTTATCAGTATTAGCCTAGCTTTACACTAGTGCTGCTTTGATTTCAGTATTAGCTTGTGAAGCTGTAAGAATTCATGTAATAAAGCATGGGTTTTTTTCTTTACTTAAAGAGCATTTTTAGTTTTGCTGGAAAAAGTGTTTGTACTAATTGCCTGTCAAATCTTAATATTTCATCTTATTTCTTCTGATTATCTCCTAAGAATGGTGCACATTTCCTCCCTAGGGCAAAGAGTAGTGTTACTGAAACCATGCTTGCTTGAGTTAAAGTAAAATAGTGGCTATTTAAAATGATAAATACCACTTTACATGCGGTGCTAGTTGTGCACTGTGGAATGTCCTCACATATTTGTTTTGGTGCCTGGGATGATAATGTACAGTATGCAGATAGCAATGTTATTAGACACCTGCGGACACTGTAAACATATGGTGGGACTCAAACGCATCTATTGTCTTCACTGTACATGCCTCCCTGGGCTTGTAAGAGGATTGTGTGAGATAACATCATAAACATCTCTTCCGCTAAAGCTGTCTTCTGTGGCAGTAAAATAGATAGGAGTGAGGGCTTCCACCGTGCAGCTATTCGCTGCAATGTTACATTAAGTTGTAGAAGAGGACAATGGCACTATTTTTCATTAGAGCAATACTGATGTTTGCCAAAACCATTTACATAAATCAGCACGCACAGCTATAAATCCTAGGTTTTTAGACCAAACGATTTAGTAATATTTTGATCAACTGCTAGAATCGTAGAATTATAGAATCAGTAAGGTTGGAAGGGACCTCTGGAGATCATCTAGTCCAACCCCCCTGCTCCACAGGGCCACCTAGGGCACGTTACACAGGGTTGCATCCAGGCAGGCTTTGAAGATCTCCAGAGAAGGAGACTCCACAACCTCTCTGGGCAACCTGTTCCAGTGCTCCGTCACTCTCACAGGGAAGAAATTCCCCCTCACGGTCAGGCGGAACTGCCTGTGCTTCAATTTCTGCCCATTCCCTCTTGTCCTGTCACACGGGACAACCGAAAAGAGTTTGTCCCTGTCCCCTTGACACCCTCCGTTCAGGTACTTGTACACATTGATAAGATCCCCTCTCAGGCTTCTCTTCCCCAGGCTGAAGAGGCCCAGCTCTCGCAGCCTTTCCTCATAGGGCAGATGCTCCAGCCCTCTGGTCATCTTCGTAGCCCTCTGCTGGACTCTCTCCAGTAGCTCCATGTCTCTCTTGTACTGGGGAGCCCACAACTGGACACTGTACTTGAGATGAGGCCTCACCAGGGCTGAGCAGAGGGGCAGGATCACCTCCCTCCACCTGCTGGCAATGTTTTTCCCAATTATGCCCAGGATACCTTTGCCCTTCTTGGCCACAAGGGCACATTGCTGGCTCATGGTCAACTTGTCATCCACCAGCACTCCCAGGTCCTTCTCTGCAGAGCTGCTCTCCAGCAGGTCAGCCCCCAGCTTGTACTGGTGCCTCGGGTTATTCCTCCCTAGGTGCAGGACTCTGCACTTGCCCTTGTTGAACCTCAGGAGGTTCCTCCCTGACCAGCTCTCCAGCCTGGCCAGGTCTCTCTGAATGGCAGCACAGCCCTTAGGTGTGTCAGCCACTCCTCCCAGCTTGGTATCCTCACCAAACTTGCTGAGGAGGCACTCTGTCCCCTCATCCAGGTCACTGATGAGTAAGTTGAACAGGATGGGACCCAGTCCTGAGCCCTGGGGGACGCCACTAGCCACAGGCCTCCAACTGGACTCCACATCACTGATGACGACCCTCTGAGCTCTGCCTTTCAGCCAGTTCTCAATCCACATCACAGTCCATTCGTCTAACCCACACTTCCTGAGCTTACCTAGGAGGACGTTAGGGGAGACAGTGTCCAAAGCCTTGCTGAAGTCAAGGTACGCAATGTCCACTGCTCTCCCCTCATCTACCCAGCCAGTCGTTCCATCAGAGAAGGCTATCAGATTAATTAAGCAGGATTTCCCCTTGGTGAATCCATGCTGGCTACTCCTGATCACCTTCTTCTCCTCCATATGCCTGGAGATGACATCCAGAAGGAGCTGTTCCATCACCTTTCCAGGGATGGAGGTGAGGCCGACTGGCCTATAGTTGCCTGGGTCCTCCTTCTTGCCCTTCTTGAAGACTGGAGTGACATTGGCTTTCTTCCAGTCCTCGGGCACCTCTCCAGTTCTCTAGGACTTTTCAAAGATGATGGAGAGTGGCCTCGCAACATCATCTGCTAGCTCCCTCAGTACCCATGGGTGCATCCTATCTGGGCCCATGGATTTGCGGATGTCTAGCCTGCCCAGAAGGTCTCCAATCCTACCCTCCTCAACCAAAGGAAAGTCTTCCCTTCTTCAGACTTTCTCCCTCACGTCCAGGCTGCAGGATTCATGAGGGCTGCCCTTAGCAGTGAAGACTGAAGCAAAGAAGGCATTCAGTAATTCAGCCCTCTCTGTATCCCTTGTCACCAGGGCCCTCACCCCATTCAGCAGCAGGCCCACATTTTCCCTAGTCCTCCTCTTGCTGCTGATGTATTTGAAGAAGCCCTTCCTGTTGTCCTTGACATCCCTTGCCAGACTCAAGTCCAGCTGGGCCTTAGCCTTCCTCGCCGCATCTCTACATACTCTGACTGCATTTCTGTAATCCTCCCAAGTAGCCTGTCCCCTCTTCCACATTCTGTGTACTTTCGTCTTCTGTCTGAATTTGGCCAGGAGCTCCTTGCTCACCCATGCAGGTCTCCTGCCCCTTTTGCTGGGCTTCTTACTCAGAGGGATGCACCGCTCTTGAGCTTGGAGGAAGCGATGTTTGAATAGTAGCCAGCTCTCCTGGACCCCCCTTCCTTCTAGGGCCTTAACCCATGAGACTCCACCAAGTAGGTCTCTGAAGAGCCCAAAGTCCACTCTCCTGAAGTCCAGGGTTGCAATCCTGCTTGTTGCCTTACTTCTTTCCTGCAGGATCCTGAACTCCACCATCTTGTGGTCACTGCGGCCAAGGCTGCCCCCAACCTTCACATCTCTAACCAGTCTCTCTCTCCCAACCTCTTGTTGGTAAGGACAAGGTCCAGCAGGACACCCTTCCTCGTAGGCGCCTCCACCATTTGCGACAAGAAGTTACCATCAATGCATTGCAGGAGCCTCCCTGGACTGTTTGTGCCTTGCTGTGTAGTCCCTCTGGCAGGTGTCAGGGCGGTTGAAGTCCCCCATGAGAACCAGGGCCTGTGATCATGAGGCTACCTCCAGCTATCTATAGGAGGCCTCATCAACTTTCTCTTCCTGGTCAAGTGGCCTCTAGTAGACACCCACAACAGTGTCCCCCATGTTAGCCTGCCCTTTGATCTTTACCCATAAGCTCTCAACTGCCTCCTCCTCCTCCCCACCTAGGCAGACCTCGATGCATTCCAGTTGCTCTCTCACATAAAGAGCAACCCCACCACCTCGTCTTCCTGGCCTGTCTGTCCTAAAAAGCACATAGCCATCCACGACAGCATTCCAGTTGTGCGAGCTATCCCACCATGTCCCCGTGTCTGCGATGAGATCATGGCCCTGCGACCACACACAGCTCTCCAGCTCCTCCTGTTTGTCCTAGGGTTTCTTTATACTATTACTGCTTTCTCAACCTGTGCAGCAGATCATTTTATTGAGTCTCTTTGGGCTTCTCCATATTTCTTTTTCTTTTTGAAAAAGCTCAGCATTCATCATTACACAGATGCACGCTGATGGCTGGGAAAGGGAAAGATCCTTTTCATTCCACTCTTTTCTCATTTTAGGGAAGTTCAGAAAAATGACAAAAGTCAGTTTTTCCCCAAGATTTGGTCTGGGAAATTTATACCTACATTGTTGCAATGTTATCTTAAATGAAAGTTTATTAGAAGAAAAATACCCATAACGTATTAATTTTTAAAAGCATATTTTATATGTACAGAGGAATTGGGAAAGGTCATCCAGAAGAAGCCAATGGGCAATCACACTTGTACTCAGGCTCCTTACCTAGGCTGCTTGGAACTCTGCTAGCCTCAGGCACAACTTACTCATCTTATTAAGGAAAAGAAAAGTCAATGTGCATTTTCATAACCATGAAAGAAGCCAGAATTTTTTAGGTGTTTCATCTAACCTCAGGACTAATGCTACTTATTTTGCATTGTGTAATTGTAGTTACAATTCCCCAAGGCAGCTAAGACAAATAGTGTGGAATGCTTGTGAAGTAGCAAAGGCTAAAGTAATACAAGACCCTAATATTCCTACTCTTTAAGAAATCTCAGAAATTCATTCTTTCTTTTATTAAGAGTTATACAGAAAGAGCTTACTTTTGAAATCATTATATAGTTTTTGAAGATTACTTTCCCTGACCTCTGGGAGGTTTTGGGTGCATAACATGGATATTTTTTTAAATGGTTTTCACAGGAGCTTATTGATGTATGCCTTAGGACATGAAAAGAGTGAAAGATATGACCTTAAAAATATGATCTATAGGAGAAATTTTTATTTAAGTTACGTTATTTTTGCTCCGAAACATCTGAAACTAGAGGTGTGAATTTCTTTAAATCCACGTTTTTTCCTTCCACATTTTGCCTAATGTTGCATATCTGATGTAGTTAATAAAACCTAACTTCTTGCAAGGGGCAGACCATGCTCTCCAGGATGTCATGCTTAAAATCTGGAATGAGATTATTTTTATTGCTGGCAAATGTAGCTGAAGGGCATGGAGGAATTAAGCTGTTTGTGATAGAGTTTTTAGCCAACCTTCCAGATTTCCATCTCCACATTGAACCAGGCTTGTCTTCTTAATTAACTTTATATATTAGCTTATTTTAATTAGACTCCATGCTTGTAACATGAAATGTTGGTTGAATTGGGGTTTTCCTAATATGAGATGCTGCTTCTTTTTTACCCTTCTTGTAAATATTTTTCTGACACCAGATAAGGATAAAAGTATGTGTTGATATTCTGCTTTATGAAATGTCCCTTGAAACATCACAGTTCAGATTTTTTTTTTTTTTTTTTTTTTGTATGTCCCTTCAGTATTTCTGGGACTATTGTTACCTTTCCTGAGGAAGAACCTGGCTGTGAGAAGATGGTGAAGGAATTGCATTGTACTTTGGAAGTTGATTCCTCTTCTGTATTTTCTGCTATTGCAGCTGAGAGGCAGCTCAGGTTGCGGGAAGGCTTTATTTTGTATTTCTCTCCAGCTTGGTATTTTTTGAAACTGCTCACAGTTGACTGCTCTTAATTTTGCTTCTACTCTGCCATTAAGATCACACTTTCTTTTTTCTTGAGTTCTTTTACAGCTTTCTAGTATTTTTTCACTTGTTGCTGAGTCATTTTAGGACTCCAAAGGCCTTGCACAACCTGTTGCTCTCTGTGTGATTGCTGTGGGCTGACAGAGGACTTTTCATCAGGTGACAGAAAATCTGACTTAACCATTGTCAAACCACTGCTGGCCCAATTTGGCCCATGCATTAAGTCAACACTGGCTTATTCAAAGAGATACACGGACTACTCTTTTTTAAAGGATGATCAAGCCTCTCCTACCTTTTATTTCTAGGCTCAAAGGACTAGACATTAGCTGTATGGAAGCTATGTCACTGGGGTTGTTCCTGCTTTTATTCCTGTGACTGAAATCAGAATCTAATCTTAAATTTTCGATTCTCGTATCTTCATCAAATTAGAAAAAAATGTGTGTTTGAATGCCGTTGGTCAGAGCTCATCTGTCTGTATTGGAAAGACATTCTTCACTCTGTCAAGAATTTTGCAGTTTTGCAAGCATGAATAACTGGTTTTGCAGATAACATGGCTTGCTGCAACTGCTGAATTCTCCTCTGTTGGCTTGGATTTGAGTGTCCGTTCCTCATCTTCTGCTCAGAGTCTGCTGAATGTTTGGAACCAGATAGCAGCTGAAATTGGAGGTCACCTTTCTCAGGAAATTTTTCTACTGTGAGAAGTAAAACTGTTAGAGATGCTTCCTCTCATAGATCTATATTTCCTACAAATTTTAGACTTGATACTGTCCTGAGATTTTCATTCCTTTATGTTATATTATTAGCAAATGTCTATTCACAGTTGTGAGATGATTTTCCTTTGTGAGTTCATCAACTTGTATTGTTGCATTGCTGTTTGGATGACTATTAGAACTCATGTTCGGGCTCAGGAGGATGTGAACCAGTGAGTAATCCCAGCTCACTATGTGAATTATGCATATAGCTATTGGCTGCCATCTCCGATTTAACAGTGTACTTCCGGATAATGGTCCTGCTGATTATAGACTTTTTTCATATATAAAAATGTACTTCTCTGACTAGATCATAATTAAGCCAGGAAGCACATGTTTAGTTACGCTGCTCAGATATTTTAATGATTTACTATTTCCACTTGTAAACTTGTCTAAGGCCTTAAAATTGAAGCTGTTCAAGGACAGTAAGTTTATTATGATCTGTTAATCTCTTGGCATACTCTGGGCTCCTCTCAGTAGTGCTATTAATACTGTCCATTGTATTCTTGCTGCATGATTATCTGTATTCTATCTGTTGCTGAAGTTCAGTTTTTTGAGCACGAGTGAGCTAAGTGACTACCTATTACTAGTTATTCTGATGAGGTTGAGCACCAAATTTAATGGAAGTCTACAGCTTAATTAATTAGAGATTTTAGAGTCTGAGATATGTAAAAGACAGCTAGCTCCATGTCAGCAACAAATCTTTTTTTTCTTACTATATTACTAAAGAGGTGCACAGGGTTGTGGCTATTTCTGAGGTATTAAGAGAGACTGTTGTCTGTTTGTTTAGTGAAAGGTACAGTAAATTCTTGGTGCGGTGTATCTGTCTGTTAATAGAAATGTTCTGCTAACGTAACTGTAAAGATACTAGGGTCAAGCGTTTTGCACCCTGATTGGATCAGGAGTCCCTCAGCTTGAAAATACAGCTTTCGCTTTTAACAACCCCAAAGTCAAATGTGTTGCAGATATTCTTGTTCTTCAGATGTCCTGCATATATAAATATATAGCATATGTCCATGTGGAGGCAAGATACAGGAGAGGATCTCTTGTAATGCACAGTCTCAGATCATGATGCTGTTTGAACCGGAAAGGTTTGACTGAAGCGTTTTCAAAAATCCAGCAACAGAATTCAGACCCCGGCATTGCTGGAGCTGCAGCTCCTGGCTGTCACCAAACTTTGCGGGTCCTGATCACTGACCAGAGTAGAACAGGAAGGGCTGGTGCTTGAGCAGCTGTGGTTAGACACTTCAGGTGCACGTGCACGTGCACATGTACGTGCACGTACAGCTGTGGGTACTTGCACTATTTAGGCACTAATTATTTTATTGTCGTTGTTTTTTTCAACACTGGTCATAGAGAACTATGAAGTGGAAGTGTCCAAAGACCTCTTGCCCTCCAGTTCTGCTAGTGGAAACCTGTGTTCATTCTATCCACTGCCTCTGTACTCTATATTAAATGTTGAAAAAGCTGATGATGCCATTTCTGTCATGTCAGGCCACTGTGTGTGCCCATTGCTTGAGCACCTGAGTCTGTGACAGGGATGAAACATGCCTGCTTCTTATTAAAAATCTTAAATACACCTGAATTTTTGAACTAATAACAAAAGTAGTAACCTTGATTTGCAATGCATGGGCTATCTTCTCATCTTTTTGCCTATGGCGTCCCATTCCCACACTGCCTATGAAAACGGAAGCACATTTCTGCTGTTCTTCAGTTAAACTTATTTTACCTTTGATCATCATGTAAATTTTTGGCCAATTCAAGCAGATCCTTTCAAAACGCAATCCACTGAGCAGGGGTTTTCAGTCACTGTGCTTCACAAAGGCTCGCAATCTAGCTCTTTGTTCCTGGCGTTCAACTTGCAGTCCACGCTCCCCATAATAGTTACTTGTTCCCCTATAATTATTCGCAGCCCTACTTTGGCTGCTTGTAAGGGAATTTGTCCAAGGGCTCCCATGTACCGTGTCTGCTGCAGATGATGCTGCGGTTGCTGTGTCCACTGCCTCTGCAATTTAAAATGAAGGAGAAGCCATGCCAGCACTTGCAAATACTTCATTTTGCCCTTGCAAGGTCATAGGTAATGGTGTGAATATCATTGCCCTGTCTTGCAAGGCTATTCATCTATATCCAAGGTTGCTCCCTCTGTGTTATTTTCTTCTTCTTTTTTTTTTTTTTTTTTTTTTTTGGTGGATTAGATCTAGGGAATATAAGAGGATTGGGGATTATTTTGGAAGGATTTTAAGCCATTTACCAAAGTATACTCTTTTTTTTCTTTTTTTTAAATACTTTCTCGTTTCTCATTTCTGAGTTCTCTTTTGGAGCAGCTGCCACAAATGCAGAGCCTGATTCTCTGTCATTGAGTTGACTGGTTATTAACCTGGGGTGTACTTTTCCCTTGCTCCTTGCTCCACCCTGCAAGAAAACTTCTGCTTGTCACTCTGTCTCCGTGTGTGCCAGAGCAAAGGGGAGCACAGTGAAGGCAGGTTGGTCTTTCAGCCGTGTCAGGTTGTTGCTGAAGACGAGGTAACCGAGTGTGGCATGCAGCTGTGAGGACAGCAATGGGCTGGTACCTGGCGCGGGGTGGTGTCAATGTCCCCTCGGCCAGCAGGAGCGTGCCCCAGCTCAGGTGAGGGCTGGTGAGCCACAGCTTTCCCCTAGTCCTAATGTGTACCTCAACGGAAATGCCCAGAGCAAATGCAGTGATGCCTGCTGCTGTGCAGTGCTTACGGCGTCAGTAGGAGTAAAGACGGCAGTGGGTATGGATATGCAGGTACAAGCAAGCTTTAGGTCTGCAAGCATAAAATCAGATCTACTGATCCAAACATTTTGTTTTTTTTTTTCTTTTCTTCTTATTTTTTAAATCAAAGTGATATTTATCAGGCAGACTAACATATTTTGTTTTTGCTTTGTGTTGCAAGCAGCGGGATGTATAGGTTGGCCTTTTAATAAAAGCCAAGAACTACTGTGACTGCAGCAATAAAAAAATTCATACTGCAGTTGGGTGTCTGTTCATATGTTATTTGGACTTAGAAGAATATAATTATAGGGATTTTTCATTTTCACAGTACATAGCTGAAAGCATGTTTACTGTTAAATTGCAAATCCAATTATAATATGTATAATTACACGTAGATCTCAAAAGGTTGTGTTTTATTATTTAGGCTGTAGAATCGCTAATTGGATTGGCTCTCCTTTTGCCTTGTTAACCAAAAGTTTTCAACCCCCTTTTCCCACTCTAATCCTGTATAAATTGTTCCTATAGGCAAAGTCTTTTAATTTGATTTTTCATATTAAAATATTGCCATGTGACAATTTATGTGAAAAGCCTTCAGTCTAGTTTTGTTAACACTTACAGCCCACATAATGGTGTTTTAAAGTTCTATAATAATGCTTGTAATAAATACCCATCTTCCTATCTGTTCCTACGCTGTTCATGTGAAATGTGAAATGACATGTTTCAACATGAAGTTTATCATTTGTTACTGTGTATTTCAAAATGTTGTATAGTTAAGCATATTCTGGCCAAAGTTCTCTTTATCTCAACTGACTATGCAGTGGACTTGTTTTGTATCTAAGCTCTTGTCTTGCACAAGTCTGGACTTCATTGCTGATTTTTCAGCTTCTAAACAGCCTCTCCTCACTGTAGTGCTTTTAAGATAGACCTAGAAGAGATCTGAGTTCAGCCTATCTAATCTAATTGATAGTACTAGGAGTGCTATTCTTGTATATGAGTATTTTTAATAATATTGGTGTAAGTATTGTAATCTGCTCAAGTATAGGTTCTTTCACAAAGCTGATATTTTTTTCTCTGTAATTTGTTGATATTTATTACTAATTTGACTTTTTTTCCCTGCTGCCTATCAGACAGTTATTATGTCAAAAAATACTAATGAATGAGGGTGGTAGTAGTGAGTTCCTTGACCAATATTTTTGAAATGAAGTGTTAGATGGTGATTTGCAAAATACCAAAGTGTGGAATCATTTGGTTCTCATCAGCTTTCAGCTGAGCTAGTTTTCCTTCCAAAGTTTTTCCCTAAAATAATTTGACAGTTTCTGCAGTGATCAAAACAGCTGCTTATTACTTTCCAAAATGGCGATTACATGAGTTTTGGGATGTTCTTTGAAATCTCTGATGTAACTTGGGGGGTCTGCGTGGCAGCTTTGGTGAACGGCAGCTTTGCAGTGGTGTGCTCCACCTCTCCACAATTTTCTCCCATCCTTGAGTGCAGGACGTGTTTCTCTTCATTTGTAAATGGATGTTTTGATTTAGATTTTGCTAGATGTTGAAGTTTATGTCAATGTTATAGGCTCTGGTAGTGTTTTATCTGCTGATTAGTCCTATAATGTAAAGTGCCTGGTGATGCATTGCATAGAAGATGCTATAAAAATAGTTTATGGTGTGATAGCAAGGAGAAATGTGGGGAGGGCAGATTCATTTTATTAGATGAGCAGGAGTCCCCAAGCAATCATTTGTCAGCAGTATTTAAAGATTAATTTATCTTTGATCATTGAACATTTAATAAACACATTCTTCGCTGGAGTAAAATGGTTATATTGAAAATAATGTAAAGAGAATTTATATTAAATGTTTGTGGTACTTTTATCTCTTGAGAGAAGCTGTTTCAATGTGCATCTAACTTCCACACTAAATACCTTCTCCATGACATTTTTTTTTTTGAAAGACTTCAAAGGCACCAGCACTCCTGAATCTCAGCTGGTGCTTCATTAGCACTTTTTCTAAACTTTTTAAAAATATTACCAGTAATTTTTTTTTTAACTTGTGTGAGCACTGTGTAGCCCATTCTTTCAGCTCAGGTTGAGGTTAGAGCTACGTGCAGAAGAGACGCGTTTTTCTTGTGTAGCCTAGCTTCCTTTAAAAATAATTTGTGTCTGATGTTAGTGTCCATGTGGCTTCGCATGACCATTTTTCAGATAAAAGTAGTGTATATAATTGTTAGCCGCAGCAAAAGGATTGTCTGGAGATGGTTTTGTGTGCTTATGTTTTAGGGACTGTTCTATTCCTCCACTATTGCTAAAGTCAATGAAATTAAAGAAAATCAGCTTTAAGCTGCAGAAACGTGTGCATTAACTTTATTTTTCAAGATACACCAGAGTATATTTTGTAACTGTGTAATTAGATAACCAAAACTTGTAGCTGCGGCATTTGATCTTAGTATCAACGAAGTAATAAGGGACTGCAAATTACTTATCATTTTAAAGTAAATATTAATGCAGAGAACATCAACTTCCTGACTTTTCTCTTTTGTACATTGAACTCTGAACATAACTGTAGATAAATAATTGTGACAAGCTATAGAGTATTCTGATATCTTGAACTAGCCCAAAATTCGTAAGGTATTTAAATACATTTTAAAGGGAAGAATTTCCTGTTCCTTTCCAGTCTTCATTTTGATCTGAGGAAGACTTTTCAGGTTTCTTTCAAATAACCATTAAGATGAGCTGAACTTTCTTGAAGGCTTGTGGAATGAAACATGCGGAAAATATAATTGGAGACTTATGTCACTGCGTGGCTTTAAAGGCTGGAGCTATAAAGAAGGACAAATACAACCAAGCTTCTTGATGACTCTGAGGTGATATTATGAAATAGAAGCAGTTCAGCCTTGCTGGGTTATAGTGTCAGCTCTCACATCACATTTTTTAATGATGTGATAGGTGCATGTCCACTTACTGTGCAATAATTCAGCTTCATATATGCTTGACCGTTTCATCTAGGAATCCTACCTTAGAATTGCTGTCAGTAATATATTTCTGAAAGCTGAAATTTTTCAAGAGTGACATATATGCCAGGTTTCCATTGGTTAAGCAGTGAGGTGCAGCAAGGTGCATAGGTGGCCCGGTTGTCTACAAAGATGAGAGGGTCATATGAGTACTTAAAGCCAGGTGCTAAGGATGCCTTCTCCTCTGCGTCCTTCACAGAGAGCAAAGTGCCGAGCAGTTGTGGATTTCAGTGGCATTTAGGCATGTCCGTGCTTCCAAACCCTTTAACTGTTGTTCGTTCCCATACCTTCACAGAGGAATGTAGATTTCTGTACATTTTTTTCTACCCAGCTGCCCTCAGCTGCGATGCCTCCAGTTGACAACTGGTTTTCCATCAGTTAAGATACAGGATGGATTTTCTTGGGTCTGTTTTAGCTGTTATTATTAATTTACCTTCAGAAACAGTTTCCCTTCTAATTAGGTTAATGGAATGGCACGAAAACAGATGCTTGTTCTGTTCTAGTTCCGGATAGCCCAGGAGGGTGGGGAGCAGCACAGGGAAGCAGAGCTCTGACACCACCCTTTGAGAGCCATTTAAAGATAACTGCTGCTGAGGGCTTTTAATGATGTTGCAAGTATTTCATAGGACCCATTCATATTGTAGATGTCTAGTTAATGAAATTTAAAAATGTTCCTATTAATTATTAAAAGGAAAAGACTTGCTACGCGCGACAAAAATTTACAGAATAGTTGAGAAATGTTGAAGACATTTGATGAAGGAATATAATAATGTGAAAAACAAGAACAATTTGAAAAAAAAACCCCACCATATAATATATGCAGGTTTGGTGAGGTAAAAGAAAAAAATATATTACTTCTGCTGTGTACGTTCCATTATGTAAAATACAGAAGCTGCATAGGCATCAGTCACAGAGGTTATTAATATGAAAATATGTAACTTCAAAATTCTACTTTTAAATGACTCTGCTTCAAATTCTAAGAATTTTAGTGGAGTATAAACAGCTTTTTCTTGTTTCTGATGGGAGGACGATTAATACACCTTACTAAAGAAACTGGAAAATAATGTTGTGAGTGCTCAAATTGATCAGGTATCATTTTCTTAAAATAACAGTCTGTAACAGAAATTCAGTCCAAGCTCTCCTGAGTGGCGTTGTTGTAACAATTGAATATTGGAGTTAATGAAATATTGAAAGGCTTCCCCTCCTCGTTTTCTCTCTTGCCTGCCTTGTTAGTGGGAACAGCAGTTAATGAGCCTGGATGTAGCACAATCGTTCTGTTACCCTCTCAATATATATGGAGTTCCAGAAGAAAGGAAATTTTTAAACCTACAATTTAATATCTTTTCATTGTCAAAGAGCTGCCTCTTGCTAAAAAAAAAAAAAAAAAAAAGTTATTTCTTTGTGTTGAAAGGCTTAGAAATGAAATATGCTAATAAAATAATATCTGATTTGTTATCCAGAGGATAATTTAGTGCAGACGATTAGAGAAAATGTTGCAGGGAATTAGGAAATCTATGGCTTATATTAAAATGTGGTTTTCAGTTGAATCTGTGACAAATTTTTCTGCTCTATTTTTGCAATAGAAAATTAGATTGTGACTGCTAATATTAAATGGGTGTTTGCAAGGCAAAAAAGAAGGAAGTTTTGTGATAAACTCAGATTTTTGCGTGTTATCTTCATCTCATGCTGCGGCCCTGCACAGCTTCATTCTCGCCCATTCAGCCTCTCCTGGCAGATGGGTAATGCAGGCTTGTTTTCCTCTTCACTTTGTTAGAAAGAGCATCCTCCGGTATTTACAGCCATTATTCAGTCCATGTTCTCATCAAATTTTGTCCTGCCATTCCCAAGTTAGCTCAGAGCCCTGAATTTCGCGGCAGCAGAGCTCTTGGTGGGATTGCAGTGGTTAGAAAAGCTGCCAAGCTAAGTTGTGCTAGCGGTGCTATCCTCCTTGTTACGGAGAGGAAAAGCTATGTTTTCCTGATGGAAGGGTTTGTTGTTCCTCCTTTACTGATACAAAGTGCTTCTCATCTTCTTTTACTGTCATGTCACCTTCTCTTGCACATCAGTGAAGTCATGGGGGAACAGGATTAAATCTATGGTCTGGCCAATTAAGTTGATAGGGCACCAAGGAGAGTGGTGGGGCAGACTGACCACGAGGCCCCAAAGCCTTGTTGCACCTACCAGAGCAACCTTCCAGTGTTCGCTGGAGTCATCCACACAGCTGGAGAAAGAGAGTCCCTCTCCCACCACCTGGGAGAAGGAGAGACCCAAAGCAACGCTTGTGCAGTGGACGCAGCGGTTGCAAGAGCCGAGGTCACCTTTCCGTGGGGTGAGCACATTTCCTCGGAACCACAGAGCTCATGTAGCAAATCCGAGGCACAATCCTCAAACTTTGTCTTGAAATATTCTAGTGGCCATGTTCTTCAGTGTAAAAGAGTACGTTAATCTATTATATTTAATTGAGATCTGTGTCAAAAATCTGTCAAAGCAAATTTTAAGAAGTTCAAACTTCAGGAGACTATGGAAACTATTAATAGCAGACTTACAGAAACAAACTGACTTTCACTTTTCATGGGAGGGAATATATGCTTTTTTTGATGTGGCTGTCTGAAGCTGGACACCTACAGAAACAGCCTAGCTTTCAGAGGAGTTTCCTCTGAAGTTTTCCCTTTCCTGATTGTTACCGGAAGAAGTATAGTAAACTGAAATTGTTTGCCTAATGATTGCTAATACATTTTTACAAACTTCTTCATTAACCACCTCACTTTCTAAACTCAACACCATTTAACACCAAACACCCACATTTTACATTTTATAAGAAATTATCTAGGCTGCTTCTCAGAGCTCATACAAAAAAAATGAGCAAGATAAGCAGCAAGCAAATGCATTCAGCAGGCAACTGAAATGCATAGTGCCACTCGTTTTAGAAAATTATAAACAAGGATTATAAATAACATCAACTAATGGATAAAGAGATAGTGATGAATGGGGTGAGAAAGGCTGAGAAAAACTATATAATTGGAATTTGTGAGAGCAGATTTTTTATATAGTCTGTGTAGTTTCCGGGTTTCTCATGTTTTACATGATTTTGGAGAAATGAAAGGTCAGGCAAAAGTAACTGTACTTCCAGTATTCTTTATGAGATTATTGGCCTCCTTCATGTAGGATTGTCCACCCTTCTATAATCCATGTCCTTAGGTATTGGTGTGTGCAGATGTCACCGAGGGATGAAACAGCCAACTGAAAAAAGCCAAATTCTCATAAAGTTGCCAAAACATTTGAGCCATATCCCATTGACTAAAGCAGTTTCATACCACTTTCCTTGTGTATAATCAGTAACACTTAGCCTAGCATGACCCTATCATCTAAATGAAATAAGCTTTGCTCTTAGTTTGTATGGATTATGATAGCCTAAGATGGGCCACAGTCAAATGTTATGAGACTGTTGGCTAGGATGCTTGACTAAATGACTGTGTGAGCATCTCGTATGGGATTAGGTGTCAGGCTAGACTGTACATTACACATCCATAATTTGGCATAAGCTTTGTCCACTGCGGGATTTGGGAGAGCTTGGTGTATATTCCATAGCTGAGAGAAAACAAATCCTTTGGTCTCTTTAGGAACTTGAAGGAAAGAGTTAGACGATTGGTTTGAAGGTCTCAGTTTGCATCCTCAGGACAAGAGCCCAGCAGCTGTTGTTGCAGGCTGGTCTCTAGCCTGGGCCAGGACTTACTTTCTTTGGAAACATTCTTCTTTGCCCTGCAGTGATAGGCAACCAATTGCAATTTCTACCCTTCTGCTTGTCTCCTTTCACCCAGTCACCTCTTTCCTGCGACCTCAAATACAAGAGAGAGAGTAAAAATTCACCATGAGACAATCCTAGATCCATGTTTCTTACTTGACTAGCCAGTCCTAGTTGGCCAAAAACAGCACAGCCCATGCCCCTGTATGTACTGAAATGTGACTTTAAGGGATTTAGTAGTTCAGTTGATGGTCATCTGGGGATCCAGAATCAGGACTGCTTCTTTTTAAGTCTCATCAACCACAAAATATAAATTCATCATGAAAATTAGAATGGAAGTAGAAGACAATATAATTATTTTAAACGACTAGAGGAATAATGGAAAGTGTAGTTAGCAGTGTTCTGATTGAAATTTAGATGAGAATACAAGTAAGAAGCTATGAAAATTGAAAACAGTTCTTGTGTTTATCCTAGGTTTTTGTTTTTCTTTTCCTGTGTGTTGATTTTGTGTAATTACTGTGTGGCTTTTAATACTGGCAGAGAAGGCCCATGCCACTTTCAGCTAAATAAAAGAAACCCCACGCAAGGGTAACCACTGATGCAATACACACATGCAAAAATTACAGTTTGAGAGGTCTAACAAAGCTTTATAGACTAGATGTTTATTGTATAGTATCTTTTTTGTATAGTAGATGTTTATTGTATAGTAAAAATTACTGCTTATTCTTTAGAATGTCCCCTCCAGTGAGACAGGGCTTTTAGCCTATGACTTTGAAAGGCATACTCTCCATCAATTTTAAAACTGACTAAAAATGATCATAAATGCCTATTTTTTCCATGTACTTATATGCATTTAGTTCAGAGTCCCTCAGTCTTAAGAGTTTGGGATTGGAATCATATGTGAACCTGTCTCTTGGGTTTGGAAGATGACCTAGTGGTGAGCCTTTCTAAGACTGACTATACGGGCATTTGCATTAAATGTGCGTCTGATGGAGTTCAGAATCATTGCTTATGTTATGGATGGAAATTACACATGAATTTCCAGAAAAATAAACAGAAGAGACAGAAATTGGTAGCTAGGTAAATAACATCTGGAACCAGAAAATTAGATCACAGTTTTATGACTATAAATATTATATCTATGCATAACTTCATCACACAGAAGTACAGATTTTATCTGATCTGATGTGGACATATGATCAAATTACCAGAAGCATGTGATAAAGAGCTTATGATAGCTTTAATGGGCTATTATGAATGAGGAAAGGGGTGGAGATCCAGGTAACTCCTAATACAGCTTATTGCCCACAGGGGAACCATTAACCCACCCAAACAATTTTTGACTGGTGTGATCTTGCAGAGTAAATTTATATCAGTCAGTCCTTGCCTCATGGGACTGAAGACACTCTTGATTTAAGACTAGGCATTGAAAAGCTAGGCTTTCTGTATTATTTATCCCACAGCTATCATGGATCTGTCTGTCCAAACTGTGTGTCAAATGGGCTCTGTTGCAAGGTTATATATCTTGGGACAAGGCCTATACATCATGTTTATGGGCCAAGGTGACCCTCTGCATTTTGTAGAACTGTTCAATGTGATTGAAACTCGTTAAAAGATGGGACGATGAGCTTCTAGTGCTGTACTAAGGGAGGTAAGATTTCTAGGTTTAATGCCAGTGCAAAAAGGCTTAAACAAATAGATTGGTGGAATTACTACTGTGCCGAGCGTTAGTGAGACAGCAATGAAATTGTCCGTTCCTGCTGTCCGTGTTTAGGGAAAGCTGTTGCAATTTCAAAGTCAAATGAATTGTACTAAACATTTTTGGAACTCAACTAAAATCTCTTGAGAGTCTTTTGCTTTAACAAGAATTGCTTTTCCTTGCATTGATTTGTCTGGTCAGTTTTTCTTGTAGATTGCACAATGCCAAAAAAGTGAAAATTTAGTTTAATTCTGGGATCTCTCGTTATTGGCAATATTTTGATTTGTTTCCTAAGATCTGAATCAGATTGTCCAATTTGAATGTCAGCATTTGCTTCAGTAGCAGAAGTGCTTTAAGTATCTTTTTTGTTTTCATGACAAAGCAGAAAAGAAGTTCCTGAAAAGCTAGGGAAATGTGCTCAATATACTATGAAAGTGAATATTGTGAAAGTAAATGACTGCTAATCCTACTGGGACAAATCAGGAGAGAAGACTAGGTGCATAAAAATATCTAAAGCTTCAGAAAGACTAACAGTGCCTAATGAAAGCTTAAGATATATTTTACAAGCTATGTGAGTAGTTTGCTGATTTGTAAGGACTACGTTGATATTTGTAGAATAGACAGACGAATTTCCATAATTTCTAAAATATGGAATTGGCCCCTAGTTTACAGAAAGCAGAAATAAAATTTGTTGACCATATTAATGTTGTTATTAAATATCCTTGGCATTTTACCTTTCTTTTCTTAAAGCAGACTAAATGGAGTGTAGCATTGCATAGTCGTAGCTGAATATCCTTTCCGTAAGACATGCTTTTAACCTTCAGGTTTTGCTTGTCGGTGAGCAGTATATTGTGTTCATTTGTATCTGTGTGACAGCTGTAAAGTAATATGAATACTTAACGGCTTAATAGGAGGTGTATCAGAAATCAACATTATTCTACAAATAAACTTTTTTGAAATGTTAATCAATACCTAAGGGGTCCAGTGATAACTTTATGTAAAGTAAAATTATTGTATCTTTTAAAATATTCTCCTTTATATATTCATGATTATTGAAATTGTCTACTTTATTCTGCATCGTATTTTGGCTAAGGAGTCTGCCAAGGGTCCAATTATTCTTTCATATTGCTGTATATAATTCATATATACAAACTTGATATTTGGATTTTCATTGGCAAATTTCAAAGCATTTTGCTAAGGACATCATTTATATCATTATATTCAGTTTGGTGCATACAGGGGTCAACAGCCAGACAGAGCTGTTTAAGATGCCCACACAGATTTAAAAAGGAAGAAGCTGATCTTGGCAGAGCGAGTTCAAACATTCAAGTTTGCTGCTTCTTCAACCCCAAGCATTTTTCCTCAAGAACATATGTATCGTAGTGTGTCTGTCCTGTCTGGATTCACGTTAAGAGGTGCCAGTTCTAAACAAACACAAATACACAAATAATCAGAATGCAATTGCAGTTACAGGCAGTATGTTGCAAAGTCCACAGACCACATTTGTTGACATGTCTTAGTTGTCCAGGGTGGCATGTGTTGAGTAGGAAGGAGAAAACCTGTTCTTTTCTAAAAACAGAACTACCTGTTTTTATTATTTTTGTATCAGGTAACAGCATGGTTCTGTCCTGAACAAGGCAAAATCCATTTTATTCTCTATCTCATTGCTTTTTTGTAATGGTTTCCATGATTAATGACAATCCCTAGGCTTTCTGTACTTTATGAGATAGCATCATCTTTGGATCTTGAATCCAAATGAATCCTTGAATTCTGCTAATTCTAAATAAGTAAGAAAGAAACTCAAACATTTTTCACAACATTCAGATAACTTTGAGTGGCTAATCTAATTGGCAATCCAATATTTGCTGCTAAAATGCAAAAACCAAAGTAAGATTCAGAGTAAGAAATGTAGCTTAGCCCGTATCTTACTGTGGTTATTGGTTTATGGGATTATTTAGAGTTTAGCTCGTGTGTTTGCTTAAGATAGAGTTTCCTATTGCTGCATGAGCATGCAGACCAGGTTTCCATTCTGCTATACTGTTTAGACTCAGGGCCTTACAAAACTTTTTATGGCCTTTAACCTAAATGACAGTGTTGGGGATTCATTACATGGGTGCCTAAACACTTTTCTTTTTATATCAAAATGATTTATGTGTTCTGTACTTTTCCCATTTCCTCTTTTGAGAATGCCAGAAAAGGAGGGTGAGGACAGCAATCTGTGTGATTGATACTATGCTTTTGAAGACAGAAAGAAATTATTTAATGCTCGGGACTTTCCAATTAGTTCTATATCCTACTATTATTTAGAATTATCAGCTAAATTTCTATGCTGGGTTAGCTCAAAAGTCTCTGTCACAGGCACAGTAGCAAAATCAAGACCTGAGAAACTAATGTCAAATACTTTTTGGCTGATTATCATATTACGTAAGAGGTAATGGTCTTCTAGATCTTATTCAGGGATAACCCTTGTTATTTAAGATGTTTTGTACCAGTATATAGCCAGATCACTGGCCTTAAGGAAATGTTTCCCTCTTAGCTATTAGGAATGAGCTTACTGATTATTAATTAATTAATTACTAGCTGATTTTCCATTACTAATAAGGAGAAGCAATGCTAAACATAATGGATATTCTAACCTTTTTTGTCTGCCCCAAAACTTACCAAATAAGGTTGATGCTCGTGGAAACCAAGGTTTTAATAGCTAACAAGTGTTTGGAGATCTCCAGCCCACAGGCTTTTGAAGTGAGGCGCTGTAACGTTGATCCTCAGAGGAGGGAAATGACTGAAAAATTTCAGGCGATTGTGCCTTCGGAAGGGATCCGCAGGGAGGAGGCTCCAGGAGCTGCCATTTTAAGAAACGTGTTGGGTGATGAATCTGATGTTAGAAACCAGTGGCTCTGCTCTTGGAAAAGAGTAAGACTGCTGTAACTAAACGTTGAAAATCAGTGACAATTTTAAAATTAGACAGAAGCCTGAGCACACAAAAGCAAACATTGTTTCATTCTAACCAGAATGCACAAGATTTTCTCTCTAAATGATAGCTCAACAATTTGCATAGTTTCCTGCTCTTCAAGCAACATACCATTAAGTCACTTGACAGGATTTTAAGCATCCAGCAAATTCTGACATGAAATATGTGTAACTTTTAAAGAAACTGAGTACTAGTGTTACAGCCCTGTTTTACAAACTTCACTGGCAGGTAGTAGACATTATGCTCTTTATGCATCATTCCTCTCAGCTGGAAAAGCTTAGTTCGTGTTATCAACCTCTGCCGTTCCGGTTTACAAAGGCAGGGACAATTTCTTGAGTAAAAAGATATTCCTGGACGTGTCCTTTCCTATAGAAACACATTTAGCAATAATACTTTTGTTTGTACATGTCATACGTTTCAGCAAACATTCAGAAGAACTATTGACATACTCCTGCACTTACTCCAGAAATGAAACTACTATTCATTAGGCATAATGAAAGTCTATGCAAAAGGTATTTCTAGTATTTGTGATAAATCATTGTGATTACTCTGCTTCACTGCTGCATGGCCATTCTGAAAAGAATTTTGCCTTTTGCATGAATAGAGAAATATGAGCACCACTGATGAGTTTTCTCTTTATTTGACCTTTATTTGTGTAGCTATAGATGGTATAAATAGAGAGAATCAATTACATTTTGTTACTTTTTGCTAATCAAAGTAAAAATACAAACTGTCAGGTACTGTGCAAAGGAATTTATCATCTGTCATATTTTCTACATGAGATTCAGTGTTAGGCTTTGTTTTATTAGAAAGAGCTTTTGCAACAAATAATACTAAATCCAGATTCTCATTACTGAGCAGATTCTTGCTACAGCAGTGGATGAGGACACTCACATTTCTTTAAGGAAAGGGGAGAATAAGAAGTACGTGAGTGTAGAAAACCCAGAAGATTGATATATGTTGTTTAAAAAAGACTGTTTCTTCAGGATTAAATATTTTTTATCTTTTTTTTGCAAATATTCATTTCTATTTTGTTCGGATAATCAACTAACAAGTTCCTGCCCATTGTTACCTCCATTTTAACCTGAGTGTTGCACTGTAAGATAGACCCACTAAACTCAACTAGAAAATTTATAAAGTGCTAGTGGTGTGATAATTGCTAGTCTAGTTAGTCTATTTAGATTCCCACTTATTATGCAGAAATATTAATTTTGCGTTCAACTCATCCTACTGTCCAACCATTTATATGCCTCTTATCTATGTTGCTTTTTAAAAAAAATAAATCTGAAACTTTTTGCAGTGGGGACTGTAGGTTCACTCTGGCTCCTTTGAAATCAGTGGAAATATTGTCACTGACTTCTGTGGGCCATGATTTCCTTCATAGCCTTTTACCCCTTTTTGTGTGTTTTCTTGATGGATTGCTTCCTGACTGCTCTGTAGCACTTCTAACTGCCACTGTAATCCAGATGCATTATGCCAGTATGTAGACATACGTGGGGACACCTTCCCTGCGGTAATAAATGGAGTCCCCAATTGACTTGGGTATTTGCATACAGCAATAATTCTTAAAATGCTTTCTCCTTACTCTGTTTACCCTAAACAGATTTAGTGTGTTGAGGGGTCCTGACATTCATCCTGTATTCAGTATGTCTTGCATCTGGATTTTATTTTCATGCATTTGGAAACAGTTTGCCTTAACAACAATTATATAAAAATACAAAGGAGAAAATTGTGCTTGTGCTTTCATTTGTATTAGTTCATCCATGGAATCTGAGAGAGGGAGATTCTCTTTCTTGTGCCATGTTGGGACTGAGATGGGCTCTAAGCCCATGCATGCTGTCTATTTAGGCATATGCTTAATAGTCTTCCTGCAAACCCTAGCTCATGTAGTCAGTTTTGCAGAATACCTCTTCCTCTTTCACAACACTGCAATGTGTGCACTCCTACAAACCCTTCCTGTTCCTGTGGCTCCCAATGCTCAAGGCTAGTGCTTAGCAATGCAGTTTGAACATTGTAAAATAACAACTTTAAAATGGAAATAACTAGGTTATTTCTCTATCATTTTTATTTTATTTATCAGAACTCTCCATGTCCTACTTCAGGGTTATAGAGATGGTCAGCTGGAAAAATTGGGTCTTTCTTCATCATCTATCAGTCTCATAAGAGAGATGCTGCAGTCCGCTAGCCATCTTTGTAGCCCTACGCTGGACTCTCTCCAGTAGCTCCATGTCTCTCTTGTACTGGGGAGCCCAGAACTGGACACAGCACTCGAGATGAGGCCTCCCCAGGGCTGAGCAGAGGGGCAGGATCACCTCCCTCCACCTGCTGGCAACACTCTTCCTAATGCACCCCAGGAGACCAGTGGCTTTCTTGGCCACAAGGACACGTTGCTGGCTCATAGTCAATTTGTCATCCACCAGCACCCTCAGGTCCTTCTCTGCAGAGCTGCTCTCCAGCAGGTCAGCCCCCAGCCTGTTCTGGTGCCTCGGGTTATTCCTCCCTAGGTGCAGGACCTTGCACTTGGCCTTGTTGAACTTAATGAGGTTCCTTTACAGCCTGTCCAGGTCTCTCTCCTTATATTCTTATGTTCTCTCCTTATGAGAAAGTTCTTCTCCTTATGCATTCTATCAGATCTTTTTCCCAGCATGTCTTTTTGCTCTGACACCATTCATGTTAATCGTGTTCCCTCTCTGAGCATGTTCAGCTGCTCATCGTTTGCAGTGTCTCTCCTGCGTGCAGCCGTGGGCCTCCTCGTGCGCCTCCCCACTTCCTGCACGGCTGGGGCTGCTCGCCGCTGCAGCAGGCACTGCTGGGTGCCAGGCCTGACCTGGGAGATGGCGCTTGGCCTGCCGAAGCCTTGTGGTTTGCATTATTAATGGCTGGGCTGTGGTTTGGGATGCTCGTACCACCCAAGATCATGCAGAATGCAATTATTTTTGCTCTTGTCTCACCAATTCCAATTTACCACTTGAAGTCAGAAATTTTCTAAAAGGAAACACAAGCATAGAAGAGGTTTTTGTCGTCTTGACAGAGATTTGAAGGGAGAAAAGATATAAAGAAGCTTTATATTGGCAAGCACTAAACGGAAATCAATTAGTTAGAACCGCAGGCTTTAGAAAAGGGTATTTTCAATGTCTGATCCCTTTATGTCAGGCATTTTGAATCACAGCCTGAAATCACATGGTCTTAAATTTAGCTTAGCCCCAAGTTTGTAAAAATGAAATGTTGTCAAATTGAAAAGAGGTGATCCTTTTTTTTCCCTTTCCTTTCTCTTCCTTCCCCGTCCTCCCCCTCTTTTTTCCAGGGAATGTTTTGTGTCTCCTCTTTTTTAAAGCTCCTTTTCTTTTAGCGAGTCTGACTGCTACTGCTTTCATTTTGTGCATTTCAGCAACCATTTGGAAATGTATAACTGACTGTGCAGTATACTGTCAAAATGGCAGTGGGCAAGAAATTGCTCAGTTTTATTCACATGTAAGTAGTGTTTATATCTGTCGCTTGTTTCCCAGGATTTCCTCTTTGCTTTATTCTTGATGGCCATTATGTCAGACAAATGCTCATTTGCAGAACAGAGGTAATTCAAGATGAGGTCTGTCATGTCATGGCAGTAGCTTTAAGGTTCACAGAAAGCCCTTCTACTTGCTCCAACAAAATATGGTGTCTGTTCTAAAGCTGCTCAGCTGGCTTCCAGTTTTGCGTCAGCTGCAACTCTCCCTTTGGTAGCTGCAGAGCATGAGCATAGAAGAAAGTTCTCCTGCTAACGTGAGAAGCCATGGTAGCAGAGGCTGGAAGTGCCACGTGTTGGGCTGCCCACTGCAGGAAGTTTCCCTGGGAAAGCCCCCCACTCTGTTAGAGTGGGGCATTTACAGCCATCAGAGTAGACTTGTGGTGCTACCTGTCCCACCACAGCTCCCTTCAGGACTGAGAATGAAGAAAGATGGGGTGTGCTGGGGCGAGGGAGGTGGGATGAAGCAGGTAGTCGTGAGCCACATTAGGTTGAGCACTTGGCATAGCTGTAGCTTGGTGTCACATAGCATTGCCACGTCCCTTGGGAAGCACTGGCTGATCTTGATTCTCAATTCCTCTAATGGATGTCCGAGGCACTTAGCACCTTATGGACACCACTTAGCATTAGTCCCCTTGCCAGGGCAGCACTTAGGAAATAATCGGCTTTGCAATGCGGACAAAAAGTTTGTTTGGCCACCTCTGTGTGGTGTGTGGGTCCAGTTATCAAAGTTAGTTGGTTCTGGAAATTATTTTAGATAATAGAGCCATAATCTAAAACAAGGAATTCTCCATTACATTGCCTTGCCTCTAGGCAGCAGAGTAAATCTAGGAAGCAAAGGCCTCGATGGTCTCCATCGAGATGAGATGTAACTCATCCAGGTTTTATTTGTTCATATACATTATACTGCCACTTTCACTCATTTTTTCCCTCATCATTCTTTACCCACTCCCAGTTCGCCCTTCTCTTACCACATTTTTACATCAGCACAACTTTTTTGCTTTCAGAGGATCCACTCCTCATTTAATCGAATGCCAACAACATGGACGTTGGAGATGTAATTTACACCATCAAATTGATTTGGGGCCAGGCACTTCTCTTAAGAGCTGCACCTGCTTTCTCTAGGCTGTATTTAGTGGAATTTTCCCTTTCATGTTTAATTCATATTCCTTCTGGGAAAATATTTAGCGAGCTAACTATTGAAGTTAGGGATAGGGGGACTTAGTCCAGCCTGAAGTTGTATAATGCAGATAAAACATTTTCCAAACATCTTGGATATCACAAAATGAGTTTTAATTATGCGAGTTTCTCCCCCCGCTCTTTCTCATTATTAAACCCATGTTCCTTTTCATTTCATTTTCATTAAAAGCATATAGTTTTCTACCCAAAAGGAAATCTTAGAAGAAAAAGAAAGAAAGAAAAAGAAAAGAACTGTGGTTTGATCACTGGCCCTTCTTGCTTACAGGAGAGAAAGATATAAGGTTTGTCTTGTCAAGTAATCTGCCATTTACAATATTTAGTTCAAGAAGCACAACTCAATTCTCAGAGATATATCAATGAACATATAAAGAGTTAAAGAGTATTTATGGCTTTGATGTCTGCTTGGGGAGCACGTGATGTTTTCTGAAGTTAATGATTTTAGTCTAGCAACTGTTTTTCTGAAAAAAACTCATACTTATCATCAGCAATATTTGAACAACTTCCTCCCTAGTTTAGACACAGATCAGTAAAGACGCTTATATGGCCTAAGGTACGTGGGATTTGGAGCACACCGTCAATGCTTAGAAAGGTTGTTTGCTCTTTTGCTACCCAGTTTTTCAGTCTTCCATTTTTTCAAGAGCAGTTAATCCCTGGCAGCAACAATGCACTTTTTATTGGCCATAAAACAAGATTTTGTGAGTGTGTATTAAAAGCTCAGTCCTGCAAGACAGCAGAAGTTTGTCTGTTGGGGCATGGTGCAGTGACTCAAGCAGTCTAAGTCAAGCTGGCCCTATCCCAGGATGATGAGTGTTTTTAAATCAGTTAATCCAGGTGTTTCCAGATCAGTTAATCACTGTTGCATTTTTTTGTCTCTAAATAGAGAAATAATATAGACTTAAACAAACCAAAGTTGGTCAAATACCTTCTGGTCTCAACATTATTGTGCTGACTGATCATTAGAAAACAGTGATACATCATTCCAGTTCTTTTTTAAGAAGTTTATGAGATGGGTTTTGACATACTTTTTTTTGTCTTTATAGGAATGAATAGGAAGAAGTTTTCTGCACCATGTGTAATGATGGTTTGGACTGCTTCAGTAGCTCACACCTTTTTTGTAGACCCCTTTAGTACTCGCAGTACCAAGAAGCTACTAGACTGCTGTTGATATATCTAAGAAAAAATATGAGCTAAATATACTTGTCATTGGGTTGTATGAAGACCTTGTTGTATGTACTTCAATTTCTGAGAAAGCCTGGGATCATTAACAGAGGAAAAGATGCTTTTAGCATTTCACCTATCAATTTATTAGCAAAATTATACTCCTATAAAAATTCCACTTTTGCAAGGTCTTGTGTCAAAAATGATAAATGTTCAAATCACTGGTAGCAATCTGTTTCTGTTTGTGTATTCCTACTCTGCTAAACATCCACTTTGAGCATTTATTTGCTGGTAGGATATGTAAGAATTCAGACAGTGAACTTAAAATTTCAGGACAGTATTTTCTTTTCTGCTCTAGAAGGAAACAGCTTGCAGTACCTTTAAAGAGCTCAAAAAAAAAAAAAAAAGCCCCCAAAAATGACAAAAAAATGGGAACAGATTGCTCAGCCTGTGGCTGGGCTGGTACAAGCAATCTGTGCAAGATTTCTCCAGAGGAAAAGTCTTGAGACAGAGAACTTGTGCAGCTAAGGAACATGGAAAATTGTTAAAGGAGCAGGAGCCATATTATGCTTAAAAAATCCTGGTGAATTCTGCTGTGCTTACTCTTCTGCTGTTCAGCCTGCATCCCTTTCCTCCGTAGTTTTTCTGTTATATGTGAATCTGCTACCAGGCAAGAAGTGGAGACTGTGAAGCTTTCAGGGCCAGTTCTGTTATTAGGACAATCTGGTCATTTTTTGATTGAGCTTTTGGCATACCACAAAACTTCTCAGCTGTTATTCAGGCTGAGGCTTATTCACGTCCCATTTTTCCAATATTTAAGTTACAAAATAATTCCTTAACTGCTAAAAGCCTCTCTCAGAAGATATATCTTGGAGTCCCAAAAGGGAGAAGGAGCAGCCTTGTGGCTTTGTTGAAACACACCTTTGTATGATATAAGCAAAATTTGTAAATAATCATAAATTAGGATTTGATGTAAAATCAGTGCTGCAATGCTTCCCACAGTGTTTTCCTGCATTGTTTCCTTCCCTAACTGCAACACTGGCTGCTCTGTGTTAGCTCAATGCCTCACTCAAAAGCGAGGCATTTCCTCTCCTAGAGGAGGTTGCACAGCAGAGATAAACACAGAGACTTTTGTGCAAATTGCGTTTCTGCTTGATATGGTTTTGATTGTTTGGAATTTGTTGTAAAATGGGAGAAAAGTGGCAGCAAACGATAAGGGATAATTCCTCAGTTTGGCAGAGCGGCGCTTGCTTTGCGTGCTGCTTGGGCTAGAAATTGCCAGCTGCCGTCGACGCTGCCCGCTGGTGGGAGAAGCTGCCCGAGACAATCAGCTCACCACTCTCCAGGGGCGCTGGCAGCCTGGGTAAAACACAGCATGAGTAATATATATATATATGTATTAGGCCATGGAGCACAATCCCCTTTAACATACTGTTTCCGTTCAGTAGCACGCTAACATATGCCAGGCAAGATTTTATGTTCTGGCCACATCCTGGATCGGTTTCCCCTGCTCCCGCTTCTAGTTTTTGCCTCTGGGCTAAACAAGATACTGCAATTCTTTGGAGTGCAACCCCAAAACCACCCCTTTTTCATGGCATTGAGAACATATTCCTGATTTGGCCAGTCAGTCTCCAGAAATGCCTATGTATATATATATATATATGTATGTATGTATGTATGTATGGCTTATGAGCATGTGCATGGCATATCCCTTGTTGAAAGCCTTATCCTCTGGTGCTTTAAGACTCTCTGGATGATTGTTGTTCACCCTCTTCTCAGACTGTTTGAAGAAAATACCACTTTTATTTCTAATTAAAATGCCTGCAGATTAAATAGTGTGAGCTTTTGAAAGACTTCCATAGGGATCTGTGCCATTTGCAGCAGATATTGTCAAAGGAAGTCAATGAGTAATGACAGCTATGTCATCTTCTATCTAATTGCCTGAAATACATAGTTCTCCCCTCATTTTCTTTGTGCATCTTTACGACTGAAGCACATAACGCTTAGCGTACTAAGGGAGTTTCTTTTAAGAAACCATTTCTTATAAGAATAAAGTACTACATTTTTGTATACTTAGAAAATGGCACTAGCACTGTCACCTCAATTATTTTTTGAGAAGGAGCGTACACAAGTTTTAAACCAGTCTTTTTTTTTGTCAGTTGTTCAGAAATCTATTTAATGCATATATTTAATTGAGGGCAAACTCACTCCTACCAAAGCACAAGCCTTAATGTGCTCAAACCCTTGCTGCCACTGCTAACAGGCACAAACACATTTCCCCAAACAGTTCTCACTACCTCCTTCACTGGTCCAAGCAACCTAAACTGCTGTGACTCATCCTGTAGCCCAGGCTACTGCTACTTCTCTCTAGCACTGGATACATCCATGCTATGCCTAAGACTGCAAGATTTTAAAGATAAATCCTTTCTTTATTTTTACTAGCTGCATAGCTGAAACTCCGGTCCAAGCACCTATCATCTCATGTTTACTGCAGTCTATAATTTTCTCTGGGCCTTCCACATTCAGCTATGACCTCCTCTTACCTATTTGGGATGCTACTGCGAAAGTCATTTCCTTAACTCTTGGCTGTCTCCCTCCTTTCTTTGCATCACAACAACCACAAGTTTTCATGCTGGTGACTGTTTTCCCAGGTGTGCCTCATTCCACCCTGAGAAGTCAGCTCCTCGGCTGGGCCAGGCTCTTGCGCTCTCATATTCCGAGACGAGGCCTTTTACACTTCCGACAAATGATTCCCGTTGTTCTCCTGCAGAACGTTGATTAAAATCCATTAAACGCGTTAAGTCCCTCCTCAGAATATCCTTTGGCATAATACTTGAAAAATAGTTGACATCTCTCTATCTCCATCTGTTGTCTCTGATCTTATACCGAGACTGTGAAATTCAGAGCTTTTTCTTCTCCTGTTTGCACAATACTACTTCTGTAGTATTGTGCCCATGCCTGTGACCCTTGAAGCACTGCAGTGGCTGCTGCTGTTGGGCCGCGACAGGCTGGTGATAAGGGCAGGGGACTGTGCTGAACGTGGAACGGGTGTGCGCTGTGGTCACGCTCTTCACCCTTAGAATCCCAATGGTTTAGCATGTTTCCAGCTGGCACTGGGGGGTGTTCCCAGGTGGTGAGAAGACTCTGCATCTGCTTACGCTTTGCTGAAACATGCTGTACGTAGCATCCTTGGCACTCCAGAAAATACACCTCATAGATAACCAGCTGCTCTTCGTTCTAAGAATAACAGGCTGAGATTTGCTACAGGAAGTATGAAATCTCATCATTATCTATACCAGGCTGGATCTAGTCCACTTTCTGTAATTCAGTATAAATCTTTGGAAGAAATAAAAGGAAGAGGTGGCTTCTCTCTTTTGGTGGCTACTCTGGAGTAAAGTGAAAAAGTAAAATCTAACTTTTTTGTTGTTTGCTAATAGTCCCTGTGCTTTTTCTGTAATAAGCAGGCATTTGTCAGATGCAGGACACCAAAATCAAGGTATTCACAGAGTGGTGGTGATTCTCTCAGATTTGGAAAGCTATAGGGCACTGCTCATCTCTTTCTCTGAAAAATGAGTGAGAACAGTGCCATCCCTATGTACAGTATGATCAAAGGCCTCACTTGTAGAAGTTTTCTTTTTATTATCAGGAGTCCGCTTGGACTACAGTTCAGCTGATGCAGCCTGAGAGCACTGTGCTTGCTCGGCAGGCGCCGGGCGCCAGGGCCCTGCGTGCAGTGCGTGTCCGGCACTCGTCGCTCAGTGGTGTGCGGCAGGCAGGCAGTGACGCCATTTCTGCATATTACTGTAGCAAAAAAAAACACAAACAAACAAAAAAAACAACAAAAACAACAACAACAAAAAAAAAACTTCATGTATTTCAAGTGAACTAAAATTATATTTATATGGTAAGGCCTACACAGCCAATTCAGTTCTTACTGAAGTTATTACAACAGAGAAATTGAGTCTTAAACTGAAATCTGAAATGCATGAGGAAGTGGTTACCTGTCCTCATTGATGCTGTTTGTGCCTTTTTTTCCTGTATTGATGTCCCTCAGAGGCGTGGTGCAACAGCAGTAGATTGGGGGCAATGCTACATCATCTGGAGGAAAGGCATTTCTAATCCTCTTTTCACCTTTCATTCCTCTGCCGTGGTTATAGATCCTTTATGTGTATCCATATTCCAGAATTTTCTGTCTCCTCTGTCTGCTGTTTTTGTGTCCTCCTCCCATATCGTCTTGGTGGAGTGCAGCCTAGTGTGTACAGGCTGGAAAACTCTTGAAAAGTATTTCTGGATTTCTGCTCCATGGGAGTTTATTTCATGAAATAATTAGTTACCCAAATCAGGAAGTTGGCATATTACTAGCCAGGAAGCCAACATGCATCTTGTCAGGATAAAAATAAGAACTTTTGTTCCCTTAGCTAAATTTAAAGAGGAGATTAAATTCTGATTCCTTCTAAAACAAGATATCTTTATCCAGGACTGCATTGATTTTAGCAACATTCACTAAATCGCCAGCTTCAGCTATAGTTACCTTTCTGCTCTGTTGTGTCTCATTATTAGATCTCTGTTGCTGTTGGGTGTGTATTATTTTCTAAGATTGAGCAGACTAATATCATCAGCCATAATTCTGTGGGTTTCTCCTGAAGCCATTACCATAATTAAGATAACGATATTTAAAGTGAATGTTTATTTCATACAGCTTTGTGTGACAAAATATAATTAGATGTTTGGCTGCATATGTATATGGTTGAAAAGGATTTAGTATTTTGAAAGAGGCTGTAAGTTAGTCTGAGTAGAGCAGTATTTTAACTCCTAAGAGTGAGTGACTGAATCGTCAAGCAAGTGTGCCGTGAGCGAACCCCAGGAAACCTGCTAATACAGAACGATGGGGCTCGATTTGCCTCCACTTGAGAAATAATTTGCCCAAAATGACAACTTTAAATTTGCAAAATTCCCAGAAGTGTTCTGTTAACTGTGCTGAGCTAATCTTGTAAATATTTATCTGCCTTACATTTGAAAGTAGAGGAAGACCATTTTTCTTATCATGCTCTGCAGTACAGTGTGGAGTACACTGTTCCTCATAGAATTTGCTTATATTGCCCACAGTGACTCTTTAATGTCAGAGATCCTGGCATGGAAGCAGGCTACAAGTGAATGAAGTCTGTTGGGTATCTTGTGACTCTACCCCTTTCTTCTCTGTTTGAAATGACAAGCTTTGGAAGTGTTGAAATCGCATGGTCAAAATTGTGTGAAAAAGAAGTTGCCGTGTTGTTTCATGTTGACATTTCAGGCCTCACTTGATGCCATTTGTTTAGTCTTTTAGACAGGAGTGCCATATTTTTTTGAATGTTAACAAGGATGAGACAGAACTTGATGAGATGAAGTGTACCTTTTGTCTCACTTGGCATGTTAGTGTCATATTAAGAAAAGAAAGAGGGTGGAGGGGGATGGCCTGTCCATTAAGTAATCAAACGTACGAGTACCTTGGGTCATAAAGGGCTTCTTTATAATCCTCAAACAGCAAGAGAAAACAGAGAAAAAAACATTGAAGATTAAGTAGGTTGACTTTTTGCAAAACCATGTGAGTGCTGATGTAATTATTTCAAATTAATATTTGTTCCAAGTAATAGTAATGATTTGAGTTTCATATTAGCTAAACTGTTTAGAATCCTATCTGAAAAAAGCCTTTATGTTCACACTCCCAAGAAGTCTTTTTCTAATGCATGTTTCTTAGCAAAGTCCCGAATAAGGCCTCGCTTTTTCAACCATTTCAGCACGTGCTACACCCCTCATCCATTTCACCTTTCCCACTGCCACCCTTTGGATACTTCCATCAGCTTGGAAAATTACTTCTCCATTTTCTGTCTCTCAGTGGTTCCTGCAAATGTTTATCCTTCCCTTCTTTAGTATAGTATTGAACACTGTGGAATGACTCTCAATGTTGATTTTACATCAGCATTATTCTATCTCAGAGTTTACAGTTAGTATCTTTATATCTTATATCGATTAGATCACTCATTGGTGAGATTAAGTTACACTATGTCTTTGGAACCATTCCTCTCACTTTCTAGTCTTGTTTACCTAGTCTAGACAGTTTATCTGTATTTCTGTTACAAATTTTCCCATTAAATTTCCATTTGAACCTATTGCTCTGATGGTTTTTGAGAAACGTTACTGCTGTTGTGGTGTCTTTTGTTCAAAGTTGAGCAATTTGTAGTAGATACAGTTTGGGCTAACCATTACAGGTGCTGTTCTCCTGCTCTTCTCTAAGTACTTACTTTATACCACTTGAATATTTATTGGCAGGAATTGGAAATCAAGCAAAAGTCATGGTCAGCATACCTAATGTGGCTACCAGAGAACCTTCACCCTTCCAGCACATATGCCGAGTGTAGCTGGCCCTATGCTATCTGCTCTTCATTCTGCTGCCGTATAAAGCATGTTGGAGTACTCAGGCCACCTTGACATCATGGTCGAACTGTCAGAGAAACACTGCAGCACCTCACAGCTCAAATTTGCTGAGAATTTGCCTCATTCCCCAGTTCGATCTGTGTGAGTCGCTGAAATTTTGAGTATGGTTGAAAAAAAGTCATCAGCCTCACTGGTGGGGCTTGGCTATGATCTAACAGTAGCCCACTGAAACATTGGTTGTAAAAAAAAAAAAAAAAAAAAAAAAAAAAAAAAAAGGCTCTGCACATAGTGTGGATGTGGGAAAGGTTGTGATGTACCTGCTTTATTTAAAGTTCTCTCTAAGGCTAAAACACATGCAGATTTCTTTGGTGCAGCTGTTCATTGAAAAGCGTAGGAGATTGTCTCTTTGTATGTCATAGGTGGAACAGAGTAAAGTTGATCATTTCTTCTTCCTGAGAGATTTAGTCTCCAAATAACTGCAACCATTAGCCTTTACTAATACAGCTCGTGTAAAATGAAGAAATCCTACCTTCTGCTGCAGTTTGAAGAAGTAAAACAAAATAAGATATGAAATCCTTAGGATAGGTCTTTTTTTCTTAACTATGGACATGGTATAGAACATTTTTTTGATACTCTTTATTTTGTTCCAGTGCACAAGTTCTTAAAATAGTCCTGTTCTCTTGTGGAAAGATGCACTATTCAGAAGCAAAGAGAAGGAGGAATTATTTGCATTGGGGCTTGTGCTTATGATGTACAAGCTACTTTGAGGGAGATCCACATTTCTGATAATTCATGGAATTCATGGAATTGACTCATGGAGGTCAGTCATTTCACTGAGTAGATTCTGCATGGATGATATCTCACTTTAGAGTGAGATGGAGATATTGTAACCACGTCTCTGTTGATGTTGTAAATCTTAACCAGAAAAGAATCAGTGCAAATACCATTTCATTGCTGTATGTTGTAAGACCCAGTGCTTTTTTCATTACCTACTCTTTAGATACCAAGATAATGGATAACATAGACCATCTCTAACTGTGCATGTTGTTAGTAGGAAGATCTGTAGCAGCTAAGAGCAAGATTGGGAATTTGTCAGGTTTTGGTCTTTCACACTATTTCCCTTACAAAAAGATCACAATTCTAAGTGGGCTCAATATGTGTGAGTGTTTGCTCATGTATACACATGGTATGCAGAGGCTGAGGAGCCAGCTAATAGGTATCGCATAGTTTGCCAGTGTATCTTCAGGCAGGACCCTTCTTAAGGATCTTTTTTTCTATTTTACTCTCAACTTGTTTTAATTTGAAATCTAATTGTATGTTTCTTTTCAGTTTTAATATGTTCCAGTTCAGGGTTCAAGTTCAATTCACTTTCCCATTCTTGAATGAAAATTTTACTCCCTTTGAATTTTATAGTAAACTCTTTGGTTTCAATGAAATTGGGGATTTATTCCCTGTACTTAGCTATACTACGGAACATTTTGCCAGATCTAGTGAAACATAACTGTAATTAAGCCATCTGCAAGGTTAATCTAGACATTCTCTCCCACTTGAAGCTGATTCTAAGGTAAAAATGTCTAATAGATTTGGGTTGATAAAAGGTACGGTTAAGATTTTTTAAAAGAGATCTGTGAAGATGCACCTCTTAAATGGATGTTTCTCACATTGCACTGAATTGTGGACTGACAATCTGGAAAAGAGTACAGAAAGGACCATATCGTTTTATGGAAGGGAGAGGCAGAGCAGATGTTGACCTTTCACAGATGCATGAGCGCGATGGTTCTCTAGTGGCCAGGCCAAAGGGAAGAGTGAGTATTACTATTTCTGCTGACCAGAACAAGTGTCCTTTAGCTCAGGTGAGGAAGAGCAAATGCTTTAGAGATAACGGGTGAAGAGCCTGGTTTTAGTGACTTCATTCATGAATGCATTTGCCTATGAGTTTTATATTATACATCTCATTAGTATATTGGTTAAAAATAAACCCTGCCAATGAATATGAAAAAATACTGGCATCACAGTTTCCTGCTTTCCAGATAACCAAAAGGTTTAGAAAAGTACTTAAAAAAATAAGTGAATCAGAAGTACTCAAGTATTTCAAGAAGCTTTTGTTAAATTTCTTAGTAGAATCATAAGCAATTGCAAGTCTGTTCTCTGATACTTTAATTCAGAAAGCATCCAAAATTGTATCTATTTGTTAAGCTTTATTTCTTCAAAGTTACTGAAGGCTGGCATACTAATTTTTAATGACACCTTTATGTCTGATCAGGAATGTGCAGATTACTTGAATTGGTTCTATACATATTTAAGCTTCCTCTTTAAAGCATATTATCTTTGTAGTCTGGTGGAACTATTTCAGCTATCTGATGCTACTTGCTGTAGGTATGCAAAGACTTAAAAATCATGCACTGAGATATGTTTTACTGTGAGATTTTTTTTAGAATCATGATTGAGTGTGGTAATATGCAGGTTTTAGAGGAAAAGCTACTTTGAAATACAAAGTACATTTAAGACTGAAATGGCCTCTTTTCTTCTTCTTTTAAAAGAGCTGTCTAGGAATTTCAGTGCTTGTTGTGTTTTTGAAAATATGTAGAATGCAGCAGACCCTAATAGCATCATACTATTTTTCAGTATGTGTTTTTCAGAGTTCTGTTACTCTCATTTTCCTCCACTTTCCTCTTTTGATTTACTGGCTTTGTGTGTGAGATTCAGTACACTTGGGCAGATGCAAGCAGCTGGAAGTAATAGAGTTAGAGCACTTTGAAAGGCTGAATTTTCACAAGTGGTTAGGGGTTTAGATGCTGGGAGTCATTATCTGGTGCTTCAGAATAACATTTAGAGAACTTGCTCTCACGGCAGAGATCTGAAAGAGGTTATTCATGGGTTGTATTTCACTTCTAAAAAATTGAATAAAATTACATTGCATTATGTTTTTAAATGAAGAAATCTGATTGAGCCATACAGACACGTTGTAGAATAACATATATTCTAATGGCACAAATCACTACTTTTATTCCATGTATTCAGAAAAACATATGATCCCAGAAGCTTCAGAGAGAACCTTTTTTTCTTGCCAACTATATATAGCATAGCAAGTGTTTCCTTTAAACTCAAGCCAACATCCCATGTAAACACGATAAAGTTAGCTATGGCAGCTTTATAGCAGAGCAAGAATTTGTGGTGTTATATTGTGCATTTTCTGTTGCTGTGTCTCTTTCCTAGCTATCCATTCTGTCTCTGGAGGTTGGTTTCATTACTTGTCACACAAGCAAATTTGTCCTGGCTTCTCCATGCTTCTCTGATTCCATGTCCTCCACTGATTTTATTCGATGCTTGCTTTCAGTAGGGTTTTTCAGTCCAACAAAATCTTAAGGGACGCCTATTTGTAAAGTGCCCAGTGCATTATTTCCTCGCATTGCGTCCTCCTTATAGCATGTCAGATGGAGTGCTTTCTCTCACTAACAACAGAGGGAACGGGGTCACCATAAAGTGGAATAAAAGGAGCAGGCTGTTGCAGTGGCTGTGCATTCATTGCAATCGCCGTTCCAGCTACAGCGGGCAAGCTTTTACCACAAATTGCTCTGTACGTGCGGGCAGCGCACAGCACAGCTGGTGCTGCCCTTAGCTCTTTCACTGGTACGTCCGCAGCTGAAATCCTGGGCCGCTTTTCCTAGCCCTGCTCGTGAGGCAGGCTGGAGGAGAGCAGTGCCACGCCAATTACACTCGCGCTTTGGATGCTCCTGCGTGCGCTCTGCCACCTTCAAACAGCAAACGTGAATGTGCATGACCTGCACGGATGTGGGAGAGCACGTCCTGAACCCCTGCCTTCTGCAGAGCCTGCCTGCAGCGCGCAGGGGCGAGGAAGCACGCGACCGCCTTGCCCAGCAAGCGTTCGGTTTCGTACGGCTCTTAAAGGGCTTAATACTGAATTCTGTCTGTCAGATATTGGAATTAGAGAGCAGGAGTGCATCGCCTGCTCCTTCTCTCCCCAAATGCGCCAGAAACGGGATTTAAGGCCTCCTTTAAAAGAGGCATGTCCTAGGATAAATGAGTATCAGCTTTTTCAGGATATGATCATCCAAAGCAGCGTCTGCAGGGAGCTGGAACTTAACTGGTCTTCTGTGCCAGATTTACAGAATAAGGAAATATAGCTGCAGCTGGAATGGAGAGGCTGCGGGATAGGGTGTAGGGCATAGGGCAAAGTCTGAAATTCTTCAGAAGAAAACGTGAAATATCTTAAGATCACTTCTAATAAAAATCTGCATCGTTTCAGCAGAGCTGTAGCTGCATAGGTGATCATATTTGTAATTGTAGTTGGGGGGGCGTATGCTGGTAAATAGGCTATTTTTTCTCTCTCTGGCTTAGAAAAAAAGGTAGTTGTATCTAAGCAGGTTTGATTTCCAAGCTCTGATGTGATCAGTTTTGAACTCATTTTTTAAAAAGTGTGTGAGGTTTTGAGTGCATCTGAAAAACGTGGTTTTAGCAAGCTTTAGGCCTTCATACTGCTCTGTGTAAATGGGAAAACAGAATTATTCACAGCCTGTAATTATTTGAATATCTAACACATGGATGTAATTTGAAACCTACCTTTAACAGAAGTTGCACTGAAAGCATGGCAGTTTCATGTAGTTTCAAAGTGATACCAAGATAAATCTTCTATTTTTCTGTATGGACTGAGTATTCTCTAGGGTAATTTCTAGCAAAATTTGGTGATTTCTGTAGTTGATATGTTCTATCTAGGGAAATAAAAAATATAAAGTAAAACTTGGAATCAACAGCTTAAATGGTCTCATTTCCTGCCAAACAATTTGCTTTTGGTTTGCACTGAAATTAATGTCAGGCTGGAAAAAAACAATGCTCTGGTTTTATATTGCTCTTCTTTAAAAATAATTACCCTTATCTTATATGCATTTCAACTCAACTACTCTCAGTTTAAAAGAAATTGAGGTCAAGAGGCCCATAAATAACCATCTGGTCAGTAACAAGACTGAAGAGTGATAGTAGTGGTATTTCCTACGAATTTCAGGTGCCAGCTGTCACTTGACGTTTGCCTACTCTACTTACATAAACAAATTAATCGGGAATATTTTGATTTCCGTAAGTTGTTTATTTTTACATTTGGAGTGAGAAAGGAGAACGATATTCTTCATTTTCAAAGGGAAAAGTTAAAAAAAAAATCAATTTTCTGCACAATATTTTTATTCTGGAATATACTTATTTATTCTGTTTTCTGTACGTGCGGTTTAAGTACATTTACAAGTTAGGAAAATTCTAACATACAATAAAGAATTCTGTGCCAGATGTCCTTTCTCTTTGGTGCTTCACATTACCATGTTGAAAAAAAAACACAAAGCCCAAGTCGCTCAAGGAACAGATGTTTCTACCGATACACATGGCCCATTTGCCAGTGTTACATAATACATTTTTCTCTTCCAGGGACCAAACAGTTGATTTGAATTTTCCGTGATTCCAGGTTTTTAATGTCAGAAAGCAAATGTTCATAGCAAACAGAATTGTTTATTTATAGACTCGACAGTTCTTTCCAGAATGAGTCGGTGACTCATGTCACTGTGCAGCTGAGAAGGGCTGTCGAGATGGCGTTGTTCTGACCAATGCACCGTGAGCCAAAACACTCAAGATCAGGGCATGCCATGTGCTAGAAAGAAGGGGGACAGGTTTGGTGGCCTCTCTGTATGGTTGCAGATGGGGAAGGTTTTCTCGAAGGACCCGTTGTCTCTTTGGCTGTTGGCCCGTTCAGCTGCTGAGGCACCTGGTGGGCTCAGCATGGGGCATCTTTGCTTCCCCAGCACTGACATTTGGAAACACTTTGGCCTGGAGAAGGAAATGGTGTTTGGGGAGATCCTGCTGTTTGCATCCGCGGTTGGTCACTGTTACAGACACTTAATTGGATCCCATTTAGACCTTTGGTTCAATGCCATATAACTGCCCTTGGGCAGGAGCTGGAGGTTTTTTCTCAAAGATTTCAGTGTAGGATTATGCCAAAACAGGTCAAGTCATCTGCCAAAATCCGGCATTGTTTGCATCAGTCCTTTTTTTAAAAAGCATAAATAAGAGCCTATATGTTTGTATTCATAAAAAAAAAGACTTCTTATGTTAAAAAGCCCCTATTTCAGACTCTCTGAAAAAGCAATTGCTGATTCATTCGTGCTGAAGGCAGATCTCACTCTGCTTTAGGTATTGATAGCTTTCTACTAAAATGGCATTAAGGTGCTAAAGTTGCCACAGATGATACTAATCACATTAATCACTTTTGTGACTCTGGGCACAGAGGGTGGTGTGCTCTAGCCAGGCTAGACAGTGGGCAATGTAAATACAACATAGGAGTTTGGCTGTTCTCTTTCACCTCTTTCAGAAAAGTGAGATACATCACGAACATGGATGGATAGTCAATTTGGTTGTAAAATGAAAGTAATTCTTGAGAACGGCATTTGTGTATTTTACAGATAGACTTTTAGAAATGGTACTGAATGACTGCCCTCACTTATAGGCAGTGAAGACAGAACTCAAAACTGTTTAAATAAAACATTTGTAAAATTTGTGAAGTTCACGACAAGAGAGTTTGTATCCAAACTGAGATTTTGTTGCTTACCTGGAGAATATCCTAAAACTCAGCCTCATGATGACAAACAAAGCCCCCAAACTCAAAACTCTATTGTTTAGCTCCAGTAATCAATCCCAGAAGACATTTACATAGACAATTTGATTGGCTCATTAGAAGTTAAGCTCAGCTGCTGCCAATTAGGAGCTACTAATTTGCATAGACAAGTTGATTGCTTTGCATTGTTAGAGATAGTAGTAGGGTTGTCATCTGAGGAAGTAAGAAAAATCCCTTTCTGAATTGTCATACAGCTGATTTGAAGTCAAGCGTCTTTGGCAAACATAACACAGACACATTCAGAAATGTTTGTAACTTTTTCATATCATATTTTCACTGCGTTTAACTTTGAGGCATAAAATCACTTTTTGCTGAGAGTCAGATATTTAGAGAGATTTCAATCTTCCAACCTACTACAAGGAATGTGTTTGAGATGTCATGAAATAGAGCTTTTATGGGTATTGCTTACTGACAAAAGAATAGCACGGCATGCAGAAATACACATCATCTAGAGTTCGAATTCCTCTAAATTGCCTAAACCCTATGGCTTTGAAAATAACTAATGATATAGCTTGTGAGGTTGAGAGGTAGGAAAAAGGCTCAGTTTCAAAAAAAAAAAAAATAAATAAAATAAAATAATTTTCTGAAATGCGTGTCAGAATATTCCCTTTCTTTAAGGACAGAGACGCGTTACCCATTAGAAGAGAAGGTATTGCTCAGCAATGTTGACAGGTGGAAATCATCATGGTGTCATCTCACTTCATTACTGGAGCAGCAAGCTATAAAAGAAAGAACTGTATGGTGCTTCTATGCAATTATCTAATTTTTTCTTCTATTTCTTCTATTGCTGGCTTTTTGACTGTAATCATATCAATTTTAAGTAACAGAATATAGCAGAATATGTCAAGAGATAAAGCATTAGAAGTTCATAAGCACTGTTTAGATGGAGAGTACAAATTTAGTATAGCTTGTTCTGGTCTCCCAGACTACATTGTTACTGACTGACTGCTTCCAATCTTTTCCCACATGCTTAACAAATTTCTTCTTTACAGTGAAGTTGTCCACAGTGAGTTCTAAATCAATGGTTATTTTTCAAAAACAAAGGAAAAGAGAGGGAAAAATGTTAAATGTACTATTTTTTAGTTTAACTGAACGTGAAATTACAAGATTTCAAAGTGGAATATATCCAGTTGTTTAGTTCTGTTTCCTTTCTACTTTTTCTAAAATACCTGTGGTCCTCAGTAAACCACCAAGCTGGAAATAATGCATTGCTTTTGTATCACAGACTACCTCAGACTGGTTATAATGGTATCATAAGTTAAGTGCTGTGGAGAGCATTAATTTTAGTGTAGGAGAGAATTAGTCATTAAAGTTAGCACTCCCATAAAAAAATCTTAAAAAGGGACATTTCAGATTGTTTAATTAAAACTTTAATTGGGAATATTGTAAATAAGGTCATTGAGAAAATAATTTCAGGCTTATTAATTTTAGCCAAAGTTTCATAGTTTTCAGCTATGAAAACTAAAATCTTTTTTTAAGTAATAGGTTTAGTCTTAGACATGCAAATGCTAAAAGTTTAGAAGCTTTAGGCTCAACCACTTTAGCTTGAGTGGGAGTAGGTATTTATAGCAAATTGTAATATTGCTGAGTGGTCATCTTTATGAACTGAATTTGAAGGTGATCCAACAGATGGATTGTGGGCACATGCTTTTTTATGCTTTTCTGTGTTTTCTTTCTGCACAGATTTGCCAGAGGTCCGTGGTGAAAAGGGCACAGAATCTGAATAGCTCTCTTTTCTCTGAAATACAGCGGCATTGCTAGGAAGTTTGGAGAGAGGACCTCAGGATCTGGGGCCACTAAATTGGCTTTTCTTAAGCAGTGACATTTTAAAAGTATTTAGGAAAGGGAGGGGAAAAAAAGGCAAGATAACTAGAAGATTTTCTTTTAGTTTTCATTCAATTTGTCATCAGTTAAACTTTTCAATTTGTGGCATTCCTCTAAAAGGAATTCAGTATTATTTTATCATAGTTCTTAGTATCAGAACAGTTACAGAAAGCTTCTTTCAGAGTGGTGGCTTTTTTGTGCCCTGTCTGAGCATCATGAATTCAGGCGGGCTACAGTGGCAGTCTTTGAGAACATTCACACATATTTATGGACTCTGAAGTTTGAAAACATCAGATCACTGGGTCACAGTAAGCGTCTGACCAAGGAAAGGCACCATTGTTCATTCCAAATGTTAACTAGAATGATAACATGCCCATTTCCATCATTGCTCAAATAATAGACGCATTGAAAGTGCTTCATTGAAAAAAAAAAAAAAAAAAAAGCCCCAGTTGAACTAAAATGCAGAGGATGTAATAAGTGTGCAGAAGCAGATTCCAGTTCCCATGCAAATTCTCAAGACTGATGATGCAATGAACCGCTAGAACAGATGTTGGAACCCAGAAGGCGATTTCCCTTTCTAGAGGCCCTGAGAGGTTTGCTATAAGGGGGGCAATTGGGAGGGAGCCCAATTGAGCTCCACTCTCCAGCAAAGTCCTGCAGGTGCCTACAGGATGGGAGCTATTGACTTTCCCCAGTGGTGGGTGCATGCTGGGTGCTGGCAAGCCGCTCTGTGTTAAAAACATACATATTTCTTAGGATTTTTTTTTTTTTAATATTAGGAAAGTTTCACTTTTAATCAATAGTGTGAAATTTCAATATTTGTTTATCCTGGTTGATTGCTTATAGTTATTAAAAAACATGGTTTGCAAAGCTGGATATAGATGCAAAACATATAGTCATTTTTAGAGGAAGAATAAGAATAGAGAAGAACTCAAAAATCAGTGTTTCCAGGCAAAAAAAAAAAATACTAACTTCAGATTTGGTAACTGCAAAATCAGTTAATGAGTGTGCTGTGTACAATCCAACTTTGTAAATGGTAGTTTTAGTAAGGCACAAGACGATAGCCATTCAGCAACTGCAATATTTAAAGAGAACAAGTTCCTTGTACATAATAATTTAAAAAAATCTCCTTCTATTTCCTAGGTTATACATCAGTGTGACTTTAGTGATAGCTAAAGGGCAGGTTCACAAAGTGACAAATGACAATTTGGTCTTCAAGGTGAAGAAACGTTTGGCATGTGTGGTGAAGGAGCAACGTAATGAGTGACAGTGAAAGCCTGACCTCAGCAAATCCAGCGACAAACACAGCATTGACCTTCCCGAATCGTGGGCTGGCAGTGTTGAGTCGTTGCCTGCTTTGATTCTTCTCTTGCGGAGTAAAACTGGCTGAACTGCTTCTCAGCCTTTGTAGGTCTGTTGCCTGCTCCCTTGGCCCTGCAGGTCCTGTGTATTGCTGCATATAGATCAGTAGAGAGCTTTGAAGGATAAAGTATCATGATCTTTGTTACTCTGAATTTATCAAGGTAGGGGACAAGAGGAGTTTGATTTTTTTTCCCCCCGATTCATGAATCTTCGTGATGATTGGCTGTGTGATTTTTAGCATTTTTATGTTCTTTTTCTTGTATATGATGGATATATCTTGATTTCTTCCCCTTCCCACAGGGCTAGCAGTCTGTGTTGAGAAGTGTCCTGGGATCACAGTGTTCATGAATCCTTTTCTAACACGTTGACTGCTCCTAGTTTTTAAAGTTGGACATTGGTCAGCTATAACTAAAGGTTTTCCATCTTTGGGGAAATAGTTTTGCACTGTTTACAGCAGTTATCAGTTCTATCCATTCTGATGTTTCGCTCTGCTAGATATAAAATATGACCTGAAATGCTGCTCTCTCCTGGTTCACTGTAAACAGTGTATCTTAGAACTGTCGAGTATGGGTATTTATGGTCCCATCCATGCTCTTTTATTTATCCGCATGACAAACCTTTGAAGTTCTAGCTAATAAATCAGGAATGCAGCAACTAGTTTTGAAAAGTACAAATCTTGGCAATTTTATTAGTTCCATAATTTACCCAGTCTTTTGGTTAATGCCAACAAAAACTGCCTAAGTCTGGATGTTTTCTGAGTCAGCTGATGCCTCCCAAATATAAATCCATCCTTACAAAGACTAGAGGAAAAATACCTTAACCACCAAAGCTCCACTCAGCATTTGTATAACTGAACTGCTAATCTGTTCCAACGTTTTGGAATAGTAGAACAGTAAAATGCGCAGTGTCACTGCCAGCCCTAAACTTTGCTGCTAACTGGAGTTTTCAAGATACATACTTAAAAATCAGAGGCCTCGCAAATCATTTAAACTAAGCTAGGAGATGTGACTGCTGAACAGGTGTGTTAATAGTTCCCTGCACAACCTGCCATTTAAAATAAGTCTGCTGCTGCTGCTATGGGCTGTGTTGGCCCTTAGGGCACGCTGCAAGGCTCGTTCCTTCCCAGGGCCGTGGGTGGTGAGTAGATGCAGCTGCTGGCTGCAGGAGAAGGTGGGCGCGAGCCTTTTGTGCGTACCTCTGTGCTTTACTCTTTCACAAGCACTTCAACACTGCCTAGCTGTATGCACACTATTAGTCACGGAGTGTGAATTTAAGCATGTTCTTCAGCGTTTCTTGAAACAGCGTCTGAATTGCTGTTGCGTTTAGATGCTTATGATGCATACATGTAAGCATTTGAGTGAAATAAATTAAGGAGGTGTAATCCTTTATTTCCTGCTGCATTGCTTTGTGGTAAACTGCTGAGAGAAACCACCCTTCTCCGTGAGTTTAAAGTTGTGAAAGAAAGACCAGCCAGCAGGTAACCAGGAAGCTGTGGGGATGTGCTGCAGAATACAGGCTCTGCCTTTTTAAGCAGCGTCGGGGGAAGCTGTTGCCACCGCGTGGCCTCTTGTGCCGTGGTGGTGGTGATTTTCAGTGGTCTGCCCCCCTGCTAGGAACGTGATGTCTGTAGAAAAACTTGCATCTGTTGTGTGGGAATTAAAATGACTAATTAAAGTCACTAATTTTTCAACTTTTTGCTGAGAGGTCTTCCTTCTCCACCTACCAGCAGAGCTTCCTTTCTTTTAGATACTGCAGTTGAGTAACAAAACCCTGCCCCTTAGTAAAGGGGTGTTGCCTGGAAAGGACACCCAAGGGAAGTTACCCACATTTCCCACATTTCTGGGTGAGGACTAGGGTGGTGGTATTTAAATTTTAAGGATGAGTTCCTAGATAATCAAATGGGGCTCTTTCTGAACTGATTGCACTTGGAAAAAAGCAAAGGTAATGGTAATTAACAGTTGCTGTGTGCTTGTGTACAGTAAATTGTTATTAGGCTGTCCTTTTACCTGCATTTTTGCCAACAAGAAAACAATGCACTATTTTCAGTGAAGTTTTAAAAAACTGCATAGGAACACAGTGATTGCCATCTGGACCAAAGCAGTAGTCACTCTTATGTGACTTTGATCCTTGGCAGCTGGAGTGCCTGCAACTAAAGATTATTGCCCTTTTTAAGTGTTGGGACATTCTATGAGAACTAATTACTTCATGCCTAGGCTAATACTCAGTGTCTGACAGGGCTGCTTTCCTGCAGATGGTGTTGCTAGGACCTGGTTTTATCTCAGCTCAAATGACAAAATTGTTGTATGTCATTTCAGTATAACGCCAGCAATTTGTACTAACAACATCCTAGGGGAAGATGGAAGATCGCTTTGAATTTTTGTTACGATGAAACCAAAAATGGATGATGAGACAGCGAGAGCTGCATCTAATTTTATTCAGTCAACAGTCCCATCCTGAGACGTCGTTGTAGACTTTTGCTGCCCTTGCATTTTAACATTGCAACAAGAGTTTTGTTTGTAAGTGTAAATAGTGGCCTTGAGGCACTTTGAAGCAACTTATACTCTGCCTCTCTAAAGCTGCAGCTTTTTGAATTAATATTTCAACTCTCTCTCTCTCTCTCTCAAAAAAAAAAAAAAGACTTAAGTAAATTATTCCAAAGTGCTCCAGTTTGAGTCAAATATATTTTCGTGACATGTAGTCAAGATGAATTTCAGAATCAGTGATGTTAGTGACTTGGGAGTGTTTAAGTATCAAAGTTTTAATGGATTCTCTTCATCTTAGTGATTTAGTCACCATGCAGTAGGCATGTAATTGATTTTCAGGCATATTTCATTATTGACTCCAATTGGGAGTTCATTTTTAAAATCAATGGTGTGATATGGCCATGTGCTTTTCTACTGTTTTCAGCAAACCATATAGTGCTATTGGACTGTAGGAAATCGGTAAAGCAGTCTGAGATACGGTTTATATGGAAAATACTCTGCACCTTAAAGTTGCTTCATAATTTGGGGGAATCTGAATAAGCAAGAGAAAAAATGTCATTTGGGATGAACTAAAGGCCCATGGTCTGGAAACACTGCCTGTTGATAGACATCGCAGACTGCGGGCAGTGAAACTGCTTTGGAGCTGCTCTCATTTCGGTGGCAGGAGGACATTTGTGAAAGTGGTGTGGAGTTCACCCTTTACCTTAAGCGACTGGCGGCTAACTTTGGTGGACAAAAGCTCAGTGGGGCCGCTGAGCAATTTTAGGACCTTAGTGGAAAGCCCTTTTGGTCTTAGGTCACCATCACTTAGAGTGCTTTCTAGATTTACACTATTTTTGCTTTTCTCAATTTTCTCAAATGCGAGTGCCTACTGCCATTTATGCCACCAGCAGAGATTTTTGAGATGAAGTAACAAAACCCTAGAATTTATTTGCTTTCAAGGTGCACTTAGCATTTTTGGGGAGTAACAGAGACAACCAAGTGTCATAGTTTGGCTTGGACATGGATTCATGTCAATGGAGTGCTGAGAAAAATTGTTTTGATAAAATTATTTTGGGTAGGAGGCAGTGTGGTACAAAACAGCCAAGAGAAGTAGTTTGATGATGGTTGATTAGAGACAGATTGAAAGATTTGTCCTTAGGGCAGGAATGGAGGAATGGAGACAGGAAACAGTGTGGAGGATTAACTTCAGTTTGAGGAAAAGGAGGAGAGGAAGAATAGCTGACAGTAATTTAGAGCAATGATTTATATTACCAAAATAATGTTTTCAGCTAATGTTTCCAACCCTGAGGTTTCCACAGTATAATGACAGAAAATGACCCCTTTGTTTTTAATAAAGATTGGTGAATATAGAAAAGTATGAAACAACAAAAAATCTGCAGTTGATCTAAAAGATGGGAAATCTTTTGCAGGCATGTAAATGTACTAGTTTTGTCCAACAGAGGGGAGTAGTCAGGAAATAGAATAGGGACAATTAATGAAATTTCATTCTGTGTTACTAATGACAGAGGAGATTATTGTTCATTTGGAGGGTTGGCATTTTAGCAACAAAAAGTATGTTAGTTTATCAGCTTGGCATTGCCGGTAGCTGTTGCAGCATTGTACAGCGTGTGTTAGGGAGCAACATAAGATTCAACTGTACCACGTGCAGCACAACACTTGGAGGTTCGTAAAACTTACTGACTAAATCTTCCTTATTCATGCGGGACAAGATTCAGGAACATATAGATGGAGCTGTACTGTGTTGCTAGGAGCAACACAGTGCTGAGTTGCCCACGCTCAGCCACCTGCCCATACGCTGTCTGCTTCACCTGCAACAAATTGGTAAGTAACTGCAAACATCTCTCTGACATTTACTGTTCCCCGTCCAAGGACTGACACCTCATTAATTCCTCCTGGGACTCCACTGTCCATGACAGGTTTGAGTTACTGTAAACGATACACTGAGGAATTTACTCATCATATTTTACTGTCAGAAACCTTCCTTCTGTAGCCTTTTCTGTCTGTATTACAGCAGGGTGCAGTGGAGGGCTTACTGCCGCTTGTGTCTAGGTAAGTTTTAAAAAGACCTCATTCTTCTGTAATGCTCACATCTAAAATAAAAGTCATTAGAGTTTGCAGGCTCTGGCATGGCCAACATATTTAAAGCCATAAGTCAGAGATTTCTTGTCATCCTCTGATGCCCAGTTACTTAGTGCACCTTTCCTTCTAAAAATGACCAAGGAGACAATAATTGGCCTCTTTCAGAGCGTAATAATAAAACTATTATTAATGAAATTTATTCCAAATATTTCAAGTGCCAGCTTGTATAAGAATTAAAGTCACCAGTTTTTCTTGTCTTGGAAACCAGTATGCAATTTCTGTGAATAACGTGCATAAAAATTAGTTAGAATGTCATGAACAAATGAAGTTTTCTCCATGGTTTTTCTAGGCAAAAGTGATACTTCAGCACAGATACTTAATCTTCTTTTAGTATTTATCATAAAATACAGAGCTTCTTGGAGAGTAATTTTGTATTATAATTGTTCACAACAGCCGTAGCTTGTTTTAGTGCATCCATAACTTAGGACTGGATTGTTCAAATGGTTTAAGGGGTTACGCTACCCAGGATTTAAGGAATAGTAACATCTGGAATCCCTGTTTCACAGCTTATATTCTGAGACTTAAATATTCCAGCTGTCTCTAGACAGGGTATACACCGCACAGCTGAGCTGGCTTGAGATAAATGAGACATCGGCTGTTGGGAAGATTCTTCATAGGGAGCCCAGTGCAGGACCTTTATTTATCTGACGGTTGTTTTCTTCTAATGTGCTGGTCTGCTCAAGGGTGTGAAGAGGGTGAGCTAGGCCATAGGAATTTATAGACTGCTAGCGACTCCGCAGTGCCTTGCAAAAGCACCGTCTTGCCCAGGCCCTTCGCTCAGTGTATGGGATACTCCACTGCGGAGCGGAGAGGAGCAGGCACCCGCCACAGCTGCTTCTCTCCGCGGGAGCATCCCGCTCTGCTCTTGCTCCACACAGGTTGCCAAAAGAGCCTTCCAGTGCCTAAAATGAGCTGTGGTGAGTGCTGGGCTCCTGCAATGCTATTGCCTGTGTAGGTTCAGGTATTTCCAGTGCTTGACAGGTTCTCAAATGCATTAAGCTGCATCTGTGAAAGATACTCCTAATGGGGACAGAAAATAGCCATGCTGAGACTGGTATGAAATAGCATGTTGTAAACTGCTGTCCTAACTCATCTTCCACTAGCTTTCCTGTAGAGAGCAGGCCTAATTTAAAATACCTGGAAACCTGACAATGACATATTGTACTTACTTCAGTAGCAGTGTACATGACTTGCAGTGATAATTTCTTAAAATAATTTGGTAGGTAATTATTTTAAACTACTTTTTTGTAAGGCATGCAAATAGAGTAAATCGTTGGCAGCTTTGTTCGTGTGTACAACATAACATGCTCCTTTCTCAGCTTTGGCAATGTTGCAAAGAGCATTGCGAAGAGCTGCTTCCAAAGTACAAGCAGGTTTCCTAACAGAAAAAAAAGATACATATACATATGTAGAAAGAGACATATGTATATAGATATATATACACACACACAGATATATATGACTCACACTGCATAATTCAAGTGACTCCCAGGATCTGTTACTTCATGTGGTTGCCTGAGCTCTGGATTTTTGAATGCAGCCCAGAATGTAATCAGTGGAAATTAATGCACAGGTGGTGTTAGCTACCAGGCCAGGTGAAGGAAGGGCTACCCTTGCCGGTGGAGGCATGGAGATCTGGGATTATGGAGAGGCACGTGAGTCTCCAAACTTTGTATCCATGAGGAGCGATCCCAGTTCTATATGGTGGGATGGTTTGTTTTTGAATGTATAATCCCTTCAGGGCTTTCTGGCTCAGAAGGAACCATTGCAGCTTGTTTGAATGCCAGCACGGAACTGTAACTGAACATAGTCCATAAAATGGCACGATTATTTTGAAGAACTCAGTCGTCTCTGCGGGTATCAGTAATGCAAAAGGCACACTTAATAAGTTTTGGGGGAGCCACTTTATTACCTTATCATTGTTCCCAGTCACAGCTTACTGCAATGGACTCAGCGTATAAAAAAACCCCTGGGAACTCCTGTGACTAAATTGAATTTCTGATAATAATTTTGCACTGTGAACTTAAGAGAATCATTTAAAGCCCACCTGTGAACCTCTACTTCTATCCTGGAGCACCAATTTCACAGAATTAGTACTGAAACAATGCGACTGCTCCAGGGAGTGAATGCTTGCAGTCAGGACCTTCATCTATCTCTGCTTGCTTCCATAAAAATAAATGGGATACTTACCTGTCTCACAAACTATTGTGAGGACTGAGTTTGATGTTGAAGATCTTCTAAACAGATTTTTTTCTTATAGGAAGAGCAAGGTAAGAGCTAATTGCAATTGCTCTTCTCTTTGAATGACAGTATAAGTGTTTATCTTTTCTATCATTGCTGTGTTTTAAGGGGGCTGCATTTTATTCTTAGGCTAGTTTTTCTGTGGCAGCATATATGTAGAATTAGGCATGTACATTTTCAAACTCACTAGCAAAATACATGAAAATACAAAGTTGATGGGATGAAACACACGTATGTGTGTGTTTCTGGACTGGTGCCTTGCTGGCTGTGAGAAGTGGACAGTGGCACGCTGAGGACAGGTCACTGCAAGAGAAAGAATCTGCTTTGTGCCTCGAAGGGACAACTGCATGCAGTACAATCTGATTTGCACTTTATTTTTTATTCTGGCGTAACTTATGCATCTGGTACTGAAGATCTCATCCAGATCGTTTTACAAACAAACGCTACAGGCTGCATATGTGCTAAAATAGCACTTTGTATTTTGTTTACTTCCCTTGCAGAAGATTGGTATTATATAAATTACTGCTTGAGAGGTCCTATTTATGTACTTGCCTTAGACGTGCTCATTTTAGCTTTCTCATCCTGAAACTTTAAAAATAAAATAAAACAAAAAGCCTAGAAAGTTTGGAGCAGAAATAACTATTGCCTTATATTACTGCTTTTTACGCAAGCAGGCATAGTTAACAGCTCTCGTCCTTGGGTGATATGCAAAGGCCTGTGCACAGATTTTGCTGGCTGAATGTGTGATTCGAGCTGAAAAAGGTCAAACATCTAATTGGTGCAGAACGTGCCACGTGTTGACATTGGCAGCCTTGCGTCTTCTCTTCAGATTTTTGCTTTTTATCAGACCAGTTGATGTTTAGTTGATGTCAGGTGCGTGTTGTGGTTAAAGTGATTGTCGCACTGGAGTATGGAATAAACTCGAACTTAGCAGTCTCTCTCTCTGTGACAGTGCTGCAGGCAGAAGCCTCGGTGGAGCCCTACCTAACTTGTCTTCAGAACTGGAGCTTAAGCGTGAGACCCAGATCTGAGTTTCCCTTTAGTCTGAAGCGTGAAAAGGAAGAACTGGTTTGGGGCTTCTTGTTCCAAATGAGAAGGAGCTGTTCCAAGGCCCACTGTTAAAGCAGACACCTTAGCATGTTGCGCTGTTGTCTCTTACTGTGGTCATGTCGGAGGAAATGGTCAGTGCATGTTCAAACACTATTCACAGTTATTGAAGACTTGTATGTGCCACAATGCACTGAAGTATTTTTGATCTAATGATAATGATAAATTTGATCTAATACCTAACTGAAAACTGTTGCTGCATATTTGGCTGGGTTTAGCTCATTTCCCCTGACCAGATGCAGGAAGCAGTTAATTACTGCCCACTCAGCCATGTTTGAACACGTTGCTGGAATGTCCTCCTCCGTCATCTTTTCCTCATCTGAACGCATACAGTTCTCTCAGCCTTTCTAAAAGCACTATTTCTAAAGTTTCCCTCCATGCCCTTTTCTGGATTTTGCCCACTTTGCCTGTCTCTTCTTTGCATACCACCTGAGACTTCATCAGTGTTGCATGAAGTAACTACTCTAGGGTATTACAAATGACGCTGCTGTTAATTCATTCCTAGAAAAATGCTTTTCATTCTTTGTGACAAACAGTGCATCCCATTGTTTCTTTTTATTATTATTATTACTTATTCTATAACGCATGATTAACTCCTCACATCCTGTTTTGGTAGTCTGGCACTGACCATTTGTATTTCTGACTTGTGTATCGTAGGCGAAGCACTTCTTACTTGGCTTTGTTGGTTTCAGATTGCTTCTCCAATTTAGCAAGATTTGCTTTCTAATTCCACCCTCCAAAGTCATTTCCCTTCCGCTGAGCTTTGGTTGTCAGCCAGTTTGATGTGCGTATTTCTTCCACCATTGATGGAGTCCATGATCACAGTCAGAACCTAGAACGGAGCCACCGACACCCGTGGGAGATGTCTGTGGTCTTTGGCTGCAAATGACTGATAATCGTTCCTGGAGCGCAGCCCTTCAGTTAGTCCTGCACTCATTCTCTTATGAGTTCATGTTAACCTACATTCCTGCAGTTTGCTAGAAGACTGTCAAGTGGAATATGTCAAGAGCATTGCTGAAGTCAAGATAGATCCCCTCCGATGCTTTCTCTTTGGCCCACAATAGAAAACTGGGTTGGTTTGGCAGCATTTGTTGTTAGTGAATCCATTCTGGCCATCTTTAGGCACTTTGTTATCCTGCAGAGGTTTGAGTAGGGATTGTTAAGTTGTTTTTCTAGACTAGAATCTTTGCAGTTTGTCTTTTTGCTCTGTAATTTTCTAAATCCTCATTCTCTTTCTCTTCTTCCCTCCCTTGCTTCCTACTAATCCTTCAGGATTTCTCTTATCATCCATGAGCTCTTGAGGAGAGTGGTCAATATTCCCCAGTACTCTTTGGAGTAATTTCATCAGGCTCCATTGGTAATTCTTTTACCCAAGTATATTTGAATGTATTCTCACATTTTTTCCATCCCTTTCCTTGATTGTTGAATTCAATTATGGCAAGAGTCTGTTCATAATGAAACATTTTTGTGAAGAGCAAAGCAAAGAGGCTACGAATGCATCAGTCATCTCCATTTATCCACTACTTTAGTGTTTATAAGTAAAGACCTTTCCTTTACTTGATTTTTATTGCTGCTAATGTATTAACAAGCTCTTCTCTTACTGCCTCTTTTCCTTTTGCGTTTTATATCCTTGCACCAAAATGTTGTAAAATCACTGTCAGACTTATAACCCACTAGTTCAGTAACTGTAACTGATGTAACTAGTTCAAACAGTAACTGTTGTTTATTCTGCATGATAGTCATGAAAATCTGAAATAGATACATAGAAACTGCTGTCTGCATCTCTAAAATTTGTTTTTTGCAGGCCTGGTCTTTTTTCTGGCCTACAAGTGAGCTAGAAAGCAAGTGCAAAGCAAATGCACAAAAAGGAGATAAATGTGTTTCTATATTTGTAATTTTGGCAGTGTTTTTCTGCACAAAATTCTGCTTGGATCAAGCTCTGCATATTTTGAAAGTGGTCATCAGCTGCACTCGTATGTGCTCCTGTGAGAACTCAGGGCATAATTGCATACATGTTTTTCTCATGCGTGTTTTTGTCTGAGGCATTTTAGATGTTGCTGTCTCTGGGCCACCATTCCACCCTTGCTTTGGGTTCCTCACTTCTTCAGTTTGCCAGTGCAACTGCTTGTTCCCCCAAAAGTTAACTCAGAGTCTTATTTAGAATGAGAGGGGAGGGGACTGCCGTATTGTTTTTATCCTCCTCCTCAACCCCCCCCCTTTTTTTTCCCCTCTCTGTGCTAGAAAAAACATTTGGTCTATTGTCAGAGAGCGACATTAGAAAAATCCTTAGGAAGGAAGTGATAACAGGAGTGCAACTGGTAAAAACAGTATGTATTGTGGGCATTACAGAATGCCTTTTCTGTAGAAATGTAAACTGTCAGGCTGTGTGGGTGGTCAGAGATGAAAGGATGATCCCATAACAGAGAGAAGATAAAAGATAAATGTAAATGGCAGCGGAGTCTTTAACTATATTTAAAATGGAAACTGTGCTTTCTTATTTATTCCGTGCCTAGGAGGGCAGATCCAAATAGAGGTGAATTGGCAGGGTGGCATCAGCTTTCGTGGAACTCCACTAATTTATATTTCCTGAAAATCTGGCAGTATCTTGGAGTTTTAGCCATATGCATTAAATACATTGAGCTCTATTTTCATTATTTGGAAAGTCACCAGAACCTTATGATGGGCTTTCTTGACTACAAGATGTAAATTGCACACTAGATAAGTTCAGTGATATAAAAATGTAGCCTATGCATAAATAAAAGGATATAATTATGGTAAGTAATGCTGGTGTCAGTTCTGTTTTTAATCTAAAAAGAAGCAGCCCCTTTGTGAGGATGTAGATTAAGATCTTCAAATTGCCTGTGAGACTATGCCCAACTACAATTAGTTTTATTTTGAAAATTTCATCCACAGAGTTCAGTGCACAGACTAACATCAAACGTGCTGCTAAAAGACAAAGGGATTTTACATAATTAAAAACTGAATTTGCAAAATATTATTTTTAATGGAGAGGTTTACAAAAGGAAACCTGTAAATCTTTTAATTTCAATTGTATAGGAACTTAATGGGCAGTTTATTAACAGTTTTGCTTCCTGACTGTTATACATATTTTGCAGGTGTTAATATTAGTCATTTTTCAAAACCAAAAAGTTTATAACTTTCTTCTAGCTCTACCAGATGTGTACATCAAATGTTTATAGCAAAAGATATTTCCACAAAAAATGAGATCTTGTGAAGTAGTAAGAATTTTTATTATGTCTCTTTATGCACAGAAGCATTTGTTTACGGAACACTGTGGGCACATAAACATTAAAGAAGTAATGCTGTATATTCACAACATGATGCGTCTATCACTTCTTTTTGTCAGAATTTCTCCCCAAGTGATACTTGCAATTCTAGAGTTCCTTACAGTTTACCCAGCTTTATACTCCGGATGGCATCCTGGAGCAGTGATTGACTGTTCTGCTGGGACTATTTGCAATGTTTGGGTTTTTCAATGTCGGAACATTACTCTTGGTTTATTTGCACTGCAGTTGTTTCACCTTTCTGTATTCTTTCTTCGTTCCATCACTGGGATAGTGGAGCATAAGCCTCCTGAGAATCAGAAGAGGAAGAAGCAGTTTTGTTTTCTTGTCAGAGATGTATAGCTTATAAGGCTGGAGAAGAGGATTGTGATTAACTCATAGGCTTATTGGAAAAGACAAGATATAGAAATACTCTGACTTTAATTTCTTAATTTAATTTTAACCTGGAATACATCTTATTTTTTTTCTTTAAATTTTTTTAAGCAGCTTGCAAATCCATCATTGATAATGATCACTGAAGTTTCAGTTACCATGCTGTTAACATTTGCACCTTATTTCTAGCCTGAATTTGTCTAACTTCATTTTTTTATCCATTTCCCTTAATCTGTAAGATTAAAGAATCTTAATGTTGCGTTAGGAGCTCATATTTGGTTGATTAAAGATTCAGAATCAAAGAATAATTCAGATTGGAAGGAACTCTGGAGGCATCTGATCTGATCCCCCTACTCAAAAGCAGTGTCAGGTTGCTCAGGGCCAGGTCCAGCTAGTTTGGAAAATGGTCTGTAAGGTGGGATCTGCATCTTCGGAGATTTTCAAAACTTATCTCTAGAATTTTTCTACAGGATACTATGGGTGATTGATAAAAGCTTTGCTGAAATATTCAGCAACATCCATTGAGTCATCTCACCATAGAAAGCAATCAAGTTAGTGAGGCATGATTTGCCCATGGCACGTCCCTGCTAGTTTCTGCCAGTCACTTTTGTGTGCTTGGGGATGGCTCTGGAGGATTTGCTCTGTAATCTTCCCAGGAACTGAGGTGAGGCTGACTCGCCTGTAGTTCTTCATATCATCATCCTCTCCCTACTTGGAGTTGAACATGATTGCCCTAAGATTATGAAGATAACATGGAGGTGGCATTGAGTAGCTGCCCAGCACCTTTCATCATCATGATGCACATGTCCACCTCTTTCTAGAATAAAATCCTTATTCTTTAAATATGGTCTTCATTCTTCATTTCTAGATTTATGGATTTGATGTTCAGTAGCAGTAAAGACTTGGTCCTTTTTGGTCTCTGATTGGAACACCTCCAATTCAATTTTAAAACCTGTCAGTTAGCTGATCTTTCATATATTTAATGCATTACACTGAATTCATGGAGTTCTTATTTCTTAAAATATTGCACAAAACAGACTTGGATAACTTAGGAAAGTTTATCATTTCAGCACCTTTAACTTTACTAACTCTACAAGATGTAATGTCATCAACACATAGCTTGAGTTAGAGTGACATGATCATAAACATTGTTGATTGATAGAGTCCTTCTTTAATTACTTACTTAACAAGGCTATATCACTTGTTCCATAATTTTGCCCAAGATTGATTTCAGGTGGCAGCCCTGTAACTACTTACGTCACTAAGTACTCTTTTTGCTATATTAGCATGTTTACTTTCTTCCAGCCCTCTTGAATTTCCATAGTGTTCAAAGAGTTATTCAAAATTGACATTGATGGTAAAAATTGCTCCTTGACAAATACTCTTTGAAAGTGTTGGCTTATGCAGACCTGCTGCTTTAAAAATGTCTAACTTAAGAAGCTTCTCTTTAGCATCACCCTTAATTAGTTTCAGAATGAAAGATAAATATCATCATTAAATGATATGGCTTATTTTCCAGGTACAGTAAAGAGAAATTTGTTGAACTCTTTTACTTCTTTACATTAGTGTTGGCAATTACATGATTTTCACTTGGTAATCAACAAGTAGAGTATCTATGTCTCCTTTTGTTCCTAACACAGTTAAAAAAAACCTTTTGATTATCTGAGCTCTGATAATCACAGATTTCTTCCATCTTCTCTTACTTTGCCTTTAGTTCCTAGTTGCAGGGCATCTTCCACTCTGCAAAATCCCTTCCTCATATATCACATAATAAGAAATTTTGATAGATTATTAAATGTTTTGTAATAGGATAGTCTGTGATATGAATTGTGAAACTGCATTCATAATTTAGTGCTCACAATTGTGCATTCTGTGTTTACCTGATCAGGGTTTATGTGGTTACCACAGCTGGGGTAAGCTGTAAGTATATTCAAGAATGCAAGAAACTTGAAGGATGGGTAGAATTTTTTTCATTATTCTCTAAATCAAAACGTCTAGAACCACATGCTTTCGATTAGCTAATAAGCAAAAACCCCCACAAAGCTCCAGGCTTCATCTTCTAATGTGCTAATTCTTGAAATAAAAAAAGAGCTGTGATATTGTAAATGGAGTGCTCCCAACGTCTGACAACAATACACTTGCCAGAGCGCCGAGAACCATTTCTTATCTCAGCAGATCCTCCCAGCCTTGGCTGTCATATTAGCCAGTTTTATTCCTCATTGCTTGTCTTTGATCATCTGCTGCATATTCCCATGGGAGAAAGTTATGCCCATTTGCCTGTGAGCTACTTGCGACGTTTAATGAGTATCTGCACATTCTGTCAAGGTTTTTAGCAGCACTTCTGCTTGGATAAATTGAGCAATCCTTTCATTAGCTGGGTATATGCCTACTTTTTTTTTTTTTTTTTTTTTCAAGAACAATAAGACATTAGAGCGTTTATTTTGTGGGTGGACTTGCACGCTGCAATTTTTTTCTTTTAAAGGATGCTTTTGCCAATGTTTTCATTTCAGATGGATCAGGAGACCTGGTTTATACTAGTTTCTGCATTACTGTGTAATGCTATCTTTGGCAAGTCTTTTTCCAAAGAGACAGCAAAAGATTACATTTGTAAACACTAGTGTGTAAAATGTTAAAATAAAAGATATCTTAGTGACTGTGACACCTGATAAGTTATATATCAAGTTGTTTCCCAAAAGGGACTATTCAGTATATTTTAGGAATGTCTGCCTTAAAGTGATATAATTTTTTTTGATGGCTCTTTACAGGCATATGCCTAGAAATTGCTATTTTAATGCAAAACCTTCAGATTTTTTTACCTAGCTTAGTTTGCCTCATTGTTATCTTATCTGATTTTCTGTATTAATAGTGAATGGTACCTCGGTGCACAGTTAACCTAAAGAGCTGCAGTGTAGCCATGGGCTAGATAAATCTTGTATTCTTCCTATTCATGTTGGCTATTCCTTTGTTTTCATTTCTATCCTTATTTTAGGCTGTATTTAACTTGAAGTTCCACAGTACCTGTAAGTTATTCCAAATTTGAAATCATCAAAATTGTCCATTTGAGGCTGCGTAATTGTTTCCCCACGACACTGGCTTTAGCACTTTATGACGAGGAGGAGGAAGAGTATCCAGCAGTGAAAAGTTCCTTCGCACAGGAGGCCCTTGCTTTGCTGCTGGGACCTTCAGGATAATTAGGAAGGAAGGGGAGGAAGCTGCTATGGGTGAGAGAAATGTTTTTCAATGTTGTGAACCAGAGTTGCGTGATTCGGCACTGCGGCCCATGCTAGCCAGCAGGGCCCTGCAGGGACAGGGGCTGCTTTCTGTGCCCAAACAGGACAACGAGCGTTAATCCTGTAGGTGACTGGGACACCACTAATCAAAACAGGGCAACTAGATGATGGTGATAGCATTTCAAATGCTTTATGAAACCTCTGGATTTCTATCAACATAATTTTGAACATCAAATGTTCAGGTATGCAGTTATGCTTTAGAAAGTTGGGGTTTGCTTCTTCTTTTTTTTTTCTTCCCTCAAACATTGAAATGTATTTCTGATACAAGCTGCATTTAGAAATCAAGCCAGGCAGAAATGGGAACATTTTTAAAGAAGATTAAATATTTCTTTTTCATTGCTCTGTCAGGGAAATTTAATTTCATGCATAGATTAAAATTACTTCTTGTTATTATAAAATGAAATGGAAACAAATCGCCTTATAAAGATAATTTTCTTTCCTCTTTAGACAACTTTTGGAACAAGAGCGTGGACTATTTCAAGCTCTTATTTGAAATTAAAACGTGCAGGAGTCTCCAAACTATGTAGGCAGATTTACTGCTCTTTGAAGTGTTGGCGTACAGTGGGAAGAGAGGCCATCTCTCTGTGAAGCTAAGCTAGCCTCAAGTGCACGGGAACCTCATTGCTTGGTCAGTTCCTCTGCGCTTTCCCAAAGCAGAGGGCTCCTCTTTGAAAGATTAGGCTAACACCTATACTGAGAAAGGAAGGGTAAAAAAAATGCTGCTTTCAGGTAAGGTGGAAATAACAGTTCCTCTCTGTACAGCTTGCAGCCTGTGCAGCACCAAATGGGCAATGCCGATAGCGCTTCTTTCTTAATGATTGCAAAAGTCCCCTGGGAACCTGCACAGTGGTTTTAATTACCAGGGCACGAACCCAACCTTGCTCAGGATCGTCTGTTCTTCAGCAGGCTTCGCAGCTTGTCTGGCACATCCGTTCCCAGAAATGGCTGACACTGGTCAAGGTTTTGTAGCCACCTCTGCAAACGGCTTTGCCAACCCAGCGAGGCTGCAGAGCCCCGAAGTGCCGGCAGCCTCAAGCTCCCTGCAGCCTCGCAGTGAGGAAGAAGAGGAGCAAGTCACTGGCTGGGAAATCAGTGGCTGTATTTTCAGGGTGCTAGAAGCACAACACAAGGAGACTCAAGTAACTCAAGTCTCAGTACGGGCTGTACTCGGTTGGAGAAGCGAGCAATATTGTTCTCAGCTGCTTGGCCCGTTTGTAGGTGGGGATAGTTAAGGAAGAATTATTTAACACAGATAGTAGATGCCTTAGTTATGTACTGAAGACATTTCTCCTCTGGGAGTTTGATTTATAAATGAGCTATGTTAATCTGCAGGAAGTATTTCTGAGAATGGGAGGAGAATTTGGACAGCAGCACTGGGGAGAGGGGGGCAGGACCGGGACTGGCAGCTGTGTGTCACCGAGCAGATGTGAGGGCCTGAGCGATGAGCAAAGAACAAGGGGAATTTCTGCGTACGTAGGAAAGAAGAAATTCGAAAGGAGGAAGAAACTATGAAAAAAAAATAATATGGCAAATCAAAGGGGGAAGGTCTCTAAAAAGAAGGAAAGAGATGGATAAATGGAATAATTTGTCATATAATGAAGATATGGAATGGGAGAAAATACAGAGTGAATGGTGTTAAAGAATATTATGAAGTAGTTTGTATTGACAAAATAACTCATTATATTCCTCAGTGAGGCAAAGTATTAGGAAAAAAAAGCCGGTTTAGCATAGCAGATAGACATATTTCATCAACTTCAAAAAGCAGAGAATCAATAACCAGAAATATGACATAATCCAGTGAAACAGGATATATTAGGACTCTTGCAGCCAGGAAAAATCATACAGTGTGGGAGAGGAAAGTGGACTGCAAAGAACCATAGTGCAAAAACCTGTCAGAAGGTGTTGTGAAGGTTATTTCTGGAAAACTCTACCAATTAATGTTATTTATCCTTTGAGAACAAAAGCATCTGTTAGCCAATTTTGGGTCAGGGTGATGAAATACTTCCTGAGAATCTCTGCTTTTTTATCTTGAGAACTGTGTGGAAGGGGGCTGCCTAACCTCATAGTACCATGTGAGATAAAAGCCTACAGTAAGTAATCCAAAATACTTGGGGTGAAACATGTGCATGTTGTAATCCAGAAGGATATAGGAGGTTGGTTTCAGGTGTCTGTTTTATATGGACCCAGTTAATAGTGAAGCTAGAGTGTTTTATTGCAAAAGTTGTATTCCTCAATATTAGGAAAACAAAGCAAACGTGGCTTTTCTGGCTGTGTAAGCCTTATGTGAGCATTCAGCTAGAAACCATGCATCAATTTATATACAGTTCCAGTTCACTGCCGTGTATTTGTTCTTTCATTCTAAAATATAAAACAAAGAAAATGGAAGACAATTCCAGTAAAAAAAAAAAAAAAAAAAAAAAAAAATTTACTTAGCAAATTGCAGAATGTCACAAATCCAGATTAGCTGTAAGTTAACTGCACACAGAAGATGCAGTGATCTGTTACTTGCCTGGCCCGCCACTCATCTATCCCAAGCACGTAGCTGGAAGGCCCCAGGACTGCCGCAGCGCAGCATTCACGTTTTGCCAGCGAGGGTAACCCTGCCGCCGTACAGGCACAGCGTCCACGCTGTCCTCATGGTGGGCTCTCTGCTGCCCTGCCGGGGAGTTGTGCTAGGTGAAGAAGCACCTTCTCGTACCCCAGCTTCATTGACTGGTTTTGCAACTCAGCGGCAGCTTGTAAATCCTCGTAGGAGGGGAAGGTGAACCCACGTTCCCTGGCACTCTGGAAGAGGAAAGGCCACGATGCTTAACCACGTGGAGGTTTGACAGCCTGTGATTCAGGGGTCTCCAGTGCTGTGTGTTTGCACATGTTTCTCTGTCTCGTACAACCCACTCCAGTGCTGGATCGCTTGTTCTTCCAACAGATCTTACAAACTCGTGTAGCTTTGTGAATTCACCTTCAGCTAGCCTTTTGCCTGCTGGAACTTGGCCATAGCATGCTACCTACAGGCTATGTGGGCAACAGAAAATGAGTCAAAATGCTTCCTCTCAAACGTTTGTTGTTACTGCTCAGGATATAGAAAGGAGAAATAATTAGTTTGGTAATTGGAGGACAGTGCTCGTGATTATCCACTAGTCAAATCCTCAATAACAAGCTTAAAAAATCTAGTTTTTATATATATCCACTGGCAATCTTTTAGTTCTGTGGAACAGTTTAGCCTCTTTCTCATGTAAAACATCATTTACTAAATGTATGCTGAATTGTATGGAAACTGTTGTATGTTACAGCTGGAAATATTTTTCCCTTCAAACTCTTTGCTTACTGTATGTGACAGCTCCTTTAGTTTTATACCACAGTTGAGCAGATACTCCGAATCACTTCCAAGATAAAAGTGTTTTGAACGTGTTCATGATCTTTAAAAAAGCTGACTCCAGATGTTTGTTAACTTCTGGGCTGCCATCAAAAGGGTGATGTAAATATTGATGTACCACATTTTTTTTTTTTTTTAATAAAATAGCAATGGACTACAGCTACTAGCACTGCAAGGGTTAACAAAATCTGTTTTTTTCCGCATATGCTCTTAAGTTCTATCTATTAACTTGGCATAACTGTAGCTTTATAAAATAATAATGACAACATGTTGCTCAGCAAGCTTTATTTATAACTGTTTCACCCCAATATTGCTCTTTAGTTGTAATTAGTAAAAATAGAAAATTATGTGCCGTTAGTCACTTTCAAATTGATTTGCAAGGAAGATAAATAGATTTTATAAATCTTTAAATGTATTTTCTTCTAAGACATCCTTAGTACAGACTTCTACTGATGACATTTCTATCAACAATTCCATGATTTTTTTTAAAAAAGAAAATTCTCTTTGATTTCTAAATAAAATGTGACAGCATAAATAGAACACATGAATGTAATATTTTTGGATACAAAGATTTCCTGGGTTGATTCCCTCTCTGCTAAAGATTAGCATCACTCCCCAGTCTGCACTTCCTGCTGGAAACACAGGAGTGCTTGATTTCAGTTGCCCTTAACTGGGCTCATCACATGGGATGACTGTGTGCAGTTATTTGAGGTGGGATTTAACAGAACGTTAGTTACTCTGCTTTAACTCTCCTGTGAACTCTCCTGATATGCGCTCAGAGTGCAATTATGCAGTGTAGCCTGCTGGATTTTGTAAGTGGAAATGTTGAGTTGGTGAACTGGCGTGATTGCAGCTTGCCTCCATTAGCCTGAGGAGAGCATGGAGTTCAGTTCTTGGCCATCCTCGATGTCCCCTGCACTTTGGTACTACTGTAACACCAGGAATACAATGAGATCCAAAGAAAGGATGTGGGATACAAGGAGGATATAAGAACGGTAATGATTTTGGAGAGATTTTGTGAGGTTTGGCTTCAGTTGTACATTTGCATGGAGCAGTTCCCATGAGCGTCACGAGGCCACTGTGCCACGGGACACAGCCCCTGAACCGACCAGCCACCACCTGGGGAGCATCGCTGCCAGCAGTGCTGCTGGGCCCACACTCTCCTAATAGTGGCTACATAAAAGCTGTAACCTTTTCAGATGCTACCTTAGCATCTTCCCAGAAAAAAAGACACTGGGAAGAAGCATCTAAGAAGGGAAGAGAGTTGGACAAAAAAACTTACTCTCTCCTTGGCTGGGAACAAGGCTTAACGTTGTTGCAGGTGTGCAAGATTATCAGTCTACTGTGCCATACAAACATAGTGAAAGCACCCTGAGCAGATGCCATAAAAGCTTCAAGATACATATTTATATAATGGTAAAATCTTTATAGGATCAATAAACTATAAAAGAGGAAACAGAACTCTACAGGTCCCAATTTAGGTACTTATTATCTATTCATAGCAGCTTATCGTCCCTATGGCCATCTCTTCATCCACATGTTGATGGGTAAACCAAGTATTAATATTGCTAATGACATTGTAGCCAGTTCACAGTACATTGATACTTCTTAACAGTTGCCTTGTTCCCAGAAAAATATGGAAAGAGCCCCAGAAATGGATCTGAGACAAACATCCCAATTTTAGGGAATCGGTCAAAGCACTTATTTCACTATACTAGCAGAATGACTATTGCAGCAGCTAATGATGGCAGGTCTAATTTCTTTCTCATGTAAGCCTGTGCTGACTTTTTTTCCTTTACTCCTAAATGACAAAATAAGCTGAGAACAGAAAAAGATTTAATTAGGTCACTGATTAAATGTCAGACATAGGCTGTCTGTTGAAACTGAAGGTTAACTAGTTGTAGGAGCATCTGTGATAGAGGGGCTGCAGTGTCTAGAGATATGCAAAATAACAAGACTGATTTTATGGAAGATGTTTCTCTCTGTCCATAAAATACATTCTTGGACTTACTGCTATTTTTTTAGTTCATGGTATTGCCAAACACAAGAGATCACATAGTTTCTCCTTTTAAAATCAGCATATTAAAAGAGGCAGAAATTACTAGGCTGTGATTGCAGCTCTCAGGAGATTATTTTTATTCAGATTCTGGACAAGAGATAGTTTTTGCAGTTTTAAAAAGAGATATTATAATATCATGCTGAATTAAAGCCAAAAACTTTTCATATTTGGATCCGAAGTTAGCTTTTTTATGCAACGATACTTAGGAATTTGTGTGGTTCATGTGACTGAAGAACCTGACACTGTAATATATTACAGAGCTCTTATTTGGCATTGACTAATATCCCCATTTTATAGATGGGGAATAGAGTACAAAGAGATCAAGGTATGTCGACGCTCCCAGTGGGAGTTCAATGTAGATAAAAGCCTTAGAGGAGCTATTTAGCCCTGGGAGTGTACAGAGGCTCTGCCTAGATTCCTGTGCCCTGGCTTTCATCAAGGTAAATGAACCTTCATGCTGATGCAGCTAGGATGACTGCTAGCTCATGCACGTTTCTGGAAGAAATTTGGAAGTTTCTCATTCTCTCATGCAGCAGAAATACAGGTTTTTTTCTTTCAAGAATGAAATTGCCCAAAATGATTAACTTGTGATAGTGCAGACAGAAATATTGTGACTCCTAAACCATGCTTTTGAACATATATAAATACAGATGTGTGCATACATAAAAACCTGATTGTTTCCTAAAGACAAAAAGACATTGCGATTGAATGACAGCTGAATTCATAAAAAATTTTAAATAGTAGTTTAAGAAGCTTTGTGCCGCAGGATGCTGGAGAAAAATTTGTGAACTTTGCAGGTAATAAAAGCCTATTGCAGCATAATATTAGAATTTAACTTCACCGAAGGTGGTTAAAAAACCCCTTGTAACTCTTACCTCGTGCCATATGCTTCATTGCCATCATGATGATGGGTAACAAATCCTTGAAGTCCTTGTATTAGCTGAGTAGTGTATTAGTATTAATTGGGTGAGACAGATCAAGTAATGCCTGAAAACATTCAAATAAGGGATTCCTGTAGCCTCAAGGTAAGTTTATTGCAGGCTGAAAGCTTTTTGCCTTTATTATGTCAGACTTGTGGCTAGTCCGTCAGCTCATCTATTGTTGATACCAAATGGAGATCAGATGGTCTGTTCTGCAAAGGCGGGTGACCTGCTTTGATCAGGATCCCCAGAGTTTACAGTGAAGCCTGTGTTTCCACTTAAACAGAGAGTCAGCTGTCCCGAGGAGTTTCCCACTTGTTTATCATGGAGATAGCTTTGGGGCTGCTATTCCACCCTCTCCCTCTCCTGTCAAAAACTCAAGTTGGTGATTGAGAATAAAGCCTTAATGTTTTATACAAAGCCAGCTTTTTCCTAGCTTTCAACTTGAAAACTGCTTTTAAGCAGGAAAGAGAACATTGTAAGTTCTGTTTGCAAAGTTGACTGTTCTCTTTTTCAGTCAAGAAGCAATGTTTCTTCTCTGCCTCTTCTAACCTGTGAAATCAGAGAAAGGGCAAAACTCTCCAAAGCTTTGCAAAGCAAAACCCGATTCATAAGACACCCTCCTCCATTTTTTGCAAACTCAAAAATAGATGTTTTTAGTAGTAAACTGTTAGATCGCTAAAATCGAACTACTGGGATCACTGCCACAGACTAAAGCCCATGTTTAAGTGCTTTCCTGGGTCAGGTACTGCTCCTTCACCATGTTCAAATTGGATCTCAAAACTTATGTGAGTGCCCAGAAGGCATTTTGCCGCATGCTCTTAATGTGCTGAGTTCTCAACCCTTTTCCCTGCAAAAGCAGAGAGGAAGGAAGGGAGGCCTTTTATAGAAAATAGAAGATCAGTTATATCACATAAAGGAACCTTACAGTCACTGCATTGTACTGGGCAGATGGGTAAAATCAGCTGGCCTTGGGCCAAAGTTATTTACTTGCAACCCCTCTCCGGTGAGAAGAATTTTATCCCACTTCTTCAGGGTCTGTCTTTATTCCTGAAAAAAAATGGGAAGATGGGCAAGCACTCATCAGGGTAATGACATTTTCTCAAATGATTAATTCTTCTTCTTGTGTCCTTCAAAAGAAGTGTAAAAGCCTTCCGCACTTTGGAGCGATATAGTAGTAATGCTGGTCAGGGTCTCATAATGTCCTGAGAATCTGAGAGGTATGGAAAAAGAGAAGGAACCACAGAAAAACATTTAACTGGCCTGTATAGGCAGTAGTACCAAATTAAGTTTGCTCTAGGAGTCTAAGGCTATATTTAATGTCTCTGTAGCTCTAACTAGTAAAGTAACTTAGGCTGAAGATTCAGTAAAAATCTTTGCAAAATTTGATGTGTTTTGACTTATGGATCACTCAGTGTCGTATCCTTATTCCTGCTAAATGGTGCCGTACTTCACGAGCAGTCATTCAGAAACCTATTTGAGATTTAAGGTCTTATTAAAATATGAAGGGGGCATCTTAGCATGTTTGAAAACTAGAATTTATATCTTAAAGTCTTGCTGCTTTCAACCTTCAGATTTTCTCTGTAGGTAAATCTCTCAGAAGGTTTATCTTGAAATGGAACAAAGCTGTTGAATAATAGCTATTTTTAAGAGAAGGTTATGGTGTGTCAGTCAGAGGTCACCCTATGGCAGGTCACCGTGTTTTGGAAGATTGCCTATGTCACTTAATGAGCTAGTCCTTCCCTCCTTCACTGCAGTGTTTACAGAAATGCAGACTGAGGTCCTGCTGAAATGTCACACATGGGCTAGTGGGTCTGCTTTTCAGCTTGCGACATTTCAGAGCATGGGGGCACCAAATAATAGACCTTCTGCAAATTTTGTAAAGAAGTTTTCAAGGCTGCGGTCTTGTCAGAGAAGTTGCTTGGAGTTTTTTAGTCACGTATCTTCAACAGCTCACCTGTAAAAGTAATTGCTTATCAGTTACTGCACTCAAAATTGAATAAAGGTTTCATTTGAACTCTCATGCAAGTGTATGTCACATAGGCAAAACACCTTGGTGACTGCATTATTATTATTATTATTTTTAATTTGAAAACAAATGGTCGGACTTTTCTCAGCTTTGGCTCTTTAGAATGGCTAATGACTTTCAGAAATGCAAACTGAATTCTGATCCTATTAAAGCTTCCTCCTATTGACTTGATTTTCCACAGTTATGTGAATGACTTCAAAATTGCCCCCCAAAAGTCTTTCAGAAATACTAATGAAAGAAAGCAGCATCCAGCACAGTCCTCACTGGTGATGGTAAGTGATGGCCCCAGGGAAGATATAGGTGGATATTCAGTCTCTTCAGGACTCAGTGGTTAGTGGAAAGAAATAGTTACCAAATACCGAGAATTACATTGTTTTGCATGAGGAAAAGGAGGTTTCTTCATACCATAGATACTTAGGATGGGATTCAATCTTTGGTCTGCTTACAGAAGATAGAAAGCTCAGCATGAGTATTGTTGGCCAAAAATGAAAAAGTCACCTGGAATCGTCTGTATTTGTCTGGAATACAGCGAAAAGATATGTATTAATCTGAAGCAGTACCTAATCTGATATGCATAATTTAAACATCACTGAGGTTTTTTTTTGTTTGTTTGTTTGTTTGTTTGTTTTTTGCATTAATAATCCTCTGAATCCATATACTAAGTTTATTTTGAAACTATGGAAAGGCATGATCTGAACTGTATAAAGGTATTCACCTATCACATTATTAACAACGCTTTCTCTGTATGAAAATACTTAGTTTACCTTGTTGATAGGTATATACATAGTAAATGGTTTAATTAGTGCTTTTTAGTTTAGCACCTGTGAATTTGACTGTTGAACAGGACAATGCCCTACAGATGGTAAAGAAATCAGGTGATGAAGGAGAGAGAAGTTTGTCATCTCTTCATTAGAGAAACACCAGAGGTCTGAGTTGAGTGAGGAATGTAAGGTGAACTTGCCTCATAATTACTGAAGTCCAGCTGTTGTTACTGGATAATGGAGACATATATTATAAAGGATAAATACTGGAATTTGAAAAGGCAATTCTTGCCTGCAAGAAAGCATGGCAAATGAGAATTACAGCATACCAAATATTTAGTTGTATTTACTGTGACAGCTAACAGATGCTGGGAGAGAATGTGATCAATAGTTTTGTGTCCCACAGGGAAGGTCAGCTCACACCAGATGTACCAGTTTTCTTCCCCCTTTTTATATCACAGAGAATGTGTTGTGAATTGATTTAAATCTTACTTGAATCTTCCTAGGGAAATATGTATGTGATAGTGCTTTAGCTTTACTAACAAAATAGGTGCCATTAATTTACCCAGACTCATTCCACTAGGCTAGTGAGATAATTTTATTCTGAGAGAACAACCTGTTAAGAGTAAGTTTGTATACAAAAGCATAGCACTTCTTAATCGGGTATGTTTTGTCTTTACTAGTAATCAGTGGGTCACACGTGAATGCATACCTGAATGTGTATGGTTTTGTCAGTTGTGTATCTTTTATATGATCTATTTTATGAAAAATATGAAGCTTAAGTTAAGCTTGGATGCTAATTTAGATACAAGAATGAAAATCTCTTTTACAGGAGAACATAAACTCTAGCATGATGTGTTGTGCAAAATATCATTACTGTAGCATTGGAAGGAAATATGTAAACTTTCAATAGAGACTTAAAGCTGATGAATGGTAGGTTATCAAAGATGAATTTTGACACCTGCCTATCTTTTGATCTCAAATAAAGCATCTGTTCAATTCTGATTTTTTAAAATCCATATTTTATAAGAGTATTCCAGACCAGATAGCTGATGCTATATCTTAAAAATGGCAATGGTTTAAGGGAAGAGATAATTAATCAGTGTACTCACCTTCAAAATTCATACTGTTGAAAACAGGGCAAGTTGTTGATCTCTACTTATTTGAAAGCTAAATCTGCTGGATGCTGTCAAACAATTAATTTGCTGAAAGAAGGATTTTACAGATGCATCTGTCAATTTTGGATACCACCTGGGAATTAAGTGTCATGTAAAGGTGAGCTGTATTTGTGAAAATCTGTAGTTTCTTGGTGCTCAGAAAGACATTTCCTAGAAAAACTATTTATTAACTGTCTGGTATGGTATGCAACCTCATACTTTTGATCACGCAGAGCATGTGGCTATCAAAGAGAGGGCATTGCAAGGTCATTAAATTCCTTTTCATGCTGGGTAATCACACTTTCAGTGGTTACCCCATTTCCCTCTGCTCCCTCTCTCGCAGCAGGGTAAATTACAGAATCCTTACAGGTGCCCTTATTGATTTTAGTGTTTCACATCCGCAGGTCAATTATACACTTGTGGAAAGTACAGGGAGTAGGTGGCTATCAGTAGGCATATACTCCATTTCACATGGTATCACCCAGACGTAAAGGTGGGAACATTTTTGTTTTGTTTCCCTTCTGAAAGATGTGGCTGTTTGTTCCTCAGGCATTTGGTCTTGTTTTCGTTTACGTCAATCAACAATATAAATGCTGCTTAAATGTTCTGTTCATAAATGGCTGCTCTTTCCTCACCACCAGCCTCTGAGTTTTGGTCAGTTATTGTTTGATTTACCTGATTTATGAGGACGATAGGAATGCAGGTATAATTGATGAAATAGGAGTATATAATGTCCACTGAGACTTCCAATAATGTGAGCAAGAACTAGTCATCAAGAGAGTCAGGTTGAGAGCTGGAGGTACTGATGATCATCCAATTGCTTTTGCCTTGGGTGCTAGTAGAAAAATCCGTGACCATAATTTTTATTCAGTAGTTTAACTGCTTATCTAAATCTAAGCATGAAAACCTTCCAGGCAGTAATGGGAATCTGGTAGTTTCTTGCAAGTTTTCAACGTCTCTCCTCATTGAGTTAGTCGTCTACAGTCTTTATGCATGGTAAACAGGGAGTTTGCGTACATTTCTTGCAACCAAAAATGGATGACAAGTCCTTTAAATCACATCTCCTTTGGCTTTGACAGCCTTAGGGCAAAGGACCTTGGCAGTATGTAAGACAGAAGTCACCTATGAAAGGGGCAAAGCGGGGTAAAGCTGCCAAGGAGAGGTTGAAGGCAGCCAGCTCAAGGGACAAGCCATAACCAGCTCCCTGTGCTTTATTGCTAGGCAGTGTTCTCAGAAGATGTGGCCTGAATAAATTGTCCTTTATGTCTTTTATGGATTTGTGTTCATGGAAACTGTAAATATAACATAGTAACAACTAGAACAACCTTTGAAAAGTGAATGTATCTGGGTTTGGGTTTTTTGTGTTTTTTTTTTTTTTTTTTTTTTTTTAACAGTTTTGCAAAAATCCATTTTCAGTCTTTTGCTTACAGCAGAGATGTCATTGGCTGAATTGTAGGTGCTGAACACCTCTGGCAAGGAGGTTCGTTCCCCGTGAGAACTGAGCTATCCAGAAAGGCTGTATGATGACGAACTTTCCAGAGGGGGTATACTTGCATGATTTTCAGGCTCTTTTTAATGGCTTTATTATTGCTTCTTTCAGCAGACCCGAGGAGCTAGTTGTAAAGATGCTCACTTAATGTAACGAATAGTCATTAGCTGATGTTGCCGTAAACATAGCAGAGGGCGTTCCTTGAATGAATGCATCTTACTGCAAAAACCCACCTGTTCTCCCTCCTCTTCAATTTAGAGTACAGAGTATACAAGGAAACAAAATTAGTTCCAGTAATCTACTTATCCAGCCAGAAATAAATGTAGCCCCATAGCACTCTAAAAATTAATGTTTTCTGTTATAAACTACATTTTCTTTTTTTTTTGGGGGGGGGGATAAAGAACCTGTGAAACATTTTAAATTACTTTTGATTAAATGGATTTCTTTCCTACTACAACAAAGTTTGGAATTTTTTTTTGTTTGTTTGAAACTGTTCTCATTCAGTTTAATGACAGCATTCCCATACTTTTCAGTTCTATAGGATCAAGACTTTAAATATATTGGATTTTTCTGAGAAAGACAGGGAATATTGTTAATCTGACCCATCTACTTGAAGTTCCTGGATTAGACTGATAATCTGACACAAACTAATTAACTTGGTTTTACACTGAGCTCATAAAATATTAATTGTGCTCAAGTCTGTTAAATAATTGAATAGTAGATATGTCTTCTGGCAGTATGAAGTGCAGGCAAATTATTTACGCTGGAAAAAGGAAGCCAGAGCTGCAGGAAGCTTTCTGGGCCTTTGCTACCCAGCGTTGTTGTTGGTTCACTAACAGCATAAACATTGATTAATGAATTTAGTAAAATTGTGACAAAGCTGCTGCTGCCGCCTCATGTTTGTTTTCCCTTTTCATGACACATTGAGGTGGATATGAAATCTTGTCCCAAAAATTGTAAGTGATAAAACATTACGGTCATGGGAGAAATGTACTGTAAGTGGCATCTTTTAGCTGTGATTTCTGCCTTCCATCAGCAAGAAATGATTGAATCTACTAAATGAGAGGCTGCTGAGCCAGTTAAAGTATTATTGAAATAGATTTTGACATAGCCTGCTGCCTAAACAATCTGAGATTGGAGCAGAGATAGGACGCAGTGTATATTTCCTGTCTGTGTATTGTTTTGAGCACCTTGGTCTTTTCGCCCGTGGCTCCCGACGGTAAGCACGGTTTCCTCTAGCTGTGGTGGGTGGAACTGGTACTACTTGACTTTATTCCTACTTTGAAAAACAAGATCGTACGACACTTGAGAATACTGGGGTAGGAAGAGAAGTTTGTCTAGTAGCTGAGTTTTGAATTTTGTGAAAACAGAAATAATGTGAAAATTTGTGAGTGAGGACAAAGGGGAACCAGCAGGAAAGGAACTTCTGGGAGGAAAAATATCTCAGTGTCATTATAGTAGCCATGATGGTGTGTACCTGAAAAGAAAGGTGACTCTGAATTGCCAGTTAAGGAAGAAATGTTTTTAAAAAGATCCTTTAATCACACCGAGGGAATACTTCACCTCCTGTGTGGTCTGCTTGCTTATAACAGGACTACTCACAAACTGGAGAGATATTACTAATTTTGAGCATAAAAATGCAAAGGGAGTCATGAGGGCTTTCATAGGCAGGGAGATGCCTCAGAGGTCTTTTCAAAGAAACCTAAAGGGCAGAAGGATAGTCAGGTGCATTGGGTGCCGCATAGGTCACGCAGGGGTTTCCCTCTCCTAAACGTGCTCACACCACTCACACGTGCCCTGTTGAGGTTCCTCCCAAATCTCATCTTGCCACGGTTGTCACTGCTGAAATTGCGGAGCTAAGCTAAGCTGTTGCGCCAAGGCTCATCTCCTTGTGCTGGTCTTCTCCTGCCTCTGTCCTTGTTGATGCTTTTCATTGTTGTTGCTGTTGTGGATGGATGACGCCAGGAATCAGCTGCATCCATCAGTTGATCAATCTCCTGCTGGTGCCAGAGGCTACAAATGAGCAGTCTGATGGGGAAGTTGGCTGGGCTGGAGCACGCTGACTAGCTCTGCCATCTGCATTTTATTTTGACGCTCAATTAATGGGCTGATCTGGGAAACTTTTTTAGCTTCTTGTAGGCAAAGCAAATTGGGAATGCTTTAAAATGCTTTCAGCGTTTTTGTACTTTGGAGTGTTTGGTACAGTGGGAAAAGGTAAGTGACAGGTTTGCTTTATGTTTCTGTGAAGAGCGGTAATAACATTTCAAAAAGAATGTAGTTAGAAGTATTATCTGGCAAAATCCTGGCACAAAAAAATAACTTATGTCAGATGGATTAGTCTAACATTCTCTTAATTGCTATCAGAGCTATGATATATAAAGTTTCAAAAGCATCTGCAAAAATGTAGAGACTTTATCAACAGGAAAATGTTTAAAATAGCTTATAAAATAAACACAGCTTTTTATTCACCTCTGGTGAATTTTTCTAGGAGGATTAAGATCTCTGTTACATCAGCAAGTGAGCAGCTTGTGAGGTGTATCGTTAGCAAGTTATTGCTTCTGCAGATCTTTTTCGGCGTATCTGTTTTTATCATGATCTCACTCTAATCATATTCTGCTGACTTGTGGCCCATGTACAGAAGGATTCCTCTTTATTACCTTTGTGTCAGCTATATATTTTTAGTGGCATAGGAATGGAAATTTACTTTGGAGAACTTCAGTTTCTCTTTCTGCCATCTTTGCTTGACTTCGAGCTTTTCTCCCAGCAGGCTGGACGTCGGAGTTGAGTTGATGGATCAGGCTATGTGCCTGAAACAAGAGTAAGTTCTTTGTAGGCAAGCAGAATTGTAAAATAAATATATTAATTTCAGTGGAACTCTTCTTTAAAAAGCCCCAAGCAAGCAAAATACTGATATCATGGAATTGACAAATTTTCTTCTTGCTCGATTCTTACACCTTGCCCACTGCACAAATCCCAGCCTGGGTGCACCTGGCTGGGCCCAGGGAGAGTGCACAACTTGGAAATGCTCCTAGCTCATGCCCTAGTCCTGCCATTTGCATTGCAGGCTCTACTGGAGGAGCTCAATGCCTAGGCCAAAAATCCTGGGCTTACTCAGGGACAGCATGCTGCAAGATCAGGACCAAGGACTGTAATGCATCAGAGGAGCTACGGGAAAGCGCGAGGTGACGCTCTGCTGCCTCCCACTGTGGCAGACTCTTATCAGTTCCCTTAGTGAATCCATACATCATTTCTTTCCCATGAAAAATAGCAAAGGCTTCTTCCCCAGCCACTTAAAAGATATTATTATGTTTCGTGAACACAGGACCTGACAGTGTGTATTACAGTCTGCAATTGTCTTTTTTTTTTTTTCTTTAATAATAATTAGCCATCTAATTGTGTATACAAGCCTGGTTGATGCATTTGCATTTGTTAGTAATTAGGATTTATTTGAAAGCATGCTGTTTTTAATGATCTGTCTCCATTTTCTACAAATGAAATTACAGATAAATTTAATTTTGAAGCAATAAAGTAAAAAAAAAATAAAAAAGACAACATTGAACATACTGATCAGTCTCAACTCATACCGCACCAGCTTCTGCGAGCTTTAATCTTGAAGGATTTTGCCTTAAGTTCTGTGGAATTTGCCTGAGTTCTAGCAGTCTCCTGAGGAGCGCCTGTAGGCACACTGTGGCTCCATTACAGATGGAACCACATTTGCAATAAACTTGCAGAACTAAGTACCAATTACAAGTATCTACCTGCCTAATAATTTGTTATATCCAAATTATGTCCTGCAGTATCTGTCTTTTTGTCTAAATGCCAGCAATCTTATTTGTCTCTCTCCTATGCTGTATGTTCAACAAAGATTAGATAGAACAACAAATGATACCGTTGTCCTTCCGAATGAATATAGGAGAGAGAAAATAAAATTAAGAGTGAGGCAGGAAATTTTTAATATGTTTATAGAATTATCATTATTGCATTAGTGAAAATAGTTTTTCATCTATTTCTGGTTTTCCTTTTGATTCCAGCAGTGATTTGAGTAAAGCAGTATCAAGATATTAGTGGCTTTTTAAATTGTTTGGATGCAATTGCAGACAGGTTGGTAGTACATTCGTGAGCAGGAGAGTGAAGATAGGTATATTAGAGTAGAGGCAAAATATTTTCAAAATTCAGTTGTAATTTACAATTCAGATGAGCAGGTTAAAGATCCATCTGTAGAACTTAGTGAAAAAATGTTATTTATTTTTGATTAGTTTTGATTTTTTTTCCTCTGGGAAGAGTGCAACACCTCAGGAAAAACTGTTGCTGAAGGTCCACCTAGAAAGTTTCTTTGCATGCTTCCTTATACCATTCTGCCATGATTTTCATGTTGTGCTAGAAAAAAAAAAGGATATTATGAAGTAACAGGGCTACTATAGTCTGGTTTGGAGGCCAGAGCACAAAGAATGAGAGCAGGAATCTGAGGAGCAGCTCCTCCTCTCAGACACTGCAGTGATGAGTGTATCTATGGGTGGTTTGAGAGGATGCTTCCACTTGTTAGAAGAGCCTTTTCCACAAAAACCAGGGCCATGTCTACCAAGTAGTTACTTCCCAAGTAGTATTGGCTAGCCAAAAAACTTGGGTTTATATCCAAGGTTGTGTCCAGCCTGAAATACAAGTATTCCCTGGTTGCATTGTCATCAGAAGGTCAAAGCCTCTGATGATCTGCCACAGAGGAGGTGGTATTAGGCTTTGCTCACTTGGTTAAGCTACAGTTTGGTGCTGCCGTGGGACAGGAGGGGTAATATGGCGTATCCCCGCAGTCCAGATGGGCTACATGCTGGTTACTGCTGTTGGTCTTGGGAGTTTTTGCCAAGAGTCTGAATCAATATTTCTGAATGTCTAGCAAGACACCATGACTGTTCTGCCACTGTTTCTCCTCCACTTACACCAGCTACTTAATTTGCAATGTAAAAATATTCCCATTTATTTTTATGTGACACTGTACATGTGGTTAGACCTTATGGGATGCTTAAAATGTGTTTGTTGAAAAGGCTGTCTTTTGGCTTTGTGGCTCTTTTTTACTGTGGGCAATATCAGCTGGGAAGTAGACTGTTTATGAAATAATATTGCCCACTGGCGGTGAAGGAAGAGGCAGATACACTAAGTGTTTTATGTCATTGTGACAGCTTTCAAAGCAGCTCATTCCAACAATTTAGGCCAAGAGGAAAAACCATTAGTATGTGCCTGGAGGAATTTTATGCTACAAAACCTACATATAAGTTCGTATTAGAAAAAGATTACATCCACTGAACAAAAAGGCTGCAGATCTCAAGGGGCTTCAGTTTCAATAGCAAGCCTCACAGAGCAGGTACAATGAATGCGATATGGCACATGCCACACTGCAACTGTAGCATTCAGAAGCTCCCTACTAAAGAACATAAAAATGACACTTAATAATGTTTAAAATAAGCAAGCTTTATTACTATTGGAAAGCAGTTGAAAATTAAGAAATGCCAATGTTAAGAGCATTTGTGCAGCATGAATCTGGCTGCTGGTGTTGCTGCATGCTCTGGATTGCCATCCTATCTGGTCAGGGAGAAGGGAGCTGAAGGAAGGTGATACATAGGCAATTTATTTCATGTGTTTCCTAACTTATTAGCGTTTAGCCTTTCTAGTGTTCTTTCATGTAGATGTTTAAATACAGTTGCCTAGGGTTTTAAAAGAAGAAACCCGGATTATAAATAAAAGCAACCTGGTGATAGGGCATCAGCTTGATGTCTTTTGTTCTTGCTCAGGGCTCTGGGTCCTTAGCTCTGAGTGGGTCTGGTGGCAGAAACAGGTCACCTCCATGCAACTCCATGCTGGAGAGGGCCTCATGGATGTTCACCGGTGGAGGAGCAATGGCAAGAAGTAGTGGTGGTTTGTTCCCCAGGCGCCGTGCAGAAGGTGCTGGCAGTGAGCACAGACTCTTCAGACTGAGTTGCCTGATGGCCTAAACTGGACTTTTTTGTTACTCCCAAATTATTTCCTGCTTCAATTGTCTTCTCACCATCTTCCCACCACCTATTCAAGCCAGATCTTCACTTGTGAAGCTCCTAACCCTGTTTATGGTCTTTGTGCACACCCTGTGCCCAATTTGCCATCTCACTCTCCAGTCTTTGTTGGCTACTTGGAGCACAGCTCCCTTCTCACTGCATGTTGTCTTCTTCCGCTGGTCTCTGCTTACCCGTTCCCATATCAAGTCCCCATCCTCCATGCTTCTCAGACCGTCTTGCCATCCTCTTTTACTCAGCTCCTCAGCCCTGTCCCAACATGGAGCTAGGTCAGCTCTCTCCTTGGAGCTGCTATCCTGGCAGAGCCACCATCTCTCCTCTCTTGCCTGACACACCCATTTTCCATATCCCAAATTAGTTCCTCACCCGCATTTTTTTAACACTTCAAAATGAGAGGCAAGTGCATAGTTTGACTTCTGCGCTGGTTACTCTGACACTGATTAAACCTTCAATAATTGGCATTTAGAAGTACCATTCATGGCAGGGGATTGCTAACGCCACTGAACAAAATAAAACGTGGAGCCCAGTGTTGTTTTGATGGTTCGTCAGATTCCCACTGTGGTCCATGCTGTTTGATCTGGATTTCTAAATATCAGAGCAATTAATGCTGCCAGTGGGGCTATTGGTTATGTCCAGATGTAAAGCCCTGGAGTAAATATGAGTGGGGATGTAATCTGCAGTATGAATAATTTGCTTTGAGCTAAGAGATCGTTCTGCTGCGTGCATTAGGTTAATTAGCAGCATCTTGGTGTATCAAAACTTGGATTTCAGTGAAGGGAAAGAATTGAGAAAACATAATTTGAAAAAGAGTACTTTATGCATTTATAGTTGCATATGCTCTGTGATTGCTGAGGTTAACAACTGCTCCTTTTATTTTTCCTGCTTTTTCAATCATAAGAAAACAGTTGCCCTGTTCCAAGCAGAGGATTTGGGGAAAATACTGCAATGGATGAACAATATTACCAAGTTGTTAATAAATAAAATAGATGAGGTATGCATTCCGATTTGTTCAATTTTGTGGGGATTATGGTGTTGGCATAGCGCTGAAACTGGTTCTTATTATTAAGCTATCAGCCACAGGAAATGATTGTGTGTAATATTATCATTTATTTGATTTCTAATTTGGCTTCAGACAAACTCTATTACCCAAATATTCATCTAACTATAAAATTTGGACAGTCAGGGTAAGCCTGCTGTTAGGAACTGAATGAATCCTTGATGTTCTCTGACAATATAAAGGATGTATGTATTCTGCAATCAATAAGCAGGCAGGAAGAAGAAGGGATTCTCTTCAGAAACTTTGAATTTTCAAGCTCCTTTAAACAGCACCATAAGGTAATAATGCTATTTTAATTAGAAAAAATTATAGCTCCTTCCCTCTGCTTGAGGGGACCATTTCATAACATAAAAAGCAAGACTGCATTTTCTGTAATCATTATTTTTCAGAAGTGGCTTGAACAAAAAATATCTTCCTTGATCTTTGCAGCTCTACTCTGTGGATAGAGAGGCCATCACCACAGAAATTGCCTTTATTGAGAATCTACCATAACCACCAGCTCAGTTAGGGACTGATAATATATAGATTTTGGATGCTTCTGTGAGCATACATTATTCTTTTCTTCATTTATATCTGAAATAGATGACATGACATAATTAAAAATGAATGTAATTTTACTAGTATAGAAACCAATAGCATGCCCTATTAGATATTTATTAGGTCCCTGCACCATCTTGCAGGTGTGACCATCTGGCTTAATTATGATTCATATTTAAGATTTGTTGTGATATTTGGTGAATGCGTACTCCAAAGGATAAGTGAAAATCCAGGAATACTAATTTTTCCTCTTTTTAGTGACAAGTTTAACGTTGTTAATATAGTCCTCCTTTCCAAACATATTCGTTTTTGTTGTAACTTCATAGTATTTCAAAAAATCCAACCAAAGAGCTAGGAGTTTCCTTCTCAGTTGAAGTGAGGAGCTGTGCTTGGCTCCATGATAGCGGTGGGGTAAAGCCAAGCTGTCCAGAGCTGGGAAATGGGGCGACAGGTTTGCACTTTCCGTCGGAGGAGGCCATAACCTGTGGTTTCCCCCAGCTTTGTGTAAGCGTTACCCAAACGGCTAGGGAGATGCACTCGTCGTCCTTGCCCCCTCCGCGCACGAACGTCAAGCGGCTCGACGGCGGCCGAGCTCACTGTCCCTGAGTTCCCTGCAGAGCGGCTGCACGCCATGATCGCAGTCGTCTTAATAATCCAACAAGTCCAAATCCCGATCAATTCTGTGCTGCCTGTGTGTATGTATGCATGATAGGCTTTATTATCCTATCTGCTACTGTAGACACCTTGTCCACTGCCTCTGCTATCTGGCTAAAACTACATTCAGGGAGTTCCCTGAATGTAGTTCCCACCCTCCTACGTAGCAGTTGTCTCCCTGAGACCATGGCCCAAGAGGGCAAAGAGCTTATGAGCAGCATGTGATGGAGGTATCGGGCATCAGGAACAAATATTTTTATTTTCAAAATCATACAGCTGCTGGCACTTTGGCGCACTTTGTTCCATTCTGGGTGAATATGATGGAAAGGGAATATTTTGATTATCTATTGTTCATTTAGGAGCCATGGATGATTCATAACCTATGAATATGGATAATTCATGACCTATAAATCTTGTGTACTGTTTGTAATTTTTGAAGACTGACACAATCCTTTCTCCCGTGTATAATGCAGTCAGGGCAGCAGTTCTGAAGCTGCTGCCATATCCTCTTAATTAATGTACAGTTTAAAATCTGGGTGCGAGTAATGGATTAGATAAACACAGATGCAGTAAAGGGAGATGTTGAACAGCTATGTAGCAGCAAAACCCCAAAAGCAGAAAAAATTCAGCTTCATCTTCATTTCAAGTTTTTTCCTGGATTTTTAAAAATTTTATCTCATGAAGCAATATGCAGAAAAAAACCTCAGCATTTGCCTGAACAGCAGTAGCTCTGCACTTTGCACACAGCAAAGTCTGCGTTATTTCATAGCTGTTTCAAGGGAAAGCATTTTTATCTTTTTTTCCTATGCTGCCTCAGCGTAATAGCAGTGCTTCCCATGTAGGTCAAGAGACCATGGTTTTGCTGGTGTCTTCACCCTATCATCAAAAGTACATAAATGTTAGCTTATTTGAGCCTCAGTAGGGCTGTCTTTATGATTTTTTTATTTTTATTATTTGGGTGTGGAGAGGGCAAATGAAAGGTCTCTTTAAACACAAGTGGAAAGAAAAAAAGAAAAGCATAATGCAAGGAAAGGATGAGCAGCGCCCTGTGCGAGCTGCATTAAGCATCGGTAGATAACGCAGGACTTTCCACCGTACATACCTGTGATCTTTCCACTGCTTTTTGCCGCATTCTGCCTGCGAGTGCGCTTTGCTCCGTCTCTAGCCTGCTCCACTCCTCCTGGCCTTTGCTGCCCTGCGTGGTGGTGGGAACCTGCGCGCACACTCGCTTTTGCTATTAGCTATCGCTGGCTTAGTATCATTTTTTTTTCCTCCACCTTAGGCCTGAGCAAGAATAGATGTTAGTGTAGTATCAGGTGTTTTTGAAACTTGTTGGCAAAAGGTGAATACTAGCAGCTTACTCGGGCTAGAAAATGAGAGAATGAAATCTCTGAAAGAAATGAGAGAAAAGCCCAGATAGTTGTGTGGGCCCCGATCCCTCACGCGTCGGAGAAGCACGACCGAGAGCTGCCCTGAGAGCAGCTCCTGGCAGCGAGCTCCAGGTCGCCCAGGCAGCCGTCTGGGCTCAGTGCTCCAGGTAATGATGCTTAAGAAATGAAATTATTCTGTATATAAGAGAATATGAAAATCATGATAATGCTCATGTATGCTGCTCTCCAATTGGGAAATGAGGTTTTACTAACTAACTCCACGTGTAGGGTACAGATACCTATTACAGTATATGGAGAAGTGGGAGAGTGTTTGGATGTAATATATTGATGCTGGATTTTGTTTGAAAGTAATTGCAGGACTCTTGCCTGTGCAATGACTTCAGTTGGGCTTTTGCACTATTTAGTTTTGCCCCTTGTAGAAAAAAGACAATTTTCCCCAGAAGTAGGCAGGGCTGAAGCCTTGGTGATTCCAAAATGTGAATCTGAAAATATTCCTATCTCAGCAGATGTGACTAACCCATTAAACTTACTGCTTGGATAGACAAGTTAGTTTAAAGGAAAAGGCAATGGTCTAGAGCTAGTCCTACAGCAAGACTCCAAATACCTCAGCTTTTGGGCTGCCACATGGTGCTTCTCTGGTGATGCCAGCATTAGCAAGTGCTCAGGGTGGAAGGGAAAGGGCAGACTGGCTTACTTTAGCTGTGCAACTTTATTATGAGTAGTATCCATTAAAGTCCAGGGCTAAAAAATTGACGTTGACCTTCCCTATAGGCCAAGATTAACTGTGGTGAACTCAGTTGTTGCAGTTTAACATTGTTTAGCTTAGTCCCTGGTGAATGTGCTTCCAGGTCTGCAGCTACACCTCTTTGCATGCGTTAGTTTTCTACAGTTGTAGTACACTGAAATAGTCTCAGAAAAATACTGGAATGAATAGTACTCAGTTTGTTATGAGGAGCTACTTAAGTGCAAAAAATGCCTTGTATCTTTTGCATCTGAGTATCACTGATTATCTAATGCAAAGCACTGCATGTATACAAATAAGCAAATATATAAAAAGATGTTATACGTACGGCTATATTAAAATTACATTCCCATTAAATATGTCTTGATGAAGGCATTAGCAGGAAGCGATGGATGAGGTCATGGAGGTCAGCTATATTGATGTTATTTGCAAATGATTTCCGTTCATTCGCACTTTATGAGCAAGGCACGCCGTCTTCCTTATAGCTGCTGCTTGCTGTGTTTTTATATTGACTTGCCTCTTGTCCCTCGAAACAGGCTGATGATAAAGACAAATGAGCAAATAAAATCCTCCATGAAATGTTCTGCAGTAGACTTGTCTCTCAGTGTAATGACTTTCTGACCAATATAGATGCTCTTTGAGGGTTAGTGCTTGACATGCCCATCTTGGTCTGTTAGTGTAAATTTTAATTTAGCAGATTTAATTTGTGTTGTTAAGTGGCAAGAATGTGTGTTATTGGAGTAATTACTGTAAAGCTATTTAATTATTGATTTCCCCAACATAGCAGGCTTGACATTTTACCAGATATAATGAAGGAAAAGATACACATTAAGAGGATGGATATGGGACAAACAAGCATTTTCAATAGAGACTTAATTCATTTTAATAGATATACAGTAATTACCTAGGAAGTAAGGCTGTTTTCTTTATTGTGACATTAATGATTCAAACGAAGTGACAGAAGTGTAATGTATAGGTGTATTATGACTGTGTGCAGAACAACAGAGTTGGCTTATGAGAACGTGGAGGACACCAGTGTGGGGCTTTAAAGCTGCATAAAGCCTTCAAATTTACTCACCTATTCTTCTTTGCAGATGAATGTAGTGTTACAATAAAGTGTATTTTACACGTGCTCTCCCAGCCTTTAAATGACTTCTCTCTCTGAAGTGCATTTGAGAACAGGAATATGCTTGGCTCCTAGTTCACGTGCGCAGGTCGGGCAGACCAGGCTGGTCTAACGTAGCGCTCTGCTCAAGGCGGCTGGCAAACCCGTCTGTCATTTTAGTGCCCAGTGCCCTGAAATGCACGCTCTTCAATTCAGTTTGCTTAGAAAGCTGAAAGATTGAGTCAGCCATGCTGGGATTTGAATGCGTGATTTCAGGGATCTCTAGACATTTTAAACTTGATTTGTGGGCTGGTAAGCTGTCTCTGAGCACCTACACAGTAGCTCAGTAATTCAGCCACAGCTCTCCTGGACAAGATAAAAAATCACTGCCCTTTAGCTCTGAACAGCAGCGCATCAAAACCAAAAGCAAACATGAAATGAAGTCTTTCCTGCAGTGAAGTCTGGTAGCTCTGGGGAGGAACATCCTGGGACTGTTAACTAAAGTCACTGCTAGGCAGAACTTGAATTCCTGCAGATGCAGCTTTTTACTCATTTCTGCTAATACGCTCATTACTTTCCACATCTTTGTTCGCAGCTGTACCAGAGCTGATTTCCTAGCACGGTGTCAGCCCGCAGGGCCCACGGCGTGCACAGCTGCCGCACAGAAAGTGTCAGCTCCAGCCTCTGGCAGAGCAAAGGGTGCTTTCGAAAGGGAGCCGAGGTGCCCCAGACAGCACTAGCATCTCCCCCCTTCCCTGCCACGGGGTTGTACCGCACCAGCCCAAAGTAGATTCCCTTTTGTCACAGGAGGATACGCTGGCTACACGGGAGAAGCGTTGTGCTTACTCTGGAGTGTGTTTCAGTCATGCAGTGGGCCATAGACAGGCAGGTAGAAGGATGCTGAACTTGTTCTGGAGTTTGAGAAATTCTGAATTATTAAGATGCACTCATATCCAGGGAGAGTGCAGACACTTGTGACTTGCACGCCCTCAGTGCCGTGAGTTAGGGCGCAGCGGGCAGGTCTGTCACAGCGAGTCCTGCAGCGAGTCCACCAGTTGGGTGCTGCAATCTGTGCACGTGGCTGGGAGGTTTGGCTGGGCGCAGCGGGCCAAAACGTGACCGGTTTGAGGAAGCACCATGCGGTGAATTGACTTTCCCTACACTTGATGGTATTATCTAAAAGGGAAGCCCAGAAGTCTGCAAAAAGGCTAAGGGCACTAACAAAGAGACATCATTTCTGATAAGTATTGAATATTGTGTAGTTCTAAAAATGCAAGTTCCTCTAAGCAGCCATGGCTTTGGGCCTTTCCTGCTTACTGAACCGCACCTATCAAAAAATGATAGAACAAGTGTTTTATCATAGGCATATGTACTCTTTGCGGAACCCTTAGTTGTGCCAGAGTTTGGATTTTGGGCTGGGCAGTTGCGACTAGGTAAGCCAGTCTCATTTATCCAAAGCAGGTAAGCTCTGTGAGCTAAGGGAACATTACTCAATTGGTGTAATGCCAGAAAGTAACAAGTCTTTGAATAGGTTGTTTGAAGAAGACACCTGAAACTTTAAGTTTGTCTGCAGCTGGCTTTTCCTGGGCAGCCTGCTCATCAGGCTATGGCAAGATCGCTGGCTGCTGAAGAGAGAATGAACAGGTAGGTTTGCTATAATCTGCCAAAGTTTTCAGCCCTAACATAGGGAGACTGACAGTGAAAACTGCTATTACGTGCTGTGCACGGTGCATACAAATAACAGGGCAGATTGCAGCAAGGCAAGATTTTCTTTATGCCTTCAAAGCTCGCTCCCCAAAGCGTGTGGATCAGCGAGGGGAAGAGCAGCCTGGGCACAGCTGCTGTGCTGCTTGCCACTGGGCTTGGAGCCAGTGCTCCAGAAGGAAAGCCCTGCTGAAGGCCTCCACTTTGCCCCAGGAAGTCACCGTCGCCACCAAAGGCAAAACCCGTGCAGCCACTGTATCATCCTGTGACAAAGGTTTTGCACGCACAGCAGCTGAAAACAAATGATTTTTCCTCATGTCTTTTTTCTCTCATGCCATTCATTGGCACGGTGTGTAAATGTGTTAGTTTTGCTGATTAAAACTTCTTAAATCAAGAGATGTTTAGTCCTAGTTAATCCATGTTCATGCCAATTTACGATACTTTGCAGGAGCCTTGCCTTACAAGGTCCACCATGCTAAGTGCCGAGAGCATTACGTGTATCTATCTACGCACAATTCCCAAATCCCGGTCAGGCCTTGTCCTTTCGGTCCCGTACCCAAGTGTTTCAGTTACTCAGCAATAACTCCTGTAAGATCGAGTCAGAACATTGATAGGGTCCTCAAAGAATGAGGCTATTGGCAAGGCAGTCTTACCAGTAAAGGAGAGCAAGAGCAAAAGGGACAAGGACTCGAAACCCTCAGTCGTCTCTGTGAGTCAGCGAGCCTCTCCGGTTGCCATCCCGGCTTGTCAGGAATGAGCTGGCAAACAGCAGTGTCCTGGATGCTGCATGCACACAGAAAAACTGTGTTCTTGTCCGTTCCGTACCAGCCGTGCATATTTTAAAATAATTGCATTGGCTATTTCGTGTTGTACTAATAATATGATGATGTCCTTCTTGACCCAGCAGTCACTCTCCACGGCTAAAGCCAGCTTTTTTAGAAAGATTCCTATTGAGGCAAGCTATAGAGCATAACATTTCAATTTGGAGGGTCACACATTTATAGTGAATTACCACCATTAGTTATATAGGCAAGCTTCCTGATTGTTTTTTAATTGTGATAGAGACTATATTCTTACAGGTTTATCTATTTATGGCATAGTAGATAGATATGAAGAAGGCAGGAATACACACACACACACACACACACACACACACGTACATTTACAAATATTTGTAAAAAAAAATGGTTTGCATTGTTTTGGATTTCTTGTCCTAATTTTTGCAGTTGTGTGCAAATTTTTTGGCCTCTACCCTATCCATAAAGTGTCAACAGCAAACATTTGAGCTTTGGAGGTTGAGTCTTGGGCTAGTGTGTTTGTGCAGTCTACTCTTTTTAACAAAACCCCACCCACTTGCTCAGACTTAAAGATTTCAGACTTACTCTATCAGAAGGCAAGGAAACGTGTTTGAAATGATAAATAATATTCTCTGAGGAGATTTTTTTCAGATGATAGTTGTAGTGTTCTTTAAGGCATACAAATTTCAGATTACTCCACAATTTATTCATTAGAAGATCTGCTTGTTTTTTGAACTTTTGGTCATCAGTTTTCTTTTGAATTACTTAAGTGTTAGTTAAACAGCAAACAAAAGCATCTGAATGGTTTGAGTAGAAAATCTTTCAAAGGGCAGCATAATGCACTTCAGAAATTGTAACAATAATCACTTTAATGAGCAATCAAATATGCAGTCCTAAAATCCTGAGCAGTTTTAAAAAATTTGCCATTTCAAGGGTGACAGCTCATCTCTGCTCGACATTCATCTGCATTAGTGTACACTTGTTAAACTTGTATTTCTAAATTCCCCTTGTCACGTATTCTAGAATCTGCTTACACTTTCACCCGGCACTCTTATGCACCACTTCCAGAGCACTTAACACATTTCAAGTGCCTAAGTGCTAACAAAGTCTTCCTTACATCAAAGAAAATGCTGTTATTACAACTACCTAAAAGGGCTTTTTGGCATGCAGTGGACAATTAATAAACTTGAATGCTAATAATAATGAAAGAATGTTGCTAAAAGCAAGGTAAGGCTGAAGGGGCCTGTCATTAGAATTCACTTAAAAACACTTAAAATCCACATTTGCGGCAGAAACCATCCCAGAAAAACTACCTTCCTGCCAGAGGATAATGTTTGCAAACCTACTTCACAGTCTCTCTGGCCACGTCCTGAACTTTCTGATTCAGGGTGGATTTTGGTCTGCTTTTTCAATCCTCCTCTAGGCTTTCCCCATAGATGGTTTGTACTTCTTATCTTTGTGTGTTAAGATGCAGTGTACTGTGTTTTCAAGTGCTGCACTTGTTTTGAGGGACAAGCAGCAACCTACCCGCAGCCTTAACGAGGGTCTGCTCTCTTCCGTAGCGCGGAAGACAGGGTTTACCGCCCGCCCATGCACACCCAAACTGTTTTGTCGCGTTAGCAAGTGCTGCATGTGAACCCCTCTCAGTCTACGGCAGCTGAGGGTGTTTCCCTTCTGCGAGATCAAGCTGTTTGGACTCACTCTTGAAAATCGTTAATTCTGTAATTAAGCATATGCTTGGGTTCTGGTGATTTTCAAGGCCCTTGGCGCTTAGCTCAGGCATATGCTGAAGTGCTCTCCTGAACGGCAGCCAAAATTTGTACCCGAAGATCCAGGTGCCTCCTGCCCTGGAGCCGTTGTCCAGCTGCTCTCTGGTGGGCAACGCTGCCCTGGCTTCAGCGTGACACAGCGCTGCCAAAGCTCACCTCCTCCCGAGAGGTGCCATCTCCTATCCGCCAAGAAGCAAAGTGCCATCTCAGAAATGTCCAGTGATGTGGGTCCGGCGTGAGCGAGTGGGGTCAGACGCTTGCTGTACTTCTGCCTAGAGAAGGGCAGATTGCATTAGCTGCTTACAAGGCTGCCAGTGCCAGTGATGATAAGGAAGGCTACGCGTAACCCCGTAGGCAAAGGTTGTTCAAAACGTTTGTTTAACACCTGAATTTGGTGGCCTTAAGATGTGCCTGCTAAATATTTGATTAGTTCTCCCTCCAGTTTGTGCTCATAGCTGGAGTTTGTGTGTGTTTGCTTTTGCATTTGTGATTTATCTTGTTTGTACTACGGCTAGAGTCCCTTTCAGTGAAAACACTGGGTCAGACGCAGCACGAAGGGACAAGATGTAAAACGCTTTCCATTATTCATAAATGCAGCATACATGGGACCTAAACAGACACGCCACTTAAGAAATGAGAGCTTTATATGGATGACCTGATTCATTAATCTTTCAAAACTTCTGAATATATTTATCCCAGAGGGGCTGACTCAAGATTTAATGTTTTGTTTTATTTTATTTCACGTTATGATGTTCATTATGTCTCGTGCATCTCCACTGGAACATAAATTGCTGCCAGTAAATTAATTACTCGCACTGAGACACCCCAGTGGATGAATCCCATTTTTCCCCAGTGTAACCATCTTATTTTCATCGATGTTAAAAAGCAGTGAAAAACAGAAGTGAGGGAGTGGTGAATCTGATTAGGAATTTCTTTATGGAAATAAATCTGCGCCTTGGCTAGTAAAACTCACATATGTGTCTGTAAAAATAGTCATCTAAGACCAACTTGCAAAAATATATTTTATAAGGACTGCTTGCGTATTTAACTTCAAACACCTTTTGTGTAGCTCATATTTATTAATTTTCCATGTATAGACTTTTTTTCTTAATCGTAACTACTATATAAGCAACATAATGTTCTGTGCCTGTATTCCTAATGTCTTACTGTAAACTGTAGTAAGTGGGGAAATTTTGAATCTAAGATAATTTTTATACTTATCTTAACTGAGAGTCCCCTTTTATTTACTTTGGATCTGCACCAAGGCATTTTGGTTATTCAGCGATGAAAATGGGAAAAGAATTCGGCGTTGACAGTGCTTTTAGCCCGTGTCGCAAGTAAACAGCGTTCTAAAGAAGTAGTATTTTTGGCCCAGATGAGAATATCAAAACATTGTCCGCAGTAATCTGTTGGTCCCTATGCAAAGCATTACTACAAGGCAGCTGTTGCACTTCTGAGCTGTGTTTTCATGTAGCACTAACCACAGCGGTGGATCCACAGATATGTGCAAGTGGCCCATCCAGTGCTTCCTCCTGTCCTTCTCTGGCCTCCTCAGGCAACTGTGCTGGCTGTTGTCCTTACAGACCTTCGTCCGGGGTTAAAGCTGTCTGTTGTGAGCAAGTAAAACAAATGCTGCACAAATTTAATTTGTTCTGCAAAGCATATATAGTAAAACACATTTGTTTACTTCATGCTATGGAATGGGGCCTGTAAGTCTGTTTCTAATTTATTCCGACTTAGAATTATGAGGTAAATGCAGAAATCATACATTAATAAAATCTCGTTATGTTCCCGGCTGGCATGAGAAATAACAGTTGTGGTTCACTGAAAATGAGTTTGGGCCAACACTTTTGATGTGATTTTAGGTTTTATTTTCAGCCATGCAAGAACTCTCCTGCGATGCTTTCTTTCTAGTGTTTTATGAGCAGTTAGTGTTTTTGTGTGTCACTGAAGAATGAGTAAAAAAAAAAACTCTATTTTTTTTCTAATTTTTTTTGCTCTGAAAAGAGCATTAGAAAGGCCTGGTCCATCCTGTGTTCATGGCCAGTGGTAGAGTTGGCTAAAACAGAAAACACACATTTGCAAATAGTTATTCACAGAATAGGCAATGTTAGTGACTTGTCTGGTTTTGTCTAACTGGAAAATTTAGCAGTCAAGAAATAACCGTTATTTCTGAGGTGCATATCTCAGGGGTGAACATCAGCCAGGTTTCTATTACCCATTCCCTCTTATTTGCCACCCTTTCCTCTCCTTAAAATGTGCATCCTTCCACTTCTTTTTTCTTTATCTCTTTACATCTTGTGCCATTCTCTATTTTTCTCTTGTTCCCTTCTTTCTTCCTCCAATTTCTGCATTCCTCCTCTTCTGAAAAGTCTGCGAATACCCACAGTTTCAAGACTACCCCAATTGCAAATTAACTTTGCCAAAAAGAGAGATGTTTTCTAGGCTGTAGTGCAACAATATTAGTTTGTGTGTATTTTTTTTAACAGAAACTATAATGCCTTGTCACTGTGTCTCTCATTTTGAGAATGGCCTCGTTGATATTCCAGGATCCAGAAGAGCTATATGATTAGTATTCAAATTGACCTCTGAAGTGCATGAATGTACAAGACCAGCGTCTCATTTGGAATAAATTGGCATAGTTCCACTGGAAATACAGAACATTAGCTGTGAAAAGAGGCAGTTCCGTACTGAAGAGAGAATATTATCTACTAATTAAAAAATCCAAGGACAGGAGTTTCTGACTTCAACTGATATGCAGGCTTTTTTTAATAATGTGGTAGAGCAAGACATTTATTAGAAAGTCTACTTTGCTTAAGGTATTATTGCTCTTTAAATAAATGATGTTGTTCTAGGTTTTTTTCTGTACTGTGAAAACACTGATATAGGCATTTAGCATATCCTTAATGAGAAGCTCTTTAAAGGCACAAGATGACCTAAGCTTCAGTGTGAGATTTTTTTTCTTTTTTTATCCTAAACAAGGAAGCTTTCCTGAGTCAGCATCTATGTTGCGATGCTTATAACCCCTGAGACTGAGCATATTTGGCTAATGATAGGGTAGTCCTTCTCAAGGTACTCCCCAAACATGCTTTAATATCATCTCTAACTTAGAGCTATTTGGGAGTCAAGAGTTGTTTCGTTCCCAAGCAATTCATGCTGCTGCCGCAGCCATTAATGCCACAGACAGTTGTTTGTCTTGTAGATTGTCGGGTTAACCATCATTATTTGAAAACACTGTCTGACTTGAGCTGTCTGATCGGTAATATCTTCCTAAATATCTGTCCCAGTTCTGCAATCCTTTTGCACTATTTAACTTGAAAATGTGTCGAATGAATCAAAATGGGATTTCTTATGGCGTGATCAGTGAATCATGCTTTTGTTGTACTTCAGCATATCATGATAGAGGGCAGGACTTTAAAAATAGCTCAAGCTTGGTCTACCTTTGCTGTCAGTGAAGTCGGTGATTAAAAACACCCATTTTTGTCAAATACTTCCAGAAATACCATACATACAAGCCCATACTGTTAATGAATGCCAGCAAGTTCCATGCAGAATAGTTATTCCTTGTACTATTTTATTACTAGATACACTAAGGGAGGCTTTTCCTCAGCAAAGGAAATTCCAATATATATAATTCGAAATCTCTTGGATTTACTGGAAGAAAAATTTGTATACTTAATAACTATACACTGTGTTTAATTCTCATTCTACAAAAAAAGCATAATGAAAAGTTCTTTCTTGTTCTTGTACAGAATGACATTTCTTTACCTAATAACCTTTAAAAAATATGGCTTGAATTCTGCTAACATTTCTCACTGTTTAATAAGGCTGAAACTTTTCTTATTTATTGGTTGCAATTCTCTCCAGCTTTACTCCAGACTTCTCATGCAAACTTGGCAAGTTGCTTTATCTTTCTACATCATAAATTCTCCATATGTAAAATGAATTGAGTAATTCTTATCCCACAGGGATTCTTGTGGCTTAGTTCATTAATGTGTGAAAAGCACTAGATAGAAAAAGGCGGCACAGAAGTTTAGAAAATTGCTATTGATATAGCTGTGAGTCTACTGGCATTCAGTTATTACAGTCCAGAGGATGATAGGCTTCACATCAAAGTCACAGTGCAAATTTGTATAAATGTGATGTACATCTGGAGTGAGAACCAATTCGTATGTTGCATTCCCCAAAGAAATATTTACTCAGCTGCAGAATATATATTGTTTTAGCGGACATCAAAAATGATGGGAGTTTAAGACAGTGTACCGGCAGTGACCTAATTAACTCACTCTTGATCAAATAGTTCAGAAGCGGGAATCAAAATAATGACATCGACAGTCCCCGCTGAAGACGATACGCTGGGAAATAACATGGGGTCAGTCCTCCGAGTAGTGTTAAAAAGCTCAGCTCTGCTGGCTTCGCTGGAGCCGTGCTGATTAACTGCAGATGAGGTCTGGCCTGCACCCTTTCAGCTGGCAGCAAAAAGAGAGGTGGGCTTTTAATCGGCAAAGGCGTTGTAAAGTTGAGCAAAGGCTTTCCATGAGAGGTTATGCTTTTCGCTGGCGCTAAGAATTTTGTAGCATGTGCTGTCCTGAAGGAGAAATTTTGACTGGGAAGTGTTGGTGAAGTTCTGCGTCTGTACGTTTTTCTGTCCTCTGAGTCAATTAGACTGAGAATAGATCTAGCACACTATACTGTTAATTACTCCCTGTGTTTATTCAGCTTCAATATATGTTGTATTTATTGCGGCTTTAATTATTTGCTTGCTATTTTTACAAATTTAGCATAATATGCTAAATTATTAGATTATTATTTTCTGTGAGCGTTTCTAGAGATATGTAACCTAATGCTAAACTATGCCAGAAGCTGATCTGCTTGAGAAGGGAAAAACTGCAAACCTCAGTGTTGGACGTGGCCTTCCCTAGGTTTTGTACTTCCTGGTCAAAGCACGGAGGACAAAGTCCTGGATATGGGTGAAGGATTTCTAATACTTAAATGTGTTCAAAAACTATTCAGAATGGTATCTTTTTAAACAACAGTTGTTCAAATGTTGTTTGGGGAAAATTCAAAATGGATTATTTTGGTAGCTACTTTGAGAATAGGCCGGATAGATGAAATTGTCTCTCATTGTAAAAGCTGAGTCTTGCCTTCTGCCTTCCTAACTTACTTGGCCTCATGCTATATTCAGGGTGGAGGCCTCAAATGTCGACTTGCAACTTTTAGACCTTCTGACCCCTTTTTTCAGAACATCAGGAATATCAACAGTACATTTTCATTGTTTCCTTGCCTTGGATTTCCATCCCTCATCTTCTTGATTCAGTGTTTGGCTCTTCAATATTCAGCTTATTGTTTGTGCAACTATACATATATTTTATATTACTTCACACTATTAAATGGCTTTGTATCTTCTGTACCTTAAGTGATTTGCTAAAACCTCCATCCAAGCTTTATTATCCGGGTTTGCAGATAAGGAGATAGAGGCTTGAGGATTGTTTTTCTCAAGAATGAGGACCCTTCTGGCTCTGTACTCTGAATCCTGTGCTGCCTTACATGCTCTCTACTCAGCATTTTGTTTTACCTTTTTTCACTTTTCCATTTCAGTGTATTTGCTAACAAAAAAGCGTGCTGAGAAAATACCTCAGCATTTTCTCTTTTCTGTTATTTTATGGTGTTATAACATTCATCGTCTCTCTTCCAGAGGCAGTCCTTTCAGGTGACACCTCCTTATTGCTCTCCTTCTTCCTAAGAAAGGATGGACTTGGGACTTTCTAACAGCTACAGGAATGTCCCTCTGATGAGAAACAAAGGTGTTAATAGTCCATTTTGTTCCTTTAGTCTTTTAAAGTGTAGAGCAGCTAGTAAAATAAACAGCCCCTGGGTACTTCACTCTAGGATGTGATAACATCAAAGAGTAATTTATGAGTCTGTTTGCCAGGTGTCAGTTTGTTCACTGAGTTAATTGAAGTTGTATGGAAATATATATTGGTTTTGTAGTTGAAGGATCAATGCATTGATTTATTGTAAATTGCTATCAACAGTTTAGGCATTTGCAGATAGTGTTTATATTTAGTGGTGCATGAATTAGCAGGGGAGAATCATACAGGCTAGTTACACTAGTGATTTTTTCAGCATTTTACAATAAATTCTGCTTTTGGTGTGCTCTTTTTAAGATTTCTTGACTGTCAGGAATCAGATGCATCATGGAAATCGGTAAAATATGAAATGTGACGGCTTATGCTGCTGCAATATCATTCTCAGAGGCCCTGCAGGCCCAGGCAAAAGACACTTGGCACTCAGAGCGCCTCCGTTTTCAGTTTTGTAACGGCACGTGTGTGTGCATGTGTGAACATGACAGACTTTCCCCTATATCTCTAAGTTATAAATGCTTAGATAGCCATAAATTATATATTTAACTGATGCATCATTTAATACATCACTTCAATACTTACTGTGTATTAATTTCTTGTTTTAATGCATTTCCAAACAACTTCTACAGCTGGTCTCTCGTTTCTACTCTCTGTGCACACTATCGTCACATTTTCTGGAATGAAATACTAATTCTTATCCTGAAATGTATTCCTCTTAATGCCTGCCTTTTCTTCAAGCCCTTTTTTTCAGTTGTGCCAACAGTAGGATTTAGTGGTAAACCAAAATATATTGACCTTCTGGTCATGGTGTTTTTGCATCTCCTTCTCTGATTACACCTAGGCATTGCAGCTGGATTTCCATATTCATGTTGCCCTAACACAGAAAAAAATAGTCCATCTGCATAGACTTGGCAGTACATTCCCACCTGAAAAAGAGAGCTTTACCCCCTCCATCAAACTGGGACTATACTTTGCAATCCAGATTACATCAGTGAGGAACGTGCCGGCATTGTTCTTGGTATGTCATTTTAACATTCTGGGATGAAAAAGAAAACTCATAGAACAGAATCTGCTAGAATTAGAGAAAATAAACAACTTATAAATCCAAGGAAATGAAGATTCAGAGAGATGCGGTAATATATATGACCACACAATGAGCGGAAAAAGAGATTTAGAATGCTACATTGTGCCAGTGGAATTTAATTAATGATACAAGCGATGGATCATGCTGATAAGCTGCTCAGAGTACAAAATAAATAGTGAAGTGTCTGTAATTAAAAATAGTGTTTAAAATTAATTGACCTGCAATTCTGATGCATTTTCTACCCTTGCACTAAGCATGAAACATTCTTGCTTGCAGTGTGCCTGACAAAAGCTTGCAGTACTGGGCAAGGAGCTGGAAAAACTCAAGTTGGGCAGCCTTGCAGAAAGCTCCCATTGATTTGGTGGGTGGAATATGGGTCAAGGATTTCTAATACTTAAATGTGTTCAAAAACTATTCAGAATGGTATCTTTTTAAACAACATTTGTTCAAATGTTTGCTCATTCTGGAGCTGGCCAGAGTGGCACAAACTGCACATTTGCAAGTTTGCAGGAGGAAGGACTAGTGTTTTGCATGTTTTTGCTGCCATGGCAGGACAGAACCACAAAAGGGTGACAACTGCTGCTCCAGGGGCTGTAACGACTTGATGTAGACTAGAGATAGAAATGAAAACTACTTCTTTTCTCTCTGAAGAGCCCTGTGGAGCTCCCGGTGTGAAGATCTTCATTGTTTTTTTGTGTCTCATGCTTTGAGTGTATTGGCAAAGTTTGCAAACGTCCCTCAGTGATGCAGTACATAAGCCCCCCTGAAAGCTAGTGGAACCCACCGGCTAGGGTTGCTCCAACACGTGTTACTTCTGCAGATGTTACCCTGTAACGTTAGCCTCAAAGATCAAAACATCAAATTGGATACAGTACCTTAAATTAAATTACCACTGCATGCGGATCATTTTGCTTCAGGGCATCATACGTTGTGGTCAGAAGGAATCTTTCATATTTTCTCATGCTGTAAATTGTACAGTAAGGGTCAAAATATGGTCTAGGGCTCACCACTATCTTGGTTTCAGTTGAGTTGATTAGTACTTGAACTAATCTTGCTAGCAGCAAAATTTAATCTAACTTGTTTTGAAGCATCTGGCACTGACAGGGATATGGGACACTTGGTCTATTCTAATCTAGCAGTTCTATGTGAAATGAAGTTAATGTATTTTGGATGTGAGCCTGTGGTCAATGGCCTTTTATTAATGAGAATGTTATTAAATGCAAAAATATTTTAGTTAAAAAAAAATAGTTTGAACTACACTCAGGAAATTTAGGAATTCAGAGTGTGGGATTTCGCTATCATTAACTCTTACACATATGCCTAATTACCAAGCCACATTTAGATGCACCTCAGTAGATTGCCTGCTACAAAGCCCTTCGAATATGATCCAAAACAAGCAAAAAAGCCTTAGTTCTGAACTGGTGAGCTTATGACACCTCACGTTGCATTCTGTGTTTACTCACGTTGCCCTTTGCCTTCTGTCTCTGTCTCAAACCTCAGTCCACACAGAAAAAACAAATGCTCTCCTCTCTTTCTCAACCACCTCCCAGGCTGGAGAAGGTGGGAGTGGAGAGCCCTGGCTGCCTGGCCATGACAGAAAGCATGCTGTGAAGCCCCTTGGCCTCCTCAGCATCTTGCAGGGAGAGATTAGCACCTGGTGTGGCGTTCTTTTTTTTTTTTTTTTTTTTTTTTTTTTTTTTTTTCCCCTTCCAGGTTAGAGCAGAAATTGCTTTGGAGACCTTCTCTATGGATATGACACTAGCTGCTGCAGGACTGCTGAAATAAATTTAGCCAACTTCTGCTTAAGTGTACTGCTTGTTGTCCGTGCTGAGAGATGGGAGAAGCCCAGATACGTGCTCCTCCAGCCATGCGCTTGTGGCATCTTTGCCAGCTGGAGCTGCCTGGTGGTGGAAGGGAGCAAAGATGTTCCCTCCATCCCTTTACCACTCCAAAGAGAGCACCTTTGCCCCATCTAAGATTGGCAAAAGCTGGTATATATGCCAAGGCTGGCTCATGCCAGGTGGTGTTCCTCCATTGAGAACTCTGTAATGTATATAAACAAGCAATATTTCTCCTTAGTTCTTTTTTTTTTCCTTCCCTTCTACAGCTGTATTTTCTTCTTTGTTCTCGTCTTTCTTTTGATCTGTGGATATTTTCCTTCCCTCACCACCCTTTGAAGTGAGTGGCTGTCGTTTCACTCCGGCACCTCACTGGCGTGCTCCTCCTGGTGAGGAGGGAACTGAAGGCAGGTCAGCCTTCCTCCCGCCTCTGATGAAGACATGACAGGTCCCACGACTCTTCCCTGGCCAGTGACAGCGCACTAAAGTACATTTTTGCAAAGCTTACGATCTTTCTGGCTTAACTGTAGGGGATCTTTTATTACTAATTGCACGTACTTTGAAAAGAGAATTTGCCTTGCCTGCTATTATTACACAGCTATTTATCAGGTATAGGTATGTACTATTACTGTACTAATGTGTCTGCGGCTAACCTAATTAAGCATAACTTTCCTGAGTGTTTTTATAGAAAACGAACAAGCCATTTTTTTTTCCCTTTTGCATTAATTTTACACCTGAAAGCAAAGTGCTGAATCAGAATCTACTGCAGGAAGGTTAGGGTACAGCAGTAAGGCAGAGAAGTCCCATATCAATGTAGTTAACAACCGCCTCGTATATCTGCAGAATTTTAGAATGGTTGAGTTTTTATTGAGTAACAAGGGGATTTAAAAGTTCATAGAACATTAATAATGCTTAACAATCTGCCTCGTAAAATGTCTCAAAACTACTTGTCTTGAAAAGCGGCCTTTGTCCTCAAAAACAGGCAAGTTCAACCAATGCCTTTTTATGAAGTTAAAGGGACTATCTGAGATAAGAACAGCAAACATGCTGCTCTTGGTAATATACACAGAGGTGGTGTGATTGTATACAGTGCTGGGCACTGCTAAGCTATACAGGTGTGCCGCCGTGTGCATGAGCGTGTGTGCCCATGCATACGTCTTCTGGGCCTTCATCGTGCATGGGCCACGAAGGCGGTTTGCTGATTTGCTCCAGACACCCGTGATGTCTGTGCCTTACACTTGCGTACGGGTAAAACCCTTCAGAATGAGCTGCGTGAACCTACTTCTTTAGTTTTATTCTGCATTTTATACAGCAGTTAACTATTACTTCTCATAAATACACCCTAGATATACATGCGTTTTCCAGTTACATTAAGTATGGAATGCCAATTCTGCATTGCGAAAGCAAAGTCATCCCTTTCTCTGAACGTACTTGTCTGTGTGCCTTTAAAAAGAAAAACATCAGGTTGTTTAATTATCTTGTTTCCTGCATGATGGCAGGGCTGTCTTTTGGTGACATTGTTTGATATTTAATTAAAATAAAAATAGAAAGGAGATATTTTCCCCAAGGAGAAAAAATGACTAATCAAAGGCTGCTGTACATTAGTGCAGCGCATTAATGCTTTCATAAAATGGTCTTTTTGACCTGAATTGGTTCAAGTAAAATTGGAAGCTACTGCCAATGCTGCTAATTTGGCCGTATAGAAGGACTTGCAGGTATTTCAGCAGTGCCCCATTTTGAACAGTTTATGCTGCAGCTTAACGTCCACCTGAAAGAAAGTCTCGGGGCTAAAGTTGGGCGCTTCGGGTTGGGTGTTTTGCTTGCAGGCGGTGGATGCTGGGTGTGATGTGGTCCTGAGGCTCCGCTGGCCTCGCCGGCTGCAGCTGCTCCACGGACCCGTCTGCACGGGGAACAGCTTCAGAAACTTCCATTTGTTTTGGTTCTGCTGTTTTTAAATACACTTGTCTCTCTTTTTTCTCCCCAGATTAATGCATACTCATTGAAGTCTTTTTTTTTTTTTTTATGTACTGAAGATTTTCCTAAATGTGAAAAGTGTTTCTTTTATAGAAGATTACTATAAGATTAAACAGATAATATTTTTGCAGTTTAAAAAAACATAGCACAAAGTGTTATGCCCGTGGGATAGAAATCATAAGATCGTTCAAAAATATATAAAAAGCCTGTCATTCCCTGATAAATTTTTCAGCTTTTCAGACTGTTTTCCTGTTCAACTCAATTAGTTTCAGCTAAAGGCATCTAAAGGCATTTTCCTTAAAGAATTGGTGAGATTATTTATCCAATAATTCCTTTTATTATGTTGTAATTATACATAATGGTTAATTTTTCATGCAAAAGGCTCAACATTTTTTTTCTCTAAAATCCATCTGACGATTTTTATCGTAATGCAACACTTCTGGAAAAGCCTGATACAAGGGAATAATAGTAATGAAATGTACAGGTTTCTCTGAGCATTTGCTAGATCTCTAGAGTTGCTGTTGTGGAGAGCAACCAGATTTCATGGTGAACGAGGCAGTTTCTGAATGACGCTGTAGAGTTTCATGGAGTGGCTGCTGCTGCCCGTGGCCGCAGGCCGCTGGCCCTCGGTGCTTCCGTGGGCCTCGGCGTGGTGTCTGAGGATCGTCTTACGTATTTGCTGGAGGTGTTTCCGTAAAACTTTCCAAAATTCAGGAAATATAACAGTCTCATGTTTTCAGTGGGAGCTAGAAACTGAATGATTTCCATTTTCTTTTAATTCTGAAGTAGTGATCAACAAACACAGATGCTGCTGGGATTTTGTTTCAGTTACCTACGTCGTCCTATTTACAGTAATCACGATCCTTCTGGAACTTTTAGATACTTTTGTTGTGTATTAAAAGAAATAGGTGATATATGACCTCTCCATCCTTTGGCACTAATGTATTCCAGTTCTAATGAGCTGCTAAAGGAATAGTAAGTGCAGTAAACTGTGTTTGTCACCACTAACGAGGATAGAGAGATCTGACTTCTGAGAGAAGTTGAACTAATTGATTTAAAAATAGTAGAATGGTCCCTGTGGGTGGCAGGCTACAGGCAATCTTCTTCCTTGCTTAAATCAGAACTTTTAATATGTTTATACTATTCCATGTGCGTAATTTGCCCTTTGCGTTAATTGTTGGTACTGAAGCAGCTTTAGGAGGGGGCACTGAAAGTAATGGCAATCCTCCAGTTAGCGCCTTTGAGACGTTGCTTGATTGTGAGTTTAAAGACACTCCGTGGCAGTGGAGTTCCTAGTCAGTGTTACCATATCCAAACATTCGTATTTCTGCAGCGAAGAGAAATGGATCAGCGCCTTGGTCCCTGTGACTTTAATGGAGCTATGCCAATTTAGATCACTTTAAGATCTGTCTCAACCTTTTAGCTTTGCATTGTTGTTTTGCGTTGTGGAAGCAATGTTCATTTGCATCATTTATGCCCTATTAAGTAGAAATGCCATATACATTCCTGCACTTCTGTGCTTATTGCACAGGACAAAAAGACAGGCTTTTTCTTTTTTTCTTTTTTTCTTTTTTTCTTTTTTTCTTTTTTTCTTTTTTTTTTAATTCCTGTTTCCCTGCTTACATTTTTGTGGCTTAGTTATCCTACCATGTGTGTTTATTTATATATAAGATACATGTAAATTCGAGGCTGATGTGACAACTGGAAACGCACTCTGACATCTTCAAAGAGAAGTTGCCAGTGTAGTTTGAGCAGGGTACACGTATTAGCAGTTTCCAGCTCAGGAAGCCATTCCTCAAATGTGAAGTTTGCCCCACGAATTGCAGAAATGTGCCAAGCAGTTGTACCAAAATGGATTATGCAAGCCAGTCCCGTTATGTGGTAAGATACAGTGAACTTGTGAGCCTGCGTTACAGGGAGCAGAGTCAGAGCTGGGTGTGGATGCTTCTGCCTTCTCGGTCTCGGGTGAGTTGCCAAGCTGGAGGTAGCTCGCCCAACCCAACCATCACGTTGCAACAGGGCCAGTTTAGAGACAGATTCATAGTTAAGCAGAATATGAACCATTCCAGAAACATGCTGAAGCACTGCAATTAAATACTGCATTTCTGAATACCTGTTCACAGAGCGTGGCGAGCTGTCGGGAAATCTCTGGGTTGCGGTTTGTAGCTCGCAGCCACTGGTGGCCAGTTTCTTCATGTAAAACTCACGGGAGGACTGCCCACAGCGATGTAAAGGCATCCACACAAATGCAAGGGTACGTGGAGAGGGGCACTGCTTGTGGCCTTTGGGATTTTAACCTGAAATTATTAGATATTACAAGTATCAGACATTCTTTTTATTTGCAGGCTGTTTTTACTGTTAACCCAGCAAATGCCTTCAAGGTTAGGCAGGCCTTTTGCACCCACATGTTTAAAAGCGAAAAAGCAGAGTGCTCCTTTCTAAAGCAAGGCTTGTGAAGTTACCCCAAGCGCTGCATTTGGCCTGTGTGTTTCCAATCAGAGCCGCTCTGACGGCTGCCTTTCCTCTGCTTCTGTCAGTCACGGGGCTGAGGACACCGTTTAGGGGCCATATGCAGAAGGAGCATACGCAAGCCTGCATGTCTGCTAACCAAATTTAAGCACATACCTCCCAAGTACCTCTTTGAAATATTACTCTCAATTTAGCTCTTTGCTGCAGGTGTCAAGCAACAAATTTCAGATCCCGCTTGTGCTGACATTTGCTCTTGGGGAGAAGGAAATTAGATTTCTACTGGTCTGAAACCAGAAACAAATGTTAGAACTGAGAGCAGTTTGTTTGAGCTGTAAGTTATAAGACTGCAAAAATAATGAAGTTGATATCTGAAGCCACTTTTTGCCCTTCTGTACAGGAAAGCTAAAATGATTCCTTCTTTATTCTTAGTTTTTTTGTTCTTTTTCCTTTTTCTTTAACATGTAAGATAAAAGGAAGGCCTTTTCTGATTGCAATTTCCCAGTTCAGAATTGCCTGGCATTTGTACGCTTGCGTTCCCTGGCAGCCTGGCTGCCACAGGAGCAGGTTCTCTTTTCTCTCCACGCAGGCTCCACGCAGGGGCTGAGACCACTTAAGAAAACCTCTCCACAGTTTGCAGGGCCCCGGGAAGCAGCCTCTGAACCCCAAGGGGTTTCGGTGCCTCTCACAGGTGGTTTCAGTATGCCAGAGCTGCCTCAAGCTCAGCTGTGCTGAGAGCAGGGTTGGGACCATCCTGCCCACTTAAAGAACAGCTCTTGGCCATATTTATTGAAGTTCTTTATTTATCTAGTCATTGGCCGGGTATGGACGCTAAAATGTTACGCATTATATACCCTCTCTGTCAAGATCGATATAGCCATCGGTCCTGTCCAAAGCAAAGCTGTAGCTGTCTAAAACTACTGGACTCAGAAGGAAGAGGACCTGCTTCTCTTAAGTAAAAGAAAAAAATGAATGAAAGAAAAGAAAAATAGAGAAAACAGTAGAAGTCCCTGTCTCACGTGCACTTGGATTCTTTAAAGTGGTGCTAAGTTTCAGCATTGCTGTTTGCTCACTGAGAATTACTGTACTGTCCAGCCTGTACTTGGCAGGTTGGAATCAGTCTGTGACTCGCTGAAGGTTACAAAAGGCAGATTTCGAGTGAAGAACAGGGTGGTCTACGTTATTTGACCTACTGGGGTACACACGTCAGAAATCTTGTTAGCATGGTACAGGTAACAAAGACTTTCTTCTTGCACCCTTGTTGTAGGGGCCAGCTTTTGTAAATACACATTTCTGCTATGACATTTAAATACTTTTTTCCTTCTCCCACTGAAATTCATTACAGCATATTTTCAGTAAAATTCACAGCATAATATATGTTTTGTTTTTTTAGGAGATACTGTAATTAGTCCCCAGCTGCAGGCTCAGTGCAGACGATTAGAGAGAGCATAAGTAACGAATATTTAAATATTCTTTATCTGTTGGAGGAAGGCTTCCCTTTGTTTTTTTTCAGACAGACATTTCAGTGCTAACAAATGGTGACGGAATTTCCTGGACTTAACCAGGGAACAAATTTGGCGTGCCGCTGCCCCGTGGAGTGCTTCTGCTGTTTCTGTTTGCAAATCCTATGGCAGTTATGTGTCTGGAGAGTGTCAAAAATTGGTACGTGGACTTTTGAACTTAACGATATCTTTAGAAAAAACTGATTTCTGTTGGAGCGTCTTTTTTCTTTTGTCAGCAAAAATTAGAACAACTTTTTTAAAAAGCAAAAAAAAAAAAAAAAAAAAAAAACAACCAAAAAAAAAGAAAAAAACCACTAAGCTTCAGCACCAATCTGATTTTGATATTATGGCTCCCTATTGGAGCTGTAGCCTGGTGCCGGTATTTTCACGCAAAGACTGTCTTAGCATTCATGATGCACCTGATGGCCAGAATTTCCGGGAATACATCACCTTTCTTACCTTGTACGGGAGACCATGGTTCAACAGGGAAATGTAGGATAGTTACCTTTGCAATGAAGTTGTTCTTTGCAGCCATCAGGATTTTTTCCATCATTTTACTCTAGAACAATGTCTAAAAATATATTTTTCCCTCTTACTCTGGCCAGGTGGTGAGTTATTACTGCATTATTGTCCATAAATAAGGAATTTGCCTTAATTTAATTTATTATGCAGTCTTCAGAAGGGAAGTTTTCAGGCCTTTGCAAATAAATTTTGAAATGCTTAGGCCTCTCAGCCTAATGTATACATATTAACACCATTGCTGGGGTATTTTTTTCCCCAAAAAAGTCTGGTTGTCTCTAGTGTCTTCTCAATACCTTATAATTACAGATGAATTCATATCATATGTCACAGACAATCTACAGAAACAGAATTTCACTGGTGTGATCACCTTTTAGAAAGATAATTCCCTCAACAGGATGATGTGAGATACACAGAGACAATCATATGATGGCTAAAGGAGATGAGACGGACAATATTGCAGACAAGGCAGAAGATATACATTTATTCATAACTGCAGAAGCGTGCTTATTTGCAGGCTGAACAGCCGCTGATGTCAAAATAACTCCTCAGGTTACTCCACAGCCTTGGCCCTACTCTAAAGAACATGTTGCTCTCTTACTTTATAATTTGTCGCAAGTTCTTACGTGACCCTGAGGTGCAGTCCTCTTCTGTGGCCTCTTTGTGCACAGAGTTCCCCCAGATTAGTTTCTTCCTGGTCCATTTTTCTTGTATCTATTCTTGGACTGCAGGTTCCCATGGTGGGACACACCCCACCACTCTCCTCAGAGCAACGTGGAGCCCCGTCTGCCTGGGCTAGATCATGCTGAGTGCGGAGAGGCTGAGCAAGCGGGAAAGCCAGGGCTTTCCTTCCACTGTGGTGCCTTGCCCCAGACAAACTGCCTGCTTGGGCACAGGGCCCCTCCATCCCCCAGGTAGGGCGGCCGTGGTGGCAGGAGACTGCCAAGTCCTGCAGGATGCTGCTCCACAGGAAGGATGATCACCAGGGAGCAGCTTGGTTGGAAGTTAGAAAGGATAAATGATCTCCTGGACTGCATTAGGAAGAGTGTTGCCAGCAGGTCGAGGGAGGTGATCCTGCCCCTCTACTCAGTCCTGGGGAGGCCACATCTCAAATACTGTGTCCAGTTCTGGGCTCCCCAGTACAAGAGAGACATGGAGCTACTGGAGAAAGTCCAGCAGAGGGCTATGAGGATGACCAGAGGGCTGGAGCATCTGCCCTGTGAGGAACGGCTGCGAGAGCTGGGCCTCTTCAGTCTGGGGAAGAGAAGACTGAGGGGGGATCTTATCAATGTGTATAAGTACCTGAAGGGAGGGTGTCAAGGGGATGACGGGGACAAACTCTTTTCAGTTGTCCCGTGTGACAGGACAAGAGGCAATGGGCAGAAATTAAAGCACAGGCAGTTCCGCCTGAACGTGATGGAGAATTTCTTCCCTGTGAGAGAGATGGAGCACTGACACAGGTTGCCCAGAGAGGTTGTGGAGTCTCCTTCTCTGGAGATCTTCAAGGCCCGCCTGGATGCAACCCTGTGTAACATGCTCTAGGTGACCCTGCTGAGCAGGGGAGTTGGACTAGATGATCTCCAGAGGTGCCTTCCAACCTTACCGATTCTATGATTCTATTCTATGATAAAGCTTAGTAACCGCTCAAGGATTTAGGAATGTCTTTCTTTTTTTCTTTTTTCTTTTCTTTCTTTTTTCTTTTCTTTTCTTTTTTTTTAAGGAGGCATGCAGGACTTAATGTTGTAAGAGATGGGTAACAGATGGAGCTGGGTGAAGAAGCAGTTGTGCAGGGTTGTGCTGGGTGGTGGAGCAGGCCACCTCACCCTGTGCGTTGCAGCACTGGGCAACATTTGCCTTAGGCTCTGCTCAGACAAGGAAGTTGTTAAGCTAGACGTGTGGGTCGTGTGAGCAGATCGTGACTGCTTAAAATGAGTACCGTAATTTATCCAGCGCCAAAAATAGCTGAAGTCTATTTTAAGTAGATGCTCTAAAAATAGCCTCAATGAAGTAAGGAAAAAATAATGCCAATGGTTGTATGTAGGCACGCTCATTATAGAAACATGTCTTTTCATTGCCATATGCATCAGAGGCACATGTACGACACCATACCTCAGCCAGATACACAGCTCCTCAGCAGGCTGTTCGACACAGTTTTACTTCTTTCCCCTCAGCTACTTAAAGCCATTAAAACTCATACTCATTAGTGTGTCACTTGACAACACATCGAGTGGTTTGCTCCTAACAATGGTATTTTAGTGAAAGTTGAAGTGTATATATTTAATTTAAATGAATACTGCAAAGTTATTGAGATTACTTTGTGAACATTTCTCTGCAAAGAGACGCAGCTGGAAGGAGGAAATCTCACACAAAAGAGCGCATTGTATGAAAATTACACAGAATTATTTAGGCCATTAGCTTGTTAACCAGCTGCTCCTTGTACTTAGCCTTGTTTTCTAAACTTAGACTATGCCTAATATTTACTTGCAGGTAAGGAGGTAATGTTGTTAGATTTAGAGGATACCTAATTCTTTCTTGGCCTGCTTCCATTTTCAGGCTTTGGCAGTCTAACAGCTTGTCAAAGGGAGACATCTGGAATGTGTGATTGTTACTGGAGACGGCTGAAAATGTCTGTTACAGATTTTTTTTTGGACAGGCGATAAGGAGAACTCAGCTCACTTTAAATTTGTTGCGGAAAGGATCTCATTTTCTTGATTGAAAAAAAAAACTCATCTGGAAAATGCAGGCTCTTTTCTCCTATTCCTTTGTTACCCCCATTTTTGATCAGATACTATCAGTGGTTTTGAGACTGAGAAATTTTAGCTTGGATTTATAGGGAAAAGCATAAACTTTGACAGAAGAAGGCACTCTGTGACAGGAGCTCAACTCTAACATCTGCCTGCAAGTGCATCTTCCTTTCTAACCATGTCTGAGCATATTGGAAAGTTTTATATTTCTCAGTACTCATAGTCTGGCCTAAACTTGCCTCACTTCATTTCGACATCTAAAAAATACAGCTTACTCTTATTTGTTCTTTTTTTCCAGGCCCTAACTGTGCTCTTTCCAGTGCAGCTGGAAAGAAGTCTCAGCACAACATCCTAGCTGTTCTTTGATCAGTCCAGCCCTTATTCTGCTACACTGTGCTGTGTTTCCAAAAATACAGCGTGATGCTGCTGCCCTTACGTGCACGGAAGAGGCCTTGCCTCTGTGCACCGCCGGAGCCCTGTAAACAGGCGCGCCGCGGGGGTTCCTTTAATAAATTAGCTGCTAGCACATTCAAAACTTTTAAGTGATGGGGTGTATTTCTGCAGCGAGGAGGGAAATTTTCAGCAGATGCGACGTTGGTCTCGTCGTGCTGTGAGTCATAGCTCAGGAAACTGCCACCAGCATTATTAGCAGCAGCTCTGCAAGTGTGCGGAGGGAATGCTGCGGTGCCGAGATCAGCTTTTAACCGTTGTGCTGCCTCTGGTTTTCCCAAATGGTCTGTCACATGAGCGCAAGAGAAATCCATACGTAAGCACTGTGCATGTAATCAAAATATTGTCCCTGATAACCTAGGTCTTGATCCCAGAAATGCAAGCTACCAAGAGGATTATTTACAGGGCAGCTGCTTTTGGTAGTAAGCAATATCCCCTGAGGTAAGAGATTACTCTGAGTAGAGAGCTGTATCTAATTTGTAGGTGCTTCTCTCCATTAGGGAAGTTCACACTGCAACTCGGAGCCTCGTGCTGCTGCCTTCCATGGACTGGGAATGATGGAATTCAGTTCCTGTAGGATAAGGGGTGCAATCTCTGTGCCTGACTATGCATCGTCATATTGATTTCCCTTTATGGTGAGGGGTGGAGAGATCAGGGAAGAGGGATGATACAGCTAAGCACGTTTCTACTTAGACAAGAACCGTTTTGGATCTGCTGAAAATCCATTGCTGTGTAGGAGAAAATCCCCTATTGCTTTCGAAGCTATTAATCTGTTTATGACTACTTTATTAAAAATTTCTCCCATGTTCTCATAAGGTTGTCATTTATAGGGTTAAGCATGCAGTTATCCCTCAGTATTCACCAGCTGTATTTCTTACCTGAGTTCCCTCTTACTTACTTAAGCAATTTGCCATCATGGCTCTGTAATGCATTTAGGTAATGTCCACAGGTAATTGCTTTAACAAGATTCAGTAGGGAAACTGCTCTTTCAGTACTAGCCCGGGGTGGGTCCCAAGTTTATCCCAAGATAGACTGTAAGAGAAGGAGTGTCACATTATGGTAAACCTCAATAGTTTTGGAGGAAATCATGCAAATTCCAAGCAGACAGGAGTTCAGCAGCAAAACTCAAGCGAAGACCACAACTATTTCTTTGTAGAATATCCAGCTATGTATTGGGTATAGTATGCCTAGGACTGGTCATCGCTGCAAATGCAAAGCAGAAGGCGGGAGCGCTGTGTGCCTGCCTCGCCTCCCTTCACGCTGACGCGAAAATCCTTGGCCTGCGTTCAGTCGGCACTAGTGTTTTTCTTGGAAGGCGTGCTGGCCATCTTGTATGGGATCTAATGCACAGCGTCTGCGCGAATGTGGTTTCTGATGTGTTCTCTGTATATCTGCTTTTGGAGGTTTGGCATGGGCTGATGGGCTTATGCAGTACGTTCCTTTAAAAACCTAACCCTCTCCTCCCCCCAAAAAAAACTCTCACCCGAAAACAGCAGCCAAATCAGCCTCCCCACCCATCGGCATGGGTAATTCAAAACCACCACTCCATTCCTTTGCAGTTAAATAGACCAAGGAGGTAGGAAGGACCCCACAGTTTGAAAGCTGAGGCTATTTTGGCTCTCACAAAAGCCTTTGCTTTGGAAAAGATGACATTATTTGTTAAACTACTTAAAGAGTTAATTTTCTGTCACTAATGCAGACGTTAAAAGTGGGGGGGAGATGGTAAAACACGTGCGGCAAGACGTTTTTATTCTGCCAGGAAATTGAAATGATGGTTTGTGGACGCCGCTGGAGTTTGGGCGTTTAAGAGGAATGCAGCCCAAGGGGCCAGTCTCTCCCGATGCGAGGCAAGGCAGCAAGGGTGTTGCAGCTGCGTGGAGCTCAGGCAAGCCTCTGCCCTCCCCTGTTTGCAGGCGAAGGTGGAGAAGGTCTCCAGCTATCTTTTAATATTGGTTTCCTCAAATTAGAAGTCTCTTTCTAGTAGAGAGGAAGCTTAAAAGCAATCAATAGTGTTTATCTTAGGAGACAGCGGTTCAGGCTGCAGTGTAAAGAGGTGTAATTCACTCTTTCCCTTGTTACTGATTGACTCATTTAGCATAGCATGCACAACAGCTCCAGGTTTTAATGCTGTAAATCCCTTAATTATACACTCACCAAATGTGTTAACAATCATT